>NC_062285.1:73220460-74460275 GCF_902655055.1 Lutra lutra
CAGGCTGCTTCTATCACCAAGAAAGTCTTGCTACAAAAAAACAAAAGTCACCTGAATTAAGCAGTTTAGTGACATAGTAAAAGTTGTCAATATATTAAAGCTAGTGTGTTTATATTTGATATTATCCTTAAGTTATATCAAATATTATAAAGCAGATCAAAAGTAACATTTAATTTTGAGGTAAGATGCTCATCTAGGGAAAGGACTTTTCAAAAATGCTTGAATTATGGGATGAATTACTATTTCTGCAAGATAAATTTATTTAGTCCCAAATTTTAAAGGTGTAAATCGTTCAGTTAGACTTCCTTAATTTCCTTACATTTCTGTACATTTAATGATCTTGATACATCCATGAAATGAAGTAATACAACAAAACATAGACATCTGTTGACAAAATTATGCAGTGAGATTAGTACAAGTAGAATTGAAATGCATTATAGGTAGGTTAACCCTTTGGATTTCAGTTTTCCTAATGAATAATAACTTTGCCTTATAGGAATATTATTCAGTTAATGTATGGATTCAAAGAAATATTGTCTCTAAATCACAGGACACAGGGTGCCTGGATAGCTCAGTCAATTAAACAACTAACTCTTGGTTTTGGGTCAGGTCATGACCTCAGGATCATGATCTCAGGGTCTTGAGATTGAGCCCTGTGTGGGTTCCGCACTCAGTGAGGAGTCTGCTTAATATTCTCTCTCTCCCAGGATGCCTGGGTTGTTCAGTCATTAAGCATCTGCCTTCTGCTCAGGTCATGATCCCAGGGTCCTGGGATAGAATCCCACATTGGGCTCCTTGCTATTAGGGGAGCCTGCTTCTCCCTCTGCCTGCTGCTCCCCTTACTCCTGTGTGCGCTCTCTTGCTCTGATAAATAAACAAAATAAATAAATAAATAAATAAATAAATAAATAAATAAATAAATAAAATCTTAAAAAAAAAAAAAAGATTCTCTCTCTCATTCTTCCTTTCTCCCTCCCTGGCTTCCCCCACCTCTAAAATAAATCAGTAGATCTTTTAAAAAATGAATACATCACAGGACACAATAAAAGTTGAGTGTTATGGTAATAGGAAGTATTGTTATTCTCTTATGCATTTGACACATGAGCAACAGAGCCCCAAATTAAAAAAAATAAAACACTTACTCCTTTTGAAGAATTTGGGAATAGATACTTTGTTTTTTACCAGACAAAGCTTATTATACAACCAGTAACTTCTTCACTTTCTTCATGTCATTAGAGACCAAATTCTTATTTTACTTCGTATTCTGTGAAGTATATCCAAGCATGGAGGGTCTTTTGAAGTGAAATTTTTCAAGTGACTTCACTTAGATAATCTCCAGGGCTGAGAAATGCAATAAATACAACAGTAAAATACATCAACCCTTTGTACTTGGTCAGTTTCTTAACAAGAACTTTACCCTCAGGCAAATACCAGCCTAAAAAACAGGGTAAGCACTTTGTCCAAAAGGTTAACAGGAAAATTCAGCCTTCAATTCACTTAAAATCATAAAATATTATGGAATATTTTCTGTATGCTAGATAACGTGCTAGCGTTTGCAGAGGTAAACAGATGAGTAAGTGTCAACCCCTACTTAAATGAACTTTATAATTTCAGGAAAAGGGTATTCTGTACAAATATTTTTACTATTAAAAATATTATTATGGCAGGGAGGAGTCAAGATGGCGGAGAAGTAGCAGGCTGAGACTACTTCAGGTAGCAGGAGATCAGCTAAATAGCTTATTTGAAGATTGCAAACATCTACAAATCCAACGGGAGATTGAAGAGAAGAACAGCAATTCTAGAAACAGAAAATCAACCACTATCTGAAAGGTAGGACTGGTGGAGAAGTGAATCCAAAGCAACTGGAAGATAGACCGCGGTGGGAGGGGCCGGCTCCCGGTGAGCGGCGGAGCAACGGAGCACAAAATCAGGACTTTTAAAAGTCTGTTCCACTGAGGGACATCGCTCCAGAGGCTTAACTGGGGTGAAGCCCAGGCGGGGTCAACGCGGCCTCAGGTCCCACAGGGTCACAGAAGGATTGGGGGTGTCTGAGTGTCGCAGAGCTTACCGGTATTAGAACAGGGAAGCTGGCTACAGAGACAGAGCTGAGGAGTGACTCTCAGCCGGGGTTACCTTGAACCGGTCGCAGGCTCGGTCAGCTCGGAGCGTGGCCGGAGGCCAGGGTGATGGGAGTCATTGGGCGCTGTTCTCTGAGGGCACACTGAGGAGTGGGGCCCCGGGCTCTCGGCTCCTCTGGGCCGGAGACCGGGAGGCCGCCATCTTCATTCCCATCTTCCAGAACTCTACAGAAAGCGCTCAGGGAACAAAAGCTCCCGAAAGCAAACCCGAGCGGATTACTCAGCCCGGCCCGGGTAAGGGCGGTGCAACTCCGCCTGGGACAAAGACGCTTGAGAATCACTACAACAGGCCCCTCCCCCAGAAGATCAGCAAGAAACCCAGCCAGGACCAAGTTCACCTACCAAGGAGTGCAGTTTCAATACCAAGGAGAGCAACGGAATTCCAGAGGAGGAGAAAGCAAAGCACGGAACTCATGGCTTTCTCCCCATGATTCTTTAGCCTTGCAGTTAATTTAAATTTTTTTTCTTTTTCAATTTTTTTTCTTCTTCTGCTAAATTTTTTTTAACTTTTACCCTTTTCTTTTTTAACATTTTTTTTACTAGTTTATCTAATATATATATATATATATTTTTTTTTCCTTTTAATACTATTTCTTTATCTTCCTCTCGGGAGATATAAAAGCCCTTTCTGGAGAAATAAAAGAACTAAAATCAAACCAAGTTGAAATCAAAAAAGCTCTTAATGAGGTGCAATCAAAAATGGAGGCTCTCACTGCTAGGATAAATGAGGCAGAAGAAAGAATTAACGATATAGAAGACCAAATGACAGAGAATAAAGAAGCTGAGCAAAAGAGGGACAAACAGCTACTGGACCACGAGGGGAGAATTCGAGAGATAAGTGACACCATAAGACGAAACAACATTAGAATAATTGGGATTCCAGAAGAAGAGGAAACAGAGAGGGGAACAGAAGGTATGTTGGAGAGAAATATTGGAGAGAATTTCCCCAATATGGCAAAGGGAACAAGCATCAAAATCCAGGAGGTTCAGAGAACCCCCCTCAAAATCAATAAGAATAGGTCCACACCCCGTCACCTCATAGTAAAATTGACAAGTCTTAGTGACAAAGAGAAGATCCTGAAAGCAACCCGGGAAAAGAAGTCTGTAACGTACAATGGTAAAAATATTCGATTGGCAGCAGACTTATCCACAGAGACCTGGCAGGCCAGAAAGAGCTGGCATGATATATTCAGAGTACTAAATGAGAAAAACATGCAGCCAAGAATACTATATCCAGCTAGGCTATCATTGAAAATAGAAGGAGAGATTAAAAGCTTCCAGGACAAACAAAAACTGAAAGAATTAGCAAATACCAAACCAGCTCTACAGGAAATATTGAAAGGGGTCCTCTAAGTAAAGAGAGACCCTAAAAGTAGTAGATCAGAAAGAAACAGAGACAATATACAATAACAGTCACCTTACAGGCAATACAATGGCACTAAATTCATATCTCTCAATACTTACCCTGAATGTTAATGGGCTAAATGCCCCAATCAAAAGACACAGGGTATCAGAATGGATAAAAAAACAAAACCCATCTATATGTTGCCTACAAGAAACTCATCTTAAACCCGAAGACACCTCCAGGTTTAAAGTGAGGGGGTGGAAAAGAATTTACCATGCTAATGGACATCAGAAGAAAGCAGGAGTGGCAATCCTTATATCAGATCAATTAGATTTTAAGCCAAAGACTACAATAAGAGATGAGAAAGGACACTATATCATACTCAAAGGAACTGTCCAACAAGAAGATCTAACAATTTTAAATATCTATGCCCCTAACGTGGGAGCAGCCAACTATATAAACCAATTAATAACAAAATCAAAGAAACACATCGACAAGAATACAATAATAGTAGGGGATTTTAACACTCCCCTTACTGAAATGGACAGATCATCCAAGCAAAAGTTCAACAAGGAAATCAAGGCCTTAAATGATACACTGGACCAGATGGACATCACAGATATATTCAGAACATTTCATCCCAAAGCAACAGAATACACATTCTTCTCTAGTGCACATGGAACATTCTCCAGATAGATCACATTCTTGGTTCTAAATCAAGTCTCAACCGGTATCAAAAGATTGGGATCATTCCCTGCATATTTTCAGACCATAATGCTCTAGAGCTAGAACTCAATAACAAGAGGAAATTTGGAAAGAACCCAAATACATGGAGACTAAACAGCATCCTTCTAAAGAATGAATGGGTCAACCAGGAAATTAAAGAAGAATTGAAAAAATTTATGGAAACAAATGATAATGAAAACACAATGGTTCAGAATCTGTGGGACACAACAAAGGCAGTCCTGAGAGGAAAATATATAGTGGTACAAGCCTTTCTCAAGAAACAAGAAAGGTCTCAGGTACACAACCTAACCCTACACCTAAAGGAGCTGGAGAAAGAACAAGAAAGAAAGCCTAAACCCAGCAGGAGAAGAGAAATCATAAAGATCAGAGCAGAAATCAATGAAATAGAAACTAAAAAAACAATAGAACAAATCAACGAAACTAGGAGCTGGTTCTTTGAAAGAATTAATAAGATTGATAAACCCCTGGCCAGACTTATCAAAAAGAAAAGAGAAAGGACCCAAATAAATAAAATCATGAATGAAAGAGGAGAGATCACAACGAACACCAAAGAAATACAGACAATTATAAGAACATACTATGAGCAACTCTACACCAACAAATTTGACAATCTGGAAGAAATGGATGCATTCCTAGAGACATATAAACTACCACAACTGAACCAGGAAGAAATGGAAAGCCTGAACAGACCCATAACCAGTAAGGAGATTGAAACAGTCATCAAAAATCTCCAAACAAACAAAAGCCCAGGGCCAGACGGCTTCCCGGGGGAATTCTACCAAACATTTAAAGAAGAACTAATTCCTATTCTCCTGAAACTGTTCCAAACAATAGAAATAGCAGGAAAACTTCCAAACTCATTTTATGAGGCCAGCATCACCTTGATCCCAAAACCAGACAAGAATCCCATCAAAAAAGAGAACTACAGACCAATATCCTTGATGAGCACAAATGCAAAATTCTCGCCAAAATACTAGCCAATAGGATTCAACAGTACATTAAAAGGATTATTCACCACGACCAAGTGGGATTTATTCCAGGGCTGCAAGTCTGGTTCAACATCCACAAATCAATCAATGTGATACAACACATTAATAAAAGAAAGAACAAGAACCATATGATACTCTCCATAGATGCTGAAAAAGCATTTGACAAAGTACAGCATCCCTTCCTGATCAAAACTCTTCAAAGTGTAGGGATAGACGGCACATACCTCAATATTATCAAAGCCATCTATGAAAAACCCACTGCAAATATCATTCTCAATGGAGAAAAACTGAAAGCTTTTCCGCTAAGGTCAGGAACACGGCAGGGATGTCCGTTATCACCACTGCTATTCAACATAGTACTAGAAGTCCTAGCCTCAGCAATCAGACAACAAAAGGAAATTAAAGGCATCCAAATGGCAAAGAAGAAGTCAAACTATCACTCTTTGCAGATGATATGATACTATATGTGGAAAACCCAAAAGACTCCACTCCAAAACTGCTAGAACTTGTACAGGAATTCAGTAAAGTGTCAGGATATAAAATCAGTGCACAGAAATCAGTTGCATTTCCCTACACCAACAACAAGACAGAAGAAGGAGAAATTAAGGAGTCAATCCCATTTACAATTGCACCCAAAACTATAAGATACCTAGGAATAAACCTAACCAGAGAGACTAAGAATCTATACACAGAAAACTATAAAGTACTCATGAAAGAAATTGAGGAAAACACAAAGAAATGGAAAAATGTTCCATGCTCCTGGATTGGAAGAATAAATATTGTGAAAATGTCTATGCTACCTAAAGCAATCTACACATTTAATGCAATTCCTATCAAAGTACCATCCATTTTTTTCAAAGAAATGGAACAAATAATCCTAAAATTTATATGGAACCAGAAAAGACCTCGAATAGCCAAAGGAATATTGAAAAAGAAAGCCAAAGTTGGTGGCATCACAATTCCGGACTTCAAGCTCTATTACAAAGCTGTCATCATCAAGACAGCATGGTACTGGCACAAAAACAGACACATAGATCAATGGAACAGAATAGAGAGCCCAGAAATGGACCCTCAACTCTATGGTCAACTCATCTTCGACAAAGCAGGAAAGAATGTCCAATGGAAAAAAGACAGCCTCTTCAATAAATGGTGTTGGGAAAATTGGACAGCCACATGCAGAAAAATGAAATTGGATCATTTCCTTACACCACACACGAAAATAGACTCAAAATGGATGAAGGATCTCAAGTGAGAAAGGATTCCATCAAAATCCTTGAGGAGAACACAGACAGCAACCTCTTCGACGTCAGCCGCAGCAACATCTTCCTAGGAACATCACCAAAGGCAAGGGAAGCAAGGGCAAAAATGAACTATTGGGATTTTATCAAGATCAAAAGCTTTTGCACAGCAAAGGAAACAGTGAACCAAACCAAAAGACAACTGACAGAATGGGAGAAGATATTTGC
Organism: Lutra lutra; assembly: GCF_902655055.1. NCBI lineage: Eukaryota > Metazoa > Chordata > Mammalia > Carnivora > Mustelidae > Lutra > Lutra lutra. The sequence goes on from NC_062285.1 coordinate 73,227,146, forward strand.
AAATGACATATCATATAAAGGGCTAGTGTCCAAAATCTATAAAGAACTTAGCAAACTCAACACCCAAAGAACAAATAATCCAATTAAGAAATGAGCAGAGGACATGAACAGACATTTCTGCAAAGAAGACATCCAGATGGCCAACAGACACATGAAAAAGTGCTCCATATCACTCGGCATCAGGAAAATACAAATCAGAACCACAATGAGATATCACCTCACACCAGTCAGAATGGCTAAAATTAACAAGTCAGGAAATGACAGATGCTGGCGAGGATGCAGAGAAAGGGGAACCCTCCTACACTGTTGGTGGGAATGCAAGCTGGTGCAACCACTCTGGAAAACAGCATGGAGGTTCCTCAAAATGTTGAAAATAGAACTACCCTATGACCCAGCAATTGCACTGCTGGGTATTTACCCTAAAGATACAAACGTAGTGATCCGAAGGGGCACGTGCACCCGAATGTGTATAGCAGCAATGTCTACAATAGCCAAACTATGGAAAGAACCTAGATGTCCATCAACAGACGAATGGATAAAGAAGATGTGGTATATATACACAATGGAATACTATGCAGCCATCAAAAGAAATGAAATCTTGCCATTTGCGATGACGTGGATGGAACTAGAGGGTATCATGCTTAGCGAAATAAGTCAATCGGAGAAAGACAACTATCATATGATCTCCCTGATATGAGGGAGAGGAGATGCAACATGGGGGGTTAAGAGGGTAGGAGAAGAATAAATGTAACAAGATGGGATTGGGAGGGTGACAAACCATAAGTGACTCTTAATCTCACAAAACAAACTGAGGGTTGATGGGGTGAGGGGGTTTTGGAGAGGGGGGGTGGGGTTATTGATATTGGGGAGGGTATGTGCTATGGTGAGTGCTGTGAAGTGTGTAAACCTGGCGATTCACAGACCTGTACCCCTGGGGATAAAAATATATGTTTATAAAAAATAAAATTAAAAAAAATATAAGTACATTAATATAGAGGGATTTATAACTAGTTTGCAAAGTATTACTGTAGACTAATGTGATTAAAATAAAGAGTACCAACTTTTGTAATTATCCAGACTCAGCCACTAACTATATAATAGTGAACAAGAAAATAAACTCATCTGGGCCCTGGTTTCATCTGAAAATGAGATAATAATACTTAGAGGGTAGATGTAAGAATAAAATTAAATGAGGTAATATGGACATATTCTAATATTTTTTCTAACATGGAATGAATACTCAACAATTCTGATATCTGCCCCTTCCCCTTTTATCTACAAAATTCTTTTGTAACAAAGTATGCAAAGTTATAAAGTATTTATAACTGTACCATTATGCACCAAGTTCTATCAGTTATTCAACTGATGGTTCTTGTGTATATGTTATGTGCTAAATGCTAAAACAGAGTCCTTACTCTTATTTTTTTTTTAAGATTTTATATATTTATTTGAGAGAGAGTGAGCAAGAAAAAGCAGGAACCGTGAGAGAAGGAGAAACAGACTCCCTGCTAAGCAGGGAGCCCAACATGGGGCTGGATCCCAGGACCTTGAGATCATGACCTAAACCCAAAGCAGATGCTTAACCATTTGAGCCACCCAGGTGCCCCCCAAATCCCTACTCTTAAGGAAAACACATCTTAATGGGGCAGGAAGGGAAGGAGATGAAGAACAGAAAATGAAGAGATTTCTTGAAATAAATGATGTGTAGGAAATAAATGGACAACTGTGATAGGAAATAATGGTGGGGGTGCCTGCATGGCTCAGTTTTTGAGCGACAAACTCTTGATTTCAGCTGAGGTCATGATCTCAGGGTCATGAAATTGAGTCCCTCATTGAGCTCCAAGCTTGGTATGTAGCCTTCTTGAGATTCTCTCTCCCTCTTCCTCTGCCCAGCTTGCGCTCACTCACATGCATACACTTGCATGTTCTCTCTGTCTGACAGAAAGAAAGAAAGAAAGACAAGAAAAGAGAAAGACAAGAAAAGAATGACAGGTTGGGGACTAATGTAGGTGGATTCTGGGGGATGAGAGGCCATCCTGAGGGGCTGACATGTTTACAATCTTGAGAAAGAGGAAACTATGTGAAGCACTGGGGGAACAGAATAATGTGTGGAGAAACTAGTGAATGCATGAAGTTTTTGAAGTTGGGATGGACTTTTGCAAATACAGAAAGAAGGCCGGTGTCTAGAAACTAGTGATTCCTGGAAACCATGATAAAAGATGTGGTAGAGAAGAAGACATTAAGCCAGTTTACCTACAACTTTATAGGCCATGGTAAAAGAATTTTATATAAGAAAATTAAAGGATACAAATTTCATGTAATATAAATCACTATGACTTCTGTGTCAAGAATGGATTGTGGAAGACAACGGTAGAATAAAAGACATCAGTTCAGAACTTATATATTGCAGTAGGAAAGACATAATAATATCTGAAGCTAGGGTGGCCGAACTGGTGATAGAATGACATTGTATGGGTTTTAGATGCTTTTTATATGTAAAAATAAATAGCATTTCCTGTAAAATTGGATATGGAGAATGAGGAAAAGATAGGAATTAAGGAAAACTCTGAATTTTGATTTGAGTAAAGGAATAGATAATGATTTGGACAACAAAGTTGGTGGAATTTGGGGGACAGAAGTCAAACCTGAATGAGCTAAATAGAGAATCATCAGGGAAAAAATGGAACCAACTTATGCAGACCATAATTTAAAGACATTTAACTGTGTAGACAAGAAGGGAAAAAAATGAAAAAATAGCCAAGGAGACCAAGGAGAGTTTTAAAGGTTGGGAAGTAGTGACAGATTTTTTTTTTTTTTAATGTGTAAGAACTAGTAAGAGAGACCGATGATAGTTTAAGGAGTGGGGGGCTATTCAAAGTTCTTTAGAAGGCAAGAGGGAATGAAACCAATTCATGGTCAAGAGTTCTATTCAAGGTCAAGATCTATTTAAGGTCAACCTTGAAAAGATGAGGAAAGCATTATCTTTCATAACAGGTTGAAAACAAGTAAAAACATAAGTTGAATTTTAGATTTGATGAGGAAAAACTTAGGGGGGTTTTCTGTCTGATTGTTTCTAATTTTTTAAGGTTCAGAACAACTGACAAGAGGATATCAAATATAATTTTGGGAGGAGAGCCTTGGAGAGCATAGTTTTTAAAGATAGGGAGGAATATATGAAATGAATACATTGTTGAATAAGGAGGACAAAATTGGGAAAAGTAGTAAAATTTTTTGGAAAAGCCAGATGGCTACTTGAGGTTTATATAAATTTAAAATAGGAGCAGTTTTCCAAGTTGTATAACCTTCTTTAGGAACATTCAGCTAATTGGGTGAAGTAATAAAAGAGATGGGGACTGAGTTGAGCTGACATTGAAGTTTAGGCTATAGCAGATAAGTGAATGAGAGAAATTTTACAAAAAGTGATTATAACAATGGACCAAGGTCTATGAAATCTAAGTTCAGTAGAAAAGGAAATAAACACAGAGAGGAAGGATTTTAACTTCTGGCCATAAAATAGAAAAGATATGAAAATCAACCTTTCCTTAACAACTAGAAATCAGGAAAATATCTGAAACAACTCTTCACACATTGAAGAGCAGGCAATCAAGGACTGCGGTCACTAAGAAAAACAACAAATGAGATGAGTCCAACAATTATTTTAATTTACTTCCTAAATGCAGTTTTCAGACTGCAGAGGAGGGAGCAAAAACCCAATGAAAGTCTGGTTGTTTCATTGACTTGGAAAGACTGAGATCTAAGTTCACGAAGGCTGAAGTAGCTTGAATGAGTGGAGAAGGTGGTCAGGGACAAGAAACATATACAAGGAGAGCTATAGGGAGCCAGGCAGAAGTTTCTTTTAATCTTGGCTTAATAATGGCCAGGTCATGTGAAAGAGGAATGTCACTAAACTGGAGAAAGAGCGACCATAAATCTACAGGCTAAATAATACTCAGGGTTGAGGCAGGGTTGGAAGAGTTGATGTTCCTACAACTCAGTGTGGAGACATGATGTACTAGAATATAATCCACCACTCAAAAGAATTCAATAATAAATAGCACTTGGTAAATGTAAAATTTATAAAAATTATCAGTATACAAAGAAGCAGAAATACATGACCGATAGACAGGAAAAATATCTCCATGTTTAGAAACAGACCTAGATAAGGCAGTAGTAAAGATGTTAGCACAACTATTATAAATATGCTACATATGCTAAAGAATGTAGAGGAAAGCATGATTATGTAAGGAGAAAAATGGAAGATACAAACACAAACCAAATGGAACGAAAACAAATGAAAAAATACAATATCTGTAATTTTCACAATCTGTATTATGGGATGAAGTTAATAGTAGAGCAGACAAAACAAAAAAATCAGTGAACTTGAATATATAACAATAGAACCTATTTAAAATGAAGCATAGAAAGAAAAGGACCCTAAAAATATAATCGATGACCTAAGGGAAAATATCATGCAAACAACAAATGGACATACACGTAATTGGATTCCAGGAAGAAAGGATGTGATGGAGAAAAGAAAAAAATAATTGAAGAAAAAAATGCTGAAAAATTCCAAATTTAATGGCAATTTTAACAATAGATCTAAGAAGCGTAACGAACTACAAGATGAATCAACATTAAAGCACATACAAACATACATACACATACACACACCAAGTCATATCTTCATCAAATTGCTTAAAAACAAAAATAAAGTAAAAGAACTTGTAAGAAACCAGAGAGGAAAAAAGATACATAGAGAGGTATAAACTTTTTATATTTAAAAATACCCTGATCCTACAAAATCACAAAAAAGCTGCTGGAACTAATAAGTAAGCAGCAAGTTTGGGGATTAAATATCAATATATAAAAAGTAGTTATTATATATATTCTTTCTATATAGAAATCAATTATCTAATCAGAATTTAAAAATTTAAAAAAATTTACAAATAGCATCAAAAATCTAAATTACTTAGGGTTATGTTTCTTAAAAAATGTAGATGGCCTGTGTCCTAAAAGAATGTTACTGAGAGAAATTAAGGAATGTTTAAATAAATGCAGAGATATACAATCTTTATGGATTGAAAGGCTCAAGATTGTGAAAATATTAAATCTCATAAGATTGATTGAGAGATTCCGTATAATTCTAATCAAAATCCCAGTAGATGTTTTATTTGTAGAAATTGAAAAGCTGTTTTTGAAATTTATACAGAAATGGAAAGCACCTAGAATAGCCGAAACAACTTTGAAAAGAAGATAAAGCCGGAAGATTGATACTATCTGATTTCAGGATTTGGATAATATTTCTCCAAAGAACAAATACAAGTGGCCAATAAGCACATGCAAGATGTCCAACATCAGTAGTCATTAGAGAAATGCAAATCAAAACCACAATAAGATACAACTTTATACCTATTAGATGATTATAATAAAGAATACAGATAATGACAAGTGTTAAGAGAAAGAATTATAACCCTTAGATACTGCTGATGGAAATAAAAATGATGTGGCACTTTGGAAAACAATCCATTGTTTCTTTGAAAAAGTTCAGAATTGATAAATCTATAGAGACAGAGTGGATTAGAGATTGCCAGGGACCTGGAGAAGGGAGGAATGTGGAGTGAATGCTAATAGCTATTGGGTTTCTTTTGGGGGTGTGAAAATGTTCTGGAATTCTATACTCATATAAACAAATGGAACAGAAAATACTGGTAATGTTTGCATAATTTTGTGAGTGTACTAAAATCCACTGAATTAAAATGCACTTTACAAGTGCATTTTACTTAGTATATGAATTATATATTAATTTTAAAGTAGAGTAGATCTAATGATAAGTGTTAAAACTATAAAAGTTCCAAAGAAAACAATAGACCCTCTTAGCGAATGTGGATTTGGTGAAGATTTCTGAAACTTAATATTTTAAAACACCAACTATGAAAGAAAGGAAATTAATAACTTGATTTTTATCTTTTTTGGGTTTTTTTTTTGTTCCTCCCAACTGTGTAAGGATGCTTCAGTATCACAAAATGCATCCCATAATATAGCATATTATTCATATATTTATCTCAATGAATATATTAAAAGCACTGGGTAAGATTCATTATCTCCTTGTGATTTAATATTCTAAACTAAGAATAGAAAATAACATCTTTAAGTTACTAAGGTTTATATAGCAAACATCTTAAGTAAATTGTCTTTATGGAAGATTTTAGATCTATCCCCTATAAGACAGGAAATAGAGAGGATGTGAGTGTTACTCCTTGTGTTTAATATAATCCTAGAGAGCTGCAAGTAGTATGAGACATAAAAGTATAGTAAGAGGCACAAGACTTTCAATAAAAGAGGTGAAACATCCCATATGTATTATGTGATCATCAAAACAGAAAAGACAAAATTAGGACACCAACTATTATATAAATATTTTCCTTGACACCAGCAAGGATCATCCAAAAATGTGACAATCTAAAAATAGTATTCACAATCAACAATATAAAATATCTAGGAATTTCATTTACGAAAGAATAAACCAGACCTCTACGGTTGAGATTGTTATATTAAGGAAGAACAAAATGAAAAATACTCTGTTTCTGTTTTTTGTTGTTTTGTATAGAAAGTTTTAATATTATGAAGTTCCCAATGTTCTCTAAATTAATTTACAAGTTGAATATAATACCAATAAAAATCCCACCAAGAGTTTTATAAGAATGTGATCAATATATTTCAAATTTATTTGGAAATATTAAGGGACCATAAAGTTCATCAATTAACTAAAGAGTTCAGAGAAGGGATACTTGTCCTTCTAGATGTTAGGGCATATCATAACTATAATAGCTATAGTAACAAACAGTATGATATTCATATATAAAAATGTAATGGAAAATAACTGAAAGAAAGAAAGAAAGAACATATATACATATATATATATGTACATATATACATATATATATATATAGACACTTAATAGAAATAAATGCCACCAAAAATCACTGGAAAAAGAATAATTAGCCTGTAGTGACTCACTGTATGGATATCTCTAACTCATACTACATTTAAAAAAAAATGAATTCCAGATGAAATAAAAACCAAAGTGAGAAATGTGAAAGTAAGAAGGAAAAAAAGAAAATACAGTTGATGAATTGAGGTTTTCTTACTTCATACATTTGAACATTTCTATGCACTAAAACATCATAGTTCATAGAAAGATCAAATATTAGCAGAGATATCTATGGTTTCTAAGGAGGAAAAATTACTGATATGTAGGATATATAAGAACCTTGCAAGCTAATAGACAAAAAATAAAAAATCTAATATCAAAACAAGTTGAACAATTTGATTTATAAAATATGAATATAGTATAACTAACACAAATAAGGAGCTGCTAAATACCATTAGTATTTGCAGAAATATAAAGTAATCAAAGCAACCTTTGCAACCACCAACATATAAAGCATTAGTAAAGTCGTATAATGCTAAGTGTTAGCAAAGATGGAGAGAAATAGCATCCTCATAATTTCTTAAGATGTAGATGGTGCAGTCATTCCAGAAGGTAATCTGCCAGTCCTGGGTCAAAATGACTCAGCAATTCTCCCTCATAGGACTAGAGGTAGAGACCTGTTCAAATCTGTTCCCTGAAGACTTGCTTTTATTAACGGGGAAGTATGGATACACTAGAAGTCCCCCATTGATAAAACAGATAATTAAAATAGAATGGATGCAGAAAAACCTAATATAATGTATCAGTTAGGAATAAGAACAAATCAATACAGACACAGACACCTACAAAAATGCAGAGTCCTGAGTGAGGATGAGAGCAAACCAAATGGTATATAAAGTACAATTCTAGCATATAAACGAAAATATATGCATTCAAGGATAAATGACAACTCACTATGGAGGTTGCCTACACGAAGGGGAGAAAATGGAAGTGGACTGAGAGAAGTGAAAATAAATTTAAAGAAAAGAAGAATGCTACGTGGAACAGTGATGACGTTGCATAATAAACCAAACAGTGTGATCAATATGGTTAATCTAAGCCTCTGGAGCTGAGGTACAAAAGGAAAACACAGGAAGGGGGAAAAGTGGCAAGCTAAATGAATTAGGGTACAGTAGAAGTATTCAAAGGGCAGAATAAGATTAAGGCTCAGGTCAGATGAGATAGATGTCACCTCCAAAGCTTCTTACTCAGTAGATCTGGGGTGAGGCTGAGAATTTTCATCTGAAAAATTCCTAGAAGATGGACTGTTTGTGTTTTAGGTACCCCTTTGAGAAAGTTCAAAGCTGGGAAACTTCAGTCTCTGGTCCTTTCAGAAAGCACATGGGATTGTGGAAGTCTAGGACAGTCTTGGAAACCCATGGAGATTGGTCATTTACATTGACCATGAACTTCAGTTCTTAGAAGAGTGCTTAAGGTATAAAAATGTTCAATAAAACCTTTTCAAATGAATGAATGAATGAATGAATAGCTCATATTATGGGTCAGAAAATGGAAGTTTGTGGAAAGTTAGGGAATTTGTCTAAATTATGCTAATAGTTTCCAGTTTCCCAAGTCTGGTGACCTTCCCAGTGTATTATCTTTGTAGAATCACAGGTGGGAATGAATCCTTCTCAGCTTTGATTAAGAAAGACTTTAATAAATAATAAGTGTCAGAGCTGAATCTTAAATAATGAGAGTAGTGTGACCTGAAGTTTAGAGGAGAAACTAGGAATTTGAGTGACAACGAGTAGGCTGACAAATTTTATTTTGATACGGATATTCCCCCAAAGTGCATATTTTTTGAGAAACCCTAGGATATATAGGTCAAAAGAAGGTAAAACTGGAAAAATGGCTTGATCATATTGTGTAGCTTCTTAAATACTACACTGAAGAGTTTATGCCTTTCTGCAGCCAGTAGAGAGCCATTAAGTCTTTTTCCAGTGAAATTACATGATTGGAGCTATTCTTTAGGGTAAAATTTTAGACAATAACTTAACTCAAATTCTTGCCTAGAGGTGGAAGAAATTAGGTGCTGGGCTTGCTTTCTGTTTGTCCAAGACAGAGTCAGCAGTGTTTTGGCTCATTGGCTTACATAGGGCAAACTGCCAATTCAGGAACACAAATTATATGTATTTAAAAACAAAAACTAAGAAAAGCTTATAAAAGGCATTGCCACAGTGTGGTGATAAAATGTCATCCTATAATCAAATGATCATACTCTTCTGTTTTTTTAGTTGTTCATATGGAAGAAAATACAGAGATGAGTGGTCAGGAGAGAGGGACCACTTGTTTCTCGACTCCTGATGGTGGTTTCTAAGACCGCTTGTCACCACATTTGAATAGGTTGCAGCTGCTCTCATAATATCTTCATATCTTGGTCCTCAGAAAGATTGCCTCCTTGAGGAAAAGGGCTATCATAGATTGTAGCTGTTCTCTGAAATGGCATCATAAAATACAGGGAATCCAGATACGGCAAAGGCTACAAAAAGGATTACCTAATTCATGTATTTCATTCATGGTGTTATATAACCATCTATATGATGAGGTAAGGGAGCTAGAGATAACCTATGAGTTCATGACAGTTGAATAGCACAGCAATAGAAATACCGCATAGAAAAACAACTCAAACTTAGCAGTCTTCTCCATGTCTTGCAAGGGCCTTAGAGATGGCTAAGCTTGAGATAGACTTTATATGGGAAAAGGCTTTCCTAATATGTTTCCAGAAGCTCAAATCTACCATCTGGTTGAAGCAGCTGTGAGAAAAACCTTTGTTGTGTTGTTTTGCAATTTGTTTCCACTAGTGTCAGACAGAAACTCAATGCAGGAGGAAAGGGATGCAGTACAAACAAAATTAAATTATTTAAAATAAATAATTGGAATTAGAGCATCAGAAGTTCCTAGGAAATAACTGACAAGCTGGAAAATTTCACTGAGGATATGTAAGGAGTATATTTCTAGGAATAGCGAAATGGAAAAATGCCCCTTTTTTGAATTTTAATGAATCAGAATTAAAAGAATGCTCCTGATTTTCATTTTGGATCATGCATCCAAGGTCTACCCAAAGTTGTAAAAAAACAATTTAGTAGTCTCTTAACATTAAGGAGTTCTACTGAAATACATCTTTAATGAGAAATCTGATTTAGAAGTCATTTTTAAATGTATTTTTGTGTAAAAATAATACATGGTTATTGGAGAGAATTAAAAAATATTTTTAAAATATCACAATCCCACCATACTGATGATTTAATATTTGCTTGCCTGTATTGAATACAGCTTATGTACTATATTACATCTACTATTAAGTGTTATATCAAATTGAACATGACCTCCATTGGTAGCAGACATTTAGTTTTGTTTTGTTTAGCTTTGTTTATTGCTGTATCATCAGTGTCTAGATCATTGCCTACTTTATAATAGGTACTCAATAAATATTTTTTGAATTAATGAAAATGCTCATAATAATTATGTAATTAAAATAAAACATATATGATATATGTAGCTTAACATTACACATGGATCAATTTGGGTCTTCATTTTTTTCATTTGATATTAAATTATCTGCTAGTAAATATTTTTAATGGTTGCATTAGATTCATATTGTGAGTATATAATAAAGTTTCCTTAGGAAAATTTTTCATCATTTTCTTAGGAGTTAGCTTTAGAAGGAGAATGTTAGACAATGGATGTGAATATTTTCACATATCTTTTTTAAAAAAATCTTATTTATTTGAGATGGTGTGGGGGGAGGAGCACAAGGGGAAAGTAGGGACAGAGGGAGAGGGAGGAATAGACTCCTTGTTGAACAGGGAACCCAACACATGGCTCAATCCCAAGATCCTGAGATCACGACCTGAGCCAAAGGCAGATGCTTAACTGACTGAACCACCCAGGGGCCCCTTGCTGTTCATTTAAAAAAAAAGATTATTTATTTGAGAGAGAGAGAGTGGGGGGGGGATTTGTTTCAGAGGGAGACAGAGTCTTAAGCAGACTCTACACTGAGTGTGGAACTCCATGCTGGGCTCTGTCTCATGACCCTGAGATCACAACCTGAACAGAAACCGAGTCAGATGCTTAAACGACTGCACCACCCAGGTACCCTTGCTTTTCATTTTTTAAATTGTCTTCTTGTTTTATTTATTATTTTAGTGTAAATACATTTTCATATTTGATTTAACATCTAGCAATCTTTTCATTCCCTAGCAACTCTTCTTTTAATTTTATTTCTTTGCTTTTATGCTTAATAAAATCTTTGCTATACTTAGATCCATTTCATTGACTTTTTTAAAAAATATGTTACTATGGCTAACATACGATTTTATATTAGCTTCAGGCATACAATACAGTGATTCAAGAGTTCTGTACGTTACTCAGTGCTCATCATGATACGTGCACTCTTAATCGCCTTCAGCTATTTCACCCATCCCCCCACCCACCTCCACTCTGGCAACCATCAGCTTGCTCTTTATAGTTAAGAGTCTATTATTTGGTTTTCCTCTTTTTTTCTATGTCCATTTGTTTCATTTCTTCAATTCTGCATGTGGATGAAATCATATAAGTACTTGTCTTTCTCTGACTGACTTATTTCACTTAGCGTTATATTCTCTAGATCCAACCATGTTGTCATAAATGGCAAGATTTCATTCTTTTTTTTCATTCAATATTTTTTATAACTGAGTAGTATTCCATTGTGTGTGTATATATGTATATATATATATGTACATATGCATATGTGTGTATATATAGGTGTGTGTGTGTGTGTGTGTGTGCGCACGTGTGTGTGTGTGTCCATTCATCTCTCAATGGACTCTTGAGCTGCTTCCATGTCTTGACTATTGTAAATAATGCTGCAATAAACATAAGGGTGCATATATCTTTTTAAATTAGTGTTTTCATATTCTTTGGGCAAATACCCAATAGTGGAATTACTAAACCATGTGATAATTCTATTTTTAACTTTTTGAGGAACTTCCATACTGTTTTTCACAATGGTTGCACCAGTTTGTATTGCCTTCAACAGTGCACCAGTGTTCCTTTTTCTCCACATTCTCACCAACACCTGTTGTTTCTTGTGTTTTTTTTAATTTAGCCACTCAGGTGTGAGGTGATATCTCACTGTGGTTTTTTTATTTGAATTTCCCTAATGATGAGTGATGTGGAGCATCTTTTTATGTGTTTGTTGACCATCTGTATGTCTTATGTGGAGAAATGTCTGATCATCTCTTCTGCCCATTTTTAATTAGATTATTATGGGGTTTTGTTTTGTGTTGAGCTGTAGAAGTTCTTTATATATTTTAGATACTCACCCTTTATCCAAAATGCCACTTGTAAATATCTTCTATTCAGTTACATTATCTTTTAATTTTGTTGATTGTTTCCTTTGTTGTGCAGAAGCTTTTTATCTTTATGTAATCCCAATAGTTTATTTTTGTTTTTGTTTTCCTTGCCACAGGAGACATATCTAGAAAAATATTGCTGCAGCCAAGGTTAGAGAAATTCTGCTTGTGTTCTATTCTATAATGTTTATAGTTTCAGGTCTCACATTTAGATCTTTAATCCATTTTGAGTTTATTTTTATGTATGGTGTATACACTGTTTTGATTATTACAACTTTGTAATATATATTGAAATCTGGGATTTTGACAACTCCAGGTTTGCCCTTCTTTTTCAAGATCGCTTTGGCTCTTCAGGGCCTTTTGTGATTTCTTCTATGTAAATTTCAGGATTACTTGTTCTATCTCGTTCTGTGAAAAATGTTATTAGTATTTTGATGGAGATTGCATTAATCTATAGATTGCTTTAGATACAATGGGCATTTTAACAATATTTGTTCTCCTGATCCATGAGGATAGAATATCTTTCCATTTGTTTGTGTTGTCTTCAATTTCTTTCATCGATGTTTTATAGTGTTCAGAATACAGGTCTTTCACTTCTTAAATTTATTTTCAGATATTTTATAATTTTCGGTGCAGTTGTAAATGGGATTTTTTTTTAAAGATTTTATTGATTTATTTGACAGAGAGAGATCATACGTAGGCAGAGAGGCAGGCAGAGAGATGGGTGAGAGCAGGCTCCCTGCTGAGCAGAGAGCCTGATGTGGGCCTCGATCCCAGGACCCCGGATCATGACCTGGACCGAAGGCAGAGGCTTAACCCACTGGAGCACCCGGGATTGTTTTCTTAATTTCTCTTTCTGCTGCTTCATTATTAGTGTATAGACGTGCAATGGATTTCCATATATTATTTTGTATCCTGTGACCTTACTGAATTTGCTTATCAGTTCTAGTAGTTGGTGAAATCTTTAGGAATTTCTATATACAACAGTATGTCATCTGCAAATAGTGAAAATTTTACTTCTTCCTTACCAGGTTGGATGCCTTTTATTTCTTTTTCTTGTCTGATTGCTGTTTCAAGGGCCCAGTACTATGTGGAGTAAAAATGATGAAAATAGATATCTTGTGTTCCTGATTTTAGGGGAAAGTCTCTTGTTTTTTCACCATTAAGTATGATGTTTACTATGGAATTTTCATATATGGCCTTTATTATGTTGAGGTATATTTCCTTTAAACCCACTCTTTTTTAATCATGAATGGATGTTATACTTTGCCAAATGCTCTTTCTTCATCTATTAAAATGATCATGTGGTTTTTATTCTATTTCTTGTGATGTGATGTATCATATTGATTGATTTATGAATATTGAGCCATCCTTGCATCACAAGAATAAATCCCACTTGACTGTGGTGAATGATTTTTTTTAATGTATTGTTGGATTTGGTTTGCTAACATTTTATTGAGGATTTTTGCATCTAAGTTCACCAGAGATCTTGGCTATAGTTTTACTTTTATGTAGTGTCTTTATTTGATTTTGGTATCAAGGGTAATGCAAATTTGGAAGCTTTCTTTCCTCTTCTATTTTTTGGAATAGTTCTAGAAGAATAGATTTTCAGAGTGGCTAAAATTAACAACACAGGGTACAATAATTTTGGCAAGGATGCAGAAAAGGGGAACCCTCTTGCACTGTTGGTGGGAATGCAAACTGGTGCAGGCACTTTAAGAAGAATATAGTTGTTCCTCAAAAAGTTAAAAATAGAATTACCCTATGATCCAGCAATTGCACTAGTAGGTATTTACCCAAAGGATACAACAAAAAATTGATTCAAGGTAGTACACGCACCACAATGTTTATAGCAGCATTACCAACAATAGCCAAGCTATGAAGAGAGCCCAATTGTCCATCAACTAATGAATAGATAAAGAAGATGTGGTGTATATATATAACAAAATATTACTCAGTCATCAAAAAATGAGCTCTTGCCATTTGCAATGATGTGGCTGGAGCTAGACTATATTATGCTAAGTGAAATAAGACAAAGAAGGACAAATACCATACGATCTCATTCATACGTGGAATTAAAGATGAACATATGGGAAGATGAACATATAGGATGGGGGGAGAGAAAAAAGGAAGAAAAGGAAACAAACCATAAGAGACTCTTAACAACAGAGAACAAACTGAGGGTTGATAGAGAGAGGTGGGTGGGGGATGGGCTAGATAGGTAATGGGTATTAAAGAGGGCATCTGTGGGAGATGAGCCCTGGGTGTTGAATGTAAGTGATGAATCACTGAATTCTACTCCAGAAACCAATATTTTACTGTACCTTCACTAACTAAATTTTAAAATAAAAAGATAAAATAAGTGATTGGTAGAATTTACCTGTGAAGCTGTCTGTTCCTGGACTTCTGATTGTTGAAAGCGTTGTTTTGTTTTGTTTTTGTTTTTGTTTTATTACTGATTCAATTTCATTGCTGAAAATCATTCTGTTCCAATCTTCTATTTCTTCCTGATTCAGTTTTTGGAGGTTATATCTTTCTAGGAATTTATGCATTTATTTTAGGTTGTCAATTTGTTGGCATATAATTTCTAATAATATTCTCTCATAATCCTTTGTATTTTTGTAGTGTTGGTTGATACTTCTCTTTACTTACTGTTTTTGTTTGAGTCCTCTCTCCTTTTATGAGTCTGACAAAAGATTTATCAAATTTGTTGATCTTCTTAAAGAACTAGCTCCTGGTTTCATTGATATGCTCTATTAGTTTAGTTTAGTTTTCTTTCCTTTTTAGGTTCATTTTGTTTATTTCTGCTCTAATCTTTATTTTTTCTTTCCTTCTTCTGGTTTTGGGTTTTGTTTTTTTCTTCTTTTTCTAGCTCCTTTAGGTGTAAGATTAGGTTGTTTATTTGGTAGGCATGTATTGCCATAAACTTCCCTCTTAGAAAAACTTTTGCTACATCTCAAAGTTTTTTAACACTTGTGTTTTCATTTTCATTGTCTCCATGTATTTTTTAAAAATTGCTCTTTGATTTCTTGGTTGATCCTTTCATTGTTTAGATTCATGTTATTTAACTTCCATATATTTGTGTTCTTTTCAGATTTTTTCTTATGGTTGATTTTTAGTTTCATAGTGTTATGGTCAAAAAAGGTGCATGGTATGATTTCAATCTTTTTTAATTTGTTGAGACTTATTTTGTGGCCTAATTTGTGCTGTATTCCGGAGAATGTTTTTTATGTGCACTTGAAAAGAATGTGTATTCTCCTGCTTAGGATGGTGTGTTCTGAATGTATCTGTTAGATCCATCTGGTCTAATGCGTCATTCAAAGTCACTGTTTTCTTGTTGATTTTCTGTGTAGATAATCCAACCATTGATGTAAGTGGGGTGTTAAAGTCCTCTACTATTACTGTATTACTATTGATTAATTCCTTTATGTTTGTTATTAGCTGCTTTATTTATTTGGGTGCTCCCATATTTGGTGCAGAAGTATTTACAATTGTTATATCTTCTTGTTGTATTGTTCCCTTTATGATTATACAGTGTCCTTTGTCTCTAGTTACAGTCTTTGCTTTAAAGTATATTTCGTCAGATATAAGTATTGCTACCTCAGCTTTCTTTTCATTTCCATTTGTGTGATAAATGCTTTTCCATTCCTTCACTTTCATTTTAAAAAAATATTATTATTATTATTATTATTTTAAAGATTTTATTTATTTATTTGTCAGAAAAAGAGAGCACAAGCATTGAAAGCTGTAGGCAGAGGGAGAAGTAGGCTCCCCACTGAGCAAGGAGTCCTGATGTGGGACTCAATCCCAGGCCCCTGGGAATATGACCTGAGCCAAAGGCAGATGTTTAACCAGCTGGGCCATACAAGCGTCTTTTCGTTCTTTCACTTTCAGTCCTCATGTGTCTTTAGGTCTGAGCCTCTTTATATATGGTTTTTGGTTTTTTAACCATTCTGCAACCCTGTTACTTTTATTGGAGCATTTAGTCTGTTTACATTCAAAGCAATTATTAATACATATGTACTTATTGTCATTTGTTACTTATTTTATAGTTGTTTTAGTAGTTCTCTATTCATTTCTTCTCTTGCTCTTTTATCTTATGGCTTGCTGTCTTTCTCTAATGTTATACCTGGATGCCTTTCTCTGTTTTTTTGGACAACTATTACTGGTTTTGATTTTTGGTTACCATTATGTTTATATGTAACGTACATATGGCCACTTGAGTTTGAATACTATGTTTTAGGTACACAGTGTCATACCTTACATCATTTTATTTTGTTAATCTCTGATTTTATAGATATACTTAATTTTATAGCTTTTGCTCTTCCTACTTTTCCTACTCCTGCTTATGGTCCTTCTTTTCCACTCAAAGAATCCCCTTTAGCATTTCTTGTAAGTCTGGTTTAGTGGTGATGAATTCCTTTAACTTCTGTGTACTTGTAAAACTTTAACTCTCTTTTCATTCTGAATGATAGCCTTGCTGGACAGAGTATCCTTGGCTATAGGTTTTTGTTTTTTTTACCCTTTCAGCACTTGGCATATATCATGGAATTCTCTTCTGGCCTGCAAAGTTTCTGCTGAAGAATACACTGAAAACCTTATGTGGCTTCCCTTATATGTAACTCTTTTCTTTTCTTTTGGTTCTTTTAAAATTCTCTCTTTATCACTACTTTTTGTCATTTTAATTACTATGTATCTTGGTGTGGACCTCCTTGGGTTGATTCTTTAGGGGGCTCTGTGTGCCTCCTAGATATGGATTTCTGCTCCCCTCTCCAAATTCAGGAAATTTTAAGCCATTATTTCTACAAATAAATTTTCTCCTGCCCTTTCTCTTTCTTCTGAGATCCCTATAACGTAAATGTTATGATACTTGGTGGTGCCACTGAGTTCTCTATGTTTATTTTCATTTTTAAATATTTCTTTCTCTCTCTCCTGTTCAGCTTGATTGCTTTCTATTATCTGTCCTCCACATCACTGATCATTCCTCTGCTTCCTCTATTCTACTATTTATTCCATCAAGGGTATTTTAAATTTCAGTTATTGAGTTCTTCATCTCTGATTTTTTTTTATGCTTTCTATCTTTTGTTGAAGGTCTCAATGAAGTCCTCCACTTTTTTCTCAAGTCCAATGAGTGTTTTTATAATTATTACTTTAAATTCTCTACCAGGCATATTACTTGTCTCTGTTTTGCTTAGGTCTCTTTTTGTGATTATGTCCTGCTCTTTGACTTGGGACATATTCCTGTCTCCTCAGTTTGTTAGCCTCTCTGTGTCTATTTCTGTGTGTCAGGAAGTCAACTATTTCTCCTGTTTTGGAAGTAGTGGCCTTATGAAGAAGAGATCCTGCAGTGCCCTACAGTGTATTGTCCCCTGTTCACCAGAATGTTGTGCTTCTTGGGTGTCTCCTGTGTGTTGTGTGCCCCTGTTGTTGTGGCTGAACCACTGTTTCCTTCAGTCCAGTCATCTTCAATGGCTCTCTTTGCCACTTGTGGGCAGCGTTTGGTCCCTGTGCTGTTAGTTGGCAAATCTGGGGTTGCCTTGGGCTTGAGTTGAATGAGACCAGGTGTTTCCCAGAGATGGTAGCATTCAAGTGCAAGGTGCTTTTCTTGTGTTGGGCCCTGAGAAGCTTCCTTTGGTTGGTGAGCTCTGTAGTCAGACCAGCAGTCTGCCTCCAGCCCAATGCTGGGGTCGCAGTTGGACTGGTGTGTGTGGTTGTCTTCCCCTCTCCCCAGGGCAGGAGTGACTTTGGAGTGGTGCTGACCCCTGCTGAGGCTGTTGATGCACTCCCACGTTTGGGGCAACACTTTGGATGGGCTTCCACCAAGGGTGTGTTAGACAGGGAGGTCCACAGGAGAATGTGCTGTTGGGGCATGCAGTATTAGCAAGGTTTTCATAGGTCTATTGTAGGAAAGGACTTGGAGGCACTTTAGAAAACTCCTGTCATGGGGCTAGAGAGGGTGTGTTCACAGAAGAATGGGGGTATGGCATGCTGTTAGCAAGTTCATTGGAAAGTGTTGGCCTGTGCTGGTTTCTACAGGTGTCTGTGTGTCCAGGCTGAGGGCTGGAGGAGGTAAATAGCATCCTCCACCTCCTTTGTTCCTGGAGAAGTCTCCTAATAATCACTCTCACTTCAGTATATGCTGTGACATTAGTAAATAAGTCTCTTTCCTATATACCCCAGGTGATTTTCAAACTGCTGCTTCTATGTTATATCTCTACAGGGCTGTTTTTCGTGCTGTCCCTTTAACGGTGGGCACTCAGTTTCTTCTTGCCCTCCTGGCTCTCCCAGAGCTGAGACTGCTGATTTTTAAAGTTCCAGGTGTTAAGCCCTGCTGATTGTAAGAACTGAGGAAATTAGGCCCCTCTGGGTTTCAAAGCTGAATGTTATGGAGATTTGTTTTCTCTGTGTGTATTCCCTGTGCCTGGGGTGCTTGGCATGAGGGTCTGTTTCTCTCCCCTTTCCACCTGCCAAGACCAGTACCTAGGGTCTGTTAAGCTCAGGACCAAATCTCTGCCCTTACTACACTCTTTGATATGGCTTCTTCTTTGCATTTAGCTGTGGAGTCTGCAAAATATTTTCTGGGTTGTTTACACCAATGTGGGTGTTATCTAGATGTATCTGTGTGGTGAACTTAGGATCTTCCTGGAAGTCCATTTCACCTCCTGTGTTATTTAACTCTAATTAACCTGGATTTACTTAATATACTTAACCAATTATCTTAGGTTCATTTGTCAAATAATCCACTTATTATCTGCTGACTTTTTAATACAATATTTAGTAGATAGTATGGACTTTTGATGGGATTTCTTTTTCTTATAAAATTTCTCTTCCTTTTAACTGTTCTGTCCTATTTTATTTTTATTCTATTTTCAATATAATTTTTAGTATATTTTAATATTTAATAAATAAGTCTTGCTTCATTAGTTATCTTTCCTAAAAAATACTTATATACTCTCCTTCTTCTCGATGAATGATGGAACAATTTCAAGTTTTGAAGATTGGGAATTTAATTGATACTTTTATTAAATACAAAAATTAATTTTGAGAGCTGGATTAAGTTTGAGAGTTGAACCTTTCTACTAGGGATATGGCAGAAATTTCTTATAAAGTTTTCTTTCATGACTGGTAATTTTATACTGTTCTTCATATAACTATATATTTCTTGTTGAGCTTGTCATATATTTAGCAGTCTGTTTTCACTGTTCACTTTAATGAAATGGCTTTTGTTTCAGGATGTTCTTTGAAATATTATTTATGACCCCCTTTTATTTTGTATTTATATTTGTATGATGTCTTTCTGATTTTTAAACTTTTAATCTTTATTTCATTAGGGATAGATGAATCTTTTAAAATCATTACATTGAGATGCACTGCCATCTTATTTATCAAACCAATCTAAGAATCTTTTTTTCTTTCATAAAAAATATGGCTGATCTGTATTCATTATTATTGACATTTATCTTACTTTGTCATCTTATACACAATATTTTTAAATTTTTGCTGATTATTTTTATCTTAGTAAATAGATTTTTTCTGCATTTATTTAAAACTCTGTTATTTTAAAATATATAAATTATATGTCTGTTAGTGGTTATCTTATATTTCTCAACAAAAATACTAACTGTAATTCTCTATTCAGCCTAATATAAGCTGAAATAACTTTTAGTTTCTCTTTAAGATACTTTCAATTTCTCTTTAAGTTACATAATTTTGCCTTTATCTGAACTTAGAGTCCTGCACTTCTCTTTGTATACATATACCAATATTAGAATATGGTTACTTATTAAAATTTCTATATTATACATGTTACTTTCTGAATAATTTTGACATTGTGGCATTTAATTTTAAAGTCATGTATACAATATCTCATGCCTTAAATTTTTCATTTTTTATTTTACCTTATGTCTTTTTTTTTTAGGTCTTCAATTATAAATTATACAGAAGGCAGTGTGTCTTCCATGTTTTTGCATATCTGACAATATATTTTCTTCACATATAAAAATAATTTTTTATAATCTTGCTCTACAAAGTTTCTTTGCATATATCACTATATTACTCTTTATTAATACTGTGAAGGAAAACCACATGGCATTGTGATATATCCATAATGCTTGAGGATATTTTCATAATCCTTTTATTTCAAATGTTTCTTCTGGAAATGTTCTGGAAATGACATGTCTTTCCCTAGTTATTTAACATAAAATATGGGAAACCTATACGTTTGTTAACATGAATGCTTTTCAATTCAGAATATTTTCTCGGGATATGTCTTTGATTATGACCAAAAGTTCTTGCTTCTTCTTCAGGTGCATGACTTAGACTTACATTTGTTTTAATCTGTTGTCCAAGTCTCACTTTCTTAGTATTTGCTTTTAACATCTTCTTTTTGCTCTGAGATGTAAGGTAATTTGCAAGTCTGGACATCAGATGACTAATTACATCTTCTTTTTTATCATTTCTATCTTTACTACCTCCAGTTATTGCATATTGGTTTCCTGGAAGTGTCTTTTGTTTATATCCATTTATAGTCCATCCTCTTGACTTTTTATTTTAGATTTTGTCCCTTAACAGCTAAATAGCATTATAGTGGCCATATCTTCTTAAATTTCATTGAGCATGCCAATTTGTTTTATGAAACTTTTTTCTAATTTTCAGTGTAAATCTACTTCTTGAGATTTCTTTTCACAGTTTATTAGTCCATTGTTTATACATACCTTTTTCAAAAGATATACATTCTTTTCCTGGGATTTTATTCAAATGGGACAAGATATTTTCAGACATAATATTTACTAATGACATAACTGTGGGTTACCTGAAGCTGAGAGATGATCAGTTTTCTTCTATTATTTTTCTTAGCTGTGGAATTTGAGTTGCACAGCACCTATCCAATTCTCTATTTTCAGCAGGCACTAATATATTATTTCATAACCAGTGGAGCATACGAAATCTACACTGCTAAGCTGACACTGATTGCTCTGGGGCTCCTTTATATCTCTCTTTGACCTAATGCATTTTAGCCATAGAGACTGTACCTCTCAAACTACAAGGCATGCTTATTGTCAACTTACTGGTCTCTTGGCTTTTGTAATTTTCTAAATCTGATTGCTTGTAAATAGCTGGGATTGAAGAAGCAGGAAAGGCACAGTATTTAGCTTTCTCCAAAAAGCAGCACTTTGTGAGCAGGCTTGAGTTGGCAGAGGCTGTGGGTCTCTGAGAGAATGAGAAGTACAGCATATTTTCTTTCTTTTTTTTTTTTTTTTTTTGTTCCAAAGTCAAAGCCTGGAGAAGCATTTTCCAAATCGGACTTCATTTGCCTTACACTTGGTGGGATTCCTTTCTTCTCATATTTGTTTATCTTCTTTTCTTTAGTAGTAATGGTTGTGAATGTTCCTTTTTTTATTGTCTCTATAGGTTCTTTTAAGTTGGAATTTGTGAGGATCTATGTGCAGCATTAAATCTAAGATCAATCTAAATGTCTCCATGTTTTGCTTTTTTAGAAAAATGTAGTGCCTATGAGTTCTGTATTTGAGCTATGCAAAATTGCGTGAACAGTAAAATTACATGACTATATTGTTGACAGCTTCTAAATTGGTGAACAAGTATTAACTAATGATTTGCTAGTATGCAATAAAAAATTATAAGGATTAATATCTTACAATATCTCTAACATCCTAATGTAAAATTTATCTCATAGCTTAATATCAATATAATAAAAATCATTATAATGATATCCAAAATGGCATCAGTGATTGTGATCCCAAACTTAGAGACTCAGAGATGCCTACAAGAATCAAATACTGTTCAGATATTTCCCTATGTTCTACCCCATACGATCAATGCTTGACCCTTTAGATTTAGTACTAGTTGGATTTAAATTCTGCTAGGGATTTGCTCTGATTCCTGCTAAAGTACCTGGGTTAAAGCACTAAAAACCCTCACTACATATTTACATTTTGCTCTGAAGAGAATGTAGGTATGAGAAAAAGGAGAAGGGGAAAGATTGAGGAAGGAGGCTCTATCCACAGGGTGAAAAGATGATGCCACTATTGGGAAAAAAAATCAGAACAGGAGAAGACAAAGGATGAAGGATAGGTACAAAGCAAGTTTTGCCCACATTAGTTTTGCTTAGTTAACCCTTATCTGACTGTTAGTCCACAAATGATGTCTTATCCACCTTAAGTCATGATGAGTCTATTTAGGTACATGGGGGTGGAGTGTTTGATCAAATAATGTCCAGGAGATGGAATTCATTGACAATGTCCAGTTGTTGAGGATGATTTTGAGGTTTTGAGATGTTCTATTTGTCACAGGTTTCAGCATGGCTTTTTGTTCTCTCAACCTGAGTGTGAAAATGAAAACAAACATACTTACTAAAAATGAAGCTCTACAAAAACAAGGAATTTGTATTTTTCCTTTTTCTATTCCTGACCTTTAGGAGAGTGTTCGGCACATAATAGTTGTTCAGTAAATATTTGTTGATTGAATAAGTGGATTAAGGAATGATAAATGAATGAACTCAGCAATCCACAAAGGACAGTAGGAAGGCTGTGAGACTTCAGAAAATGGTGCCTGTTGTAATGAATAATGCCATGCAAGATATATCAGAAGTGGATTCTCCTTCCTTGCATGGGACTAACTTGCTATGTAATATTTATATCAACACCTTACCCCCAACTATTATTCCTCCTAACCTAAATTTTCTCTTTTGTAATCTGAGGATTGAGAGGGTTTCTTGTGAATATAGTCAATGTAAATTTCTCCACAAACTCAAGTAACAAATATAGTGGTAGGAACCTTTTTTTTTTTTTTTTCCAGTTATTTACTCTAATACCTGATGTGTCAAATTAGCCAGAAAAATCTCTGTTTCTCTTCCCTGGTAGATCTATTAACCTCAGGGCAGTTGCAGTGTGAAGCAGGGAGAACATAAGACTCACTGGTCTCCCTTGTTTTGTGCTGCCGGGGTCACCTTTGACAGCTGATACCAGTCCACCCAGAGTCATGCTCCCCAATACACATAGCTGGTCCCTCTGCATGGTTCCAGAAGTGGGGGAGAATAATTACAATCACTTGAGTCAGACTGAGCCGTTCTTAGGTTGTAATGTTTAGTGTAAAACTCTTTAAATCCGAAGCCCAGTGGTCTTGCAGGGTGCTTGGCTAGCATGGGGACGTGATTTGTTACATGTTTACCATTTTTCTGAACCAGAACCATGACTGTCTTTCCTTTGTAGGGCTCACGCTTCCAGAGGACGGACTGGTTTTCTTTCAGACCTTCAGAACACAAATTGTCTGACCATCCTATCTGTAGATTATAAGACACACCTGCATTTGACTTATCTCAGTTTAAATTTTAAGATATTTAAGTATTGCCCTCCTACTTTCCTCTGGGCCAGGTCTTTTTATACACTCTTTCATTGGCCTAGGGGTATGTCAGATGGTCCAGAAGTCTACCTAAAGGTCTCTAGGTATCAAGGCCTTATGGTTGCTTTTATTTGGGAAGCGATGGATAGTACCAGATCAACTCTGATTAGCTATCTGGGAGCAGCTCAAAGCATATTGGTTCAGAGGGGGTAATTATATTTTACACTCTGACAAATATGATAACAAACCCTTTCCCCAGGTGATGGGGCACTTTGCCAACCTTCTAAGAAAAATATCTCTTGATGTCTCCAAAGATTCCAAAACCCACCTTTTGGAAGTGAGCCAGCTTCTTTCTAAAGCTGATTTACCATTTTAGGAATTAGAATAGTAATACATAGTTAGGTCCATCTCTGGGCAATGTAGACGGAGAAAAACAAGTATTGTCCTCAGCATTGGCAATCTAGAACATGTCTGAATATAATTTGGATTTCATTGTCAAAGCCAATTTGAGGAAAAAATGTGAAACAGATAGAGACTTACCATTAACACTTTGCCCTCACCCGCATCGGCTCTTTTTTTCCATTCTATCATCCTGTTCCCTAAATCCCAATGCTCCAGCTCCCAGAGCCTCCACTGTGTATGTTTCCCTCTTTCTCTCAGTGGGTTATCAAGTAATTCCTGATAAAGCTTCAACTAGTGACTGAGGTGTTGTTCATTGGCATATATCATGGGAAAAAAAAATCTATACAAGGAGAGTTTGCATTGCTTAGTTTTTTGATAGATCATGATTGTAATATATTTGGGGAAAATGTTGCCTAATACTTCTAGGTGACCTATCCACAGAAGCCCTCTTAAAGAAAAGGGCTTTTCCTTTTGGAAAATGTCAGGACCCGAGCTTAGCCCAGCAGCATTGTGGTTAAGGAGTCTCTGAACATTTGGTCATAGCCTGCCTGACTTCATCGATAACCTTTCTGATCCTCATTCTTCCCATGGGATATGAAATAGTGTGATGGAAATTCACTCACAGAGCCGTGTGTGTGTGTGTGTGTGTGTGTGTGAGAGAGAGAGAGAGAGAGAGAGATGTGGTGGACATAGGAAGTTTGACACTTTAGTGACCACCTTTCTCTCCCATTCTTAGAGACACCTGCTCTGTCTCATCACATTTGTTTCCACACCACCACTGAGGTGGTAAATAAAACAAAGAATTGGGAGCCTCTTCAGAGAAGTTATTTCACTAAAGCAAAATATTATTAACTTTATTATCCTTTTTTTCTTTACCAAAGTACGTGTCGTTCATTACCTCACCTAATCACCATTATAAAATTAAAAATGGAAGCATAACCAGTTGAAACTGAGTCACAGGGTCAATGCTATGTCAGAGACAGAGCTTACAGGGGTAGCAAGCTTTTCATGACAGCCAGACTATGGCACTGTTGCTGAAATTTAATACCAGAAATGCTATTAAATGCAATCATTTTGACCAGCTCTTCAAATGTAATGTGGGTGGGGGGAGCGTGCTTTTAAAAATGGTATTACATTTTAAGAGGCATTCCCCCCCAATTTACAGAGGATGAAAGTCACGGATCTTTTTTTTTTTTTCATTTTGTTTTATTTTATTTCTTTTCAGTGTTTCAAAGTTCATTGTTTATGCACTACACCCAGTGTTCATCTTATTTTAAGGATGATCGCCCACGTAACTTCAAGTTTTACATGTTTTAGTTGTCAGTTTAGAGATCACTTAGGTTAGTTTGTAGTAGGTTAGAATTGAGAGGGGGGGAAAAAAGAGAAATGACACTACCCCAAGTTGCAGCCTAGTCGTACCATGTTCCTTTCTTATTTTCACTTAAACTTGTGGGATATTTGGGTAGACTATATTTAAAATCTGCATCTCTAGCACACACTCTAGCCCTGACTAGTTTTTATTAGTAATGTAGAACTGTTTTCTTTTTTTGGAGGGGTGAAATAATTGCAAAGACTTTCTTCAATTATATTGTACCATATGTTGTAAGATAAGTTACATGAGCATATGTATTTCATTATGAATATGAACATATCAAGAAGAGAACACAGGATATTTGGACACTTTGACTGTGTGCCTCTCTTCTCCAACCCCATCAAAACCTCTGAAGTCTCAGGAAATTTGGATGCTAATCACCTGTGAATCTTCTCACATAAAATTTCCAGTAGTTCCTGAAGTTAATACAACCAAAAATGCCAATAGAACAGACTTTGCTATATTACAGAACATCTGGTTCTGATCCTGGCAAGAGAAAATGAAAAGTAATGGAAACCAATATTTTGCCAGGATATGTTTTTTTCAAGGTTCTTTTTTAGAAATGGGCAGAGATTCAATGGGCATCAATTCCAGGAATTGCTCGTTCCCTCCCCATTTTCGTTTCTATAGCTCTTTCAATTATGCACACACCCAGATTTATATGCAGCCATATCTTCTTTTATTTGTAAAGCAAATCTTCACTAGAAATTTCTGATCTATAAGGTGGTACACTTGCAATAGAGTCAACATGATAAATCTTTCAAGTAACAGGATTATAGCTACTAATTAGAATGTGTTTTGCATTTACTATTTAAAAAACAAGTAGTGGGTGTTCACGATATGTCAGTGACACTGGCCTCTTTTATTATATTCATATTTCTCAAAGCTTATAAATCCACAAGAGATCTCATGTTTCACAGAAACAATACAGTTCTAAAGACAAAATATGCTATTATGTTTGCTGTTAAAAAAGGAACTTTTTAAAGTGCTGCATTTAAAAACAGGAAAATAATACACACACACACACACACACACATATCCACATGTAACAAATGTAATTTTATTTCATATAGAAGAAAACATCACTCTTTTTGGGATCCTTTAATGAAAAGGAATAAATTTGCCCACGGATTTAATATTATAGAAATATTTATCAATAAGCCACATTCCTGGGAAAGTATGAAGGGGTGTAACAGGCATAATAAAATGTTTGTCTAGGGATGCTTTACATTTCATTTCATTTGAAATTAAAGCCAAAGAATGGTCAGATGTTTGTGACTCTGCTAGAAAAAGGAGAGAACATTTTCATTTTCCCATCTCTGTGTATCCCCTCCTGCCCTGTAATCAAAGTAGATTTCTAATGAAAAGTGGAATGTTAGATACTTTGGACAGAGAAAGATAGCTCAGTGGAAACAAAGGGATGGTATGAAAGAAATTGTGGAGGACACATGGGGGATACAGGGATGGGGAGGAGCCAGAAATTCAGAAAATTAGACCTAAGTACTTTTAAGCAATGAAGACATTACAAATGATCTGTTGTTTCGCTGGTATCCTATTCCTATCACATTTATGTAATTTCATTGTTTCTTGATTCATGTTACTGTTTGATTCCTGGTAGATTTCTGGTATCAAGATTTAATCCAATAAATTTTAAAAGCATTTCTCTTCAGTCTTTTTATGCAACTTCCAGTTTTAAAAGAAGAGTTCTGCTACGGTAGAGTAGAGAATTAGAGTAAAATATTGGGGAAATGAAAGCCGTGGGGTCTTTTCAAGTTTTCTTGGCAAACTGGTGTAATTCTGTGAAATATGCCCTCCTCTGATGTCCTCAGCTTCCTGCGAGTGAAACGAATCTGTAACAGAGTCCACAGCCCTGCCTCCTTCTTCCCAAATCTCCTGCTTGTTCAAGGACAAGCACAATTCTGTTTTTCAGATCGGCCAATTCCCTAGGAATGAAGAAAAACTTGCACTAAATTCTTCAAAACATTAAGTCCCATGTAACCAAAATTAAACCTGCACAAAATATTTTTCAAAGTTTCAGCACTCCCTGTTATCCTTCCATATGCTCAGTGTTTGTTTTCCATGTTGAACAAATAAAAAGGGGAAACTCGTGTGAAGAGAAGTATGTTAGAGTTACTTCAGTCAAGTCCTGCCTATCTATCAAAGCCGTTCCCAGTTCTGGTGCAACACTGGATGTAAAATTTAATTAATATGTATATTTAATATTGTGGCATGAAAAACACACACACCCTGAAGGCTTAAGCAGGCCATGCTCTGTCAGGTAAATACATGTTTTGATCCATGTCCAAACCCCAAATAAAATTCTGAAACCATTTGGGAAGGTCTCGAGTAAATGTTCTTGATATTTAAAATATGCTCTGCCTTACCATATGTTTGAAGAATTATGAATATTGGCCAGTTTTCTCTTTGTGAACAGTTGCAGTGCTAGCTCGACTTTTAGAAATTCCTCACTACAGGAGAGTGTCTCAAGGATCATGTGAATTTTGTGTGTCTGAACTATCTGAATTTTTAACTTTTAAAGGATTAGTGGTAGGACAATGGGGTTGGTTGAAATTCGAGGGTGTGGAGGCCAAATTCATCGCAGAGAGAGAAGGTGTGCCCTCTGGAAAGGGTAATATATTAGGCGTTCAGCAGCAACGCAGGGTCTCCTTCCTTTGTGAGCAGCTGGGCCAGTTCTTGGATCCCTGGACCACTGGCGAATGGTTGAAGGCAAAGTGCAATGAGACACAAGCAGTGAGGAGGGGAGCAGTGTGACCGGAAGCCATATGGCCCAAGGCCACCAGCGTGATGTCTAAGGAGAGCAACGGAGAATGGAATAAAGCTTTGGAACCAAACGGATTGGTTTTATATTCTTTCTTTCTTCTTGGTGGCTCTGAATAAGCTGCCTAACCCCTCAAGACTTTAGGTGCATCATCTGTAAAATGGGAGTAATAAAATCCATCTATATGGCGTAATATTAAGGATGAATGCGCTAACAAGTCAATGTGTCTAGCGAGTGTTAGTCTTTCGATAACACGTCTTCTCCCTCCGCCTAGTCTTCTTGTGTGATCTTATCTACACTTGAGGTTTAAACTGAGATGTATGCCGGGAAGTCCCAAATCTCTCATACAAGGCAGACTTCTCTTCAGTGCTTCATACTCCTAAAGCCGGCTCCCCTACCCACCCTGTTCGCTCTCAGCTGAGCTAACACAACTGTTCTCTAAACTGTCCCCTTGCCTCATCCCCTCAAATGCATGTTCCACACTTTCGGCAAAATGATCTCTCTAAAACACAAACTTCACAGGTTTCACTTTTTTTTTTTAATTTTATTTTTTATAAACATAAATTTTTATCCCCAGGGGTACAGGTCTGTGAATCGCCAGGTTTACACACTTCACAGCACTCACCATAACACATACCCTCCCCAATGTCCATAACCCAACCACCCTCTCCCCACAGGTTTCACTTTTGACACACATTCAATCCTGCCCCATCATCTACAGCAGGCATCTGCAATTTATGGCCTAAGGGCCACAAAAAAGAGTGTGCAGTAAGACCTACATGTGGTCGGTAAAGTCTAAAATATTTACTATCTGGACCTTTACAGAGAAAGTTTGCCAAACAGGTTGTGCCCTACGTCCCGATTCACACATGGCTCTCCCGAATCTTCTTTTGCCTCTCCCTACCTTCAGCCACACTGACCCACTTACATGTCGTAAAGTCATAGCAAATCTGTCCTCTCATGCCTCTGCTGTGGGACATCAGGGGTGTTGTCCCAAATACTTTTTGTCTTCACCTGGGTGACACCTGCTCACTCTTTAATTCACTCACTCCTCCTCTGTGAAGCCCTATGAATACAGACCCCACTCATATTAACCAAGCGGAGTCCACTGTCCTTTCCTCTGTGCTCCCATGATTTCTTATAAATATCCCCAGTATCACAACCCACATCATATTATTTTTCTCATATGGGTCAGACATTCTGGCTTCTTTCATTCCTAATAATATTCAGACTAGATACCAGACATTGTGAGTCTAACTTTGTTAAGTTGGAGTATTTTTATATTGCTATAACTATTCTCGAACTTTGTTCTGAGACACACTTAAGTTACTTGGAAAGAGTCTGACTCTTTTGGGACTTTGTTTTGAGCTTTGTTAAGCTAGGTCAGGGCAGCCTTTAGTCTGGGGCTAATTTTGGTCCACTACTGAGTAGTTAACCTGATGCTCTGTGAATTATGAGATTTTCTACTTTGGCAGGAAAACAGATGATTCTCAGCCCTACGTGAGCTCCAAGTATTATTCCTTCTAATCTTTTCAGGTGGTTCCTTCCTTGGCCATGGATAATTTCCTCATCTACACTGATGATCAGTCCATAATTGAAGAGTGGTGAGGGACTGTTTTGGGTCTCCTGGGCTCTGTACAATGTACTTCTTTCCTATAATCTACCCAGAGAACTCTCAGCCTCAACTCCTCACCTCAAAAGATCCACTTAGTTCGACCTGGGTTCTTCCTCCTTGTACCATGGCTGGGAAACTCTCTCTAGGCAGTAAGCTGGGGCAATCTTACAGCTTACCTAGTTTATTTCTCATTTCTCAGAAACCACTGTCCTTTGTTGTTTGATGTCTAATGTCTTCAGAATCATTGATTTATAGATTTTGTGCTTTTTAGAGTTGTTTCAGCAGGAGGCTTAATTCCTGTTACTTCATCTTGATCAGAAGTAGAAGTACCACATTATATTATAATTATTGATGCATTACTGTTTCCCCTTACTAAACAGTGGGGTCTTTAATAGTAAAGCTTTCTGGCACATAGGTCAGTGTTGTGTTTTACACATAGTGTTTTCACTATGTGTTACACAAATGTGTTTTCTCAACACATTTGTCAATCAAATGATTATGGCAAAAGAAAAGTGAGGAAGAGAGAGATGGAATCGCATGAATCCTACCCTGTTATGGGGATCCTCAGAATACGGTTATTGCTAGAGTTCTCTTCAAACCCAGGGCTACATTCTGTCCAGTACTACTATTAAAGAGAGGCTGCCTACAAAGCAGCTTTAAAAATAGTAATCAATACATAATGCATGTGCTACCTATCACTGTTAATCAGAGCCCCTGAAAAGTATGGTATTATAATATAGTATTATAATATGAAAAGTATGGTATTATAATATGTTGTTTGACTTAGTCTGATGATAAGTACTAAAGCTCCCTGAATTACAGAGGGTCTTTCATTGACAATGATTTGACCTTCTCTGGTTATACTACCATGTTGTGGGAAGACAATTATATGATGTTTAACTAAAGAAATGTTTTGGTAATTGCAAACATTATATGTAAATTATTGTAGTAGACAATATTACCTGACAATCTGACAAACTTGTACTCTTTAGTAGAAGAAAACGATATTGGGATTGACAATTATTAACATTAAATTCCTAGTTTTACAAAAAGCTGTCACTAGTGGAAATGGCTTGGAATACTACTGTGGATTGAAAAGTGTCCCCCCAAAATTCATACCTTGGAGTTCTAACCCCTAGTGACTCTGAATGTGACCTTATTTGGAAATAAGATGATTGTCGATATGATTATTAGGATAAATTCATGTTGAAGTAGGGTGGGCCCCAACTCCAATGTGACTGATGCTGTTATCAAAAAGGGAACATTGGATACCGACATGCACATAGGAAGAGGACAAGTTGAAGATGAAGACAGAGGTCAGGATGATGCTTTGCAAGCCAGGAATGTCATAGATTGCCAGCAGATCACTAGAAGGTAGGCAAGAAGCATGGGACAGATTCTCCACACAACCCTCAGAAGGAACTGACTCTGCTGATACCTGGATGTTTGACTTTTAGCCTCTAACACGGTGAGACAATACAGTTTCTATTGTTTAAGGCGCTCAGTTTGTGGGACTCTGTTACATCAGACCTACCAA
Source organism: Lutra lutra (assembly GCF_902655055.1). Classification (NCBI taxonomy): domain Eukaryota; kingdom Metazoa; phylum Chordata; class Mammalia; order Carnivora; family Mustelidae; genus Lutra; species Lutra lutra. The sequence goes on from NC_062285.1 coordinate 73,258,512, forward strand.
ACGAATACAAGTAGTATGTTATTTGAGTTAAGATGTACATTGATTACCTAGTCCCCCCAAAATATAAGAGTAAGAAGTTGGAAACTAACATCTCTTGAGCATCTTCTCTGGTAATATTATCTCATTTAAACAACACATTTCCGTAATATAGCTCTTGTCATCCCTATTATACACATAAGTAATTTGAGACCTAGGCCAAATAACCTGTCCAAGCTATAGAATCAGAATTCCACTTTGTCTGATCCAAAGCCCCTATTTTTTCTTTTATGCCACAGTGCAAACCGCAGACACTGAAGCAGAAGGAACTGTAGGTACAGAGGTCATCTGATAAGCAAACTTGATTCCATCTGCAACCTTAATGCCCATTTGCCATGTAAGATTAACATTCATCAGTTCTAGGGATTAGGGTGTAAGCATCTTTTGCGGGGGCTTATTCTGCCTACCTCAGCATCTAAGACCGATTAGATGGGGCTTGCAAAAAGCCCATGCAGAAGAATCACAGCAGAATACTTTAGGGTTTTGGAACAAAACCATTTCATCTTTGTCAAGTGTTTGTTCTCCTTTTGGGAAATCGCTAATGGATTGATTTAGTACTGGACTGCCGTGGAGATGGATTTCTTAACCATGGAACATCAGGTAAAAATACGTTGGAAGACTGTTCTCCATGGGAGTATCATATTTCTGCACATCTAGTTTTCAAATCAATGTCCTGCGCTATCTTTTTAAGGACATTTGCATAGAAAACAGCCTGGGAAGATAGAGATTCTATTGTCCTTTGAGTGCAAAGGTCAGGCTGGTTTGCTAACATTCCCTGTGAAAGATTGAGGTTTCCTAAATGCAAAACCTCTCAGCTGTGACACAAACCCACTGTGTGTGCAGTATCCACCTGGGCCCTGTGGGACTTTGGGGACAAAGGAACCAATGTAGACATGAAGCTTTGTCTGTCTACTCTGCCATGAGTAATGAAGTCCTTTGTCTCTACCTCAGGAATTGTGTGCCTTCTGCCAGCGTCCATAGAACTGTCACAGGCTAACTCGTTAGCTGGTCGGAAGAATAAAATCTCAGACACGTCAACATTTGTGACCGTTCTGGTGACAAGGATAGGATGCTGACAGAGACATGGGTTTCTGGAAAGGAAAGAGCTGTTTGTAGACTGAGTTAGAGGATCTGAAAAGCCTCCCCAGGGTCTAGAAGCAAATGCTCTCACCCAGTTGGTGGGGGAGATGGGAGAGTAAGGGTCTCCTATTGTCTTACCTTTCCAGGAGCCTGATGGCCAGGATGTAGGAAAGAAACAAACTGCCTCAAAATTTCATTTGTTGTTGTTCACTCTCCCCCAGGCAGGAGGAGGAAGAGATGTCTCTAGTTTAGAGCTTTAGGTGGAACAAAAGCATTAGAAATTCATTTGGTAGAGCCATGATATAGTCATTCAAAACAGAAGTGCCTTGCCTACTGGCACTGAAAATAAATGCCCTTTACTTACTGCCATGGAGCCTCTCTTTCTCTCAGTCTCTCTCCATCTCTCTTCAACCCAATCCCTCACTCTCTCACTCTCACTAGACCCTAATGTCAGCTACTTCCTGAATATGCCAGACGACATCACAGAGGGGAAGGACTCCATTTTCTATGGCTATGACCCTGTGACAAATGACAGCCCAGTCTCCAACCTACACAGATGCAGGAGAGAAGGAGTGCCAGGATCCCACTGATCTATTTTGGGCAGGGGTCACAATGAGGAGATAAGCTAACAAGATCCACTGAGTGGGGTCCTTTGGCCAACGCAAAGTATTGTGGTTGGTTGGTTGGTTGGTTTGCTTGCTTGCTTCTGTAAATTGATGTGTTCTACACTGGTACTTCCTTCTCATATAAATGCCAAAGGACATTATCTCAACCTGGGAAGAGCTCAGGAGAGAAGATAGTGGGACAAATCCCACTGCCACTTGCCACTAGAGGGGTTTTAGGATTGAGTATGAATATTACTCATCCCTCAGATATCCAGAGCCTCTATTTTAGAGATGTCCTTTAGTTCAGCAAGACAGCAGTGTCAGTCTCAATAGCCCCATTGCACTTCTGCCAACAGGGGTGCTAATAAACACTGAGAAAACTAGTTTGCCAAGTAAATCTTATTAGGACCACAAGAATGGATTCACAATGCTCAATCCACCCAGCAGCCAAGAACAACTGCTGTTTCTTTGGCCTTCACCACCAAAAACAAAGGGCAGCACCTTATTGGACCTGTTGGGTGCTAGAGATGGTACAGGTCCCTGGTACTTATGCTTTTACCAGTTGGAACCTCCAGCAAAAGGAGGTAGCCTCCATGTGGAGGCAGACCTTAGGGTTTTAAAATTATGGCCTCTTGACATATCTACCAAACACACATCTTTGGAAAAGCAGCTATTAGCTTTCTACTGATTTCTTCTCAAAACAGTATCTTGCCCGTGGAGGTCTTGTGACTCTCTGACTTGACATCCTTTTTTCATGTGGGTTAATTCAGACTCAATGACTAACAAAGTGGGAAGGGCTCAAAAAGCATTGTTTGTCAAATGGGAATGTCTTATGCAAGAATGCATCCTTCCTGGCCCCTTTGGTATCTCAGTTTTACATGAAAAATGGCAGTTATTCTTTGGGAGAAACTTTATCCCCACTTCCTCCACATGAAACTAAGCCACTGGCTCAACGTGGACTGTGATTCTCAAAGATTCTCCTAAATGCCTGGGCCTGGTTCACCAACACTAGTACTTTCTGCGGCTACTGATCAGCTAACTCAAGACACACCAGAAGAGCCCTCTTTGGCTTTTTAGACCATTTGCTATTTGACAATGATGTACCTTTTATCACAAAACTGCCTTCCTTAGCTCCTCTTCACCTAGTGCATACACTTTTCCAATGCAATTTCGTCATTGAATGCAGCCTCTGGGATACCCAGAAAGGAATAATTCTCTTTCACCTGCTTTCTGGATGGTTGGAGGAAAGTGGTTGGGGGTCAAACAGACTTATTTTAAAAATTCAGGATTCCATTTTGTACATTATTGGGGATGATGTGCCTTTCTTTCCCCTAATATAGTAATCCCAGGCTAGCCACAGCAGGATAAAACCTTAGATCCTTCAAAGTTACTAACAAGATGTCATCACAAGCAGGGTATTACCATTCTGGGTATTACTTATTCTGACTATGAAGTTGAATATGTACAACAGCAATCAAGTGAAAATAATATCTATGGAAAAGTAATAAGCTGACCCAGAAGGTAATAGTTACTTGAGCCAATTACTCATACCCCTCAGATTTTCTAGTGCTACATTGCTTCTTTTTTAATTGGTATGGCTTTCTGGAGAGTTTTCTATGATTAGTTGGCTGGGCGTAAAGAAAACTCAAGCCTAGTTTATTAGCTTTTCTTAATATATTAAAACAAGCTGAAGTGGACTGCTGTGGTATATAGCCCCATTCAGCATGACTCTGAAATCTTCCCAGTGGGGAAGACTTCTTTGTTTTGAAAGGAAGAAAGGGTAAACCAAGGTCAGGTTCTCCAGTGATTGCTGGCTAATGACTAATAGTCTGGCTGACTCTTTAGTCCATATGCAGAAGATATTCTAAAAATAGAACCAGAGCATGAGAATAGTTATATCTCATATAATTGCTCAATAAAGACTACTATTGTGGAAGAGATCCTTAATGATCAGGCAGACAGATGGTCTATTCTGTGAAAGATTGTGCTACCTTTGGGGAAGTACTTTCTAGTTAGTTCTGGGTTTAGTCAATGGGCTAATGAACAAGGGGACCATGGTGAGAAGGACAGATATATTGTTGAGCAAGAGACCTGCACCTCTTTAACTGTTTTAGTTTTCTCAGGCTACTATAACAAAATATCATCGTCTTGGTAGCTTATACAACATTTATTTCTCACAGTTTTGGAAGCTGGAGTTCAAGATCAGGACGCCAGCACGGTGAGAGATGGCTTCCTGGCTTGTAGGCAGCCTCCTTCTCACTGCATTTTCACATAGCTGAGAGAGAGTTCCTTTCATCCTTGCATATAAGCACAATACTATCTCAGGGGCTCCACCCCCATGACTTCAACCAAATCAAATTATCTCCCGAAATCCCACCTCTAGACACCACCACATTATGGATTAAGCCTCCAATATATGAGTTTGTGGGTCACAAACATTCAGTCCATAACATTAACCACGACTAACCTGGCCACTGCCAATACTGATTGCCCATTTTCTCAATAGTAGGAACCAATCTCACTTCATTCTGGAACTGTATTTCAAGGACAGTTAGCTGCCAGATGATAGGTTAATGATGTTGAATTTCTCCCATCATAAAAGAAGTGACTTTACTCATTAAATTAGGTACTTATTCAAGATTTTCAGTTTGCTCTTCTTTCTTATTATATATGTTTATATCACTAGGGGACTCATCGCTTTCTCCATTATCATGGTAACAACAAAATGTGGCTTCAAATCAAGTAAGACCTGATAATCATCAGGTTTAGTGATTTACCACAGATGCCATCTCCAAGATATTCCCGCTCTACAGAGTACCCAAGATGACATGTTTCTCAAAAAATTATGTTACCTCCATGTAATTTCCTGTAATTTTTTCCCTATACATCTTAACTTTATTGCATTCAAGAATCTGCCCTTTGTAGGTCAGTCATTATTTTTACAGCAAATTTGTGATGAAAATGGTTATTCAAGAGCTAACAATGGTCTACATATTTTATAGAAGCTGCCAATAGCCCTAAATTCTCAATAAATTTCACAATCTGATCTCATTTTGTCTTCCTTATTTTAATTATATCTAAGTGCCTTTCCAAACTTGCTTTTTTGTCATGGCATAATACATTAAAAACTAACTTCTCCAAATAATTTTATCTCAATATAGTTAGTTAATTCAACAAGTATTTTTTGAGCTATCACAATTTATACTGTAGTGCCTTAAGACTAAAAAGAAAGAAAGAAAGAAAGAAAGATCATGAGACAAAGTCTTATCCTAAGAGCATTAACAATTACAGAAAGTTCCATCATTCATTCAGTAAAGGCTTTTCTGATACCTCTAAAATGTTTGGGTCTGAAGGAAATGCTGAAAGACCCATAGCTGGAATAACATTCTTTAGGTAGCAAAATGACAATATCAGCCTAAAGATACTCTGGTGTCTCCCCCACTGAACCACCTACATATTGCTAAATATAGACATGAAGCTATCAAGTCATATTTAGTTTAATTTGGGGTTCTTTATGTTTCTTACTGACAGCTTTATGAACTGTTCAATTTCCACTCTGAAAAGTTTGAATGCTGGTGTCTCTAAAAGCCTGAAATTTTTAACTTTGTATTTCTATTTTGTTTAATAAGCACTTTGCATAAACCATCATTTCAATTCTTTGCTCAAGAAAAGTAAGTCCTGTTATAATATTTCACCTAATTTTGGAAGACATTTTTAAAAACTAGTCTCCAACAGGCAGGGAAATTATCATCTACTGCAATATTAACTAGAATGAAGTTAAAAATAGTAAAACTTATTTCATAAACTGGCATTTTCTTTATAATTTTTCCCAATGTTTTTCTTTCTTTTTTTTTAACAATTTATGTTATAATTTCTTTAAGTCTTCACAAAAGTGATATAACTATTGCACAGCTAGGTTATAATAACTACACAGCAAGTATTTTCAAGGATGTTTCTCTTTGTTCAATATCTTTCTTTTTACTTCCTGAGAGAAGATTATTGTACAATAATTACACACCTTGTTATACCTTATTACTTTAGAATTGTACACTCTTCTCTGTTACCTTATTAGAAAAGAGGATGTGATGTAACACAGGACTAATGGCAAGTATTGACAGGAATGGGCCATTAAGAATTCCTGGCTCCAAACAGAAGCACTGATTATGATTAATATAATTATGTTAAGCTAATGAGAAAGAAAATATAGATAATATATTCAAGTCCCTCTAGATTTCTTTCTTCTTCTTCATTAGGATGTAGTGACTTTTAATAGGAAAGAGTTGAAAAGCATTGTGTTAAGGAGATAGAGAGAAAGACACAGAAAAGAAGGGAGAAAGAGATGAATCAGAAGAAAGACTTTATTTCTCAGTCTATATCTAACTCATTTAATATAAGAATTCTAGTTTACCCCAAACAGATCATAAAAATAATGTATACCATCCATAATTGTCCTGTGCATCCCCCAACTTTCCGTTCAATGAGCTAAAGGAATGTTGAAAAGATGTCATCTCAACCTCCACTACAGTAGCTCAGGAATTAGTCAGTATTAATGTGGATTTCAGATGAGCCCTAGCACACAACTTCAGATGGCCAATAAGCAGGATAAAACCTGGTCATACATTTATTCAGATATTTATTGAATGCCCACTATGGGCCAGGTACTAGTCCAGAACAACAAACACATTTATCAGTGAGAAAAATAGATATAAATCCATGCAATTGTGAAGCTTATCATCTGGGAGGAGATAGATGCTGAACAAGAAATTAAGGTAAAATCTCATGAAGAAATACAGGATGGGAGCATGGAATAGGGATCTAAAGTACTCTGGAGTAGGACAAACTGATTAGAGAAAGTGAAGAAAGTCATCCTGGTAGAAGAAAACTTTAAGCGAATCACTGGATCCTTATAGAAGTTGATGAAAATGTTTGAGGGTGGGAAAGGGGAGTTGAGAGATTAGGAACAACAATCCCAGCAGAGAAAACATGCAAAGACCTGGAGGTGGGGAAGAGCACACTGCAGTACATGTTCTAAAAGAGGATTCATATGATTGGACCATTAAGAACAATGTGGGGGGCATTCTTTAAAGGAGTTCCTTACATCTCTATCCTAAGCCCTCTTTTCTTCTCATTTTGTTGTTGTTTCTATAGTGGGCCATGGATTTTATTATGATCTACAAGGAATGGTTTATAATTTTATTTCTGTAGATCAGACATCTCTGAACTCTATCTACATCATTATATACTACTCAAAGTCTTCAAGCGATTGCCTCAAAGACACTTCAAATGCCATGTGTACAAAATCAGACTCATCATCCCTCACCTGAAAATCATCCTGTTCTGGTGTTCTCTGTCTTCCCATTATCTTGTCTTATAAACCAGAAAATTAGGAGTCATTTGGACAATTATCTCCATCTTCCTCCCCTACTCTATACAGTCTATAATCAAACATGTTAATTTTACTTCTTACCTATCCCTTGATTTATCTCCATTTATCTCCATCTTCCCTATCAACACCTTAGTCTAAGGAATCATCAGCTCACCTCTGAGATACTATGGACCCCTCCCTGGTTTTCTTGCACCCATTTTCCTAGCAATGCCTTGTTTATTCTCAACATTGCAACATTAAAATCATCCACTGTAATATAGATTTCCTGCTTCTGCTTACCATAGAAAAGCTGAAAAGAAAATCATTCCTACCCTTACAAAAAAACCAAAAACCAAAAATACTGGAAAATATGCAAATTCACATGTTTTCTTGAGATACTTATAGAGCAAAGGTCACTGGACAAGCAACTAACCTGAAATTCAAGGAAGACAGGTGCTTGCAAAGAGAGATGTGGTGTTAACATTACGTTACTTGACGCAGATGTCACAGAGCAGTGGTTAGAACAATTCGGCTAAAATTTTTAGGAAATTGGTAAAAGCTGAGTGTGGGTTAACAGAGGATAGAGCTCCTAGGAGAATGGAAAGAGTCTTGAGGAAGCATCATTTGCAGTACTGAGGGGGAGAGGAAAACAACGGGGCACTGTGAGAAAGACATGAACATTGCCACCCCAATCTTATTTCCAATCTTCTTTATTGAACATAGGTTTTAAACTTCTGTGACAAGGGCAACAAACAATTACCCCGTGGGGCAATGTTAAAAATTCATTTCAACAATGAGTTGGCTAGATTGTATTTTTATTCTTGGTGGGAAGGGCAGAGACCTGAGATGTGATTATAATGGACTTCTAGTTAAAATGAACTATTTCTGACTTGTAGATGAATGTTCTAAAAATACAAGCTGACTATTCATAATCTTAAAAAACAACAACAACAACAATCCGTTGCAGCTGGGGGAAGGTAACAGAAAAAGGCCCTTTACTCCTAGGGGTTGTGGCAGGAATATATGCTGTGCAAAGAAGTAAAGCTGGGAAAAGAGGTGGAGCACCAAGAAGTCCACGTAAACTAAGTCCAGGAGCAGAGTACTTCCTCAACAGAAACCTTAGCTAGAAAAATAGAGAATAACTCCATATTCCCCTACTCGACACATACAGAGTAATGAGTAACAGCAGTATACTAGTGTAAGAGAGACAAGAATATGAAGAGCGATCCTGTCTGAGCTATAGAACAGAGGAGAGACTTGCAACTGAGATTGGAACAGATAGTGAGAAAAACTCTCTGGCAAGCCAGCTTCCAGCCTAAAGACAAAGTATTGATATAGGAATTTGAAGTCAGTGGTATGCTTATAATAACCATAATAGTAGCAAATCCCAAGTCTTGCTCAACTTGGAAAAACAGACTCTAAATCTCACTCTAATGGCCTAGAACAAGGGAAGGCGTGCCTAATTCCAGCCATAAAATCTCAGCCTCTGCTGTCTTAAATATGATGTTCACATTTCACCAGAAAACTGTAAATGTATAAAAAATCAAGGAGAAATAGCACAATGGCAAGAGACAAAGGATACTCTTTCATTAGAGCCAGATTCAGACACAATAAATATGTTGGAACTAGACAGGGAATTTTAAATAACTATAGTTAATATTTTAAATGCTCTCATGGAAAAGATGTAAAACAGGTTAAATGAGATGTTATATCAGCTTAGAGATAGAAATTATTTAAAAAATTGAATGAAAATGCTATAAATGAAAATATAATAACAGCGGTGAAAACGTCTTTCAGTGAGCCCATAAGTAGACTCAACACAGACAAAGAAAGAATAAGAGAAAAAGATAGCAGAATTACATTCTTTGATGCTTTGCATTTGAGGATTTCTTCTACTATTACTACTGAAGAAGGTATTGCAACATTTAGGGAAGGAGTTGATAATAACCTGCGCTAGGTAAGGGTGATAGTAGAGATTTGAGTCTCCCTTTAAATCCACTGAGGGCATGGATAATGGAGCCATTTACTGAGATAAGAAATACTGAAGGAGGAGAAAGGGGAGGGGGCAGAACTTCTAGAATGCAGTATAAAAACCACTTCAGAGCCTCTCACCAGAAGGGCAACAATTTAAATGGTGAAAAAAAAGTTTTTAAATCATTAAGAGCCCTGAATATTGTCATAAAAGCATATAATGAATAGAGAAATAATCACTTGAGACAATCTACCAGCTCTCAATGAGAAAATCAAGAGTCTGTGGCTTTTGAATCTGTGGCTTTTGACCCTCCCTTTACAACTCTCTCCAGCTCTGTGCTAGGGAAGTGCTACCCCAGACATTCTACTCCAGGCAGGCACAGCCAAGAAGATGGAACTCTCTGTCCTCCCACCTCCAAGAATGGAGCCACAGTTTTATCCTAGCAGGGTCAGGTCAAGAGTACCTTTCATTCCCTACTTCCACCCCTGGCCTGGTGTAACAGAAAGTCTATTCTAGACAGTATTGTAGGGGATTGGATCTCCCTTTACCCACTCAGTCCCTACTCAGGATGAAAGTACTTCTCCAGGTGTGGTAGGCTGAAAATACTAGGACCACATTTGCTCCTACTTCAGCCTTGTTCCAGTTCAATGCCGGGAGGGACAACCCAAGAAAACTAAGGACAAGCCAGCACTGCACGGCCCATTCAGAGAGTGGGAGTATCACTAAAGCCAAAGAATGCTTCCTTCTAGGTCTGATTCAGTGCTCCGAGGGGATTATGCCTAGTGGGAAAGGCAGGCTCTAAGACTAAAGATTCGAAAGCTCCACCTGAGGGAACCAACTTTATTTGGAACAGAGCAAGGAGACTCCATGCCTAAAGGCATTGTCTAACAACAGACATCTCTGGTAGAGGACAATTAACAGAAGGTTGGTAGCTCTATGGTACTGCAAAACAATGAAGCAGCCAAAAGTTTAATAGAGAGAACCAGGGAAAGAAACAACCAAGAAGAGCCCTCTGGGATCATCATCAACTGTGGGGGTTGGGATGGTTATGCACATGCCCTAGTTTGCCTCCACTCAGAATCCATCAGAGGAGGCCATGGTGCAGACTTGCAAGTTTTCCTCAAGCCACATGCAGACCTATCAACACAGGGCAGAAGCCTCACTGGTTCAGATGGCTTAAGCACAATCTCTGACCACTCACTCACTGAAAAATCAACTATTCTAGTGAAGGGTGACTCTTAGAAACCCAGAATTAAATTTAAATTACAGTCCTCTCTGGCAGTCTGAAAGAATATGTGAGTGCCCAAGCTGGCACCCTCTCAAAAAAAGGAGAAGTGAGTTGGGGGAAATTGGAGGGGGAGACGAACTGTGAGAGACTGTGGACTCTGAGAAACAAACTGAGGGGTTTTTTTGGGTTGGGGGGTTGGGTGAGCCTGGTGGTGGGTATTAAGGAGGGCACGTATTGCATGGAGCACTGGGTGTGGCACATAAATAATGAATCTTGGAGCACTGAAAAAAAGTAAAATAAAATTACAAAAAAAAAAAAAAGGATCAGACAAAAAAAATCTCTAAGCTACTAGTTCTTCACTGAACATAGGGAGGAAGAGTATCCTCCCTGATTCATACTAGCAGCCTTATGTCATATATACATTCACAATTCACAATAAAGAATTAAAATCTAACTGGGAAAGGGAACTTTAGCATGACTTTCAACATGTTAGTGATTTATATTGACATGGGCCACTGTGGATTTAAAACTAAAAAATGGTACCAGAGAAAAGGAGAGCCAATTCATAATGATGAAAAGAGTTAATCCACCAGGAGGATATAGCAATTACATAAACACACCTGTACTTAACAGAGCTGCAAAATACATAAAGCAAAACAAACAGAATTGAAGGGAGAAATAGAGAATTCAGTAGTAACAGCTGGATACTTCAATACCCCACTTTCAATAGTGGATAGAACAACACTCCTGTTACAGGAGAGCAACAAGGAAATTGAAGACTTGAACAACTAACTATAAATGAACTAGATCTACCAGACAGCTATTAGACACTCCACCTAACAACAGACCATATATTCTTAATTGCACATGGGGTATTCTCCAAGATAGACCATATGGTAAGCTACAGAACAAGCCTCAATAAATTTAAAAGCATTTAAATCATACATAGGATGCTTTCTAACCAGAGTAGAATAAAATTAGAAATTAATAACAGAAGAAAACTTGGGAAAATCACAAGTATGTGGAAATTAACATAATCCTAAATCACAAAAGGGTCAAAGTAGAATCAAAGAGAAACTAGAGAATACTTTGATATGGATAAAAATGAGAACACTATATACCACAATCTACAGAATGCAGCTAAAACAGTGCTTGGAAGGAAATTGAAAGCTGAAAATGCCTATAATAAAAAAAGAAGAAACATCTTAGATCTATACTACAATATTTCATCCCAAGAAACTAGAAAAAGCACCACAAATTAAGCCCAAATCAAGGAGAAGGAAAGAAATAATAAAGGATAGAGTAAAAATTAATGAAATAGAGAATAGAAAAACAGTGAATATCAAAATCAAAAGTTGGTTCTTTGAAAAGATTAATGAAATTAAAAAATCTTTTGCTATATTGACCAAGGGAAAAACAGAAGATTCAAATTAGTGAACTCAAGGATGACAAAGAGGACCTCACTACAATCCCTACAGAAATGAAAGGATTGTGAGAATACTTTGAATGACTGTATGCTAACAAACTAGATAATTTAGATGCAATGGACACATCTCTGGAAAGACACAGACTACTGAAGAAAATCAAGAAGAAATAGAAAGTCTCAATGTACCTATAACAAGCATACAGATTGAATTAGTAACTTTCAGAAAGTTCCCACAAAGAAAAGCCTAAGATCAGATAGTTTTATTGGTGAATTCTACCAAACATTTAAAGAAGAATTAATACCATAAACACTTCCAAAGAAATACAGAGGAGAATACTTCTCAACTTATTCCAGGAGACCAATATTAACTTGATATCAAAACCAAAGGTATCACAAAAAGAGTACAGAACAATATTCCTTATAAATGTGGATGTAAATGCCTTTTTAAAAAAAGAAGCCTAGTAAATGAAATTCAGCAACATGCAAAAACATATACTATGACTAATTGAGATTTATTCCAGAATTCAAAATTGGCACAACATGCAGAAAGCAATGTAATATGCTATAACAATATAACAATGGACAATATCATCTAGTCATCTCAATAGATGCAAGCAAAAGCATTTTCCCATACTTAATAGTCTTTCACAATTAAAACACTTGAAAAAATAAGAATAAAAGGAGTCTTACTCAACCTAATAAAAGGCATATACAAAACCTCACGGCTATTGTCATACTTAATGGTGAAAAACAAATTATCCTCCTAAAATCAGGAACAAGACAGCAATGTTTGCTCTTGACACTTCTATGCAATATTGTGCTGCACATTCTAGCCAGCACAGTTAGAAGAGAAAAATAATAAATGGCACCAGATTGGAAAGGAATAAGTACAATAATTTTGCTTTGTAGATGTTATGATCTTATATATGGAAAAACCTAAGCAAATCACCAAAAAACTATTAGAAATAGTAAATAAGCTCAACAAGCACATAAGCATATAAGATCACAGGATGCCTGGGTGGCTCATTGGGTTTAGCCTCTGCCTTCAGCTTGGGTCATGATCTCAGGGTCCTGGGATCGAGCCCCACATCAGGCTCTCTGCTCAGTGAGGAGCCTACTTCCCCCTCTTTCTCTGACTGCCTGTCTACTTGTGATCTGTCTTTCTCTGTCAAATAAATAAATACAATCTTTAAAAAAAGATCAATATGCAAAAATAAATCACATTTCTATATGTTAACAAATAACATTCTAAACATAAAATTAAAAAAATAATTCCATTATTTTCCACATCAAAAAGAATAAAATATTTAAATATAAATTAATTTTTTAATTTTTAAGATAGATTTTTAAAAATTATTTTTATTTTAATTCCAGTGTAATTAACAGTGTTATATTAGTTTCAGGTGTACAGTATAGTGATTTAACAATTCCATACATCACCCAGTGCTCATCATGACAAGTGCCCTCCTTAATCTCCATCACCTATTTCACTCATTCCCCCACCCATCTCCCCTCTAAGCCATCAGTTTGTTTTCTGGAGTTAAGGGTCTGTTTCTTAAGCATACATTTAAAAAAGGAGGGGCACCTGGATGGCTCAGCAGTTAAGTGGCTGCCTTCAGCTCAGGTCATGATCTCAGAGTCCTGGGATCAAGCCCCACATTGGGTTCCCGGTTCAGCGGAGAGCCTGCTTCTCCCTCTCCCTCTGCTGCTCCCCCTGCTTGTGCTCTCTCCCTGTCTGTCTCTCTCTATGTCAGATAAATAAAATGAAAAAGAAATGTGGAACCTGTGCACTTGAAACTACAAAACATTATAGAAAGAAAGTAAAGAAAATCTTAAATGGAAAGACATCTTCAAATCTATTAACAAATTCAATGTCTATCAGAATCCCTGCTAACAATTTTGCAGAAATCAATGGTATGATTCTACAATTCATATGGAAATTCCAGAATTGCTAAAGCAATCTTTAAAAAGAAGCACAAAGGTAAAGTTCTCACACTTCCTGATTTCAAAACTTAAGACAAATCTATAGTAAACAAAACAGTATGACACTGACATGAAGACAGACATAGAGATCAATGGGCTAGAATAGAGATCCCCAAAATAAACCCTTTCATCTTTAGCCAGTTGCTTTTTGACAAGGGTAATAAGATCATTTTATAAGAAAAGTACAGGGACTCCTGGATGGCTCAGTGGGTTAAAACCTCTGCTTCCAGCTCAGGTCATGATCCCAGGGTCCTGGGATTGAACCCTGCATGGGGCTCTCTGCTCAGCAGGGAGCCTGATTCCCCCTCTCTCTCTGCCTGCATGTCTGCCTACTTGTGATCTCTGCCTGTCAAATAAATAAATAAAATCTTTAAAAAAAAAAATCTTTAAAAAAAAAAGTACAGTCTTCAACAAATGGTATAGGAAAAACTGGATATTCACAGGCCAAAAAGGAGTTTCAACTTCTACCTCATACCACACACCCTAATGAAATCGAAATAGATCATAAACTTAAACATAAGAGCTAAAACTTATATGTAAGAAAATAGGGGAATAATCTTTGTGACCTTGTGTTAGGCAATGATCCTTCAGATAGGACACCACAATCACAAGTGACCAAAAAAAAAAGAGGAAAAAGAAAAATATTGGACTACATCAAAATTAAAACATTTTTGTTGCAAACTATACCATAAAAAAGTAAAAAAATCCACAAAATAGGAGAAAATATTTACAAATTATATGTCTGATAAGAGATTTTTACATTGACTATATAAAGAGCATATAATTCCACATTAAAAAGTCAAATAACCCAATTAAAAATTTATCAACTATGCTTCTAGCTTCCCTAAATTTGATGCTTTAATATTTGCCCTAAATGCATATGCTGGACGTGCCTTATTCTGGGCAACTTGATTAGATATTCCTGAGTTACCCACCTCTCTCATCACCCCCATCCCCCAGAGACTTTTCCTCTCAGGAATGCCCTCTTCAAGTGCATATCAATCAGTCCAGAGTCCACACCTTCAACTACTTCCTTTGTCATGTTCTCACACTCAGAACCCTAACCACGCTAGTGCTCGAAAACCAGAGACAGTCCCTAAGGCCCAGAGCCTGCTGAAATTATTCAAGCTAGCCAATCCTAAACTTGCTTGCCCTACCTCATATATTCCTTCCTGTGGAAACTGCAGTAAAGGCTTTTCTTTGTTTTACGATTAACCTTGATGCTTCCCTATGTGCCTCCTCCCAGCGTGACATGTCCTCTCCTCCTGGGGACTGTAAGTAATAAACCAATATTTTTTAAAACAAAGAATTTTAATTGATATATCTCCAAGAAGATATACAAATGGTCAATAAACATATGAAAGGATGTTTAACATCATTAGTCATTTAGGGAAATACAAATCAAAACCCCAACGAGATACCATCTCACATCCACTAGGACAGTTGTAATAAAAAAATAATAATAATAGCAAGTGTTCCTAGGGTGTGAAGAAATTGAAACACTTATGCATTGCTGGTGGGAATGTAAAATAGCATGGCCCCAATGGAAAACAATTTGATAATTCTCAAAAACATCGTTTATAGATATATGTATATCTATATATGATATCATATATATATATATGCTTATATAGTATATATTATATATATAATCTCCAAAATAAATGAAACAGATGTCCACATTAAAATTTGTATATGAATGTTAATAGTAACATATTCATAATAGCCAAAAGATGGAAGCAACTCAAATGTTTAGCAACTATTAAGCAGATAAACAACTTGTGATATCCATAACATGAAATATTACTCAACCATAGAAAGAAATAAAATACTAAAACATGGGTGAACCTTAAAACCATGATCCTAAAGTGAAAGAAGCCAGTCATAAAGGACCATTATTATATGATTCCATTTACATAAAATGTCAAGAATAAGCAAATCCATATAGAGACAGAAAGTGGATTAATGATTGTGCAGAGCTGAGGGATGGGCAGGACTTGAGTGCTTAGGGGTATGGAGTATTTGAGGGGAGAAAAAGAAAATACAAAATTAGATCATGATAATGGTTGCACCACTCAGTGAACTTACTAAAAACAATGAGCTACACTCTTCAAGTGGATAAATTGTGTATTATGTGATTTATATTTCAATAAAGTTGCTAAAAATATTGGCATAAAGCTTCCTTGAACGTCCATGTGAAGATGGTAAGTTTGTAGCTGTAAATCTGAATCTGAATCTGACAGCCATTTGTACACAAGAGAAGAGATGCGAGCTATCAGACAGTGGCTAAGACATGAAAACAAAGACCAAATTGACTTTCTTCACTTTGTTAATTCATCATGGTGAATTTTTTTTCAAACCTTGAATACTTACTCAATACTTGTAAGTACATTTTTATTGTATTTATCATAATTGCAATTGTTATTACATGTTCATTGTTAATAGTTCACTTTTCTGTGGGCTTTGCTATTTCAGCTGGCTTTGAAAGTGTCTTAATGGTAGCATAAAACTGGGCAAGATAATCCATTTGAATACAATATGCCTATTTGAGGACTAGTGGGGAAAAAAGCAGAAGAGAGGAGAAGAGAGGAAGTAATAGGAATAGTAATAACTTAATAACTGCTAGCATT
Source organism: Lutra lutra (assembly GCF_902655055.1). Lineage (NCBI taxonomy): Eukaryota > Metazoa > Chordata > Mammalia > Carnivora > Mustelidae > Lutra > Lutra lutra. Next base: position 73,274,837 of record NC_062285.1, read on the forward strand.
CTTAGGGTTTTCTATGTTTTGGCAATAACCCAACAAGTGAGATATTTGGTAAATGATGCCAGGGCAGAGGGAAATGGAATCAACCAAATTATTAGTAACTTAAGTGACCAAATCTCAAGCCTAATCATTCTTCTTTTTTATTTATGACTGTTTTCCCGATGTGTAACTGTATCTAAGGAAGTAATTAGACATTAAGTAATTTGTTCCTTATGATAATGGGGAAGTTAGGATTTTGCATTTGTTTGTGGTATGTTTTTTCCTCGAGGACAGTTTTCAAGAGCAGTAGATAACATCTGAAATGTCAGTTGGGTAACACAGTAGAAGGTCCTCATAGGGACGCTTCCCTCGAAATAGAAATTATGAAGACCTTTCTAATAGAATTTTAACTGTGCGTTAATTAACTTGCCTGAAGAGTGCAAGCATTATTCAAATGAAGTCTAGCAAAGTTGTTTGGTATGTGTTTGAAAGAGCAGCTACTAATCAAAAAGGGAACACCAACAAGACTGGGAGCTAAAATGTTAACCCAATGAAATTATTGTGGGCATAACACAATTTCAAAGAATCTTCATGCCTAGTTATTTGGGAATTTTTTCTCACATTTCAGCTTTATGTCTTTCTTTCGTGTCCTCACCCATTTCCCCTGAATAGTGGGCAGAGATTATGTGAAAGCACTCGAAGATATATTTAAATTTGAGATTCAGAAAGAGGTTAGACGATAATGGCAAATCAGAATTTTTAGAAGACGTAGACAGATGAGGTGTAATTTTAAAATACATAGTATGTTATAATTTTATGTTACACGAGAAAAAAAAACCACTGTCTTGCAAGCAAAACTATATAGAATAAACCTCAGCGATGCCTTACTGACTAGGAGGCACACTTAGGAGGTACCAGGAGCTTTTGCCAAGGACATACCTTTAGATCAGAATGCAGGGTGGTATGTGTATGGAATTCTCAGTTTAAAGGAACAAATGTTTTCAAAAGTTCAGAAACAGAGTTAAATAAACTGCTCCTTAATTTGTGAATATTGTAAGTTCGCATTTATTTTTGTTTTCCTTCGAGCATATATATGCATAAGGTATATGTGTATGCATAGATGTATTTTCATCACAGTAATCACTTAATTGAGAGAATTTTTTAATTAATTTAAAACAACTGACCTCTGATATTTCATAAAACATTTCCTATAGTGTATGTTATCCAATTTGATTGTTTAAGAATATATTCGACAAATAATTTCTATCCTTTCTGGCGGGGGAGCATGTCTGGCTGTTAGGAGATGCTTCTAGATTAGACCATGAATCAAAAAGAACCATGAGTGCCTGTGCTATTCAACTGCTTACATCTGGTGAGAACAACACTTTAAGTGATTGAGACACGCAAGACTCTGATTAATGAAAAAAAATCTAGAGATATGCCTATAACCTTAGCCATGGTAGCAGCTTGCGCTATCTAAAATTTCTCCTTATACTTAAGTGGAATCACTGTTAATATATTGCACCTGCAACCTATTTCTATTTATCCACTCCTCATAGAAGGTAGAAATTTATTAATTGGCCACCATCTTTCAAATGATGTCTTATTATACCTCACATTTTATTTTTAAAAAATTAGAATTTAGGAAGCACCAAAAAATAGTCCTATTAGAACTTCATTGGCTTTCAGAAAATATATGTGGGTTCAAATCTAGGTTCTTCACTTACTGGATGTATTAATATTACTCAATGTCTTAGTGATAAATGGGGGTAGTCAGATCTAGCTCAGGGTTATTGCAAGGATTAGATGAGACAAAGCCAGTAAGGTGTATGGTACACCATAAACACTCATAAGTGATAGCTATTATCCATAGGATGGATCAAAATTGGTAAGGACTTCATTGGCTCGCTGCTCCCTTTCATCTCATAGGTGAGAAATGAAACCCATAAAGATAGGAAATATATTTAAAGATATCCCGAATCTATGCCTCCTGACTCCAAGGTCCTCCCATTTCATACAGGAAACATTCCAAATTCTTCATCAAGTCATTAGTATCCTCAGTGAGCCCTGCCTACCTGTCTACATCCATTTCCTATCCTCCCGCCCACTGACCCCATGCCTCCGACTGCGGAATCACCTGGACGTCCAATGGGATTTTCAAAATCTCACAGACCTCCCAGACCTCCCGCCTACCTCCTCTTCCGCACACCACCCACCCTCCTCACCCCGTGTTCTTTACAGTCTTCTAGCATCGCACCGACGCTGCACGGCGCTGGGTTGTTTTATGTCTGCCTCTCTCCACTAGAAAACAAGCTCCTGTGGAAAAGCAGCACAGTTGGTAGCACTTCTGTTTCTGCTTCTGTTTCCATCCTTGAGAGGATTTCAAGGGAGAAATGCAGGACAGTTTGGAAGCGAGCACTTTGGGCGTGAATATTCAGCAACAGCTGGGAGTGGTCCAAAGAGGTCCTCTGAACAAATACATGTCTTTAAACAACATGGGAGGCAGGGTTGTGTCAGGTAGTCAAATAAACATGGGAGTGGAGTCCGATGATAAATATTTGCTCTCTTAGGAATAAAATGGTTCTGAGTATATATTACGCTCAACAGGGGATTTCCTCTGCTTTTTGTTTACTTCTCATATTCATACTTATTCTAATTGTTATTACTTTACTTTCATCTTTAATAAACACACTGTATGTGTTTTTAAATCTCGTGTTTATAATTGAACAAGTATACTTAATACTTAGCAATCTGCACAGTAGCCTGTCCTAAATTTGTGACCTGATGTACATACCTCAGAGCCCCGTGGTAGCTGACCTACACAAGATTGGTCTATCCTCAGGAATGTCTCCTTTTCATTTTTCAGATCTCTCTCTCTCTTTCATAAACACACGCGCACACACACACACACACACACACACACACACACACACACACCAGTCTTGGTTAGTAGCTCTTCACTCTGTTGCAGAGCTTCTGAACTGCTACAAAGTGAGTGACAGGGGGGAAAAAACAACAACAACAAAAAAAACAAAGACCAAAAGAAAGTATGACATGGAGATAGAAAAAAAGGAAAAAGAACAACTTTAAGCAAAAATGAAATGAGTGAGTGGCAGGACTGCAGTACGAGATGTTGGCACAGATCCAAAAAACTGTCCAAAAACAAAGACCAAAATAATATAAATGTTTGGCTGTGAATTAAAGGAGGAAGGAAAACTCAAGGATATGTCAAATGTATATCAATAGCGCTGTTTCTACCCAAAAGACAGATGGACAAATGTCCGTAACCTTTGGTCTGAGTTTATATATTTAAGTCTGTCAGTGTGCATATATGTGCGCACACAATTATGCTTAACTTTCTGACAATTTTCTTAGTATCCTGAAAATAGAGAATTTAGGTATTTAAAACATTCAAAGGTATTTAAAACCTCAAAGATGTATCATACTTCTTTTACAAGGGGGCAGCTGTTTGTCTCTAACTCAGGACCTAAATCATGCAAGCTAATTATTTGGTGCCCTTTCAAAATAGTCTTTAAACAATTTTCATTCAGATTGAGTTAGCAAAGATGGAGAGACACCAATTTTCTACTATTCTCATATAAATTTCCTTATTCATTTGCCTCCAGTGACTAAAGTTAAAAAAAAAAGGACAATGTGTTTTTTCTTTCTTGAGGTTTACATTCCACCTTCAATTTTCTTTCCTGATCCAGGTATGTTTGGGAAGCATCACAGTAAAGCAAATGAAAATTTAGAGAATAAGGAAAATCACTTGTTCCCTGTAACTAGCAGTATGCTATCATTACTTTGTTTCCGAAACTTAGCAGCTGGTGACTGCCGAGTTCAGGTGACTGTCTACTAGCTAGCTTCAGAGTTGGCTGGCAAGGAGCATTTTTTTTTTAATAAATTTCTGTTCAGGGCAGCGCCACTTTGGTGGGAGCAGGACCAATATTCATTTTGCCAATAATATAAGGAATTGCTTATGGAAACATGAGGTTTTTTGGCACCATATATTTGATTTATTCCACTGAAGTTTTAGCGCCCCTTACAGATTAGCACCCCTGGTGAGAACCAGCTGGCCCTTAATCCAGCTTGTCCCTCACTCAGAGTGTATTTGGTATTCAACATTGTGCTGGACTTCTTAGCACATGAGACAAGAAATAGGAGGTGTAAGGATGGAAAAGGGGAAAACAAAATTGCCAGTATTCTTAGAGGCTATGATTAGCTAAACAAAAGAAAAACAAGGCCATAGGATTCATGGTATTCTTATAAACCAGCAACAAAGATAAAAACCAATAATATAAGATGTTTCCATTCAAAAGCAGTAATGTACCTAGGAATAAACTTAGAAAAATATGTGTAAGGCCTTTATGCAGATATTTGGGAAATTTGTTGACCGACATTGAAGAAGACCTGCGTAAATAAAGTGTATGCCTGAAGATGGGAATACTCAGTATTTTAACAGTAAAGTGATCTCCAAATTAATATTTAAGTGTAATACAACTCCAAACAAAACCCCAAATTTTTTGATAGAAATTTCCAGATATAAAATTCTTATGGCATGGTAAAAGGCCAAGAAGAGCCAGTTGTTTAAAAGAAAAAGAATAAGGACTTAGCACTAACTCTAAGAGTCATAAAAAATATATTATGAAATTATGGTAATTAAAACTGTGTGGTATTGCAATTTAAATAGACAAGAAGATAATTGGACCAAATTAAAGAGCTGCAAAAGAGCCAGAAGTATACAAGGGAACAGGGTTCATGATCGGAAGGGCATCACATGTCAGTGAGGGAAAGGATGGGATAATGGTGAAATTGTGTGGTTATCTGTCATTATGGAATATTAAAATTGCATTTTTCTTTCTTACCATTCTCAAAAATACATTCCAGAAGGGTGAACACTCAAATGTGAAGATCTTGCCTACAACAGGCTTCCAGTATCCATTCTTTAGCTGCCTGGAGTGTGAAAAGTATTTGCAGCAGATGCACAGTAGGAGGGACTTTGGTTATGACTTTTTGGTCACTGATGGGCAGCAATGGAGTGAATGATTTCAACTCATGATTTCTAGAGGTAGCCTCAGAATTGGAAGTTCCCCTGAAAATGCAAATCTGCTTTGCTTTGCTTTTACTCTGGAGGACTGGCCTAAAGCTGCCTCCTGCCCACTCTTCCGATGATTTTGTAAGCTCCCAATTTCTCTATGAAAAGTCTTCCTTCTCAATATACTTGGAAAGCCTTTTCTCCTTCCTGTTCTGAACACTGATTGATACAACAGAAAAATGTTATTAGAGGTATGCTTATTTCGTAGACATCCTATAGACAAACATTTTAAAGTCTGAAAATAACCAAATATTGCTGAGAGCCAGGGGTAGTGTTGAATGAGAAAGCTATCATTTGTAAATTTTAAGATAAAAGAATAAAGAATAGGCAATATTATTTAGTGGCTAAGGGAATAGGTTTCAGATCCAGATACACAATCGATTGCTCAAATCATGGCTTTCCTACTCACCCTGGCAAGTCTCTCTAAGTTTCAGTGTCTTCAGCTCCAATATATAAAAAATAATACTTGTAGTGTGAGAATTCAATGCATGAATGAATATTATCTTTTGAGTCCCAAATGCCATAAATGGTAGATATTATTAGGTTATATTTCTTCTAAATGAAACCAAAAGAAATACAAAGTAAGTGGGGAAAAAGGAGAAATTCTAGAAAATAAAAAGACTTAGGTTCTATTAGAGTTTAGGAGGAAATGAGAAATTCATACTTCTTGGACTTTCCAGACTGTGACTGAGCAACGTGATGACCCACTTTTATAACTTTTTATAACTTTATAACTTTTTATAATTATAACAAATTAATTGTTATAATTCCCCACTGATCTATTTGTTATCATCATTACCCCCAAACTATACCCGCAGTTTATACTACTCCAGGTTTTTTGGCTCGATGTCACACTGTGGCCGCTGCCACTTACCTTCATGGGTGCTCTGCTAGACTCCACTCTCTTCTGCTGATGGCCTCACTCAGCTTTGAATAGGAGCACTGATCTTCAGTTTCCTATATTATAGCTCCGACAAGAGGGAGAGAGTAAACAGGACCTGCTGACAGCTTGACAGACTAAGACATAAAATACGCCAAATAGCTTCTACCTGCTTTAAACTGTGTCTCTTCTTAGGACTCACATATTTAAAGCAACATTTTAAGCCCTTGTTACCAGTGACAGATCTTCCCACAACAGGAGTCACCTCCCACCCACCATCAGGATGTCCAGTTTCCTCCACAAGGCAAAGGGCAGGCCCAATCCATTCTCTTTTGGCCCCGGAAGACAGTGTTCAGTTTTTATCTAAATTATTAATTATCTAAATATTAGTATTTTATATCTAAATATAATTATCTAAATATATATAAATAATATCTAATAAATATCAATATATTTATATTTATATAATAAATATCTATATTTATTATAGATATATATAGATATATAGATATATAATAAATATCTAAATAAATATAAATATCTAAAAATAATTATCTAAAATATTAGTTATGTGGGGCTCGATCCCAAAACCCTGAGATCATGACCTAAGCAGAAGGCAGAGGCTTTAACCCACTGAGCCACCCAGGTGCCCCAGGCCTTTAATACATTTTAAGTTTATTTTTTGTGTATGGTGTGAGAGAATGGCCCAGTTTCATTCTTTTGCATGTAGCTGTCTAGTTTTCCCAGTGCCAGTTATTGAAAAGACTGTCTTTTCCCCACTGCATATTCTTTAAGTCCTTTGTCGTAGATTAATTGACCATGTAAGCATGGGTTTATTTCTGGATTTTCTATTCTGTTCTATTGATCTATGTGTCTATTTTTGTGCCAGTATCATATGAAACATTTTTTTATTAATTTATATCTCCCTAATTGTTTTGTTTTATCAGACTTCCTAATTTTTATTAAGTAAATTTGTTTGAAATAGTTTCTTAAGGAGTTTAACTCTTTATTCTCTCTGTAATTATTTTTGCTTTCCTAATACTAATGCTATTTTTACTTTCTGTTCTTGATTAATTTTCCAGGGGTTTATCTACTCTGTTAGTACTTTTAAGGAATGATCTTTTGCAGGGTGCCTGGGTGGCTCAGTTGGTTAAGCTGCTGCCTTCGGCTCAGGTCATGATTCCAGGGCCCCACATTGGGCTTTCTGCTCAGCAGGGAGCCTGCTTCTCCCCTTCTCTCTCTCTGCCTGCCTCTCTACTTGTGATCTCTGTCTGTCAAATAAATAAACAAAATCTTGGGGTGCCTGGGTGGCTCAGTGGGTTAAGCCGCTGCCTTCGGCTCAGGTCATGATCCCAGGTCCTGGGTTCGAGCCCCACATCGGGCTTTCTGCTCAGCAGGGAGCCTGCTTCCTCCTCTCTCTCTGCCTGCCTCTCTGCTTACTTGTGATTTCTCTCTGTCAAATAAATAAACAAAATCTTTAAAAAAAAAAAAAGGAGTGATCTTTTGGATTTGTTGGTTGTCACCATTGGTTTTAGTATTTTATTTCATTATTTCTGTTTTATATTTACTTTCTTCCACTTTATTTGTATTATTTTCCTTCTGATAGTTTCTTGATTTGAGTGCAACAAACTTATTTTTCATCTTTCTAATTTATTAAAAAGTTTGAGATAAGGTGTTCTTATGGTCATTCAGTTGTAAGTGTTTATCATTTCTATTTAAGGTTTTTTTTTCCTTAATACAGAAGTTATTTATGTATGTGTTTTTTAGTTTCCAATTTGGGAAACTTGGTGGTTGATTTAATGAGTTTTCTTAAAAAAAAAAAAAGAAAGTTTGATGTGTTGTTTTCTTACTTAATTATTTTTTTTAAATATACATTTTTTTTAAAGATTTTATTTATTTATTTGACAGAGAGAGATCACAAGTAGATGGAGAGGCAGGCAGAGAGAGGGAGGGAGAGAGAGGGAAGTAGGCTCCCTGCTGAGCAGAGAACCCGATGCCGGACTCGATTCCAGGGACCTGAGATCATGACCCGAGCCGAAGGCAGCGGCTTAACCCACTGAGCCACCCAGGCGCCCCTTAAATATACATTTTGTCACCATAATTTGGTTATGTAATATTCCATGATACCAATGTACCGTAATTTATATAATCGTCCTCCTGGCATTAGACTTCAGCTTGTTTTTAGTTTTATGTTTTTAAAGTTAATGGTTTAATAATTTCAGATACAATGTTGTGTTTTGTTTTTCTGGAGAAAATGGGGTTAGATATTAATAAGGAAAAGCCTGGGAATGTAGGTCTTCAGTAGGGAAAAGATTTAGGACAGTATCCTTTATCAGGATTAAATTTAGGGAGGAATGTTGCCAGCACCACTAAAGGGATAATTTTCTCTTTCAAATAAAAGGAAAGGGGGCACCTGGGTGGCTCAGGTGGTTAAGCATCTGCCTTCAGCTCAGGTCATGATCCTAGGGTCCTGGGATCAAGCCCCGCATCAGGCTCCTTGCTCAGCGGGAAGCCTGCTTCTCCCTCTCCCACTTCCCCTGCTTGTGTTCCCTCTCTCACTGTGTCTCTCTCTGTCAAATAAATAAATAAATTTTTTTTAAAAATAAAAAATAAAAGGAAATTAAGAGAATTAACTATAGATGAGCACCCTTAAATTTAGGAAGTGATAATGATGAGGTAAGCCATGAAGACAAATCAAGATGATCTTTTAAATACAACACGGCAAGTTATACAAATTCATAGTATTTGTGCCTGTGAAAATGGTTTCCTATTCCCTTTTGGAGTTTGAACACAGGCTTAAGAGATGAGCTGCAGTTTCCAAGGCATGGGCCTTTAGGGCTATTTTCCCCAAGCAGTTCAGGGCTCATCAAAGAGTTAGGGCAGAAGGCATGGCTCTGACCACCTTTGGAGACATCTTCAATCCTTGCCCTTCTCCAGGACTGAGTGTGAATCTTCTCGTCCTTGTCAGGGCATTTCCACTTATTCCAACTCTCCCTCCTTGAGGCTTTGTTTTTGTTTTTGTTTTTGTTTTGTTTTGTTTTGTTTTGTTTTTTAAGTTTAATTAGTCTGGGTTTTTGTTTGTTTGTTTGTTGTTTGTTTTTGTTTTCACATTCAAACCTTTACAACCAAACAATGTAAGCCTCTTGAGAAGGTGCTTTATTCTTCCTTAACAGCCCAGAGCAGCCAAAAAACCGAAATGCATGTAAGCTTTGTTTACCTTTGATAACTTCCTGTGACATACGTATCAAGAAGGCTCTACAATGTCACCTTTCTGAGCATCTTTTTTTTTTTTAAAGATTTTATTTATTTATTAGACAGAGAGAAATCACAAGTAGGCAGAGAGGCAGGCAGAGAGAGAGGAGGAAGCAGGCTCCCTGCTGAGCAGAAAGCCCAATGTGGGGCTTGAACCCAGGACCTGGGATCATGACCTGAGCCGAAGGCAGCGGCTTAACCCACTGAGCCACCCAGGCGCCCCCTTTCTGAGCATCTTTATTGTAAATGTAAAGATGGTCTAAGTCCTTGTTAAAGTCAAACTAGGAATATGTTAATGTTCTTTGCCTGAAAGGAATCTCTTACTTACCTCCCTCTGTTTTGTGTAACTTTGCCCAGCTCTGACCTGGAGCTTTGCCCAATGTCTACAGTCATATATGGCAGAGGCCGTGGATTTTAAATAATGTTTCCCTTCATAAGGGGACTGAGAAAACACCACCATTCCGGCAGCTCGAATGTGCAGTTAGTTAGTGTAGGTAATATTAGCATTATCCTGGGAGGAAATTTGAAACTTGGTGGTCTCCAGAGTTACTCAAGTTAAAGTTTTAGCAGATTCAACATTAAAAGGGATTTGGGAACTATTAAGGGAGTACAGAAGTGCTGCTGTTCTCAGGGGTCCTTGGTTTTGGTGGCTTTCTCTCCTCCAAGACCACGTCTCCTTCCCAATTTCTATAAAGAAGATGTAAAAAGAATTGAAAAGGAAAGAGACATATCTAAATGAAAAAGGAGTAAACTTGGTAAAAAGGATAAAGATGATTAAAACAAAGTTGACACCAGAAAAGGAAATAATGTAACTTAACAGAGTAAAGTAAAATCATAGAGAAGTAACAAACATGTTTAAAAGTTGAGGAATAGGGGCGCCTGGGTGGCTCAGTGGGTTAAGCCGCTGCCTTCGGCTCAGGTCATGATCTCAGAGTCCTTGGATCGAGCCCCGCATCGGGCTCTCTGCTCAGCAGGGAGCCTGCTTCCTCCTCTCTCTCTGCCTGCCTCTCTGCCTGCTTGTGATCTCTCTGGCAAATAAATAAAATCTTAAAAAAAAAAAAAGTTGAGGAATAAAAAAAACAAAACAAAAAACCCCAAAGTAGCAAAATTGTCAAACCAGAATTTTATTACAGTGCAGAACTAATGTATAAAATATGGAGGAAAAAAACGTTTAAGAAGATACCCATTAACGGGGCGCCTGGGTGGCTCAGTGGGTTAGGGCCTCTGCCTTAGGCTCAGGAGGTCATGATCTCAGGGTCCTGTGATCGAGCCCCGCATCGGGCTCTCTGCTCAGCAGTGAGCCTGCTTCCCCCTCCCTCTCTCTCTCTCTCTGTCTACTTGTAATCTCTGTCTGTCAAATAAATAAATAAAATCTTTAAAAAAAAAAAGATACCCATTAACAATAATTTTAAATTGATAATAGCAAAACCAAAAAAAAAAAAAAATCCACAAAATTACGAACTAAAAGTAGGAACCAAAAAATAAATTGGGTAAGAAAACATTAAAAAACAACAGTTTTTTCAGCACTCAGAGCCCCTTCTCCTGGGTCATCACATCTTTCCTTGCTTGGCAACATCTTGATAGGGAAAACACCACGCCATTCCCATGTTCTCATCACACGCGCCTTCCCTTCCCTTCCAGGATCTCCTTAGACCCAGATGTGCAAGGGGCATTAACTCTCTGACTTGCACAGACATGCCTGAAAAAACAAGTTTCTGTTCAAATTGAGCATCCCAGCCTGATGTCACTTCTTTGTCTTCTCCCCCCGACTCCCACCAACCTTCAGATTTTAGCTAAAAGTAGAGGGTGGAGCAGAAAAAACAAGTCCTTACTAAGGTGACCCTCGGGAGACAAGCCATGTGTCATTGCCAACAAGAACTGGCCACTGCAAAGGCCAGCACCTACTCCTGTGTCTCCATCTTTTTTTTTTTTTTTTCCAACTAAGTTTCTAGGGATGCAGTGCGTTGGGAGGCCTGTTTGTTTGCAAAAGAGCCCTGAAGAATGGCTTACTGTCTGGACTAATCTCAAACCCTAAATATAGTGCCGTGGGGTTAACTGCGGCCCTGAAGGACTCTTCCAGCTGCACACAGTTCGGGCAGGCTCGGGTGAAGCATGCTGAGTTAGCTCTTCCCTGTCAAGTCGTCCTCACCCGAACCCTCTAAAAGGATACCAGGAAACACCAGACCTCAAATAATAATACTGAGAAAGCCTCGGAGCAAATTCCACCAAGCTCTGTGTCCTGCCTAGGCTGGTGGCCAGCCAGCTCCCACGCAGAAACTCTGGAGCCCTCACATGCTCCAGTAATGCAGTGGCACCAGCCACAGACCCTGGCAGTGGTATGGCCATGTCAGGGGACCACAGCACAGTGTCCATGTCAAAAAGCCAGACAGGATGGCAGTTTCGCTCCTCTGAAGTGGCCTCGTTTCTCTTGATAACAGGAACCGGTAACCATGGGAGTGACAAAATGTCCATGTTTACATATCAGTAGATAGTGGAGCAAAGGAGGACTAGCCAAGTGTATATGTGACATGACTTCCCAGGACCCCAAGAAACGAGCAGGGGAGGGTTCAGAGCAGGCCTTGAAGACCTGTGGTATTTGCAGGGTGGTAAGAAAGAGTGAGGGAAATACGCCTATCCATCCCATTTTTACTTCAAGTCAGCCGCGTTATGGAGAAATGTACAAAGACATAACTTAAAATGACAGTAGCCTGAAGTCTATAATTGAGATGAAGTCTGTCATAAATTGCGCATCCTATATTAATTTCTTAGCCCTCGATTCTCTAACTCCCCTTAAGATTTTATTCTGTAGGGAATCACCCTTTGCCGTGATATAATATCTTTTCCCTACCAGTTTGCAAAGAAAAAGGAATGTCATACTTACAGATTACTTGGAGAGGGTCCAAAAGATCGTAACAAAAATGATCAAGGCTGTTAAAATGAGCAATTAGAAAATGTTAAAGGAATTGGAGTCATGTGTCCTTGAGAAAAGAAAAGTAAAGATGCCTTCATAAAAAGTTCAGCTATTTCCTTTTTAGTCCCGAATGAGAGTTTTTGATAAGATAAAAAGGGTACAGAGAGGGGAAGTGAAGGAATGTTAATGCAGTTGGGAGTGTGCCTTGAAGGATGATTCTTTCTGGCAAACAGTGAAAAAATAATCAGAATATCAACAGAAAAAAAAAAGTATAGGTACTGCAATTTATCTTTTTTTTTAATTAAAAGCACTCTATTAAGTTGAAACTCAAAATTTAGAAAGCAGACTAAATAATATTTAAAAACTGAGAAAAGGGTTACACTATTAGTGGAGACACATTAAGGGCATAAATTATTTCTGTCTTTTGGACCTGAGAGTCGTGCAAAAGATGATCTCTGGGACAAAGCAGAGAAGAAATATATTGCTAAATTTATCCCAGAGAAAATCATTTGATATATGTAGAAAAATATATGAAAACAATATCTGAAAAATAAAAAGAATTCCTGAACTGACATAAAGTTCAGAAGCCTGCGGCTTAGCAAGCCTGTCTAACTTCTTTTTAATATAAAAAGGGAAGGATCGGTCATGGAATATTCTTCCTTAGGCAATTATATATTTCACATGACTGTTAGGCAGCTGTCACTGTCAGTAATGACACTATGAAAATGGAAATCTTAAAAAAAGTCCTGTGTATATTGATAAAAAAAAAAAACCTCCACTAACCAAGTGAAAGAAGCACAATAATGAGAAAATATATGAGTGGTGAACCAAATACACAGTTCTTTATTATCCTTGAATTCTCCCCCAGAAAATTCTAATGCAAGGAAAGTGAATCTGAATTTGTCATAGAAGATAAGAGATCATACCAGATTTGAGTCAGAAGGAGGTGACTTACTCACCCACCTGGTTCTTTGTAATAATATACGTGCATTCACTAATAAAGATTTACAGCAACACCTCATCCTTTCATGTCATCTGACGCAGGCGTTAGGCAAGCACCATTCAAACCATGAGGCTGGAAGAGACCGCCTGAGTCAAGCCCCTGCCTCCTCCGACGGGTGAGTATCTGCAGTTACCATGTGGCTCTCTTTCGATTTCGGAGAGCACCCTGCTACAAATCCACACTCCTCAGCAGGGCACGCGGGCTTGTAGGAGTCCTCCCTTTAGTCTAACTGACCATTTGCATATGCAAACTGACCACAGGTCTCATTAGACACATGCTGGGCTTGGCAGTTTCTCCTTAACTGTTTTCTTTCCAGGTGAACTAGTACCGCTTCCTGTCACCTTTCTTCAGAATCCTTTTAACCTTTCTATGATCATTCTTGTCTAGACTGCTGCAGCCTCCATAGGATCTCAAGGTTTGGGAAGATTTTTACGCTGCACTGGGAAAGGACTCAGGGCACTATGAGAAAGGCAAAGAGCTTCCCATGACTCAGGTCGTGATCTTGGGGTCCTGGGATCCAGCCCCGCGTGGGGCTCCTTGCTTGCAGGGAGCCTGTTTCTCCCTTTCCTCCTCACTTGTGCTCTCTCAAATAAATAAATTAAATATTTTAATTAATTAATTAATTAATTAATTAATTAATTAATAGGCTGGACCGTGTTCATAACAGTTGGTTACCTGGGGAAAAAGATCCCCTTTTAAAAATAAAAATGCACATTAGCTCAACTCAAGTAACACTGAAAAGAAATAGAAATGAGTTTGGGATATTTCCTTTTATTCTTATACAGAAACAAAATGTTAAGCCACAATTAACTCAAAGGATAAAAATGGAAAAAAAAAGAAATAAAATGAATCAATCTTCTTCCCTCTTGTGGTTTTTTATATTCTTTCCTTCTCGTTCCAGATAGTTCTCTCCTCAGAGTCTGTGGCCCAGCACTGAGGCACCGCTAAGTGGTCAGATTCGGTGTGGCAGTCCCCCCAGCCCTGCTTTTCTCCCTTACCTATGCCAGCCTGAGGCAGAATGGCAAATCGGCCCCAGACAGGTGCCCAGCTTCAAGGTGGGAAATAATCATATGCTATAGACATATTCATTCATGTTACAGGATGATAAAACTCTGGAGCCAATAAAATCGAGCTTTAATTTTGCATCAAGTGGTATCTAGCTCTAGTCTCCTTTCACCCCTGGGCTTTAGTCCCTGCCCTCCATTCGGCCGGTGTCAGTTTGTCTACTGTCCGCTCGTATGATGCCTGACGTTGTGAGGTTATGACCCCTGCATCTGGTGCACGGTCCTACCCCCGGTTTGCCAACGTCATTCATCCGATTTCTTTGCCCAAGACCCGTTCGAGCTCTACCTCCATGAAAACACGTTTCTTTCTTGTGAAATAAAAATGAAGATTCCTCTCAATGAACAGCATAGAGTAAGTCGATATCTTAACCTATTGTACATTATAATGGTTAATTTTTTTTTCCTTTCTGTTCACTTTACGATTTAATTTCAGCATATAATCTTCCAGAGGCCTGTTATCAGTTTTCTCGGTCTATTGTCATCTGTTTTCCATTGTCAACTTGAAAGAGCAGCAGGGAGTATATCTGAACTGCTCTGTGTGGTGTCCAGAGCAGCACTGCACAGAGGTCAATGTCGACTGGATGTTCATTAATGACAGTGTCCAGGAGGTTCTGCCTCCAGTTCCCTCTCTTACTGAACTGCCCACTAGTGAAAGAGTGTTTAGGAAAACGTTTCTGTTACAGTGTAATCAGAATGCCACAGTACTGTCTCACTCTTTGTGCCATGCCCTACAGTGGCCTTGGCATTTGAGTGAGGGCCAAAGGAGAGAGAATCCCAATGCATTCACATAGGCAATGATAGAGAAGGCTTAGGACTTAGTGTTTTATTGGTGTGGAGTTGCAATTCTGTTTGAATCACGCCAATTCTCCTTTGAAAGACTCTTTCTTTCTCTTTCTTTCTCTCTGTTTCTTTTTTTCCTTTCTTCCTTTCTTTCTTCCTCCTTTTCTAGAACCATTCAGCTTTAAGCAATGACAATGGAGAGGATATTTTATCACCAAAGCCATAATTATGTGGTGAATGTGAGAAATAGCAGTTTGGTGCAGGTTTCTATAGGAAATGTGTTTTGCATTGTTATTTCAAATACCTTTCCTCACCCTACCTTGCAAGAAAAGCTCTTTCAAAGAAGCATTGGCTTTTTATCATCTATCTGTTTAGCCATCGCTCCTTGGTATATGCATTCGTGGGTTAACAGAAACAACCCTTTTTGTTTCTCTTGAAGATATCTAAGTAAAGTTTCAAGTAGCCAATTAGCTTTTTGACCTAAGCTTTGTTGGCTGCAGAAAGCCTGAATCCCAGGAACATTTGGTTCTCAAGGCATTTGGATCTCAGAAGGAAGACTCGGTGCCAGCACCAATCAGAATGGCTGCCAGTTGGTATTCTTCTTCACAACTGGAGGCCCTTTCCAGCACTGTTCCGGAGCCGCGATCAATCTCTGCACCTGTCCATCAGCGGATGTTCACAGAGAGAACGGTGCGCGCTGCATCTGCAGATACCACATGTAACCAAAGGGGAGAAAGGCGGAGGGAGTGTGTGGACCCCCAAAGACCTCACGTGAGAAAGGCTACAGGGAGAGGGGAAAAGGCAGGAAAATATGCAATAGCTAGGTATCTGTTATGCTGTACATTCAGAAGAAAAGAGGAACAAAAATCATCTGTAATAGGATCTTTTTGTTGGGATGCCGTTACCAGCCATCCGTGGGCTTAGTCCTACATTTAACCCTTGAACTTGTTGTGTCCATGTTTCATGGACGTGTCTTGTCTTTGCAACAATACTTCAAGCTTCTCATCAAGGCAAAGAATCTAATTGTGTTTATATCTTCCATATCCTGTGTTGTTAGAATCCTTCTGTGCTTATAATTACATGTTAGCATGTAAGAACTTGGCATGTTGATTGTTTTCTGTGGGTCTGGTTCAGGGGGGATGTTTATTTGTTTTTGTTTTTGGAGATCTGTTATCAACTTCTTTCATACAAACAAGGAAGCTGAGTAATCATTTTGGTAATTAATACAAGAGATGGCAATATGTTTTTATTTAGGAGTTCCTAAAATGGTGATTACATATACCTGTATTTTATGTTCATGAATGTTATCATTCCTTCTTGAGACCTGGGATTAGAAATTCTAAATGACATATGAGACTTAGTTTAGAAGTATTGCTTATTTTTTTAACTTTTGCAGATGCATGTATTTCTATCTTTTATACATTTAGTGTGAGCTGCAAGGTACGCCTCCTGAAGCCCTTTAATTCTACATTGAAAGCCAAGTTCACATTGCATGATATTTCTGTTTAATTGCCCTGCTATGAACTTAGCCTCTCAGTGCTTCTCTCTGACTGAGCTTAGAATGTTTTACATAGTCAATCAATAAAGTTAACAGTTTAATGTCCCTGCTCTTATTTCCTAATGCTGTTTTGTAAGTATTCTTTTCAACTTTTGTATTCAATCAAATTCCCTTGACTAAATGGATTCATGTTAGTTTAAAAATGGAAGAGGTAAAAGCACTTTCTAAAACCTTAAATCTGGCAAGATGTTTGTTAGAGTTGAAAGATCAAACAATCTGAAAGAAAAGGTGAAAACAAAGAAATGTTTCAGATTTAAGAAAAAGTTACAAATTATTTCACATCTGACCAGGGACCTCAGCCCTCTCCCAATACCAGTTAAACCAGATCAAGATATTTAGGAAAAAATGTACATGTAGATGGAAAATTATCTATGTCTCTATCTATCCATTTATATTTCTTGAAATCATGACCATATGGATTTCTAAAGGGAAAAGAAGAGTATAGGAAGAAAAAATGTTCTGAACTCTTACAAATACAATATTCAGACTGCAGATAAATTACTGGACTTAACTCACAGTATCTGTAGGCTTTCTAAAAACCCAAGCTCAGATATAAGTAGTACTCTTGAGTCAGTTCTTCATTTGATAAAACTTGGTCAGAAAGGATGATAAGTGTTGTATCTTCCAAAGTTAGGCTATGAATTTTTTCTGCTATAACAACATTTGCTTTTATCAAATCTACCAGAACTCAATGAGAATGGAGGCAGAGTTTGCCTAAATAAAGTCTCAGCACTTAGAGAATACTCTGAAATTTTTTTAACAACAAAAACAAACAAACAAAAAAACAACCAAGACATCTAAGGACTCAAAAAATAGAAGATGAAGAAAACAGTACTGAAAATTTCAAGGATCTCTGGGTTCATGTTGAAGATAGAGCCGTCTTTTTTTCTAGAATATTCTTTAGGCCATATGGAGGAAAATTAGGGGAAAATCAAAAGGTAATCTCCGTTGGATATCATTTTAACAGATATTCAGTATTTCTGTTATAGAATTCAATCTTTTTATCTGGATGGCAACAAAGACATGAGCCATCTCATAAAATTAAGAATTCCAGAATTCATTTACTGTCCATTAAAAGCTCGAAACAAAAAAAAAAAAAAAAAAAGCTTGAAATGATAGGGCTAAAACAATACAGTTCCCCCTTCATTTCTGTGAGTAAGCTAGAGAGCAGAGGAAACCTCTGGGCAATTTGGTAAAGTGATGAAATTTGTCTTCAGCACCTTCCATCGCTCTCTGTACACACTTTTCCCTCTCAGTGATCACTGAGGATTCGTCATGGGCGGTTCAGTGGTCCAGATACTGGTCTTATCTTCCTCAAGGAGAGCACCCCACATCAAAACTTGTCAGTTTCATGTCTAAAGCTTTTAGAATTCTACTCGAAGACAAAACTAAACTGACAAATTGACTGGATTTTAGAATTTGAGTGGTTCTAAATGGCTTTATCTGATGTTCTTCCCCTATGTCCTGTCAATCACAATAATAAGAGAATAAGTACCATGGAGATTTTGGGAATGATGGCAAGACAAGTGAGAATATCTGGGGGCAAGGGTTTCAGTGCTATGAAATCAAATCTATAAAGAGGACTCTTCTCCCAAGGAGTCACACATTTTGTATGGATGCTAAGCGTTGAAAAAGCACAAGACTTGCCAATTGGCACCACTTCCTGTCTCTTCCTTTTGCTGCTCTTCCAAGTTCTTACATGACAGCAACAGCCCAGTTGACCATGGACCCAGTTATCTCACCATTCTTAGAGTTTAGGGGCAGAAGGTCCTCTAGGACTAATCTATATGTAAAACACGAAGATAAAATCTAACTGACAAGTTCTTGGACTCCCCCGTCTTTGACTCCAATCCTATAAGCGTGACTTTCTGCCTTTCTGCTTTGCCCTCTGAAAACTTCAGTTTCACTTTCCTTACCTGAACTGGCTGGCTGGCAATTCGTCTCCAGAGGTTTGCTTAAAAATGAAGGATGAAAGAGAATATTTATTTTTAGACTTTTGTATGCCTTTAATGAGGAAAAGAGAGTTTTGTACAACACCACAGTCCATATTCTGACAGCAAGGAAGCACATCTCCATGTGGCATTGAATCCTGCTGCAAGTGGAATTCTAGAAAATAAGATAAGGAATAGAAGAGACAGACACTTTTACTATGATATTACCCATCATTATTTTCTTGCTGGAGCTTAGAAGTGACATAGGGAGATATAATCATAAAACACAATTTCACAAAAACAACTGTTTTTAAGTTGAGTCAACTTCTGCAATGATTGCAACATTTGTAATGATTGCATGATTTCATTTTAGGTCAATGAAATATGAGATCACCAAGTTGTCTTATATTATAAAGTGAGTTTGATGAGTAAGCAGTTAATTTTCAATGTGGAAAATCCAAAGGAGAAAGACCACCATTAAATTAGTCATTCATTAAGTTATTTTGTGTAATAAATATAGCATTTCAGTGTTCGTGATGAGTTTTGGATACACTAACTCATTTAATCCCCAAAATAACCTTATGAAAAATCAACATGAGACCCAGAGAAGTGAGGTAACTTACCACAGAACTCATAACTATTTGGGGGTATACAATTGTTTAAGAAATGTTCTTACCTTCAAGAATTTTCATTTTAGGAAAATCCCACTTAAAAATTATTATTACTAAAGATCAGTCATGTGCATAATATTTTCTCTCCTCCATACCAGGCACAGGATTTGGAACTTGACATATATTCAGAAATATTTGGGATAAGAATAAAATAACTAATACAACAACATCTTAAGAAGAGTGTCAGTTACCTGAGAAAATGTTTGAATTGATGAAAGGTCTCTGTATGGTGGTCAAAGAAGATGACGAGGACTTTTAAGATCGACATATCTATTATTTTCAATTTTTAAAATTAAGGTCCTTTTTTAAAAAAAAAAAACCATCTACTTAAATAAGACTAATCTCAGATGCTTTTGATGGCATTGTTTTTTAAAACATCATGAGGTTACTTTGATTTTCAAGTTCCAGTGTATACTTGAAAGGTACGTCAAGGAATCAGAAATGTTCTGTTATAGGTTAATGAAAGATCATAATCGAAATATGGAATGGTTGGGGGATGTTTAAGAGTAGAAAGCAATTAAAGAATAACTTAAAAATTATGAATAAAGCTTTTGGATCCTCTTATTGTCTGGCTTT
The DNA here is from genome assembly GCF_902655055.1 of Lutra lutra. Classification (NCBI taxonomy): domain Eukaryota; kingdom Metazoa; phylum Chordata; class Mammalia; order Carnivora; family Mustelidae; genus Lutra; species Lutra lutra. The sequence continues at coordinate 73,294,534 of NC_062285.1, forward strand.
CAAAATGTCCATATGCCTGGGTAGCTTAGTTGGTTAAGTGTCTGCCTTCAGCTCAGGTCATGTTTCCAGGGTCCTGGGATGGAGTCCCACATCTGGCTCCTTGCTCAGCGGGGAGTCTGCTTCTCCCTCTGCCTGCTGCTCCCCCTGCTTGTGCTCTTTCTGATGAATAAATAAATAAAATCTTTAAAAAATGATGACTTTTTCATAGAACAAAATCAATGTCTTAACTTAATATTTACATTTCTCTGCAATCTAATGCCATCATTCAAAACTATCTCTCCTTTAAAGCCTTCTAGATTTTCCCAGAGAATTAATTTTCTCTGTCTTCCTTAGCATAGCTGCTTACATTGAAGTAATATGTCTTTTCCAATACTTAATATAACATGCTACCTTGTATTAGAGCATTCTGGGTTGTCTCCACTTTGTATTTCTGTGTGCAGCAACGAATACATACAAAATAGCTAAGAAATGTTTGTTGAACGATAGCAACTTGGAAATGAGTAGATATCAAGCAATTTTAAAAATATGGGTACATAAAAATGTAACTATTGATTGTCAGTGTTAATGGTGTATAGAGTTTGGTATATATCTTTCAACCATTCTTTTTGGGAAGGCTCTTTAGAACTCACAATCTGATTTCACTTCAACACCTTTTGGTCTTCCCTTTGTGATAAAGCCACAAACAAGACATGGTCAGGTGGCATTCCAAACCTTCAGGAAATTATAATAATAGTGGACCAGAATAATCTACAAACTGAGTCATAAGCCTCTGATTACCTAAAAATGTGGTCTGACTGTGGTCCAGGGGTATATCTGAATGAGATGAAAGGAGAAAATGGTGGAAAAGACACTTGAATAGAATCACTATAGGGGGAAATGACAAGAAGGAAACTCTACCATGCCCTATTCCCCTGCATATCTTGGGAGTTCATGTTTTGAACAGGAGTGGTTTCTGTAATAATCTAATGCAACAGGTACTGTTCCATTCACTGCTGTGCAGCGAATCCTGTTAGATTTTGAAATCAGTGAAAAGTTTGATTGCGAGGAAGATTTGATTTAGGTTCCATGAAAGAGAACATGGAAGTGGGGTTTACTGAAACCAATGCTGTGATCAGAATCACTTCTTATATTAAGGACTACTAAACTAAATACAGCTGTGTTTGGCAGGCTCCAATATGTAGTAAAGTAAAGTTTCATTGATACCTAAGAGGACAAAGAGAGAAAGTGTGAGAATGAACTCTTGGATAATTTTTAAATGACACCTAATACCAAAATAGTCTCTTAATTTTTTCTATGAGTCTCTTTTCCAATCAAAACACTACAAAAGTTATTAAAATATTTAAATTGCTTGATTTTGGCATTGGCTTTTCCCCATTCCTTTGGCTGCCTTCTCACTTTATGCCTCCATTTTACTTACATAAAATAGAGATAATATCTGCCAAACTGCATTATAGCATTGTAGTGAGACCAAGCAAATAGACATATGAGAGTAATAAATTTAAAAAACGCATAAACAATTATTATCAGTTATATTGTCATCTATTATTCAAAGATACTAATGACCCCAAAAAGGAGCAACAGAGCAAAGCAAAAGATGTTAAGTAATTTAGAAATTATTTAATCATTTCTCACTTTCTCTAGAAATAACATAATAAAACAGTGAAATGTAACAATGTCCATAACTCTTATGGGTTAGGAAAATGAGCTTCATCCTGGCTGTAAGTTATGAATCAGGCTATTTAAATACTTGTTTAGTTATTTGGAGAGGGAAGAAAAAACCTTCACCCTTGGGTTCCCATTGCATCTGGGAGCTAATGTGGTAAAAAATTCCCATTATATATGGGAGTCAACGTTAGGTTTAGATGACTTCCAGAAAACCACACCCTATGCATCTTTGAAGGAAATAACTAAGCACATAAAATTTTGAAATTTTCACTTTGCTCGAAGAAACTAACCTTGGGCTGAGGAAAACATTGATTGTGTTTACAAATCACAACAGGCTGCTGATTTTTTTTAAATCAGGTAAAATAGTTATTTAGCATTCTTTAAGGAGAAACAAAAGAGGTTTCTTTTAGTTGGACTGATTAACTACTTTGTTTCATTTTGCCTTGTGTCTCATTGCACAAGTTCAGTGAACTTGCTTCAGAAAGAAAGAACTAGCTCCTGTGGCTAAGGGGTGTGGAGGAAGCCTCTCCTCACCGGTCTGTGATCTCGCTGCACGGAACAGAAGCAAGCGGGGTCTGTGAGATGCTGTGAGATGCACTATGACAAGAGATAGAAAGAAAGACAAGGCATTGCCTGAGAATCGTCTTCAATAAATTAATGTGAAAAAATAAAAGGGCACCATTTAAGAAAAGGAGGAAGTACCATAAAATTTAAGGGGAGATCGTGATCCTCCTCCTTGCCCAGCAGTTGATATATTAATTATTACATTCTGTGCAGTTAAAAAAAAAGGGGGGGGGACAACTGAGTAGTCTATCATGAACTAAAAAATTGTCGACATTATCTCTTTCTCCACTGGGAGGGTTTTGTTTATTGTTGATTTTTAACTTTGTTTCTACTTTACAAGTTAATAAATGTGTGAGGATTAGATAATATCTGTGAATGTCTTGAGATCTTCCAATATAATACAAATATAGTCACAAGATACTTTGTATACACCAAAGGAAATGTGTAAATTAGAGAGCAAAAGAAACTCTTTTTTGTATGTGGGGGCCACTTAACTTCATAGTCTTGACTTTAGAATAACAGTTAGCTTTTATCTAAATTTATCCTTCTTGGCTACAGGTAATTCAGAAAAATTGAAATGGATTTTGAAGGTGACACCCTCATTGATCATGATGATTTAGGGAGGCTGGCTCATCCCTCCTTTCATGCAGGATTATCTTTAATGTTTTCCAGGGAACCCAAGTGCATCCATGCAGTGGCTCCCTAAATCTTTTGCTTTACAAAATAACCAGCCAGAGTTCTTGGGATGGGCTATGAAAGAGCCAGAGACATTAGGATTCTCAGATGCACTAATTGATTTAGCAGCAGTTTAAAACAATGTTGAGCATTGTCAGAGATGTTCCTTTGAGGTATTAAATCAAGTTTCCCAAGATGGATTGCATGCTAACCACATACTATCTAAAAATCTCAAGGGCTGTTTATTGTTCCGCAATTTATGATCGCCTTGTTAGAGGACTGCACATCAGCTTCCCTCGAGCCTAGGAAGAAACAGAGACAAATAGCATGCAAACTATATTGAACAATTCATTATATTATATTGTAGAAACCTAAGCACAGTGTGGAGATAACCCTTTTATGCAGGCCGCCTTATTGAACAGTAATCACTCTGTAATGCTTTAGATATTTAAATCATATTTATAATAACACATATTAATGTAACATCCCTCATAAAGTTCTCAAGGCATTTTATGGGGTATATAAACCATGGAAAAATACAAAATTTTAAAATGCAGATATACCTACCCTGGGGTCTTTGAGGCAACCTAATGAGGAATATATACAAAATCCCAGGCTGACAGTTTAACTATTTAAGTAGCATATAGAATAATTCAAACACATTTTAAGATATTGCTGGTTACAAACTCATTCTTTATCTAAATATTTGGCCAGGTTGTATAAGTGCTTATTTTCACTTTTACTGTTATAGGCAGAGAGAAAAGAGATTAAAAATGTTTAGAACATTTTCAATCAAAGCTTTCAAATTCACATGCTTGAAAATCAGTCACCGATTTGGGTTTATGTATTCTGTAAAATTACATTATTAGAGCACTGGGGTTAATTTTAAAACCGATGAAGGTATTTATCTTGGCGTGGCCTGCCTAGATTTGGTATAGTGCTGCACATCTATGTGTCTGGTAGGTAATTCAATAATTAGTTGTTGACTGATTAATTTGTTTATTCTCAAAGAAATGAAGTGGGAAGTCTTGGGGTTTCATGAGGATATTCTATCCCTTTCGCAATACTGGAGGTAAGCTGTGGGGGTCTCAACTGATCTAGTTGCTTTGCTCGAATTCTTTCCTTTGCTTTTTACCATTTAGCGGTTAAATACATTAACTACGAAAAAGTTCGCAGTCAACCTAACTATGTACGTGGTGGTATTTAATGCTCTGGGGATTTTTTCTTCATCCTTTTCTTATTCAGAACACTCAAAGCAGAAATAATATCAGTTAAAGAATTTTTTCATTTATAATTATCCTGCCTTCATATGAATGACACATATAATGTTTCATTTTCTAAAACGTAACGTGTCCAAAAATCAGACGGAAGAGAGAAAATAAGGAGAATTTTTTGGCTGTAGGCCACTCATACCAGCAGCAGTTACACCACTAACCACAGCCCTTCACTTCCCTTTAGGGCACTTGGTGTCACTCTATTGTGTACATACTTTATTCAGTGGCTAGGAACACATCAAGCGTTCCAGGAAAGGAATAGAATAAATGCGGGATAACCAACTCCCAAGTCGTCCAGGGTCAGAAACATTTCTTGGCAACATCATCTGCAAGACGTTAATACAACGTAGAATGTTTCACATGAAGGACACATTATAGTGTGAATAAACGGTTTCCTTTTGTTGGGAAAGAAAAGAACCCAGCAGGAATCAGTTATTAGCATTGACATTCAATTGTTTAAATATAATGAAAATTTTTTCAGTGGTATCCTGCAGGCTGTCTGGTTCCGTGTTCTTAATTTTTAAGAAAGCTGTTAAATCCAGAAGTCTGCTCCCTGGCATTGCCGTACTCTGTTCAAGCTGCAGTGCATACAGACCTCTTTTTTATGAAAATAGGGCTTTTTGGAAACTCAACGAAGGTCAGGTCTAAGTGTAAAATAAGGACTCTTTCCTTAGAATAGAGGAGTTGCTCCACTGTCTTAACCAGAACTCTCTAGACCGTTTAGCTCCAATTTTCTTAAATTCTGAACTCAAGTCTTTAGTGTCAAAGCGTAATGCAACAGGAATGATTAGCAATATTTCCAGAAGTCCTGTAGCTGGAATAATTACAATTCATTCTTAATCATTTTTTATACAGTTCCTGGGCATGACTGTCTATTGCATTTCCTGTGTTTCCCTCAACAGCTATTTATTTATTGTGGACCTGCTAGGTGGGGGATTCTGTGCTAGGTGTTGAAAAATTCAACCATGAATAGAATCTCTCCTGACTGTGTAGGATTTCCAGTATATACCCTTTTAACTAAAATATGTGTATTTTACTCTCGGTCTCCAAAGTAATGTATGCTTGTTTGTTTCAGTAAATCTGATAGAAGCCGGACATCCACATTCTTATTTTAAACAATCAATTGACATTTCTCCTGCATTTGTAATTGAGGGCACTTCAGTGTTCCTTGAATTCGAGGGAGTGACACTTCATTACATGGTTTACCTGCATATGCACACCAAGGGTGCTAGGCATGTAAAGTTCTATGGAAATTCCTCTGATAGATTTCAGTTGTGGCTTCTTTCCGCTGCCAGTTTGCTCTTACCCCTTTAAAAGATGCCCCCCCCCCGCCAACCCCAAACAACCACTACAGATGCACAATTGTTTAATGAAAATAAATCAGGGAGCCTTCTGATAGAGGTTGTCTTCTGGTGTTCTTTCGGAAACTCTCAGAGGAACTATGCGTGATAGACTGTCCGTAGAATCATGGTTGATTAACAAATTGACTCCAAATCTTCTTCCACACTGTAACTTTAACTGAAGGGGACTTGGTTGCATTTCTGGATCAGCTCAGAGTCATGGTCCTTCCTTTATCACATGATAGCTTTTAAAATGTTCTAAGTTGTAAGGTTCCTGCTAATCTTCACTCTGAAACCAAATCAGCTGAATCTTAAGAAAACACAAGGCATTTGATGTGGTTCAGAGATTTCCAGAGAGTCTCGTCACTCTCTCCTCCCTGATCCAATTCAAGTTGCCTCCACGTTCCTGTACTCTGGTGAATGAAATATCTGAGGTAGAGGATTTTCATGTTGCTTTCTATTTTGTCCATCAATCTGGAGTCTTTCCGTACCTTTTGTGCAATAATTTGATCAATAATCACAAATGTGCTTCAAATATGGGCTCTGGAATTAGACTTCTGTCTTCAAATCTGAATTCTGCTGATTATTAGCTCTGTAGCCTTGAACTAATTGACTATGTAAGGCTCTTTCTAAATATGTTAAATGGGGATAAGAAGAAAAATACTTAACTCATTTGGTTGTTGTGAGAAAATTTCAATAAATGAGATAAGGTAATAAACATCCATATAGGAACTGAAGTAACATAATCACTGTAAGAATTGCTAGTTCTTTTTAATATGAAGAATACTTCTAGAAATAGTGAATAACGATACCTGATTCAGTTAATCAAATTCCTTTTTTTGTTCAGATTATCTGAAAAATTAGAATATCTATGTCTTTCAAACAGATGTCTAAAATGATACAGATCTGATAAACTCATTTATGAGTTTATAAGTCAACTTGTGATTTATTTTGATACCTGGAAACTCTGTTGAACTTTGAACATGATAGCTCATTCCAAAGGTTATAGCATAATTGTTTCAAAATGCCATTGTCTCAAATGTATATGGGTCTGATTCATATGTCTTAAATATATCTAGTTCTTTTTATAAGACTGAGAGAGTTTTAGAAAAACAATTTCATATCTCTCAAAATATTCTTTGAGTTTTAAATGAGGAAGATGGCAGTTATTCATATTCAGTAGATGGAGAAACTAAGGAATTGAAGGTTGAAGTGAGTTGTGAAAGACCACTCTGCCACTTAAAAGTAGAATGAATATTATAAAAAATGTTTCCTGTTTCCTGTGAAGTTTGAGTAGTATTGCTCCTAAGACTATTTTGAATAAGAAATCATATATCTCCCATAAATCCTGAAAGATTAGCTTATGGAGGAAATGAGCAAAACATCAGGTAAAGAAATAAAGTAATTGGCGTTGGTTAAAGCTTAAAGGAAATGGGACACGGGCTGCCAAAAATACAAAAAATAAATTAAGTTTAACTACATAAAAAGTAGTTAAACAAGGGATATTAAAATATCACCAGTAAGAGCGAACACAAAGTGAAAACTGAGTGTGAAATTTGTGTGACTTTGAAGTGGCCAAGATATTAAATTCATTTTTTAAAATGTCCTTAGTATAAAAGAAGAAATTGGGCTGCCAAGTCATGAAATCTTGCAAAAATATATTTCAACTGAAAGCCTGTTTGCAAAGCACATTTTCACTTGAACATAGATCAGCATGTCCAGATGACAAGGATCCATGGGTATTAGTGTAAATGGCAAGTGAAATTTCTAAGCTTCTTACAACTATGTTAGGAGTCTCATCTAGTCACGGAATATTCTGGGAACTGTCTTCTTGGCTGATATTTCCTCCTTAGCCTCTCATAAGTATTTAGGTAGAAGTATATTTGGGGTCACCTACTGATTGTCTGAATAAAAAAGCTAGAAGGCTCAATTAACCCAGAGACCTCACTATTGTAGGTATTTAGAAAGTCACAACTTAGCAGTTTTGCTTATTCATAAAATGACTTGTGTTAGTTGATTGAGTCTTTGTTCATTTTAATGTCCAGCACTGCTATTCCTTTAACTAATCTGATTTTCCAATTAAATCAGAACAACCAGTTATTTTGTATGTGGACATGGAATGCATGTGCATTAAATCAAGTGTTGCTACATTTTGAGGTTCTTTGGATGACTTATTATTTGAGCTTGGATTGAAGTTGCAAATCTCGAATAGAAGAAGCAGGAAAGTTGGTTTGCAACTTGGTTATGCCAGTTCGAATGAGTCACTTCTTTTCTCTTAGTCTTCTTTTACTCATCTGTAAAATACTATACAGATCAGACTAGGCCAGGCTATGCTACAGTAACAAATAATCACCAAAACATGGTGATTCTTACAGTAATCACTCAAGGACTCATGTTTATGGAGGCTGTACTTTCAAGCTTTCGTGGTTTCTGGGAGAGAAGTTGCTTCCAGCAATTGAATGTTTTTGCCTGGAAGTGATATATGCCACTTCTGCCCAGATTTTGTCAGTTAAGGCAAGTCATGTGGCCACGTCTAAATTCAAATAAGAGTAACAATTTTACTAGATACCTGCAAGGAGAAAACTAGATTATTTATAAATAGCTTTATTGTTCTCTGGAATAAATGGAATTACTTCTTGGAAAACAAAATGTTTATGTGAAAATCCAGTATGTTCAATCAATGACTATATTTTGTTTGCATGTATTTTTAAAGTAAAAGAAACATGGTAAATTCAGATTTTATTGTAATTTTACAATGTTCTTCACAAAGACTATGGGGATGCTTGAGGCTATCTAAAAGCACAAAATAGCTTTCATTTCTAAAAATAAGGTACACTTTTTAATTCACAAAATTAAAAAACAGCTAATGAAAACCAGAACATCAATATTAACCAAAGTAGAAAAACTGAGAAACTTTTCTCAAGTTTACTTATACATTGGACTTATTATTATTTTTTTTTAAACACTCCTTGTGAGTTGTGTTTGTATCTGTGAAGTGAATTAGAGATTGGAGATCATTCCGGTGAATGTTACTTTTGCTTCATCTTTCTGCAGACAGAATTACCTGGATAAATTACAGCAAACATTAGTCAGAGGAGCAGTGTTTAAAAAGAAAATGAGTTGCTTTCCTCAGTTTGGAAGACATCAGATTCCTCCTATTTCTGTCCTTTCAGTTTCCAGTGCAAAGAAAGTTCCAAGCATGGAGAGAGAAAAACAGCAGGGCATCTCACCCACAGAGAGCAACATCGGCAGTAGGCGAAGGAAGCCAGAGAAGCCAGGAATCTAGTCTTCACCCAGTCATTCCTCTCCTGACTGTATCCTGGGTTGAGGACCTAATGAAAACGTGTCCTCGGCCGAGAATGGAGAAAGCACTCCAAGGCCAGTTCTGTGCATATAAAGTCCTGTACACCTGGCTAGCTCGCTGTTGCTATCTAGCATGAAGCCCACCTCTGTCCCTTATTTACCTGATGTGCAACTTAAGAAAATTCTTAAATCTCTCTAAATCTCCATTTCCTTATCTGTAAAATGGTGAAAAATATCACTTGCCTACCCCCCTTGCTGGGTTTACCTGGAGAATCAAAGGAGATGATATTTGTAAAAGTGATCTGTGATGGTAAACATCAAATTAAGTGTCTGATTGTAATTTTTCTACCATTCAGCCCCCAACCTTTGTTTTGTTTTCTCTCTGTACATGTGAGACAACATTGCTTTGTGTGACACAATGTTAAGTGTGAGAGCCAACACTCAGGGTGAGAGATAGCTGAATTTTATTCTTGTCTTCCTGCTCAAGAAGGCCCAGCATAATTCCAGTGAACAGGAATGATATTATTAGAGGACAAACAGGATTCCTGTGAATTCATTTCAAAGAAAATCATTCTCTAATGTGTAGCCTTATGTGTGGTAACAACACTTGTGGTGTATCTCACAAGAGATGACAATCCATCAGGGGATCCGGACTCTTATAGAAACCCACCTTTGCATCCACTTAGAGAAAGATGCCATGCCTGCATTTCTGAAGGTCATGTACCCTCTGGGTTGTGGAATATGAAGGTGGTATTTGTAAATCCATTATTGACCCGAGGGGCGAACAGTAGTGGAGGCCACGGTGGCAATTGTGAAGGTGGCTAACACTGACTCGTCTGGTAGTCAGTGTTTGCCCAGGCATATGAATCTGGCAGGGCTCATTACTGGCTGAATAAATGATAGTGTGTTAGAGAAAGCAGAGATGCATAACAGGCTCGTGGATGTCAGATTGTAGGTACCTTTGGAGCTCTCACAAAGGGCATCAGTCATAAGAAAGGGACAAGTTACAGAGACATTCACCCATGACTTTCCACATCATTTCCCCAACACTTCTTCACCTGCCATCAATTCCAAAGAAAACCACTATTTTAGATCCTAACCTAAATTGAGTGTTTCCCCCTCGCATCTTGTTGTTGCACTTTTTTCCTGTCTAGTCATAATGTGCACCAAAAACAACAAGTGAGGACAATTTTGACTTCGAATATACCCGGTGGCTTGAGCACACGGTTCATTATAGAGCTGCTAGCAGTCAGAGGTTGGCAGTCTTACTTAATGGAATAACAGATAGAGAGCAAGAATAATAGCTCCCTTGTCTCTCAGTCTATTAATAGTGGAACCATTCATATTACAAAATGACTGGCAATAAGAATATTTTAAGGGGGGGAAAAGCCTTGGCAATAAATGAACTTTTATAGCTGAAATGGTCGTTAAACATAAGTCTAATTCTTGAGAAACTAGAACACCAGTTTACTGGATACACATATATTTATTATTTGTTATTATTGTTTGTTTACTGTGTTATTCTTCCTTTCTAAAAAAGGTGTTTAGTCATTTCCATCTAAGCATCGATGTCCAAAAAATACATGGCAACCCATGACCTAGGAATATATTTATATAACATCACAAACGTTTTCCATGGCAACAAGCCTTGTCAAGCTGTCAGATGCCACGAGACAGACTTCTGAGCAGTTCCCAAACAAATATAATTCTAATATAGAAATGAATAAGAATCCTGCTGTTCTGCAGGGATATCTAATATCGAATCCACAAACATATAGGACTATCACCCAAAATAAATAAATAAATAAATAAGATGATTTACCTTAAAGATATAATGTCAGACAAATGTTGCCTACTGGCATGTTGTCATTGCCCAAACTTTGCTCACATATTGAGTAGTTTATTTTCAGAAGATTGTGACTATTGTCTTGAAGTTCTGGTGATTTTTCTCAAGCAGCTATATCTCATACACAGTTAAAATTCAATAAATATTTTTGGCATTTAGTAGTGAAAGTAAACACTGCTGCTATTGATATATTCCCCTAATGAGAATTATAAAGGCTTAAAATTGGGATGATAAAAAAGACAAAACTTTGGCTTTTTCATTCTACCTCCCCTGTACTTCCTGATGACCCAGAAAGCCACAGAGTAAAATGGATGTGTGATAGCGGGATTGCACTGTACTTCTTTTGTAGCAAACTGTAGGTGGGTAGATAAAGGATGGATGGATGGATGGATAGATAGATCCATCTTATGACTAAGTAACAGATAATTGCCATTAATTTCAGGATATAGAGTATTTTTTAGTCCATAAGTTAATTATTACACAAATTTTGCAGTTGGGCAAACTGGGAACAAAGAAATACAGTTATTCACTCTGCATTCTTTATTTGAAAGTCAAGAGTAAAATCTAACAGTCTGAGTTCTTGCCCTGGAAGACCTGAGTTTTAGTGCTCAGAAGACCTAGATTTTGTCCTGGTGCTGCCATTGTTTTGATTAGCTATTGTTATGTCACATAAACATCCTAAAAGTTAATACTAAAACTTAGTAGCTTAAAAAAATTATATATTTCTTATAATTCTGTGGGTTGGCTGATCTCCGCACAGCCATCTTCAAGGTGATATCCATGGACCACATTCATTGGGAGGTGGGGGTGGAACAGCCACCTGGGATTGGGACCCTGCGTCAGCTGCACTTTCTCTTTCTCTCTCTCTCTCTCTCTCTCTCGCTCCATGGTGTCCTCATTGTGTCTTCCTCTCCATGTAGCCTTTTCATCTAGTCCCTCCTACAGAATAGTCAGGCTTCTTAGGGGGTGTTAGGGATTCCAAGAGCACAAAGCAGAGGCTGCCATGTCATCTCAAAGCTTAGGATTGAAAGTAGGACAGTGTCACTTTTGCTGAATCCTATTCATTACAGTGAATCATCGAGTCAAAGCCGGGGACCACACAAGTATGTGACTATTAGGGGTGTGGCTCAGTGATGGTCACTAATGTAACAGTCTACTTTATCACATGTAGGGTGACCTAAAGAATCATTTCCTCAACTGTCAAAGTAAGAGGTCGTACTAGACTAAAGTCTACTTTTAACAGTCCAAAGTTCCCTGAGTCATTCAATACAGTATGGTATTGCAGGAAAATGGACTCCAAAATCCATGCAATCTTGGGCTTATTTCCAAATCCATACAGAACATTCCTCATGTCAAATAGAACTGACAGACAGCTCAAACGTAGTATGTCAATTATGACCTTCCTTTTATACCTTCTCTTATCCCTATAGTCTATATTTCCATTGATGACATTCTGTATTTCCAGTTTTTCTTGGCAAAAATCTGGAATATTATTTTTGACCCCTCTTGTCAATGACACCCACCATTCAGTAAGTCATAACAATACTATGAGGAAAGTACTATTATTATCTCCAGATCATAATTATTCAAATGAAAAAAAAAAAAAAGACACAGTATCACAGAACTGGTAAGTAGATGAGCCCATGTTCTTAATCATGGTACTCTAATGATTCCAGGCTCCCAAAAGTGTAAAAAGATCTGAACTTAGACTGAATGATTTCAAAGACTTGGAGGTTTTTTGAAAGTACAATTATAAACCCTTGAATTGTTTGTGTGATACATCATTTGCAAATTTGGGGGGCAATAGGGTAACTCTAGGAAGCTGGCTTTAGGGCAAGGGTAAGTTGACATCTTAACAATAATTTGCAGCCTTGTCATTGCACACATACACACTGAAAAACACATTGTTATATTTAGTTAACACTTACAACATAAATTATATGGAGAGCTGTAGCACAACTTCTGCTTTATGGATGAGGACGACTAAGATGTTCACGTTGACTGACAGCCCAGGGGAGCTGGTGCTAGAATCAAGCGTAGAAACTACTAGCAATGAGTAGCTAATAATTAATTAGCTGAAGGAACTGGACATATGGCACAGGTTAAAATTATTCCGAAGGCCATGATTCTGAGGTCAGACTCTCAATAACAGGATTAATCTGTTACTTTGTATCTATTTTAGTTGAAACCTTTGCAGAGAAATGAGAAATTGTAGGCAAGGATCATGGGCTACAAACTTTAACTAACTACATAGTTTTGAAACTATTTTTAATACAATGTTTGTGTTGGGGGTACAAGATAAGGTCCCTGAGACACTTGAAGTATATATAAAGGCTTTTCTGAAAATAAGGGAAACTATTCATGGAAATGTTTTTTCTCCTGAGAGTGAAATAAATCAACAAATTGGTATTTGAAGCATGTGAATAATCCCCCTCCCCCAACTCTTTCAAATTTCTTGTTATGGCTTTGGATATTTTTTCCACTAATTTTCACTGCAAAAAGAAAAATACCACATTGGCAAGGATACAGAAATTTTCTTTGAAGCCACTGAATAGTTACAGTTTGGCTGGTACCTCTCTCCCCTTTCTTGTCTTCTGGATGCTATTTGACAGGACCCTAATGGGACCATCCCTTGAGACTAGGAAGGAATTTCTTCCATCTTTGTTTTTTCCTGACAACGTACATTAGAGACAATTAGGAAGGGGGACTTCATGCAGACCTTATGAACGCTGATCTACAAGGTCTCCACAGAGTCACGTGTGACCATTGTACTCAACGATTGGTTCATTTGATTAGTAAACTTTCCTCAGTCCCATCCAGGCTTAATATAACTACCATTTGGTCTCTATTACCTCCTACTCCATCCTAGCTTTCTGGCAATTCACAAGACTACTACATCTAAATTAATCTACTGATTGCTATTAAACTCCTATAAATGTATACATCAAAATACACATTAGTAACAACGAGAAGGGAGGGATATAGAAATATCAATTCCTCCCACTGCCCCTAATTAAGTGCAGAGCATTTTTCCCCCCTTGCAATATAGTCATCTAAGTCTGTGTCATGAGTGGAGAGCAGAAAAAGGTTAAGAGGATGTCTTGGTTTGAGGTCCAGCACAAATTGTCCACTCTGCTACCCTACCCCAAGCGACCCAGTCAAGAGCACTTTTCTCATGACATCTCTGGCCTCATCCTGGGAAAATCATACCCATCTTACTTCTGTAGAATGCACAGTTAGGCTGTGTATTTAATCTAAGGAGACAAGTTTCTTGAGTTTATTTTTGGAGAAACACACTTTAGGAATGAATATATTTCACCCAAATTCTAAGGCCTATATAGGAGTTAATATATTGATCATAGAATTTAGGGTTGAAAATAACTTCAGAGGGTTTTAAGTCCAGTTCTAATAATTTTTCCTCTTAGAGATCTCTCAAGATCCATCCTGCGCTGCCTTTGTCCCCCGACACCCACTGCCTCTGTGTCTGTGGCAGCATCTCCCATGTGGGCGACTGATTCCTGACCCACTTCCCTAACTCCAGGCATCAGCCCCTGCCCACCCCACACCCAAAGCACACACATACACATACACATCTCCATATCTTACTGAGTAATCTTACTAAGACATAAGCCTCACTAAGTTATTCCCTGACTTAGAAATCTCCAGTTATTTGCCATCTCTGTTGGACAAAGTCTAAATTAAACAGCACGGGCTTTCCAGTCTGCCCCAACAGCTCTCACCAGTCTCATCTCTATCCCTTCCCTTCCATTTTGTGTTCAAACAGGTCAGCTGTTTCACTGTTGCCCAGTAAGGGTCATGTTCTTTCACACCTCCCGACCTCCGTACAGACTGTAATCTTCTCCTCCCTGTGAACTGCTGCTTATCTTTAAAGACCTAAATTAATGGTTACCTTTCTGTGGAGCCTTTCCCAATACTCACAAGGAGAGTTAGCGTATAGTTGCTGTATGCTTCAACACTGCCTTGTACCGAGAGCTTCTAGAGCACGCGCCACCCTGCCTTTATCCTTCCCCACTGTGCACCCAGCGTGGAAGTTGTATCTCATGTCTTTCTGCCTAAACTGGTGCCTGGCACAGAGACAGCACTTCACCCATTCATTCTTCATTCATTCATTCATTGAATAAGCATGCTCTTATTGGGGGTTTAGTATCAAAAAACATATTAAACATGGTTCTTGCTATCACAGATTATAATTTACTCGGGAAGAGAGACATTAGACAAACACACAAATGAATATACAATTACTGTTTGTTGTAGATGGGAAAGAACAGAGCACAAGAAAAAATATAAGGAATGGTTGGAAGAGCTAGTTTAGTTGGGGGGAAAGCTGAGGAAAAATCTCTGAGAGTGTGGCATTGAAATTAGGATCTGCAGGGTGGGTAGAAAGTAGTCAAGAAAAGCGAGAAAGAGTGTGTATGAAGGTGTCATAGTGGAAACAAGCTCATAAAAAGAATTGTTAAGAGGTCAGCACAGCTAAAACCGGAATGAGCGAGGAGAGTAAATGTGGACAGTCCTGAGGGACAGGCAAGACCAAGTGACAGAGTTTGGGTTTTTTTGGAAGCCCATTGGGAAGGCATCAAAGGGTTGAAAGAAAGTTCCAAGAACAGACGGCACATTACCTTTGGAGTAACAAGATTTCTTCTTCAGGGATCCTGGATGAGAGATTAATTGAGTTAATGCTAGTGGAGAGCCCAGAGGAGGGAAAAGTTTGTCACTCATCCTTACAGAGTAGAATTATTGACAGTTCCCTTCAGGGCAAGCTGACTCAATTTGTCGCCAAGAGCTACAGTTTGAACTGTTTGAAAAGTTATGAGAGCACTCCCTAATGACTGAGAAAAATATGGAATGTGCCCTCAAAGGAGAGATGCAGTGATTAAGGACCAGCCCACAAGGGCTACATAACAAGTACATCATGAGCAGCACACTAGACACTTTCACTTGGATTCTGAAAGTCACCTCAAGTTCAATTTGCCTAACCCTGAACCTACCCATCCCAGTTTTCCACCCTCCCATCACCACCTGTGTCCATCTGGCCACTCCCAGTGACACTTGGCACCTCCATCAATCCCAGGTATCAGTACTGACACTTTCTTGTCCCTCACCACCCAGAACCATCCATCACCAAGTCCTGCTTATTTTACTTCCTAACCATCTCCTAAATCTGCCAAAATGACTGCATCCCCACTATCACCACACAGTTCAAGCTTTTATCATCTATTGTCTGGACATCTGTAATAACCTACTAATGGGTATTCTCTGTCAATTAGGAAGCCCTTAAGGTTATTCTTTATCCAGCAGGCAAAGAGAGCTTTAAAAATACAAATTGGTATATCCCCATCACTGATGGTGTTTAAGGCAAACGTGGAAGAATGAAACTCCTTCCTGTGACTTTGGATCCCCTAACCAGCTGGTCTAGATTCTGCCCATGCTTAATTCTGTGTTATGTTTGCCCTACTCTCTATGAGCCTGCTATACCGGGTGCCTTTCAGTTTTGTGAGAGCATCATGCTCTATCTTTTCAGCAGACCCTTACGTGCAGTCCTCCATATGTTCAAAAAGTCTTATGCACCCTCTGCCCTACTAACACACATATGTTCTTCTAGGTCAGTTCAACCATCACTTAACCGAAGGAATCCGTCACCCCTTAACTATTGCAAATTCCTCTATAATACAATGTCATAGAGCCACGTACCCACCTTCTGTAGTCTTCACAATTTACATCTGATTAAGGTTCCTCTCTCCCATTCCACTGCCTTAATACTTTATTACATCCTAAATACCTAGTATGTAATAGGTACTCAAAAATACCTATTGAATGAGGAAGTTCATGCCCCAGGATAAAACACTATTGTCTGGATGAACTGAAGTGATCCTCTTCCCCACTTTCTGGTTCACCACCCTCTAAAATTGTTTCTGCTCCAGAGTCCAAGACCTCGTTGTAAGTCTGTGAGATATTAAAACGCCCCTCTCCCTCAATTTTTCTTTTAATCCATTAACAACTTATACTGATTTATCTACTAAATATCAGGTAGTCCTCTGCCACTACTGAGTTTAGACAACCAACTTAGCTTCTCTTGCCACAATCTGCAATCTGCTCTCCCCATGGCCAGGCTTGACCCTATTCTCATTGGTTCTCTAGTTCCCTCTAATGTGTCTAGAGTTACCTCTCTAAAGTGCCAAATTCACTGGCTCCCTGATTTGTACTCAGGTTGAAGTTCAAACTAATTATGAGACCTTCATGAGTTGACCATATTCATTCCACTCCATCTCTCCCCTCCATCCACTACAGATCCCCAGACAACATTGCTGTCACTCACTGGGCCTTCGAACCCGTCCTTCCTACTCCCTCTCTTCCCCGATCTATTTCCTACCCATATTGTAGGTCTTAACTTGGAAGCCACCTCTGCCAGACTTTGATCCCTCAGACTTTGAGTTAGTTTATGTCAGAATATCTGTCAACTTCCTCAATGATCCTTTCATATGATATGTAACAGAAGTCGTCTTGGCTTGATTTGGCTGGGTAAATCGGATGAAGAAATATCACTGATAGCTCTGAGAGACATCTTTATGTATGAGACGAGCATGAGTGATTTTCTTCTGAAAAAGGAGAAAAGAAGCCCTCATCAATTCTTGAGTTTGAGTAAGAGTAGGAAGTTAACAGGAGGGGGTATTAAAGCATCCCATCCTCTACAGGATTTATGTATGAGTTTTGAATATTGAAGGTAAGGTCACATTATGAGTTTTATGGGCTCTAGGCACTTATGTCTCCATGAGCTCCTTCACACACACACACACGCACACTCACACGCACACAGAAATATATTGGAGTTGGCATAAAGACAAATATATTAATATTATGTAATTAAGTCTTTCCTTCAACTTAAAAGTTCATTTCTTTCTTCCAATTTTGAAAGAAAATAAAGGATTTTCATGGGACTCTGAAAGAATTGTGGGCTCTAGCTGCTCTGCCTTCTGGATGAGCCAGCCCTTCTGAAGGTCATGTGATCCTGGTTTGGCAACTATAGTGTTCAGCAGCTCTTAGGTGACCCGGAGGGAGTATTGGCTGCAGAAGTGCTGGGATGCCAATGAGAGAGACCAGATTCTCCAAATACCCGATGGACAGTGGAGATGCAAAAGGGAGCCTTGGCAGGGGAAGAGTAGCCCAAAGGGGAATGAATATATGCTCAAAGGCATGCGAGATGATCTCTTTTGGAGCCCAGAAAGAGAAAAGGATTACTTTGTGGACTCATCAATGTCCCAATGAGAAACAGATGGCACACTCAAACAGGAGAGTTCATGGAGGGTTTATTTACAAACGTAGTGTTTACAAAGGTGTGGGCATAAGAGAAGCAGAGGCAGAGGGCGTGGAAACTTGACTTACTCCAAACGTTTCAGTCTCCGGGGTGGAGAGCAGGACGGACAAGGATGAAGAGTGGGTGTGCAGAGACAGTGGGATATCTGATCATTTAATGTTAACACAATCACGTTCATGCACACAGGCTAACACTAGATAGAGTCATTTAGGTTAAACACTTTCATTGCTTATATCCTTCTTTTGGCGGGAAAGTCAATGATGGTGGAAACTCTGTGAGACAGCACACAGTTGTATCCATAGAACCTCACACACAGTTGGCACATAATAATAAAAGCTTAATAAATATTTGTTAAGTAGAATGAATGAATGAATAAGAATGAATTAAAAGAAACACATTTCTGAGATTTTCTCTGCTAAAGTCAGTGGTGCCAAAGGATGACTTGGAAAAGAAGACATGTTTTCCAAAGGAAGAACTAGATCCAGCTGGTCAGGAGAAATCACAGACTGTCTGAGGGAACAAAATGTCTCCAAGACAAAGCAGCCATTGCAGAGATAACCCTGGGATGGTCTGAAGATCGTGCCTCAGGCTCTCAGGATTCCAAAATAGAAGAATTCTCTCAGGTAATTGAAGGTGATTAATTGATACTCAGTTGGATATTAAGAAACTATAGTATTATAGTCAATGCAATGCCTGTTGTAGGTCTTTGTTAACTGCATTTCTTGCATACTCATTCTGGCAAACAAGTGTGTATTAGAGACCCTGGCATGTCCAACAGGCTGTATTTTTTTTTAAAGATTTTATTTATTTATTTGATAGAGAGAGAAATCACAAGTAGGCAGAGAGGCAGGCAGAGAGAGAAGGGGAAGCAGGCTCGCCACTGAGCAGAGAGCCTGATGTGGGGCTCGATCCCAGGACCCTGAGATCACAACCTGAGCCGAAGGCAGAGGCTTTAACCCACTGAGCCACCCAGGCGCCCCTCCAACAGGCTGTATTTACGGGTTGAATGGTTGAGGTAAAAGATGTGTGAAGTGTGTGACAGCATCTTACCCACCCATTTGCTATGCTCAGCCAAATTCCTTGTGTTATCTCTCTTACCAACCTAGTTGGCCTACCATATCAGTACAGCCCAGTTTTATTAAAGTCCCATATCCTGGAACATCCCTCCTCCCCAGGCATACCAGGAAAGTATGCTCTATCACCTTGCTATCTGAGTTATTGATGTATTATTTCTTAAAGTACGATTGATAAATGCAATTATTACTGCACACTTCTTTATTTTGTCAGGTACAGTTTCTGTTTTTCTTACCTGTCTTTGTTAATGTCTTTGAGACCATATTTGACTTTTAATCATGAAAAAAGTTTCAAAATAATGCTACCTAAATAATAATACTGGTATTTCTGGCATTTATTTCAAGTCTCCAATATATTATCCTTGTCCACCATGGTCAAGAATTTGAAAAGAGAGTGGTCATTATGGCAATTGCAATCTATATTACTTCCCCAGTTTTGTTCTTGGCATAGAGACAGTGTCCAGGATGCCTAGAAGCCAGAGACAATCCCATGTCTTCTCAAGGAGCATGCTAGGCTTTGAATGGAATTGCTCACCATCAGATTTGCTTACAGAATGCCAGGTGGGCAAAACGGCTCTCTAAATTTACCCTGTAACTTTTACATGCGTCAGAGAAAGTAAGTAACAAATGATATATACGCCTACTGGTGGGTGGAATCCTCAAACTTAAAGAAAAGGAAAACCATATGGGCATAAGATGGACTTTGTGTTAAAAGTGGATTTCTTTTCTTGTAATGAATTGTTCCATACTTTATGTAAATAAAAATTTTTAAAGTTTCTCTAGGATACAACTATTACAGCTTGCCCACTGAGTGGGTATGTTGTGAAAGAAAGTAGTGAGAACTTGAGCAATTTTTAAGTTGTTTTAAGCCTATGTGAAGTGAAATATGCCACACGGATGAGCTCATATGTGTATTAACTTTCTTAAGTCATTTACTTTATCTAAGGACTGAATATCTGTCCTGCCTCATTTGGACTCCCTTCCAAGAAATGCTTAGTAGCACCACCTGACGTGGGCTAAAGTGAGCTGAAGGTGATGTTCTCCTTGCATTTCTGTTTGGGTCGATCTAGCTGAAATCTCTTGAGTGTAGGCCAATGGGAAATTTTGCTATAGAACATATCTAAATATTCCAACTATGAGCGTTGTTCATTACCTGTGTCTATACTTTTGTGTGTAATGCACATCAAATAACTACCTTCCTGAAACTCCCTGAGCAGCTCCAGCTCAGGGACAGAATGAGTGAGAAAAGTTATTCATTAAGAGCCTTGTTCAAATAAGGAGAAATCATTTTGGTAATTTTGTTCCTGCTCGGTTTGAGGCTAAGAATTAATTAAGCCATACTTGAATGGCAATCATTATAATATTCATGTTAATAATAAATAACATTATTGGTTACTTATTTTTAAAGACAGTTTTCATGCATTACCTCATTTAATCCTATGAGGTGGATATGTTGATCACCCCCATTTTATAGATAAGTAAACTAAGCCATGGAGAGGTTGCACTGTGCTAGTTCACACAGCCAATAAGAAGTGGAGACAAGAGATGGAGATGAGTGTCTGACAGAGCTTACACCTCTACTCAAATAGAAAAGTAGTGAAACTCCAGTGAAATCATCAACTTATTTTTTTTGCCTTTTTTTGTTTTTTGTTTTTGTTTTTTTAATAACCCAGCCACCCTATACCAACTTTTTTTTTTAAGATTTTATTTATTTATTTGAGAGACAGAGACAGAGAATGAGAGAGAAAGAGCATGAGAGGGGAGAGGTCTGCAGGAGAAGCAGACTCCCTGCTGAGCGGGGAGCCTGATGTGGGACTCTACATGGGATTCCAGGATTGTGACCTGAGCCAAAGGCATTTGCTTAACCAACTGAGCACCCCCAGGCGCCCACCAACTTATTTTTTTTTAAGTGTGTCTGCTAAACCAATGTGCCTTCCTATAGACAAAGACAAGAAACAGAGTAAAAGGGAGTACTTTTGAATGAATGAGGGCCATTTTCTAAGTAGCCTTCAGGCCATAAGCTGTAACATTCTCCTATACAGTAAGAAAGGTTTAACGGGACTTCTACTTTATTCCTAGAAGGAATAGGCAACTATTTGATCATCAAATAGTTTACAAAGGCCAATTTGTGACCAAGTTCCTGCTGGAGAAATGCCTTTCTCTGCAATAACCTTATCCACACTGTTTTGTCCACGCTCAATTAAGACCTGTTTCAATTTGGAATAATGTTGAAGAAGTTTATAAAGCACAAGGCAGAAGATCGCTACACTTTAAAGTTTTTCGTTTATCCATTCCCGTTTCCTTCCCTTCCTGACCAGGTCAACCCTAAAGCTATTAGCGAACACAATTTGTCCTGGAGCAATAGAGATAAGGGAGCCTTGCTAGCCCAGAATGGGTTGTTTGAGCCCAAATAGAGCAAAGGGGGCTTCCTTGCAATGGGAAGTAGTCTGATGCAAGTTGGACACCAAGCGGGATGAAGACACCATTTATTCATGAGACTGCCCTGGTGTTTCAGAAATCAAGGAAAGTGAGGAAGGTGTCCACACCACATACCCTAGCCTAGCATGAGGTGAGGAGGGCATGCATACAGAGAAAGGACCAGCAGCAGCGAGGGGAGTTGGTTACATACAGGGGTTCACCAAAAAAGCAAATATAGGATCTGGTTTCTCATTGTTGGAAAAGACTCTTACAAATATTGAAAGTAAGATAATAGAATAAACGCTGTCGTTTGAGATTGCAATTGGAAGGATCTGTGTGAATACATGGGATGAGTAGACAGATTGACAGATGATGGATAGATAGATAAAGAGACAGACATATACATGTACAAACATGTATTCTCTAGCTCTGTAGGCTGAGAGGATCTGGGAGCAGCACACCGGAGCAGCACACCTCAGCAGCAATGAAGACACTTATAAGCCTACATCTTGGCTTCTAAATACCATTCTCCACTAAGTGGACCAAAGATCTTTGAAGACATGGTATTTTCCAGGGCTGTCACAAAGGAAATTCAAGATAAGTTAGGAGCATCTTGTGCCAGAAATCAGGAAACTATGCAAAGAATGAGGGAGACACATCAAAAGACATGGAGGGCAGCTTGAAGGGGCCACTGTGATCAAATCTGGGATGATTTGACATCAAAATAAGTAATGCTTATAACTAATTATTAATGCATTGAATAAATCTGCAAACCATGAATCCAGATGGTTATAAATGAACAAATAAATTAACATGATATAAATGAATACATTTAAAACTTAATGGAGAATGAGCTATCCACATAGCTTCAAAGTTCCTCGCCACAAAAATACTTATTAAGTGCAAAGGGAATAAGTAACTTTAAAGTGGGGAAACCTGGCAGACACCACCTTAAACAAGGAACTTAAATGAGCAACATCAGTAGCGGACCCATCAAAATTACGCACCATAGGATGCAATAAAAGAATAGCATTACTTTCATCACTTCTCAAAAAGACATAATCCGTTTCTAATCATGAGGAACCTCAGATAAACTCAATTCAAGAGGCAGTCTGTCTAGCCTTTCATATTCAAAAGTATCAAGGGCATGAAAGTTAAGGCTGAGGAGCTGTTTCAGAATGAAGGAACTAAAGAGACGTGACAAATAAATGCAACAGGAGATTCTGGGTTAAATCCTTTTGTTATAAAGAACATTACTTGGCTGATTGTCAAATCTTGAACGGGGCCTGAGGATTAGATAGCATCAGTGAATCAGTGTTAATTTCCTGATTTTGATGGTTATACTGTAGTTATGTAGTAGAATGGCCTTTGTACGAAACACACACTAAAAGATACAAAAGTAATGGGGCTTAGATCAACAACTTACTCTTAAATGGTTTTGGAAAAAGAAATAGTCTTTGCGCTGCATTTGTAACTTTTTGTAAGTTTGTGAGCTTTTCAAAATTCAATGAACTATTTGAATGTGAAGCTTTTCTTACAATCACCTCTGTAATTAGTATGTCCGTTGTGACCCAGGGTTATCTCCAGCTTAGGACGTGCATATCAGAGAACACAGAAGCTGATCAGAGCATGAGGATAAACAGAGCAAAGAAAGGAGAAGGGCCCAAATCAGAATCCGCACTGACATAAGTCAGGGTGCTCTGAACTAAACATTTTTCTACTGATATTCTAATGGACAGGGATTTATAGTTACTGGTATTTGTCCTAGAAGAATATAGTTCAATTAACTGTTCAAGATTTACTGAATAATGAAGTTTCATTCTTCTCAATTTATTCCTTTTGCTGAATTTTTAAAATCCTATATTAAGGATTGTAGGGATTCAGTGGTCTTTATTTTTCTGCTGAACAACTGGTAGCATGCCTTCACAGAATGATCTCCAAGTAGGGAGAATTACTGTCAAGGCTCAAGCCATTGAATTTGAAGGAATCCCAGTCTGCTTTACTCACAAAGCCTATATGGCAAATTCTAGCTAGGAGTTTAAGTGGAGTGCAGTTCCACTCATTTTGGGGAGAAAAGGCAATTCACTTCCAATTTAATTTACTTTTAAGCAGCGGAGAAAGCACAATACACACTCTCATATATACACTTCTGTATATATTCTGTATATAATCCAAAGAAAAAGAGTTGAAAGACTCTTGAGTTACCCAAATCTGTCAAATTTGGTCAAAAAATCTAAATAGACAACTTTGCAAATTTCTCAATTTCCAATTTACAACTCTTTCACAAGTTGAAAGTAATAATAATTTTATACACTTTTATTTCTAATGCAGACTATCCAGAGATCTTAAAAATTTGTTATTAATAAGTTGTTCTTTAAAAGTTGATGTGTCTTCATTTTTTTTTTTCATTTTCGAATTCCTTCTCTATAAAAATGGAGTGCTCTTGATGTTTCTCTTTACAGGGATAAATATTGATGTGAGTTTTCAGAAAAAGGATAACTAAAAGTGGAGATATATGAAGTCACTGACACCCGTACTTACAGTTTAGTTTAGCATTTTTTTTATACCAAAAGGAAAAATTTATGAGGTCCAGTGTAATTTAATCTCAATGTAGATTATAATGAAATATCTATTATATATTTTTTTACTTTTAAATTGTTGAGTAATAAGGATGGTGAACATTTCCCTTTAAAATAAATTGCTTTTGAAAGGAGAATAATGATTTTTTTTCCACATGGAACGCAAATACAGAATACTAATTTCACCAAAGGTGCTAGCTAGTTGTAGTTTACCCCCCATTTTTAACCTACAAGTGGCTTTCCTTGGCATTAATCACATAGTTCCATGTATCTATATTTATAATTTTAACAGATACTTCATAAATATGGAATCAGGCTATTATCTTGATAATGTGCCACTTTTCTATAAATACAGAGATAGGGTAATTACCACTAGAACTATTTGATAAAATTCAAAAATAGATAAATAATGAATAAGTCTTCCATTCAGTCATTAAAATTCAGAAAACAAAACAAAATATATTTAGCCATTATCCTTTTGATGAATTTGGCTCTCTGCCTTCAAACCACTACCAATTTCAGCTGGCATATAAGGAGCATTTTATGAATACTGCCCAGTGTGCGATGAACTGAACTGGAGACACTAGTCAACAACAGTCCATTAGCATTATCCAAATGAAGAAGCAAATTAAGCATGAAAAAAAAAATTTAAACAATGTAAAAGTTGATATACAAAATAGAAAAATCTAAGACATTTTAAGGGAAGTTCAGCATGTCCTATAATCCAAATTATACTTTGAAACTGGCAGACAAGATTATTCATACTTATATGACATAAATACATGTTACTATCAATTTTGATATCGGTATTGCAAGATGGTAATGTGATTTTTTTTTTTCCTGGTTATGACTTTATCACTATAGTGTGACATGGCTTCTAAGAAATGGTAGTATATTCTCAGGTTACATTAGCACCAGAGGGTCTACTGTATGTAAATGAATCCTGCTCTGGGTGATCTTCAAGCCCATAGGTGGAGTATTGTGCTCAACCATTCATCCGAGAAATAGTCATTTTATTTTTGAAAAGTTATGGGCTGCCATTTATTCACTATTTCTCAAGAAACATTCATTGAGTACCCGCCTGCAATGGAATAGGACCTGTGATGATTCCTGCAATACAATAATGAATAAACATTGTCTCTAGTTTCCAGATACACGAGCAATTTAAAAACCACAATGGTAAGTCATTCACCATAAGGCTATGATGGTGTCAAGCACTGTGTGTTAGAACATAAAGAAGGGCACCCGACTCACTTTTGAGGGGTCAGGGAAGGCTTTTTGGTGACACTATCACTTCCCCTGAGAAGCTTTTCTAGACCACTGATGGACATCAGATCCTGACACTCTTCGTCTTTCCTTGAGACCAGATCTCACACTTGAAATTTCATGTCTATTTGGAAGGTTTCTCTGTTCAGTCTCCACAATTGAGATACGGGACTCCAAAAGACCAGGACCACACTTATTCTGTACTATTGTCTTCCTATTCCTTGGCACCTAGTGCGTTTAGTATCTGACAGAGTGAAGGAAATGAGGTCTAAATTTAAACTCCAAGGACAGGTAGAAATGTGTTGGTAAAGCGAGAAAGAGATTCATTTTCAATAGGCAGTCCAGAGGCATCGAGGTGAGAAAAATCACAGCAGGTTTAGGAATTGAGGTTTGCCTAGGATGGCTGAAATGGCAGAAGGGGGTGAGCTGAGGCAAGGGGAGAAGCATCAAAGAGGGAAGAGTCACAAAGATTGAAGATGAAGTGAGTAGGAGTTAGAGGCTAGATCTGGGAAAGTCTTGAGGAATTAGTTAAGATAATCTATAAAAAGTGGTTTGCAAAATACCTGGCACATAGTAAGCATAGGCTAAAAATGTTCTTTTATCTTTAAGAACTTATTTTTTCACTTTTAATCAGTTTTACATGCAGATTAATATATATCTCCATATGCAATTGTATGCTTATATATTAAAAATATATATGTATTGGGCATTTTTCTAGATATGAGGACCTGGCATTTAACAAGAGACATAAGTCCTTTCACTTACAGAGTTTACATTCTGGTGGGTGAATGTGGGAAGAGAGATAAGTAGTAAGTAATTAAACCAGAAATTATCAGGTGGTGATAAAGACTAAAATAAAAATAAAACTGAATGATATGATGGGACGTGATAAGTAGGAGGTTATGCAAGATGGCCAAGAAAGATCTCTAGGGAGGTAACTTTTCAGTTGAGATCTGAGTGACAATAGTAAGGCAGTGGTAAGGCGACCTGGGGATGAACATTCCAGGCAGAAGGAGCCCTTAGTGCAATTGTTTTGCTGGGGGAACCGCTGGGCATGTTAAAAGGAATAGAAAGAGGATCAGTTTGATGGAAGTGTAGTGACCCAGGAGAGTCACCAGTGAAGATGATTTTGAAGAGCTAAGTGAAAGCCATATATCTGGCAGTCTTATGGGTCATGGTTTGGAGTGTAGGTCTTATTTTCAGTACAATGAGAAAGCAGAGGGTTATAAGGAGGGGAGTGATCTAAACAAATTTATATTTTAGAAACATCACTATGATTGAAGTGAAATGAATCAATTTCTTACTGAAGAAAGTATTAAAAGATGAGATAGTCCTACTTCTTGCCCAATGAGAAGAAAGATAAGTAAAGAGTTGTGCAATACTGTTTGGCAGAGATGTAATAAGGAAAGAGAAAAATTGACCTTCTAAGCAGAAGGCTCATCAGAGATGGTTCAAGCCAACATCAACTCTCACATGAATTATTACAACAGTTTCAGGACTCTTTGCCACTTCCACTATTGCCTCCTACAGTCTTCCCAAAATAAGACCCAGAATGATTAAAGTACAGTCACATCTTTCCATTCTGCTGGCTAGAATTTTCCAGTCTTTCCTCTCACACAGAGTAAAAGCCGAGGTCTTCCCGATGGCCAGAGAGAACATACATGATCCAGTGCTCCTGCTGTCCATCTTATTCATCAGCTGCTACTCCATTCTCCCCTTGCTTCAGTCATTCTAGCCTTTCTGTGGTTCCTCTAACAAGCTCAGGAATCAAGTCTTCACTTCAGGGCCTTTGGATTGAGTTTCTTCTGCCTGGGCTGCTCTATCCAAAAACACTTCCATGAATCAACTCCTCTCTTCATTCTCTCTCTTAAAACCCATCTTTAGGGGTGCCTGCATGGCTCAGTTGTTAAGGGTCTGCCTTTAGCTCAGGTCATGATCCTAGGGTTCCGGGATCGAGCCCCACATTGGGCTCCCTGCTCGGTGGAAGCCTGCTTCTCCTTCTCCCACTCCCACTTCCCCTGCTTGTGTTCCTGCTCTCACGCTCTCTGTCAAATAAATAAATTTTAAAAACCCACCTTTACTGGTAATGCTAATACGATGTGAATAAAGTATGCATACTGTGGAAGGCTGATAAAGGCCTCTGAAGATATGAGTACATCCCAATCCCTGGAATTTGTGATTGTACCATTATTTGTAAAGAGGTGCGATTAACTTAAGGCTCTGGATTTGAGATTAAGCTGGGTGGTCTCAGTGGGCCTTAAACACTGTCACTGGTTTTCTTATAAGGGAGCCGCAGAGTTAGATTAAACATACACAGAGAAGAAGATAATGTGAAGATGGCGGCAAAGGTGGGAAAATGGGGCCTCAAGCCAAAGAATGCCAATAGCCACCAGAAGCTGAAAGAGGCAAGGAACAGTTTCTCCTAAAAGTTCTGGCGTGAGTGCAGTCCTGCTGACACCTTAACTTTGAACGTGACGCCTCTAGGAAAATACATTTCTGTTGTTTTGAGGTCCCAAATTTATGTAATTTATTATAGCAGCAATATGAAATGAATACATATATCAAATACCTATTCCCTTTACCTTGCTTTGTTTTTATTACATAGCATTTATTATCTGCCATAATATGTAATCATTTATTTGTGGTTGTCAATCTCTTGCTACTGGAATGTAAGGACCATAATGACAAGAATTTGTGTGTTGTGTCCCTGTTCTAGAACGATGGCTAGGACATAGTTCTCAGTGATTACTTGTGAGAAGGAGGAAATGAAGGAAGAAAGGAAGGGAAGGAGAGAGGAACATACGGAGAGCGGATGGGAGGGAGGGGAACAAGATTAAAAAAGGAACCAATATCCTCAGCCCCATAAATCTTCTGTGCACATTGAATTGCTTCCCGAAGCTCAACACAAAGCTGAAGTCTACACAAAACAGGGCTTTGGGGACCTGCCCATCTGCATGGCCAAAACACACTTGTCCTTGTCTCATAACCCAGAGCAGAAGGGTGTACCCACGGGCTTTGTCTTGCCCACCCGTGACATCCGCGCCAGCGTCAGGGCCGGTTTTCTGTACCCCTTGGTGGGGACGATGAGCACAATGCCTGGACTCCCTACACGGCCCTGTTTCTATGATATTGATTTGGACCCCGAAACTGAACAGGTGAACGGGTTGTTCTAACAGATTGCCCCTCTCCAAGAAGCTGCTGCGAACATTTGGCCCATGTCCACTGAAGCCGACTGTTGGTTAGGAAGTGCGGGGAAGTCGAGAGAAGGCAGCCCCTGGCCTGAAGATCCTCAGAAATCAAGAGCAGGCATTTCCCCAGTAGCCTTATCTTCAGTCTTAATTCCCACCATCATGTATAAACTAACATAAATCATGCACAAGTCTACTTGATTGAAGTTCCACAGAATAAAAGGAAATGATTTTGCGGGGGGAAAAAAAAAAAAAGGGACCAATAGTGGGGCACCTGGGAGGCTCAATCATCAGTTAAGTGATCAGTTAAGTGTCCTGACTCAGGATTTCAGCTCAGGTTGTGATCTCAGGGCTGTGAGATTGGCCAAGTCAGGCTTCACAGTGTGGAGCCTGCTTGGAATTCTCTCTCTTCTTCTTCCTCTGCTCCTCCACCCTGCTCCTGTGCACATGTGCTATCTCTCTCTCTCTCTCTCAAAAAAAGGAACTAACAGTAATAATAAATAGAAGAATTTTCTTGAAATTACTTTCCTTTTAGAGCTAAAGTATTATTCAAAAGAAAGCTTGATGTGATTGAAAGACTTAAAAAGACTAGTAATTATTTAAGAGAAATCAAGATATTTCATTTTTTCCATTCATTTTTTTAACATCATAGAAAGAAAGGGAGAGGAGGGAAAAAAGAAAATGACTTATCAGAACTATTTCAAGAAGAGATAGAAAAACCTGAATAGATTTATAAATGCTAATTATAGTAAATTAAAAACAAAATATTTTTCCACACCAAAAAAAAAAAGGAAAAAATATCAAGCCAGATATTTTATAAGCATGAATTCTATTACACAGTCAAGGGATGAATTATTCTGACCCATGCTGTAAACCATACTAAAGTATAGAAAAAGTGCACAATCCCCATTTCATTTGAGGAGCCTAACAAAACCTTAACAACAAATCCAGAGAAAGACAATATGAAAAAGAAAAAATATGGTCCCAACTGGCAAATAATTATAGATGAAAAGACAAAGTGCTAAAAAAAATTAACAAATCAAATATAGCAATGTATAAAAAGACAATATCTCATAGCCAGATCGGTCATATCCTGGGAATGCAACATTCATTTAACATTAGAAATTCACCAGACTAAAAAAAGAAAGTCATTTGATCAACTCAATAGATGCAGAAAAAGAGAAAAAATTCAGTAGATATAACTCAATATCTATTCATTATTTGTTTTTAATCTTAGTAAACTAGAAATAGAAAGGAATTATTTAACCTGAAAAAGAGTATTTACAAATAACACATAATAATCATCACATTTCATTGCAAAAGAGTGAAATCATTCTTTTGAACTTAGGGATAAGAGTTCTTGCTTTCTTCAGTTCTGTTAGAGGTCTAACAGTAGACTATAGTACAGAAGACTACAGTACCGCAGTAGACCAAGAACAGTCAATAAAAGAAACCACGTGGAAAAAAAGGACTTATATTGTCATCATAGACAGATAATAAGAGTTTTAACATAGAAGTCCTAAAGAATCAAAAGATACATTAGGAGAATTTCGAGAGAGCTTACCAATGTTGCTGAATATAAAATTTAATACCTATTTCTATACATCAGCAAGCAACCATTAGAAAATATAAACTTTTTTAAAAACACACCATTTGCAATAGCATTAAAAAATAGAGCACTCTTCACAATCAATCTAACAAAAGTCATAGTTTTAAAACATGACCCCACAATTCTTTGACAACTCTACCATCGCGACTTGGAATTTATACCCCATCCCTTGTATGTGGTTGTGCAACTGCTTGATCAACAGAATCTAGCAGAAGTGACACTCTGCCAGTTTCCAGACACAAGTCTTGAAATTGGCACTTCCATTTCTTGTCTCTGAGAATGCTGACTGTCAGAACTTGGTCACCTTGCTGAGAGGTGCTTTATCAACTAGTCATTTTGGTGGGACCATGTGCAGAGCCTCTGAGACTATATGAAGAAGATGCCGAACTATCTCTTTCTTCAAGCTGCTCAGTGCCCCCTTCTCATGGCCTCTACCTTGCTCCAGCTTTAGTTGCTAACTCTCTGCAACCACAGGAAAGAGTTTGCATTAGATCTGCTCAGATGAGTTCTTCCCTTCTCAAAACCCTGACCACATAAACATAAGAGGTAGTAAGATGATTTTTGTTGTCCTTATGACACTATATTTGGGATAATGAAGAATGGATAACTAAAATAATTCTCCATAAAGAAATTTCTTAATTTTCCCAAATAACATTTAAAAAAGATGAATTAAGATATAGATTCAGTGCAATTCCATAAAAATCCTGACAAACTTTTTGGTGGTACTCGTTAAGAACAAGGTGGAAGCTTTCCTCTTCAGGAATCACTAATTATTTTAAAATTACAATAGCTAAGTCTGTGTGGTATTGGAGCAGAGATTAATAGATTGGCCAAAAGAAACAATGAAGACCCAGGAAACAGAATCACATAAATACAAAAAAAAAAAATTTAATATGATCTGGATTACACTGCAAATTGGTTGAGAAAGAT
Source organism: Lutra lutra (assembly GCF_902655055.1). Lineage (NCBI taxonomy): Eukaryota > Metazoa > Chordata > Mammalia > Carnivora > Mustelidae > Lutra > Lutra lutra. The sequence goes on from NC_062285.1 coordinate 73,325,594, forward strand.
GAGCATTTTAAATATATGTTGTGGGTCAATTAAATTTTCATAATGGAAAATAAATAAAAGTGAACCCATCCCTCACACCACACACAATCATCAATTCTAAATGGAGTAGACTTAATTGTGAAAGATAAAGCTAAAAACATTTACAAGAACTTGTAGGAGATCCTCTAGAGATAGTCTACTAAAAATTTCCTAATTTATTAAGAACTCTGGGGCGCCTGGATGACTTAGTGGTTGAAGCCTCTGCCTTCAGCTCAGGTCATGATCTCAGGGTCCTGGGATCAAGGCCTACATTGGGCTTTCTGCTCAGCAAGGAACCTGCTTCCCCTCTCCCTCTACCTGTCTCTCTGCCTACTTGTGATCTCTCTCTCTGTCAAATAAATAAATAAAATCTTTAAAAAAAAAAAAAAAGAACTCCTATGAAACTTTAAGAAAAACAGATTAGCCCAATAGGAAAAAAAGGCGGGGGGGTCCAATTTATGATCATGCACATCAGAAAAGAAGTAACACAAGTCACCATTAAAATTATAAGAAACCTACAAAGAGTGTATTTTACTGCATGTAAAGTATAACTCAATAAACAAACCAAAATTAAAATATGCAAAAAATGATTCAGGACTACTCTTGGAAATACAATTTAAAATCACAACTAGAAAATACTTCTCGACTACCAAATTGGCCAAAAAATAAAAATCTCAATAAAATCAAGTTTTGGCAAAGGTAAGAACCTACTAGGATATCTATATGTTGTTGGTAGGATTACAGATTAGAACAATTTTGGAAAACAATTCAATATTAATAAGTCAAATTAAGAATGCACTTTTTATATCTAAAGAAACGCCTACAAATGGACACCAGGAAGCACGTACATGAACATAGTAATGAATAAATAGTAAAAAGCTAGAAACAACTCAAATCCACTAAGGGTAGAGTGGTTAAATATATTGTGGAAATCAAATTTTGGAAAATACACACCAAAAGAAAAGCAAAGAAGTGGGTATATGATAGACTGTATTTAGTCTGAGGATTTATATAAATTTTAAATCAGGCAAAATAACTTTACACTTTATTGAGAAACAGATATAAAAGAAATAAAATCTGTGTGATTGATTAACACAAAATTCCAGATTGTTGTCTTCCTGAGGTGTGGCATTGAATGACATTGGTGAAGGACATAAAAGTGCTACCGCTCTAGACCTGCCATCAAGCTTCATGACTGCAAAGTTGTTTCATATATCAGCCATTATTTCTTTACTTTGTCCGAGATAGTCCATAAATATTTTTAACTTTTTAGGTCAGATGTTGGCAACCTGAAAAATTTACAATCCCCTGTATATCTGAGGTCATTATAGGGTGTAGGAGATGCATTCTAAAGTATGAATGTTGGTTTTATGAATAAGTTGGATCATAATTTCAAGGAATACATTCTGGGTTTTAGAGAGAGTTCAGAGGTTGACATTCTAATCTTAACTGAAAGCAGACCTGTTAGCCTATGCTTCGACTTCAAAAGTGTCCTTTCTAGATTGCAGGAATGAAAAATGTCTGCATCTTGAATAAGGGGGAATTAATTTTCAATGATCTCTCATAGATAGGTAAGATTAAGGCAGTATAGGAAGGTGAAAAGATCAGGATCTTTGCTTTGATTCTCAACTCTGCAGCTGCGATGGTAATTGAAAAATATCACCAAAAACAACCTCAGGGGCAAAATGAGGCATCAAGATTCATGTTTGCCGAGTCACTTCGGACTAGTTGTACCCAGTTTATCTGCCTATGATGAGATACAGGGATCCATGATCATGCAGGATTATCTTCAAGAGCTTTCTTGTCTTTGTTTTGTTTTTGTTCTGTTGTATGCTAGTAAAGGTATTTAAAATGTTAAGGATGGACACGTGTTGGTTATTTCCGTTATTGGGTAGAATGAGATGAAAAGAGAGCCAACCTAAAGAGTCATCAACTGGAAAGAGATGTATAGGGCAAATTAAAAATAAATCAAAATTAGAGTTAATTCCTTTTGCTCATGCCCCTAGATACTTTGGGGAGATGACATGTGATTCCTTTGAGAACACCGAGATGGAACTGTTCATGTCATGGCCTACATGAAAGGCCAGCTTACATTGTCAAATATTTTCACTTTCTATTTTGCACCTTAACTGCCAGAGCTCAGGGTTAGAGAAAAAGACAAGTCATGTTCATCCAGGAGAAGATTAAGTGCAAGTCAGTCATGAAATCCCTACTCTGTTAAATTCCCAGACTTGCCATCCCTTCAGTGGGAAAATGTTGTTTACAACTTTCTGTGGACTACATTAACAAACTTTTGTTTTATTTATAAATTCCCATGGTAAGACTGTCTTTTTTTTTTTTTCCCATCTGTATAGCATTTTCCTCTTCCAGTACCAAAACATCAGTTACAGTATTTTATTGACCCATCAGGCCTTTATTTGCTTGCTTTTTTATCACGATATCTTGAGGTGACATTGCTTGGCATTTGCTCATGTAGTAGTCTTTCATACAATTTTTAATTATTTTATCCAAAACTAACTGTTTTGACAGGTTCAGCTGCTCTGATTCATTTGCAACAATCTCAGCTCTGAGAAGGAATAATGCTTTCCATTAAAATAATAACAAGTGAACAGTTTAAGGAAAATATTAGAAAAAAAAAACTAAGAAAGGAAGGTATAATGCCATTGTCTATGCCTTATTGTTGAACACTGTAGTTTTTCCCCATAGAAATGTAAGTTAACTCTTGGCTCCCAATTTTGCTGTTAAAAACTCAAGGGGCGTTATCATGTACTGTGCTCTGCCTTAAAAAAATAAAAAAATAAAAAACAAACAAACAAAAAAAAAACTGAAGGAAAGAAAGAAAGAAAGAAATTGTCCATTTGTGATCAAAAGTTCTCACAAAATAAAAAACATTACCTTGTATGTTGCTAAATCCTATAAATGTATGACTTCAGAATTAGGAATGACCATGTTTTAACAAATTGCATGCCTGGATGCTGGCTGTCCCATTCCACAGGCTGTGGAATCAAAAGCATTCCTCTCACACAGGTATGTTTCCTTAAAATGAAACACAGTTTGAGGCAGTGTGATCAACCACAACACAAGGAAAGCTTGTCATTGACGCCACCAGTAAAATAACATGCCAAGAGGAGCCAGTTATTAGCTATTGAAATATGGTTTTTGGGAAGGCATGAACACTGAGCAATAAGATCAGCATATTTCAATTGAGATGTCTTTTAGGAGCATGTAAATTTTCAGTCAATGGTTACACATATCCTCTTTCTCAGGTTCCCCCCCACTCTTTCTCAGGTTCCCCCCACCCCACTTCTAACAAGACACTGGCACGAGAATTTTTTTTTCTTCAATTATGGTGAAATATGTAGATAAATGAAAATTGTTTTAAAATCTAAAAATTCCTCCCTCAGTTATGCATGCACAGATAGAACTTCAGGGAAGAAGAATTACAATTCACTTTAAATAGGAAACTGAAGTTCATAAAACACAAGAAAACCACTTTGGATCAACCTATGCTCTAACAACCCAGTGGTCTAATATTATCACCAAAAGCTACCTAAGCCGACAAGGATGTCATCCTTAAAAATCAGTATTTTCATTTCACATAATTAAATCAGTAATATGCATATCAATAATTATTTGCACACCTCTTTATTCTCTTTAAAAATATGCAGGTCGCCTACTTTGCTCCACTGACTCCTATTTTAGGAAAATTAGGTTGTGTTCATCTATCCTCATGCTTATTATAGAAATATGATGCAATTTGTTCTATTTGGTTATAAAGAGGCTTAGTGGACTGAATTGTTTAATAGCCTTGTCCCCTCTCTTGGATTGCTTTACTCTGTTTAGCTTAAACAATATGGACATGAAATGTTCATAGTAAAACGTAGGGCTGCTCTTGTCAGAGAGATATTTGGTCGCATGATGTGAAGGGTCAAGAGTTAATGAAGATTGGTTTTCTTGTACTCAAACTGAATGTTACATTTTTCCCAATAACGGAGTCAGAAGAAACTGTAAAATCACAATGTGGAGAAGAGGAAAATATGCAAAGAAACCATTCTGTTTCACCATGCCAGAAAAAGCAAAAGATACAAAGTAATCCAAAGAGAAAAGAGAGTCAACAATGTTTAAAGATGAAGGGTGGTTATCAAAGATAAAGGCCAAGAGAAAGTATTGCATTACAATGGGAAAAGACATAATGGGGGAGGGGAAGGAGGTCATGCCTCCAATTTTTGGAAGGAAAACAATCTATTGGAAAATGATAGAACTTTAAAAAAAAATCAGAAATCAGCAATGTGGTCAGTTATGCTTTCTTCCGTGGTAATTGCAATTACTGAAAACTATATGAAAACTTTTCTTTTCCCCCTGAGAGTCTCTGTTTTGGGAACACATCTCCAACTGTTTCCCTTTCTTTGTCCATTTCTCTCACCTAATTGGATGTGTTTAACTAGAGTTTCCTTCATTTGGTTAGGAGTTACCAAAAGAGGGGAATTCCAGGCACTAGCACCAAAGACCTCCGTCAGGATGAAGCACTGACTAGGGAAAATGCTGTAATCATTCTTTCCCTTGCTCTTACCAGAACCCAAACAGTGTTTACCTATATTAGGCCTGTCATAAATAAACATAAGAAGAATGGTTTTGGAAGGGTTGTGGATAAAATTTAGATTTCGATGGACCAAGAAGAAATTAGAAGATGAGTAAATCGAGGCAATAGCTGTAAGACTTTTTCCGATAAATATATTGCCAAAAAGAGAGGTAAGGCAGCAATTCAGAGGATTTCACTTAGCAAAAAGACGTGATAATGAAATGCTTACCAAAGAATTGTATATATGACTGGTGTCTTATCAGCGGATGGTCCTTTTGTACTTGATTGGTTAATTAATGTTTCTGAGAAAAATAACTCTGGTTATGCTCAAGATGCAGCCTATCATTGTTTTAAAATTTTTTTTAAATTTTTTTTAAGATTTTATTTATTTATTTGACAGAGAGAGATCACAAGCAGGCAGAGAGGCAGGTAGAGAGAGAGGAGGAAGCAGGCTCCCTGCTGAGCAGAGAGCCCGATGCGGGGCTCGATCCCAGGACCCTGAGATCATGACCCGAGCCGAAGGCAGCGGCTTAACCCACTGAGCCACCCAGGCGCCCCTAAAATGTTTTTTTTTTTCTATGATCTATAATCTATGAGTATCACTGAGGTAATCATGATCATTTAAGCAAACAAACCTTTAAAACATTCCATACCCTATTTATAGACATTAAAAATCCATTACTCACAAGGTAAAAATTGTAATATTCCAGTTGGATTTATCAAATTTGATTCTATTACCAACACACAATCCCTTCCCTTGCCTAATAGGAGAAAAGCATATGACTAGTGGACTTCAAAAATGGTCATTTGGTGTCACTCTATTCTTATCCTCAAAATGATTAGCACAGGAAAACATAGATGTGGCATTATTATTTTGAGTCAGACTTTTTTTTTTTTTTTCCTATATGGCCTTCACCTTGGTGTGATAATGGCTTTGTTAAATGAAAGAGCTGGCATACTTGTAGGGGGTGGTAAAAATTCAAAAAAGGAATACTTAAAGTGGAAATATTAAATTCATCCTTTGACAGGTTTTCCTATAGCAAGGATGAGAGCCAGAGACTTTAGAAGCAGAGCCAGGACTCTCCAATGAGGCTTCGAATGGTCTTGTTTGGTCTGCATTGAGCTAATTACCTGGCTATCTGCCAAAAAGCCCCTTTACCTTGTGCTATGTAGACTCTAATGTTAGATAATATCTAATTTTTAATGCTAAGAAGTGGCATTTGATGTTGTTACTAGTATCTGGTGGAAAGCAAGGGACAGGAGGTCAGAAACAGTTTCCTGGGAAGTGCTCTTAAACTGTTTCCTATGCAGCAGGGAAGGTGAACAAAGAGAAACCCTGTAGCCACCATTTCCTTATCTTTCATAAGAATAAAGAAAAAAGGAAAGATTTAACATAACCTGCTCAGCAGGAATCTCAACTTTACAGTTTCAGAACAGCATAATTTGGGTATTTTATATTAGTCTATCATATCCAAGCATTTCAAAAATAAAACAAGAACAGCTTTTAATGCAATCTGTGTTTACTAATATGAGCTAATAAAATCTCATAATATTATTTTGTATTGCACTAATGGGTATTGCATTATAGGATATTAGTTAAATCACCCATTATTTCAGTATTTGATGTGTTACTCATAGTGGAAATATGCATAACATAGTATGAGAAATCCGGTGGGGGAAAAAATAGGGTGCAGAGGTAAAAATGGACTTTTAAAATAGGTTTTTAAAAACAGATTGGTGAAAGAAGAAGAGCAAGAGGGAGCGACAATGGACACAGGGCATTTGGTTATGGAAGATCTAAACCTGGTGAGGAGGTAAAGGGTGGCTTCTAGAATTGCTGTGGTGAGTTGCAGGTCGCTCCAGTAAGCATATGTGTTCAGAGGAGATGGTGATTTGATTGATGAGAGCTCTATATTCTGAACTTGACCTTCCTGAAGCTTACGCTCTTCCCTTTATCTCCTTCGATCTGAGCACATGCACTTCAGAGCTGAGACGGTGCCAAGCCCAAGACCAACTGTGTTACACTGCCTACTTAACATAGTGTTTTTATTTTTTTTAAAGATTTTATTTATTTATTTGACAGACAGAGATCACAAGTAGGCAGAGAGGCAGGCGGGGTGTGGGGGGTTGGGGAGGTAAGCAGGCTTCCTGTCAATCCCAGGACCCTGGGATTATGACCCGAGCTAAAGAAAGAGGCTTGAACCCACTGAGCCACCCAGGTGCCCCAAGTCATCATAGTGTTTTAAAAGACTACAGCATATAACTCCATGCTAAATCAGATACCATTACTTATGAGATGGTACTATGGACAGATGGAAGCAGAGATCAAACACTTAGGGAAAACACGGCATGTTTCTGTATACCAAGAATAAAAATTACGGCTAGATGGACTGGAGTCTGGAGGCCTTCATCTACTTCCAGCATCGGTGTGATGAGAGATCATGGACTCATGTGAATGGGGAAAGTATATCAAATATTCACTAAGAGCATGGATCTTGAAATCAGAGACAGCCTCTTTTAATCCCTGTTTAGCCTTATTTTAGATGTGTGACCGTAGGACCTCAATTAAAATTTCTGACACTTGGTTGCTCTATCCAAAGTATATAAATAATCAACATTTCCCTAAATATATTTTAATAGGATTAAATAAGATCATACTATTCTTAATTAGTACCAGAAATATAGTAATAATTACCTTGAAGAACATAATAATAATAGCTGAGGTGGCCATATATGGTTGTTAATTTTTCATGTCAATTTGACTAAGCTAAGGGATGCCCAGATAGCTGCTAAAACATTATCTCGGGTGCATTTGTAAGGATATTTACAGAAGAGATTAGAATTGTGAATCTGTAGACTGAGCAAAGATCACCCCCACCAATGTGGGTGGATATCATCCAATCTCTTGAGGACCTGAATAGAACAAAAGGCAAGAAGAAGGGCAAATTTGGTCTCCTTGAGTTGAGACATCATCCTCCTGCCCAAAGACATCAGTGCTCCTGCTTCTCAGGCTTTGAATTCAGATGGGGACTTCCATCATTGGCCCCCTAATTCTTGGGCCCCTGGTCTAGGACTGGGACGTATACCATTGGCTCCCCTTATTCTCAGTCCTTTGGACTCGCTGAATTATACCGCCAGTTTTCCTGGTTCTCTAACTTGAAGACAGCACATCATGGGACCTCCTTGGTCTCTATAATTATGTGAGGCAATTCCCATAATAAATCAATCTCTCTCTCTCTCTCTATATATATATAGAGAGAGAATAGATTTATATATTATATATTATAAATATATTTATATTTATATAGATATGGATTTATATATATAAATCCTATTTGTTTTGTTTCTCAAAGAACCCTGACTAATACACCATACATCCTGGTTGTCCTAGAAGAGTTCTTATTCCTACTTGTTTTACCAGCACAATTATTCACGTTGCTCTCTTTCACTCTCAAAAGTCTCATGGTTTGGACAATAAATTATTCTATTCTTTAATGGTAGCCACAACGTATTGAATGCTTACATTAGTCACTAGTATTTTCTTAGGTATATTTAACTCATTTAATCCTTGTAAACCTTGCAAGATAGGTACTATTATTATCCCCATTTTATAGATGAGAAAACTAAGACACATAGACCACAGCAACCTGGGGATTTGAATTCAAACCTTACCACGAGCTGCCCAGAATTTCAGTAACCATTTATTTATTTGGATGACATTAGCACCGTAATTACTCAAACATACCAAAATAAAGAAAAGGGAAGAGATGAAAGCAGATGAGAGAGAAGAACAACAAAGAATTTCTGTTTCAACTTCCTGGTCTCGGTGGTATAAACCTGCATTACTTTCCCTTGTTACAGCTTCTAAAGAGTTGAGTCCATTTGAAGTAAACTTTACCTGAGGCCAAATTAATCACATGCCCTAAGATACATCTGAATTTCTGTACACAACAGTGACTCCTCCATTACGTCCTTCCTCTCCTTTTCTTTTATGACAATGGCATCTTATAAAGTATCACACAGTTTTGGTTCATCTGACCATTTGGTCATGATTAGATTTAGGCTATGTATTTTGGGGAAGAAATTCTCCATGAGCCATTGATGTTGTGCCTTCTTAAGACATCACCTCAGGAGTCACAGTCATGTCACTTTGTCCTCACTATTGCTGATGTTAAATTTTGTCACTTGGTTTAAGGTGGCATCCACCAAATTTCCCCACCCTAAGGGTACACTCATTTCTTTTGTAATTAATAAATATTAGTTGACAAGTAGTTGAGATCCCTAAAAATACTCTGCTCCCCCAAATCCTCTACCCATTGTTTCAGCAAGCACAGATAATTTCTCCCTGAATCAATTATTCTGTGGTTTTAAATAGTGATTTCCTATTATTCTTGCATCAAGTAGTCATTGGTTTTTTATCATAAAAGCTTTCCCAGTCATCTTTCTCCCTCCTTCCTACCTCTATTAAATTTTTTAAAAAATTAACTACGGACTTTATTCATTACTAACTTTACTCATTTTGTTTGCTACTCAACCTAACCCAGTTTTGCCCAGTGGGACTCCCATTAAGCTGCCCCTATATTCTTTTTAACATGCTCCCCTTTATGGTTGAGTATTTCCTTGCTTAGTGGTACAATAAAGTCTTTCAGACTCAATTTGTCCTTTCTTTTACTCAGCTCTATGATTAGCTATTTCCACAAGGTACTCTTGTTCCTTTTAATGAATACAGGTAATTAGGGATCAAGATTTCGGTGCTAAATGAGCTCATTATGATTGGGATATCATTATTACCAGAAACTTTCAAGAGCCAGATCTAAAATATATATACTGAGTTGCATACCTATATACCCATTTACCATGAGTTACATATAAACCATGAAACATGAGGATATGCTATATATCATGAGTATATATCATGGGTTTCTATTACCAACCATAATTCCAGTCCAGCACCACAGGATTCTTCCATGCATTCCCCAATTCCTCCCTGGTATCTTCCTTTAACCACAGTGAGAACCCTGGCTATTAACAATATCAGTATATTTATCCATTTCCTGAATTCCACTAGTCACAAAAAATAATTTCATAACTGCTACACCATCATCACAAATAATACCTAACCTATTAAGTAAAGTCAAGGGGTTTTATTTTTAATAGTTCTTTGTGTCTTTATACTGAAGGTAGACAGAGAAAATACTATCTTCAAAAGTTACTGGATAAATTCTTTTTTCTTGATTCTGGTTATCTTTATCCGCTTTAGATAGAGTTAGGCTCAATTGTTCCTATTGCATTCATTTTTAGGAGGTTTAATCTATCTTGGTTAATTGAAATGTTTTGTATCTGTAGAACATAAGTGTAGTTTCAAAGGTGGAAAGTATAAAAGAGGGTATGCCCAGAGAAGTATTGTTCCTGCCTTTATCCCCTCTATTTCATCCCCATCTAACCCTTGTAGATAACCAATGTCACTAGTTTTGGGGTTCTCTTTACTATATTCTTATGTTTCTTTTTGTAACGAGAAGCATTGCGTACACATAGACTTATTTCTCCTTCTTTTACATAGGAAGTAGCATACCATAATACCCTTTTGCGTGTGGAACTTCTAATTTAAAAATCTATTCTGGAGATCACTCCATATCAATTTCAAAATCTTTTTCATCCCCTGCCATTAGGTAGATGTACCACAATTTATTCAACCAATCTCCTATATATGGGCATCTGGGTTTGTGAAATGATAGAAAACATATATATACTGGTCTTTATCCCTGGTTCCTGCTCAAGCCTCCTAAAAACCCTTGGAATTCCCTAAGTGATAAGAGTACTAGGAACATTTTTGTTCTAATATTTGGTTTTTGACTCCAGTTCCTGCCACAGAGTTCCCAAATCCCTTGGAATTTCCTGCATGATAGTAGTGCCCTTTGTTCTAACGAGGTGCTGGTCATCAGAAAGACCAAGCCATAATCAGAAGGGTAAAATTTTCAACTCCACCTCCAGTTCTCCAGAGAGGAGAGAGGAGCTGGAAACTGAGCTAATGATGTATCTTGTCAGCCATGATGAAATCTCCATAAAATCCCAAAAGTATTGGGTGGAAGAGTTTCCAGGTTGGTGAACACTGGAGGTGCTGAAAAAGGGGCATACCTGCAGAGGGAATGGAAACTCCATGCCCCTTCTATATACCTTCTTCTATGCAGCTCTTCCATCTGAATATTCATCTGGATCCGTTACCATATTCTTTTTTAATAAACTGGTAAGCATTAAGTAAACTGTTTTCCTAAATTCTGTGAGCCACTCTAGCAAATTAATGGAATCTGCCAAGAGGGTTGTGGGAACCTCAGATACTAGCCGATTAGTCAGAAGGTAAGAACGTGGACTTGTATTGGCATCTGAAGAAGTTGAGGGCAGTCTTGTGGGATTGAGTCCTTAACCCATGGAAACGGATGCTATCTGCAGGTTAGTGTTAGAATTGATTTAAATTGTGGAACATCCAACCTGGTGTCCCAAAATTGCTTGGTGTGGGAAAAACAAACAAACCAACCTGGTGTTGGAAGTAGTGTTAGCATTGTAGTAATGTGAGTGTAAAGGACAAATAAAGGACAAGATACTTTTTCTTACACAGAGTTTAAGAATTTCTGAAAATTTGCAATTGTATATAAGACAATGTAAATATAATGCTATAATAAATAAGTTCCACAATTTTTTCATGTTAATGGCAATATATCCTTGGAGTGAATACCTGGGGTTTGTTGGACAAAAGTAAGTGCAGTTGTAGTTTTATTGGAGATTACAAAATTCCATTCTGTAGTTATTATATCACTTTCCATTTCTACCAATAATACCTGGATGTCTGTTTCTCCTTAATCTTTTTTTTTTTTTTTTCACTTTAGAGAGAGGGAGAGACAGAACCCCAAGCAGGCTCCACACCCAATGCGGAGCTAGTCATAGGGCTCTATCTCGTGACCCTGAGAGCATGACCTGAGCAGAAATCAAGAGTTGGACACTTAAAGGGTTAAGTCATCCAGGCGTCCCTGTTTCTCTACAATCTTGACAACAGAGTGTATGGTCAACTTTGGAATTTTTCTACAAGTGATAGGTAAAAACGGCATCTTACTATTTTTTAATTTTCAGTTCTCTTTTTGTGAGTTAAAGTTGAAAATTTTTCCATATGTCTAGAGGCTATTTTTACATCTTTTTTTGTTAATATTCCGCTTTCCTTTCTTAATTTTTAAAGAGTTCTTTATGTTTTAGGAATAGTAGCCTTTCATTTGTGATATACATTGCAAATGTTTTCTCCCAGTTTGCCATTTGTCTTTTGCCTATGGTGATTTTTGCCATTAAGGAAATTATTTTTAGGTATTTGAATTTATCAATATTTAATTATAGAATAATTGGATTTTGAGTCATAGTTAGAAAGCTTTTCTCTCTAATCAGGTTCTACTAGAGCTTGTCTACTTTTTCTACTTGTATGGTTTTATTTTTTATAATTAGATCTCCTATGCATTCAGAGTTTATTTTTGTGTATGGTGTGAGGCATGAGCCAAATTTTATCTTTAGGCAAATGGCTGTCCATTTGTCACAACACCATTTATTAAAACATCCGACTTTGTCCCAGATGATCTGATAATTTTTAATATAATGCTAGATACATAAAATAAAGTCATTTTTCATTATCAGGAGCTCCTTGATGCCAGCTGCTATTGTCATATTAATATTCCCAAACACAGTTGTTATTATATAACGTTTACCCTATCCTAAATAACAACACTAAAACCACCAATATGTGACAGGTTTAAAATTAAGTATAAAAGTTTAAGTTTCCTGCTGCTTCTTGCAATATGGCAGACAAGGTATTCTGAAATAACACTCTATTTAAAACAAATTCTGGATTCGATTCAACAAAAAGTACTGATAATGCATTGCTGGGCTTAAAAGAGAATAAGTAAATCTACCCAGGCCAAAATGAAGAGCAAACTGAAACTCATGGGGAAACACAATGGAAAACAGAAATGGGGTCATTTGTCCATATCAGAAAATAAAATGCCAGGGTCTTTGGCCCATACAAGGCAGGATACATAACTTTGACCACAGAAAGAGCCAGATTTCTTGATGCTATCCCCTCAATAAAAGAGTAGAATTAAAAAAAAAATCTGTCTTGTGGAAAAGAGGGGTCATAGGAAAATTTATGTCCAGTTGGTCCCACTCCTTACCATATAACTTAAAGAAATGCCTGTACTATGTACATGTTCCAGGAGACATGTACAAACAATGTCTAGGACTTTTTTAAAATTGTGATGAACTTATTTCATAGAAAATTACAGCATTAGAAATGAATTAACTATAGCAGCACTATTGATACAGATGAATCTCACAAACATAATGTTGAACAAAAGAGCAAGTACAGATATATGCTCTAAATTTAAGACACATAGAAACCCAAAAATGTGTTTACTATGAAGATGTTCAAAGGGATGATAAATATGAAACTCTGCTTGTGTTTAACTATGGGAGTGGAAAGAAAAGATGAGTCTGAGGAATTCGTGGAGGGCTTCAATTTTTAGGAATGTTTGATTTCTCAAGCTGGGAGTTCTTTTGTTAACATCTGTTTATATCTTTTTTTTTTTAAGATTTATTTATTTATTTGTCAGAGAGAGAGAGGGAGAGAGAGCAAGCACAGGCAGACAGAGTGGTAGGCAGAGGCAGAGGGAGAAGCAGGCTCCCCGCTGAGCAAGGAGCCCGATGTGGGACTCGATCCCAAGACGCCGGGATCATGACCTGAGCCGAAGGCAGCTGCTTAACCAACTGAGCCACCCAGGCGTCCCACATCTGTTTATATCTTAAGTTCAGTTTATTTCCTTACTCTGCAAAGATGTGTCAATGACCTACTATGAGGCAGGCATCGTTCAAGGCAACTGGTACATCAGTGAAGAAACATATGAAAAAATTATCGCCTTTGTGGAGCTCGAATTCTAGAGGAGGAATATAAGAAATTAATTTGAAAATATTATAACCAAAAATATATACATGTAGTAAGGTAGATGGAAAGGTGAAAAATTGTATAGGAACGGTTGGTAGTACAGGTGGTAGAAAGAGCATTTGCTCTGCATCCTGTAAGCCAGAACACACAGTCTAGCTGAGGTGTGAGAAAAAGACTGGGTGGGATAACTAGTTAAAAGGCCACTGTGGTAATCCAGGCAAAAGATGATGGTAATCTGGACCCCAGTGGTAGTGTAAGAGCTGGGGAGAAGCAGTCAGATTTTATTCTGAATTTAGAGCTAATGGGAATTCTGGATGGATAGGACATAGAATGTGAGAAGAAAAAAAAAAGAGTCTAGGAAAACTCCAAAGTTCTTGGCATGTGCTAAAAGAATGGAGCTGTTATGAGCTGATTGAGGGAGGCCTGTGGGTGCCTTAGTCTGCTAGGGCTGCCATAACAGAACACCACACGATGAGCAGCTCCAACAACAGAAATTTATTTTCCTTCAGTTCTGGTGGCTGGAAGTCTCAGATCTCATCATCAGCAGGTTTGGTTTCTTCTGGGGCATCTCTCCTTGGCTTGCAGGAGGCCACGTTCTTTCTGTGTGTTCCCATGATCTTTCCTTTTTGTGCACACAGGTCTGGTATCTCTCTGTGTGTCATATTCTTCTTCTCTAATAATGACACTAGTCAGATTGGATTGATGCCCACTTATATGACCTCATTTTACCTTAAAGTTCCTCTTTAAATTTCCTATCTCCAAATACAATCACATTCTGAGGTACAGAAGTTTAGGACTTCCACATACAAATTGAGGGGTGGGGAGGGGACATAACTGAGCCTCTAACAGATAATTAGGTTTGGGGATGGAAAGTTAGGAGTTTAATTAAGTACATGTTAATTGAAGGTATTTTGGACATCTACATAGAGACATCGAGTAGGCAGTATGAGTCTAAGATTCAGGGAAGAGATAATAGTTAAAGACACAAATTTTAATATTGTTAGCAGAGGAGTTCAAAGCCATGAGACTTGATGAGATCATGAAGGGAGTAGGTTAAGTAGAAAAGAAAAAGAGGACAGAGTTTGGACCACCGGGCCCCCACAACAGTAAGAAATCGACAATAGACAAGAACTATCAAAGAAGGGCACCTGGGTGGCTCAGTGGGTTAAGCCTCGGCCTTCAGCTCAGGTCATGATCTCAGGGTCCTGAGATCAAGCCCCACATCGGGCTCTCTGCTCAGCAGGTAGCCTGCTTCCCCTTCTTTCTCTGCCTGCCTCTCTGCCTACTTGTGACATCTCAATATCTCTCTCTCTCTCTCTGCTAAATAAATAAATAAATAAATAATCTAAACAAAAAAAAAGAACTATCAAAGAAAACTGAGGAAAGACTATAAGAAGAAAATTCAATAAGACTTTTTAAAAAAAGTATTGGGTTATGGACATTGGGGAGGGTATGTGCTATGGTGAGTGCTGTGAAGTGTGTAAACCTGGTGATTCATAGAGTTGTACCCCTGGGGCTAATAATACATTATATGTTAATAAAAATAAAAAAATTAAATAAAAAAAAAACTAAAAATAAAGTAGCAAGAAGGAGAGAAAGACCATACGCAGTAAATATTGCTGATAGGTCAAATTAAATGAGGTCTAAGAACTGGTCACTGAATTTGTCAATATGTAGGTCATTGACAAAATTGTTAAGTGTTATATTGGTGAAATGGTGGAGGACAGAAGCCTGAATAGAGTAGGCTTAAGGGAGAATAGAATCAGAGAAATTGAAGTCAGAGTAAAGATAATTGTTTCAAGAAATTTTGTCTTAAAGGAGAGCAGAGGAAAAAGGACAATAGCTAATGGGGAATATGGGGGTCAAGAGCAAGTTTTATTTTTAAGATGGAAGAATAACAGCATGTATGTGTACTGATGGGGGAAACCCCATAACAAGAAAATTGGTGGTGTAGGAAAGAGAACAGGAAATTGGTAGAGCAATCTCCCTCAAGTGAATGAGCAAAACGCAATTTGCTAGAGAGATTATCTTTACATAGGAAGGAGCAAAGATAGTAACCGGTATACACACACACACACACACATACACATTACATAATGTATATACAATGTATTTTTATAATCATATATTTATTTACATGTATATAAACTATTTCAGCCTTAAGTCTCACTTAATGAATACTTAATATTTTGCCTGCCTCTTTCCCATTCTATTCTTCTGGAAAATGCCTGTTCATATGAAGTGGGTGCTTTTGGAGAGGGATAAGGTTTGCCCATTGACCAGGGAGAGGAAGATAATGATTCACAGTAGTTTATAGTAAATGGTCTGGGCATAGTCATGTGACTACTCAGTGTCCTTCCCTGAATGTTTCAAATAGGAGCTGAGGAATGGTACTTCTTTCTTCCTTGAATCACAGTATTGCAAGGCTGTAAACTTGAAACTTCCTGCCATATGGATAAGCTGTTCTAGACAATGAAGTCCATAAAAAGTCAAAGAAAGAGAGGAGACAGGGAATAATATATTCCTGACATTATTCGTGTCCATGATTCTAGGTGTCCTTCAGGTCATTTCTTCAGAGTCATCCCAAGTAACCTGAACTATGAATTTCATTAGTAAAGGTATTCAAGGACCCACAGAACTGAAACAACTTACGGTTTTTTCTATCACAATATTGGTTCCCTGTGTTTCATTACCCATAATTGTAATCAATCTTCATTCTTCCTTGTTTCTCACACCTCTCTTCTTAATCATCTTTAGCCTCCACAAAGTATTTCCTGAGTCAGACCTTGCCTGTGCCATTCCGGTCCAAGCCACCCTCATTTCTCACCTTGCTGAATGAAGTGATAGATTCTTGATTCTTAACTTTTTTTTCTAGGTTTGCTCATTCTATTTACTCTGACTGGAATTCTCCATCTATTCAGCCAAGAAAGTCCCCTCTACTATGTAGGGCTCCTGATTTAACCAACCTGAAGTGACTTCACCCTCATAAAACCTTTAGACCTCTCCTACACCATTTGTTTCATTTTTGCTTTGCCTCCAATTATTTGGGGACTCTTATGAGATGATAATCATATTGAAAAGAGTTTTAGTCAACATCTTTTTTTATCTGCACCACCTTATATATACTATGTTTCTAGCAATTACATTTTGTGCTATGTTACTAAAACTTGACCTAGCTTTTTTTTTTATTTAGATAAGAAAACTTGACTGGGGGAATATTAAGAAATATAGGTTATTATACACTCTACCACTACTTATAAAGTGGCTTTTGGTAGATTATGAGATTGATAATGAT
Organism: Lutra lutra; assembly: GCF_902655055.1. NCBI lineage: Eukaryota > Metazoa > Chordata > Mammalia > Carnivora > Mustelidae > Lutra > Lutra lutra. Next base: position 73,342,454 of record NC_062285.1, read on the forward strand.
GGGTGGTGAAAAGAGATGAAAATTGATACATCTTGGCATCCATTGTTTACATGGTTTCATCTTCTCCTTTCCACTTTAAACTTTAAGACTGAGAAAATAGAGCACTAGTGAAAAGAATGTGGAAATGTGACATTTCAGAAAAGAACATAGATTTGCTATTATTCTTAGGTTGCATTTTTTTGTTGTTGTTCTATGGATAAATATCTTTGTGACATCAGTTCAAGATAGCCTTCGTGAGCAGCAATACATCAGGTGATACCACCAAATAATTGTTAACCTATTAACTGCTGTCTTTGCTCTATAAATATTGTCTTATTTTTTAAAACTTACTTGCTTGAATGAAAGCTGCTGCTATGAGGCTTATAAGTTAATTATGCTTATTCACCAAAACTATTTGTTTTAAATTTATTGCTAAAATTTCCTGAGTTTAGTAACAAAATGGTTTCAACATTAAAAAATGCTATTTACCATTTGTACTTAAGGGCTGATAGGGATAGTTACCACTAACCTGATATTCTTCCACCTCAAACCATTTGTATTTCTTCTTTTAATATCATGTTTTGTCAGAAAACTCAACATGAGATGACAGAGATTAAATATCTTATGATTGTCTGAGGAAAACCACCATTTGAGCATTAACATTCATACCAAATATTAGAAGAATCTAAACTGAAAGAAACTCTAACCCATGACCATCCATTCTAAAAATTTGATTTTACAGATGGCGAACCTAAATAATAAAATATATTATCCTATTAACCTATACGAAGAAACCCCCATAGTATTCTAAAGTTAACAGCTTGTCACAGCTACAAAAATGAAAAATCAGCACCATTAGACTAATAACGCCATATGATCTTCCATGTAATGCAAATACCAAATGTTATAATCCTGACAAGAAAAAAAATGGGAATTTTTTCTGTGGCTATGGAATGTTATGTCTCCTTTGAATTATCTTCTTCAGGCCTATTTTAACCCTGAGATAATGGAAGCTATGCATGAGTAACCTGGGAGAGACTATGCTCTTTTGAAACTAACTTTTTCCTCACTGCCAAATAAATCTCTTTTAAATATGTTCTCTGTGTGGCAATCATGACATCCATTGGCCAACTGGATCGGGGGTTATGCCTGGATACTTTCCACGTCGCACGTGGTTGTCAATTTGAATTGTGTATCAACTACCCATCATATCTGGCACATCTGTACTTAACATTGGCATTAATTTTACCCTATTGTTCTAATTGCAGTACTTTGATGTAATGACACCATTCAATTCACAGATGGTACTGGTGGGGGGTTTTCCCAAAAAAATATAATGTAATTTTAATTTGGAATGTGAGAATGCCAAAAATAAGAGCTTCATTGATTAAGTTATCTGAGCCTGCTAAACAGTTGAACATTTGAACTAAATAGGAAAAACTGGGAAAGAGAACAGCAGGTTTCAATACCAACCTACTGCAAATGTTTTGTTTTTTTTGATTATAGTCCATGAGGCTCATAAGACTTGTCTGTTCACAAAGAAACTTTGACATACTTAGGATGAGCAAAATAAAATCTATGTTTTCATATAAAATAAAGCCATTTATTTAAAAGATGAAATCATTTGGTGGATTGAAAAGTTTTTGATTTGAAAGATAATTAACCTAAATTGTTAAATTTAAAAATTATTTGAATTGTTTAAAGTATCACATATTTAAATATACATTATGTTTGTATATATAATATATATACTTATATTTAAATATTTTTCTGTAGTACCTCTCTCACAATTTCCTAAGATATCATGAAATAATACCTATTATGATTTGTATTTATAGAAAAATCATGGGAAAACTGAGTAACATTCCAAAGGTCATAGGACAAGCTTGTTGATGGAGTACAGAATATAGATCTCTACTTCTCATTTGAAATTACTTATGAGACACTGCCCATTTTGTCAAGTCAAAACTGTTACCAGCAATTTCAATAGGAAAGAGACTATACTTCCAGTAAGATGAGGGGAAGCAAAATGTAGGACATTATACTTAGCTTTGGAATGGGGTTAGGGAACGGGCATGGTTATAGGGAAAAGGAAGGGGGGGCGGAGCAAAGGAAGACATTAAACTACAAGAATTTTAGTAGTTTAGACATTAAACTACTCATTTTAGTAGTTTACCTACAATTAACAGTAGAGGCTGAAGGAAGTCATGGAGGGAATAAAAGGCATCTGACTGTAGCATGAATGAAAATCCAAAAGGGCTATGCTACCAATCATCAATTGACTCTAGTAAAACACAGGAAATCAGGATCCCAGTGAGCTCAGAGAATTCTAACATAGCTGAGTATACTTTATGAAGTGATGGGATGGTGAACTCATTGATGTGCTTTTTGCTTGTTGGATGGTTTTCAGTAGACTTTAATGGGACCAAAGGATCCCTAAGGAGAGCTTGGTATGTGAGCAACACCTGGAGAAGGCTGCCAGGTATCCAATTCCTGGTGTTTCCCTAGGGCTATTGCTGGGTCCCATGAGGAAAGAGGCTGCCTGCTGAGGCCAAAGAAGCTATTTTTATAAAGGATATTTATTAGTCTTGGATCACAAGTAGTACTTCTATGGGATTTAGGGAACAAAGTTCTTCCCACTTCTGGGTGGAAGATAGAGTGACTTGGGCTCGATGATGATGTCAGAAATGCTATTTGGTCCCATAGGTGTTCATTGTATTGGAAGACCTATTCCTCATCCTAGTAAAAAGTAGAAAGTTTTAAGGTACCACTCCCAAGCTGGCGTCTACACAGCAGGTATCAAGAGGGCACCTCAACACTTTAGAACATTATTCCTGAGTATATCTGAGACACCCTAAAATTGTGTCAGATATCACTGAGAATCCCAATGGTTGGAAAAAGAGCTTGGTCATCAATTTATACTAAAAACAGAAGTTTGGGGTTTACTTTATATAAAACTCATGGTCTGAAATGTTGGGGATACTGTTTATACATGCAACATTCTTAGGGGGGGATACTTGTTTATACATGCAACATTCTTAGGGCTGTCATATCTCCAAACCCTGTACCCTGTCAATGGTCACAAGGAAGCCCCAACCCATTAAAATTGCTGACTTTTGCTACTTAGCATAAAGGATGTATGACCATTGTAGTAGGACATGGTAGGAGGCTGGCCTGAGGCTGCAGCGTCATTAAACAGGATTACTTCACATGGAACACACTGTTGGAATTTTCACCTGTGATTCTCCTCAGCTTCTCTCCTCCACAGCCTTCCCATTGTTAACATAAAGTGGAGTTAGTTCTTTATGTGGCATCTACTATGCAAAAAGTTCTACTAGGTTTTGTTTCCATCTCTCAGGGTTTCCTGTGGAGTTTCAACATCGATCAGCCCCATTTTTGCAGTGATCACTGCGGAAATGTTAGCCTACCCCTGATTTTGCTAGATCATGTCCTGAGTGGGTTAATTAGGTTTTATGAAGCCAGTTCAAAGCCTCACTCAGAAATACACCAGTTCTACTTCACCATGGTTTTTCTAATCTTTAAGCCTTCTTATATGCAGTGGGCTCCATGGAAAGCAATAATAAAAAGTGTGTATGTGCTAAGAACCTCGGAACTCAGCCTCTTCTGGAACACGGTGTCTCACAGCTCAAAGTTCCAGTGTACCACAGAGAATCATGAGAAGACGGCCATGAGATAAGTGGGTCCCTGAGAACATAAAGTCCTCACTCTCCCCTTAGACACAAGAGGCATCTTAATTTTAGAGAGGCATCATCTCTGAATAAGTAAACAAAATCAGAGGGCCACTTTGCCTTTCTTTTTTTCGCTACTTTTTATTTTTTTTTAAATCATCATCTAGAGGTGACTGCTCTTCCACAGATATCCTACCCTATCCTTCATTCCATTTAGGTTTATCTGCTTCCATATCTCTACTATCATAGTTTAAGAAAAAAAAGATTTTCTCTCCAGGTATATATTTTTATTTTACGTATATGCGTGCATGTGTGTGTATATACAAACTTCCTCATCTACTGCCAAAAGTTGTTGCATTCTAGCTAATTTTTGAGGCGTGTGCAGCTGTTAATTAAAGTGGCCATTACGAGATGATTTAGCATATGATTTTAGAATAGCATACTGCAAGTTTGAAAAGATCTACACCTGTGTTTACCTGTGTACTAGAACTGGTTCTAGGGAAATCCAGATGAGACCCAGGTGCCCAACCCATTTTGTTGCAATATTTACATTTTGCACTAAATATGTTTATGCCTCACATTTCTAGTTACCAGTCCCTAATTATGACGAACAGCATTTCTATACCTCTCTCGGAGACGTGAAATTCCTTTTCTTCCGAGAAGTAGATGCACGAAATTAACTTACCGTCATGCCAATTTTTCAAGCTTATTGGAATGAAAATTCCAGAGCATTGCTCTTCAGTGAGTCTCAACGTAAGGCTAGTTCAAGATAACTAAAATAATGAAATATCTTTCATATAAAATCTGTTTGTAGGAGAAAAATGAAATATTAAGAGATTGCAGTGCAGAAGTTCAACGTAGGAACAAATGAACCCAGAAACATTGTTACAAAGTATCCATGGTTTTTAAATTGACAGTACTAAATATATGTAGTAAGTGACATTAGTTTTTTTTTTTTAACAGCACCAAAGGTTTTGAATATACTATCTGCTTCTTTTCTTTCTACTTCATTCATTCGAGAGTCATTGTGATCAGAAGTGAGAAATTCTGCAATGTGATCTTCCAGCTGAAAAGTTCTGGTTGTTAGATTATCGGGTTTTACAAATTCAGGCACATTTCAATTTATTTTCTGAAATAAGCTCTAGATTCACAACATTCAGAATATTAGATTTTTAAGTAGCCTAACAGTTTTCCAAGTAGCCTAAAATACTGCCAAACTAATATAGGTTTGATTTCATTGTCTTAATTGTCACACCGACTCTTCAGTTACTAAAACAAGAAATATTTTTTCAGCTTTTCTTCATCTGACTGGCTGTTCATTTTGACTGAATCTAGGGGTCCTTAGATCAAGATGTGTTATAAGTAGCAAGATATAAATATATTTTTAACAGGTCTGTGAGGTTGTTGATCAGCCACAGTATTTTTTGATAAATGTGAATTGAAACACTTCAAACAGATTTTTTCTGAGTTTTAGGTGTTCATAGTATTGATTTCTTAACTTGTCAATACAGTAAGGATTTTTTTTCACACATAAGAGTAGCTTTAAAACCACTTGATTCGGTATGCAATATTTTGAATGATCTGAAATCATCCACTGAGTTGGTAATAAGACCATATCATTTCTCTGCCATCATTTCTAAGTGGTATTCGTGCCCTCAAACTTAAGAAAATATTTCAACAATTTTATAGTCTTTATCGAGTATGTCTACTAATAATAACTGAACCTTGTCTATGACTATTATACTTCTTTGTAGAAAACATATTTAACTGGCATTAATTATAATAGAAATGAGTTAAGTCTACTCAAATAATTTTCTTATAACCTCTTTTATATATCAGAACAATGGTGTTTCTCTAGTAAAGGTAAGGATAATATGAATGCAAAAGATGTGCTCTTTGTTGTATTACTTTTAAAAATTAAACAAAACACAAACATTTTACAAAGGTCACATCTCTTATAATGTGACTATTTCTTCACTTGAAAGATGTTATAATGTATAAATATACAAAAACCTTGATTAGATTGCTATTCTGTCATAATGCCAACCCATTGTCCTATACTCTGATGTCTGGATCTCCACCAATTAAATATCCTGAGAAATAGGAAGAGTGTTTCTTTCGTATTTGGAACACAATGTATGATATAAATCAATTAGAACAAGATAAATATGGTTTAAATGAGAATCAACTGACTCTAATTTGTGTCCTGAATAAATGGAGAAGGCAACTGTAATTTTTTTGAGTGATTTCTATGGCCTACAGATTAAGCTAAGTATCATTACATCTTTTTACTCCTTATGAAAGATCATATAATTCCCATTTTTTTAAAAAGATCATATCGGTCTCCTTTTATAGTGAAAGAAAATAAACATTAGAGTAAGCAGCCTTTCCATATCCTTCCTTCCTTCCTTCCTTCCTTCCTTCCTTCCTTCCTTCCTCCTTCCTTTCTTTCTTTCTTTCTTTCTTTCTTTCTTTCTTTCTTTCTTAAGATTTTATTTATTTATTTGACAGAGAGAGTGAGAGTGCAAGCAGGGGGAGTAGCAGGGAAAGGGTGAAGCAGGCTCCCTCTGAGCAGAGAGCCTGACATTGGGCTCCATCTCAGGACTCTAGGATCATGACCTGAGCCTAACCGATGGAGCCACCCAGGTAACCCTCCATGCTTTTTCAAGGACTTCTTTATTGAATTCCTTGAATTTATGTGTTCCTCTTTCAGTTATGAGATCACACTCAATCGTTGAGCAAAAGTCTCTTGCAAAGTCTATAATGAATTTGCCATACAGCTGATTTTAAACTTCTCACACAAACATCAGTTACATCTATATGTCAAGTAACATCAAGCTAAATTAGAAATGTATCAGTGTTCTCAGCATAATCACTAACAGACTTCTTAATTAACCTGCCAATTCTCTGAAAAACGGAGTTCACTTTTGCTTTATAAATGAGAGTAGATTAAGCAATTTTTATTCCACTGATTTTTTGTTGACTGTAGTTATTACCATGTCATATAATCTGTGAGTCTTGAATCACATATACAAGTGGGGACTTGAAAAGTACTTCTTTATGTAACTTCAGTATGCAGTGGAGATACAGTCTCCATAATGTAAGCTTTCTTTACCTATTGCTTCAGTTGCCCATTTCAGGCCATTCTTCTGTTTATTGGGTTTGATCTATGTCACAGGAACCGATTGAAAATGGGAGGAAAGACAGAGAGAATCTCTAATGTCCCCTACCAATTTTAATTTACAATGATTATTTAATGCCACCTCGAGGATAACTCCCTAAGCATGATCATAACTAGGACCATGTAACTAGAAATATGACTATTCCATATAAAGGAAAATAAAACCTACCAATTATGAAACATCTATACAAGACAGGCATTGTGGTATATGCCAGGGTTCAGCAAAGTTTTTCTGAAAAAGGCCAAATAGTAAATATTTTAGGCATTGCAAGTTCCGTGGTCTCTGTAGCAACTACTCAACACAGCCATTGTAACGTGAAAGCAACATTAGGAAAGAAGTAAATGAATAAGCATGGCTGTGTTCCAATAGCATTTTCCTTAGAAATGCATTTGGCTGGCAAGCCAGAGTTTGCTGACTCCTGCTATATACATTGTCTATAGTCATTAGAACAACATCAAGGAAAGGCATTGTTGAATTTATTCTATAGCTGAAGAAACGGGGATTCAAACAGACTTAGCATACCTCAGATCTCACTGGGAAAACTGACCTCTGGAAATTTAGTAGAAGAAACTTGGTATAAGGAACTCGTTAACAGAGTGTCCAAAGTGCTAAGAAGCCATACAGAGTACAGCGACACAACCCCAAGAGTTGTGTGCATCAGAAGGAAGTTTCTACTATCCAAAAGGAAGTGATGGCATAAACAGAGCCCAGCAGCTGTCCATCAGGGACCTTGTTGGAAAGGTTGTGCAGAGGAATCTGGAAAGAGAAGTTACCAAAGGCGTGAGCCTGCAGCGGAAAGGGGAAAGGAGTCTCCGGCCCTCCAGACTCCCACGACATCCATGGATCATACCTGGATTATTGTTTGCAGATTTCCAGCTTCTTAAGGTATAGAGCAGAGCAGGGAAATGATCTCAGAGCACACAAAGAGTGACAGGTGCAAGTAATAGTAACATTATCATAATTAGAATCTAGGTTTGTTTCCCCAAAATTCTGTGCACTTCCAGTGTAATACAGCGTAAGTAGAGCTTGCTTCTTATCTTTTCCTCTTTTGTTTTACATATGTAATGTTTCTTAGGCTCTCAGAATACAACTGGTGAATTAACCTCCACTCTATAGCACTCAATACAAAAGATACCTTATTTCTGTGAAGAACCAAAACAGTCATGTCTATAGCCACAGTAAAATGAAGATATTTCTGTTAATTTGCCAATGTCTTATTTCCCAATGTTGAAAGGAATGGGCTTACCAAAAAACTTAGCTCACTGTCTTTAAGTCATGTATTTAAATCTTCATTTTTAGGCTACATCCTGGGATTATCCCATTTTCATCTGGTGGTTAATTTAGTAGATTTTCATCCTCTTACATCTTAGTCTCAAAAGATTATTTTCAGGATCGATAGTAAAATAGGTCTTGATAGACTGACAATCTTAATAACATCTATATATGTTGCTTAAAAGATGCTTGTCTTGACAGCTAGAGTCATTTCGGACATATACAGTCTGCATGATAGCAAGAAAATAGTTGGAGTTTTTGGAAAGCTGCAAGAAGATGCACAATAAATTGAGATACCAAGAAATAATTATTTGCTCCAAGATTCTCCACCCTCTTGGGGAGGCTTTTCAGTTACATTTCAACATGGACATTTTTCATACCCAAAGATCCAGAATTAGGGTAAGTAACATCATGACTACAGCAAGCAAATTAGTGAGCCCCTAGAGAGATGGAAACAAACTCTGGCACTACACAAAGGGGACAACTAATTCCTAAAGAAGGAGGCATTGGGGATTTTGCAGAGGATATTTAAAATAAAGGTGTGCCACTGAAACTTAGGTATAATTAAATATATAGAATCTCAACGCAGGGTTTGAATTGTGAGCAATTGCAGATGGAGAGACTGAGAAGTCTCTGCCATTAGAATTCTAACTCCTGTAAGAAAAAGGATCATTGAGGTGCCTGGGAGGCTCAGTGGCTTAAGCCTCTGCCTTCAGATCAGGTCATGGTCTTGGGGTCCTGGGATTGAGTCCTGTATCAGGCTCTCTGCTCAGCAGGAAACCTGCTTCCCCCCTCTCTCTGCCTGCCTCTCTGCTTACTTGTGATCTCTTTCTCTGTCAAATAAAAAAATAAAATCTTAAAAAAAAAAAGAAAAATATATCGTCGTTTCACAAGCTGACATGGAAACCCAAAGGAGATCCAGAGAACAATGGTGACTTGAACCTGTACCCCACAGAGGACATGTGCTCACACTTCCCAGGAAGAAAAAATTAAACACAACAATAATATTTATTATTTATAATTAGCTGCATATTAACTTCCTTTTAAATGTCCTGGATGAAGCTAGAACTTAGTTCTCATTTTGGATTCTGGCTACTTCTGCTTTCAGTAGAGACTGAAATTTTACCTTTGCCCTGGATCCAAAGAAGAAATTTAAATGCTATTGAAGGCTAATATTTGGGCAAATCTGACTGGCAATTGCTCTTGCGTTTCTAGTGCTCACCGTGAGCTTAGGAACTCAAATAATGTAGCTGGTAAGGGCATGGGCTCTGGATCTATGGATTTGAATACTACTCTGCCAGTGACTAACTGCAGAGACATTCAATTTATTTATCCTCTCTGTGCCTCAGTTCTCTCATCTATAAAATGGGGATAATAAGGGTGTCATCTCATATTGTTGCTGAGGGGATTAGCCAAGTTAAAGCATACTGACACAGTGTTTCTCACTTACATGTGCTTTTGAATCACCTAGTAATCCTGTTAAAATGGAAATTCTGGGGGCGCCTGGGTGGCTCAGTGGGTTAGGCCGCTGCCTTCGGCTCGGGTCGTGATCTCAGGGTCCTGGGATCGAGCCCCATGTCGGGCTCTCTGCTCAGCGGGGAGCCTGCTTCCTCCTCTCTCTCTCTGCCTGCCTCTCTGTCTACTTGTGATCTCTCTCTCTGTCAAATAGATAAATAAAAAATCTTTAAAAAAAAAAAAAAATGGAAATTCTGTTTCAGTAAGTCTGGGGCCGGGGCAGAATTTCTGTACTGCTAGCAAGATAATGCTAAAGGTGTTGGTCTGTGAACCATAGAGTAACAATAATTCATAAAAGTGACTGTAGGAAGTAAGGTTTAAATAAGTGTTCTATATTGTTATTATTACACAGCATACTTTGGAGAACAGTGGCTTAATGTATTAGATGCCTACTTGGGTGTCATGCATTATACCCATTGTTTTACAGGAAGTATCTTCAAGAGCAGTTACTTTGCCTGATTTATTTGTCCCAGACCCAGTTTTTATTTGTTTTCGTTTGTTTGTTTTTTCCCTCATACCTTCATTTTCCACATCACTTCAACATAAAGGGCTACTTATTTCTCAATTATTATAGTCTATATTTTCTGTAACATTTTTACAACATTTTGTGTACTATGTAACACTATGCACCATCCCTTGACAACTTTTCTACTGTGTAATTATCTTCTCCTCTAAACAGAATGCATGTTCTGATGTCTTATCAGCCTTCTATATCTACTTTGCCTAACCTAATGCCTTGTATATTTTAAATGCTCACCAAGTGTGTTTGATTTATCTGAGGTGGAAAAGCCATTGCTTATCCAACTTTCTCCATTCTGAGATGAACTGATGAAAGGTTGGGATTTACGTAATTCTTAGAATATCTGTCTTACATTTACTTCTCAAAAATGATTTGAAATGGAGGTACAGAACACATTTATTTCCACTGGAAGGGAGGGTAGTGCAAATAGATTCCTTCTAAATATCTATTACCACTGTCAAAATGTTTAAACCTACCTACAAATGATTTGGGGATAAAAATATTTTTTTGTCAATATTCCAGGTGTAACATGAGAAATACAAGTTCTTCTGATAAGCCTTTTTGGTCTTTCCTGTGTCTGCTAAAAATGCTAAGTTGCTTCATGCATGTATCTGTGCTGGTGGTTGGATGGTTTTACTAGAGATTCCTTTGATTTGAGGTGAACCTCTTTTCTTGTTACTTTCAATTGTATAGGTCTGAACAGTTTTGGAAGGTAACATAAAAATGCAGACTCTAGAGTCATGAAGACTGACAACTGGAACCCATCTCTACCACTTTCTTACTCTGTGACTTAGCAAGATATCTAAACTTTCTGTTTCTTAGGTTCTGCTGAAAGTAAGTAATAATCTTTGTATATATGCACAGTGACTGGCACAACAAGGGTAATCAATACATCTGAGGCATTCTTGTTAAAGATACTTTTTTTTCCATATTTAGAAAAGCTGGTGTGAAGGTCATGATTATAAAGATCTTCTGTAAAAATCATCCAACATAGAATTTGCTCTTCATTTTTTATTTTTCTTCTCTCTATAAAGCAAGGCTTCTTTTCAAAACACAATTTATTGATCATAAGAACTTCTATAAATTGAGTGTTTAGCTCACCATAGGCACCATGAATTGAATCAGAAAAAGTACAAGAAAGGCTCATGTCCTCAGTTTCATATTAATCCCATGAGATAGAGTTATTAAATTGTTTAATTCCAAAGGGTTGGAGGATTTTGTTTTGTTTTTCCTCTAAAGGATCAATGTATTAAGACCCTTTGTCTTGGATTTTGGTCAGTTATAAGAGTGAAATATAGGAGGAAAGAAAGAGAGGGAGAGGCAGAAGGAGGGAGAGAAAGAAAAGAAAAAAGAAGAGAAGAGAAAAGGAAAGAAAGAAAAGAAAAGAAAAAAGGAAGGAAGAAAGAAAAAGAAGGAGGGAAGGCAATGACAGAGAGCAAGGAAGGAGGTATAATAAAGGGAGGGAGGGAGAGAGGAACAGAAGAAAGAAATTTCAGAAACCCATTATGTTGAGAAGAACCCATTAAATAAGCAGTCAGGTGAAATCTCTCTAGAGGGAGGACAACTGAGCACAACTTGACTTTCATGTAACCCTTAATCTATTTAGAGAAGGAAGAATCAGGAAATGAAGTACTTCTCAGCAGTAGTTTAAGTCAAGAACTAAAATTAATTTACTTGACTTTCGAGCTATGAGACTTGTTTATACTCTGTAGAAACCACAATTTCACACTCTTAGGTTCTAGTACAATATTGGCAAAACAACTTCCTTACAAAATCAGGCAAACTACCACCACCAACTACATTGCTTCCAAGACGTTTTTATTGTGTGAGATGATCATCCTTCTATTCATTGAACAAATCAGAAAACCAAAAAAAGAACATTTTAAATGATGGACATGAGTATTATTGGGTCCTAAAGTAGAAGTTTTCATTACTTCATATTGAGTGAAACAGTAAAAACTGTAAGAATTCTTTCAACACAATTCAATGGTATTATGATGGGACAAAACACAGAACAAGGTCTGTGTGAACAATGCCCCATAAATTACTCCCCTTCCCCTTCAGGTTTTGGGTTGAGGGAGCCAGAGTCACAATTTAGGTACATGAGGAAGCTGTGGAATCACGGCCAAAAGTCTCATTACCTGAGCCGAAGGAAGAGGCTTAACTCACTGAGCCAGCCAGGCATCCCAAGGCTATACTTTAAATTTGAAACCTTGCAATACTAAATGAACATAGGTATAATTTAATCTAAAGGTTAAACTACTGTAAACAACTGTAGCCAAGATTTTCACTCTGAAAAATTGCTCTGGGGAAAAAATTAAATTTAAAAATACGATGTGCCAGATAACATTCTTCAATATTTGTACTAATAAACGTATTTAAAATCATTTTATGTATGTTTAAAAATAATGAAAATAGATGAATTTTGAGTTGCTATAAAATCCCTACATATTTACCATTGTATCAGCTAGCTATCGGCACAGTATAGCCTCATAACAAACACACACAGAAATCTCAATGTTGAGTGAAAATAAAGAAACTGAATAAAATTTTTAAAAATCTCAATGCCTCACTGTTGTAAACATTTATTTATATAATATGTTGGGGGGTGGACAATGTTCTGATCTAGGCTGGGCTCAGCTTGGTGTCTCTGCTTCAAGAAGGGTTAGTTACTTGTGGAGATTTGTGCTTTGCTCCACTTCATGTGTTCATTCTTAAGCCCATACTGAGGGCAGTTGCTAACTGGAGGAGGCTCCTCTTGTAGCAAGGGCAGATACCAAAAATAAGAAAAGTTCTCTAAGGCCTACTCTCAGAAATGGCACACTCTCTGCTTCATTCTATTGGTCATGGTAGGAAAATGAGATAAGTCACATGGCAAATAGTGTGGCTATAGGAAGAGCCTTGAATTAGGTCTTCCATGTGACCTATCATCTCAACCATCTTCACCTAAAACAATATCATAATAATACCAGGAAAGATTATAAAAGACAATTACAGATCTATAAAAATTCCCAAGTAGGTAACTGATTACAAGTTATCTGACTGGAAGAAGATCCAGTTTAAGAAATCTATTGTAGTGGGATGCCTGGGTGGCTCAGTCAGTTAAGAAATCTATTGTAGTATATGTGAGAGAAAGGTAAGGTAAAGCCTCAACTCAGATGACTGAAGAATGATGTAGTTAATAGCTACTAGAATTCTCAATAAAAAAGCAAGAGTAACAAGTGAATTTGGGGGAAAGGGCTATACTATCAGTAAATTTTTAAAAATCTAGATATTTTTCTGTTCTCTTTATCACTGAAAGAAGAAGAGAAAATAATGTAATGTTGAAACTATGCTTCATGCTTTCATGTTTTATATAGTTAAAAAGTCAACGTATCAAGTTTCCATTAAGAGAAAGCAATGAAGTGATTATCTACCATTGAATGTTACACTGATATAATCATTACAGTTGTAGGTGCTGAGTGTCAGGGTGAGATTTTCCTGGTATTGTGATGGGACAAAGCCAGAGAACAAGGTCTGTGTGAACAATGCCCCATAAATTACTCCCCTTCCCTTGCAGGTTTTGGGTTGAGGGAGTGAGAGTCACCATTTAGCTACATAAAGAGGCTGTGAAATCAAGGCCAAAAGTCTCACCTCTCACATTTGGCTGCATATTAGAATATGAATATTCTATTCATATTAGAATATGAATATTAGAATATTCCCAATGGAACTTCAAAAAATTCTGCCACTAATGGTCTTACCCCACAGATTTTAATTTAAGTGGTCTAGATTAAGGTCTTAGATTCAATAACTTCTTAAAAGTGGACCAGGTGACTTTTGTGTGTTGTCCATACTGGGCACCACTAGCCTGAACAATTTTCCCATCTCACCTTTCACTCTCTTTCACCCTCTCTGGGGCTGATCCTGGAATTCTCTGGTTAGGTTTGCTCAGTGGAAGATGGCTGTGAGGAGAGGAGGAGAAGCAAAGTGAGGAGGAGAGACTCAGTCTCCAATGGCACCACATGGGCCTGCCTAGGATAGGAAGCAAGGATGGTGGCTCTTCCCCTAGATTTTATGATGTGAAGACTCTTTGATGTTGGGACACAGCAGACTGAGTCTTGGGTTGATAAAAAGTAGTGCTCTGTTACTCACAGCTCCACATGAGAGGAGGCTGCCAGGCAGGGCCACGTGAGGGGCTGTCCCCAAGGCCAGGGTAATAGCGGGCTGGAGTTGGAGGAGCAACTTGTATATATTAAGTGGGGCGGGATTAGCTAAATTCCATGAGCTTCCTGTGGATTGGTTAATATGAATAATTTCACAGGCTCCAGGGCATAGGAGTTGTCCCTAGTAATGAGGTACCGGGCTCTAGGACAATTAGGGCAAGGGCATAGTGGTCTGAGTGTGAGCACCCAATAAAGGAGAAGGGAACTGGTTGTGGAGTGTGGACTTAGCAGCTCAAAAGGGGGATCTGATCAGCCTCTAGCCTGGGCTCTAAACCTGAATCAAGGTAACACTTAAAAAAAAGGGGGGGGGCGAAAGCTTATGATATAGCCTAAAAGCCACGAAAATAATACTTAGCTGAAAAGAAAGAAAAAAAAAGTCTTCCCCACTGGGCTCCATAAATGTGGCTCCATATATTACCAAAGCTCTGCCTTTCCTGAATCTTATTTCCTCCATCCTTAGGAAGAAAGATTAGGAAGGATTCAGCTGAGGAGTTCAAACCTGAAAAGAGACATAAAAGTACAGGTCCCCAGTAGAAAGCACAGGTCATGCTCCCTTATCCAAAGGAGACCGGATGTATAATGGAAATCAGAAGCGTTTTGGTACCATTCCTGATGTAGTCTGGGGCAGCAACCCAAAATACATAAATATTTCTCAAGTGAAATACATTAGTATTTACTTTAAGTATGATAAACAAAGATTACAAGTAGCCTTGTGTCTCTTCAGATGAGGTTTGTAGCCGAATGAGTTTAGCCCAGGTCTAATATTACTGCCAAGTAAATTATAAACAAAATGTCTGTTTCCCCAGCTTTACAGATTTCAGGACTTTAGATAAAAGCTGTAGATCTATGTCTCAGATATTAGCTGAATCTACATCGTCACACTACAGATAATAAGGATGATTCTTGTAAGGCTAAGACTCCCAAGATAATTTACTCATTCTATAATTATTTACTAAACACCCACCATGTGAGTGAGTACTGTCAGGAGTGTTGGGGTACAAAGACAGCCATCACAGAATGTCTGCTGTCAGGGGGCATGCCTTTTGGTAGAGAGTATTAGTATGTGAAAATAATAGGCCATAAAGTATTTGCAATGCTCTGCTGTTGGTATGGTGCTTAGTCAAGGTGCAAAGATCACAGAACCACATAGTACAGAAGTCAAGACCAAGAGGCAAATCTCCTGATTCCACAACATGAAAACATCTTTTAACAATAATTGTGACCATTATTTATACAATAGCAATTCATGTTCAGTGAGGAAAGGTAATAAGGCATAAATAATCACATGCAAGAGACTAGAAATTACCTTATTGATAACCAGTATCAACCAGTTTCACCCTTCTTCTCTTCATGGCATAGCGGGGAAAAGTACATAGTCTGGACTTTTGTTACCTTGGTTTTCATGTTCTTTCCCCACTTCACAGTGACTTTGACCATGTTATTTAACTTTTCCACACCCCATTTCTTTATCTATAAAATATCAACAATAAAAACACTTACATCATAGTGTTGTCAGGAAGATTAAATGACTTAATAGATGTAAAGTGCTCTGTAAGTGTTTTCTGACCACTCACCTCCAGGCACGTGCTGGGTTGTCTACAGACAACTTTGGATCACTAACACCCACTTCTAAGGACCCGTCTTCTTTGCAGAGAAGAAGCTATGTTTTGGATTAGAATTCTCCATGAGAAAAACCGTCAAGGGTTGGAATGCAAAATTGTGATTAAGTGTTACTTTGGGGAAGTTTGAGTGGCCAAACATAAGGGCAGCTGCAAAGAACTTACCAGTTTCTCTGGTTTCTCAGGAGTTTCAGCCCCTCAGCTGCAGACAGAACATTTCTAAAGACACAACGATTGCTGCAGGTTCCCGGGAACTTCCAAAGACCACCGTCTAATTCCTCCGATATTCTTATATTTTATTCCTGTAATATTTAAAGTGCCTCTTGTTTTATTAAATTCATGAAGATATGATTTTTGGTACCAGAAGTGATTCCAGGGAAGGGAAACTTAATAGACAGGAATTTGGAATTAGATTCAATTGATCTGATTCGATTTTAAGGCAGTAAGGGCTCCACTCATGGTGTAAGATGAAACACTGATGCTCTGTGCCCAAAGTTACTTAAGTCATTCATTGTCACTAGTGTCAAGAAGGTAAGGAGCTCAAGGGTCTGGGAGACCCAGTAGCTCCTGCAGTAAAACACTGTGGTGAAGTAGAATGGAGCATCAGGACAGCGATGGACGGGCTGCTTCTGATTATGCTAAACAACAGGAAGGAAAGCAAACAATGACATCATTCAGGATCCAGATAAGAAATTAGAAATCACCTATAAACTAATGATGAAAAAATGACCTTCTTTCTTAGAGCCATGAGGTCAAATTTCTTTAAAAAAAAAAATCTACAATCAGATGCTAGAGTACCAGGATTACTATGTAATTTGAATTTGTGATCTTATAATCTCTTATGATAAGGTAAGGGAATTGGTTAAAGTAAAAATAAAAAATAAAACCCTTGCTATGGGTTGGTGACATTTGGATAGATTTCAGTGAAATTGAAAAACTTAAACTCTCAAATTCCTGTGAACCTCTCTTCCTGGAAGAAGGAGCCCTTATTCCACTACCTTAATGTGACTTTTTGCCTAAAGGGTCAATAATAACTTCTCATGAAATTATGGTTATGGCCTTGTAGGAAACTGCTGATCCTCCTCACAACCCACACCGACTTCTCATTGTTTCTAATCTCAGATCTTGGCAGATCCCAGTGCAAAGTGTAACCAAGAAAAGGGATGACACACAGCAAAATAATTTCAAGATTTTGCCAATTATTCCTGAGAAATATGTGTGTGTATAGACATGAATTCTAAAGAAGGCAGACTAGATTCAAAAGAATGTGATATTTGATCTGATGATGGGGGATGATAGTGACGCAATCAGTTTGCTTGAAGGGTTGACAAAAACCTGAACTCTAACAGCCCTGCAGTAAATGAAGTAGAAATTCCAGAACTCCATTGGTATATTGTAGAAAAAGGTCAACAACTCTGGCCCATGGACCAAATCCTGCCTGGAAATTTTTTTTTTTTTTTAAGATTTTATTTATTTATTTGACAGAGAGAAATCACAAGTAGGCAGAGAGGCAGGCAGAGAGAGAGGAGGAAGCAGGCTCCCTGCTGAGCAGAAAGCCCGATGTGGGGCCTGAACCCAGGACCTGGGATCATGACCCGAGCCGAAGGCAGCGGCTTAACCCACTGAGCCTCCCAGGCGCCCCTGGAAATAGTTTTTATAAATAAAGTTTTACTGGAACACTGCCATGCTTGTTATTGTCTACAGTGCCTAGGGCTACTTTGATACCAGAACAGAGTTGAGTAATTGTGACAGAGATGATATTACCCCCAAAACCTAAAATATAACTATCTAGCTCTTTAGTGAAAACATTTGCTGACCCCTACTCTCAGAAGAAAAATCCAAAGTGTTAGGGAGAGGCTGGAGTGAAATTAGTTGTGCGAGCTGCTTACTCACTTCTCTATCTATTTCCTCTGGAAGGTATAGAGAGCTCCCTCTTCACCAAGGCCTTCAGAAATACATAGGTAAAGGTGTCATCGGGATACTTGATAAGCCCTGAACATCAGGAATGACAGTGGATAATGTTACCACTGAAAAGGTTTCCCTGATTTCAACTAGAATGGTGAAATGCTGGAATAGCAGAGATGAAGTGAAATGGTTAATCACTGGTGACAGGGTTTGGGTAATTACTGTAATGTGCGGAAGGCCCACAGTAATAATCAGAATGGTTTGCCCCGCAGAGATCCTTGTCTGAGAATAATTGATCATGGTGGTCCTGTGGCTGGGCCCACCATGTGTAATACAAATGGACAGTCTACTAAAGTCTTACTTGATTTGTAAAAGCAAAGCAAGTGAGTCACAGCCCTTAACACTAGATCCCAGCTAGAATCAATGCACAGACTGGATGAAGGGGAGGCCACATTTCCCTGAGGAAGGAGGCTGCTACAAGGCCAAAAACTTATGTGTAAATATTCCTTCTACCAAGCCAAAGGGTGCTATGGTCATTTACTAGGACAATCAAGCACTGGAACAAAAGGAGGAAGTACCTAAACTTCTCAAGGATTTCTGCCACCGGATCTGAATTGATGTCAAACCCTTGGAGATCCAAATCCCACTGTGGTCTACTAACCCTTCAGAGTGGGGAATTATGGAAGTCAAGTGACAAGTGGAGTTTTTGTCTATTTCACTGTGGACCTAGTAAATCCCTGAACCCATCCTCTAGCAAAGTCATGTTATCTGTAGCACAGAACTCTAATCCATTCAAAAACCACTGGGCACTAGTACACACTAAGAACATGACCGCCGGAAATTGAATGATTATGCAACTAAAGATGCTCGTCATGAGCTGGGCATGGCCAAATGCCCAGAGTCATAATTTTGGATTGGGCATAAGAATAGTGTACATTCATGTTGGACACAGGTAAGTTATATGACCGAGACCTCATGTCACCTTTCTCTGTTGCACTTATTCCTCTTCCTCAGCTCATATCTATTGCCTTACGGCATATTTCTTGTGATCAGCTGCCAGAAGAGGAAAGAAATCCAGTCTTAGTTCACTGATCATTGATAAGCCAGTTCAATATATTGTTGCAAACCAAACTAGACTGCTAAGCCACAAGGGCCCCAGTGAAGGGTAACCTTCAAAAACGGTGATGAGGATGGGGGCTCTGAGGGGCTGTCTTGGTTTTGCCTCTTGATTTTGGCTCAGGTCATGATTTTAGGGTGTGGGATCTGACCCTGCCTTGGGTTCCACACTATATTTGGTTCCTGCTTAAAATTCTCTCTTTTTCTGTCCTTCTGTCCCTCCCCTGCGTGCTCTCTCTCTAAAAATAAATACATTAGTTAGTTAAAAAAAAAAAAAACAAAAAACAGTGATGAGGTGAAATTCTCCCAGTGGGTAGAAATTTAAACTATACACCGAGTCGGGGTAGAGGTAGAAGTGGTCTAAGGTCAGAATATTATATTGTCCAGGCAGTCAAGTTGCTTGGCTGATTATTCAGGATATAGAAAAGATGGGATTGAAGAACTAAAGAAAAGAGAATGAAACATGAAAAAAAAAAAAAGCACAAAGATTGATTTGTTAATTTATTATTGCAATAATCTAGGCAAGACATGATGGGACCATGATCCAGGTCAGATGCAGTATAGGCAATGACAAGAGATTGGATTCTGGCTGTATGTTGATAGTAAAGCCAGCACAGTAAAGCACTCCTCCTTCTTTTAATTTGTACTCATAACATTGTTATGAAGATGGATTTTATATGTATGTTTTCTTTGCAAATTTTCCAATATTTTTGTTCCATCATAATAAAAAATGAAACCCAAATGAAGAAAATCATTTTTATACTTTCATTCAATCAGTAGATTCAGATCTTCAGATGTAAAACCTCTGGATCAGGATATTCAAGACATTTCAGGTCATACTGCCTTTTTTTTCTGTGAGAGTCTCTTCAACAACTTAAACTTTCTATACTCTCTCCTTTAGAATATTTGCTCTGTGTTACACAGTCAGTCACCTGATATAGGCTCAGTTGGTTGGACAACTGCCTTCGGCTCAGGTCATGATCTTGGAGTCCGGGGATTGAGTCCCGCATCGGGACTCCACGGGGAGTCTGCTTCTCTCTCTGACCTTCTCCTAGCTCATGCTCTCTCTCACTGTCTCTCTCTCAAATAAATAAATAAAATCTTAAAAAAAATTTTTAAACCTTCATATAAGTTATTTATGATGGGAATGGATTGAATTGCATCCCCTACAAATTCATATGTTGAAGTCTTAACACCCTGTGTAACTATTTGGAGATGGGGCTTTTAAAGAAATTATGGTTAAAAGAGATCAGAAGACTGGGGTCCTCATCCAATAAGATTGGTGTCCTTATAAACAGAGACACCAGAAATCTCTGTCTCCCCGTCTCTCACTCTACTTCTGCACATACCATGAAAAGGCCACGTGAGAGCCCAAGAAAGCAGCTGTCTGCAAGCCAGGAAGAGAGGTCTCACCCAAAACCAATGAACCCTGCTGACACCTTGGTCCTGGACTTCCAGTCTCCAGAACTGTGAGCTAATGAGTTTCTGATTCTAAGCCCCCAGTCTGTGGTATTTGGTTACAGGAGCCCTAGTAAGCTAAATGCACTGCATGTATTTGGACTTGTTAAATAAAAGTCTTATCAAGCTAAGCAGAATTGAAAAACAAAGATTAAAGCATCTAGGATAGTTATGAAAAAAGCAGCAGTATATACAATGATGAATGAAACGGCCTATGCCAGCTATGTGCAAACAGAAAGTTTTCAACTCGAAATATTCTGTGTGTACTAATTGTTTGTAGCCTTGACAATTTTTCCTTTGAGGAATAATATGACACTTGCTAGTTAAGTGCAGCTGGGTCAGATCTTTTCAGAGTCCATTCTCTGCTCCCACCTCCTTTGATCATGACTATTTTATCATTGAAATTTCAGTATAAACACTACTCCTCAAAGAGGTTTTCTTTTTTTCCCTCTCATTTCGATATCTAAAGTCACCCCAGACACTCTATTCCATTACTCTATTTTATTTTCTTCATAGCATTTATCTCAATCTAAAATTATCTTAAATGTTTCCTTTTTTTTTTCTTTTTGTACCTTCCAATAAAATATAAATTCCATTCGACCTTGTTTTTATGCTCACTGCAGTATCCCCAGCACTGAAAACCATCATGGGGATTCAATAAATATTATATGAGAGAAACATTTTTGGAACTGACTGTAAGAAATCTTTGAACCAAATTTATGGCCAATAATATGGCTTATATTTTGTGAATTAACTTCAATTCTTCCAACATTTATACCCTTATTTTCTTCTGTTATTATCGGAGTTCATTTCATTATGTTATATGGTTCTAAATATTTTTGAGGGTTAAGTAGCATATAAATAAACAAACAAAGAAAAATCCACGTAGGTTTAGATATTGGGTTTTCCCCCCAAAATATCTGAACCTATAATGAATCTGAAGCACACCACAAAACAAGTATTTAACTGTAAGTGGTGCAATATAGTAGAATATATTATTAAAATACTTGTTTTGTGGCATACCTCAGGTTCAAAATGGAGCTTTATTTTTATACACTAGTTTGATTTTTCCAACAATAATAACACCATTTTGTTCTCTGCCACCTGCCTCCTTCTCTGGTCCATTATCTGTACATTTCTGCCCTGTTCTCTGTCCCATAGCCTGACCCCCAGAACAGCATCATCCTGATCCCCTTGTCATGTGGCTTCTTGGATTCAGACCATGGTAGGCACCAACTAGAGTTGGAAGATAGGAGGAGGTGAAGCTAGGGTATTCCTCGCCTTGGGTCCATGCCTATTTTCCTTTCCTACCTTGACACTGGTCTGACAGTGATTACTTTCCACAATGACCTTGGATCCCATCAGACCACCTTTCTTCCACAACTTCACCTTCCTTCAATGCCTCAGGAACATCATCCCCTCCTCTTACTCCCTCAGGCTTACGGGTGGCAATGGCTCCCTACAGTTGCTGATCCCAAAGGGTTTTACCTTCCTGGCTCCCTTAACCCTGCCTCACTGGTTATAATTAGTTCCTTCATTTACGTCTCTTTAGTTAAAACCTTGAATCTGTCACCTTTTTCCTGCCAGGAACCAGACTGAATCAAATAATCAAATGTCCTCTGGCTGTGTTTTGGTAGAATAAGGAAGAGGTAAAACTACCCTAACCATATAGTCAGCCAGTAAATATTTACTGAAAATATGATATATGCTAGGCACCATGTTCTTTTGTATAACAGCTATAATGCTACATAAGACATGATCCCTCTACTCAAGGGAACATTAAAACAAAGGGGAAATAATATAAATTACTCTTTATATCATGATGTTAAAAGGAGCAATTCCTGTCATCTGCATTTTGGCTAAGATCCCAACATCTGAGAACAAAGGATATTAGTACTGTTTCACAATACTAAAAGATGTGTTAGATCATCCTTTCAAAACTTTCTAAGAGATGTCCTAAAATATATCAGGTAACGTTCAGTCATCATTCACCTTAAAAGCACACAGGGGTAAGAGAGGGAGGAGATGTCTGAGAACCTTAACAAAACCTATTCCCATGTCTTCTCAGATTTGAGAGATTCAGAAACCAGTACCTTCCGCATGTCTGAAAAGCGGTCTAACTGTAAAAGGTCGGCTGCATCTTTGCTAGAATATTACAAAGAATGTGCAACATGCTTAGTAATGGTGGAATACAAGTTTGTTTCCTGAAGCCAAATGTACTCTTTTTTTTTTTTAAAGATTTTATTTATTTATTTGACAGACAGAGATCACAAGTAGGCAGAGAGGCAGGCAGAGAGAGAGAAAGGGAAGCAGGTTCCCTGCTGAGCAGAGAGCCCGATGCGAGGCTCGATCCCAGGACCCTGGGATCATGACCTGAGCCGAAGGCAGCGGCTTTAACCCACTGAGCCACCCAGGCGCCCCCAAATGTACTCTTTTGAAGGAACATGGCCTTGAACGCCCCTGAAAATCTATGCAAATCTTAAACAAGTGAACTCGGGGAATCCAGGGATTGGGTGAGAGGTGTCAGTGACTTGGGAAGCTAGAATCTGTAGGGGACGCATCAGAAAAAGGATCAACATTTGGATAGCCGATCCTGTGCCAGAATCCATATTTACCAGTCTGTCTATACCTTTGCACCATTTGCCTCTATTCCTTCGTCCAATTCCATTCCTGAAGGAGCCCTAAAACCACATAGTGAATGGGGGAGGGAACATGAAGGAACAAGATGGAGAGAACAGATTTCTGAACTGTGGGAGGAGAAAGAACTATGCATTGGAAAAGACATTTAGCATTTAAGTAATAGACTGGACTGCACTTTTTACTGGAACTAGAAAATGAAATAATTAGTTCACACTTGACAATGATGAGGAAGGATTTGGGATCAACCCAAGATACCCGAGGACTGGGAAAAAAAGATCCAACAGAGTGTGGAGGAAACACAGTGATATGAAAGAATAAGGCTGTTTTTTTAACTGGCCTCTACCGAATCCAGTTGATTCAATTATACATTGACCAACATTTTCACTGAAGGAAGAATATGTGTGATCAGAGAAGAACTCAAATTTACAATCTGGCTTGAGTAAGAAAGACTGTCTGCTTAAGCCACAGATATAACCATTTTAATTAAGTGGACCAGTTTCTATTAACTTATTGGTTGAAACCATACACAAGATGGAAATATTTTTTGGTTTGAGAATTTTTCACCAAATTACCCAAGGAATTCCAAGATCCCATTTAAACTTATAGCAAATTTTGTAGCCACTTTATCATTATCATTACTGCAAACTCTGTACTTTCACATTTTCTTGTATGCCAATACTCTGGGATGATTTTAACGCTCTTGCATCCAAAATACAGAAATTCAAGTATCGGACAAGCAATTAGATATAGCAGCAGCAGTAATAATAGCAGTTTAGTACTTATGATACAAAACAAACTATGAGGTGCTATGCATGTGATACCTTTTAAAATTTCAACTATCCTAGGAGACACGAAATAATAGTTTTAACTTCTAACGTGTCCTTTAAAATACCATCAGATAGAAGTAAAAGAAAAAGCACAGGTCAACGGGTGCCTGGGTGGCTCAGAGGGTTAAGGCCTCTGCCTTTGGCTCAGGTCATGATCCCACGGATCAGGACTGCATGGGGCTCTCTGCTCAGTGGGGAGCCTGCTTCCCCTCCTCTCTCTCTGCCTGTCTCTCTGCCTACTTGTGATCTCTGTCTGTCAAATAAATAAATAAAATCTTTAAAACAAAAACAAAAACAAATAAAACACCACAGGTCAAAACTATAGAAGATCATTTTATAGCCAGCAGATTTCACTGTGACTGGGTTTTACGAACGTTTCCTTTTCTAGCACCTCACATAGTACATGAAGTAACCGTATGGAGTCAACCACTCAATAGGTATTTGTTAAATTAATTAATGTTGAATAAATGTTGAATGAATGTCTGTAAGAGTATTTTTTGTATCTTTGTAATAGAGGTTATATAATATAAAATGGATTCAATGCTTAACATTATGCATATCTCGAGTAAATATAAATCGATATCTATTTCATTCCATTTATTTTAGCACTATTTATTCACTGCTGAAAGTGACAAACATTCAGCTAGGCAATTAAGGGTATTAAAATCTTGACAATGATGATGCCCTAATTAAGGTTAATTTGGGATCTATTAAAATCTGATTGAATTTTTAGCCCTGTGAGAGGGATATTAACATTCAACAAGATTTTTTTTCTCTTATGTGTCTAAAAAACATAAGGCAACCTAACAATGAGGACCTGATCTAAATTAATGAAAACCGTGAAACTCAAACACAGTGTGGTTTTTCGCAAGTGCTATTACACAATTGTAAAGGAGGTTGTCCTTTGCTCCATTCCAGAAGCATAGCACAAGGCAGTTGGCTGTCTGCCCATTCCATAGATGAAGTGAACGCATGTAATCATATTCAAACTTCACCTCCAATTGTCACCTCCTCCATGGAACCCTCATTGACTTTCACAGACCAACACATCAGTTCTGTCCTCTATGGTCCCACAGAACTTGGTTTATACTCTTTTCAAAATTTAAAAAAAATTGTTTTAAAGACTTTATTTATGTATTTGACAGAGAGAGAGAGAGAGTGAGAGCAGGAACATAAGCAGGGGGAGTTGGGGAGGAAGAAGCGGGCTTCCCATAGGGCAGGGATCCTGACGCTGGGCTCCATCCTAGGGTCCTGGGCTCATGACCTGAACTGCAGGCAGACACCTAATGACTGAGCCACCCAGGCACCCTGGTTTATACTCTTAAATAAATAAATAGCTGGACTTACAAAAATAAAAATAAAAATAAAATGAGATGAGGCAGGGCAACACCATTCAGAAGACTTCAGTGATCTGCGGAATAGTGTAACAATTTATCCACAGATTTCATTTGAGAGCCGAAGAGTGCACACAGTGTACTGATTTCCATGAGAAAGAAGTAGGAAGAGGAAGAAATGGCCAGCAGTTGACTTAACATCCTTTCCAAGAAGCTTGCAGTTTGCATCTTGTTCTTGATAGCTATAACAATGAATTCAAATAATAAAATCCTGTCGTGGCCTTTGGGATATGTGTAACTGCCAACGAGTTTTAGGTACAGTGTTCGTTTTCAAGAAGTTGACAAATTTTTGAGCAAAGAGTCAGAGTTCGAGCTGCGATGTCTATCGCTTGTATTTAGTCCAATACGAAAGATACAGAGATCTGCACACTCTGGGGCCACTTCCTCGTCCCCAGCAATGGACTCTCTCCCCTAGCCGCATACCTCTCCATATCCTATCGTGATTTTACCTGCCCTCAGTCTGTGACAGTGCTGCAAACAAGAGGGTCATTCTGTGTATACATGCATACATATTTAATTAACCAGAACACCTAAAAGTGGGCAAAAATGGCAGACCAAAGTAGTATCAGGAAATGGAACACAGCCCGAATAAAGAATGATCCTGAAATCTCACAACAAACTAAACATTAGACAGAGCATAAGAAGGGCTGAGAATTAGGAAATTATCTTGTGCATTTTACTGGACTCTTTCTAGTGGGGATAATAAAACCAAATGTCCCATTGTGCTTTAGAAATAGCAGTGATTTTGTGGGAAACCTTTTAAAATAATCTTACACTTACGGCGCCCAACTATTTTTATGATAAGCTGCCATCTCTGTTTTGCAGAGAGAAGCAGAGACAAAAACTCAGTGTCATCAGCTGGTAGTGAACTCAAAGAAGAGTTATTCCAAATATCTCTATTTGTCCCATTATTCCGGATGACAAGGGCTTACCACATAATTCAGTCTTATGTAAAAATCTTCAACTGATAACAAAGACAACTGAGTTAGGACCCAACTATTTGCACTGAGGTTTTAACACTTTCGACAGGTTACTTTCTAATCTCTTTCTATCATAGTTTGTTTCTCCTGTATTTGGGGACAAAAAGTTATAAATTGCAACATTACATGAAAAGCACGTGGCTACAGTGCCAGGTAGCTAGTTGGCTTCCACAAATAATGGCGGTCGTTAGGGTGGCTATCTTGATTTGCACTGGAAAACAATCACATCTTTTAGCCACATCTGATTCAACAAAATGGTCTGAAGAAACAGTGCCTAAGGGACTCACTGTTAGAGAAGTTCTGAATGCAACGGTTCTCTAGGCTCCAGTTTTGATGGCGACATGCCCTTAGGTCGCCTGGGTGGAAGAGTTACAGCTGTTACACTGATTCTAATAAATAATAAAGTGTGGCTGATACAAAAGTAATTTATATTCATGGATTAGCTGGGTACATAGGTTTAATAATATTGACATTACAGTAACATGCCTAATAGCACATTGTCACAGTATCATCTGTTAAGTATTTCTTACCAATGCATTTCATACCCTGCCTAATAATAATTTGTTAAAGGCAATGTAGCTGCACATATTAATTCTTTCATAAATGTGAACATCACATTCTTGAATGGCACATGACTTAATTCATGATAACTCGGGTGGTGATTATATGAATAGAAACTCAGCCTCCTCTGAATGGGAGGATAGCACATTTGTAGCCTTATTACAGTTGGGAAATTGAAATGTGAAAGGAGTGACAACTGCTAAGATCTGCAATAGAAAACATTTGACTAAATGCACTGTAACTGTTCTATGTCACCCTTGCCACTCATTCCTTGACATTTCATCCCCTTCCTTGGATGAGTAATAAAACCGTGATCCTCTTCCTCGGTGATCCGGATTATATTTTGCTGTTCATTTCACCTTGCCTAGTTGAAAACAGAATGAATGGAGCTCAACCAGTCACACTTTTGTTTCACTTACCAAAGGAATGACTTAAGCATTTATTGATCATTTGCTATCACATGACACTGGGTTAGGCACTGTAGATCCAAGACGAAAGATGGATCTCCTGTCTGCAAAGCATCTTAATTAAGGATGGAGATTGAACAGAAAATTAGAGATTGGAGAGAGATCATAGGCCGGCTGTAGCAATAGCTGTCAAAACTTGTGGATAAAAAATTCATCTACTCGTGATTTTTAAAAACATGTCAAACAAGTTATTTGCCTTCTAAAATTGTATCACTGAATACAAGGAAATACAAGATTACATAAAGATGTTTTAAACAGTTATATTAAATGTGGTAGACAGGTCTGATTCCCATGTTTATTTTATTACTCATCTTAGAATATTGTTAAAATGCGCAAGAAATCTTTCCTCCTGCTATGTATATTCCCATTTTCTTTTTTTGTAAGTGTAACTTTATTTTAATGTTTTTCTAGTGTTATATTAGTTCAGGTATACAATATAGTGATTCAGCAATTCCGTACCCAACCCAGTGCTCCTCGTGACAAGTGCACTCATAAATCTGCATCACCTCACCTTTTCCCATTTTAAATTAATTTATTTCTTGCACTGCTTGTAGTTTTGCATACTTTTGAAAACTATCTCATGTGATAAAATAGAAAGTCTTTAGACTTAGACAACTTAATTTATACCAATTGGGGTGTTCCCATCTTATTGAAAATCATCTTAGAAAGGTAATAAACAACGCATGCTTCTTTTGTGTGTGTACATTGATGATGTCCTCATTGCTCTACAGGTAGTGGAAATAACATGCATTGAAAGGACAGATCCTCTTATTTGTCTCAATTTTTTCCTTCACTCCTCTCAGCTGTCGTTCTTCTGGTTTTTCAGTCTCAATTCTTAGCAAAAAATAACAAGCTGATCTTAAAATTTATGTTGCTATTTAAGGGCTCAGAATAGTCAAAACAATCTTGAAATAAAAAGTAGAGTCAGAAGACTCAAACTTCCCAATTTTAAAATTTACTTGAAAGCTATGGGAATCGAGAGTGTGGTGGTACTGGCATAAGGACAAATGTGGATCAGTGGAATAGAATTGGTAGTCCAGATACAAAACTTCACATTCACTGCCGATTGACTTTTGACACGTGTGCCAAGACAATTAAATGGAAAGGAATAGTCTTATCAACAGAGGGCACTAAGGTAATTGGATTTCCACATGCAAAAGAATGAAGTTGGATCCCTTACCTAGCCCCTTGTACAATAATTAACTCAAAATGGGTCAAATACCTAAATGCAAGAGTTTACAACTATTGAACTCTTAGAAGAAAATACGGGGTAAATCTTTATGACCTTGGTTTAGACAATGACTTCTTAGATATAATCTGTAATCTGAACACCTTCAAAATTAAGGTTTAAAATTAAAACTTTTGAGCTTCAAAGGATACCATCACAAGAAATTTAAAAAAAGATAATTCACAGAAAGGGAGAAAATATTTGCAAATTATATATCTGATAAAGGACTCATATCCAGGGTGCCTGGGTGGCTCAGTGGGTTAATGCCTCTGCCTTCAGCTCTGGTCATGATCCCAGGGTTCTGGGATCGAGCCCCGCAATTGGGCTCTCTGCTCAGCAAGGAACCTGCTTCCTCCTCTCTCTCTGCCTGCCTCTCTGCCTACTTGTGATCTCTGTCTGTCAAATAAATAAATAAAATCTTAAACAAACAAACAAACAAAAGGACTCATATCCAGAATATATAAGGAACACTATCCTTAGCTTTCAGGGAAATGCAAGTCAAAACCACAATGACAGACAACTTCACAGTAAGTAGGGTAATTATAATTAAAATAAAAACATACAATGAAAGGTGTTGGTAAGAATGTAGAGAAATCAAACTCTCATACACTGCTGGCGAAAATGTAAAATGTTGCAGCCACTTTAGAAAATGAACCAGCAGTTCCCCAACAGTTTAAACATAGAATTACCCATATTATCTAGTCATTATACTTCAGAGAAATGAAAATATATATCCACATGAAAACCTGCATGAATGTTCATAGCAACACATTCATTATAGTTAAAAATTAGAAACAATCCAAATGTTCACTGATAAATAGCTTCTTTCACTCAGCATATTATTTTCAGTGTTGATCCGTGTTACAGTAAATATCAATCCTCTATTCCTTTTTATTGCTGAAAATATTCTATGGAGATCAAGAAGGAGCAGCCATTTGGCTAAGAAGTTAATAAAGAAAAAGCAGAGCACTGGAAGCCAGGGAACAAAGTATTTTGAGGACGAAGGAATGACTAATTCTGTTAAATGATGGTGAGAGGTTGAATAAGATTAGGTTTGAAAGTTGACTATTGGATCTTTCCAAAAAATTGACCTTAACAGAATTCTTTGAGGGAAATAGCTAGACAGAATTAAAGAGAGACGATGGGAATGGAGAGAAACTTGAGGTAATAAGCACCGCCCAATCTCTAAGGCCTTTTACCATAAAGAGAAATGGCAGAGAAAGTGGTAGAGAAATGCTGCAGGAGCAGGAGAGAATATACGGTCAAGGCTGTACTTTTTTCAAGATGAATGAAATTGTGGTGTGTAAAACACTAAGAAAAATATCTAATGACACTGGAGAAGGGGATGGTACAAAAGAGAGGTAGATAAATTGATGTATAAGGTGGTGAGAGGGTATAGAAATTCTCTTCAGGTTGCTTCTATTTTTCTGTTGTTTTCCACCTTGTGCAATTTTTTAAGACTATTTTTCTAACACAGTTTTAGGTTCACAGCAAAATCAAGAGGAAGGTACTATATTCTCACACTTGCATGGCCTCCTACATTATGGACATCCTCCATCAGACTGGTACATTTGTTAAAGTTGGCAAAAGTACACCAGTTTCCTTCTGTTTTTATCAGTGGAATATGAAACAGGCTTCTGAGCTGCAAGCAAGGAGGAGGGAGTCATATTGAAAGTTTTAGATGTGAAATAGTCCCCTGGACAATAAAAGAGTGAACTGTAAAAGGAAAACGACTAAGAAAACTTGATAGAATTGACAGTCACTATCAAAGGCCCATTTTCAGGGTCATAAATTCAACTGGAGGCTGGACATTCTAGTTTGATGGTGATTGCCACAGTCTACTCTTTGAAAGTCAGTCCATGGCAGGAGGAGAGTCAGAGTTTAACAAAGTTGGATTTTTACCAGTTGTAAAAACCCAGCCGAAGGGGGAAGGGAGAAAGGTGGGGGCAGGGGAGGTGAGGAAAAGACAAGGAACAAGAGGTTTATACAAGAGAATATGAACATGATGGATAACGATGGACCGTGCTATCTGCACCTAGTTGCGAGGAATAATGACCAAATGGAAGTGAAAGTGAAAAGTTAATAGGGTCAGTGGATTAGAGGTACTGCTTTTGTAAAGAATTAAGGAATTAGAGAGTGTAAAATGGAATTATAGTTGGTAACAGACAATATCATGCTTAAAACTTAAAGATTAGAAACTGGGCAGTTCCCAGTGTTGATGTGGACAAAGTGGGACCATGGGAATGGGTGGTTGGGTTGGTGGAGAACAGGATTAGCAAAGATGCGTAGGTCAGTAATTAGAAATCTTTTTAAATGGATCATCCACTGACATAAAGAAATCACAAAAGCAGAAAGAATCATCATCTCACAATAGGCAGGGGAAGGAAAACTAGCCACCACTTTAGAAAACGAGAGGGAAAGCATCATTGTTAGAACCAGAGGACTCATTTAGAGCAACAAGGTGATGGAAATATTCAATGAAAAGGATGACAATATAAGGTTTTGTTGTTTGTTTGTTTTTGTTTTTTAATCTAGGGCAGAGCATAAACTTGTCATGGGGAAATGTTTGGGATGAGGGAGAAGTAGGAGATGAGGTCATAATTAGCATATGCAGAGCTTGTAAAGAAGTACAATTTGCATGGCTAGCTCAAGTTTACAAACTATGTTTACGATCACAGATGTGGCTGGCCTTCCACACTTCATCCAATAGTTTGAAACCTTAAAACAACATGAGGACATAAAACATGGTCTGCCACCAAAAAGGAACAACTTCAAAGTTTAACCATTTCATCTAATTTTGTGTTTGTGCAAGGAGATAAATCAGAACACCTGATTGTATTGTGCAGTGAGATTCTGTATTCATTAGCATTATTTCCATTTCCTTTGAGTATAGCCAAGAGCTTTATTCTCACAAACAGAATACATAAGGACTGAGTATCTGTTTGCCAATGGACCACTGGATGCGATGAAGACAGCTCATTCTTTATTCCACTTCGATCTCTGGCCTGTGTGATGGTACTGTCAACAAGGGGGTGACACAATGCCAAGTATCGTTGTGATTTTTATGACCTGGACATCTGTCTAGTATGTACTAGACTAGGACCACAAGTTCTATCACAGAGGCCATGGAAAAACTGCCAGATGGTAATGAATTTTAGCCACTGCTGACTTCAGCTGGATACAAACAAATGACCTAAGGGGACCAGATTCCATATCTCACTTCCAATCCTTTCAAGCAAACCACTCCTTCCAAGATAATGCTTACAAATGCAACATTAATGCAGAAATAAACTTAAAGCCATGGAGTAACATTAATGTAAATAATTTGGATAATATGGCAAAAATTAAACACTTTTAGACAGATACTGAGCCAAAAAAAATTTTTTTTTTTTTGCGGGTTTATACTTCTTTCCTTCATCTGAAAAGAGCCAATAATGAAGATTTGCCACATTTGTTTTTCTGTCTTGTTAACCCCAAAATAGAAAATGTTATTAGAATTATTGTCTCACTCACAACATTCACAGAATAATGTATAATAAAATGACACTTTTTTAAAACTAGGATTATAGCCGAAGGATAGCGTTTTTGCTCTGATGAATTTAATTTTCTAATAAACAGGGCATTTTATATTTGTTTTGTTTTTGTTTTCATTTTTACTTTGGTTTCAAGTCTTACTTTGTTATGTGTATAAGCAATTACCTCAATAATATAGTAAATGGAAATGACTATTAAATTTCTTACAGGGTCTTATGATCATAATAATGAATCTTAATTTGGAGGATAGAAGAGATTAGACAAGGTTTATACTTAAAATGAGCTTGTTTTGTTCATTCTAGTATGTGATAGTATTTCAGTATTTTTTGCTCTTTCTCCCAAAAATGGGAAAAGAAAAATACTCACTTATGGTCATGATTAGTTGGTGTCCAAGTAATTAGTTTTAGCTAATTAGTTGATGAGTTGAATATTACTATAATGGTAACTTTTTGATCTCTGAAGTCACATTCTGTGTATAAGTCCATATGGCAAATTGCACAGGCTCTTAGTAGGAACTATGTGGAAAGGATATGGTAGACAACGTATAAAAAGACCCACTTTTTAGGCACGCTCTTCAACATACTGTACAAATATGAGAACCCTATGTCCCTTCTTCCACACATGGAATTAGGCCATAATGGAAAATCTCTTTCCTGACAGATTATGGAGGGCCTATGGTAAGCACTTCTCTCTCAGTGATCAGCCATCAGAAGTTTTAATAAAGGCTCAGCCTGAAACATTTTTGGGAGCCTCCATATTTTTAGAGTAATATAAAGAAGGAAGATAAACAAAATCATAATCAAGTCTTAAATAGATGGAAATCTGGGGGGATATAGCTTAGAAAACATAGTTGTACAATTACTTGAATGCATTCTTTGAATCAAGGATATAATATGTCTTATGATGAGATACCCCATCTTATCTTTGCTACTAAATTACAAGTGTTTAGATGGAAAGAACTTCATCTCATTTATCTTTGTATTTTCCATGGGCCTTCTATGCAACATATGCTCAATAACTATTTGTTACGTAAATGAATCTCTATGAAAGTTATCTTTAAAAACAGTAAAGTTCCTGTATCCCTGGGGCAAATAATACATTTTACGTTAATAAAAATAATTTAAACAAACAAACAAACAAAGTAACAGTAAAGTTTAACCATAGGCTTATTTTTTTTTAACTAACTGGAAAAGAGATGTAGGAAATCAACTGATCTATGAAAAATCATTAAGTATTAATTGGAAATTGCTTAACTACTCACAAGTCAGAATATTTTGGGGGAAGCAAAAAAAAAAAATTAAAAGGAGAGTCCCTAGGGATGTCCTACACTGACCTCTGCTCAGTAACAGGGCCTTGCTAATCAGGTTGTCACTCAATAAAAGTGCTTGGGATTTAAGTTACTATTGAGGCTCTGACAAACATCAGCAACTGAGAAGACAGATAGTGAAATAAATCATGTTAATCCTGCAGAGGAAAAAGGGATAGCCCCTAAAACCTGAAGAGCTAATAATCTGGAAGGATAAATAAGGATTATATAAAATAAACTAAAATAAATATAGACCATTATTTAAGAGAATGTGAGGTGGAGGGGCATGGACTCGAGATTGCTATAGACAATGCTTATCAAATTATTGGGGGTCCCCAAATCTTTCTCTTTTTTGTGTTTTAAAACTTCAGTAGAAATATAATTGACATACAATGTCATATTAATTTCAGGCATACAACCTATTGATTAAATAATTCTACATATTATTCAATGCTCACCAAGTCAAGTGTGGTTACCATTTGTCATCATGCAATATAATACTGATTATATTTCCATGTGGTACTTTTCATCTCCATGGCTTATTTGTTTTATAACTGGAAGTTTGTACTTCTTAATCCCCTTCATAAATTTCTCCCATTCCCTCACTCTCTTCTCCTCTGGCATCCACGAGTTTATTCTCTGTATTTAAGCATTTGCTTGTTTTTGTTTGCTTATTCATTTGCTGGGGTTTTTGTTTGTTTGTTTTTTTAGATCCCACATTCAAATGGAATTATAAGGTATTTGTCTTTGTCTGACATATTCTACTTAACATAATGCTCTCTTGGTCCATCCATATTGTCAGAAATGGTGTTATTTCTTTTTTCATGGCTGAGTAATATTTCTGTGTGTGTGAGTGTGTGTGCATACACACATCTGTGT
Organism: Lutra lutra; assembly: GCF_902655055.1. Classification (NCBI taxonomy): domain Eukaryota; kingdom Metazoa; phylum Chordata; class Mammalia; order Carnivora; family Mustelidae; genus Lutra; species Lutra lutra. The sequence goes on from NC_062285.1 coordinate 73,376,730, forward strand.
GTTTAGCACATCTTTATCCATTCGTCTTTTGAAGGGCACATGGGTTGCTTTCATATCTTGACTATTGTAAATAATGCTGCAATAAATATAAGGGTGCATATATCTTTTTGAATTAATGTTTTCATTTTCTTTGGGTAAATGCTCAGTGCTGGAATTACTAGATCATATAGTATTTACATTTTTAATTGTTTGAGGAACTCTTATACTGTTTTCCACAGTGGTTGTACCAATACTTATATTCCCACCAACAGAGCATGAGCATGCCCTTGTCTCTATATCCTTGTCAATATTTGTTACTTCTTGTCTTTTGGAAACTACCCATTCTGATCAGTGTGAGGCAATATCTCATTGTGCTTTTGATCTGCACTTCCTTCATTAATGATGTTGAACATCCTTTTACATGTGTGTTGGCTACCCAAATGTTTTCTTTAGAAAAATGTACTCTGCTGGCTAATTGAACAAAATAATAAAAAAAAATTAATTAAAAAGTGTCTATTCAGGGGGCGCCTGGGTGGCTCAGTGGGTTAAAGCCTCTGCCTTCAGCTCAGGTCATGATCCCAGGGTCCTGGGATCGAGCCCCGCATCGGGCTCTCTGCTCAGCGGGGAGCCTGCTTCCTCCTCTCTCTCTCTCTCTCTCTCTGCCTGCCTCTCTGCCTGCCTGTGATCTCTATCTGTCAAATAAATAAATAAATAAATCTTTAAAAAAAAAATGTCTATTCAGGTCATCTGACCATTTTTAGTTTTTTGGTGTTGAGTTGTATAAATGCTTTACATATTTTAAATATTAACCTCTAATTAACTATATCATTTGCAAATATCTTCTACCACTCAGTATAGGTTGCATTTCTATTAATTGATGGTTTCCTTCTCTGTGCAAAAGCTTTCTATTTTGGTATAACCCAATAGTTTTATTTTTTCTTTTGTTTCCTTTGCCTGAAGAGACAAATCCATAAATATGTTGTAAAGCTAACATCCAAGAAAACTGCCTTTGTTTTCTATTAGGCATTTTATAGTTTGAGATCTGATATTAAGGTCTTTAATCCATTTTGACTTTATGTTTTGTGTATAGTGTAAGAAAGTGGTCCATTGTCATTGTTTTGCATGTAGCTGTCCAGTTTTCCCAGTACCATTTGTTGAAATGACCGCTAAAGAGCTTTTTTTTTAAAATATAAGTATGCCTATTGATAATCGCCGTATTTAAAGCTAAAATTTTTAAAGAATTCATTAATTCGTCTTATTTTAAGATTTTTTTTTTTATTTGAAAGGGTGAGTGAGAGAGAAAGCGTGAGTGAGGGGAGGAGCAGAGGCAGAGAGAGAAGCAGAGTCCCCGCTGAGCAGAAGCAGAGTCCCCGCTGAGCAGAGAGCCCTACATGGGGCTCAATCCCAGGACCCCGGGATCATGACCTGAGGCAAAGGCAGACGCTTAACTGACTGAGCCACCCAGGCATCCCATTAATTCATTTTAAAAATAACAGCAAATTCACTGAGACCCCAAGGTCACTGACCAATTCCTTAGGAAGCTCTGACCTAGGGAGTCTGAGGCTGGAGAAAGTAATAAGCCTGGAAGAGTAAAAGGAACTTTAATGAGATATTTCTTGAAGTATCTATATTGGGAAAAAGTAAAAGTTTAAAGACGTGGATTTGAGACTTCATGAGTCATTTAAACCTTTCTGTATTTTAATTTCATTATCCGCACTGTCCAAGGTTGCTATGAGAATGTAATTGGTATATATATAGTAAAATATAAAGCTTTTTATTCCTGCTCTTATTTTTGTTTAGTAGGACCTGAATTAGGATTCAAAGGATGGATAATTAGCATGCAGATGTCTAGATCAGAGAGAATGGAAATGTTCCATTTTAGTGCTAATACCTAATGATTCACTTTAGTCATCATTGCACTTGCCCTACTAAAATATTTGACACTGGTTATCAGTCTCTCTTCCTTTAAATACTTTCTTATCAATCAGGACATTGCTCTCTGTTTTCTTACCTGGCTACTCTTTTCTGGTCATCTATGCTGGTTCCTCTTCTCTCTGAGCAATGATTATTGGAATTCCCCAGGACACAAGCCTTGTTCAACTAACTACTCCATCTCCACTACTCCCTAAACAACCTCATCCCACTCATGCCCTTAAATATCATACCTGTGCCTATGAATCCCAAATGTATACCCCTAAATTGGAATAACCAACTGCCTATTTTACATATCTACTTGGCTGGCCTAAAAGAATTTCACACTTGAGGTCTAAAAGCAAATCCCAACTCTGCTTTCTGATCAATCTCCTATTACTTTTGATTCTTGAACATCACCCGTTAGAACAGCTAGATTGCTTATATGTGGATTTTTGACAATAAGTGCAGTACAGTATTGTAAACACATTTTCTCTTATGATTTTCTCAATAACATTTTCTATTCTGTTGCTTACTTCATTGTAAGAATACAGTATGTAATACATAAAACATACAAAATACATATTAATCGACCATTATGTTATCAGTAAGGCTTCCAATCCACAGTAGGCTATTAGTGTAGTTAAGTTTTGGGGGCCTCAAATGTTGGAATTTCAACTGTGTGGGAGAGGAGGGTCAGCACCCCCGCCACTATGTTGGCCAAGAGTCAATTGTCCTTGCTCCCTTCCAGTTCTGACTTCCAGGATTCCTCAACCTTCCAGTACAGCACACGAGCTCCTTTTTATAGCTCTTCTCTCCACCTATGGCACTCTTTCTCTAAATGCACCAGTGGCCCTTCTTACTTCATCTTTGCTCTGATGTCACTTTCTTGGTCAAGTCTGTAACTACAAACTTATTACAATTTCCAACTCTCTGCTCCCCACTCTTTCCTGGCACTCTCTATTCCACTTATCATCCATATTATTACATTAGAACATGTACTACATACTGCAAGATTATAGAATTACTCATTTGGGTTGCTACCTTCCCTGGGGTGCCAATTCTGTTTATTTTATTTCTATGTAAGCTCCATAAGGACAGAAATTTTTGCTTTCTTAGCTAATGTACGTCTTCCGAGGTCCTAGAATGGCACCCAGTAGGCACTCAAATGTTTGTTTAATGTGTAAATTTTTAGATGAAAATCTGGACGTCATGACATCCAGAAGCAGCAGAAAATGCCCACGGTGGGGGTAACAAGGCAAAGTAGGGCATATGCGGAGGAAGCAAATGTGATAAATGTCAGCTAAGCTTAACTGAAAGATGGTTCATCTCCAGAGCAGAGCAATAGATGGAAGGGTGTTCCCGACAATAACGAAAGGTAACCTTCAAATAGATGTTCATGGGGTGCTGTGGCATTTTCTTCCACGAGGACTGCTAAAAACAGAGAAATCTATTTCTCTGCCATTGTTCAGTTTAATCTATTTGAAGGTAAAGGCTGAATGAAATGACTTCTTAGTCCTTTCCAGGTCCATGTCTTGTGATACATGAATTTGAAATTCAGCTTCAAAAACAATTGCTCATGAATCCAGGATGTACCCAGCCCATTACATAATATAGATAATGTGGATCATATAAACCTATTTTTGACAGAATGTAAATAACAGAGACAAGTGGGAATACTGATTGATTATTTTTTAAAATTATACTTTGGTTTTGCCAATTTGCCAAAAGTAATACTAGCAACAAAGTTTCATTTTTTTAAAATATCTTGATGTTTCACTGCACCATCAAAAAGCATTTCCCAGTCCCTCCAAAAGATGAAATTTTCAACAAGGGAAAAACCTATTGAGCCAAGTTGGGAGGTTAAAAACTCAGTAATGAATGTTCTTGTTCTTGTGGGTTATCTCAGATCCTTAGCAGTATTTTAATGTCATTTTTTAATGTGAATTTCCATGCTATTTTAATTCATTAGTCATGGGCTATCATTTTTCGAAGTAATTACTGTAATTTCATCAAATGACATAATTATAGTAAATACTTTGATGTAATTACCATAAATATGGAAAGAGACACCCAAAGGTGTAATAATGTCACAAACTAAGATATTTATGATGTGTAAAGACAAATTATGATGACATTTATGACATGTAATAACATCACAGAGTTCTATGTTTATGTTGTATAAAGAATAATGATATAAATAGAATGTAAAATTACATCATGTAGATTAATTTCTTTCATGAATAGTGTAGAAACTTGAGAGCTCTACAAGGCTTCAGGTTTGGATTAATAGATCACGGCCACCTGTTGGCATTTTTCCCTTTGAACTCTAATAAATGACTTCGCTATTTTATTGGGGGTGAAAGCATTTCCCCTTAAAAGCATAGACAGACACAAAACAGAGACACAAAATGAAAAAACCATATTTAGTGCTGAAAAAAGCACTCATTTGAAGAGCTGAAAAATAACTTTGTGTTTGGAAGAAAAGTCAGGGTTTGGTCCATATTGTCAATTTAAACTAAAGGGTCATTTCCGTATTTTTTTTTTTAAAAGTCAGCTTGACCATTTAGCACTCACCAAAGCAGATATCTATTTAATCGAGACATTTCTTCTTTTGTCATATTATTGAGCTTGGAGTCCTCGAAGGAATAACCTTGCATATATGCATTCTGACTATTGGAATAATGTGAAAATAGGTTTTGAGGAAAAAGGAAAGTAGAAGACCCCAAGCCTTGAACTCTAACTTTGTGAACTTATTCAATTTTTATTGTTAGATTGAGACAGAAAAATACCTTAAAAATAATTCCTATTGCAAAGATGCAGCTTAGGGTGAAAGATATCATGGACATCAGTTAGTTTAACTTATAATATTATTAGTGATCAATGTCTTCTGGCATAAAAGAGAAATTCGATGTTTAGAAGAAGACAGTCATTTCCTAATGTATTAGTCAGAAGATGTCTTAGAGCAGTCACTATAAGATCTGATTATATCTTGAGCCTGGAATTTGGGATAGTCTGGCCTGGGATTGTCATGCTCTATCCTTTTATTCACTAGTACAGTTTAAAAGATTGTTCTCACTCTGGAGCCTTAGTGGTTCTCATAGTCTTGATAATGTTTTAGGGCATGTAATTTTCCCTCCGTGAACACTTAATGACAGGTGACCACAGTGATCCTTTTGGTAAGTGTCCTGGCACTTTTCACTATGGGCTGCCAAACAATAACAAGTGATTATTTGGGGGGTTTGTGTGTAAAAACCAGACTCGATCATCAATCCACGGACTGTATCTCCTTAAAGGTCTGTTGCTTGCAAGCATTTCTGATCCCGATTCTGCATTTGTGAGTGTTCTTAACTGTAAGCAACAGAATCCACTCCAGTTAGTCGAAGTGGTAAATGCCTCTATGAAGTCATCTTCTGCAGTTCACATAATCTCCATGAGGGCCCTAAATCAGACTCAGAAGCTACACTAGCAGGAAGAAAATCCAAATATGCTTCTGGGCTGCTTGCACGAATGATACCACTTTCATGGGCACAGCATAGTCCTTTGCTAGGAGGGTGAGCATAGAACCTTGGAAAGTTACTGCTAGGATCTCGATCTCTGCTATGTCTGATAGTTCAATGTCCCCGAGCCAAGTTCCTCCACACATATCAGCACAGTGGACGCCAGACACGCCCCACTGCTCCCGTTGCTCTCAGCTGCAGGGAAGTCATTGCCCAGGATGACTGGCATGTCAGCTGATTGCTGTCCTGTGGCTGAGCCTCACCAGCACAAGAGACCGAAAGGTAAGATCGTGCCATAAAACTTGAAGTAAAGGAAATTATAGCATGGAAAGCTATCTTAAAATTAAAAAAAAAAAAAAAAGTTTTCAAAAAGTCTCCGGGCTGACATCAACTTTACACAGATCTCCTACATCTGGGAAATACTCTATGGGACCTCAGGTTTAGAAAATGCATGCAGAGGGGCGCCTGGGTGGCTCAGTGGGTTAAAGCCGCTGCCTTCGGCTCAGGTCATGGTCCCAGGGTCCTGGGATCGAGCCCCACGTCGGGCTCTCTGCTCACCAGGGAGCCTGCTTCCTCCTCTCTCTCTGCCTGCCTCTCTGCCTACTTGTGATCTCTGTCTGTAAAATGAATAAATAAAATCTTTAAAAAAAAAGAAAAAAGAAAATGCATGCAGATATTTTAAATTGTTCTCAATCAGCTCAGTCAAGGTTTACCCTTGTTTTAAATTACAAAGGCACTTGTGTGTTTTGAGTTTATCCCACTGTGTCTGTGGAACTCTGCCTTTTAGAATCAGGGTGTGGTGATGGAGATGAATATGTAAATAGTGCAGGTCTGATTGGCTATGAGTTGGTAAATGAAACACTGTTCTAAACTAAATGCCATTGCATTTTTTGAAGTGTCATCTGTCATCAGGATCCCAATATCAATTTAAAATGCTTTTGATTTTGACTAAATCATGAGGGGTCACCCCAGTATATCTGCTACAGAATTAATCAACTTTTATGTAACATGAACTCAGTCACAGTTTTTGCAGAATGATTTGGACAAGCCCGAAAATCAGCAAGAATCTGTCGCTGGGGTAGCCGGACATTAGAATAACCTTCTTCTAAGCCAATGGCTTGCATTTTGGAAAAAGTGGTCACAGTGATTCACTGTGGTAGTGAAACTATGTGGGTCCTCATTCAGCTGAGGACACTGTTTCCAGGGAAAGTTACCCTCTAGTTTGGCTCAAATATAAGCAGTTTCCTCCCTCCAAAAAAAAAAGTTCACCCCACAATCCTTCGTACTGAGGGTGCTGACAGGTTAAAACACAAACAAAATTGAAAGGGGAAAAAAAAAAAACACCAGTGCACACAAAACTTACGGGATTTTCCAAATGTTTGCAGGTGGGGTTAATCATTAAAAACTACCAGAATTTAGCCACTGTAGTGAAAAACAAAGCCTACTTTGATAAAATCTAACTAAGAAACCTCAGAAAGAATAATTCCCTTTTGAAGTGTTGAAAAGCTGATAGCTGAATGTTTTAGAATATATATTTTACCAAAGAGATGACATAAACAAAGGTAGAATTTGCAAGTAAATTTGGAGAGTACAAAAAATCATATTTTTTAGTAATTATTAGTTTTCTACAGCAGAATGCTCTCTTAAGTTTATGATCAGTCTTCCTAGGACCAATGTGAAAAATGATTTACTCTCAATTCCAACTCCATTTTGTTCTGTGTGTGTGTGTGTTTTTTTTTTTTAATTTTATTTATTTGTCAGAGAGATAGAGTACAGGCAGGCAGAGTGGCAGGCAGAGTCAGAGGGAGAAGCAGGCTCCCCGTGGAGCAAGGAGCCCAATGCGGGACTCGATCCCAGGATGCTGGGATTGTGACCTGAGCTGAAGGCAGCCGCTTAACCGACTGAGCCACCCAGGCGTCCCTGTGTTGTTTGTTTTTAGAGGGAAAGAGAGCAGGGGGAAGAGGGAGAGAGAGAATCCTCAAGCAACTCCACACTAAGTGTTAACCCCCATGTGGGGTTCCATCTCACAACCCTGAGACCATGACCTGAGCTGAAATCAAGAGTCGGTTGCTTACCTGACTGAGCCAACCAGGTGCCCCCACGTTGCTTTGGTTTTTAACTACAATGCATCTGTAGTTGACCAATCACTAGAATCACTTGCCATTTAAAGCACACACGGTATAATTGTACCCAGCTCTTTTATTTTCTGCTTTATCCCATTTTAAATTAGTTTTATAGCACCCAAATGTTTTAGAGTTTTGATTGAAAGCTCCAGTTTTTTTTTTTTCAGCACATCTTTAATGAAAACGTATATGAATGGGAAGTCTTTCTGAACGGTTAGTTAGGATAATGGATGTCGCCAAACTGCAACATGGAAAAACTGGGGTGCTCCAGAGATTACCCCCATCCCCCTCCAGGATGCTGGGTATATTTAGAACCCATGATTTCTTATCCTGACTCTATTCCTGCCTTCCTGTGTGCTGCCCTTAATAGATAACCTAACATCTCTTACTTCGTTTTTTTCATCTATTGAATTAAGGATGGTGGAACAGTATGCTTGTCAAATCACCAAGGTATGAAAGGGGTACGTTTGAACCTAGTAGAACATGTTTTGTCCATCTCCTCAGCAAAATGAAACAAGCCCCTATTGTGTTTTAAGAGTGAACTCAATTGCCTGATTTATGCTGTCACATGTTTGCAAAGAGTGTAAATTGATTTTCACTCAAACCAGACTGAAAAGCCAAAGTGCTTGCCAAACTTGTAATCGCTAACCTGTCTGGAAAAGCTCACCCAAACCCATGGAATCTGAAAGACTATAAATGTTTAAATTAGACACTTGGATAAAGCTACTTCAGCCAGAATCATTCACAGAGGCAAGCTAATTGTAAGCTACACAAACAAACAAACAAACAATTCATCTCAAGAGTGCAATGGCCAGTTTTTCTCCAAATTGATTAACTTTCAGTACAGCTAGACTGAAGAAACTTCACACATATTTATTCTGAGAAAATAAATTTCTCAAGGCAGGTCTGTAGATCTGCAGTGTTGACCTGGGCTAACTTTTTTTCTTCAGGGGCATGGGATCCCTAGAACATGTAGTTGACTTGGGGTAGACCTGGAAGTTTCTGGAAGTTGGGGAAAAACTCAGTTAACAGCAAGACTTGCTATTTTGCTGCATTTAAACATTGTGGCCAAGAACTTAATCCCAGCTTTTTACAAACCTGGGTTTGAAATCCAGTTCCATGTCTGCATATTCTGTGCTTCCTGTCATCATGTATCAAGTGGAGATGATCCTGGTACTTTACTGCATAGGGCTTCTGTGGCGGCCACTGTGGTGAAGTCCACAGTAAGATGCACATGGTCAATGCTGAGTCTATCAACAGCTGTTGATTCACTTGACTCTTACAGGGTTTTTTGTTTTTGTTTTGTTTTGTTTTGTTTTCATGAGAGATAAATATGCTTCTTAATTTTCTAGAGTGACCCACCATCCATGTTGTTCCAGGGCCAGGGCTCTTCAAGGAGGTGCTAGAAGGAGAATACTTCTAGTAAACTGCGGTGATTGGTCACCATAGCCTTTGCTAAGGAGCCAGAGACAAAGTGAAGTTGGAATTGTGCCAAAACGTACTGGGACCGTGGGCTAGAATCAAAGCCAGAATTTGTTTTACTCGACCACGGATCTCTTCGGTGTTATAAAGGTGATTTAGCCACTGCTGTTGTCACGTGGACGCTGGTACAGTTGTCTCCTCCATTTAATCACTCAACAGGTGAAGTGAACAAAAAATGAACCAGATATTTCCACAAACTTGTATTGAGGATTTACTACTATCTACTATGTGTAGTTGGAAGTTGATCAATATCGGACTTCCCAAGTGAGATAAAATGTGACAGGTGCCGCAATAAATACTGGGGTAAGGTATAGTATTTGGACAAATTATGCTTTATTTCAGAACTCATAGTGTTAATATTTGCCAACATCTGCTTCCCTCAATGTCTTGCAGACTCCTCAGCAGCAGGACGTGTACATGTCTTCTTCACCTGGGAGCCTGCAGGATCCACGACAGGGCCATGTAATAGCCAGTCTGTAAACATTCATAAAATAAACAAATCCTATGACATTAAAAGCATGTTCTTACAGCACTCTGTCACGGTTTCATCAATTAAATATTTCTATCCAAGAGAAAAGTTGAGATCTGAAAGATGTCCAGATCAAGACATTTGTCTCTGTATACATACATATAGGCACACATGAATACATATGCATGTCTTGTGTGCGTGTGGGGGGGTGTCAAAGAAGAATGTGATCTGGGGCGCCTGGGTGGCTCTGCTTTTGGCTCAGGTCATGATCCCAGGGTCCTGGGATCGAGTGCTGCATCGGGCTCTCTGCAAAGCAGGGAGTCTGATTCCCTTCCTCTCTCTCTGCCTGCCTCTCTGCCTGCTTGTGATCTCTGTCTGTCAATAAATAAATAAAATCTTTAAAAAAAAAAGAATGTGAGCCAAAAGTAATGGTTTAAAGGTAGTCAACATAGAGTTAGTTAATTTCTTTTCAGACATCTTGATTGGATATGTATAGATAGAATAATAGGGTGAATAAAATGCCCTTTTTAAAAATATGCTCCAATTTTTAGAACATTTTTCTACTGACAGAAAAACAGTTCATTGTTTTAATGTTTCACATTTCCTTGGTTTTTCCCCAATGTCCTTTTTCTATTCCAGGATCCCATTCAGGATACCACATTACATTTATTTATTTGTTTGTTTGTTTATTATTTAGTATGTTTTTTTTTATTTTTATTTTTTAATTTAAATTCAATTTAATTCAAATATAGTGTATTATTAGTTTCAGAGATAGAATTTAGTGATTCATCAGTTGCATATAACACCCAGTGCTTATTACTATAAGTGCCCTCCTTATTAATGCCCATGACCCAGTTATCCTATGACCCACCCAGCTCCCCTCCAGGAACCCTGAGTTTGTTTCCTAGAGTTGAGTCTCTTATGGTTTGTTTCCCTCTCTTTTTTCATCTTATTTTTCCTTCTCCTCCCCTACTACAAAACAGTGTTTTGTTTCTTAAATCTTAAATGTGATATTTGTCTTTCTCTGATTTATTTCATTAACATAACATACCTTCTAGTTCCAGCAACATTATTGCAAATGACGAGATTTCATTCTTTTTTTTTTTTAAGATTTTTTATTTATTTGACAGAGAGAGAGATCACAAGTAGGCAGAGAGGCAGACAGAGAGAGAGAGAGAGGAAAGCAGGCTCCCCTCTGAGCAGAGAGCCCGATGCGGAACTCGATCCCAGGACCCTGAGATCATGACCTGAGCGAAGGCAGCAGCTTAACCCACTAAGCCACCCAGGGGCCCAGAGATTTCGTTCTTTTTGATGGCTGAGTAATATTCCATTGTGTGTTTGTGTGGTGTGTACACACGTACATCTTTTTCTATTCATTTTTATTTATTCATTTTTCTGGGCTCTTCCCATATTTTAGCTATTGTGGACATTGCTAAAATAAACACTGGGGTGCACATGCCCCTTTGAATCACTACTGGATACCACATTACATTTAGATGTAAAGTCTCCTTAGGCTTTTCTTTGGTATGACAGTTTTTCAGATTTTCCTTGTTTCAGATGACCTTGACGGTTTTGAATGATACTGATCAGAACCTTCGTAGTATGTCCCTTTATTGGGATTTGTCTGATGTTTCTCTCATAATTAAACCAGGGTTGTAGGTTTGGGGGAGGAAGACCATGGATGCCAAGTCTTACTTTCATCACATTAGGATCCATCCTAGCAACATGATTTCTCATGGTTGATATTGATCCTGGTCACCTGCTGAGACTATTAGTCAGGTTCCTCTCCTGTAAATAAATCTTTAAAAATGAGACTATACTACACATAAAATTCTTCCTTAAAATTATTTAATTTTTTTCAAGAAAATTGAAATGAAACCGAAAGATTTGCCTAACAGAGAATATGTCTCACATACTTGCTTGTAAAAGACTTTTCTTATGATAGTAAACATCTATTTACTCTTTAAACTCCCACTGTTGCTAGTACTCTAAATTGAAGAACAATCTAGCCCTATTACATGCACTCTGGGGAGGAGTGTCAATCAAGATGTCCTGTCAAATCTCGACTGAGAGATAAGGGCTTATTTAGCAGAGGCAAATCAATGCATTTTTTCCAGATATTTAAATCTTGGATCTTAACACTAAAACAGGAAATAGTCAAAACTGATTTGATATGAATGTGGTGCTCCCAAGAAACCGTTCATTAATTCTAGCTATATTGTTCCCGAAGCCTTTCCAATTACTGTCCTTCTGATGCCGATTGTTGTCTTTCTTTGATTCTGTAATCTACTCCATTCATTTTTTTCTTAGGCTTTGATAGCATTCATGTCTGTTGCTTACAGTGAAAAAATCGTTAATTGTAGTTACTTTAAAGTAGTAATGAATAACAAGAATTGGTGGCATTATTTTCACCATAACATATTTCATCTTTAAACAGATTTCATGTCCTCCTTTCTCAGGTCTTGAAAGTTTCCTCCTACTTCCTCTCCTTCCCTCATTTTTGGTAGTTGAGCTATTGTTTTTATGGTTTATAAAAACCATAAACCATATAAAGCATGGTTTATGACTATAGTGTTCAGGAGGGCTTAGTTAAGCTGGATAACAGCAACCATAAATTTTAATGGTTCAACAAAAAATTTTCCCTTACTCATGCTGTATCGCCATTATAGGTCAACTGGAAGTTCTGTTGCATGTCTCTTTACTTCGGGATAGGATTTCCATATTCCCAACAGACAGGAATCTTCAGGATTTGAGAAAGAGAACAACATTCCTGTGGATTCTTGGGAATTCCCCAAAATGCAAGTTATTCTGTATGTTGCATCATACTCCACATATTTTAAAATTGTAATACATGACCATGTCTATAAAAAACAAATCCTTTTTTGTATTGTGGTTATGCTAAAAGCTTCAGAGGTTTTCTTTTATTTTTTTTTAACGACCAACCAATTTTATTTTCTTTACCAAGAATTGATTTTTTGAATTTAATTTAATTTTTGTGTGTGTGTGTTCCAAAATTCAGAGGTTTCCTTTGATTAAAAAAAAAGATTTCTAACCATGGGTATAGGGTTAATTTTGGGGTATGATGATCATGTTCAAAAATTAATGTATTATTTATACAACTCTGTGACTATTTTAAAAACCATGGAATTGTATACTTTAAAAGGATAAATTTTATGGTATATAAATTATAACTAAAGAGAGAATAGATCATAATAATAGAATAATTTATTATGATGATGATGATGAACCAAAATATTGTCAAGAGCTTTTATATTTTCTCTCTATATATACTTTTTCCATAATATTTTATATATCCTAATATATATTTAATATGTTATATCTAATGTATCATATTAGATATTATAAATGCTAATATATAATAGATAATAGATATATTCATTCATAATAATAAGCTATACTTTTATTGTATATAATAATATATTATAAACACATATTTATGTCATATATGGTACATAATAATATATATTTACAAATATATGTATATATACACACATATATATATCTATATATGTATCGATGACATGTGAAAATAATATTAGCCTGATATTGACATTTGGTGATATCAAACTTTATACAAAGGTATCATTAACAGAAAATAAATACCAAATTAAAATCATTTAAATAATTGATAGGTAAACCCCAAATATTTAAATTTCCCTGCCAACCTTATTATATATTAGTGTTGAATTGCAACCTGATACTTCTGGATGAGTATAAGCTTACTCATGTATGAATACTGGCACACATTAAGGAAAGGGTCACTTATGAGTATTGACACATATCAGTCCCTTAAGTATTTTGCTGACTCTCAATATCTCCAACAGCCCATTCTAGTCGCTTAGCTAGTGAATTATCACTCATGCTTCTGATACCTAGAATGGAAACACAAGGTCTTATGCCTCCACAATGTTGTTTTGCTATTAATTGCTGAGATACACAATTACTTGTGTTTTCACATATCTTCATAGATTCTTCACAATGATCTAATGAGGTAGTATTTATCAGCATTGCTTTTATGTATGAGAACATTAAGACGTGGGAAAAAAAGTAACTTGGGGTGCCTGTTTGGCTCAGTTGGAAGAACATGCAACTCTCGATCTCAGGGTTGTGAGTTCAAGCCGCATGTCGGGTGTAGAGATTACTTAAAAAAAATAATAATAATAAAGTTAAAAAAAAAAAAAAAGAAAAGAAGCAACTTGACCAAGATTGCACAGGTACTGAATCACATTTGACTAATACTTACTGGTTCCATATACATTACTGAGTGAATCACACATTTCAGCATCTCTAAAGGTGGGTATTTTATGATCTATACTTTTTTTGATAATAAATAGATCTCAAACATCTGCTTGGTTCCATAATCAAAGACTTGATAATCACACCTTTTCCCTCAAAAGAATTAGTAGTCAAATAAATTTCAACACTATAGTTACTTGTGAGAAAAAAAAAAAAAAAGGTCAAGAAGCAGGAGTTTTTCTTCAGACTCAAGTCCCCTGCTACAAACAACATTCCTAGAGCCAGATTAAATATATAGTCCTTGCTGTGGACTGGCATGTTTGATTCTACCTTTCCAAATTCCTTGTTGAAACTCTAAGTTCCAGTGCAATGGTATTAAAAGGTGGGGGCTTCGGGAGGTACTAAGTTTTAGATGAGGTCATGAGGCTGGTATCTCCATGATGGGATTAATGTCCTCATAAAAGACAAGGAGTCTAGTGCTTTGCTCTTTCAGTCCTGTGAGGATACAATGAGAAGACTGACATCTGCAAATCAGGAAGAAGACCCTCACCAGAAATTGAATCTGCAAGCACCTTGATCTTGGACTTCCCAGCTTCCGGAACTGTGAGAAGTGAATGTCTGTCATTTAAGCTACCCAGTCTATGGTATTTTTGTTAGAGTAGCTTGAGCTCACTGAAACAGCCCTATAAGTTTTAGAAAAGTAGCCAAGGAGAAAGATAGAAAATATTAGGGTAGGGGTATGATTTTGTTTCTATCTTTCATCTGTCTTAAAAATTTAATAGACAAGAAAACATTAGGTAGGTTATTGTTAATAAATTGGCCACCTTCTTTAGCTTCCATTGATACTGTGGCCTGGCCTTAGCATAACCTGCTTTGGGGCTTTCCGTGTTGCCAATGAAGTATGTGGTCAGCAAGTTCATCTTCCTTCTCTTTGTTAAAAGAGACTTGTTTCATGGTGCAGCAGTTCCTGATAAAAATTTTAAGGAAGGACACTTTAGTGACCCAAGTAATCCGTTCCACCAAAGTTGCCTCTGAAGCCATTAAACCTTTGGCCTATACCTTCTGGGCATGAGCCCAAATGAAAAAACTAAAACAAAAACCCCAGTCCCATTAATACTTCTTGCCCTAAGTTTTTTGTCTTAGTGAATAATTTGTATATGACAGAATTCTATCTGTTCTTGGCAAATACTTACACAGGTTTCTTTTGAGATGAAGGATATCCTCCATAAGACTGAAGCTAAATATTCTTGCTTAATTTTTTAATTTTTTTATTTTTTTTTAAAGATTTTATTTATTTATTTGACAGAGAGAGATCACAAGCAGGCAGAGAGGCAGGCAGAGAGACAGGAGGAAGCAGGCTCCCCGCTGAACAGAGAGCCCGATGCGGGACTCGATCCCAGGACTCCGAGATCATGACCTGAGCTGAAGGCAGCGGCTTAACCCACTGAGCCACCCAGGCGCCCCGCTTAATTTTTTTAGATGAGAACTTGGGAAGGGTGCAGAATTTTTAAAAAATGTACTTCTTGTGTATTTGTATTTCTTCCTCTACTGGTCCTTCTCATTTATTTATGCATAAGGATAATTTCTATGAATCAGTGATTAAGCAAGTACAATTCTAGTACCAAGGGGGAAGTTTCCTGTACAAATCTCATTTTAATAAGTTAAACAGAGGCCTAGTGAGAGAGAGAAAGAAGTTCTCAGGTGGCATAGAGAGAACTATTTTAAAAATATATATGTCCCACCTTTGTTACTGATTTACATAATATATAAACATCCATTGATTACAAATGTACATAAATGCACACATACAATGATACAATGCATATTCATGTGTGCTTTTTACTATGTTCTCTTTTTAATTTTCTTTTCCAGTTTTACTTAAAAGTTAAATAAAAGCTTCTCCCTTATGCTACTATTGCTACCACCACCCACAAACACTGATGCGGGGAAGCCATCTTATATTTTAATATATAGATAGATTTTTTTCTGTGCTTATAGAATTATATTAAATGAATATATGTATCTGTCTATACAAACATACACACATATGTGAGATATTTAGGTCTTTGCTTAGTTTCCAAAAATGGCATGACAGTAGATATGCTCTTTATATATTGCTCTTCTCCTTCAACCGAAGTTCTTAGAATCCTTTTGAGTCAAGTGGTGTGATCCAACTTATTATTTTTAATAAATACAATATATCCTAAAGTATGGATTTATCATAATTTGTTCAATCATATCCTTTTCACTTGTTTCCACCTTTTATTTTTATTTTTTTTTTTTTAAGATTTTATTTATTTATTTGACAGAGAGAGATCACAAGTAGACGGAGAGGCAGGCAGAGAGAGAGAGAGGGAAGCAGGCTTCTTGCTGAGCAGAGAGCCCGATGTGGGACTCGATCCCAGGACCCTGAGATCATGACCTGAGCCGAAGGCAGCAGCTTAACCCACTGAGCCACCCAGGCGCCCCTGTTTCCACCTTTTAAAAAAATTCTAGTAACTATGAACAACGCTACAGTAATTATCCTTGTACATACTTTCACACACATTGGTGTTTTTCATTCTTCAGAATAGATGCCCAAGAGAGGAATTACTAGGTCAAAGCATGTATCAGTTGCTGGAGGCTAGACAGAGTAACTCAAACTGCCATCCTTGGTGGCTCCCTAGCTTACATTCCAGCAGCTGGAAGGAGAAAAGTGCATTAAGGAGCACTTCTGTGTGTGGGATGTTTATAAGGACCTGGCCCAGTAGGGGTGCTGTTAGGGAATGATTGTTTCTGCCCCCCCCCGCCAATTCATATGTCAAATTCCCAAAGCTGGGTATTTGTACGTAGAGCCTTTGGGAGATAACTGGGTTTAGATGAGATCATAGGGATGAAACCTCCACAGTGGGGGGGGGGGGGGGGGGCGAGGGGTGTGAGCAGAAGAGGAAGAGAGGTCAGGCCTTTCTCTGCCATGAGAAGGACACAGCAAGAATGTTGCAATCCAGGAAGTGGGCACCCACCAGGAACGAAATCTGCCGGCTCCTTAATCCCGGACTTCTCTGCAGCTTCCAGAACTGTGAGAACTGAGTATCTGTTGTGTACACACATCAAAACCTCACATGGTGCCCCTTAAATACATACAATGCTTATTAATCATTCCACAAAAAAGCTGAAAAAAAGAAAATCTGTTGCTTAAGCTCCCTAGTCTACGGCATTTTGTTACAGCTGCCCAAGACAGTACAGGCACAAACCGTTCCTTCTCAGGCATTGGCCAAATGCAGTCACGTGAGGCAGGAAAATGGAATCGAAGCACACGCCACAGAAGTAGAGAAAAATAGATTTGGAGAGCTCTGGGCCTTCTCTTTTGATAAATGTGTGTGGGCGCTTTCCTAAATGTTAGTTTGCTTTTCTAAAAAGTCTGTAGCTCCACATTTCTTTACTGGCCGAACATAGATGTTATAGGGCTTTTTAACTTTGAATGCCATGATGATTGTTAATTGATCTTTTAAAAATATAACTTGCATTTGTTTTTCTGATGGCAATTAAATTCAAACATCTTTTCAAATGCTGCTGGGCACTGTATTTGCTTCTCTGTGAATTGCTACTTCATAGTCTTAGCCCACTTCTTAATGGAGGTTTTTGGTTGTCTTATCAGTTTATAAGAGATTGTTAGAGTTATTAACCTCTGAATTGCAAATATCATTTCCAAATCTGTCATTTTCTTTTTATAGCAGTTGTGGT
This sequence comes from Lutra lutra, assembly GCF_902655055.1. Lineage (NCBI taxonomy): Eukaryota > Metazoa > Chordata > Mammalia > Carnivora > Mustelidae > Lutra > Lutra lutra. Next base: position 73,394,174 of record NC_062285.1, read on the forward strand.
ATCTTTCTTCTGTAAAAATGTTACATTTTAAATTATAAAATTCTTATCTTTTCTCTTATGGTTTATGGTTTCTGGTATACCAGTTTGGTTAAAAAGTTCTCACAAAAATTGTGCATACAGTCTCCCATGTTTTATCTATAATGTTACTGCACTGCTAAAGTTTAAACATTTCTTCTATCAGGATATTATTCATTTTAAGGGAAATAATAAATCGCAGGCATGAGTAGAGAGGTGAATTCATCACTGTAAAGTTGGATTCATTCGAACAAACTTTTTGGCCAAATACTGACTTGTACAATGTAAAATAGGGTTCACTTTTATTGTCTTACAAATGTATAAGGGTCCAATCTCTAAGTTTTTGGCTTCTCAATATTTCAAGCAATAGTAAAAATATTCTTGTCATTTTTCCCATTGTTCATCTTTTGGAGTGTGTGAAAACACATCAATGAGATCGCCACAGAAGCCTCTTGAGCTTTTGTAAGGAAATGAACATCCGCTATCACATTGTAAAGAAGAGAAGCCTGCTTATCCAGGCTTATCCAAGAACTGATCAAATTCTGTGAAATTCATCACTTGCTTTCATAGGAAAAAAAAACCACGTAAGTATAAAAAGTAACTGCAGACTTAAAACCATGATAAAAGTAATAATAAAAATCTATACCATTAAGAAAACTACAAGATGGATGTGAAGTCTCACACATGAACCCATTTTCCCCTTCATTCCTTTTGCCTTTATGTTCAGGAAGTAATTGTGACCCATTGATTCTTTCCTTTCATTGTCAAAGAAAAATGTCAAGGTTAGAAACCACTTCCAGTCACATTACTTTGGAGCCCCACTTTCCTCTCACTTATTCTTTTAAAAGGCCTTTGCTTGGGCTTAGTAGGGCAAGTTGAATGTCTGAGATCTAAAATGTCATAAAGAAATGCTCTTGTTAAAAAAATCACATTTCCATGAACAGAAATATTCAGAACACAAGGAGAGGATAGCACATTTTAAAATACCAGAGTAAACCATGGTATTCTTTCCCCAATCAGCTGTACACAGCTTCTGTTAGATTGTATGCTAACGGAGCCCTCACACACAGAATGTCACTGACATGAAGAAATTCTAAGAAAAATTTTAAATGAAGTTTGATTTTCCTGGCAGACATTGCTAAAGCTATTCCAGTTTAGATGTTCTGAGCACAGCCCTGAATTTCAGCACTTCTCCAGTTTCAATCACTTCCACGGGCATATCTTTATTTAATCATTTCAGTTTGAAAGGCATATTTGTTGTCCATTTTAAGCACATTTCTTTCATTATCACTTTGTCACCCAAAAATAGTGTTTTCTTGAGGGCTCATTTTTATTTAGCAAAAATGACCATAATGCCCTTTAAAAGTTGTGAAATCTTCTTTTGAATATTTTCAAATACCTAGAGCCATAGACTCAAAGATTTTCAGAATAATTTAACTTATATTCGTGTATCAGGCTTAAATATGTTAGGTGAAGAAACAAAACAGTATGTATGTTCGGGTGCTGATTTCTTAATTATAAAAATTGGTACCACTCAAACTATTTTGGCAAAAATATCTCTCGGGACTACTCTGGTCATTTTCTTGAAAGCATGTTCTAGTCAAATGATTAATGACTCCCTGATGGAGAGAACCACCATGATTTATCTGCTTTCTTATTCTTCTTTTTGTTGAGCTTTATGTTTGGAGAATGACTTCATTCAACAGCTTCTTTGATAGCTATAAAATATCATTACATCCAGATGTAATGAACATTGTAATTAGTCTCATTATATATGACAGTAGCAAACTCACATTTGGGTTCTGGAGAATACTGAGAAACTGAGGAAAGTTGAGGCCCCTCTTCCAAGAACAATGAATGTATGAACAAACACTAATGGGTTGATAAGGTATTTCTTCCAATCCATGAAGCTTATAAATGGACCGCTAAGATTCAATATTGTCATTGTGGTAGTGATCTACTGCTGTGTAACAATATTGTCACAAATTTAGCACTTAACATGGCACATTTTTTATCTTGCAGCTTCTGTTGGTAGGAGTCCTGCTATGCTTAGCTAGGTTCTCTTCTTTAGGGTCTCACAAAGTTGTAGTCAAGGTATTGTCAAGGCCTATGGTCTGAGGCTTGAGTAGGATCCACTTCCAAACTTGTTGGTAGAATTTAGCTCCTTGCAGGGACTTGAAGGCCTATTTTCTTGCCAGCTGTTGACCAGAGGCTGCCTTGAGTGCAGTTTACAACATGACATTATTGGTGACTTCTTTAAAGCCAGCAAGTGGGAGAGAATCTACCAAGACCAACTTATAATTTTTTCAGCTTTGAGGTATAATTAACAAATAAAAATTGTGTATATTTAAGGATGACTTGATGTTTTGATATACATATACATTTTGAAATGGTCCCCCCAATCAAACTAGTTAATATTTCCACCATCTCACATAATTTTATTTATCTCTTTTTCCTTCCTTCCTTCCTTCCTTCCTCCTCCTCCTTTCCTCCTCCTTCTTCTTCTCTTTCTTCTCTTGTGGAGACAGTACTTAAAGTTTCCCTTCTTAGCAAATTCAAGTATACAGCTTTTTTTTTTTCCTGTCTGGAGCCATGGATGGTGCAGAAAAAAAGAAAAAGAAGGTTCCTGCTGTGTCAGAGACTCCTAAGAAAAAGCAGAGGAATTCTGCAGAGTTAATATCAAGCGTCTGAGAAAGAAATTTGTTCAAAAGATGCTTCAAAAGGCATTGAGGAAGCTTATTTATGAAAAAGCTAAGCATTACCACAAGGAATATAGGCAGATATACAGAACTAAGGTTCAAATGGCGAGGATGGCAAGAAAAGCTGGCAACTTCTATGTACCTGCAGAACCTAAATTGGCATTTGTCATCAGGATCAGAGGTATCAATGGTGAGAACCTGAAGGTTTGAAAGATGTTGCAGCTTCTTTCTCTTCACCAGATTCAGGACCATCTTTGTTAAGTTCAGCGAGGCTTCAGCTAACATGCTAACAATTGTGGAACCATATTTAGCATGGGGGAGGCCCCAAACCTGACATCTGTACATGAATGGATCTACAACCATGGTTATGGCAAAATCAATAAGAAGTGACAGATAACACACTGATTGCTCAATCTCTTGGTAAATATGGCATCATCTGCTCAGAGGATCCGATTGACAAGATCTATACTGTTGGAAAAGTTTCAAAGAAGAAAACAGTTTCTTATGGCCCTTCAAATTATCTTACCCATGAGGGAGGATGACGAAAAAGACCACGCATTTTGTAGAAGGTGGAGGTGCTGGCCACAGGGAAGACTAAATCAATAGCTTATTGGAAGGATGAGCTAAGGTATCTAACAATGATTATTGTTTTCATCTGGTCAGTTAATACATGATTACTTTCAAATTGAAAAAAAAAAAATTCAAATATACAATATGGTTTTGTTAACTAAAATCACCATGCTCTGTTCATTAGATCTCCAGAACTTACTTATATTATATAACCAGAACTTCGTACTGTTTGACTAACTTCTCCCCATTTCTCTCCATGCACAGCCTATGATAACCACCAGATGCAACTCCCTGCATCTATGGATTTGACTATTTTTGATTCCTCATATAAATGAGATTATGCAATATTTGTCATTCTGTTTCTGGCTTATTTCACTTAGTGTGATGCTCACCAGGTCCATCTACATTGTCACAAATGACAGGGTTTCCTTCTTTTCTTAAAGCTGAATTACATGTATCTACATCTCACCTTCTCTTTATCTTTTCATCTGTCAACAGACATTAGGTAGCTTTCTGTATCTTGGCTATTGTGAACAATGCTGCTGTGAACAGAGGGGTACAGATATCTCTTTGAGATACTTTTATTTCCTTTGGGTATAGACCCTGAAGCAAGATTGCTGGATGATATATTTCTACTTTTAATTTCCTGAGGAACATCCGTAATGTTTTCCATGGTGGCTGTACCAATATGGGACACAAGGGTTCACTTTTCTTCACACACTTGCCAATGCTTGTTATCTATTGTCATTTTGATAATAGCCATTCTAAACTGTGTGATGTTTTAATTAAAATAATAGTAAATATTCTGAATTTCTTGTTATAAAATGAAGTAAAAAATTAAAAGTTCTAACAATTTTTAGGTGTGCACAAGATTACCTCAATTTGTATTCCATATTCAAAACAGCCAAGTAGTTTTATGTAACCTATGAGTTACTATGTATTGCCTCACCATGTTTTTTAAAGAAGGGGTTTGGCTTATATTTGTTATTTTCAAAATAAAAAGATCTATTAATTCCAAGTCCTATGATCTAGTTATTTCATGAATAAGATGATAATATTTATTGCATAATTTAAGAATCATGTAATACAGTAATTTAGGAATTATTTTCCCAGCACCTATGTGGTCAAGACAGTTGGGCAATATGTAAAATTACCAGTGGAAGTGAGAAGAGGGGGAATTTAACTGTGACTGGAGTGACCACAAAGGACTTCAAGAGGGCGATCCATAAAATTTTTTTTTGAAACTGGGAGAAAACCATAAGATGATGTAGTCCAATGACATCATTTTACATGTGTAAAGACGGTCATGCGTATGTATTCCTAATGTCCTATACAGCTGAACATTTGGTCCCAGTACATGGATCCTCTACTCTGTCCATTTTGGTATGCTCTTTTTCTAAGGCTTTTCCAGGCAGAAGTGAAGGGTTTTACTTGACTCATGATTTAAAAATTAGGTGTGGGAAAGACTTTATCATAAAAGGAGTTCATTTATTCCTTCCATGGAGACTCTAAGCTTCTTCTTTTTTTTTTTTTTTTTTTAGATTTTATTTATTTATTTCACAGAGAGAGAGATCACAAGCAGGCAGAGAAGCAGGCAGAGAGAGGAGGAAGCAGGCAGAGAGAGGGGGAAGCAGGCTCCCTGCTGAGCAGAGAGCCAGACGTGGGGCTCGATCCCAGGACCCTGAGATCATGACCTGAGCTGAAGGCAGAGGCTTAAACCACTGAGCCACCCAGGCGCCCCAGAAGCTTCTTATTTTCAAAACAAGAGAAATCTTTTCTGAGGCAAAATGAACAGGGGTTTGGAGTAGAGATCCAATTGCCTTAAAGAAGGCATGATATAAAATGGACTAGAAGCAAAAGAGATGTAAATTGTATGTTTTATGGAAAGAAACTTGGCCAGAAAAATTTCAAACATCCTGACCTATTAATACTTATAAGGAAATAAAAATATACCAACAAAGATTTATATACATAAATGTTCACAAAGTTATCTACAAAGCAAAAGCTGAAAATTATCTACATGTTTGATTAGAATGAGAGATTTCTTGATATTCTGAATCTTTGGGTTGGGGGGTGGGGCGGTTACGTCTTCTTAAGACTTCCGACATAAATGGAGTAGAATGGTAACTTACCAGGTGGAACCATGCTAGTATAAATCAAGGCTGGCCCAGGTGTGCTGGTTTTTTGGCAATTTGCAGAACTACCACAAATGATAGAAATGAATTCCTAAGCTGTCAGAAAAATTACTGGCTCAAAAGAAGGCAGTGTCTATTTGGCTAAACTCTTCAAGAAGATAGTCATTAACGTTTTGAAACTTCCATCATTTGTTATTTCTGAAGTTAAAGGGAAGTTAAATTGATAACTTCATGAAAAAAAAATTCCTATGTTAAAATAAAGCAAGGTTTTTGAGTTTCTTTTCCTCCCTTTTTCTCAGTTGTTTTTATGGGACTAGATGCTTGGAGACAAAGCTAACACAACAAGAAATTTTAAAAACGTGGTTTCAAAGAGCAGCTTCACTGTCTTATTGATAAACTGATATATTATTATCAAACCAATTTTAATTCAGTCTTCAAAATGTAATAGTTCTTTCAGAATAACCAGGAGACACTTTAAGAATAATGCATTTTGTCCATCATTTACTTTCATCTGTCATTTAAATACTGATTTTTTTTTTCCTCCATCGGAAAAAAAAGAAAGTTTTACCATGTTTTCAACATGCTGTCAAAGATGTCTTTATTGTCTTCCCAGGAGATGTCTATGCAATTTCCTCTCCCTGGAAGGATGATATACTGACCTTCCTCATTCAGACAGAATAAAATAGGTTATGGTGGCACTACCCACCTCCCACATAACTTCATTCCTATCAGTGAAGAGACAAAAGAAACTTTAAGTATTAAAATCTCTTTTACTTCATTTTCTCAGTGTTCCTTTCAGATGGTATTTGGAAACGAACTGAGGTTGAACGTTAATTAAGGTCTAAACGTTAATTAAGGTCTGAACTTCCTCTCAAAGTCCACCATTCATAAGTGGCCCTGTTTACTGATGAAAGAGAGAAAGGCAGAAAGTATTCTCTGAAACCTCAGAGACAGAATGTGTTCAACAGAATGCCCCGGAGAAGTGGCAGTTCCAAAACCCTGTATCAGGGAGACACTTAGCATGTCTGACTCCATATTGCTTCTCGCTCCCTTGCTGCTGTGACCTAGAGCTTAGAGACTACGCCTTAACCCTGCACACAGACATGTTAATCATCAAAGGAATTGGAAAAGGAATTTAGAGCTGAAATTCGAAAAAAAAAAAGTCTTTTTTTTTTTTAACCCCAACTTACCTCACTCAAGAAGATAAGGGAATATGTAAAGAAATGACTATGCTATGTTTAAGGTTTGCAAGAATGACATGACCAGATTCCTGTATCCAAAATCAGCTGACCGAGGACAAAATAAGTTACACAACCGCCCTCAGATGTCAGTCATCTTTTCACTCTAAATCCCTCCCACGTTCCCCACGTCCTAACATAAAAGATGCTCAAATCTCATGCTGGGGGTGATGGTTCATTGGGATGATATCCACCATGTCCTCCATTAGCTGATTTTCCAATGAAGTTGCTCTCCTCGCCCCAAATTTTGCCTCTTGACTTATTGGCCTGTTGTGCAGCATGCAGAATGAGCGTGGAATCATTCACAACACCTGCTTATTCTTCTAAAAGTTAAAAAAAAAAAACGTATGTATTATGAAACACTGTGAAGACTTGGCTTCTGAGAGCGAGGTTTAAGATTTTTTGTGTTTTTGCTAAAATGGTTAAATTGTCTTACTTTTTCAATTTAATTTTTTAGAATGTTAAGAATTAGTGTATATTCCCAAAATTAGGGGGAAAGATTAATATATATATAAATATATGTCACATATATTTATATATGCTAATATGTTATATATTAATATATCAATATATGTTATTTATTACTATATATAATAATTATTATATATTATTATTAATATATAGTAATATGTTATTATATGTTATTATATATTAATATGTTTTGTATTAATCTATATAATGAATTATTTTCGCAGATTGAGTTAATGAATATAATAAAAATGACCTCTGAAACATTAATAGGATCAATGCCTGGAGGACATAAAGTAGTTTGACCAGTCCTAGAGACAAGTTATCAAGGGCCAATCTTTAAAAATTAGCAATAATTTCACTGATGTCATTAAAATCTTTTACTTAGGGACGCCTGGGTGGCTCAGTTGGTTAAGCAGCTGCCTTCGGCTCAGGTCATGATCCCAGCGTCCTGGGATCGAGTCCCACATCGGGCTCCTTGCTTGGCAGCGAGCTTGCTTCTCCCTCTGCCTCTGCCTGCCACTCTGTCTGCCTGTGCTCACTCTCGCTTCTCTCTCTATGACAAATAAATAAATAAAATCTTTTAAAAAAAAAATCTTTAAAATCTTTTACTTATTTGAAGTTAATTTTTCAAGCAATTTCTATTGCAAGTAAGAATAAAATATTCATTGGTATGAAATTACGCACAAGAACTATTTGCAAAGTCTCCATGTCCATCATCCATTCATCCATTAATTTATTATTTTATTTATTCTGCAAAATTTATTGTCAAGTGTGATGCACTCTCTTAATACACTGGGGATATAGAACAACAACAACAAAATACCTTCCCTTTCCTCAAGGGAGTTCACAGTCCAATCAGCAAAAGAGATCTGCAAGACAATAAATACAATATTGTATTTAAACAATCTTTTTTAAAAGATTTATTTATTTGAAAGAGAGAGTGTGTCTGTGTCTGTGCATGAGTGGGGTAGGGGCAGAGAGGGAATCTTCAAGAAGACTACCACTGAGTATGGAGCTTGATGAGGGGCACGATCTCACAACCCTGAAATTATGACCTGAGCCAAAACCAAGAGTCAGCCCCTTAACTGACTGAGCCACCCAGAAGCCCCTTAAATAATATTTTTCAAATATATGCTGCTTTAGATATACATTTTTATTTTTTTATTTTTTATTTATTTTTTTTAAAGATTTTATTTATTTATTTATTTGACAGAGAGAGATCACAAGCAGTCAGAGAGGCAGGCAGAGAGAGAGGAGGAAGCAGGCTCCCTGCTGAGCAGAGAGCCCGATGCGGGGCTCGATCCCAGGACCCTGAGACCACGACCTGAGCCGAAGGCAGCGGCTTAACCCACTGAGCCACCCAGGCGCCCCTAGATATACATTTTTAAAGATTTTATTTATTTATTTGACAGAGAGAGAAAGAGATCACAAGTAGGCAGAGAGGCAGGCAGAGAGAGGGGGGGAAGCAGGCTCCCGCTGAGCAGAAAGCCCAATGGTGGGGCTTGATCCCAGGACCCTGAGATCATGACCTGAGCTGAAGGCAGAGACTTAACCCACTGAGCCACCCAGGCACCCCTAAATTTTTAAAGTATAAACAAGAAGGTTAAATTGTTCTACAGAGAGAGTAAGTTAGAAAAGACTATATGGAAGACATTTAAGCAGGGAATCATGGCAAAATTATATGAAAATGATATAAATGACTCTGACCTTGGATCCTTACACCCCCCGAACTGGGTTACCACTTCCTATTAAAGAACTGGGGCTTTGAGAGACCAATTAACATGCCTGAAGTTGCTTAGTGACTAGAAGCTGTTTCAGGATTTTAATTCAAGTCATTGTCTAAAACCCGTGTTCTTTCCTCTACTCAACATTGCTCATTTCCACACTTCCTTGTCTGAGACCTGCTGTAAAGATTTCTCTTCTCCCCCTGCTTGTTTTTAAGATCAATGCCACTCACAATGTGTCTTCCTGGTTTTGGACCCTCACTGTATTTAGTTTCAAGGAACTATAGAATCACAGAAATGGAAGGGATAGTTGAAGACATCCCGTTCAAGAGTGGTTTCACAACAAAGGGAAAGAAAAAAATCCTAGCAAAATTAAGTGACTTGAGCAAAATCAGAAACCAACTTAGACACAGAGTAGGTCCAGAACCTTCTAGTCCACGCACCTTCCCTTATGCCTAAACTGTCCCTTCTCTGGGGGGTCATAATATCCAGCGACATAGTTTGTTTTAGGGAGAGAACTGGCTTTCTTCTTTTTATCTTCAAAAAATGTGCCAAGTACATGGGAGTGGGAAGCCGAGAGCCATGAAATGAAAAGTAACAATTAAAGAAATCCCTCTGTTCCTGATAAGAAATGGGGCTATAAAAGAATAAGAGGAGAATCAAGAAGGCAGAGCATCCAAACTAGAGCCCCAAATTGTTAAGGTCAGAGACCATGATTTTTAGAAGCACAAGTGGTATTTTTATCGTGTGGCTACAAGTTGATCCTCGAGAGAGGACTTCAACTACCTCTATTTTCACATCAGTCTATTTGATTAGAAAATCAATTTTCTAATTGATTAAGTTCTTTCCAGCTTATCTCTCAACTCACACAAAAGACCCTGCAGGGCAAAGCACCCCTTGAAGAGAACAGAAACTACGCCCTCAAGCTGCCCTAAATGCCAGCAAGACCGCTTGTGATTGACCTCAAATGACTGAGCTGACCTTTGCTGCCCCATGGCATGTACCCACCGACCTTTGCCCCACACTTTCTTTATATAAACCTGGAAGTATTTTCAATACTGAAGACAGTCTTTGAGACTTTAGTCTACTGTCTTCCTGATGTTGGTCTCACTGAAATAAATTCCCTTCTCATTTCGCCACCGCTCATCTCTGTGCCTTTGGATCTTGCTAACAGTGAGGGGCCACACTTGGTCTTTTTGGGGACCCTGAGGCCAGATGCACTTGCATCCCTCTGCCCTGTTTATGCTCTTTGTCTTGACTTTTAGGAAAACCTCCTACAGTCATCAACACCTTATAGTATAAACGAAGGAAAATGAATTACATTTCATTTCTGGGATTATCTTGTGAAATAAAAAACAAATCCTGATTTAGCAAGGAGAGAGAACATTAGAAAGGCTAACCGAAAGACGGGGTGGGAGCAGGAAAGGACAATTTCAGGGAGAAGGGTGTTATGTCAATAAGGAGAATTCTGACCACAACATAGGTGAGAGTTTTAAGAGTTAGGTACAAAGGATTGTGTGGCTTTTTTGTTGTTGTTGTTTTGTCCTTGTTTTTAATGGTGTGTGTTGGCGGCGGGTGTGGGGGGTGGATAAGCAAGCCTAGAAAAAACCAAGTGTAGGGAAAATGGGTAAAAAGGTGGCCTCATGGGAGAGTGGATCTGCGTGTTTGATCCTGAGGCCCACAAAAGGGGCTGTGTGCTGGCTCTGACTGAGGGTGGTTCAAGTTCAGGGGAAAGAGTGAGGTTCCTAAAGTCTTGTTTACTCATTCATACTCCCTAGAGTTTTGAGAGGAGGTATAGCGGAAGAGAGAAGAAGCTCGAAGAGATATTCCAGTTGAGAGGAAAACCCACAACAAATATGTGGTAAAGTGGCAAGAACTATATGAACTATAAGAAAGTAGATAAAAAGCAAGGGAGGAATTCATACTCTCATTCATCTATGATAATATTTTATTTTGGTGCAGTTGGGATTTTTCTAGTTAAATATTAGTGCTTTATTAGTAGTTCAATTCAATTGGCTTAGGATATAGTCTACACATGATTTTTTTTAAATGATGCTCTATCTTGTGGACTGTGGAAAAGTTTCCACAGGCACTTGGAAAGAATATTAATTCTACCATCACTGGGGGAAGTGCTCTATACATGTCCATTCAATCATGTTAGTTTGTTAATTGTAATATTCAGCCCTTCTATAACTTTACTAATTTTCTTCCAGCTTGTTCTAATAGCTATTGAATGAACTATATTAAAGGCCTCTGCTATGCTGTGTATTTTTCTGTTTCGTTCTGTCATTTTGGGCTTATTTTACATCATTCAAAGTTATAATTTTTAGTTCATTAATTTCAAAAATTCTCTTACCTTCCAGTTGGATTGAATAACTTGAAATATATTTATTTTTCATAATGCTTCTTATCTGGAATCCTCCTTCATCTAATATTAGTAAAGTGATCATACATTTCTTTTCATAGTATTTGCATGATTTACATTCCTCTACCAATTTACTTTCAACCATTTTGGGTTCCTTCTCTTGTGGTAGCATGCATTTTATTTTATTTAGTCTAATCTCCCTTCAGATTCATTTTTTATTATTCCAATTTTTTTCCATCAGAAAATTGGTTGTAAATTCTTTCACTGTTCTATTTTTGGCTACTCTAGAGATCACGCATCACTGACTTCTTAATGAACCCAGACAATTAGATTTTTAAAATCTATTTCTCCTCTTCACTGTTTCATCATTGCTGTTATGAATTTGCTTCTACATTTATTTAAAACTTAACAAGGTATTGTGTACAGATCCAACTACACACATATTTTACCATTTCTAGTGCTCTTCTTTTATATCTGCAGTTACATTTTCCACGCAGGATCATTTTCCTTCAGCCTGAGGAAATCTCTCTAATACTATAATCAGATCAGTTGATGATAAGTACTCTAAGCTTTTGTCTGGAAATGTCTCTATTGCAACTTCTTTGCATCAGGATAGTTCTTGCGGTACATAGAAGTCTAGTTTGGCAAATTTTTCTTGTAGCACTTTAAAAATGTGATTTCAGGGGTGCCTGGGTGGCTCATCGGGTTAAAGCCTCTGCCTTCGGCTCAGGTCATGATCCCAGGGTCCTGGGATCGAGCCCCACATCGGGCTCTCTGCTCAGCGGGGAGCCTGCTTCCCTTCCTCTCTCTGCCTGCCTCTCTGCCTACCTGTGATCTCTGTCTGTCAAATAAATAAATAAAATCTTTTTTAAAAATGTGATTTCATTGTTTTTAGATTCCATTGTTTCTATCGAGAAGTCAGCTGTCAGTTTCATTGCCCTTTTTTAGTGATCATCTACTTTTCCTCTGGCTGCTTTTAAGAATTTATCTTTGTCAGGGCACCTGAGTGGCTCAGTGGGTTAAGCCTCTGCCTTCGCTCAGATCATGATCTCAGGGTTCTGGGATCAAGCCTGGCGTTGGGCTCTCTGCTCAGCAGGAAGCCTGCTTCCCCTTCTCTCTCTGCCTGGCTCTCTGCCTACTTGTGATCTCTCTCCCTCTGTCAAATAAATAAATAAATAAATAAATAAATAAAATCTTTAAAAAAATTATCTTTGTTATTGGTTTTCAATGTATTTCATATGTATTCATATGGTTTTTACTGTAATATGTACATATGTGTTTGTTTTTTTTGTTTGTTTGTTTTGTTTTTTTACTTATCCCACTTGGATTACCTGAACTTCTTGAATCTCTGCAATATCCTTTATTAATTTTGAAAAGTTCTCAGCAATTACCTCTTTAAATGCTTTTTTTGGGATCAGTCTCTGTATTTTTTAAAAACTAAACTCTTTTCCTTTTTACTAATCTTACTAAACCTGACCTCTTGTGTCTACTTGATTATTATTCATAGATTTCACCTCTTTATCCATTTTGTCTGTTTTTCATATATTCTCTTAATTATATTAACCAGTGTTACATTGAAATCTTTGTTTGCTAACTTTATTATCAGTTTCATTTGTGGGCCTACATCTACTCTGTTTTTTCTCTGATTATCAGTCATTTCTTTGTCTTTTCCTGTATTTACGATTTTTTTATTCCTAAATTCTTTTTAATAAAAAAAAAACTACAAAGAACCTGTTTGATTTAATCTTCTGACATAGTGGAGTTTCTCATTCTTGTGTTGGACACGTAGGATGAAGGGCTGATTATTTTGCTCTTATCAGGAATTTTGTTCTGTTAAGTCTGCTTGGCCGTTTTAATAATATTCAGGCTACCTCTGTTTTGTTTCAGAGTGTGGTTTTCCCAAACTTTGCTTGTGAGCATAATGGGTATTTTTCTCCTCAGTTCTGTCCTTCTAAGGTACCCAGTCCCACTCTCCAGAATCCTAACTTTTGAAGATAAATCTGTCAAATGTCTTGAAAGGGAGACTAGCTTGAAAGGGAAACAATTCACTTGAGGCAGGTCCCACATCTCTGGCTGGACTTTGTTTCCTAAGCACTAAATGGCAGCAGGAGACCTCCATCTTTCTTTGAGAAGCTTTTACCATAAACCTCCTGCAACCCACACAGCCGCAGAACTCAGAAAATATGCCATTAGTAAAACCAGTCCTGTGTTTGAAGTCCCTCGAGTTTCTAATTTGTCACTTCAGATCCACACAACTGCTTTGCCTGTCTCTCTTTCCCCCAGGAGCTGCCAAGACTTTTACGGCAACCTTCAAGTTTTGCTCTAATCTAATGACTTCATTAAATAGAAATAGCTAGCAACCTTCAGCTTCACCTAAGACAGAGTCTTGCTCTTCTAGAATTGTGGTTCATCTAGTCTCATTTCCTCCACGGTTTTCTAATGCCTTTAAAACACAATTTTTGTGATTTTCTAGCTTTTTCTAATTGTTCCAACGGAAGGGTGGCCATTCACCACCTACTATGTTTATTTAGGAGACGAAGTGTCGGTATATATTAAAACAATTCTTGTTCTCTTCTGAAATTTCATATCACTTATAGTCTTTGATGCATTAATCCTATTCTTATATTGTTTTATTGCTTAATGTATGCTAGTCTTATTTCCTTGGAAATTACAAATGTTGATGGAAGAAATATTGCTTTATGTCTCATATAGACCTATCATAATACTGAACATGGCATAATTAAAAGCCAGTTTGAAACATCTGATAGTTGAAAAAGCTGGTCTATGGGACATGATAAATATTCATCACAATCACAATTCTTCCAGCTTTATCCTTGTAAATCCTTGTCTAATCCATATATCCAGTTATCTATTCATATGTATACCCTTTCTCTCTCTGACCCCCTGCAAACTGTCTTCATAAAACTCTTCTCAAGGACTGAGAGAGTAAGCATATATGAAACAAATCTACAGCTTTTGTAAATCTGCTTATAAAAAAAGTGGCTCTTTGCATTGTTTCTTATCCCTTAAGTGTGAAATCCATCCAAGAATTTAGGGCAATGAAGGTTTATTTCTCATGATAAACTCGCATGCTTCCTTCAATTAAGCAGTAAGTATTTTCTAATCCATGTACTTTCTTCTTTGCCCTGACTGCTATGAAAATAAGGACTATTTTTTTGTTTAGTGATTAGTGCTACATGAGTGTATGTGTAATCTGTTTTTATTCTTACTCCTTACCCCTTGTTTCTTTATGTGGTATGTGTTAATTGTACGGGCATTTTTGTGTAGATTTATGACAAGCCTAACCACATTTTAAAAATGGGTAAGAGTCTACATAATCATATAAAGCCAATATGATGGACTAGACAGCCAGAGGTTTGTCAGCTTTGACAGATGTTAGGCTTTTTTATTGCCAGGAGAACCAACTTAGCATTGTTCACGTAATATTTGCCAAATATTGGATCATTAGCACAATCTCATGGGATTATCATTCATTTTTCTGGACTTGTACTTTTTTTTTATTTATAAGAAGATTTAACTATCTCTCCATGACCCAAGCTCTGGTGTTGTGTGTTTAAAATTTACAGAAAAAAGGGTAACATTTCCAAAACTTTCTAAAGGTTTGCCAACATAAGCTCTGGGCATCTTAAGTATCTGAACAATTAAGTTACTTTTTAAAATTTTACTAGAACAATAAGGGACAAAGATAAAGCTCCACCAGAGGATTGTATAAGCAAGAGTCCAAGATTTGGGTGACAGAATAGGCTATAATATCAAAGCTTTATAGATGTGTAGAATTAATAGGTTAGGGAGAAACTGATAACTCTTTAATGAGGACAATCTAAAATTTTCTTTTCAATAACCGTAGTTAGCATTTGTGCCCAAATGTTGTATGACTGGCAACTTCATTTCATTTTCCAGATGTCAAATAATCTCTGCCCGTAAGAAAGCAGATTGTTAATTCCATTCATGCATGCTCACCCCGCAGAAGACAACGTTGCTTGAAAGATCATTTCCAAATAAAAAGGGCAAACTGTGGAATTATTTGGGGCCTACCAGTAGATTATAGTCCTGAATGAAACGAAAGTTCATGCAACCACACTTTGTAAACTTGCGCTGTAGACAGTTGGAGGTTTGCTGTATAAGGCAAAACAAAAGCTCACTGAGGGCCAGTGTTGGAGCAATTTGACTAAAGTCAGTCCTCTGTGTAAGTAAGTAATTACTTAACTATGTCCTGTGGTGGTTTCTCCAACTTTCTATCAAGATAATATTAATTTATCAAAAAAGTTATTACGACAGTGATTTTTATAAACAAAAGACTTTATTTCAAATATATTTTACAGTTTGTGTGTAATTAGGATTGCTTTCCAGACTCTGAAATTTAATACTAAATTGAACAGGCAAGGTACAAAATGGTGTGTTTACTTAGGCCTACTGAATTCCTACAGTTCTGGTAATTTTTAAATTTTTAAAATTTTTTCCTTTTAAAATTGAATCAGTAGCGACAGCAGTGTAAAACAACTTTCATCCTCTTGAGTTATATTTTGAACAGCAACAAAATACCATTCCATTCCATATTCGCCTGCATATTTAGAAAATGGCAATAATGGGGAGTAAAATCTCATGAATCTGGACCTGACTAATTGAAAAATGATGATTATTGTGATCAGAGCTGGACTGGTTCATTCTTGGTGGTAAAAATAATTTGCTAAGCAAATTGGTAGAACAAACAAAATCGTAGGACAGATGTTTAGCCTGCTTAAGAAAACATAACTATTTTTAAGAACTTTTAGCAATACTATTGCATACACTTTACATACTAATTACAATGCTTACTTATAAAACAGGTCCTCTCAGCTAGCTATTAGATTGCTTTAGCAACTCAAGAAAAATAAATCTTTTTTTTTTTTTTCATAAATATTCTTTAACTCGGACATCGGACTAATTCATGCTTACCTTCACCTCCATTGCTATAACTGAGGTTTCAGTGATGATGTTAAGTTATAAACAGGGATGACTGCTGAACTTCAAAATTTGGTAAGAATGACAGTGTCCTGATTTCTTAAAAATACATATGTGAACGTTCTCAAACACCAACCAGCGAAATTGGCAAAACGGAGATAAATGAAAAAAAAAAAAAAATGGGTTTCATTTTACTATTGCCAGTATTCTTTTGGTTGTTCAAGGCATTGGCAGAAAGAAAACAATCCATTATTGCATGCTAGTCCTAAATATTCCATAAGAAAAAAAAAAAAAAGGCCAAGAACAAAATGCTTCCAAATGGAAGCATCACAGGACAAAACCAAGCGAACTTTATTTGGTAGGAAAGAGAGCGTAGCGATGGTTGGGACCTCACCCCTCGAGGGAGCAGGCTTCAGCACGAAGATCCCCACCCCCCACCCCCCCACCCCCCCACCCCCCGCCCAGTCCACATATCCTTAGCGCATCCATTATGATAATGCCGTTTTTTGAAGCAAGGGGCTGAGACTGTGACCAGTGTAGCCATAGGTGGTCTATTATAAACACTGCATGGAATGTTTATCTCTTCACTTCTTCAACGGCTATTTTCCTTCCCAAAGAACCTCGATGTGTTTTGCAAATACTAAGTGCGTGTCGTTTTGTGTGTTTCCCTTCTATTTTCAGTGTTCGCTCCCTTGGGAGTCTCCGAAGCCTCCTGCTTTGCCCATGAACTACGCCAAAGCAGAGAAACGAGGATAACGTACAGAAATGGTGCTAGAGGGTCAAACACAGTCTAGGAGGAGACAGATTGCGAGCTCTCTCCAGTCTCCAACTCCCGCCTCTCGCTGACCCTAAGCTTGCAGGTTTTCAGAGGCTGAAGGTTAAGGATGGTGACCCAATGTCATTAGGAGAGGGCAAACAGCCCCACCTCCTGGTTGTTTTGAGACACCAGGGCACACCGCGGGATTATCTGGAGCTGCTCAACAGCAACAGCTTTATCTCCATCCCCAGAGATTTCTGATTCACTACGTCCGGAGTCCCGCCCAGGAATCTACACTTTGAGCAGTTAATTCTGAGCAGGTGGTCCGTGGACCAGTCTTTGTAAAAATACTTCGCTTAAGGAATACAACGGGCAGAGTGTTAGTAGAGTTTCCTTTTTATAGACTCTATATTCATTCGAACCAGAGGCTATCTGACCCAACGTCTTGATACTTACTTAAAAACCAAGCAACCAACCAAGGAAACAAACAAAACCCACTGCAGGAACCGGTTACACACAGAACTATCAAGTTAGAAAAACATAATATGGTGGAAGAGACGTGCAAAAATGGTCATCGGAAGGAAAGGAGGCTTCTCGTTTTTTTCACATTTGCTTAAAAAGTTGAAGGTAGAATCCAGAGGTTAATGGGATAGACTCTTAAATTAGATGCCAGCAAGGTGAAAATTATAGATCTCAGTAATTTCACAATCTGAAATTTACATTTTTTTCTGTACAAACAATAGGATGAAATATAATTTTAAAGCGTGGAAACCCTGCCCCCATGATAGCATCAAACTTGGGAAAAGGACATTAAAAGTGCTTCGGGCTGTAGGATTTCAAGAGTATTAGACTCAATTACATATGAGAGCGATATCTTTTGACATTATAGTGAAGCTAGATCCCTGTATGCTGTGATTAGTTATCATGAGGTCTGGTGGTCCTTCTTGCAATGTCCACTGCTAAGAATTAAATCCTTAGCCCCTTGTGGTTCAAAGTCCACTTCAGGGACTGGGGTTATTTATATTGAAAACTAAATTATTTTCTGTACTTTTGCTTTTTCCATAAGAAAACTAAAGATTATACCTTCACAACAAGAATTGTGAAAAGAAACACAGTATAATAGGTAAAGAACACATTTGCTGTTTTTATTGGTGCCTTGCATGGCAGTAATACTGAAAAAAAGAGAATGCAAAAACAAAAAAACCAAAAAACAAACAAAAAAAACAGGTTGGTGGCAACCCACATCTTTTTTTTTTAAGAGTACATAAACTCCTGTTTTATTTTTATTGTGGCATGAATGGTAACATAAAACCAAAAACATGAAAATATACAACTTATATTACACTATGTGTTATGAACAAAATATAAATCTATAACTCTATGTTATATTTACATAATTATTTATTTTATTAAATTTCAAGTGAGATGGTAGGTTGCACATACTTTGTTTTAAGCTCCAGGCATTTGATTGTCTCTTTTCTACTTTTTTCCCATTTTTACTTGTAAAATCCAAAATGTTAGAAGGACTAAGAGCTTTAGAGCCAGTGGAGCTGTATAAATACTGTTTTAGTGAACCAGTGACAGAAACACTGGGAAGGACAGGAATCAATCAGTAGAAAACTTAACACAACATCATCTTCAACTTGGGAAACTGAAAGTTATAGGAAACTTTAAAATTAAATACTGTAAAAGCCTGTCTAAACAAAAACTTATGCCCTAGAAGAGATATCTGAACCACTTTAAGTGGGCTTCATAATTTTCCTTGCAGACCTCATAATTTTTATTTTACTATTAACTTGATAGACAAATAGTTTATAAACCTGTTTGTAAATATACAGTTGTTTATTACAATTCAATAATTTACCCATTAGAATGAATGAAAATTATTTTTTGAAGTTTTAAATGTGATAAAAGAGATTTTCTCTGGGAACAGTAACTACTTCTGGATTAAGAAAATATCTGAAATTGGGACCACAAAATAGTTAAAGATAATTGTCTTTAAATGAATTAAGGTAAAAGTCTACTCCAAAATCAAATCTATGAAATAATTTCATCATCAAAGAAAACTCTCTTATATTCATTCCTTATGAGAGGATTTGGTTTCAATAATAATTATGTTCTTTGGGAGGGATTTTATACATGGTTAACTTTTAAATGCAGATGCCAAATGTTACAAATTGACTTAACTAATTTAGGTATAAATGTACTGAAGAACAGTTTTGTCTTTTATCCAATTGCAGTAACCAGCCAAATTATTAGTAATTTGTAAATGAGCAACTTTAACCTATTTTCTCCAGTGATGTTCTCTTAGATTCATATTAAAACATGGCTATTTTTGGAGGAATTTATTATAATAGCAATAAAATGAGAGTTCAGGCAAGATTATTCCTCAGTACTGGGATGAGTGTGTGCCTGTGTGCGTGTATGTGTGTGTATGTTTGCGTGCACGTGAGAGAGAGAAAGGGAGAAAGAGAAAGAATGGAGCGGGGATTTGTGAATGAGAGGTAGGAAAGGATAGAGGAGGGAAATGTTATCTTCATTTCAGACTGATCTTACTCTGATTTCCTCTACCTTCGCTTTTTTGATCATCATGGGGCACAGAGAAAGAATACAAGGTTTTAGGATCCTTTACAAAAATGATAAACCAATCAAATGCCAAAAAGGCAACGTGTTAACACAATAAGTTGCTATTCATAGCACCTTTTATCAAATGACTTGAAAGCGCTTCAAACATCAATATAATTTTTGTTTGTCTGTTTTCTTTTGGGGAAAACTAAGGCAAAGAAATTAATACCCAGTGAATTCTATGTCAGGACACAAGAGAACAGAACTCGGGGCTCTGGACTTCCCGTTTCCGTCCATGCACGGTGCAGCCTCTCTGACATCAACCTAACTAAATAAAATTAACTTCTGAATTTCAGCAGTTAAAGGTCACCATTAACAATTTCGTTTTCCCCTTCAAATAAAACAAAATAAAGAACAAACAAAAAAAGACCAAACAGAAGTGTTTTGTCAATTCACTGCTAAGTGCGTTAGAATTGGTTTCAGCCGTGATTGCCCTCAGTGGCCTCTACCTGGAGCTAAAACAAAGTATTCTTGTAGCCCAAAGTCATGAAATGAAAACAAAGCATCTTTATAATGTGGTGTAAAATAAGTATCCAGCAAACGTGAGAGGTGAACCCACATAAGTCAGAAAGAATTTGTTAACAAAGACGAAGAACAAATTTTTAAAAATCTGTTTTCACATTGTACATAATACCAATATAAAACGAGTGTCTATTTTTTTTCCTTATCCAGAGTGCTTAAAAACAACAAATAAAAACAAAAAAAAAATTGGCTCTAGATGACTGTGGCAATTAAATAACTAAATGAGTGATGAGAGCATAAGTTAATTAAGATTGAACACGACCCTCCTATTCACTCCTTTGTATGAAACACCAGAACTTGACATTGTTGGGGCCAAATTTTTAAAAAGGAGAAAACTTACTGAAGGAGAAGTAAAATTGTGTGGGTGAACGTGTGTGTGTGTGTGTGTGTGTGTGTATAAATATATATATATATATGAGTTGGAAGATGGAAATTTGTTTTAAATATCTAACAGCTTATTGGCTGCACTTCCAAATCAGAGGAGAATAAAATAGAGAGGGAGAAATAAATTATACATAACTTACTAATCTGGGAACAGCTGACCATTATTATTATTATTACTATTATTATTATTATTATTTTATCATCATCATCATTACAACACTAGCAAAAAGAGGCAGTTCAAATGAAAATACAGTCATCAAAAACAAACAGAAAAACAAAACAAAATCTCTGACATGCAGGGTATGATCAGCTCCTCCAAGCAAAACCCCAGAGCAAGTCTTTTGAGAGAGAGAAAAATAAAAAGGATTTGTTTTTCTTATTTATGAGTAAAAATCAAACTTTTGGGTCAGGTTTGAGGGGTGCGATAGGAAAATGAGGACTGGAGTGAAAACCATAGCACATCCAAGCTCCCAGCTGGAGTACTGAACTGTCTGATGCTTCAGCACAAATAATGGCAATGGACTGGAAGTGATTTTACATTTATTTGTACAAGCCCTGTAACTCCCTAGGCAGTTCTGTCACCATCAGTTGTTGCTCTACGCACATACTCGGCTGGAACCAAAAACTGGACTTCCGTGGATTCGTCTTATGGCGAGGGAAAGTGGTGGCGAGGATCATTGGGTTCAGCCAGGCTCTGTTTCTGTCAGGCTGCTATGACTTTTAATCAAATCCTGGTTTTTATGGGATGGGATGCACATGGCCCAAAATTGGGAAATGGCCTCCGCCTCATTTCATGGAGAGATGAAAAATACCTTACAAAATTATCAGTTCCATTTCCTGATCAGGAAAGGATGGAATGTTAAAGAAATAAGCTAATTCTGTGTTTCTGGAAAACGGCCAAATACAGTCAAGGAAAACAAGAATTGCTTTGCTCAGTGTTATCAATAGGAAAAACAAACAGAAATCATTAAGTTGCAAACATTAGTGGAACCAACTGACCAGGAAGAAGGGACATCTGGGAACAGTTTGCTAGTAGCTTCCATGTTATACATGCACACCTCGATTACACAGGGCCACCTGATCCATCCAATAATAATCGTATTAGAAATTTAAAAATATAATTTCTGAGCCCTATCTTGGTTGTCATTTGAAGTGCAAAGTCAAGGTCAAGGTTGCTTCCAGACCAGTCACTTAGGAGGATGTGGGATTTCATCCCCAGATGTGGGTTTAACTCACAATGGTTCAATGTTATTCCTATTAGTACCATAATCACACACATACATACACACAAAAATCCAAGATCAGAAAATATTTTTTTTCTCTAAATTTCTTATGTCTCTCTCTCTCTCTCTTTTCACCTGAGAACAGCACCTACAGTTTCCATTTAAGAAAAAAAAAAAGTCAAATCTCACCAGCTGCTGGTATTTCAGGTTTTTAAAGGGATTGTCTAAGATATAACACTGTCCTAACTTAAGAAGGAACAGGAAAAAGGAAAGGAAAAAAAAAGGAACTGGGTCAACACTTCAGTACAAATTTGGCACTTGCTCAAAGATGTAGTGTGGTGTGCAATAGATAAAGAAAGTCCTCTAAAGAAAATAATTGCTTATTTTGTGGTGGATAGCAAGGAAGTTAAAAACAGGCTCTTTTTCCCTCTTCCCCCCCATGCACAGACTTCCATCTTTAAAGTATAGAGATGGAGAAGGTGGAGAGAAGTAAAGAGAAATTCATCTTTCTTTTTTTCTGTCAGGTGCATTACAAAAAAAAAAAAAAAAAAAGGAAAAGAAAGAAAAAGAAAAGGAAAAAACCCAGAAACCCCAAAAAACAAAACAAAACTTATTTTTTTAAAAATTGTAGCACAAAACAACAAAACACATTCACAAGCCACTTGTTGGCACTGTGTACCTGAGTGAGAATTTCTAGAACATTGTAGAACAAACAGCCATAAAGTTTATTAAAAAAAAAAAAAGTTGACGGGTAAGACTTCAGTGCTTGGATGTAGCAGCTGAATTACTGGCATTATTTTACCCATAGCTTATTTCAATCTCTTGTTGTTGATATTGTTGTTTGCTTGTTGTTTTTTTTTTTTTCCTTTCCAAGCCTTTTGAGGCTGAGGTCTATTAGTCAGCTGATGTCCCAACTATTTAAGACTAACAGTTAAAGTAACAGTCAGTGTATGAGAAAGTTAATGTGCTTGGCCACTGGTAAGGATGAACCAGCTAGGGCTTCTTTAAGTCCTAAGGTCACAACAATCTTTTGACCCTTATCAGTTGGCTTGTCCTGCAATATGGTTTTCACTGTCACTCCCATAATCTACATCCGGGTCATCCTCTTCCTCATCGAACTCATCATAAATTTCTCCGTTGATGTCCTCGGCCTGTATCTCTTCTTTGATATGTGGCTCCTCTCCTTTCACGCCATAAGTGCTCTGGATAACAGGCATCCCGGGCTCTGGGCTGCTGGACACGCTTGAGTGCTCTGAGGGCAGGTGAGGGGAGGGCATTCCCGCCATGGCGATGGCTCCAGGGTACACAACACCAGCGGTGGCGATGGGGATCTGTGCTTGTTGCCTGCAGAAAGGAAGTCCCAAAAAAAGACTGTGGGTGAGGGATACTCAGAGGCACACTTTACTCTATAACGAATCTGCTCAGCTTGCCCAATTCTAAAACCGTGATTCTCATCCTATTGCCCAACATTCAAAAAACTGCATCCTCCTGTGATGTCAATACCTTACCTCTTGTCTACAGCTTGGCAGATCACAAGGCACTTACATGTGTTACCTATTTGACTCTTAAAATAACTGTTTTATTACTATCTTATTTTATAAAAAAACAAAACAAAACCAAACCTGAGGTGCAGAAAGATTAAGCAGCAGAACTTGACCCCAAGTTCATGTCCCCTTCACTACAACAGTGTTTTCAGAAATAATTAAGCTACAGATAATGCAATTTTAATGGGGAAAAAACCCTAAAATATTAGAGTTCTCAAAATAAAACGTTATTGCTCAGAACTCACCAGAACTGAACAGTAACTTATTACCCACCTGGTCCCTGTAATAGTTGGGGGGATGGGAAGCAGGGCATACAGCTCTGCAGCTGAGCAAGGCCCTGGGCTTAGAAAGACCTTATGCTTGGGTTAAAGAATTTCAAGACTGCAGCAGCAGAACTTAACTCTTTAACAGAAACCCTACATTTTCATTTTGCACTGGGCTCCACAAATTATGTAGCTGGTCCTACTGGGAAGGGATTAATAGATGATGTTCATTTAGGCTCCATTCATTCATTCGTTCGTTTGTTCATTCATATGTCTACTATTTCATCCGTGTCGGGTTTTGTACTCAGCTTTGAGGAGAGTCATGCATTGGCATATAAAGCAAAGAGCCCACAGACTCTTTCCAGGGAGGAAGATAGGGAGGGCAGACTTTAAAAAAAAAAAAAAAAATTTTTTTTTTTGAAGTATCCTCTGACCATTTTCAGAACAGTATTTATTATTCTAAGAAGCCCTTGGGATCTTAATAACTTCTGTTCCAAATAGGAGATACCTCCTTTCCCTGCTTTCTGAGAAAATTCTGCAGAAGCAATGAAGTTGCCGGCAGCGTCACAGGACACCGCACCCAGCCTCGCCAGAGGAAGCAGGTAAGACCTCCTCCTGGGAGCTCCATTCTTGATTCAGAAGCGAGCTTTCCCGTTCACAACCGTGTCGTGCCCTAAATAGAATCTCCACTTTGCCTGATCTACAAAGGCCACACGTGTGCCTTGACAGCCCAGAAACCCCTCTACATTCCAAAGCAAGTGTTTCTTTTGAAACCATTTTTATGATGTATTCTCTCCAACAAGAATGGTGTCGAACTTGTCCCTGTGACGCCTTGGAAGTAATGAACGCCAATGAGGCGAGGAACTGATGATGCTTCCCAGTTTTTAACAACGCACTTCAAAAGGCTTACTTTCAGATAGTTTATCCTCAAGCCGGTTGTTAGGAAAGCTCCTGGGAGAGCCAGGGTCCTAGGCCCTTGGAGTCCCTCCATATGGAGGTACAGGTGGGGGGACAGTCTAGTCCCCGAAAATACACGGAGTTCAGGCTCTTTTTCAGAAGGCTGCCTCGCAGCAGAATAAGAATGTCTCACACCCCATTAAGTGGAACAAGGAGCGTTCCCCGTGCAGACGCGACGGCGAGGCCCGTACCCGACATTGAAGTACTGCCGCATCTCCTGCCGCCTGTTCCGCATGATCGCCTTGTACTCGCCAATGCGTAGCTTCTTGCCGTCCACGAGGCAGGTGCGCTTGGGCCGCGGCTTGTATTTGTAGTCGGGGTACTTCTCCAGGTGCTGCTTGCTGAGACGGGCTTGCTCCTCGTAATATGGCTGTTTCTCTAGGTTCGTCATAGCTTTCCAGCGAGATCCTGCGAGGAAAAGAAGGTTAGGATTCCAACTGGCGCAGCTGCGGAGGTTCCTAAAAAGATAGCTCTGAGAACAAGGAAATCTACAGTAAAAATGCGGGGCCCAAACTCAGAAACACATAAAAACGTGTTTGATTAGCAAAGGGTGACTCATGAGGTGAGATCCCACAGGACAGAGGTGTTGCTGACTGTGTCCTTAAGGAAACTGTGTACCCAAAGATACAAAGGTGGGACGATCCTGTTTTTTTTTTTTTTTTTTTTTTTCTGGCTGGAATTAACAACTGAGCCAACCATGTACATTATATATTTAAAAGCTCACAGACAATTTAAAGAATATACCTTTTGTTTCCACATTGGACCATGATATAATTCAACTGTGAACTGAAAATTTATGCAAAAACTTATACATTTTCAATCTGTGGCTAGTTATCTTGGTGCTGAGCATTTTTAGGTGGGGGATACGTTACTTACTACAAGGGTTTCTCACATATGCTACATATAATTCTCCTCAAAATTTGCAAGTATGCTTTCATGAATGATTGCATTTAAAAATTCATTTCACTAAAACTTTAACTACAAAAAATTATATTAATAAACACGCACTGTTGTCCATTTTTACCTTTCACTGGGATCCTGTAAGGTAGTATTAGCATTTTTACCTATTTCCATAGATGAGAAAATTAAAATTCAAATAGATGAAGTAACTTATCGAAGGTCACAAGACTATTAAATTGCAACCTGTGACTCAAACTCAGGTTGGATGTAATTGAACCTGAACATGCTACAATGTATGTTTTTAGATACCTATACCCACCTGCTATGATCTAGCAGAGGTTAGAACTGCCAGAATAAATATATATGGGGTAAGATTTTTCTCTTAATAAATCAACTTTCAATAATATAAAGAGATGTCATTTCTTGAAGAATCGTATGCATTAATAATATTAATCCAATTGGTAATCCAAATTGGTTTTCCCCTTCTTTTCACTTTTGATTTTGGTTTGGCTTCAACTAGGATCACACACACACACACACACACACAGCGTGCAGCTTAATTAAAAATAGTTATGCTAATTCTCAATATAAATGTGATTTAAAGCTTTGGTTCTATTACTGTGGCTGTGTGTAGTAGTAAAATAAGTAGTGGTAATAATGTTTACTTTTTATTAAGCATGTGAGGAGATTCTATTTGCAGATGAAGTGTGTTTATCAGCAAGTAATCAGCTCAACTTTACCCAAATGTACAAAGACCAAAATAACCAGAATTGGGAGTTCCCTATTAAATAGGTTCTGGTACAGAAGCTTTACCTGCCTTGCAAGGTCATCAAAGCAAGATCTTAAGGCTTTTGAATGAATTCCTTACTCAACCACAATTCTGTATCTCAAATGCAAATAACTCACTGATGAACAGTTCTTCCCTACAAATGCAGACAATTCCTCAATATGGGCTGTTACATGTATTAAAGGAATACAGTAACAGGGATGATACTCTTCCCTTAGAATTCTTTCCTATTGGAACAGATGTTGCCTGAGTGGGTCTATCCACATAGGTGTTACAAAAATTTATAAACATATTTTTTTCCCAATCTAGACAGTCAATATGATTTTATTCTATTTACTACAGAAATCCAGGTTATAGCTCAAAAAATAGAGGTTGTTTTTTGTTTTTTTTTTAAAGATTTTTATTTATTTATTTGACAGAGAGAAATCACAAGTAGGCAGAGAGGCAGGCAGAGAGAGAGGAGGAAGCAGGCTCCCTGCTGAGCAGAAAGCCCGATGTGGGGCTCGAACCCAGGACCTGGGATCATGACCTGAGCCGAAGGCAGCGGCTTAACCCACTGAGCCACCCAGGCGCCCCTAAAAAATAGAGGTTGTTTTTTTATTCCTTTCTGAAACTTGTCTTTAAATAGCCATGTCCAATAATTTGTAGGTATGATCTCAAACGCTATATTGCCCAACAATATTCTCTAGAGGTACTGGAAACTGTTATGTTATTCTCAGGGCAAATATAAACACAGATAAAGCTATAATACTATTGAACTAGATCAATTCTTTTTGGGAAGTTTCTTCCAAGTATGTATAACAGGGCTCTAAACTTCAGATCAGGGAGTGCAAAAGTGAGCATACCGGAAATAATTTACTTAAGAATTACATAAATACATTGAAAAACGGACCTATGATTGTTGACTTTAAAATTCCGTATCTTTATCACTAGAGAGAACAAAGAAACTAGCATTCTCAATTAGAAGAGGAATTGCTAAGTGTTCTTCTCTAAGTCTGAATGTTCTATAAGCTTGAAAAGCATGTATTTCTCTTAGGAAAAGGAATGTTTATACCTCATAGTAACCTGCCTCAGAATATAATAACCCTTTTTAGATTTCCTACTATGTGCATCCTATTGTATTAATTACTGAATATGCAGTGATGAATCATTATGTTCCTTATCTTCTTGAGGCTCATATTCCAGTGGAGAAGAAATCTATTAAGCAGCTAATTAAAAAATTTATTTTAATTACAATTGTGGAATGTACAGGAAGCTATGTGACCATGATAAAGAGTTGGGATCAATCTTTTGTAGGTCAGGAAGGCTTTGCTGTGGAAATGACTCCTATAGGAATCAGAAAGGGAGGAAGGAGGAAGAACAGAATGGTCAAGTGGGAAGAGGAATTGGAGGAACTTAAAGTCGATCTAGCTGAAATGCAGAGGGAAAGGTGATATATATACACATATAGACATTATATGATAAATGAAAGATATATTAACATAAAGATGACATACACAATAAAAGAGTGTAAATTCTCTGACAAGTTGACTTCTTTTTTTTTTTTAAAGATTTTATTTATTTATTTGATAGAGATTACAAAGTAGTCAGAGAGGCAGGCAGAGAGAGAGGAGGAAGCAGGCTCCCCACTGAGCAGAGAGCCCGATGTGGTGCTCCATCCCAGGACCCTGGGATCATGACCTGAGCCGAAGGCAGAGGCTCTAACCCACTGAGCCACCCAGGTGCCCCGACAAGTTGACTTCTAAATCCACATGAACGGGAATCACAGAATGTTTAGATACTTGATAATACAATTTCCTTGGAAATATCATTGAATCCTAAATTACATTTTAAAAGATGGCCATATCATAGTTATAAGTCTTTTTAAAGAATTAAGGTAGCCTAAGCACTGCGTGTACTTGGCAAAATGGCTAACTATTCCGTTTTATGACAGTGGAGGCAGTGTTTCGGTTTGGTGGCAAATATAGTTTTCATTTTTTAATAAGAACTGTTGAATAGAGAAAAATAAATAACAAGTTTGGTTTGGGTTTTAATGGCTTTGCAGGTACAGCATCCACTGTATATAGCTACGATGTGAACCCTGAGACGCACTATACGAGCAATTTAGGTCTCTCAGGAGAAGACGAAAACATCTACCTGATCTGGGTGAGGCTGGTTGCTTACCCTGGACCACGTGCAGGGAGTATGTTCCCTGCATTTTTCAAAAGACTGGGCTTTTACAATGGAAAATGCAGAAGGACATTTGGGTATTCCCCCTGATAACAAAGAGGATGATTAGATTTAAAAATCTGATGTTCAAAATAAGAAGGAAAAAAAAAAAAGAAAAGAAAGCACCACCAGTCTTGAGAGTCCTCTTTTCCTTTCTAAATCTGCCAATACAATAAAAATGAAGAGTTTGAGCTGAGCAGCATTGTCATCTCCATGGGGTCTGTAATGAATTTGCACATTTTACTCCAACTACTGTATATCTAATCAGAAAAAGATGTCCCCCATCCCCTGATCTAGCGCCAAACAGTAAAAGGTGATTCCTTATGTTAACAATTTCAGCAGAATGGCTTATTAAAACCAGATTTTAGGGTATTATAAAATGCTTAGAAGCCCTTTAAAATGTCAACTAGGATCCCCAGAGACTATGTAAAATGTCAACCCAGCTCAAGCGCCTGTTTTAAGCAGAATGAATTAGCGGCATGCTGTCGGAGGCTGTTATCCAAAACAATCAGTAAAGAGGAAAACATCAAGCTCTCTTTGTACTTTTATATGAAATGGGCCAGTTCGAATGATCTTCTGGATATCTGAAGATCACTTATTTATTTGAAGCTATGACCAAATATTGAGGTCCCAAACACCTCAGTGTTTTTCTTTTCTTCCTGCTATATCTTTAATGAACACAATTCTCTTGAAAAGTCTAAAATCAGACAGCACTCTTTTTCATGTCACCCATTATAATATAATCATATGGTCATTCTAATATTCTTTCCTTCAAACCAGAAAAAAAATGCTTGTAGCTGGTCATGTCTTCCCATAAAATCTTATGCTGCATTTCCTAAAGTATTTCACATTATCGAAACTGATATTTCTCTTACACTTAGGATAAAGTTTTAATCAGTGACTATCATTTTTCCAGTATTCAGACACAGGAATTGAATGATATAGACAGTTTAAACAATCCATATTTAGTCTGTTTTTTCAAATTTTAACACTTTGGGATTTCTAATTTTGCGATAACTGATACATTAGGATATGGAATATGTTTACATAAAGTATTTTATTCTTTTCTAGAGTTTTTCCAAATGGAACAGGTATGATATCTATTTAAAAATTGGGACACTTTGGGGCACCTGGGTGGCTCAGTGGGTTAAAGCCTCTGCCTTTGGCTCAGGTCATGATCCCAGGGTCCTGGGATTGAGCCCCGCAACAGGCTCTTTGCTCAGCAGGGAGCCTGCTTCCCACCCCCCCTCTCTCTTCCTGCCTCTCTGCCTACTTGTGATCTCTGTCAAATAAATAAAATCTTTGAAAAAAAAATGGAAAAGTTCATATGGAAGGTAAAATTTGGTCATAAAAAAGGAAAAACAGATCAGAGATGGTAGAGATGTAAAAAATATGCCTTTCCTTTATCCATAAATATTCACATTTTCTAAGCTTCACATACATAACATGACATAACATTCATTTAAAGATCTCAAAATCATTTTAGATGAAAACTGAAACATAAGTTCAAGTGGTTAATGGTTTCTGTTTTGTTGCGTTACTTATTTGTTGAAGCCCAAATTCAGTTAGGTGTTCCTATTCTTTTCTTGTTCTTTAGCTCTTAGAAGTCAGGGAATAAATAATCTAAAATGTGCTTAGATTATCTGGTAGCTAGCCACCACACTATCTGAAGATGAAGAAGGTGGTGATGATGTCAAGTGAACAGTGCAAAAGAAATGGAATCTTCCCTTCCTTTTTCTGGGACTTCAACTGGTCTATAGTTGGTCTCTTTATAATCATTACCTTACCTCTCACCATCTCTTCTGCATGCTTTCAGCGTCTGTGTACGTAAGGCAAATGTGTACTGTATCTGTTAAGCTGAAAGCTGCAATAGCAGGAAAAAATCCCTTTTTAAAAGATGCTGAAAATCTGCTGAAGGCTACAAAAAGTATACATTAAAAATTGCACCAAATGCCTCATCTTCTTGTGTCCTGACAGTCTTAACTGGTTTTCAGTTATAGTACCGGAACAAACCTCACCTATATGTATTCTCCAGCCCTACCACATGAAGAATTCTGTAGCTCAAAGGGAAAGAACAAATACAGTCAACCTCATTGTCAAGTGGCTCAGAGGAAAGGAACTTTTTTCTTAGTCTTGCTACAAAATATCTCTAGATCTTAAAGAAGAGAAAATACTGCAGCAATTAGTATGGAGACACAGGACTAAGCAAGCTATAAAAACTGAGCACCTTTCTCCACGGACATGAAATGCTTCGTCATCAGAAGGAAAGCCTCAATTAATGGTGCTTATTTAGATAAACAGATCACCCCCGCCTCCAAAGCCAGTACCTTTCAACAACTGCAGGAAACAGAGCTGTACATTTATTCCATGCGTCTCATAACCATTAATACGTTTCTTACCCAATATCTTGCTGATGTTGGAGTTGTGCATGTCGGGAAAGGCTTGAAGGATTTTCCTTCGTTCATCTTTAGCCCACACCATGAAGGCGTTCATTGGACGTTTTATGTGGGGTTCATTGCTACCACGGCCTCTGGATTCTCTGTAAATTCTTGATTCTGAGACTCCAGCACTTCCTAAAAATAGGGAACATTGCTTCACGTGAGTGTTAAGACTTTTGGTAATTCTATTCTTTCTATGGCTACTGAATATTTGTCTAGTGAAATATCTATTCTAGTCTATCGAAATATGAATATAAAAAATACATCTGATAATAGTACTTCCAGTTCTTGAGACAGATGCTTGTTCATGAAGTCTTTGTGATAAGCCCTGTGGTGGCAATCATCGTATCTACATTTTTAATCCATTTCTAATATGTTTTTTTCCTTTTTTTTGGATGGACTATGGACTATTTCACCATTTTCTTTCAAGAGGACACAAGAAATTTGAATGTGTAAGCTTTGATGCAAATTGGAAAGAGAATAGTTGGGGCATACCAATAGGCATGCTGGTACCATGGAAATATTAAACAGTTAGAGAAGCTCACAAAATTGCGAAACACTGTTCTCTTTGGCACAATGGATGACCGCCAGTGAGGATATGTCTCTGCTACCTAAAGATTTCAGAACACACAGTAGCTATGCCCTTTTCCCCTTTTTGAAGTAATCTAAATAAAAATGCAGCTAAGTAAAAATTTGAAGTTAAAATACAATATGGAAATTCTTCCGTAATGTGTTTGGCTTTTCCTTGCAATTTTGTGCTAATAAATACATGAACTATGCTGATGCACTAATGATGGCCTGATCCCCAGAAGAGCTCTGAAAATTGTAGGGGGAAAATAAACAAACAGTTATACTACTATGGTTTCTTTAAAAGTCCACAGCCACTATTTAAGGTGAAACAAATAATATAATTATTCCCCTGAATTTCTCCCTCATGTCTAAAGTTACCCAAAGAGACCCACTGAAAGTTCCTTTCCAGTCAGCAGGACTCATGGTGATAAAAACATAACCAAGAGGGGCGCCTGGGTGGCTCAGTGGGTTAAGCCTCTGCCTTCGGCTCAGGTCATGATCTCGGGGTCCTGGGATCGAGCCCCGCATCGGGCTCTCTGCTCGGCAGGGAGCCTGCTTTCCCCTCTCTCTCTCTCTGCCTGCCTCTCTGCCTACTTGTGATCTCTCTCTGTCAAAGAGATAAATAAAATCTTAAAAAAAAAAAAAAAAAAAAAAAAAAAACCATAACCAAGAGCCACAGCAGAACCCTTGGAAGCTGCTGTCACTCCTCTAGGCCTCACATAACTTTGTAGAGTAATTTCACCAGATTAAACATCTTCTGAGATACTCAGGCTTAGGCAAAGAAAATCAGGAGAGGCAGAAGTATCCACACAATGGTGATACCAAGTTTTCTAGGGTTATCGTTAGAAAACATGGAAGAGATGTATTTTGGTAACATACAAAATTTTTAAATAATTTGGGTAATTCTAGAGCTTGTATCTTTAATAAAAACATTTTTTTTTCTTTCTTCATACTCCTCTTCCTCTCTTTTCTCAATTAGAAGGAATACTAATCAGCCAAAATTACCCAGACTTGAAGACCTCTAGAGCAGCCAACAAAAACACAGTATACCTGGTGGTGGAGTTTCTCATTATTTCTTACTCATACTATGATCTTTGGTCTGATGAAGATTGGAAAATATTTTGCATACAAGCATGACTGAATTTAACAAATAACAGCCACAAAATTGTGATGTTTTAATGCTGATTACTATGGGCATATTTTATCATGCCAATACAACTTAAAACTTATGAAATGTGTTATTACCAGTAATTGTCTTTTTATTGACAAAAATGAGTGCTAATACATGGCAACATCTTTCTGAAATGGGTTTGTAACTAGCAAATGATCATTTGCACATCTGCTTTTTCTTGTTCTTACACCTTACAACAACATAAGGAATAAAATAAACATTATGCAACTTCATCAAAGCTAAACAAGCTCTTTATATGTACTTAGGCCACGTTTATCTTAGCCAAGGGAGGTAGAAAAGAGAAGGAAATGTTTGGCTCCAACAGGCCAGGAAAACACTGACTTTGGTTGGATAGTCAACTGAATATAATTCAGTTTTGATAATATTATCTGGCTACACCCTCAAGTTTGGCTAGTCTCAAGACTAGTGTAGAACTGCACTTAAAAGTAGAATTGGGCTGGGGCGCCTGTGTGGCTCAGTGGATTAAGCCTCTGCCTTCGTCTCGGGTCATGATCTCAGGGTCCTCGGATCGAGTCCTGCATCTGGCTCTTTGCTCAGCAGGGAGCCTGCTTCTGCCTCTCTCTCTGCCTATTTCTCATTTCTCTCT
The DNA here is from genome assembly GCF_902655055.1 of Lutra lutra. Lineage (NCBI taxonomy): Eukaryota > Metazoa > Chordata > Mammalia > Carnivora > Mustelidae > Lutra > Lutra lutra. The sequence goes on from NC_062285.1 coordinate 73,427,309, forward strand.
CTCTCTGTCAAATAAATAAAATCTTTAAAAAAAAAAAAAAGTAGAATTGGGCCACGGCACCGAGTAGACAGTTATATATATAGGGGAACTCAAGGCCATCTCCTCTGTCCTAAAGTATGCTTCCTAATGGTCTGCTTCAGTGTGGTCTTATCTATATGCAGCAGACTTTCTCTACCATAGTAACAAATTTGAGGACTGTGCTCTCAAGATGCATATATGGCACCTGACACTGGAGGGACGTTCCCAGCTATGGCTCAGGATAAGGGGAATAGTACTTTCTTCTTTATCTCTCTTTGCTGTGCTATTAAAATTAGCGTGTCAATTTAGCTAATTGTCACTGGGGATGTTTAGAATGTTCAGAGATGATGCAGACAACAGAAGTCTCCAGGCATGTGAAGAAAGCATGAGATTGTGCAGCTGGTGTTCCAGCTGGGTTATAAAGGGGAGGGAGGACACCTGACTGACTAATAAACAGTATAAAAGTGAAGGGTTCCAAAATGCAAATATACAGACACACACACATATGTGTGTGTCTCCTGAAAATATCCACTTAGTCTTGTATTCTGGTCCGAGTTTGACACATGAAAACTGGAAAATGAGCTTACAGACACAAGTTTCTGAACAGTTTGCTTTGGGTACAAGAAATAGGGAAGTGAGAGATAAGTTTGGCAGTGACTGGGAGTATTTGCTTCAGAATCATGCCATCTTGAATCCAAGACCTGCCTCTGGTACTCAATAGCACTGTTATCTTGGAGAAAAATGGCTCAAAATTCCCAGGGGCCCAGCTCTTTATTTGTAACAGTATTTCTCTCATAGGATGTGCTAGAGATGAATGAGAGGATTTATGCAAAGCCCTCAGCAGATTACTTGGCACATGGGAACTGCTCAGTACATGTGAGCTCTCCTTGTAACCACCAGGTATAATGTGGCTGTCTTACATACTTTTTAGTCATTTTAACTGGGACAAATAGACACATCTGCACATTATTGGAATAGACATGAACAATTTTCACAAACCATCAGAATCTCCACTCATATTGAAATCCATCATGGCATGGCTAAATTTTCCTTCTTCGTTCTGTTTAACTGCCAGTTGCTGAGTCAGACTCTCCAGTGTTGTTTTTTCCTTAAAAAAAGAAATTTATAATGAGAGCTCAATCTGGAAATTGTAATTATTCAAAGACATCTTTTATTTTTCTTGAGCCATATATAATACATTAGCTTCTGGGAGGGACAGAACGCTGATTTATTCACCTTTGCACATTCAGTACCATAATTATGTTGAGCTAACTGAAGCAAATGTTCAGCAGGGTTTTTGAAGGAACTCTGATTCTTAGAATCCCCTATAAAGCCTTGGCATTTGGGTTTGGTGTGCCTCAGGGGTATGTGCCGGGATCCTTGGAGACAATCTTCCCGAGTCATAAAACGTGCAAAGACATTTCATGAAAGCAACCTGTCTTACAACATTTGGAATGCCTTTACTTTTAGCCAGACAGTAGAAGTACAGGAGTGGCATGGGGCCCAGAGAAAGTCTTCCAATAGTCAGGTGACCAACCGATAGAAACATAATTCACAGTAGTGCCCTCTGGTTGCCATCTCCCTAAATGCCATCTGCATTCCTCATGCAAGGGTAATGAAGACTTTAAATATTCATTGCTAATTGCTTGTCAAGTCTCTGTACATTCGATGTGAGTGCCTGCTACTTGGACCACAATTTGACTTGGATTGCTAAGCCAAAATATTGAGTTGGCGAATTATTTGAGATACAAATACACCAAAATTAGATCTGCAAAGACATCAAGTCATTTAAAAGCATGCAGTGCATGATTTGAATTCACGGAGAACATGGCATTATAAACTAAATTATTTTCAAAGAAAACATAATGCTCAATCTAAACCACATGAGATATTAAACAACTTTCAATTAAGTAATTGGGTGATTTTATGAAAAGAAAAATCATATGATGGAAGGTTTACAACTTTTTCTAGCACTTTCCATCACTGCTCTGAGGATGACTTGGTTCAAAAACAGTTTTAAGAAAAGTATCTACTGGATTTCATAAAATTTGTTCAGTTTTTTTTATAATTAATTACCTCATTTTCTGAGGAACGCCATCATGAAATGTACAGATGACTCACATTTTGGTGAGATAGCTACTGACACAATAAGAGTTTCACAGAAAATAATCAACTACTTAAAACAATTACATTACAGGTAAAGGGGCCCAACTAATGTTCCCACCAAGGACCATTAGGATATTGATATTAATATAGTACATGCTTTATCTCTACAAAATCTCTGACAGTATTACAACTGTACATACTAGATTAAAAAATTCTCTCAATTTAGTGGCCTTGGAACTCCTATTCATCAAAGTCTGTATGTATGATTTAGTACAAAAAATATTTAATTGTCCTTTAGTATAAAACACAGCAGGGAAATTGGAAACAAAGTAGTTGATATCAACTTGAGTTCTACAGGACTATACAGTACGAGAACTAAGTTGAAATAAATTATATATTTAAAAATGTAGAACCTGATCCAATTAGTTTGTGTAAAATTGGTATTTTCAGCTGTTTTATGTGCTCTGGATTTCTTTTGCTGAGAGTCTGCTGTATATATTCGGCTAAGAACAGGACCACCAAGGACACCCACTTAACAGACTCTCTTTATAGTAAATGCAGCTGTTAAAATAGACGACAGTTACATTAAAACACACACACACACACACACACACTCCATCAACATGATCTGATCATCTCAGATCAATGAAGACTTCACCGTACAATCTTTGGGGAATATACTAGGCATGGATTGCCTCTCAGGTTTTAATTTAATGGTGGATAGGGCAATAAATGCTACATATTTTAGAAAGAGTTCTCTATTCTGAAGCAAAGTCTTTTAAGAAGAAAAAGCAAAATGGAGGCAACTGGAGTAGAAAAAAGATGAAATGTTGAGTGACTGCTAAGTTTTCAAGTTCAGCTGTATGGATCTTGTACCATCTCACCAAGAGACTAAAATTAGCAAATGATGGGCTGGAAACTAACCATTAGTTTTTACAGTACGTAACTTCTAATCATCTAACCCTAAAGTACACAATACAATAAAATTAATTAGTTACCCAAAATGGAATTTACAATACTTCCCAAGAGCATGTCAGTGGGAGATAGTGGAAGTTAACGAGGTAAGCTGCATTGTTTTTGTGACTTTTCGCATAGCTGATTCTCCGGCATGTGAACACGGAAATGAGATAGGACTGGAGGAATAAGGGAACGTGTGGTGTGCCTTTAATTAAAACACTTTACAAATGTAAATCAAAACGGTAACATTGGCACATTTTAAAAATTCTTGCTGACAATAAATTCAGAAGACTTAAAGGAATTGAGGTAAAGGGGCTATACTAAAACCTAAGTGGCTTACACGGTAAATACATGGCATATAAAAATACAATCATTCCATGGCAAATAATTACCATATAATTTCATATGAAAATTGATCCTATACTAAATGAAAGTTTATATTTAGTTCTTTTTTTATTTTAAGATTCTACTTATTGAACTGAGAGAGGGAGAGTGAAAGAGAGAGAGTACAAGCAAGGGACAGGGCAGAGGGAGAAGTAGACTCCCACTGAGCAGGGAGCCTGATACGGGGATCGATCCCCAGACTCTGGATCATGATCTGAGCTGAAGGTAGATGCTTAACCGACAGAGCCACCCAGGTGCCACCCAGGTGCCCTATGTGTTTAGTTTTTATGTATGGGGTATATATCAATCTTCACGTGGATAGTTGTCTAGATAACACACTGAAACATCAGAAGAATGAGTTGAATGTAAGAATCGTTCTCAAAAGTTTAAATTCAACTTTATTCAATTCAATACCTATATTCAATACCAAATTCAGTACCTATATTTAGGTATATAGGAGGAGAAAGAATCAGCCAAATGTTATAAAGCCCAAATGCTGGTATCTTGAGAAGATTCCTTTGATCCTACTCCTTCCAATTCCACCATCTCTGCTGTTCCCTTCCCCAAAAAGTCCATCTCTATGCACTATCATTCTAAAATTCAACCATTTAAGTTTCTGTTCCTTGGAGTAAATCTTTCCTTTTCTAAAAGCCTCTTTTCAAAAGAGCCAACATTACTCAAAAGGTAACATTTTGATTCCCAAAGTTCCTATAATGAAATTGATCTTTTCTAAATAGAGGCACCTGAGGGTGTCTGGGTGGTTCAGTGGATTAAGTGTCTGACTCTTTTATTTCAGCTCAGGTCATGATCTCAGGGTTGTGAGATCGAGGCCTGACAGGGCTCTGAGCTAAGTGTGTAGGAAGAGATTTTTCTCTTTCCTTCTTCCTCAACCCCTCCCCCCACTCTCCCCCTTAATTAATTAATTAATAGAGGCAGCTGAAACAGAATGAATTCAGTTTGATATTAGGTAGAAGGGGAGTAAATGGGGAAGATCCTGAAAATGGAAAACACTCAAGAAACTGAGCTCGGGGAAACAGAAAAAAGTGCTGATGGGCACAAGTGATAATTCTTACCAAAAAGTTAGACTCTTAGTCCCATCTGGCTCCAATGAAAAACGTATTAGTCAAGAATTTGTACAGACAAAGAACACCTCATGGCCCCACTTTAAGATCAGTGTTCTCGAATACAAATCCAATACAGCACTTTTACTTAACGCCCTTCAATACTACCCAAATGCTGGCTTGAAACTGACAAGATTCGCTGGTTTTTCTCTCCTCTACCTTTTTCTATCAAAAAAAAAAAAAAAAACACATTTAAAGAAACATTTGCTAAAATTCTGAAATGCTCTGAGTAATCTCAGAGTAGAGGGTGCAAGCGTATTAGTTACTAGAAAGTAGTCAAAATGGGTCTTGAGAATTTATAAATAAAGATCAAACAAGATGACCTATATGCTTTCTCTCTTGAATACAAATTAGCAATTAGATAACAATAAGATTTCCTTTAGAAAGATGATTCTGACCTGGCTAATCAAATCTTATACAATACTGTAGGTTTACTGAGATCAAAGGGCAACTTTAGGTAAAGTCTATTTTTACTTGAAAAATCTTGTGACCCCATGTTGACTTGAGCAAGGATCCAAATGAATTGTATCCCATCTACAGAAGAAAATAATAGTTTTAGATCATATACTTTTTTGGGGTCAACTAAATGATTCTAAAACCCAGCCTTTAAAGAAGTATTATTACTATGCTAATATTCACTTAGGCAATTTGACAGCTGGTCTTGGGCTCTGGGGCTCATTTAGCTGACTTGCTTAATAGAAAATAACACATGTATTATTTGTGCATGACACCACGCTATGGTGGGAATCAATGAGCAAAGTCAAGAAATATCTAGAGATGTAAGCAATGAGTTGATTAGAAGTAGTCGGTAAAGATCTGTACCTCTGGAAGGGCAAAAGACCATTGGGATTAATGGGAAGAGGACATACAGAGAAAAAAAAATGGGTTTGGGGGTCCAAAACATCCCTTCTTGACCAAACTCTGCTGTGTATATTAGCTATGCTACTTTAGACAAATCAATTCTCCTCCCTGAGTCCCAGAATCCTAATTTGTAAAATGGGGTTTAAATCTAATGATAGATTCTCATCAACTTAACAAATTAAGGTATCTGTGTTTTTAATATTAGGGAAAAAACTCAATGAGGGAAATTGAAAAAATAAAGATTCTTCCTGACATATATGAATTACAGTATTAATACCAGTATTAAGTATTACTTAATACCAGTATTAAGTAACTTGCCGTGAGTATGACCTTTTATTTTCTATGGCTGGAGTAGTGGACAAATACGCATTCAAAAGGAGAGTTTGGCTAACAACTCTAAGAATTGTTGAGATTTTTTTAAATTCCTCTTGTCTAACATTTGAACAATCATTTTAATCTTTTTCATTTTTCATTTGATGTTCGGGCATGATGGTTTTTAAGTCTAGTACATACTTAAATTGAAAGCATCTCTTATTCCATTACTTCAACTCATACAGAATATAACTAAAAATTCACCGTTTATAGAGGCTCAAACAAATATCCTGTGTTATTTCATAGAGCAGTGAAAACAAAACAAAACAAAACAAAACACACACAAAAACTCTGTTTTAGAAGAGGTAGATACTTCCTTTACCTAATCTCAAACTAAACAATGCATGATTAAATAGTTCCTCTGTTACTCCTTGAAATTGGGATTCATGTAAGTGATGAGCTTTGCTCTCCAGCAGACACACATACACAAATAGAGATGGGCTGTGGATCAGCTATCATAATGGACATCCCTGAAATAAAGCTCACAAAGCTATAAAACTCATAAAAAGCACATGCATGAAATGACAGAATAGAGTGTGACTGTCAAATGTTGACTCAGTAACAGTTAAACCCCTTCTGGCTGCACTTTTTTTTTATGGTCTACTTCTATACTAATGACACGGGAGGAAGAATGAAACAAAAAGGTTTTTAACCCTCCAATTATGTGAACCTCACAGACCACCAAAGAAGATGAAAGATTATTTATAATGTCATAATGATTTATCAGTTGGAGATTTTTCTCATCAGCTCAAGTAAAATACAAAGAAATAATGCATATGTCCACCCCCTCAACTTCTCGGTTCCACTCTTGCTTATTGAGAACACCATTTCCTAAAAAATAACCATCCACCCACATCATCTAACAGCACGAATGGGAGAAAAGGCTTTCTTGTAAATTGTATATAAATTATATACAAATACATTCTCTCTCTCTCTCTTTCCTCTCACATGCAGGCACATACACACACTTCCCTTTAAGACTAACAAAAACATAAGTTGAAGATATCATTCACTAATTTTATTCTGGTCAACCATAAATGTATCCAGTGGGATATTTCCAGATACACTAGTACTGTGTGATCCGGTATCCTGTAGGAATATTTCCATCAGAGGATCAGTCATAGAGATATGGGAACTAAGGGGTTGGAAAGGTCCATAAATGGCCTCTGGTCTACTCATCTAGAAAATCATCCTTATTTAATCTTGATGTTTTCTTTTACAAAATCCAGAGTTTCCCCTTGTGGAGAAAATCATGAATTAGAACACATAATTTTATTCACAGTCTAATTTCCTTTCACGAAATTTGGTAGCCACCTTCATGAAATGTTTCCTAAGTATAATTTCACCTAAATTTCTTAGAAACTTAGTTTTATCAGGCAATCTGGTCAAAGTGAAGTACACTGGCAGATCAAGTTTTCTTAAAAAGTACTGTGAAGTTGAAGAATGACGGAATGGTTTTGAAGGAAACACACAGTTTCTATGAATTCACGTCAATCCAGACGAATAATTTTCCAAGATAGTAGCATGATTTATAGATAAAATTGGCGAATCCCTATCTATGATTTTTAAAGAGCTGATTTAAAGTAGGAGAAATATTAGAAAGTTAATGTCGATAACTCTGATTTATGAAAGACGAGAGAAATTTGAAAAACAATGACCTGAGCAATTAATGTAAGTTCCAGAAAAGACAAAACTGGTGGTTACAAACTTTGGCTAAGAGCGCATAATAGAGGATGTAGTGACAACAAAAAGCCAGTACAGATTCATTAACAAAAACAACATTATAGGGACACCTGGGTGGCTCAGTTGGTTAAGCGGCTGTCTTCGGCTCAGGTCATGATCCCAGCGTCCTGGGATGGAGTCCCACGTCAGGCTCCTTGCTCGTCAGGGAGCCTGCTTCTCCCTCTGCCTCTGCTGCCACTCTGCCTGCCTGTGCTCTCTCTCTCTCACAAATAAATAAATAAATAAAATCTTTAAAAAAAAATTTAAAAACCAATATTATAATGACCTTAGTTTATTTTTCTACAGTAACTGGAATGCAGACCAGGGATGTTCAATGGTCATAATGTTTTGGGCTTAACTCAGCTTTAGATTATGTTCTTAACAATATCCTTATTGTCATTATGGAGAAGTTGCATTGGACTCTGAAAAAGAAAGTTGAATGGGATGGGAAAAGCAGATACAAAATGCCTGTCTTTAAATATCTTAAGAATTAACTTATTTAAAAAAGACTCAAGCCCTGTTATGGGTGAAAAAGGGATAGAATTTGGCCATCTAAAGTCAAGAGACACAACACTGACCGATGGCTGTAAGTTATTAGGTGAACTATAATAAGCCACAGAGTTGTCTAATAGTCAAAGGTCCAGCAAGTGAGCTGCCTCAAGATGTAAAAATTTTCCCCCTTCTGGAGATTTTCGAGAATTGGAATAGGACTACCTATGTTTGGCATACTAAAAACACTGAAGAGGAAATCAAGGCCGTTTTCATTGTCTTTCAAACCTGTAATTCTATGTCCTGTGTTACTGGATACTCCCTAAACCAGAACTAAAAAATTGTGACCAATATATAAAACTATACATATTTTCTCTACCATAAATGACAGTTTTCTCTAAAGTTTTTAGGTTCCAAACCTTAAGGGCACTCCACTTGTAACTGTGAATTCTACCATTATTTTCTTAAAGTCAAGGAAGAGATTTCAAATTATGGAAAAAAAAATAGGGTTATTGAGACATATTTTGTGAAGAGACTGTCAAATTCACAGAGACCATCAGATTCACAGATTCAGGTACTTTGTGAAAGACACAGTTATATGCCCAAATTCAATATTCCTAATTTAGTCCTTAAAACAGAAAACCACTGCCAGGGACAGGAAAAAGTCACTGAGGTCTGGGGGATTCATGCACAAAAAAAACACTCAAGGGAATCTGTCGAAAACAAATCAGTCACAAAGAAGGCACACATGATCACCGTTATGGCAAAAAATACTGGTCTTTGCTTATTTGTCGCAGGAGCGCTTATGGTGTGTACTCGTGGAAACGGGAAGGCAGGAGAAGAAAAAGCTAAGACCCGAGGGTTTTCAAATGTTTGTATGTGGTCAGCGTTTAACCAAAGTCTAAAAAAAGATGTTGTTATATTTCAAAGCAGGGCAGATAGAGATACTGCACTGAGTTAAATCACAAGAGTTAACGTGAGAAAAACAGGAGGCCAACAAAAACAATAGAAATCACGGCCGAGGCAGGATGTCCGGTAGGTGGGAGGGCTGCATAGATGTAAACACAAAACTTGAACATTGTCTGATGATAATTGTTCTATAAACAATGGGCAACTCCGTTATTGAGCTCCAGAAATGTATAGAATTTTTCTCTTTAATTTTTCCTTTTCATGGAATAAAAGCTATAAAACTGTTAGCTTTCTTATGAATGTAGCCTGAGTTAGCCAGCAGTCACCTCAGTTAAATAAATATAATTGGACTATTTTTAAGAGTCATGGCTCGGTTCAGAATTGCTGGGCCTGACAAATAGAAATGGGCACATCGGAGTTATAGTTCACTCTTCAATTATCCATGGTTGTTGTAAGGGAAGGGAGAGAAAAATACAGATTAGAACAGATATTTAGAATCTCAATTTAATCAACAGCTAAAACTTCACATGTTTTATCCACCCTGCTTACAAGAAGCAAAACCAATACGATGGAGCGTGTTCTTGTTTTTTTGTTTTGTTTTGTTTTGTTTTCCGAGCTCATCCTTTAGTGAAGCGGCTGGTGGTGCATGGTGAGGGAACAGAGACCTAGGAAGGGAACAGACGCAGGAAAAACAAAGAATGGGAAGAACGAGGTACACATTATGGAGATGGGGACTGCTTATATGAGATTTCTGTAATAAAGCCTCAAGACTGTACTAATACACATGACCCATGACGGAGCACAAGCTAATCATCAGACACTGGGTACTTTCTCGAACTTCTTCAGCACGGTCCATTAGAAAAGAGACTGAGCTCCAAGGCACAGGACCTTGGCTTAAAAACTGGTCTCCCGCTAGAATTCCTGTAATCTTCTCAAATCTCATTTTTATTTTTAAAACAAAGATAGAATACTGTTCTGCTCATATTACAGGACGAGGTTGCACGCTGATGGGAAATCACTTTGTAAAGGGTAAAAGCACAAAATAAATAGTAAGAGCCATTATTATTCCTATGACCCATAAGCAAGTCTTTCTCATTTGTTAAAAAAAAAAAAAAAAAAAGGAGAAGCGATATGCTTGGAGAGATTCAATGAGACCCTTCGAAATATATGCTCAGTTCAGAATATTTTCCTCACCATTTTAAATCCATACTGGTAAAGTAGTTTGCAATAAATGACAATACAGAATGCAACACATCTAGTAAATATAGGAGGGTAATGGAAAGACAAAGCGCTCTAATTATTTCAGCGCTTTAATGTTTAATTGTCTTGAAGGTAGCATGTGATCTTGGGGATGAGGAGGAGGCAAGGGAGAAGCGAAGGAAAGACCATTCTTAATAGATCAGGTTTTTAAAGAGAACACTTCTGGTCCAACAACAAAAGTGACTCTTACTTCACTTATAGGAAATTTAGAAAAATCAGCAGCGTGGGCCCATGGATGCCAAGTTACAACCCTGCCACCTTGGCATCACTCTACCGTATTATTTTTCTAGTGTTTTATCTACGCAACATAGAACTATACTTTAAAAAATCTGGATCATCCTCTACGTTGTGTTTTCAAAACTTGCTTTTTTCAGGAGTACTATTGTGAGCATCTCCTTGTGTCTTTAAATGAATAGACAATTTCAATCATCAGAGAGGCCTGTGGGTGTCTATCCGAAAGCCCAATTTGGCATGCCCTGTGTGTCTCATTTTATTGGACCATCCTGCACTAACCCCTCTACCAGAATGATGTAAAGAACACAAGACTCTCTGTTTGAAAACATGCACAGCTTTTCTAGGCTTGAAAATTAAACCATAAAAAGTTTACTGGAAAAAAAAAAAAACCTTTAAAAAGCTCCTTAAAAACTCACACCATAATTGCTCCCCACCAAGCGTGGGCACTTGCTAGCTGCAAGTAGTGGCACTGTGACAAATGTAGCAAAACTGAAAGCGGGCTATACTAAGAGAAAGAAAAAGTCTTCCACTGGCCATCTGTGAAAATAAGGCATGTGGCCATTAAATGCAGAGGCTGTAAATATACACAAACTCCATGAAGCAAATGGCAAAAAAGGACTAAACTTCAAGCTCAAACAAATCAAAATGTTTAATGCATAGTTACCACTGCTGGACGAAAACAGCTCTGATCTTTGCAGTCTGCAAACTCGGCATGTATTTCAATTAAATACCCCCAAAAAGAAAAGAAAGAAAAAAGAAAGAAATGAAAAGACACAGAAGAAAACCATCTGGAACAAAAGGCTATAGACAGCCCATACTCAATTTCTAGAAACAAACAGCCCCTTTAACTTGCACCAGCCTGTCGAGAATGTCGATTGGAATTATTGAAAGGCTGACATCTAGAGTGATGGATAGGTGATGACATAATAGCTATTTGCCTTTTTGTCATGGTCTTCGCAAACTGGCTGCTCTGTGCTGATAATATTCACTAAGGGGTTTTTCTCTCCCCTCCTGTCCCATAAGAAGTGTTCCCTAGCTAAGACACTCAGAAATGAGAAGGTTTTATGAATGAAAAACAAAAGAGAAGAAAACCCAAGGATCAAATGCCAACTTGCATATAAAAGCTGGTCTCGATTTCCTAATAATCAGTCTCCTAGAAAGCAGTTCTCTATCCCTTTGATATAAATTTTCAGAGTAGAGAGACTCCAATAATAAAAAGGCAAGCATTCAACGTCAGATTTGTGTGTGTCTTTTAAAGTTGTGGAATAATTAATACGTAAATGTAGAGATTAAAAAATAATCTATGCTCACTTTAATAAAGCAACAATATTCATAATCTGTGTCACTGTAGTTTTTCCTAGACGAATTCCAACCAGCAGACTTAAAAGTTTGGGTTTTTTTAAAAAATCGCTCACCATGCTCACACGCACTCCCCCTCCCCGCACAACCCCCCACCCCCCACTGTGAGACAATGATCTATCTCACTTCTTCCCGAAGGATTTACCTAACACGCCTTCCTCCTTCATGAATTCCTCCCCCCCGCCCCCCCCCCACCAACCACTGAAATACCTAGTTCTAATTCGACTTCTCTAATTCATTTTAGCTAAAGGCAACATCTACAAAAGCCATCCATAAATCATTAATTAATTGTAGTGTCTTCCACTGAATGCAGAGGCATGAATTCCTTCATATTCACTTTTTCAAAGCGAAACCTGTAATTCACAATTCCTCAGATGCCTTGTCCTTATCTGAGGGAAGGAGCATGTGTTAGATAATGCTGAACTAGAGACACCGTGTCAGTTTCTGAAGAGTTAACACGACCGGCCCCATCCATCAGATGGCCAGCGAAGCATCGGGAGAGAATGATGGATGTAAAATTATTACAGGGCTGCCATCGATACACTTACTGCCATTTGTAACTAATGCTGGGACTGACACACTTTTTTTCATTATTAAACATCCACATTAAGTCAACATTGGTCACTGTCATTTCATGTTTGGCACTCTGTTAAAGGGAAAGAAAGAGGTTGACAATAGCAGAAAAGGAGGAGGTTGTAGTGGAAGAGTTTCCAAGCGGCGAGTGATAAAAATTAACCTCTGTTTACAAATGAGTCTATACAGTGTGTGCTAAGGCTTCTTAGGAGTATGACTGACAAGTGAAAGGAGAGACTGCCATCATTGTGGAATAAATTACAGTTTAAAATATACCTCTGACTCTCTAAATTTCCCCCTTATTCTATGGAAATTTACAATGGATTTCACTGAACCTCAGGAGAAAAAGCAAGGCACTGTGCCAGGTATCCTTCCTTGCAGTCATAGAAGAATTCATAGCATGTGTAGGCATTTAGATTTCAGGTACACTGTAGGCAATTAATGTTTGCTTGGTGGGGCAAATTCTCTATTGTAAAAATCAGATGCACACAACTGCGTGTTGTTGTTGTGAGTGACATCTGTTTTATATGTGAAAGTAGTACAGAAGTCAGACTTAACATGTAGACACACGTGCAAGAACACACACTCATTGATTTAATCTGTCAGCCAAGCAAGGCTGGGGTGTGTGTGTGTGTGTGTGTGTGTGTGTGTGTGTGTGCATGCTTATGTGCTCTTTACTTCTTTGAGAACTACAGACAAGGTATAAGGCCCTGAACACGTAGCAGTGCAAGAACAAAAGTAGTTAGATAGATGGCAACAAATCTAACACAATCAAAACAAACCAGTTTCATGAAGAAAATATTTGAGAGCCTTGATACCATTTTTATCATGCAGCTGTGGGTTACGATGGCCTTTTCCTACTGAATAGCCATTCTGGTCCTTTTCTTCTCTGCCAATATACTCTTTGACCTTAAGCTGTCCCTTGGTCTCCAGGAGGATAAGCTAAGGTCTCTAATTCAGTCCCCAAATATAATTCATGGTCAACTTCAGGCAGCTTCTCTCGCTTTGGCCAGTAGTTCTCTTCACGGTATGCATTCAACCCATTTCTACCCAAACGAGATGTTTAGGAGTCTTCTTGAGGGGTGTAGTGAAACTTCTCTATGTGAATAACGTAAGAAACACCCCTATGTGAATGAAGGAGGAAAGGAACACATCTCTATGCGAAAGGACCGAAAATAGCAAAGAGAAAACTGCTTCTCCTTCCTGAGCTGGCCTGCCTTCATGGCACAGTTGTTATGTTCAGCAACATTTTATGACCCTAAGGGAAAAGCTAAGAGGATCACAGAGATTTCAACCCTGGTATCACTGAGCTGTTGAACTAATGCCACCAACTGCCTCCTCCAGAACTTCATTATGTGCTAAAAATTATGAGGATTTCCTGACACACGTAATGAAATACATGCCCTAAAAGTACGACAGCAGGGGCACCTGGGTGTCTCAGTGGTTTGGCCTCTGTCTTCGGCTCAGATCATGATCCCAGCATCCTGGGATCGAGCCCTGCATCCGGCTCTCTGCTCAGCAGGGAACCTGCTTCCTCCTCTCTCTCTGCCTGCCTCTCTGCCTACTTATGATCTCTGTCAAATAAATAAATAAAATCTTAAAAAAAAATACGACAGCATAGGCGTCATTCCCCTAGGATAACTACACTGGGGGTAAGGGAAAGAAACAGGGATCCTTTTGGTCTATACCACATTTCAGTCAAGTGCATTGGGTCTCTATTCTATTAATACCGCCTGGTGGTATCAGGACAAAAACTGAGGTCTGCATGATTTCCTATTAACTATGGCTACCTTCACACATAAGGTTGGAACCTGAGTATGCCGTTGGTCCTATGGTCAAGATTGTGCCACGTGGGTGTTAGTGAAGCAAAGAAGGTGGTTTTGACAAACTCAGTTTATGGTGGGTCTTTCTGATTCTCCCTACCTGAGAAGATTTTTTTTTATTCATCCACAGCACTAATCTGTGAAGATAAGATGATCCGAATATGCAATCAGGCTATAATTAACCTGAAATGACAATTATAAATAACACAGTGTCCCAGAGTTTCCAAGAAACCTGACATACACAGTTTTTTGGGTATGTTGAAACACTTCCAAGAAAAGTAAAAAATGAGAAATCTTTTAGAAGTCTTCAATTAAAATGTGTTTTAGTAAAAATGACTTTCATTATGTGTTTTGGTGTATATTACTAGAAAACATTTGTCCCTATCTTCACACCTCTAATTGTTTTTACTACCAATTACAGCTTTTCAGAATTAAGACTTTCTGCTTGGGACAACCATGTTGGTCATTTAAAATGTGGAGAAAATACTATGTATGAGGTTTGTGTACTCGCGAAAACAGATCTCCATGGCAGGATTCCAACATAGGGATTTCAGGTCCTGCTATCTATTACCTCTTGGACCAGTGGGAAACACCAGGCTGGATTTCCTCTCTTTTCCCTTTTCCTTTCTCCCAGATCCTTTCTATCTGTTTCTTTCTTTTATCCACCACTCCCCCATCCCCAATCCCGCCCCTCCACTTCACATACTTTCTGGATTTAGGAATATTGTTTTAGTGAGAGAAATGTCCTTCGTTTGGTATTCAAATGATACAATAGAGTGCAAAAAATTTTATCATATATCCTGTTTATGTTTTTCAAATGGAAGCAAAATTTCAAACCAACTACTGATTTACCTGTGCTCTGGCCATGGGTAAAGTCGGGCAATTATAAAGATATATTAAATGGGTAGGTATTAGGAGAAAAACAATGTAGGCATAAAGATATATTAAAAGGGTAGGTATTAGGAGAAAAACAACATAGGCATAGTGCTGTCACTTCATGTGGAAGAATAAGCAGGTACCTTGGTCGCTCAGGTATTGAAATGATCTCATCGGCTAAGCAAAATGGGTGAGGCCTTTATTTACTTCCTACCAGTAGGTTCACACAAAGATGCCATCATTAACAGTCAAAATACTAATTTGATTTAAACCATATACTTTATGAAGGAGGGGACATATTTTCTTGTTCAATAGAGTAGCTCAAGTACACAATCCTACCACCCTTGATTTGTAGCAGGTGTTAATTAAAAGATATAAATTTGACATTATCTCATATCCATGAGTTGCACGTGGATTCAATCATTAATATTATAGAAATGGCACCCAAGCTCAACAGGAAAAGGCAACCACAGTTAATGCCTGCTCAGAGGCTTCAAAGAACGCCCTCTCATTGTCAGGTATCAAGGTGTCATTCAGGTCCTTCTGCTGAAAAGATTCACTGACACTTCCCCGAAGTCAGCCATGCTATTACAATAACGGAACTGTTTTACTTCCATATTTTAAGATTTTCACTGAAAAACCCATGAAAATATAAGACTGTAGTTGATGTAACTCAACTGCATTGAAAGGGCATGGGGATGAGATCTGGGGAAGACAGGCTTCTTAAGAATGGAGACATCTTAACTGGCCAACAGCTTTTGGCAGGTATGACTCCAAAAATAGTTACAACGCTAGAAAAGAGAAGGGGAAACTGAAGGCAGTCATGTTGAACAAGAGGCAACTATCCCTCTTGCAACACAAATAGAGAAGGTGCCAATCAGAGAAGTCAAATAGAGTCTGATTGTGGAGGGGGAACAAGGAGCGGAAATGAAGTCCGCTAACAATGGACAGCAAGGGAGCAAAGTGAATGCAGATGGCTCTACTCCGAGTACTTAATCAGAGGGCTGCGCAGAGTCACTAGAGCCGGCTCCAAGTCACGTGTTAGGACAACAGCTGATCTGTATTAGAGAAGATTAACTCGCAGTGCCATGGTGGAGGGCCCAGGATTATTTTATGTACTTCCACTGCCTTACAAGCCGTCAGCACAATTACTGCCCTCCGATCTGAATGAGTGATCTGTAACCACAGCTAAACAGCATGCTGCTTAGGGGCCCAGGAGCTTCATGAAGATGAATTTCCATACCATCAAAGTGCTTTTAATGGGTTCCCTGATCCAACCACAAGGCCTGTTTTGCAAGTATATAGAACTCAGGATGAAGGCTTCCTGTCCAAAAGGATTTGGTCGGTTGTCACTTGACAATTCCCAGCCAGCACAGGGGAGGAGAAGGGGGGGAGATAGGTAGCGTTGTCTCTGCTTTGGAGGATTTAAAAAAAAGGGTACAGATGCTTGCTGAATGCAACCAACTGCTGTATCCACAGCTGAATTCAATGCGCTTAACAAATAACGGCAATTTAGCTATGCTTGCGAGGAATAGCTTGAGTCACTTTGCATTAGCATCTGGCTGAGTGTTAAACTCATTTCTACATGGGGAGCAGAGAAAAGGAATTTCTGTTCAAGCATCCTTTCAAGAATGTTTAAATATTTGAATATAAATTCCTTTATGCTTGCTATCATTCCTTCTTAGAGCTGTCACTTTGCTTTTCCCCTTCCCTTCTGGTGCTTAGCTAGAGAAATTTTGTGCCCTCCTCGCTGCACCAGTATCGCTCTTCTTCTGCCTTGTGCCTGCCAGCGATGCCTCCCTAACCGCACTCTGCTCTCCCCTCCAGGAACAGAGCAGAACTGGAGGCATTTCTCCATCCTTGGGACCCACGTTTGGACCGGAGGAAAAGTACAGCTGTGACGGGATCACACACAGATAGCACCTCCACTTGCAGATAGTGAGCTTCTTAGAGGCTACACATCAAATTCCATCTAAAACCCGGGAAACCAGAAAGCTACCCAATTAGCAATCTGCTCCTTCTGGACACTACTGTTTGACTCGAAAGCTTCCCGTGATGGTTAACTTTCAAATCATTGCTAAGTAGCTGATCATTTTTTCCCTCTGATTTACTGTATCTCTCTTCAGCTACAGGATTGTGAAAACAAGACCCAGTCACATTCTAAAATTTCAATTCAAAAATACCAAACAGGACCAAGATCACTCCGAGCATTCTGCAACGGCCCAATATTTTTCTGAGTAAAATACAATGTAGCTTAGATAAAAGAGTTTGAAATTGTTACATCTCGAAATTCAGCATTTTCACTGGGCTTTGGTAAAATGATCATGTCCGAGTTTTAAAAAGCACATTTTGTTTGGTAATTAAAGTCAAAATTTCCAATTGTGTAGTCATCTAAACCTTGACAGTGCTTTGCATTGGAAACATATTAGGACAGGCTCAGAATCCTAGTTACTTAGACTATGAGCATGGGTATCATCCAAGCTTATGCTGATTAAAGAAGATTCAGCATTTTCAAATCCAGCTCATCCCCAAATACAAGTTAAGCATCTCTGTAAAGCAAAACTTTCACTCGGACTCAGATATTTCAAATGCCATTCCATTTTAATGCAAACTGATGGCAGAAAGGGGGATATTAATTGTCAATAAGGTTTGGAGATGGATAGAGGAGAATTATAACTCCTTTCATTTCCAGATGGTTTTGATTAGGAAGGGCATGAAAATACCTGTACTGACCGGGTGAGCGGGGAGAGGAGGGAGGGAAAACCTTCCTTCTGAGGCGGTGAGAAGATAAAAAAAACAAAGGAAAAAAAAACATTTAGGCAATTTAAGTATTTTGGGAAGTCCATTATTTTATGAACTAACCTTTTCTGTCCGGCAGTTACTGAGACCTAAATTATTCACAACGGCCACCTTCCCATCAAGCACCTGTTGTTCCCGCCGAAGCTGCTCCTTCATCTGCCGAGCCTCTTGGATTGCCTTGGTGACAGCATCATGGTCATTTAAATAACCTGAAGATGTGACAGAACAAAGGCTATGTTTTGTATAAATGCATGGACAGGTTAACTTTTAACCACAAAAATCACGTCTTTTTTGGGGGGAGGTGGTTAATGGTTAGTGTCTGGCATAGACTCCTTTCTCAGTTTCTTTAATCTAAAATGAATGAATGAGTAATTGATAATGCCCGATTGATACAGTCCTACATGAATGTGGTGCCAAACCTCTGCAATGCAAACGTAATATGAAAGGCAAATACAGTTGTTTCCACATGCTTGGAAAGAAGTTTAAAATATAAGTTTTGAATAAATTTTTTTCAGCTATCTGAGTATTCTGTAGTGCAAAAATAAGACCTTTGATTTTATTATTTTTTTTTTAATGTAAGGATCATTTGAATGTTGCCATAGGGTAGAGGTATTGATGATTATTACTCTAATTATTGGCATTCTCATCATACTGGAAAGGTCAGCTTAGAGTTTGTGTATAGCACTATTAGGGTTGTTAGATACAGAAGGTATAAGTCATTATTGCCTGAGTGAAAGAAGATCATTCCCTCCCTCCAACCCCACCTCACCCCACCCTGAATCCACTGATGGTGAAGTAAACCACAGGTAGCAGTGATTTGCTATGGATACAAACTTGTAAGAGTGAAGGGGCCAAATTTCAAGCACAGAATGAAACCAAGCACCTGTGAATTGTATGATAAGAAATTGTTGCTACTGAAAACTACAGTCACACTTAATTCACACTCTTAATAAAATAGTTACATGACCAACTTGCGTCTACAGCTCCACAATCCAAAGTTAAAAAAAAAAAAAGTCAAAATATTTCTTTTAAAGAATAACAGGTGTAAGGAGCAACACTAATTTTTAACTTAATTTTAACACTGGTCACTTATTTATTTGATGGACATTATTATGTTCGTCTGCACGATTTTAGGGTAGAATACCAATGGGAAAAGACTGTTTTGTAAATATTGAAAGGAAAGCTAATATATCATCTTTCACTCTCCCTATCTTTTAACTAGGGCATAAAATGGCATAAACTGAATCTATAATATGAAATTGCCCAGAAAAGGGACTTGTTTGTGACATGAGGCTAAATCTAACCAGATCCATTGGTGAATTGTGACAGATGGAGGGACTGTGAGACAGAAGGCAGGCACTAATCACACATAAAATGACCGGCTTGCCTCAACATGTTCCATGGATTCCAGCAAACTTTACACCCTAATCCATTTTTAGAACAAAAAACATCTGGGCCATAAATCCTCTAATCTGCCAAAACACGCTATTAAATCCCATGATTTGTTGAAAAACACTAAGATTAAAGAAAGGAAATATAAAATGGCTAACTGCCGTGTTAGGAAAGTGTTATTAATACTCTTTCTTTGTCTCAATTATGAATGTTCTGCTACTAAAGAGCCTTGTCTAATCATGTCAGATTACACGTCCTCGCCGTATTGCTAGACTCTTCTATCTGATCTGTTGTTTGCCAAAAAACATAGAATACTTTCTTGCTGCTTAAATATTTCTATTGAAGAAGCTGGTGTCAGATTAGTACAGTGCTTCAGTGCTGGAGGGTTTCAAAATGATCCACGGTCCCCTCCCTCTCCCAATATGCACAGACTAGACTTCATCCTCTGATCTCCTTGAGGCAGAAAGATAAGTTCCAGTGTAGGCAACAGCGTGAGGAGCCTTGAGAGCGACTATAGGTTTTGCATTTCAGAGCTAAATTCATTGGAATGTACTCAAAGAACAAAACATCCTTGCTCATTACAAATACAGTATGAATCGTGAACGACTATTTAGACCTAGGTCAAACCTTTAGGGTTAACGTTTACTTTAAATTATGGTTGTTTTTAACCGTATATTATCCTTAGCATCCTCTCTCCGTTCTCCTGAACAACCTTCTTAATATATTATTCCTGAGCTCAATCTGTTCATGTACACTACTACTCTAGAAAGAAATACAGCTCGTATAGGACAGTGATGGTCTCAGGACGTGTTCATTTACTAAAAGATCTTAAGAGGATCAGTCTGATTTTTCCTATGCTCTAACCCCTGTTTATGTACAACCTGGCATCATGCATTTTTGCAGTCTATTTAGCTTCTCCAGAGCACAAATACATTTTGAAATGGTTTGGCACACGGCGCTGAATAAAAGTATGAATTCTTTATGTTTTTAGGTGCTGCCAAGATAACATTGTGCAGGAAAAATGATTAATATAGATGCAAAAGGGATGCAAATTATATGGGGGTGAATAACTGACAGACATATGTTCTGTAATGTCTATTTCCAGTCTGAGGTGTATGCTCCTATGCAGGTGGAAATAGGCGTCCACTTTAAAATAGACCTTGCTTTTACAGACTCTTGAATTTTAGTTAAAATGCTCTATGAAATCTAACATTTGTATCTGCTGTGTTAAATCTGAAGGCCATTTATATATTACAGAGTTGAATCATGACAGGATTGTGTGCTGGTTCTTTCCATTTTGTTCTCATCATAGTCACTAAATTACCAGTCTTGCTGATTCCCTCTCTCCACCCAAATGACTTCAACTCCGATTTTGGAGAGACCAATAAGGCTGAGCTCTCACCTTCCTTTCCTGCCCCACCCCCACCCCAACTCCTATCCCATGCTAGCTTCAAATCTGTCTCCAGTTCTGCCCATTGTCTCTTCCTGCTTCAGTGAAAATGGTGCCCCTGCTTTGATTCAAGGCAAATCCCCTCAAATTGTGCTCTAGATTTCTGTACCTCTCCACTGGTCATTCTCTTTCCCATTTATGTCATTAAATCTGAACCTCTCCACCATTTCTACAACTTCAATTTGTAAGTACTTAAGTTTCTCCACCTGAGACGAACAAATGAAGTTTCTCTTTCAACTCTGGGTTGCCTTCTCTTTCCAACTGTCTCTCTTTACCTTCTAAGATTCTCATCATACTCTCCCATTCCTTCCTCACTCTTCCATTTCTGCTACAATCTTGTTTCTGCTGCCCTTGCACTTTTAAATTGCCTATTCCAAGGGACACTTGCCTTGGCTTGCCCAATGACCTCACTAACAATTCCCTTACTATAGAAACTCCTTTCTTCTTCGTTTATCATCACAACATGTGATCCCCTTTCCTCTCTGCCTCCTCCATACCCATAACCTTGTCTGGGATCTGTTCCTCATCTCCTCCTTAGATTTGGTCCATGGTTACAATCTTTAGAAAAACTGGGCATTTTGGAGTTGGAAAACCTGAATTAAAATCATAACTTTGCCACTTAGAAGCCCTATAAACTGTACATGTGGTTTTACCTTTTAAAATCTCAATTATCTTATTGGTTAAATGGAGATAACATTCACTAGGTAACATAAATGAGTTAATATAGTCTTGCATAATAAATGGCCCATGAAAGTTATTCATTGTCAGTTTATTTACAAAATGGCATAGTGAAATAGATAGGGTTTAGGCATTGGATACAGATGGGTCTGGGTTTCTGTTTCTTGGGAAGTGTGATATTTGCCAAATTATAACAATGTCACTGGGTTTCCATTCCTATCAACTGCAAAATGAATGTCAGGTTGATGGAAGAATTAAACAAAAACAAAATAGAACATCTTGTGAAGGAGTAGATAACACTGGGTACCTGAGGAAGCAGTAGAAAATGTTAATGCCTTTCTTTTCCTTTCTCTTTTGTTTTTTCTATATGTTCACCCTCAGCAGTCTTATTGTATGGCTTTGACCATAATGACAAATCTGTGAAGGGATATCATTTCTTGTTGGTATGGAGGTTCAAGGAAAGAGAGCCATGCCACACAACCCCACCCCTATGATTCCTTGATAGATTTAATTCAACCTGAATTATATATTTAGGCACCAACTGCATCATAAAATAGGATCAGAAGGTGGGTATGTGCTTAGGAGAGGTTTGGTGAACCTCAATCTAAGGAGGGAAGATTGGTCAATATTGCTTCCAGTTAGCACCTCAAATGAAATTTGGGAAATGTAGAATTGGGATCGTTAGTATAAGAAATCTGCACGATTATGTAACTTTGTTAAATTCACTACAGTTTCACTCTTTAGGCTTTAGTGTTTCTTTTTAATCACTACCAACAAAATTCTCAAAACTAAAAAGGCCCCTTTTATATATTTTCAGGGGCAGAAAAAAAAAAAAAAAAGGACAACCTGGAGATAACCTGTGTTATTTCATTTAATTCTTCCATCGACCTTATATTTGTTCCATTACAGTGGTATAAGAGGACATCTATTTGAAGTTTATATTTTTTAAGTGGTTTATTGTTATTAAAGTCCATTGTCAGCTTAGGAAACTCATGAGCAGTCTTAGGATAAAATCGAAACAGAAAGAGTTCTAGCTGCTCCACATGGAAAAGAAACTATTAAAAAACAGAAGGAGGGGCGCCTGGGTGGCTCAGTGGGTTAAGTCTCTGCCTTCCACTCAAGTCATGATCTCAGGGTCCTGGGATCAAGCCCCATATCAGGGCTCTCTGCTCAGCAGGGAGCCTGCTTCCCCCTCTCTCTCTGCCTGCCTACTTGTGATCTCTCTCTGCCAAATAAATAAAATCTTAAAAAAAAAAAAAAAAAAGGAAAAACAGGATACCACTTGTACTGGGTTTTGTACTGGGTTGAATTGTGTCTTTCAAAAAGATATGTCTGTGGCCTAAACCTGGTATCTGTAAATGTGACCTTATTTGGAAATAGAGCTTGTAATGAGATCACCCTGGATTTCAGGTAGGCCTTACATGCAATAACTGGTGTTCTTAGAAAGGAGAGAGAGATTTGACACAGAGACCCAGGGGAGAAGTCCATGTGAATATGGATGCAGAGACTGGACCTAAGTATTGTCATAAGCCAGGAACACCAAGGACTACCAGTAGCCACATGGAACAAGGTGAGAGGCATGAACAGATTAGATTCTCCCTCAGAACTTCCAGAAGGAACTAACCCTGCTGACACCTTCACTTTGGATTTCTAGCCTCCAAATAGTGGGACAATCAATTTCAAGTTTAAGTGACCCAGTTTATAGTAATTTGTTGCAGTAGCCTTAGAAACCAAATACCACAATTGGTCTAAGCATGCTCGAAGAGTCAAGGGGTGATCCCAGGTACTATAAAATATCTGCTTCCTGCCTCAAATCCCTCCTGATTTTTATATACACATATCTGTCTATCAAGCTTCTATACTTGAATGTCTCATGAGTATCTGAGATGCAGCCTGTCTAGCACGGTATTCATCATCTTCCCAACTGCCTTAGACTGTTCTTCCTATATTCCATATCCCTTTCCAATGGCCCATGTCATCTAAGAGATCCCCTTTACCCCATATATGTAACAGGCAACCAAGCTGGGACAGTCCTGTTTCCTCCTCAGATTTCAAATGTGTTCTTCTTCAGCCTCATAGTCCCCACTTTCACTAAAAGCCCCTCCTATCTCACCTGGGCCAATGTCCTAACCTCTTAACTGGTTTCCCTATCTTTAGGCTTACACTCCTTGTTACTCTGTCTCCTTTACTGATCACCAGGTAAAGCATTCCAAAATATCTCCCCAAAAGTAATTTGGATCGTGCCACTCTACATTATTAAATCCCCATCTCCCCATACCTTAGTGCTTAAAGGAGAATTTCATAAGATGATGAAATATAATATTCTGTGAAAAATAATTCCATGTTTAAATAAGTGTGGGAAATACTAAATTAAAGTGAAAAAGGTTTCTTCATTGCATAAATTCCTAAGATCTTGATAATGTTAATGTGCACTGTGAATCTTCAAGAGATAACAAAAGTATGCAGCTTTTCCCAGATATCCTGGAACAAGAAACCCTGTAATGTTCCCCCAAAAATGTCATTCTGGGATAAATTCCAAACACTTTACAAAGGCTTAAAAGTCTCTTTGTGATATCGATTCTGCTTATCTTTCCCACGTCACTTCCTGCTAGTCTCTCCAGAGGTCTGTGTTTAAGCTGCGCAAAACTATTTCCTATTCCAAGCACTGGCCTGCGTCCTCCCACCCCCACCTCTGTCTCCCAAGCTTTTCTTTTTTAATGAAATACTCTTTCTTTCTAGCGTGTTTGGGACTTTATTCAACTGTCACCCCTTCTATAATGACTTCCCTGATATACCCCAGGCATGTTCCTTGGCAACCATCTCAACTCTATGCTCCTTCAAAACCTTATATATGCTTTTACTATCACATTGTCTTCCATTTGTCTAAGTTTGTCTTTCACACCAGTCTTTGAATTACTTGAGGGTATTTTAAAATTTTCAATCTTTTATTCCTTTGGCCCATGGCAGGGTCTGTTGAAGGAATAAATGCATGTTTCTAAGTTGAAAAGGTCTACCTTTACAATTCCAAGTTGATTATCTATGTCATCACATCAATGGAAGCTTGTACCATAATGACACAGATTTCCTGAACTCATGGATTTAACAGATGCTGTGAAGGCAATACAGCTTCTTATTTACTACATATTTATTTTACGTAGGGCTTTTCAGCTAGAAGTAAAAGTAAGGGCACGTGTTTCAAGTTATTTTCAACAAATACTGATTTTTTTCTGTTGTTGAGGTCACTTATGATCATCAAATTTTTGGCACCCTGATACAATACGCATTTCTTCATCTGTGAAAACTCACAAGAATTAATTAGATTATAAATGTGAAAGCAATTTGTAAATTGTAAAGCACTATGCAAATGTTAATTGCCAGATGTTGAATAATACCCTCAACTTCCTGACAATCCACTGGCTTCCTATTAAACTACTACAGTATTTTTGTTCAATCACCTACCTTGATAGAAGTTTTTCTGATTAAAATTGTAAACTAATGAAACATCAAGGCGATATCCTCCTTCATGCCATTATATTTTAAATTAGCAAGTTGTAGAAATAAAGTACCAAATCAATGAACTGGAAAATATTTTCTCTCATTCTATTGAATCAACGTGAGTCTACTACATTTGCTGAGTAAAGTTTTACTTTTCATGCATTAATGCCTCTGAAGAATAAAGGGCAAAGGATAATACATTCTAGTATCTTCCAAAGACTTAATAGAACAAGCCTGGAGGCTAGCTAAAGCCTCTGTCCAAGACTTTCATCTGCTCATCCTCCAAACTTCCTTCTGCTCACCATTCTGCAAAATGTATGGCGTAGAGAAGACCTTTAATACCCATTTATTCAATGAATGAGTGAAAGGCTAGATAAATGACTGAGAAGACCATCTACCGTGGAAAGCCCACCAATCAACAAGCAACAACTGAAAAGGGAGTATGCCAACCAGAGACCATGAATCCTCTGGCCTCAACCTCCACTGGCTTTGAGTTTGGGCAAGTTACTAGGTCTTCATGCATAGTCATTTCCTTGAAATTGAAACAGAGGAAATAAACACAGAGTCACAGAACTGTCTACCCTGTGACAGGAACTTACTTAGAATCCCTGGGTAAGCACTAAGCCTCCTTAGGCCCTGGTTCCTTATATGTAAAATAACAAGTTTTGACTGGATGATATGAATATCTGCTCTATCTAGTTTAGGGTCTATGATTCTAAAATTAGCTTCAGTGAGAGAGAGATTAAAAATGCCTCGACAAATGTCAGAAGTATTATACATTTGTACAGTAGAGGTGAAAAAGGCCGATAAAAGAAAACATTCGGTCAGAAGATTCTAAACTTATCCATCATTCTTCTGAACTATTCATACCTTTTAAGGATTCCCTTTCTTTTGGAGCAACCTATCTTTTGCATACCATATCAAAGGCATTCTTACAGAATACAGTGTAATACTGGTCACCCACCTCAAAAACTCACTTTCTATATTTGTAGCTAATAGATATATAGCAAAGAGCCCATGTCATTAATGATAACTTAAGTTATCTTTTCATTCACAGTTTTCCTTGGTTTATTAATGGCATAACACATTAATTCTTCTTTCAGGGGTGACCTTTACAACACCATTAATGTGCACAGCTTTTATCCAGCTACATTATTACTCATTACAGTTTCAGCTTTCAACATCTGCATTTGCTGAAAAGAGAAAAGTAAATTGTAGCAGCCTCAAATCCATGGAAACTATGAGGGATGTGTGGATGTGTATGTGGTGAAGGGATTTTTCGGGGGATTAAAAAAAAAAAAAACTAAGGGAAGTTTTAGTAGTGGAGAAAATCAGATGATAAATGTCATTAAATACATTCATACATTCTTGCCTTTTGAAAATATTTTGTCATACTTAATCCCTGGAATGCTGAAGTAAAAAATCCTCATACGATAAAATGCAAATCTATCAGTTATTTTGTTAAATATTCTGGTTCTGGTGACATTACGAAAGTAGTTCATAGACCAGCACTGTGATATTTATGAGCCTTCATTTCTATTATGGAAGTGAATCATTCTTGCCAAATAAAATATTTTTTCTTTTACATACTTAGGACATGAAAGCAAGTCTTATCTTGGAGTCCATTTAGGATGTGGAGGGGAGTAACTGAGTTAGGCTGTAACAGAGTGGTGCATAATGATAAAAAATGGACGTGTACCCCAACCTTTTTCAAACTTCTCAAAACTTAAGTTTTCCAGTTTCTGCTCTCACTGCTGTCCCACTGCCCCAGACTGGCTTCTTCTTGGCAAATAATATGAAATTCTGCTCTGTGGAGATTGAAGCATTTGAAATACATTCCTTCAGCTTTTTTTTTTTTTAATCCATCTCACAATTTCTCTGTAACTTTACCCCTTTTTTCCCTTTGTTTTATTCAGTCTCAGAGAAGAGAGGGGCTTTGTCTCTTCTAAGGTTAATCCTTTCTCATGATCTCTTGTCTTGTTCCATCATCCATGCTCTCTTCCGTATCTTTATCTGTCTCTGACTTTTCTTCCCCTTGACTATATATATATATATATATACACACACACACACACACACACACACACACACACACACACACACATATGTATATATATGAATGATTGCCCTATTTTAAAACCTGTCTCTATGTAGTCCTTTTAAAATAATCACTTCTCTACACCAAGCTTACAAAAGACTGGTCTATAGATCAGCTGCATTTTCTCTCCTCACAGTCTTGAAATCATTGGGACTGAAATTCTGTTAAGGCATTCTTCTAAAACTTCTCTATCAGAGTTTACATCTCCATGAGCGCCAGCTAAATCATAAGGTTTTTCTTTTTCATTTTTTAACTTTTCTGCCAAATGGGACATCATTAAATAACCTTATGATTTTTTGAAACTTTTATTTTTCCTAGGCTAGCATGACAGTGTTCTATCTTCATTCTTATTCTAACACAGTCGCTTGCTCTATATCAGTTTCCCCCCCTAAAAAAGTGTGCTGGTTTTAAAATGTGCCCAATGATACTTTGATATTCCCCTTCCCTTGAGTTGGGCTGCCCTTGTGATTCTCTTAAAACGAAGAGAATAAAGGTAGACTTTCAAGACTAGGTCATAAAGGGCACTGTGGCTGTCTCTTTGCTCTCTCCTCTTGGAGCACCCACTCTTGGGAAAGTTAGTTTCCACGCAAGGAGCAGCCCTATGGAAAGACTCACAAGGGAAGGAGTTGACCTTCTAGCCAACAACCATGTGAGTGAGACATCTTGAACAAGGAGCATCTATCCCTAGTAAAAGTCCATAGAGGACTATTGCCATGCCTAACACATTGATTGTAACCATGAGGCCTTAAGCCAGAACTACCCAGCAAAGCTGCTTCCAAATTCTGACCCTTAGAACCTGGTGAGGTAATGAATGTTGGTTATCTTAAGCTCTCGAGTATTAGGTTAATTTGCTATGCAGTAGAAGATAACTAATACAGTAGGTGATACTTGTGATTCTTTATCCCGCTTCTCTTCTTACTATGCACACTCTTTTTTGCTGAACTTCATTTTTTTTAGAGGTGTATATATCTTTTCATTTTCTTAATTCTTTTAATAGTAGTATAGCTAACATACAGTATCATATTAGTTTCAATATGGTGATTTAATAATTCTATACTTAATTTCAATACAGTCCTTTAATAATTCTATACAGGACTCTGTGCTCATTGTGATAAGTGTACTCTTAATCCCCTTATATCATATGTAATTCTATATCTAAAATGCTAGCACCATTTTACATATCAGACTTATGTTTATAGTTTCCTCCTGAGGATCTCTACCTAAATGGCTCCTTGTGTTTCAATGCTTACTACATTTTTATATCTATGTCTTCCAAATCTGCTTCCACTCTGGTCTTCTTTTTCACAGTTAAGGGAGGAATTATCCTTCTTATTTTACAAATTCAAAATCCTATACTCCTCTGTGTCCAACTTGAACTACACCAGGTAGACTCTATTGAGGATAGGTTATATTAAGTTTTCTTTACTAATAATATCTCTTCAATCTATTCCTTTCTTTGCTTTATCATTGCTTATTTCTATTTCATGTAACTAACTCTTGTCCTACACTAAAACAATGGTTTCCCTGATTCCTATCTCTTCCTGTTGCCAATACTCTTCTTTCTTAAAGTTCTGATCAGATTGCTGTCTGGAGAAAAAGTCAAAATTTCTTAGGATAGCATTCAGTCAGATTCCATCTGCTCCTTTCAGTTTTAGCCCTGATCACTTTTCACTACACATTCATTCTATATTCTAGCCAAATCAGTGCATTTCTCAAAAATATGCTATTTTACTCTGGGTTTTTTCTTAAAAGCTAAATGCCTAGGACTGTCTCTCTTCCTCAAGATTCCACTTGAATTAGGTTATCCCCAACTTAACTTTCCTTGATCCTTCCCAAATAGAATCCAACACTCTTCTTTTTGATTACAAGGTTGTATCTATGCTCTGAAATGGGGTTTACTATGACTGACTAGCACTATAAGAGGGATGACTTTTCCCCTAACTAAATCCTGAGCTCCTTGAAGGGCTTGTCTGTGCTAGCTTCCTTATAACTCTATGCAAATGATAAACATCAATAAAGGTAGATTGAAGTCAGTGTTCACAGTCTAATTTATACTGAAGTAAAATTTATTGGAATTTTTTAAAAATTAGCTTGTAGAAGCATTTTCTAGTGTTTACTTTACCAAAATGACAATTATGGAGAAACAAAGCTATGTAATTTTTATAATACTTTGGTGTATTCAAGTAAATCTCAAGCAGTATAGAACTGAACAAACTTCATATCCTAACAGGTGACTATTGATCGAAGTAGAATGTATTTTATCATATGTACAGTTTGTACACATCACAAAAAAAAAAGGAAATATATTTCAGTAATGGAAAAAGCAAGTCACCTAACAACAACATTCTGGAAACATTGCTCTCTGTGATTAAGTCATTTAGGCCTCTTTTTTATAAACTTAAGAACATCTGTCATATCAACAAACATAACCGGTTCAATTAGCTTTTCAGGAGGACACTGTAACTTGGACTTCAGTTATAAATTTCATTTGCATGTTTAAAACACACCTATGCGGTTCATCAAATTGAAACTCTCCTATGGAACTAAAACCATGCACAGGGTATGCGTGATTTGCCGTTAAAAGATGATTTCATTCAATTGCCATAAACAGAAAATCAGCAAGAACAAAAGAAACAGAACTTACCTATTGTGCTAACTCTGGCTGAAGGACTAGCTAATGCTGCTGGGACAGAGGCTTTGAGGGGGCCTGCCCCACTGTTTATTCTCAGAGCTGGCATATGGGGAGAGGTGGGTGATGTGGGTGATTTGCCATCAGAGGTCTTGGGTTTAGCTGATAGGTTCAGTGGCTGTGCCACTTCATCCTGCAATGTGATCATTAGAACATGAGCTGTGATAAGGCAAGGCTGATCAAAAATGCCTAGAAAAACACAGGTATATAGCCTGTCATTTCCCATCAAATTACTCTACCAATCAGCGATCTTAACATTCAACCTATACATTACAGTGTTGGTTAGCTGTCAACAATGTCACTTTTAACTACATATTATGAAAAACCTTTAGTATAAGAGAAAGTACACGTGCACTCAACTATCCAGAAAGTATATAACTGATGTCATGTCTAAGAAATAGTCTTAAGCTATTCCTTGGGCTATTCAGTTCTATTGAGAGACCATTACATAATTCATATGAAATTATGATGTAGGTAGCCTTTGTTCAACCTCCGAAGAACAGGGGTTGAGTCCCAAGCACCTTTGTATCCCGGTGCTTAGCCAGAGTACCTGGAACATCCATGATGGAGGAATTAAATGGTGTGCACCTCTGATCAGAACTTATCTCCAGATTAAATACAAAAAAAAAAGAAGGAAACTTTCTAACTTTCTCAGAAAATAATCTTTCTCCTAGGTTTCACAGACACAGTTTTGGACTTGATCTAAAAGTAAAAATAAACATAATAGACATTATACCAATATGTACTATTTATTTATATGTGACACTGTTCTAAATACTTAGCATTTTGTTTTCAAATCTAGATTTGTTTCCAGATTTTCCGCAATGTATACCACAATCAATACATTGTGGTGTGACGATCTTTCTGTGGTTAATCAGCACATATGGTGAGTTCCAATTGTTCAATACCTGAATAGGTCAAGTTTATGTAGTTTACATTCTATTTTATACTTTCTATATTAGCCCTTGTGTAATTTCATACATAAAATTTATGTATACAATTATCCTTAAAGTTTCTACCACATCATTTATTAGAATCAGATAATATTAACATTACATCACTTTTTTCATCACAAACTGAGAAATATGTTTTTTGTGCTCTAAAATTAAAATATTGTGTCATATGTTAAACCTTATTGTTAAAAATATCTACAATTTTATAAAGTATTATTGTAGAATAAAAACATAGTTTCCACTTAGCTACTGTTCTATCTTCATGAGTTAAGAGCATAAATATCTACCAGTAGTAGGTGGGTAACCTGCTGAAAGCGGGACAATTTAGATTCAAATGGTGTAATTTGATGGTATGGAAACATATATCAATGTGTACAAAATTTTATATATATATCTACCAAAACCATTGAAATCAATCACTTTATAAAAATGGTAAAATGGCATAATAAGATATCTATTCAAAGTTTATATTTTTAAAGTGGTTTATTGTTATTAAATTCCATGGTTGGCTGCACTTAGGAAACTTATGAACAAAGTAGAAGAAATTACTCTTTAACACTTTATTTTTTTTTTAATTCTGTTTTCTGTTTCAGAAAAAAAAGAATAGCTATTTGAAAATCTATGAGAATTCAAATGGTAATCTGGGATCGCATTAGATGTCTAGTAAGTTGATAACCATCATACCAAATTTATATGGATTCATAGTCTTGGAAGAAAGGAAGGTAAGCTAATTCCATGACTGGTTCACTATGTAAGAAAAGTTTAATTTAGCATTTTAAAGACTGCAGGGGCAAAATTATTCCCTAGAATAATTTGTTTGAGCTGGTGAGCCATAATCCTTATATGTCAGAAACCCACAAGTATTGTGCCCTTTTCCCCTTTATACCACAGTACGGATGGGTAATTCGCAAATTCAATCTTTGGATCAGAACCATCAGCACCACCTGGGAACTTATTAGAAAAGCAAATTCACTATTTTAGAAACTTTGGAGGTGGATTCTAGCAATCCATTTTAAAAAGCATTCCCAGGATGGGGAGCCTGGGTGGCTCAGTGGGTTAAGCGGCTGCCTTCGGCTCAGGTCATGATCTCAGAGTCCTGGGATCGAGCCCCGCATCGGGCTCTCTGCTCAGCGGGGAGCCTGCTTCCTCCTCTCTCTCTGCCTGCCTCTCTGCCTGCTTGTGATCTCTGTCAAATAAATAAATAAAATCTTTAAAAAAAAAAAAAAAAGCATTCCCAGGAGATTCTGATGCAGACTAACATTTGAGAGCCACCACCATATACAATATAAAGGGAGAAAATTTTTTTAACAAATGATTAAGCTTCAAAACCTTAAAAAAAAAAAGCTTCCTCAATGTAAGGAAGTAGCATTAAAAAATACATAATGGGAGGAGGAGTCAAGATGGTGGAGAAGTAGCAGGCTGAGACTACTTCGGGTAGTGGGAGATCAGCTAAATAGCTTATCTAAAGATTGCAAACACCTACAAATCCAACGGGAGATGGAAGGGAAGAAGAACAGCAATTCTAGAAAGAGAAAATCAACCACTTTCTGCAAGGTAGGACTGGCGGAGAAGTGAATCCAAAGCGACGGGAAGATAGACCGCGGGGGGAGGGGCCGGCTCGGGGGGAGGGGCCGGCTCCCGGCGAGCGGCGGAGCAATGGAGCAAAATCAGGACTTTTAAAAGTCTGTTCCGCTGAGGGACATCGCTTCAGAGACTTAACTGGGGTGAAGCCCAGGCGGGGTCAGCGCGGCCTCAGGTCCCGCAGGGTCGCAGAAGGATCGGGGATGTCTGAGTGTCGCAGAGCCTACCGGTATTAGAACCAGGAAGCCGGCTGCAGAGACAGAGCCGAGGAGTGACTCTCAGCTTGGGGTTACCTTGAACCGGTCGCAGGCTCGGTCAGCTCGGAGCACGGCCGGAGGCCAGGGTGGCGGGAGTTATTGGGCGCTGTTCTCTGAGGGCGCACTGAGGAGTGGGGCCCCGGGCTCTCGGCTCCTCCAGGCCGGAGACCGGGAGGCCGCCATCTTCACTCCCGTCCTCTGGACTCTACGGAAAGCGCTCAGGGAACAAAAGCTCCCGAAAGCAAACCCGAGCGGATGACTCAGCGCGGCCCCGGGTAAGGGCGGTGCAACTCCACCTGGGGCAAAGACACTTGAGAATCACTACAACAGGCCCCTCCCCCAGAAGATCAACGGGAAACCCAGCCAGGACCAAGTTCACCTACCAAGGAGAGGGGCGGAATTCCAGAGGAGAAGAAAGCAAAGCACGGAATTCATGGCTTTCTCCCCATGATTTTTTAGCCTTGCAGTTAATTAATTTTTTTTTCTTTTTCAATTTTTTTTCTTTTTCTCTTCTTCTGCTAAATTTTTTTAACTTTTACCGTTTCCTTTTTTAACGTTTTTTAAATAGTTTATCTAATATATATATATTTTTTCCTCTTTTATATTTTTTCTTTATCGGCTTTCTTTTTTTAAATAGTTTCTTTTTTTTTTTCTTTTTGAACCCCTTTTTATCCCCTTTCTCCCCCCTCACAATTCGGGATCTCTTCTGATTTGGCTAAAGCATATTTTCCTGGGGTTGTTGCCACCCTTTTAGTATTTTACTTGCTCCTTCATAAACTCTTATCTGGACAAAATGACAAGGCGGAAAAATTCACAACAAAAAAAAGAACAAGAGGCAGTACCAAAGGCTAGGGACCTAATCAATACAGACATTGGTAATATGTCAGATATAGAGTTCAGAATGATGATTCTCAAGGTTCTAGCCGGGCTTGAAAAAGGCATGGAAGATATTAAAGCAACCCTCTCGGGAGATATAAAAGCCCTTTCTGGAGAAATAAAAGAACTAAAATCTAACCAAGTTGAAATCAAAAAAGCTATTAATGAGGTGCAATCAAAAATGGAGTCTCTCACTGCTAGGATAAATGAGGCAGAAGAAAGAATTAGCGATATAGAAGACCAAATGACAGAGAATAAAGAAGCTGAGCAAAAGAGGGACAAACAGCTACTGGACCACGAGGGGAGAATTCGAGAGATAAGTGACACCATAAGACGAAACAACATTAGAATAATTGGGATTCCAGAAGAAGAGGAAACAGAGAGGGGAGCAGAAGGTATATTGGAGAGAATTATTGGAGAGAATTTCCCCAATATGGCAAAGGGAACAAGCATCAAAATTCAGGAGGTTCAGAGAACCCCCCTCAAAATCAATAAGAATAGGTCCACACCCCGTCACCTAATAGTAAAATTTACAAGTCTTAGTGACAAAGAAAAGATCCTGAAAGCAGCCCGGGAAAAGAAGTCTGTAACGTACAATGGTAAAAATATTAGATTGGCAGCAGACTTATCCACAGAGACCTGGCAGGCCAGAAAGAGCTGGCATGATATATTCAGAGTACTAAATGAGAAAAACATGCAGCCAAGAATACTATATCCAGCTAGGCTATCATTGAAAATAGAAGGAGAGATTAAAAGCTTCCAGGACAAACAAAAACTGAAAGAATTTGCAAATACCAAACCAGCTCTACAGGAAATATTGAAAGGGGTCCTCTAAGCAAAGAGAGACCCTAAAAGTAGTAGATCAGAAAGAAACAGAGACAATATACAATAACAGTCACCTTACAGGCAATACAATGGCACTAAATTCATATCTCTCAATACTTACCCTGAATGTTAATGGGCTAAATGCCCCAATCAAAAGACACAGGGTATCAGAATGGATAAAAAAACAAAACCCATCTATATGTTGCCTACAAGAAACTCATCTTAAACCCGAAGATACCTCCAGGTTTAAAGTGAGGGGGTGGAAAAGAATTTACCATGCTAATGGACATCAGAAGAAAGCAGGAGTGGCAATCCTTATATCAGATCAATTAGATTTTAAGCCAAAGACTATAATAAGAGATGAGAAAGGACACTATATCATACTCAAAGGAACTGTCCAACAAGAAGATCTAACAATTTTAAATATCTATGCCCCTAACGTGGGAGCAGCCAACTATATAAACCAATTAATAACAAAATCAAAGAAACACATCGACAAGAATACAATAATAGTAGGGGATTTTAACACTCCCCTCACTGAAATGGACAGATCATCCAAGCAAAAGATCAACAAGGAAATCAAGGCCTTAAATGACACACTGGACCAGATGGACATCACAGATATATTCAGAACATTTCATCCCAAAGCAACAGAATACACATTCTTCTCTAGTGCACATGGAACATTCTCCAGAATAGATCACATTCTTGGTCCTAAATCAAGTCTCAACCAGTATCAAAAGATTGGGATCATTCCCTGCATATTTTCAGACCACAATGCTCTAAAGCTAGAACTCAAGAACAAGAGGAAATTTGGAAAGAACCCAAATACATGGAGACTAAACAGCATCCTTCTAAAGAATGAATGGGTCAACCGGGAAATTAAAGAAGAATTGAAAAAATTTATGGAAACAAATGATAATGAAAACACAACGGTTCAGAATCTGTGGGACACAACAAAGGCAGTCCTGAGAGGAAAATATATAGCGGTACAAGCCTTTCTCAAGAAACAAGAAAGGGCTCAGGTACACAACCTAACCCTACACCTAAAGGAGCTGGAGAAAGAACAAGAAAGAAACCCTAAACCCAGCAGGAGAAGAGAAATCATAAAGATCAGAGCAGAAATCAATGAAATAGAAACAAAAAAAACAATAGAACAAATCAACGAAACTAGGAGCTGGTTCTTTGAAAGAATTAATAAGATTGATAAACCCCTGGCCAGACTTCTCAAAAAGAAAAGAGAAAGGACCCAAATAAATAAAATCATGAATGAAAGAGGAGAGATCACAACGAACACCAAAGAAATACAGACAATTATAAGAACATACTATGAGCAACTCTACGGCAACAAATTTGACAATTTGGAAGAAATGGATGCATTCCTAGAGACATATAAACTACCACAACTGAACCAGTAAGAAATAGAAAGCCTGAACAGACCCATAACCAGTAAGGAGATTGAAACAGTCATCAAAAATCTCCAAACAAACAAAAGCCCAGGGCCAGATGGCTTCCCGGGGGAATTCTACCAAACATTTAAAGAAGAACTAATTCCTATTCTCCTGAAACTGTTCCAAAAAATAGAAATAGAAGGAAAACTTCCAAACTCATTTTATGAGGCCAGCATCACCTTGATCCCAAAACCAGACAAGGATCCCAACAAAAAAGAGAACTACAGACCAATATCCTTGATGAACACAGATGCAAAAATTCTCGCCAAAATATTAGCCAATAGGATTCAACAGTACATTAAAAGGATTATTCACCATGACCAAGTGGGATTTATTCCAGGGCTGCAAGGTTGGTTCAACATCCGCAAATCAATCAATGTGATACAACACATTAATAAAAGAAAGAACAAGAACCATATGATACTCTCCATAGATGCTGAAAAAGCATTTGACAAAGTACAGCATCCCTTCCTGATCAAAACTCTTCAAAGTGTAGGGATAGACGGCACATACCTCAATATTATCAAAGCCATCTATGAAAAACCCACCGCAAATATTCTCAATGGAGAAAAACTGAAAGCTTTTCCGCTAAGGTCAGGAACACGGCAGGGATGTCCGTTATCACCACTGCTATTCAACATAGTACTAGAAGTCCTAGCCTCAGCAATCAGACAACAAAAGGAAATTAAAGGCATCCAAATGGCAAAGAAGAAGTCAAACTATCACTCTTTGCAGATGATATGATACTATATGTGGAAAACCCAAAAGACTCCACTCCAAAACTGCTAGAACTTGTACAGGAATTCAGTCAAGTGTCAGGATATAAAATCAATGCACAGAAATCAGTTGCATTTCTCTACACCAACAACAAGACAGAAGAAAGAGAAATTAAGGAGTCCATCCCATTTACAATTGCACCCAAAACTATAAGATACCTAGGAATAAACCTAACCAAAGAGACTAAGAATCTATACTCAGAAAACTATAAAGTACTCATGAAAGAAATTGAGGAAGACACAAAGAAATGGAAAAATGTTCCATGCTCCTGGATTGGAAGAATAAATATTGTGAAAATGTCTATGCTACCTAAAGCAATCTACACATTTAATGCAATTCCTATCAAAGTACCATCCATTTTTTTCAAAGAAATGGAACAAATAATCCTAAAATTTATATGGAACCAGAAAAGACCTCGAATGGCCAAAGCAATATTGAAAAAGAAAGCCAAAGTTGGTGGCATCACAATTCCGGACTTCAAGCTCTATTACAAAGCTGTCATCATCAAGACAGCATGGTACTGGCACAAAAACAGACACATAGATCAATGGAACAGAATAGAGAGCCCAGAAATGGACCCTCAACTCTATGGTCAACTCATCTTCGACAAAGCAGGAAAGAATGTCCAATGGAAAAAAGACAGCCTCTTCGATAAATGGTGTTGGGAAAATTGGACAGCCACATGCAGAAAAATGAAATTGGATCATTTCCTTACACCACACACGAAAATAGACTCAAAATGGATGAAGGATCTCAATGTGAGAAAGGAATCCATCAAAATCCTCGAGGAGAAAACAGGCAGCAACCTCTTCGACCTCAGCCGCAGCAACATCTTCCTAGGAACATCACCAAAGGCAAGGGAAGCAAGGGCAAAAATGAACTATTGGGATTTTATCAAGATCAAAAGCTTTTGCACAGCAAAGGAAACAGTGAACAAAACCAAAAGACAACTGACAGAATGGGAGAAGATATTTGCAAATGACATATCAGATAAAGGGCTAGTATCCAAAATCTATAAAGAACTTAGCAAACTCAACACCCAAAGAACAAATAATCCAATCAAGAAATGGGCAGAGGACATGAACAGACATTTCTGCAAAGAAGACATCCAGATGGCCAACAGACACATGAAAAAGTGCTCCATATCACTCGGCATCAGGGAAATACAAATCAAAACCACCATGAGATATCACCTCACACCAGTCAGAATGGCTAAAATTAACAAGTCAGGAAATGACAGATGCTGGGAGGATGCGGAGAAAGGGGAACCCTCCTACACTGTTGGTGGGAATGCAAGCTGGTGCAACCACTCTGGAAAACAGCATGGAGGTTCCTCAAAATGTTGAAAATAGAACTACCCTATGACCCTGCAATTGCACTGCTGGGTATTTACCCTAAAGATACAAACGTAGTGATCCGAAGGGGCACGTGCACCTGAATGTTTATAGCAGCAATGTCTACAATAGCCAAACTATGGAAAGAACCTAGATGTCCATCTACAGACGAATGGATAAAGAAGATGTGGTATATATACACAATGGAATACTATGCAGCCATCAAAAGAAATGAAATCTTGCCATTTGCGACGACGTGGATGGAACTAGAGGGTATCATGCTTAGCGAAACAAGTCAATCGGAGAAAGACAACTATCATATGATCTCCCTGATATGAGGGAGAGGAGATGCAACATGGGGGGTTGAGGGGGTAGGAGAAGAGTAAATGAAACAAGATGGCATTGGGAGGGAGACAAACCATAAGTGACTCTTAATCTCACAAAACAAACTGAGGGTTGATGGGGGGAGGGGGTTGGGAGAGGAGGGTGGGGTTATGGATATTGGGGAGGGTATGTGCTATGGTGAGTACTGTGAAGTGTGTAAACCTGGCGATTCGCAGACCTGTACCCCTGGGGATAAAAATATATGTTTATAAAGCTGTAAAAAAAAAAAAAAAGAAAAAAGAAAGGATGAATACCCAAGTTTTGTAGCAACATGGACGGGATTGGAAGAGATTATGCTGAGTGAAATAAGTCAAGCAGAGAGAGTCAATTATCATATGGTTTCACTTATTTGTGGAGCATAACAAATAGCATGGAGGACAAGGGGAGATGGAGAGGAGAAGGGAGTTGAGGGAAATTGGAAGGGGAGGTGAACCTTGAGAGACTATGGACTCTGAAAAACGATCTGAGAATTTTGAAGGGGTGGGGGGTGGGAGGTTGGGGGCACCAGGTGGTGGGTATTGTAGAGGGCACGGATTGCATGGAGCACTGGGTGTGGTGCAAAAATAATGAATACTGTTATGCTGAAAAAATAAAAAATTTAAAAATAAATAAATAAATAAATAAATAAATAAATAAAAAGATAAAAAAAAATACATAATGTTGGGGCGCCTGGGTGGCACAGTTGGTTAAGCATCCGCCTCTTGATTTCGGTTCTGGTCATGATTTCATGGATTGTGAGACCGAGACCTATGTCCCATTCAGCTCAGCATCTCCTTCTCTCCTTCTGTCTCTCTTTCTGGACCTCCCCGGCTCCTGCTCACCTGTTAGCTCTCTCTCTCTCTCCCTCTCTCTCAAATACATAAATCTTTAAAAAAAAAAAAAGCATAATGTTATCTCAATCTTTAAAATTTATCAAAGTGTAATGTATGCTAATAATAACAAATGAAAGCATGCATCTGCATAATAAACTAAATGCTACTGACATTCGGTAGGCTACTAAAGATGAGGTTCCAGATTTTCTTCTTGTTAATTCAGCCTAAATAGCCAGTCAGATACGAGTTTTACTGACTGTTTATTATGAAGCCGTAAATATTCTAGAACCTTCTTCCTCCATCAGTTGTACCTGCTTACTACACTTCCTGCATGAAACTACCAGCTTTTGTCACAACAGCCTGAAAACTTCGTTGGTGTGTATTTGACAACTCTTGTCAAAGTTTTGAGGGGAGACTTGGAGAAATTAAGGTGGTTGTTTCACTTGACTGTGCAGAAAAGAAAGAAAGGAATATATTCCCAGAGTTGCAAGAGAAGAGATTTATGAGTGCAGAGGAAATAGAGCGTGAGTGTGTATGTGTAGGAGGAATAATGGTGTTGACGAAGATGATGCAGATG
Source organism: Lutra lutra (assembly GCF_902655055.1). Lineage (NCBI taxonomy): Eukaryota > Metazoa > Chordata > Mammalia > Carnivora > Mustelidae > Lutra > Lutra lutra. The sequence goes on from NC_062285.1 coordinate 73,466,801, forward strand.
TAGGTGCTGATGGGACATGAAGCATATGAAATGTCATGTGCTTAGCTTTAAGCACTAAGAACTATTACATGCACGTACTGAAAAATGACTACCCAAAGCATTTATTACAGCAAGAGACCCACTGGAACTCTTAATATTCTTCTCCATTCAAGGCAGCACAGATGTCTGAAAGCCAAAAAGTGCAAAGCCCCAAGGACATAATAGAGGTTGACAGTTCCCAAGTTGATAGAAATGTCATTCAAAATTGCCCTTTCGTTCCCTTTCATTGTGTGACCAGGCTAATGGTATATTAATAAGAACCCACATGCTTGATCCTTATAGTGGTAACTATATAAATAATTTTGACCCATTATATGATATTATTTCACAATTTGGTTCTTCTAATAATTTACTACTGAGCTACTATACCAAATACCTATTATTCATCAAGAATATAAAAATTACAGTAGTTTTCCCATTTCCTATTAATTATTTTTCATTAGACTAGATGAAAAACTTAAAACCCTAACTATAAAATGAAAGCGGGCTATTTATTTATGACCTGCATTCTCATAATTATAAATATGTGTAATAAATGCCAAGGTAAGGTTTTTTTCCCTAAAGATGTTTAAGAACTTATTTAGGAGAAATTTGAAAGCTTAGCAAGATTAAACCCTACTCTTACAAATAAAGCAGGCATTTTAAAATTGTAAGTAAATAATTTTACATAAAAAAGTAAGTAATTTTTAAGGTCAAGAAAACACTGGAAAAATAGCATTTCTCTGAAGTACACCATAAAGCAATAAAGAAAGTAATTTCTTTTTAATTACTTGTCCAATCGTTAAAGGATGATGCCATTTGAAAATTTGAAAATAGCTTATTTCATAATTAATGTATACACATAGCGATAGTTAAGAAGAATCTTATGTATCCGTTGAATAGTTCCAAACTTGATCTGCTAACCTAGTATAAACACAAGGTCAACATTTACACTTAAACTTAATTATTTAAGTTTTAACTAATAGGCTATTACTTATATTTATAGAATTCATTATAATATTTCAAATCATTTATTTAATCTTCAATTCTATGGAATAATTAATAATCTCAGGAGGGCAACTAAAATTCACAAAGTTCTAAAGAAACTCAGGTTGTTGGACCCAACATATGATATTCTTTTTAGTTATATGACAAATTTAATCTTAAATTGTAAAAGACATTGATGCAATGGAATTTCTGAAGTTCAGACTTAACCATATAATTTTTCACATAAAAAAGCCACATAAAGGGCAATACACGTTCAATAAAATGAAGTAATACACACATTCACTATTTATATACTAGCTTAAAAATTACGGCACACATGTTGATTTATTTTGGAGATCTTTTTTTGTGTGTGTGCTTCTCTGTTCTCTATACTATATAGCATCAGAAAGGTCCTTTGGAAGTGCTAAAGAGCTATTAAATTGGGTTATTTTTTTTTTGAGAAAAATACCAAGAGTCTGTGTTCAGTATGTCAGAAAATACAATAATTTGTATAATAATGTGCAAGAGAATAATATTTCATATATACATATGATACATATCATATATATATATATGCACACAAGTTTTAGGAACCTACTTACGATCATAACTTCTCCTAATAGAGTCTTGTCTAATCTTAGTTGTCTGGGATAGAATGCAAAACAAGTATCATCTAAACAAACATACAGTTTCAGGCATGTTCCACTTCTAGCTACTACAACTTGTCTAAAAGCAAACATTTCACTTAACATCAACTTGTGGTCATAGTAATAGAAATATTGTGGAGGTGTAATGATTTGTGTCCTAGCCAATGAAAAGAAATACCCCACACAGATAAATACTAAATTTGGATGAAGAAAATTATTTGACATAAACATATAGACTTATATGCACTGGAAAAATACAGCTGTCATCACAAATACAGAGTTATTCCACATAAACTTAACAAAAACTATAAAATAACCATATAAATTTAAAATATATTTTACTTAGATGATTTTCAAATAATAGGTTTATTCCAGGAAAAACATGTTAGTCTAACATAATTGTATAATATTCTTAATTTTTAATGTGCAAAGACCAAATCGCTCATAGAAATCAAACAATTTATCAAAGAAAAATCATTCTCCAGAATCCTGGAGGTTTAGTTCTCTCTCCCCGCTCCTTAGCCTTTCTTTATGTGTGTGTGTGTGTGTGTGTGTATACATATATATATATATATATATATATTTTTTTTTTTTTGCTAAGGAATTTCAATAGAGAACTAGAAAATAGGGATACCAGCACCTTAAGGAAATCTACTCCTTTCTCTCTGTCTCCTTATCCTTCACAACAGAGAATACATCCACATGCAGGACCTTGGACTACAAGGTGAACCACCAAGGATGAGCAGATGATTATATCCTCCGTATACTCGTAAATAAAAATTACACCTTTATTTATATCTTTAATCATTCTCATTATCAAAATTTTTCTTTAAATAGTTACCTTAAGTCATTATTCAAAATCAAATCTTTATTTGGTAGTTAACAAATTTAAAGCATTCTAAAGGCAACGGGCAAGAACATATATATTTATGCAATTGTCCATTCATTCATTCATTCATTCTTTCTTTATTGAATGAAATTTCAACTATTTATTACTTGCTATTATATGTTGGGCATTTAGAAAAATGCAAGTCACCTGACATCGAGGCCTGTGGCTTTGAGGCTTTGGTTTTGCGTGGTACAGTAATAAAGGAGCAAAGAAGGTATTTATTTTGTATTTAAGCCTGCAGTGAAGATGTATGTGGCATTGTGTTTTCTTTAAACTGAATGATTTCAGGACAGTTTGTCTATGTATTTAAATATATTCTTTCATTTATAAATATGATTTGATTCCTAAATAGCCATACAATGATTGAATTAAAAATAAGGAATTTCAGGCTACTTCCTCTGCACAATTTGAAAACTGATTGTCCCATATTTTATCACAAATACTCATGTGAAGTAAGTAGCAATAATAACATATGGGGAAGAGTAAAGGATTCATAAAACATGCTGCAAAATTAATCAGCTGATGGCTCTTATCCTCTCTGATGAAATAACCGTATTTACCAGGGAAGTGGACTGCAGGGTGAGTTGGATAATGTGCATTGTGTCTGCACCTCTTTTCTCTAACTTGATTTTGCATGCATTGTCTATTCCTACTGTTCACTTCGGGAACACTCTTTCACCTTTTCCCCTCAAATAAGGCATTTCTTTCTACAGTTCAGTAGAGACTGACTAGAGAGTAAAACAACACCAAACTAAAACAAAACAAAACAATCTTTTTGGAGATCAAAAGTCCCTGACCTTTCCTTCATGAATTTAGAGCAGAAAAGGTTTGTGCGTATGCACAAGAGTCAAAGTAATAAAAGAAAAAAAAAAAAAAACTAACCAAACATCTTAAATGATTTTCCTAGCCCCCGAAGAATCAGAGACCCTACTCATGGGGCTACTCCCACTCCGTACTTTATTAGTAGGTTCTTGGTGCCTCAAAAATCAAGTCTGTCATAAAGAACACATGGTCCTGAGGCCCCTTTCATGAACAAATGTTTGCTTTTGCTCTTACAAATTGCAAGATGCCTTGTTAACCACGATAGAGCTCTGGGAATTCTTTGATAGGTATGCTTTGGCGGTGCTCCTGCTACCATTAGACAGGATTGCCATTTAAATGCAAGTCTTAAGTTATGCAACTGAGGGTAATGTATTCAGCTTCTCATTTAGCTTGCTTCTTTTCAAAGAGGGCGCTAGCAGTGTAGTTGGGGGACGTTTGCTTCATTGTGATAATTTCATATTGTTTTTACATTTAAATTGTTGGCCTTTAATTACAGGTATTCACACTGTCTTCATCATTTAATTTAACATGCTCCCTGCTCCTTCCCCCTTAACATTTTAGTCGAGTATTTCCCTTGTTTTTTGCTTTTGGTGATTTAATGCCTCTAAAATGTCAATTATATCCACAAACGCACACATACAGAGTTGAACACAAATAGAGCAAAGAACAGAGAGCGTGGCTTGTGGAATATCAATAATATTTCACATCCTTTTTTTTCATTAAAACTTTCTTTGAGGGGCGCCTGGGTGGCTCAGTGGGTTAAGCCGCTGCCTTCGGCTCAGGTCATGATCTCAGGGTCCTGGGATCAAGTCCCACATCGGGCTCTCTGCTCAGCAAGAAGCCTGCTTCCCTCTCTCTCTCTCTCTGCCTTCCTCTCCGTCTACTTGCGATCTCTCTCTGTCAAATAAATAAATAAAATCTTTAAAAAAAAAAAAAAACTTTCTTTGAAACACCTAAGCCAAATGATGCCATCTTTTCTACACAGAACGTTCTTCTGTGGTAGCCGGCCTCCAAGATGGCCCACCAATAATTCTTGCCTCCTGGCATTTATGCCCCTGAGTATCTCTGGCCTTTCCCATCCCCCCACCTCCCCGCCACACCTCCCAAAGAAATAGGACTGACCTACATTACCAAGAAGCTACTGCAGAAAGGACAGTTTGACTCCTGGTGCTAGGTCATAAAAGACATTGGAGCCTCTACCTCCCTCTTTTTTGGATCAGTCGCTCTGGGGTATGGTTTCCTCAATCTTAGCACCACTGACATTTTGGCTGAATAATTCTTTGTTGTGAATGACTGTCCTGGGCCCTGAGGGATGTCTAGCAGTATTCCTCACCTCTACCTCTAGATGCTTGTAGAACTCCTGCTCTGGCTGCAGCAAGCAAAACTGTCTCCAGACGCTGCCAAATGTTTCCTGGAGGACAAAACCATCCCTGGAGGGAGCCACCTGCCACGCACATCATGAAGACACTCAAAGGCCCATGAGAGTTCCACCTGGTAGGGACCCGCAGGCCTCTCGCCAACCACCAAGGTGTGATTCGTTAGGCATGTGCGTGAGCCTATTTGGATTTGGAAGCCTATCCGATTTGGAAGCGGATATAGCAAGCATCTGTCATGCTTTCATGAGATGGCAACCCCATGTGACAGACTCTTAGCCAGGTCCCTCCAGGTAAGCTGCTCTCGGACTCCTGACCTGCTGAAATCCTGTGAGATAAGGGTTCACTGTTTACCGTCAAAATTGTGCATTATTTTGTTAGAAGGAGATAACGTGTCTATCCTCCCTGGGAAGAAGCACAGCCAACACTTGTTAAATTCTTCCATGATTCCAAAGCATTTTTCACCACCACTTCATTTTGACACCTGGAAAAATACTTGTTTCTCATTTTCCTCAACCGTAATATATGAATCCATTTCATGAATCTCCCTCAGTTTTACTTATTTACTTTGCAGATCTACATGTCATTCCTTTTTACTTTTTCCTTCCAACCCTTTTAATATTCTCTCTCACATTTCTAAATTAGCTTTTGAAGCTTCCTTTAATTTTAGATTATCTATCTAACCTCTTCTTTGTATTTTCAAAATGTGCTAAAAATAGACTGTATGAATACAATTTCTATATATTTACTTAGAAGAATGTCCTGTGAGAAGACCTTTAGCTCACAACACCAAACGAAAACCCACTCACAGAAAATCTACAGAGTAGATTTAATTTTTTCAAATGCAGAGTACATTTGAAAAGAGGAAGAACAGAAGGAATACGAGTGTCAGGAATAATATTTGGTGAGAACAGTTACAACATGAGCCAGTATAAAATGTATGGTGTTTCAGATTCAACTTTGTTTAACCTCTGGTCCCTAGACATCTTCAAATTCCTAATAATAATGGTTATTTTGTCCTCTGGTGTTCCTTACATCAGGATGATTGCTATTATCTTTTCAAATGATTAATAGTTCTTCTACCAAGAGGCTAAAAGAAAGCATAAAGCAGTAAGATTTGATGTTAATAATCACACCAGTTCTTCTTATTAACCTCTAAATGTAAATTTCCAAAAGCTTTTTAGAAATACTTTAGAGAAATTGAAGAGTCGGTCATTCCATGTACAGAAAGAACATAATGTTTTCTTGGCACCACCTGATCAGTCCTTAAACACATAACTAAAAACCATTTGTCATGTTACTTTCCTGTTAGTTTCCCTTGAAGATATGTGAAAAAGAATTAATCAAGACTACAAAACTATCAAATGATGGAATGGATTCACAAAAAATAAAGCAGAAGCCTTCGGAGCAATACAGACTTAAACTCCAAGAAAACAGAAGCCACACTGGTCAGATTCCACCACCACCAGCATTTGGGGGGGCAGCACCTCTACCTGGGCCTGAACCTACAAAATGAGCATCACAACCTCTCTGCCTGAATCTACCAGAGGAAGTAGGGTCAAAAGGACAGCACAACAATATAAACAACACCAACACAAACGGGCATAAACTCTCTGTTCCCTCTCATTCCACTCGGAGGCCTATTATTTACAGGGGAAAAAAGACTGGAAGAATGAGTGGATCTTGGAAGAAAATGAACAAAATTAAATGCTTTGGAAGATCCTTAGAGGGCTAAAAACACTTCTTTTCAAAAATATCTGTGGTTCTTTAGGGGTTTAGGTTTTTTTAATAGATCCTAAGGAAAGTCTGATCTGGTTATAAACAGATAAAGCATCTTTAGATGGCCATCCTAGGAGAAGAGGGAAAAGAAAGAGCAGGCATAATCATGCATATGTCACTTAATAGTAACTCTCATTATACCAAATAAAAACCTCATTTTCAATGCCTACATATATGCAGGTACAGGCTCTACAGGACACAAATCCTCCATCAGCTGGTGGACCCACGATTACCACATAATTATTAATGGTAGTTGTGACAGTTAATCCGTGCTCTGTGTCTATTTGGGAGACTTGAGTAAGGGCCAAATTGTCTAAAGCATAGAACCTTGGGGAAGGATGGACCCGTGTGTGTGTGTGTGTGTGTGTGTGTGTGTGTGTGTGTGTACGCGTGCACGCATGTGTGTAATGGATTTGAGGGTGAATGAGACATAAAGCAAGAAAGTTAGGGAAGACTAAGGCAGCACTCTATTACTAACAAAGTGCTGTATTTCATTTAATTTCATTGGTTGTTTTCTTGAAATGTTGATTGCAAAATTAATCAGAGTTTAAATACTTTAAGGCTTTATTCTTTAAAGGGATGTTTATGGATGATCTAAACACTCAGCCTTGATAGCAACAACCTTCTTGATGGCAGGCATTACTATATTAATTGTTTTTATCACCCATATATGGCCTTGAGTAGAAAAAATACTAAATATTAACTACTAAATCTTAATTCCATGGAGAGTTAAGATTAATGACAAACTCTTGATAAATATATTTTTTTCATAAAGCATTTTAAAATTTTCACATGAAGTGTTTTAACTGTCACTTTCACCAGTGAATGACAGGAACACATGCAACACTGTAACGTGTCCCTCCATATTTAAATCTCTTCATATGAATTCTTCTCACTATTGGAATTTCGTAGTTCTTCCCAGTCTCCAGAGTTTTGCTCCCTTTCCTTCTTGCTTTCCCCTAGAGTTGAAGGGGTGACATCCCTGGGAGGTCCTGCTTTTCTAGTTAGAGATGTCAGCTAACAGAGCCCTTGTCAGGCTCTCCCGAACAACAGGCTGCCTATTAACCTAACTTGAAACTTTACTACGTAGCAACATCTAAGCGAAAACTCTTTGCACGCCACTCACTGCAGACGGAGAAAGAGGGGCAGTCACTGAAGACGAAGGGAGAAGTCCAGATAAGCCAGCAAAGACAAACTTTGAATGCAAAACTCTCTTCTCTCACTCCCGCTTGCTTTAACAGACTGATTCTCACCCTTCAGATTAAGGGCAGGATTGGCGACTTTCCTTACTGTAGAGAATTAGAAGACGTCCCATTTGCCCTGGTCTCGCTTCTTTTTTTTTTTTTTTTTTTCCTCATATGGTAGGGTTATTCTTTAATTTGTTCCAGAAGTATCTTTTAGGCATTATTCCCAACAGGGCTAGTCATGGGAAGGGAAGCATTTATATTCCAGTTGGTGAAGCAATATACAGACACTAAGTGATAAAACAGTTTAAGGCTATGGAAGTTGGTATGAAATTTTAATACTTAAATATCATTGTGATTAATCTAAAAGATTGTCATGAAGGAAGTTCTGAAAAAAAATCGTATTTCATTTAGTCTGGATGATTTAGACCAAGAGTCACTGTGATTGATTTACTAGTCTAGAACTGGGATTTGGATTTTAAACCTTAGATGCTTACTTTAAATGCAATTTTTAAAACGTTCTATAAGGTTTTAACTCCCGTATCCTTGGATCCTCACATCACCTTTTCTGAAAACACAATAAAGGTATCAAGGGCATGAGCTCTTGCAATATTAGGTCCTATAAAATTTGCTATTTGGGATTAAAAGATTTTTTACTAGAAATAAAGGTTGTTTTCCCTTTCCGAAAATATTAATCAAAAGCAATTATTTTCCAATTATGATCAACTAAAAGTGTTTTTCCTTTCTCCTCTCATAACTAACCTATTAGAGAATGAATAAAAGAAAAGTCATAGTATATGTCTCATTGAATACAAGAATTATGCAACTTTCACCTGGGAACTTCTATTTACTCTAAAAGAAATGCTGATTTTGTCATAAAGAGATCTAGTTTCCCAAGAAGAAATAAGTGTTTACAGTCCTATATACTCTTTGCTATATTAATATTTGGGAGAAGTCAGTTAAATATTACAAAACATATAAAAGTACATCTAATAAGTTTAATAAGCTAAATATTAAGACACTTTAAAAATAATTTGAATACTTCTATATCTGTTCACCTTAATGCTGATTTTCTAACACTGTTCACTTTACTTCCTGACATCTAAATAAGTTTAATAGTTATAAAGTATCCTTATACATTTTGTCTTATTTTAGTAACACAGCAACAGAGTAAGAGATCATCAATCTCACTTCACAGATAAGGAAACTGACATTTAGAGATATTTAAGAATTTGTCAATGGTCATAACTTTGGTAAGCCTGGGACCTGAACCCAAGTCACTGGGTTCACTCAGGCCTAAGCAACTTTCCAGAGCTGCCCCTCTGCCATCTAAATGTCATCAGGGTAAAGAATTGTTGGCAGTAATTTCTCTGAAGAATCAAATTAACAACTGAAATCCTGTATTTTCTTCTTTATTCTGAAGAAATCATTATACTCCATTACAATAGGGACCATGCAGAGCTCAATTTGGGTAATATCAGTCTGAACCCTTGTAAAATGTTTCTAATACCAAATCATAAAATATTTTACCAAAGCAGCTACAAGTAAATTCCAAATGTATTCATATCACTAAAGTATATCATAAAAGAGTAACTATTAAAAAAATAAATAAAATAAAATAAAAGAGTAACTATTTGAAGTAAATGTATAAGCACCCTCGACACTATTATTTGATACATATTTTGTTTCGACAAAAAACACATGTGCATTTATGTACATCCAAATGGTGTCCAATCATTTAGAAAGGAACTAATACTGCAAGAAATGAAGAAGAGGATAGAAAAGACCTTTAGCCCACCTACCGGCTTGACCAAAGGCTATGAATCCATCCCAGGTTTATTTCAAATGAGTTGTGTCAAAGGTTACCCACAGGCCATTTTATAGTGATTTATAGCCAATGTCTGCAAATCTCCTTTTATTTTAATGATAACCTCAATAGAGTCATTAAGACATTCTTTGTCTTCATGGCAGTGACCAAAAGGGAACTGCTGTCTTTAAAGAATTTTAAGGGGTGGTAACTATTTATATAGAATGTCAGTTAAAGCCAGTTTTCATGTTGCACTTTAAAGGCAAGATATTTTTTTCTCAATGTATTTGAAGATGCTTACTTGGTTATATATTCTGCCTATCGCTATTGTAATATTAAATTCAAGGTATAGGTCAAAGAAAATTCAATAAAGATAAAAAGGCTTAGAATTGAGCATCAGGTAAGAGTCTGATTTTAATTATAATGATCTCAAATTTGTATTAAAGCTCTCACAGCATAATGATTCTTAAGTGTCTGTATTGAGTTAAGCATGTCATGAAGCATGAAGAATTGCAAGATTGATTTATCAGATATTCATTTAAGAAATAGGCAATTAAAATAATTAATGTGTAGTGAAACTCAGCTGTAATGCCTCATGTTTAATTTTTCCCAACCCATAACATTAAAAGAATAATACATTTCACAGTCTGGATGGCATAAAAGATTTTATAGAGCATCTGTAATGATATCATTACATAAGAGTTTTGATCATATCTTCTAGACAGAACTAAGGAGAAAGAATAAGTGCATTTATTTTAGATTTGACCTTATTTTAAATGTTGCTTTGGGTCATGAGATCGCCAAATAAAATGAATGAATATTCTTGATTCTTGTAGTAAGGGATGAAATACACATATGTACACATTGATAGGTTTATACAGAGAGAAAAAAAACTCATATACGATCATGTATATAGGTGCAATATTCCTCTGCCATATTTAAGCTAGTTTGGCATAAAAGAGAAACAGAATGATAAACTTCAAAAAGACAGAAAAACAAAATAATCTTCCTGCCTAAAACTTCATTTGAACTGTCAATTAAACAATATAACAAAACTCGCCAATATTAGTATAAGCCTGTGCCTTTCATTCTAGCATCCATTTAATTCTTTGGGGTCTTCAGGGAGGCCATTCACTGGAAGATGTATTCCTACCAAACAAATCTGTGATGCTAGTATATAAACCAGAATGCCAATTAATTAATTTATACCTGGCCAGAATATTGTTGAGTTTTTGTTGAGAAAGCAAATTTAACAATGAGAATCGAGGCAGAAAGGAGGAGATAGTGGGTGCTTCATTTAGACCACAGTAAGGACATAGTAGGGATTATGCATACTTCAACTACAGATCATAACTCTCCAATGATCAGAACGTCCCCATTTCCTATACCCAGTGTTTCCCAACTAGACTGATGGGATTAAACAATGACAAATTTTATTTTACAAATTTAGGTTCCATAATCTTTCTGTGTAGGCAGTCTTTCTACATAATACAATGGCATTGATTGTTTCATTTTTCATAGGTACGATCCTAGTCCGCTCATGCTGTGTTCAGATGATCCTTCAATGATTCAAGCCACTGACCTTTGATACGTCCACCTAAGGGGCCCCGAACTCAGTCACATGTCTGAACATAACATCTTGGTTTACTTCCACTGATGTTCTGTCTGTTTGTTTATTCTTTTAACAGAATTAGAGCAATGGTTGCATGTCAGTTAGTACACTTGGTGCTAAGAACGAGTAAGAGATTGTCCCTCCATTGAAGAGAGTCAAGACAACTGCAATCAAGTTTTAATCAGGGCACTGGGATATAAAACAAGGAGTCTGTAACCATGTGGGAGAGTCTGATATGAGGGACTAGCCAATTCTACGTCGAGGTGATAGCGGAGATAGATCTTACGAGAAGGTGCAAGGCAAGAGGGAAAAGTGCAATGAAGAGGGCAAAAGGACCCCGGAGAGCTGGAGTGGCACAAACATAGGCAAAAAGTGAAACTGCGTGCTATACAAGGATGTGACTCCACATGGAGCACAAAACCGCTGGGATTGGGAGAAAAGCTGAAGTAACAAATCAGGCTCACGAGGTGAGTGGGGCTGGATTACAGAATGCCAAGGAGGTTAGACTTCATCCTTTCGACACTTTTCCTTACATCTGTGTTCTTCTTAACTATACTCCCAATGCTCTAGATGTGCATTACAGATCACCTTATTTCTCTAAAATTCAGATGAAACCCAACACTCTGTTAATTCCTACATGCCTTTGTATAGGCTGTTTCCTTCAAAAACCTAAGTGGCACCTCTTCTGGAAGATGTGCCCTCATGCTCCTATTTTTCCCCAGGTTGTGCTAGAAACTTTCCCCTGTACTTCCATGTTACTTTTTGAACAGTACTTAGCCCATAGCATTTTAATTGTTAAGTTTGTTCATTTTCCCCTTTACACTGTATGGGGTGTTAATTACTGTTCTTTTGGTTTTACCATACTATCTGGCATATCATAGGTGCTCAAAAACTGTACTGAATAAACCTCAGTAAATGTTCTAAAAGTGATTTCTAAAAGTGACTCTAGAAACCTCATCTATGAATAACATAGCCATTATGCAGCTTTTTTTTTTAAATCATATAAACCAGTGAAGAAAAATACAGCTTTGTTTCAAGCAAACTGTAAAGTCGATTGCTTAGAAAATGTCTTTTTCCAAAGGAAAATATTCTCATTCCTCTTTTTCCAGTAGAAGATAGCTCATGTAAATTAAATCATATTTTATTAACTACATGTATTAAGTGGATCTTGTTTTTTAAAATAGGGTTCAAGTACATTTTGAAAGAATATGTCAAGACCTTTCTTAAATATTTCTTTTTATCTCCTTAAATTTCCAGTATTTTATATATGTCCAGAATTCTAGAAAATAATATGGTTACAACAAAAGGCCCAAAAGTTAACCTGACAATAGCTAAAAAACATTTTCTGAACTAAAGAAAATCCTTATACAGACACATTCTCTTAGATCATGTGGTATTAATAGTTGAACTGTAAAAATAGCTATACAGTGAAAATTACATCACTGTGATAACTATGGCTTAAATTCATATTATTAAGATTGTGTTGTATAATATAAACATGTAACCTAGTAAACATTTATTGAGTGGATATTATGCACCAGCTACTTAAAATTCAATGGATGAAGGAAGTGTATCTAATATGATCAATCTCATGAAATTGATTTTTTCTCCAATTATTTTATTGAAAGTCTATAAATTATAGCCCCAGATATAACAGACCAGAATTCTAGCTCAGTGCCACTCCAGGAAAGCTAATAGAAAGAATCCAAGCAAAACCAAACAAAAATTACTCAGTGGTTCTCTTAAAATTGGATCAGAATTATCGTTTTTTAGATAGGTGACAGCACTATTTACATGAAAACTGGCACTAAAAATTCCACCAGCTGACCCAAAATTCTTGTCTTGCCCTGTATTTATATAGGCTTGACCTGAATATTGAGCTCCTGCTGACTTAAAATGAAACTTTGATCCTTAAAAGAGTTACATGGAGAAGTATAGAAAACACAAATCTGTACTTATTTAAGGACATTCCTATTGCTGTCATAATGCTTTTATACATACTTCACAACAGAATATTTTTCTTATGTTATTTTAAGTGGTACTGGAAATACCACAAGAGAAAAATTTTTGCAGTATTTCATACTTTCTATTTTTGGTTTCAATTTCTTTTTCTCCTATTTATGAAATATCTACGCTGCCAAAAGTCATCAAAATTGTACAACAAACCACAACAGCTCAAATTATATAATGAACTAGAAAAAGTAAGATTCCTTGGTTATTGAAAGGCCCAATTTAAATGAAAGTCTCATACAGAATCTCAGTACTGAAAATTGGTCTTGCAAAGAAATACAACAGAGTTTTAATAAAAAAAAATATTTTGTGGTTTTACAGAACTGTATTTTCTGGTATTGGCAAATGGTTCGGGGGAAAATGAATTTTTATCTATTTGAGTATACATTTTTTGCCCTCATATTATTTTGGTATTGTAAGACCTGTAAAATGAAAATTGTGGTCTTTATTTTTTCTAAATTTAGAGATCTCATCTCTTTCCTTTTAAAAAACAAAAGCCATAAAGGGTAGGTTTTTAACCATAAGGTTCTGAAAAAGTCACTCAATGGAATCAGCTAGCCTGTGGTTAGAAGTCAAGGGCTAAAAGCTGTGGGGTATTCCAGCTGTAAGTCGTGCAGCTCGTAAGGAGGAGTGTGTAGTTCTCAGATGCATCTAAGAAGCAGTATCTGCTAGGAGGTCCAGGACTAGAAAGGGGCCCATTGTTCCTATGAGAACTTTAGGCTACCATACGATTCAGGTTAAGGGGAGCTGGTCGCTGTATGTGACATTTAGGCACCTGCATTTGGAGACATGCTCCCTTCTAAGCAGCACTCTGTTAAACAAGTCCATAGCAATACTCCATACTCTGAGCCAGTAAGAATGCTCTTTCTAAATGTAATATTTCTAAGATTCAATTTTCCGTGAGAAAAACTCTTGTGCAATATAGAAAAAATTTCAATTACATTTTCAAGTAAAAAAGAGTCATAAAATTATTCCCTAGGTCCAAAAACAAGAGCTATTCTATATGTTGAATGCTATTCTGTGTCTCCGATGTCCTCAAATGTTAAGATACATAAGGTAAGGAATACATGCTTGTGAATTCCCCTGATCAGATTAAGCAACCTCTAAATAACTCATGGTCAATGTAAATGATACCACTCTTGTACACCTGTTGAAGACTTTTTTTCCCACATTTAATACTAATCAATTCACCAAGTTTCTAGTCTTTGTTTAAAAAGCTGTAATTAGGGGTGCCTGGGTGGCTCACTGGGTTAAAGGCTCTGCCTTCAGCTCAGGTCATGATCTCAGGGTCCTGGGATCAAGCCCCACATCGGGCTCCCTGCTCAGCGGGGAGCCTGCTTCCCACCCACCCCCGCCTGCCTTTCTGCCTACTTGTGATCTCTGTCAAATAAATAAATAAGATCTTTAAAAAAAAGCTGTAATTAAGTATAAATAACTATGTTTTCCCACTGATTATTGCCAGTACAGAGATGATGGAGAATTTCATTATCTTATAACTTTTTGGGTGGGCTCTGGATTAAAAGAGTCTCTATTTCTTGTTAGGTATAATTGAGGCTGCTTCCATGTCATATGTGCATGAAAAAAATGGGAAAATAGATGTAACTAAAAAAGAATCTCATTTTATAGAATATAATCCAATAATGTAGATATTAGTTGAACTCTGTATATAAACTCACTCTCAGTAAAATGAATAGAATTTGAAGTGCACTATAAATGTGCATGCTTAAATAAACCATAAAATAATTTTTACTAAGAATTTTTTTTTTTAAAGATTTTATTTATTTCTTTGGCAGAGACAGATCACAAGTAGGCAGAGAGGCAGGCAGAGAGAGAGAGGAGGAAGCAGGCTCCCCACTGAGCAGAGAGCCCGATGTGGGGCTCGATCCCAGGACCCTGGGATCATGACCTGAGCCGAAGGCAGAGGCTTTAACCCACTGAGCCACCCAGGTGCCCCTTTACTAAGAATTTTTACTAAGAAAATAAGTCACATTATTGACAGAAGTTTTACGTAAACTTTATAGAATTTTTTTTTAAGTTGGCAGTATTGCATGTTTACCTGATGAGTGGGATTTTAATGAAGTTTTTGACTACAGAAGGGAAGGAAGGAAGAGGGGAAGAAAGACAGGGAGAGATGAAGGGAAGGAAACAAGGAAAGAGAGAGATTTTCAAAAAAAGCTGTCCTCTCAAAAATACTCAATTCAGGAGATTACAGGTTTAACTTAATGATGAAAATGATGCTATTCATAATTTAAAAATACTCATTTATAGTTACACTCATTTATAGTTCTTTTAAGACTGTAACACACAAAAAAAGATTGTAGCACATTTTTCACTGATTTTTTTTAAGCTAGCTAAAAGTCTGCTGCATTTGGCAGATCTGTTGAAATCATACTGGGTTATGAAGTTTTGGGTAAAAATCAAATATTTTTTAAAATATCAAAAGCAAAAATTAGATTAATTAGAAATTAAGGTCTGTTTCCCTATGTGGCTTATTAATGTGATCAAAAGACATTAAGTAAAACAAGAGTTCCACAACTCTTATGATCACTAGTAAATACTAATTATAATTTTTAAGGTGACTACATTTGAATCAATGATCATGTGTTAGTACCAAAATAACACTCCAAAAATTCAACCTTGCAATTTGCTTCATGAAGGTGGTGACAGGCACTATTAAGGGTGTTTGTTTTCTGACATTCCTAATGAAAAACACCCTGATAATGTAAGCGAATCTGAAGAAAACCCAGGAAATATTTTAGATTAAACCTACATTCCTGGCACTTGCTGCCTTTAACAGACTATACATAACTGTCTTTTTTCCATCCATATCCCTCACCATATACTAACTATATATTCCGTGCTCCATGAGGGCAGAGATCTGTCTACACTATGTGCCAGTATCCTCAGGTCCTAGGACTCTGACTGACACATCATAGGCACTTAATAGACATTCGTCAACTTGAGTGTCTTGTCTCTCCAATGGCAAGGTTCAATATATGTCATTAAGGCTCAAATTCCACAGTATTTCTAGGGAGGTATTGTAGAGATGCTTAGCCTATTAATTAATTAGCCCAAGGGATAAAAGAAAAAAAAATTCCTTTGCCTCAAAAATATAATACCCTAAGAAAGGAAGACAATAAGTAGGTAATTACAATTTACAGATTAATAAATGGTATGGTCAATAGAAAACCTATTATTTCTCTCTAAATTGAATGCACTTAAAATATAGTTTAAACTCCTTAACAAGAAGTCCTATGTGATCTGGTCTTTTTCATTCTCAACCTCATTTCTTATCATTCTCCCTCAAGTTCACTGCATTCTAGCTACTCCAGCCTATTTTCCAAGCCCCGAATTTATCAAACTGACTCACATATTAGGATCTTTGCAACTGCTGTTTCTCCTGTTTGGAATAGTTTTCCCCCAGACCTTTGCAGGTACTTTTCTGTTCATGATTTAGGTCTCAGACAAGATTTGCTTTATATCTCTGTCTCAAGAAGATTTCCTCGCTTATCCCCAGGAATTTTATCTTATACTATGTTTTATTTTCTTCACAGCACTTAACAATATATGAAATGGTCTATTTGTTTAATTGCTCCCATTTTGTCTTTTCCTCTTAGAGTGCAAGATCCTAAGAGGACAAACTGTTTTGTTTACAGCTCTCAGGGGTAGTTCTACGGCCCTGAAGTGAACCTGACACACAATAGGCATGAATTTAATACTTGCTGAATCAGTGAATGATAGATGTTAACTACCGTTAACTGCTATACAACACTGAAAAGGATCAGTCCTTTAAGAATGAGAAAAGAACAGAGCTAAGATAGGAAACAGTTCCATGTGATACTGTTTGGGCTCCTGATTAAACCAGGCCTGAATCAGAATAATTTTTCTATACAATATGAGTGAATACATTTCCTTTCCACGTGATCCAGTTTGGGTTGGGTTTTCTCTTACTTGTAACTGAAAGAGCACTAACAAATATAACTGTCGTTCAATGAAACCACAAGCTGCAACTCTGGAAAGCTGATTACAATTCTATTTAAATAAGAGTATTGCGACATTAGGAGTTACGCTGAATAAAATAATGCCACCTTATGGAGTGGTGGCAAAGTGACCTCGTGAGGCAGTAGTGTGTGTTGGACAGAATACCTTCTGACTTTGCCTCTTAATTAAGCTTCTACATGTCTATAAATAAAATGTCTAATATTTTCTGTTAGATAAATGACACTTATGAATACACTGGGTTTTGAACTTGTCTTCAGCTTAGAATGGTACCTCTCTTTACTTTTTTTGACTCTTACATCCACATCTAATTACTGTGTTTTCTTTCAAGTCTCCATTTTGTAATGTTTAAAAATATTGTAGAATGCTTTGTTCCCTTTAGAGAAAAATCTCTTGAAAAAATATAACTAAGGAATACATATTTCTACTATCTTTCCATCAATCTAAATCAGACATTGATATCTATTGTCTATTTTAAAAACATACCTACACTTCGGTGCGTCTCTGCGAGAGAGACCATTAAAATTCTTCCTGTTTACGAATAAGAAAGATGTGTAAACAGGTATATTTGATGAAATAAAGAGAGAATCAAATCTGAGGTGTAGAGGAGTCCTACATGGTTTCTCTTCTCAATTCTCCCCTCAAGGAGTCCCAGCTCACGTGTGGCCTAGACGCATGGAAAGAGGTCAATAATCAGCTCAAATGAGGCACTAATCATTTCCTCAGGATAGAAAATAAAGCATTGGAGCTGATTTGAAGTACATTTTAGGAAGCCGAAATCATAAACCCTTTCCTCAAGAGAGAGGTAACTAAAGACGTGTGCTTTTGCTTTCTCAGTCTCTGACATAGTAATGACTTAATCCTTTCCAGCCATGATGTTCACTGAGGTTGAACTAGATCCTCCTCCTACACAGGGACATCCTTTCCTCTTGCTGGGTTTCTTCCCTATCTATATTATTTAGATTCTAACTGCCTGGTTATAAAGTTAAAATGCCATAGTCACAGCTTTTTGGATGGTAAATCTTCTCTGGGTTGCATCTAGTTTAGAGGGCAACTTTCATTGAGAAAACATGATTTTGTGGGTCTTTGGGCATCTGCACATGCTCAACAGCCTCTTGCTTTCCCCACGGTTTGCATTATTAAAAAGCTTTGACACGGCTCATCAGAACTGGCTGCTGCGTTCAAGACAGCTTCCTGTCAAAACAGACTCAGTAAACTGGGGAACACAGGCCAGGCCAGTTGAATTCAAAGAACACTGCCTAAATCCCTCTGTCTACTTTGCCTTTAAAAAACAAACCAAAAAAAAAAAAAAAAAAAAGCCATGGTTATGACTAGTCTATCTCTCTGTTTTATAATTTTTACTGTTTTTATGTTACAAATGTCACCAACCCCTCTTTCCCTTGAGTCATAAAAATATACCATCAAATGACCTACTTGGACGTTTAACACCACTGTGTTCAGAAAAGCCTCTGTTTAAGTACCTAGCTGTTTGAGATTTCCTGTCAATGGAATACAGATGAAAAGGAAAGGGGGAGGCTCGTCACAGGGGTTCTGTTGATAACACTTCATTTAACATATTTCAGTTTAGCAACATGGGACCGCAAAAAAAAGGAAAACTATTTTATTTAAAATGACAGGGCCACTATGTTATAGTCACTGTATGTACGTCCGACCCAGGAAGTGATAATAATGATAATGGGTACATTTCCAGTTCAACTCTACGGGGTGATTCTGTTCAAATGAATTTACCTCTTGAGTATGACACATTCATAGCACATCTCAAAGGCTCACAAAATGGTTATTTCACAGATATTGACATACCGGAGAGAGAAGGGTGTTCAACAGCTCTTCAACAAAGCACAAAGCAGCTGTACAGAGCAAGATATTGGGGAGACTCAAGCATTTAATTGATATGCTAGCATGTTTAAAGCATAAGAGTAGAAAATGGACAATTTGAATGTGGTTATAATTAGCGGAGGTTAACATCCCCCTCTGTAACTGAAGTTTTAGGAAAAATGAATTCTGCAAAGAGCACAAAGCCCAACAGTTTCACAATGGACCAGTGATTTTATCTGATTTTACATTTGTAGATGAATGGCAGTTCCTTTCTCATTAATACTATTTTAATTACTCTGGATTTTTTAGAGATATCACACTCAGAGGTCCGTTTCAGCCCAGTGTCCTCAAGAATGCTTATTTGTGATCTTGACTAGAAAAGGTCTAAGAATAAGTCAAATACTAATATTCTAGGAACTTGTGCATATTGGAAATTACATCTCTAGCAGCTACTACCACTCAAAATTTTTTCACGGCCAGAAAAAATGTGAAAAAAACTCCGAATGAAGTTGTAGTCATATTGAACAGTGCTTTTCAAACTTTTCATCATGGATGTACTCCTAGGAAAGGCCTTAGCATTTCCTGGGCCATTTAAAAACTTATGAAATCTCTTTGATTTCTTGCGTTTTATCATTAAAGAATGCTTTTATCATATAGTTTGTGTTGGTGGTGGTTCAACTTAATTGTGCTTGCACCGCATGTGTACTTCTAGGTTCAGCCTTTCCCCTCAACTGGCATTGCCGAACACTATTTCAAAGTTAGCAAAAAGCTTTATATTCCAAATCTCCTGTTAGAACTAGTTTTTAATTAAGATGAATCATGATTATCCTCTGATTTCTCATGCTCCCAACATAATGCTAAATAATCTTGTACGTGAGCCACAGGTGGTGACTCAGGGAATTAAGCTATAAAATTCTACCCTGCAGATGTATGTGTACTGATGTAATGCTTATTTGATAGCATGAAACTATGCAGTTGGTACCATTACAGCACAAAATAGGTGCCTTAATAAGAGTCATTGGCAAGTCTGACATTATCACAAGCACCTGGTCACCAAATCAGAAGAGATCTTCATTGCTACACTTGTGAAACAAGATCTGATAACAACAGGGTTCCAAGTCTTGCTTCTGAACTTGAAGCAATATTTATAAGGATATGGCAGCTGAAAGAATCTGATTGTTGTGTCTGATCAGCTAGCTAGGGCTGTTTGTGGCTTGTTGGAAAATATTTCTTTCCCTTGTCAAAACTCCCAGCTGCTACTGCAGAGCAAATGGGAACTTCGCTGCTAGAAGTATGTGAAAAGAACAAAAAAGAATTGATTTGGACAATCTATGTGCTGCTTTCATTGACAGAGATACAACTGTGACCACTGAGGAGTATGACTAGGGTCAGAGCAAAGGTAAGAGAGAAGGACCTAGGAATTCTCTCTTGTCGTCAGTTTTCAAACGAACTCCTCTTGGTTGTGGCAGGAAGAATCCACGTTTTCATCAAATTCTGAGACACTTAATAGTATTTACAAGTTGCTCTTTTGATTTTTCCAAGAGGGGGGGGTGTCACTTTTACAATGACAAATCACTTAAAATGTGTAGTTCAGACAGTAAGCACATCTACGACATTCGAGAATTCCTCAGTAACATGGGATTATAACTCCATTCATTACCAATCAGTTGTGTGAGTGGTGTTTGAAATTGAGTAAAAATGTTTTCTCCTAAGATAAGTATATTTATGGGGCACCTGGTTGGCTCAGTGGGTTGAGCCTCTGCCTTCAGCTCGGGTCATGGTCCCGGGGTCCTGGGGTCGAGCCCCACATCGGGCTCTCTGCTCGGCGGGGGGCCTGCTTCCCCCTCTCATTCTCTCTGCCTGCCTCTCTGCCTGCTTGTGATCTCTCTGTCTCTCTCTCTGTCAGATGGATAAATTAAATCTTAAAAAAAAAAAAAGATAAGTATATTTATGGCTGACTTTGATTCTATTATTTTTTAGAAGAAATAATTTATTCTTACAAAACAAATGTTATCAAAAGGTTTGTTACTGTCACAAAGAAGGCTATCTAGGTTTTTAAAAGACTGCAACAAATAATTCAGAAAGTCATTTATAAATAAGGAAATATGTTGATGGGAAATTGAAAGTCACTAATACATTAATCCCTCCTGTAGCAAAATGCTACACTATTAACAAATCAATTGAAACATTTGTCGAGGAATTTAAACAGATTCAGAGCAATAATACTGTGTATGAGATTTAAGGACCAATACAGCTAAACAATACCTTAACCAAATAATTTTCCTTAATAGGAGAGGTAATGTTTCTAATATTTCCTTTAAACAAGATCCCTTATACACAAAAGTTCCTGATTTCATACTTTTGTTCCAAGTTATTTACCAATGTTCAACAATAAGCTAGCTGGGAGGACACAAGGAGATATGAGAGTATTTCTGAAGAGCGAAATATACTTCTTTTTATTGGTTAATGAAAAGAATGGTCCTGGAGTAGAATCCAGAGGGGGAAAATAAACTAATTTTTAAAGAGACAAATGTGCATGTGTTCAAAAGGGTTCTATGTAACACCTGAGAAATTTTAAAAACCTGCTGATGACATTGATTTTCTAATTGTTGGCTAAATAGATTCTTGGCTTTTTCCCAATAAAATTGAGGCATTAAAAAAAGAAAGAAAGAAAGATTAAACAATGACAATGTGTTAGGTATTAATGAAAATAGTTCATAAACAGTAAGTTCAAGGACATAGCACTCAACATGCAACACTACCCCATATTCTCCAGTGCAGGTTTTGAAGAGACCAGGTTTCTTTTTGTGTCTTTATATTTACAGAACACAATTCCTGTTTGCTGTTTTTTAGAGGTTCACTGTGAACCCTCTAAAGGTTTCTTTATCATTTAATATTATAAATAATTATGTTCCTAGGCGGCAGTTCAAAGCTCAGTACAGCACTCGTACAACACCACAGGCAGGTCAGGTGACCTTTCTCCAATTCTCCTCTCTCCGGTGCTGAGGACAGACAAAGTGATATGTCTGTCATACGCCATTACCATTAGAACAGAATCTTGTTCTTTTATTACAACTGAACTCCGCCAGATTTCTCAGCAGGAATGCTAAGTGAAATCAATGTCTTGGATTTCCAGGCTGAGCTTGGAGGTCACAGCCACTCTATCATTTCTCAGCATTATCCTTTCTCGTGCGCGCACATACTCCCCAAGCCTCCAACTGGCACACAGCAGATTGAAACAGCATGCATCAGAGGACTCATGCTGTACAATTTTACAGTCTTTTGGAGCCCCCTCCTTTTGATTCCCCCCCTTCCATTTTTTGCAAATTGCAAATAAGTTTTGTTTGTGTCCTTCTCTAGAGTTGTGAGTCAAAGGCAAAGGCACACCTAGGAAGAAGGGCGGGCAATAAAACCCAGAGAACATGGCTGATCATTTTTCTTACATCATCACCTAGATGTGACTGACAATTCCATTGTTCCAAACAATAAATAGATCTTAAACATAAACCATCAGTTTGGTTTACACTGGCTAGGTATGCAGTCACATAAAGCCCCTTAATAAAATAACTCTATTTTATAGTAAAATAGACAACAGAATTCACCAATAAAACACACAGAAAAATACCCCCAGGACACTAAGAATTGATTGTTTAAAAATACAATTATAACAATAAACGATAGCTATTTCATATAAGTAAAATAGCTTTATGACGTGAAAATGTTTATAATACCATGTATAAATGTCAAGCTACAAGATACTAAATTCATGTATTGAAATGGGTCCTCCTTATTTACTGTTGGTTCTATCTTTTTGGCCATGTTCTTCATTAAAATGACAACAGCAATATTTATTGGTCTAGTTTTAATGTCTTGAGCTAAAACACAAGCACATTTAAGACATCTTTTCTAACAATAAGAGTGGTTGTAGACAGTATGATAGTGGACACTGAGCAAAGAAGGGACTTATTTTTATCAAATTGTGTTGTACCTAAAAAGAGGCACTTTATTGTTGGTCAAACTTTTTATGCATTTTACCCAATTGCAAATGGGAAGAAATACATCTAAAGCTTTCTTAGATTTTACATGATAGGAAATTCACAAAGGCTGATTTTTAAAAAGTTACTGAATTTTAAAGGTAACATGTAAAATATGCTTTAAAATCATGTATAACCATAGGTATAGAAACATAATTTACTTTTTCACTAGTGTGGAAAAATGGAGGTATATGAAACTATAGAAAACGGAAGAAGATTCTCACTGAGATAGGTATCTGTATGCTTTGCACCTAGTCTATTGGGTTCTATGAACTAGAGCCATACAACTCAGAAAGCGGTGTGCCAGTCTTGGCAAAGTCAACCTTCAAACACTTGGGTGTTTGCCATGGTTACTGAAAGAAACTATCATTGTAGCAATGGCTCAGTAAACCTTTGAATGGATGAATGAGTGAATGAATAGACCCATAAGCGGCTGACTGACATCAAAAGCTTCATGATTATTGGGTAAGTAATTTGGGGAGAAGATACTAATGATCAAAAGTTATTCAAGAGGTAAGGGAAAAATCCCATTAGATATTTACAAGTGAAGTATATACTCTAAAATCATAAAATGAAATGTCCTAATGTAAAGCATTATTATGAAACATGATGTGAAATCACATTAATAAATCAAGGTTAAAAAAACAATAATATCTCACAGAATTGTGTGTGACAGTGACTTTGCTGCTACAGCTATTTACTTTACTCAAAATTAACTTGTACATGCACTATATTAAAACTTCTGGTCCATGAAGACCCCAATATACCATTGCTTTAAAATTAAATTTTATTTGGGGCACCTGGTTGGCTCAATGGGTTAAGCCTCTGCCTTTGGCTCAGGTCATGGTCCCAGGGTCCTGGGATCGAGCCCTGCATCGGGCTCTCTGCTCAGAAGGGAGCCTGCATTTCCCACCCCCTCTCTGCCTGCCTCTCTGCCTGCCTACTTGTGATCTCTCTCTCTGTCAAATACATAAATAAAATCTTTAAAAAATTAAATTAAATTTTATTCAACAAATGTTATAATTATTACCAAGTTTTAAAAACTATGTTCTACTGTGATAATAAAGAAAAGCAGACCTGATTTTTGGTGTACATGAAGTACAGAACATGCAAGGCCCCCTACACAGCTGGAATAGATCTTAAAAGGGGAGTTTGTACATTTTGTAATGTCCCAGCAGTGGGGACAATAATTTGAACTACATATTTGCACATATTTCTGGTGAATCCGGTCAAAGTTCTTTGTCCAAGTTAAGTTGTACTCTGAAATGTATTTACCTCTTAATAATACGAAAAGGCCTTAAGAGTTTTGGGGAGATGGAAGCCAGAGTACACGTTCTCAAATGATCCCTTCACCTTCCCAATTCACCCTCTGAATTAATATATTAACTGTGAAAGGCATCTGTCAGGGTACTAGAGCAGGATTAAAAATAAATTCTTGGGAGTTTTTCCTCTTTCAATACTTCCTAAATTTTTTTCTCTGTGTATTTCTTTCAACTGTTGAGGCTACTCTCAACCCTGTTACTCTTTAGATACTTCCAATATGGCATTTGGGGAAGGGAGAACAGGAACAATTTTCTAGGTCATCCAGCAAAAGACAAAACATTGTTATTTTGAGGGTAAATTACCTGTGTCAGTTTTCTCCTTAATACTTTCTAATAGAAAATATGTGTGGTCTTTTCCCTGAGTAATCTCAGGGAAAAATACTTTATGGTTACTCTTCCATCTTCTTTCACAGAGAGTTTAATACATTATCATCTAAGATCTTGAGATCTTACAAACACAAAAACATTTCAAATTTAAATTTTTCTGCTTTTCTCTTCCAAGATGAAGAGTAACTTGTTTGACTCTTTTCCTTTCCAATCCTTTTCCATGTTTTCTCAAGAAATGTTTCCTTGGGGGTTCCTGGGTAGCTTCGTCCGTTAAGCGGTCGACTCCTGATTTCGGCTCAGGTCAGGATCTCAGGGTCCGTGGATTTTGAGCTCCACGATCAGTGGGGAGTCTGCCTGAGGATTCCCTCACCCCTTTCTGCCCCACCCCATGCTCGTGCCCTCTTTCTTTCTCTAAAATAAATAAATAAATCTTTAAAGCCCAGAGAGCCAGTCTTCATTAAAAATAATAATAATAATAATAATAATAATGCTTCCTTAGTTCCCCAAACAAAACTATTTCTAAATAGTCTTACTTCTAACACTATTATTATCTTCATATCTTTCATGAAAATTCCATTGGGTGAATGATATATCTAAAATTACCTCCATACTGCTCCTCATTATGACAGTTACTGACATTTCAATAAAACATTTCCTGGATGCCCTGTCTGTACTCATATTCTAAGCTGTATTTCAGGTGCCCCTTTTTTGGAAAACCCCTCCCGGGATCTCTCATCAAGGGTAACATCTTTGTCCCAATACTTTCCAAAGCACTTGTCTGTAACTCTGTAAGACTTTGTACCATAGAATATGGTTGTCTATTTTGTAAGACTGTAGGCTAGCTGAGTATAGCATATCTATCTAATAAATCTTGGTATCACTCACGTTTCCTACTCTAGCTACCCAGGCATGCTTGTTGAATGAATGAATGGCTAAATATATGTGTGTTATTGATACTTATCAATCCTACCAGACTCTCGTCTCCTTGAAGATCCAGAGGTTAACCCAGTTACAGGCACATAATAGATATTCAGTAAATGTAACCGAAGGAAAAGTAAAACTCTAAATGGCAAGACATGTAGCTTCTTCAAAAGGGTACCTTGCTTTTGGGTGGTGGGCTGTTTGTGCTCTTGTCTGTGTGAATGCTGGTAGGAGATACAGCAGCACCGAGGTTGCCTTGGGGTATGCCTGGGAGCTTTCCTCCTGGAGATACCTGCATGGCAGCGAGCTGGGCAGCGTACAGCTGCTACAGGAGGCGGAGGGAGAGAGGAGAGAGGGAAGAAAGACCGTCAGTGATAAAGTAAGT
Source organism: Lutra lutra (assembly GCF_902655055.1). Lineage (NCBI taxonomy): Eukaryota > Metazoa > Chordata > Mammalia > Carnivora > Mustelidae > Lutra > Lutra lutra. Next base: position 73,492,753 of record NC_062285.1, read on the forward strand.
GCACCTCTTGGAAGGACCTCTATTCTGACATGGTAGTTTTCCTGCGGGTGTTCTTGTTTACGGCGCTGGAACATGTAAAGAAAGAAGTCGTCACCTCAATGTTCACAACTTCCTTCTCTGGGGAGAAATGACAGATACCACATATAAGGGATTTCAGCTTCAGGATGTCCATGGACTCAAAACAAATAACAGTCATTCATATTTACTCTTTCCCAATGTCTGGGAAAGACAAGCATGTCCCATATTCGGTCAAGACCTCTTTTTGCTCCATTTTAAAATGGACACAGCTTCATATGCAAAGTAATTTTCTTACTATCCATATGGGTTTAAGTGTGGTAATACCTCCGTTTTTTGACTCGTTGCAATGGACACCTGTAACTTTTTTTTTCCCCTAATCATTGGTTGTATAGAAATACAAAAAAGCCATTGAGGAGAATGAAAGGAGTGTATTTGAAGAACATTATCTGGTCAGTCTACCTACCCTGAAAAATATTAACTGGATGCTTGCCAGAAGTCCACTTTCTGTCATGATATATAAACACAGACAAACCTGAAATTATCTTGAGGATTAGGGTTTTAAGAATTCTGTCTGAAACATGCAATCTTCCACTAAGTCACCACATAGCAATTCTTCTTAAATAACCAGTAGAAAATTCTTCAACAAATCAATTTAATAATAAAAGAAAATTTCACTTTGATAATAATTGTCATATGATAGGGTATCTTAAACAAGGAGGTTGCTTAAGATTCAAATAGTCACCTCAAATATTTAGGTTAATTCTCTTTTCGTCTCCATTTAGCAGTTTGTGAAAATTTTAAGATCTGGTTGGAAAAGAAATTAACGTGTGTGTGTGTGTATTCAAGCTATAACTTCTGTAATAAAAAGACTGATACCAAAGAAAAAAAGCTCTCAAAGGAAAGTACTGTGACATAGCTTATCTTGATCTTTCTCTGAAAGAAATTTCAAAAGGATAAAACTGCTCAGGATAAGCCAGAGACCCTGATAAGTGAGGTCTCTTTAGAAATGAAATATTGAAAACTGAAGGCAGGCATATAGTTACATGAAAATACACATACATTATTCACAGTTTCCAAATACTATGGTCTAAACGAAACAGATCATTAAAATTATTGATAAAATTATGGGTTTTTTAAAAATGACAATAACATAAGATATATTTCAGACAAAGAAGCATGAGAGGAATATATTTGTACTATCAACAATGAGTGTTCCTTCTCTCCAAGTTCTGTGTGTGCGTGCGTGTGTGCACGCACACAAATTATAATAATTATATTCTTTATTTCAGTCTGTGAGAAAGAAAAATTTATGATTTAATTCATCAGTCTTAGATTGCATAAATTAGAGTAAAAGGTTATGATGTCAAATACAATAGGAGTTATCACTTTTTTAAGTATCAGATTTGATCCATTTCCAACTCTTGTGTTAAAAACCTTTGCATTATTTTCTACAATTCAGAAAAATAGTATTTTTTATCCTCATCCTAAGCTGTTTATGAAGTTACTAAAAAAATAATGAACATTCCAAGACACCACTTTGCATAGTAAAATTTTGTCCAGTCAAATATATGTACTAAATTTCATATACTGAATTAAAAAAACATTTTAAAAATAGCCTGGATAGTTATATTATATATTACAAATTTCATTTCATATTATATATTGTATCCTTGTCCTTAAAAACTATTTCAGTGGGTATTATTCTTAGAAGCTAACAATCTATATTACTGGTTTAGTATACACTGAATTTAAGATAGCCTCATAATTACTAAAGATTGATGAGATATTTTAATGTCTGTAGGTAAAAAGAAAAATGTGAACAAAGTAACTATGCAAAATTTTAATTTGATTACTAAAGAATTATTTCATAATTTGAAAATATATTGACTATTTGTGTTATTTAGATAATTAAATAGATGGAACAATCACTCAAAAGGTGATTCAACGCTCAAATATCAATCTCTATAGACAGACCCCCAACTTCTAAGAAGTGTAAGAACTATAACTGAAAATACAAGCATAAACATACTCTGAAATACTTTATTGAAATTAAAGGTTGCAGATGACATACACTTGGAATAAAAAATGTCATACACATTCTTTCCTCATTCAAGTAAATGCATTATTTTATCTTTTTAATTATGAAATTAAGGTTTATCTTAATTAAACTGTCCTAACAGATGCTTTTGAGGAAAAAAAAAACCTATATTTGTAAAATAGATAGACCCATTTCAATATTTTTACAAGAACAGTATGGTATCACCCACTTTGCTGGTACTTTTATGGACTATAGAGATCTAAAGTAATTTATGATGAAAATGTCAGATGCATATTAGTCAATCAGAGTATGGTTAACATTTAGGTAGCTCTTCATTCCTCTCAATCTCCCACATCCCTTTCCTCATATTTGGCTTTCTCCTGCTTCACCAAGTTTTGGAAGTAGGAAATACCTATTCCTAATACATTTTATTTTGTGTGAAATATATGTGTTCCTTAAATTTACATTATATTACAGAAGCATTAAAAAGGCCTCAAGTCTCAGAGAATCTAACACACTTCAAGTCTGCACAGGTAAAATAAACCAGAAATTTTAAGACTTCTGGGTCCTAACTTAATTCACAAGGTAAGAGGAAATTTCAGTAGTTTCAAAGAAGCTAACTATATTTCTCATAGCTGGCTACTATGTAAGGCTGGGCAACATACCAAAAAGAAAAAAAAAAAATGTTGCTGTGACTTATTTTAATACAACCTTTAAAAAAAAAATTAAGTTCATTTATCTATGCATGTGTGTGCTGACTAATTTTATAACAAGGGAATCAAGACATGATGAATATTTTATTTCACTTATTACATGCTCTTGAACCAAAATCAAGAATAACAATAGTTATTTGTATTGAATGAGATCTAAAATCACAAAACGACTGGTTGATCTTGTTGAGATGGAAGGGTCATAGACTGTAGTGGCAATTGGAAGGCCACCTGAATTTAAAAGCATCCTGTGAATTACAGAACCCACTTCCACATGATAGATACACCTATAATTGTGTGTGTATCTGCATCTTAACTATACAAATTTTTTAAACAAAAATCTGGCTACCATTTTTCTTTAAAAGATTTCAGATAAGCCCAGAATTAAATATAAGGTGCATTATGATAAATATACTTTTATGAAAAAGTTAGGTTGTTCTAAACATCAGAAACAAATTGGGAGATCCTAAGCATAAAAAGCTAGAGCTTAAAGAGAGCACTCACTTCACAAGGTTAACCAGACTAACAGAGTAACTGTTTTGCCTTGCAGAGTAAATTTACTCTTATCTTGAAACTCTTGTGTTATGGATTTATTTTAATCTCTAAAGCTCCCCAATTCCACAGATCATTAGGTTTTCTACTCTTTATATTACTTAAAATATTGCATTCCTATTCCCTTTCCCTTCCTTTATTCCTATCCCTACTTCAGACAATGATTTCTTTTTTTTTTTTTTTAAAGAAAACAATCATAAAAATAAGCTGGAATCTATCCACTGATTACTTATGGTCTTCCCAGTGCTCATGTGTCTGTAAGTGTGTGTGTGTATAAAACTCACTTTTGTTTCAAATTGTCCCATAAACCCACATTTTTTGTCTCTTTAACTCTTTCAAGGACCCATGGTTTTCTACTTCTAGTGTACTTCTACTGAAACAGTAAAAGTAAGGCAAACCTCAATTCTAATACCAGTTCTGAACTAGTGACCTTGGGCAACTAAACTGAGCCTCACAATTCCTTAATCTGCAAAATTCAGGGTAAATAAAACTGACCTTATATGCTTGCTGTGAGAAATAAATCACATAATGTGTATAAAATACTCGGAAAGACACATGGCAAAGAAAGCTTTATCAATATGCAATAGTTATAATTATTAATTAATTAATTATGCCAAGTAAGGAACTGACTAATGCATGACTTCTTACTATATACTCTGGACTGTGCTAGGTACAATGGAGGATACAAGCAATGTATAAATATAGTTTCTTCTCTAAGTCAAGACTGATAAACATAAAACAATGAGAGTATAAGTGTACTATAACTGTAAGCCACTTTTAAGGGTGTGAAGGGAAAGGAAATGAGTCAGTGTGAACTGATTTTTCATAGAAGAGATATAGCTAAGCTGGAAGCAAAAAAGGAGGTGGCATTCTAGGAAGGGAGAAAAATTTAAAGGTATAGGAGCAGTAATGAGGTAGCTTTTGCAAAGGGAATACAGAAGATGTGTGGAACAGTGAATGGGAGAAAGGATAGTGACCTAAGAAACTAGGTTTGTAAGCTAGTTCACCTTATAGAAGATCTTCAAATAAAGAGTTTAAATTTAATATGTAGGCAAGAGAAAGGCACTGAATTTTTAAAAGCAATGTAAGTGATGGTTTTAACTAGAATGAAGATATAACAAGGTATTGGTTATGAGCTTATCGACATTTAGTAGCAATAATTTTAATGGTAACTTGAGTTGAAGTAACAGTTGTGGAAATGAAGATGGAAAAAAATGATACCAAGTTCACAGCACAGTGGGCACATAAATGACTACAAATTAACTGGGGAAAAGAGAAAAGAAGAACAGGGTGAATAGTATAATTTATAGAGTGTTTATTTCACAGATATAATATGTAAGTATTCATGTATCACATATTCTCATTTGTGTATATAGTCATTATACTATCTTGCATAACAGCTAAAACACACGTATTTTCTTCTTTTTTTTTTGAAAAAAAAAAAAGAAAAAGAAAAAGAACTAAGTCACACAGAGAGACTTCCCTATAATTGGTATTGTGATAGTGAAAATGCTAGAACCATTCCATCATGGGTTTCCCCTAAAGTATAGCTCATTAAACTTTTTTTTTTTTAAGTATTAAGAGTATAATACAGTGTATCTACAACAGCAGGAGCTTGAATTATATTTATTTTAGTTAAACATAATCAGTAACCCCCTCCCACCCATGCTGTAATGTACCACATGTATCAAAGCACTATTAGGCAGTGGGTTGATAGTTCCTTAGTAGGCATTCTTCCTGTTGAGCTATAATGGTACAGTGTAGGGTCAAAACAAAAATCTGATGGGATGATAAGGAACAGATATTTTAACTTACGCTAATTAATTGCTGCTAATTAGGGGGAAAACAGTACAGTTGTATTTGAACAACTTGGCTTTTAACCTACAATTAAATACAATTGTATTTTCTTCCCAAGACAGCCATTTTTACTCAGCTATCCTAAGGTAGAGGCTGGTCCTTCTCAGTGCAAGGGGTGGAGAAGTTCCACAAAAGAGACTTTTAAATTCTAAGGTAGACTATTTAATTTCTTCCTTGAGATGGTAAATTCTTGCCACTTTTCCTTAATAGGTTATTTTCCCAAAATGTTGAAAATACAACATCTCCCATTGCTACTACCCTAGGGCCCAAATGCCATCTGGAGTATTTGAATTGAAACCATTATGCACTGACAAAAATATCTATTACTGGTTGGTCCCTCAAACCATTTACTGACTAGTAAACTCCTTGAAGGCAAGGATTTTGTCTCTATTATTTAATGCTTTCTCAAAAAATCCTAAAGGCAAGGAAAAGTAGAAATAAATAAAGGCTGAAATGACTACATAATACCATTAACTTTTAACAAACATAGATCTCTAGTGTGTATTTAATATATTTTTAATGATGGCAGTGACTGTATGTGACACAAATTTTTAAAACCTGAATGGAAATGGCATGTTTTTGCTACTTGAAGAATTAGAGAAAAGACATACTGGTGATGTTGATAAAAAATTCCCATTCATCCATTTATTTCATTAACTCAAAGAAACAAAAAAACAATGAATTTCAAAATCTTATCAGCATAAGAACAAAATATAGCATCATATACTTACTGTAGCCATAATTGTAATAGTAAATGAAGAAGTCAATATGGAATTATGAACCAGAAAAAAATGGTTAAGGATTATTAGAAAAAAAAGTTAATATCTTTTAAAAAGACAATAGAACCAGGAGTTCAAGCACAGAGATACTCTTACTGTTTTGGAAAAGTCAAATAGGAAATGCCTTCTGATAAAGGGATATACCCTATTTACTCACTGGATCCTAAATACTTATTATTCAAAGAATAAAGAGGTATTTAGTAGGGGCTATGGTTGTGAGATAGAAGCTCTTTTTGAGGATCTTTTTTTTCTTGGTTGGTTCAAAGCTAAATTGTCTGTTTGAACTGGTGTCTATTATCAGGTCTCCCTTTTATGTGCCAAGCAATCTAAATAAAGGCACGGGAGACAGGGAGGGCACCACATACTAGCACTTACTCAGAGCTAGTAGCATAGGACAGTGTATAGTTTGATCCATCTGTCTTACCTTCTCTACTGCAGGCAGGGAGGAGAAGATGGGGACACATATCTCTTTGGGAATATAGTGTGAAATAAGTCATGCCTACCATTCTCTCTTTTTTTTTTTTTAAAGATTTTATTTATTTATTTATTTGACAGACAGAGATCACAAGCAGGCAGAGAGGCAGGCAGAGAGAGAGGAGGAAGCAGGCTCCCTGCTGAGCAGAGAGCCCAATGCGGGGCTCGATCCCAGGACCCTGAGATCATGACCTGAGCCGAAGGCAGCGGCTTAACCCACTGAGCCACCCAGGCGCCCCCTACCATTCTCTCTTTACCTCTACCCTCCCTTTCTCTGACTCTTCACATCTCTCCTCTCCAAATCACAATGTTCATCATACCAATAGGAAAGCTGCATACAAAAAGCATGTAAAGGAAAAAAAAATTAAAATCATGACTGGAAATGTTGGCTTTCCTAAATGTTCTATCATAAAACATACCGATTCTTTAAGTAAATTTGTAAACATTTATGCTGCCATTATCTGAATGAGGAGTGCTAACAGACTACACACCCATTTAATATAATTTTTGCTAAATTAATTGCTTAAAATTATTTTTAGAAGTAGAATCATTTTCTCCAAATGAAGTATCATATAAACATCCATACATGAGGAAAGGAAAAAAAAGAGGTACATTGTATAAATGAATTTTACATATTTTTAATATTTAATCAAATGAGACCAAGAATTTAAATAGGGATAGGATGGAAGTTGAAGTACTTCACCAGTCATGGGGGTCAAGAAAGCCCTCACTCAGAAAATAAGTAGTAGTCACTTCTAAACTTTCGCATACGCAAACATGTATAAACCTAAATTTTCAAAAAGAACATTATAGAGCTACCCCACCCCCCCGATTAATAATCTCTTGAAGTTCAAATGCATGTACAGAAATGGCATAAGATTTTTATCTGAAGTCCAGGGACTGAGATCTAGTAGTAAAAGTTAACAATGTGTTAACTACTTGGATTAGAGATTTTCAAATGCATGTATCGTCATTTATCATATGATTTTTAAAATAGGTCATTGTGAACTCCTAACATTTAAATCAGACCTGAAAGAAGTACGTTAGATGTGATGTGTAAGAAAAACATTTGTTTGTTTTTTTAAGGGAAGAAACAAGGAGTAAAATTTGTGAGGGAAAAAATTCAGAAAGCAATTTCAAGGCTCCATAAGTGTTATCTTTATAGCTTAATTTCAGCTTCTTAATGTAACTTAAATGTGGAGTTTAAAGAGAAACTAATGTACTGGAGAAAATCTTTCAAAACATATCAGCATGTTTCAATGTGAATAAATTTGCATTGCACATTATTTTTCATAATGTTTTCCTCACAGAAAATTATCAAAGAAACTTGAGTTTAAAAATGGACTTCTTTCCCTAACACTTCTTTCCCTAATAGTTTCTTCTTTTTGATGTTATTCAAGTATACTGCAAGAAAAATGGGATAGGCCTTAAATTTCCTGGGTCCCAGGGAAGAAGTGCAAAGAGCAACTCACATGGCCCATTTATGAACTTTACTTATGAACTAATTTATGAAACACAAACTAAGCTAATGCAGTGTTTATTAAAATATTTCATTCTCCCATCTTGACAAACATACCTTCAAAACCCCTGAAAGCAAATGAAAACCACAATGAGATACCACTTTAGGCTTAGTAGGATGGTTATTACAAAAACACTAGAAAATGACAAATGTTCACAAGAATGTGGAAGGATCAGAACCCTTGTTGATTGCTGGTGAAAATGCACAACTGTGCAGCTGCTACAGAAAACAGTATGCTACTTTCTCTCAAAATAATACGCAACTATCCTATGACCCAACAAACCCACTTCTGGGGATATACCCCAAATAACTGAAATCAGAGACTGTAACAGATATTTGTACACCCATGTTCAGAACAGGATTAGTTATAATAGCCAAAAGGTGGAAGGGAACCAAGTGTTCATCAATGGAGGGATGGAGAGCAGTGGAATATTATTCAGCCTTAAAAATGAAGGAAATCTGATACCTACTGGATGAACCTTGAAGATATTATGTTATGCTCTGTGAAATAAGTCCATCATAAAGGGCCAGATATTGTATGATTTCATTTATATGAGGTGAGGTAGTCTAGAACATTCAACTTCACAGAGACAGAAAGAATGGTGCTTTCAGAGACAGGAGGGAGGAGGAGAAAAGGGCCTAATTCTTTAATGGGTACAGAATTTCATTTTGGGAAAATGAAAGTTCAGGAGATGGATGGTGGTGATGGGTGCATGACAGTGTAAATGTGCTTAATGCCAGGGACTATGCATTTAAAGATGGTTAAAATGGTAAATTTTATATTATGCATATTATTTTTTGAAAGATTTTTTGTTTATTTATTTGACAGAGAGAGAGAGAGAGAGAGAGAGACTATAAATGGGGGAGGGGCAGGCAGAGGGAGAGGGAGAAGCAGACTCCCCACTAAGCAGGCATCTGGATCCCAGGACCTCGGGATCATGACCTCAGCCAAAGGCAGATGCTTAACCGACTGAGCCACCCAGGTGCTCCTATGTGATGCATATTCTCCCCCCAGCCCACATACAAATAATCAGGAATGCGGGCTTGAACTTAGATTCTTGATCTCTTTGGGGCTCCATGTTTAGAACCACAGCCTATACTCCCTCTTTCCCTGTCCCCAGCTGTATTCAACAGAAGATGCTTGGCTTTTGCCCTAGATAGCCTAAATTTCTTGTCTGTGACTGACCTGCAAATGCCTTCCAAGGTAGGGCCCAGAAGGGGCCATGGCTCCCAGCCCTGCTTGACATGTTTCTTTAACGTCCAAGATAAAGTTAGATATTCCAGGCAGAGGATACAGAACATGCAAAGTACAGAGTTAACCTTTGAATCAACCAACAAAACAGGCCTATATGTATTTAAGATCTTTCTATATACTACCGAGGGCACTTTTTAGAAAACAGACTCTCCCCCTCCCTTTTTAAAATAAGAGACTTAATTAAGTTCCTGCTGCTTCTCTGAGGCAGGGTGTGTGGTTAGTCCATTGTACAGCGCCCACTACTGGAGCAGTCGTCAAAGAGCCCAAACAAACAGACATCGGTTTCTTTCACAGGGTGTCCTGCTTCTGAGGTCCCTCCATGCTGTAGCATGTATTACTGCCCTGCTCCATCGTACTGCTGAATAGTATTCCTTTGTATGGAGATATCATACTTGTGTATGTGTCCATCCAGTCGATGGACATTTGGATTGTTTCCAACTTGAGGCTACCATGAATAACCCTGCTATGGAACATTCCTGTACAAGTCTTTGTGTGTTTTCATTTCTCTTGACTCACAGATTCCTAGGACTGGATTTGCTGTCATTGAGTATGTTCGTGTTTACTTTTTTAAGAAACTGCCAAACTTGTCCAAAGTAACTGAATCGTTTTTATATTTCCACTAGCAGTGTTATCAAGGTCCCAGCTTCTCTATATCATCATCAATACTTAGTATTGTCTTTTTTTATTATAACTATTCTAGTAGGAGATAATTGGTATCTCATTATAGTTTTAATCTGTATTTCCTTAGTGGTGAATGATACTGAGCAACTTTTCATGTGCTTCTTAGCCATTTCTCTGTCTTCTTTGATAAAACGCCTACTCAGATTTTTGTTCTTTCTAAAAAACAGGTAGTCTTACTATTGGTTGTAAGAGTTCTTAATATTCAAATTTGATTGTAAACAGCAAAGCCTACCAGAGAAACTGAGTGAGGGTCCAGTTTAATAGCAGTGTATAGATATTATGAAAAGAATCATAATGATAAAAATACAATAACAGTAAAAGAGTAGCACAAATGAACATATTTTCCACTTACATAAATTTATATACTTACACAATGATAATGTTTTTATTCTTTAATTTTTAAAAATCCTATGCAGTCGAGTTTATAAAGGACTGTGCACTCATTGTACACCAGCATGGTCAAGTGAGTTGATCACTTTTATTAAGCACGAAGGTAACTTCTGGAAAAAATCAAGACTAGATAGGGCTAGCCCTCAAGACTGAGACTCTTGAGGGTGAAAGGCTTGGTTGGGGTAGGGTTCTCTCCTAACTTCCTTGATGGTTAACCCCTAGAAGTAGGGTGGGGAGACGGGGTGTGAAGCATTTCTCCTGCTGCTTCACCTTCTTTACCACAGTCCAAGGGGAAAGGTGATTGGAGGAAGGTGCCTACTTGCAGGGGAAGTGGGAAGGATTGTCACTTAATTTCCAATCTAGAGTTCCAACTGGGGAGTTTTTCCCAAGCGAGAGAAGGCAGTGAACTAGAATCTCTCTACTAGGAACTAGAGTCACTTGGAGAAGCAAGTTCAAGTAAGTCCATACAACGTGAGAGATCCACTATCTGCTGATATTTGGACCTAATTCCTAAGGAAACTTGAGGGCAAGAAAAAAATGTTTCAAACTGAAAGAGTAAGTAAACTTAGAATTACTATAGATTTGTCTAAACGGAAGATAACTAATAGCCAGTATATCAATGATGCAAAATTTTTTAAATGTAGCAAGTTGAAGCTGCTGGAATAAGAAGAGTTTCAATATCAGGTTACTTAAGGAAATTACTTCAGTGGCTGAAGCCTCCAAAAGGCTGGAGGGTGACCTGACATCTGGGGGGGGGGGGGGTTCTAGAAGGTGGGGGGACCAGGCACAAGGAGAAAATAAATGTTGCCCACTTGAGGAAGGGAACTTCCTGCCTTCCAAGAAAATAGCTGAGTCCCTCAGAAAGCATGTCTGAGGAAGCTAGGGGCTGGCTGGGAGGGGCCTGAGGGCAGAAACTACTGTGATTATGACCCATACCCCCTTCAATGTATCAGTACTGGATGATATGTCTCGGGAACTCTGGAATACAAAAGTAAAATATTATGTCTGGCCAAAGTGCAGTTTTACCATTAAAAAGCTATGGTGAATACATGTGCAGATGCTACAGTCTTATCTATGTAAAGCTGCTATCACCAAATGCTAATAACACACAATCTTTATTACTTTATTCCAAATTCAGTCCCACTCAGTGTGATACTTGGACGGAATGCGGAGCTATCAATGAGGGGTGGAGTGTTGATAGGGTGTGAAGATGGCATCTTGATAAAAATTAAAGAATACATTTGAACTTACTCAAATTGTAAGACCTTTTTCACAGGTATGATGCTCTCAAGCTGTTTCTGTCACACCGCAAAGACTGAAGCATATAAATAAGAAATGCTTCACATGTACTGGATTTTAAAAGGCTTTCTTCATCTTGTGATACACCAATAAATCTTGAATAGTTAGAAAAAACATTTTGACTTTTACAATTGAAGCAGTTCCTTAAAGATCCAGATATATTTGAGAGAGTCACGCAAGAAAACACCAACTGATAGTTTCTCTCTCTCTCTCTCTCTCTCTCACTCCCTCCTCGTTTTTTCTACTCCACAAGCCATCTTCATGTACTGCACAGTAATCCATTACAATATGTTCCAACATCTGCCTCCCCATATGATGTATGACCTATTCGATTGACCCTTTTTATGCCGCTCCAGACTTTCTGCTCATGACTGTGGGAGGAAGAACGCTCTGCATCTATTCCTGAGGTCACTAACCAGTAAATACATCTCCATTTGGCAAGGTAAAGGGGACACTGGCTGGAAAGCTCTGTGAATCTTTTATATATCAGTGACTATACTCATAGCTTTAATTAGTTTAATTTATGGGGGGACAAAAAGCCCTGCTGAAATTCCTTTCAAAGTAACGGCAAGAAGAGAATGCTTGTTTAGCAGGGGGAAAAATCCTGCTTTCTGTTGTTACCAAGTATTTTTATTTAATATAGGGAAGCTGAGTATTATCAGAAAGATTGCTTTTTAAAGTAATCACTTATCTTTGACTAAGTTCACAACAGTGAAATCATCGTTCATTTTATCCCAATAGATTGGGGGTGGTATGTAATAATAAGACATTAAAAATAGTGAGCATTTTTTACTCAATAAAAGAGAGATTGAGTGTTAAGTCATATTAAATCAGGCTATATATTAGTTTGTATATTAAAAAAAAAAATACTTCCAGATTGCATACTTGCTGGAAGCTTGAAAATACTTGGCGCATATGGGAAGAGGCAGTGCAAGAGCCATGATTTTTTCTCAGGGACTATGAAGTGCCACTCACTTTGCTAGAAGTCTGCATGCTATTTCAGGGATCACCATAACAAGTCTGTGTGTTCAGTGGGGGTGGTTCAATAACTTGACAAAGATTAAACAACTAGTAGTTTCAGAAGTCTGGGTATCCCTTAAAGTTTTCCTTTCTACTATGTGCCATATAGACTTACCATATGGGGGTAACAATGTTACTACTAAAAATGCTTTCCAAACTTAACATTTATGTGATGAATTCTCTCTATTGCAGTGGGATTCCCCTACCTGCTGGCCAGTGGAAGCAGGGATTTTCCCTAAGCTCTAAGCCAACAATAGTTGACAAGCTCAGGGGTTAAAGGCTTCAAGAGTCAAAGACTTCTTGAGTCACTCGTGACAGAACTCTCCCCTCCCTGAGGAAAGCATGGCCATTTAACATTTTTTTCTATAGCTGTTTTACTGATGATACTAATAGACAACACATATGATGGGTTAAAATTACAAAGGCTTCTTCCTATGGATTTCTCCCTTAGTTTTTCCTTCATTTTTCTGTTGTAAATTTTTATGATTGAGAAAATATTAGATATTATATTAATGTTGGTTATTTAGGTAGATAAACTAAATTAGTCTAAACTTTAAGAGAAATCTGGACACAGAATGATGATAGCGGCAAAAATAATCATAATAGCTAAAATGTATGAGATTCTTACTATGTGCCAGGCCCGTGCTGTCTCTCTCTGAAACTTAGGAAGCAGATACTATTCTTATTTTGTGGTGAAAGCCACTGAAGCACAGAGAAAAGTAAAAGTCATTAATCCAAAGATACACAGTAAGAGGCAAAGAATAAGTAAGAATCCAAGTCTTTACAGAGCTTGTAACTCTTAACCAAAGACTTGGGAACATCTTTCCTGGTCATTTAAAAATACAGTAGTGGGCTCTGGGGCTTAGACAACCCCAGGGAGGGCAATTCTAACTGTACTGCTGACAGAACCCAGGCTGTTATGATAAGAACTATATGACCACCATTGTGGTACAGGAAGGACATGAGAAGTACCCAAGAGGACATTTTTTCCTAGCATTTGCATCTCCCCCTTTTTCTTGGCCACGGCCGGTAAAAAGTGTTTCAATTTGGTTTACTTCTCAATTCGTGGTGTTGGAAGAGCATGTAAGAGAGAGCTATGATATGGTCAGACAGATTGGGAAAGGCTTCTCTATAAATATGATTACTTGGATAGTAATAGAAGAATGGGATGATGCAACTATGTACAGGAGAAAGGAAAAGGACTTGCAGAACAACCTAGTGGTAGGAGAGTACATGACAAGTGTAGGGTATTGGAAGGAGGCCAGTGAGGCTCTCCTGTGGTGGCAGAAATGTTCAAAAAGGTAGATGAGAAGCTATAACATTTAAGAGGAATAATATAATTAGATTTGCATTTCCACAAGATTGGTCTAGGTATAATATGGAGAACTGATGGGAAGCATACGGCTCTCTGACATCCCCCTTTTAATGGAATAAGATGAACATAACCACTTTTTTACATGATTTAAAATTGATTCAAAATCAATTATAGATAAATCTGGATATATAATTTTCAACATTCTCAGTCTCATCCTTATTTCAATATTTACTCTTTCCTGTATAATTTATACTAATAATTCATTGATATTAACAACTTTATATTTTGCTTCAATTCATAGTCACTAACCTTGAATCTTTGGGATCATTTAAAAAAGAGTAAGAAAAGTATATTAAAAATGAGCCATTTGCACTACCTAAGCCACATATTACTCTTAAACCAATTAAAATAACAGAAACATGCTCTAATAGTAACTTGCATCTACATTGTATCTTAAATCATGATAGGCTTCCCTTTCAATTGCATGAGACACTCTTCTCATATCATCAAAGTAGTGCAGAGAAATAATCAACAATTGTAACTTCTCCTTTCCTGCCTTAAATTGACTGACTCATTCAAGATTTATTTATTGGATACCTATAACTTACTTATTCTAGACATTTAGATTTATTTATTGGATACCTATAACTTATTCTAGACATTTAGAACACATTAGTGAACAGAGATCTCTACCTTAATGATAAGATTTTAAATGTTTTCCCCCAAAAAGACTTGCAAGACTTTAATCTTTCATTCTGTCTAGTACTTGTCTACCATTTCTCCATATGACACTATCTATTACTTGTGGTTATTATGATTGGGAAGTTATATAATCCATTATTGTTCATATTTGTAAATGAGTATTGCTTTTGAAAGAAGTGAAGTCATTCTTGAAGGTGCATGATTGAGTGATACATGTTTACAACATAGATACACCTTGAAAACATTATGCTAAGTGAAATAAACCAGACACTACAGGAGAAATATTGCCTGACTTCACTTATATAAATAGGTAAATTCACAGAGACAGAAAGTATAATAAAGTTTAATGAAAAGTATAGTAGAGGGGCACCTGGGTGGCCCAGTGGGTTAAGCGTCTGCCTTTGGTTCAGGTCATGATCCCAGGATCCTGGGATAGAGCCTCGCATCAGGCTCCCTGCTGAGCAGGAAGCCTGCTTCTCTCTCTCCCACTCCCCCTGCTTGTGTTCCCTCTCTCACTGTGTCTTTTTCTCTGTCAAATAAATAAATAAAATCTTTTTTTTATTTCTTTTCAGCGTAACAGTATTCATTGTTATTGCACCACACCCAGTGCTCCATGCAATACCTGCCCTCCCTAATACGCACCACCTTCTTTAAAAAAAATTTTTTTAAAGTATAATGGAGTTACCAGAGGCTGAGGGAAGGGAGAAAGGGAGAATGACAAGTTATTATTTCATGGTTACAGAGTTTCCATTTGGGATGATTAAGAGTTCTGGAAATAAATAGTGGTGAAGGGATTCTTCTGATTTTGAAGGGATTTAATGCCATTAACTTCTACACTTAAAAATGGTTAAAATGATAAACTTTATTGTTATGCATATTTTATCACAAAAGTAGAGTGATTAAGAGGGTGGTAGAAAGAAAAAAAACAAACACTGTTTTCCAGTCCCACATTAAGCTTTACTTCTTTAAAACAATTTTTCTAATTTGTTCCCATGTATTGGTTCATTTTGTACCTTAACTCAAGAGAACATTATTTAAAGGGAGGGAGGAGTAATGGTATTTTAAAGTAAAGGAAGGTTGGAAATATTAGGTTTTTTAAAAAAAAATTACTAAAGATTATCCTAGGCTTTGGAAACAAATATAAATAAAAGAAAGGAGAGCATGTTCTAAATCACCCCAATTCAGTAATGCCCCTGTCAAGTTAATGGTCGCTCTGAAACAGAAGCTACAAGATCATGTCAACCCTTCACTGACTTTGCAAAAAAGCACAGCATTTCCCAGTTCTACTGTAAAAGGTAGTTCTTTCTTCACTTTCCCCTCCTACTCCAAAGCTAGCTTCTTTTTCATATTCAGATGACTGTTTATGAGCTCAATCCTGTTTCAACTGTCACTCTTTACATCAAGGAAAGATAGATGGGACACACCAACCCCAACCTAAATGACCTTTGGATGTGACAAGAGTTTTAGGTCAGTCTTGCTAAATGGAGGCCTTGGTGTATCAAGACATGCCTTGGGGTGAAATTTACAGTGAATTTATTATCTCCCAATGCCCTTTGGACTGCTTCCCACCATCAAACACTATGGCAGCACTTGGAACAGGAAGAAATACATTAACTGGAATCTGATCGTTTTAAAAGGTTACAGCTGCCCAAATATAATTTAATTTCATACTTGCCCTTTGAGGGTTTGGTGTATATTTTCATTTTATGACTGCAAATGATAAAGCTCTTAAGATTCCAGGCAATAAAAAGAGAAAAAAAAAGTATTTTAAGGGTTAGAAGTCTATTCAGTTCATACTCAATGAGTGAAATGACAAATTAGCTTTTTTAAAAATATCTAACATTTCTCTTTTTTATTTGGACCATCTCTTACTCCTCTTCTGATCCTACACTTCTATGTTTGGTTGAAATTAGTATGTGAACACTGACCTCAGATCTCAGCCAGCGAGAAAATAAAAAGGGTGATAAAGAAAAAATGAAGATAAAGTCAACCTGAGTTAAAGTGAAAATACTTCAGTATAGGGGACACATTTTTCAGTGGTGTTCTCTCTCATATGATTGGGAAAATTTACCCATTAGAGTACAACAACATGAATCAACTTACCGTTGATCTTGTACTTCTGTAGCATATCACATTTACGCAAATTCTAACAAAAGGGTCACAAAATCCTCTATAAATGCCATACCACAGCCTCATTAGATTAATAAATGTTGTTACTATTATTTTATTAACAGAAAGGGGATGGTGTTACTAATTCAATGGAATTAATCAGAAAAAATCAGAAGCAAAAATCAGATAAAATTCCCTACAGTTTATTATTTTAGCCATCAAAACAAAACAAACAAGCAGCAAAATCCAACTTTTGCTCTTTCTCCTTAACTTGGTACTTTACCAGAATTCTCAGTTCTTTAAATATCAATCCAATAGAGTTTGAGGCAACATAGTATTTTGGATTTGCTACTACTAATAAGAAAAGCCACACAGTGAAACTATTAATCCATATGAACCAAGTACAACTTAAAGCTGTGTGCATGAGCCCAGGCAAATGTGTATGAACACATATGGTCACCTATGCATTCTTTTCTCATTTTTCAATTTAGTCAATATATATTTCTTGAAAGATATTGAGCTTGCTCCTGTGAAGTTTATGCTTTAAACAAATATTTTAGTTTATTTTATGAAGGTGCTCCCAACATGAACAACAAAAAAACATAATCACCATTTAAGCATTTAAAATTTAAACATAATTATATATATACACACACAAATATATATAATTATAAATATTTATGTATCTATAGTAGCAAATTAATTTCATGTCGGTAATCACTGTTTTTTAAGCATTCTGCATGGTATTTAGTCTGCATAACAATTCTAGGGGTCAGGTATTACTAACCCGGTTTATAGACTATGAGAATGTAGCCTAGCAAAGTTAAGGAACCTGCCTCAAGTAGCGAATCTAGTGGTTACTGAGACTCAAGTGTTCTGGATGGTAATGGGTAATGGGACTTATTCTTTTGTTCATGCATATATTTATCCCTCTTTCAATCAACGAATATTAATTAAAGGCTCATCTAAGGTGAGAACAATGAAAAAGCAAACATTATCCAGGAATCAATTCCCAGTTCTTTTAAAAAGTATCTTATTCTCGGGGCGCATGGGTGGCTCAATGGGTTAAAGCCTCGGCCTTTGGCTCTGGTCATGATCCCGGGGTCCTAGGATTGAGCCCCGCATCGGGATCTCTGCTCGGCAGAGACCCTGTTTCCCTTCCTCTCTCTCTGCCTGCCTCTCTGCCTACTTGTGATCTCTGTCTGTCAAATAAATAAATAAAATCTAAAAAAAAAAAAAGGATCTTATTCTCATTTCTCTAAGGAAGATACAGAAATGACTAGTAAGCACAAAAGAAAATGCTCAATATTACTAATCATTAGGGAAATGCAAACCAAAACCACAATGTGCTATCACCTAACACCTATTTATATGGCTATTATCAAAATGAAAGGAAACAAAATAGCAAAACCACAAGAAAATGACAAATGATGGTGAAGATGTAGAGAAATTGGAACCATTGTTCATTTCTGATAGAAGTATAACATGGTGTAGTCTCTGTGGAAAACATGGCAGGTCCTCAAAAAACTAAACCTAAAATTACCATATGATTCAGCAATCCCACTCCTGGGTATACACCCAAAATACTTGAAAGCAGGGACTAGGACGGATATTTGTATATCCACGTTCGTAGGAGTATTATTTACCATAGCAAAAGGTGAAAACAACCTAAATACCCACCAGTGGATGAATGGGTAAACAACAGATGGCATATACAAGCAAGAGAATATTATTCAGCCTTAAAAGGGAAGAAAATTCTGACACATGGTGAAACTTGAAATATTACACTACATGAATAAGCCAGAAAAGACCAAACATTGTATGATTCCTCTTTATATGAAGTACCTCAAATGGATAATTTATGGAGACAGAAAGTAGAAGGGCAATTACCAGAGACTTAGCTGAGGGAGTGGTGAAAACGTCAGGCGTTCCTCTTTAATGGGTATGAACTTTCAATTTAAGATGATGAACAGTTGGGAAGATGGGGAGTGGTGATGGTCCTACAACAATGTGGACATACTTTATGCCACTGAATTGTATGCTAGCAAATGCTTAAGGTGCTAAAGTTTATGTTATAGATACCTTACCATAATAAAAAGTAAATCCATGGAAAGATTTAATAAAAATAAACAAAATTTGGGTCATGATCAAAATTTTAAAAAATAAAATTAAGAGCAGAAATTACATAGTGGAGTCTTTACTCCAACAAAATCAGATGAGAAGTTAACATAAAAAGAAAGCCAAATGAACAAAGCATAAAAAAAGAAATGGCTGGCATTAAGGACAGCAGACAGAGCTGAGAGCCATGTTAAAACAGGGGGTCTGAAAGCACATCTACTGAACTGTGGGTAGCTCGCTCCTCTCAGCTTCAACTGTGCCATCAATGGTCAACCCAGCTTCAATTCCCTAGGCAGTTGATGATGCAACTCTTTTTGGAGGTGGCCAAAAAGATCAAGGGAATTTGAGAGGTGATAATCAATTTTACTGGGTGTTAATTTTAGAAACTTAAAAAAAAAAATAAAAGATAACATGTAAAAATGAAAAGGACCTTATTCAACAACTTTGACTTATAATCCTAAACCCTCTGGGCCCTCCTTCCCAAGACTGAATCAGGAAAAGTGGGAATTTGCTAACACTGTAGATTATAGCGATTTTTTTTAAATTACAAAATTCAGACCTGATCTCTCTGTATCTCTAATGTCTCTATATGGGTATAAAAAATGAATTAGAAATGGTTTGAGCGTGCAGGAGAGCAGCTAGCCAGGGGTACCATCCACTGTTTGAGATAATAGGAGTATAAAGTTCTGATAGTAGATATTAAGTAAACAAGGTGAAAAGCAATGCTTTCCATTTCAGCTGACGCTAAGAAACAAATTGTGCTGTACTTTCTGAGTATAAAAATAATGAGCACTGCTTCCCCATCTACATGTTTCCTTTCCAGGAGAACTCACACTTCTTTCCCAAACTATGAAGCATAGTTTGAAAACATACCAGTTCTAATGGGAGAGTGAGCGCAAACACGATTGTTTCAACTGTTGGTGTTTTGGTCTAAATGGAAGCCTCTACCATTGACATATTTGGCTTCATTAATAGAGAAGATGAATTAGGCTAGGCTCTCCTACGATCATTTAGAATGTTATGTATTCTATTTAGACCAAAAGAACAAGGGTCTAGATATACTTGTCCTCTGCTTCCATCCTTGCCATTTAAATATTCCTCATTCCAATTTCTGACTCATGAGCTCATATGTGAATTACTTCTTTAATTGTTTAGCCAACAAGCAAATGCTTCAAAAAAGAGAGTCCCCCCATTTTTTTTTTTCACTGTCATGGGAGACTAACAAGATAGGTAAAGGCTCAGATTTTGATTAACAAGAGAGAGGAGAAAAGACCTGAAGGAAAGAGAAGAGGGGAAGGAAGAGGTAGAGAAGGACTGACAGAGGAGGGTAGCTAAGAATGTAGAGAGGAAAAGTTAAATGAAGAAGGAAAAAAAAAGAAGACATAAAAGTAAAAACAAAGAGAAAAATTTCCAAGAAACGGGAACAGAAAGGCCGATTTTTAGAAATAGTTTCCTATTTTAAAACCTTTAGCAGCCAGCACCCAAGGACAACAAAGTAGGTAGCGTCCAACAAAGTTGGTAGTGTCCAAACTCTGACGGTGTAACTGAAGATGACAGCATTCTGATTACTGCTAGGAAGTTTTGTTTTTTTTTTTTAATGTGAAATTTTTATTTATTTACTTTTAGATAGCTCTTCTCTTCTTGTGTGTAAGTATGCCGTTAGGTTGTCTATTGGATCATCTAGCATGGGTTTGACCTGCTCATCTTTCTTCTCATTCCATGGAGCTGGAATGGGAATAATTAAAACTTTCTTGCCTAATTGGATCTTCCGAGCTAACGTGACTATTTTCAAATTTCTAAAACATTTCTTTTGAATGCCTCAGATCAATAATTACCTCATTACCCTTCTCTCATGTTTTCCTTGACAGCACATGAATAAATAGGTCCATGAATCAGAGAAGTCTACTTGTAAACTGCAAAGGCACCTTCTGGGGATTTCTGGGGCTCCTGGTTACTTTCACTAGTGCTTCTCTTGCTTCATTTTTTTCCCTTCCTCTCTCTCTCTCTATATATATATGTCATATATATCCATATATATTCACATATATATATTTTACATATATATTTCCCTTCACACACACACACGCACACACACACACACACACACACACACACACACACACAACAGCTAGAGGAAGAACAGGAACATGCATTTTACAAATAAGAAAACTTGAGTCATGAGCACATTAAATGACTTGAGACCAGACTCTTACATCACTTTGAATCCAGGCTGCAACTTGAACCCTTATTTGTTGAGCAGTTTGGGTGGTTAGGAGGATCATGATAGTTAGATATGCTACTTTGGCTGCCTTTATTATGCCCTATTCATTCTTACTCCCTAACTCTCCATATTGTAAAACTCTCCCATCATAACAAACACTATAACTTTCCAGTAGCACATTGGTTTTCCCTTCAAAGAGAAAAGCTTGTCCATTTCCCAAATGATTGTCAATACCATAAAAGCTCTAGTAATTCATATGGAATGAAAAGAAATAGAGAGATTCAACTTATTTTTAAGAAAAATTGAAACATAGGTTTCTTGTAGTCTTGGATGTAAAGATTTTCACATTGAAAATATATTTTATTTTCATAAAGACATTCTTCTTGCATTAAATACTTGAATAAAGATGGAAATCTCTAATCACCATACTCCTTTGTACTATAAGACATAATTACTCTATCTCAGAAAATTACTTGCTAAATTGAGTTACCAAATAACTTGTTAGGCTTGTTTCTGACAATGGGAAATACTTGAACTTAGGAAATAATGATGAGGATGACAACAGCTAATGACAGCTAAATGTTTATGCCATGCTAAGCATTTTGCATGTAGTGTCTCATTTAATCCTCATAACACCTTTATCATCTATGAAAATATTATCAAATTTCACACGTGAAGCAAAAAAGACTAAGAAGTGTTTAGTAACTTGACCAAAGATACACACAAACAGCGTCTCATTGTAGAACCAAAGCCCATAACCCACTATACTATATGTGCCATTTACATATGATTTATTCATAAGATTTACTTGAATATTTTAAAATATTTAAATAAAATCTGGGGAACACGTTTTACAGAAAGCAGGAAAAAAAAGAAGCTTAAGTCATTTAAGTCATCTAACTAGTTACTGTGCCCACATACAGTTTACTACCAAACTGTTACAATGCAAAGACTGAATCTGTGATGAGATACTTTACGCTTTCATACTGTATTTGTGGCTAGCTTGTACCTAAGGTGGCATTAAAATATCCAAACTTAAAACTGCTGTGGAAGGAAACCAGATATAAGATGAATCAAATGAAGAAGGAATAAAAACGAACATTTAAGGGCCTTAACTTTCTTTATTTAGTGAAATGTCTTGGCAGAACTTCTGTTATCTTTACCAAGTGTGTTAGCTATACCATTTCTAATAACTTAAGCTTCCTTTAAAACTAAAGAACTAAATTTAGAGGGAAACTAGTCATGAAAAATATTTGAAGGGCACCTATTTGAAGGTAGGTGGAGTTGTAGGGCACTGTATAAATTTCCGATAGAGGCTTATTATCTTAAAGCAACTACTATATGGGCACCTGGGTGGCTCAGTGGATTAAGCCTCTGCCTTCAGCTCAGGTCATGATCTCAGGGTCCTGGCATCAAGCCCCACATCGGGCTCTCTGCTTAGCGGGGAGCCTGCTTCCCCCTCTCTCTCTGTCTGCCTCTCTGCTTATTTGTGATCTCTGTCTGTCAAATAAATAAATAAAATCTTTAAAAAAAAAAAAAGCAACTACTATAGATGGATGGATAATATTTGCCATTGTTCGGCCTCATTCCTAAAAGGAGGTCATTGCAATTTTCACTATCAGTATTACTTTTGTCATTCTATGCCAAAGAAGTTCTACTAGTGGGAAAAGCAAGAGAACACTGTTGTAATTTTCATGTTCGAGGCATTAATTATGCTGGTGCGATGGCTCATTGTAGCAAATCATTTGGAAGCATACTTTGAATCTGTTCTTCCATTTCTTCCTGTCTACTTCCTATCTCCAAGAAGTGGCTGGGTAAGAAAAAGGAGTATGACATTAAGGAAAAGGTCAGGATTAAGAAATATGAAATAATTAAGGGTTCATTCCCGCCCCCCCTTCTACTCATGCCTTCAGTTTGGCAGGACAATATGGAGAAACTTCCACTGGAAACAGCAAATTTGAAATCTATGGGACTGGCTTGGGTTTTTTTTATCTGAAGGAACCGAATAGGGCTCTATTTTCAAATCTCCTGAAGACACTTGCCAACCAAACACAGCTCAAAATTGTAATGTGGATTTTCTCCATGGTCTCCCTCTCAGAACAGATCTTTCTTGACTACAAAATCTTATCTGCATGATTACATAATCATCTTTGAATACTATCTTTCTTCTAAGAAGCAAATAAAATATCAACAAGACTAGTGATGTAAACAATCTCACTTTGAACCTTCTATGAACAAATAGGTATGAAACAGCATGCTTCTCTGTTGTTTTGTTTTCTGAATTCCTTGATCTTTCAATAGCTTTTCACAAAAGAATTAATTCACAGAGCACAATCATTGAACTCAGCAAAATGAAAGCAATTCAGAAGGTTGCCATTGTTACTAATATGCAAATCCTACCCATTGTTTTAGTCATCCTTAATTTAATAGTCTAAAAGCAAAAATAGCAATTTTTCTCCCCTCTTTTATACAAAAGCACTTAAAAATAATATATATGAATAAATATATGAGTTTATTTTCAGGAATACTGTGGTAAAATAGGAAGAAGCCAGATTTAGCTTTCAGTTGCTAGGATTCCAGGTGGTGCCCTTCTGTAATATCAGATCTAGCCAGGCCATCACTGAGAGTCTAAATTGTCTCATCAATAAAATTAAAGAGTTGGGTTCTAAGAATGGTTTTAAAATTTTGTTTGAGCAGCAAAATCTTTCATTCAAACAGTCTTAGCCAGTATAACTTGATCTATAAAGCAAACAAAAATGAATGGTACCGTTTGGGGTGCTTGGAGCCATTTGGACTCCTGTGAATAGTTCGAAACAACTGTTTCCAATGAATGGTCTCTGAGGTCTTTTCCATTTCAAATATACTTGATAGGACAGGAGGTTTTGTGGCTTTCTGCAAGGTCTATTCCACTTCCGTACTCCATTCATTCTTTCACATTTCAAGCTCCTTTATAATTCAGTAAGGATTCCTAACTCACTCATCTTTGCATTCCTTATGATGCTCAGCTTAAGCACTTACAAAGAATAAATATTTGCCGAGTAAATAAAATTTCCGGGATACTGTGGGGTTATAAAAATAATGTGGGTGCACCTGGGTGGCTCAGTGGGTTAAAGCCTCTGCTTTCGGCTCGGGTCATGGTCCCAGGGTCCTGGGATCGAGTCCCGCATCTGGCTCTCTGCTCGGCAGGGAGCCTGCTTCCTCCTCTCTCTCTCTCTGCCTGCCTCTCTGCCTACCTGGGATCTCTGTCTGTCAAATAAATAAATAAAATCTTTTAAAAAAATTTAAAAAAAATAATGTGCTTCCACATTCAAGATTGAAACCACAGGAATTATTTCCTTAAAGGAAGTCATGAGAAGTTCACAAATTTTCTCAGATATCTATGAGAAATAGTTTAGTATCTATAGACAACACAGGAGTAGAATAAGGGTATATATTCTGTTAATATATCCAGAAAAAGAGTAAGCTTTGAAGGGTAATACCAGAAAATTTTTTTTGTATTATTTATTTAGAAATGCATATTATATAAAAGGCATCTATGTAAATAACTAATTTTAAATTTTTTAAGGTATTTAGAATAGTTCTGGGTGGCTCATAGAGACAATTCATTTGTCTTATACCCATGGAAAAATAGGACTCAACAGGAGGCATTATTTTTATTTTATAGATATAAATATTGAGATAAAGAGTGAGCAACAGCAAAATACAGAACATCATACTCCAAGTAACTTCTCATATTTTGGGGGGATAAGTAAACTCATTGCTTTCCACAGAGTCTTGTTGATGGGTCTTACAATTAAGGCACACAGGGGAATACAATTATTTACTCATAAATAAGGTGATTAGCCTCAATTTTACTAACTTGCTTTACCTGCCATCCTGCAAAGTAAATCCAGGTAAGAGAAGTCTGCCAAGTCCCAATTTGTGCGAGGGCTTTTTAGAAAGAAGTAGTTTTAATTTCAGTTACTAAAACTTATTAAACAACTAATACCACCAAACATTTATAATTACCTAGCACATAATATTTGATAAATGGTCATTAATACATTTATTGCTTAAGCACTTTATGTATATTATCTCATTTAATCCTCCCACTAAGATAACATTTATGCTCACATTATACAGACAAAAAATTCAGGGATAGAGAATTAGGTAACTTGCCCAAAGTCACAGAGCTGGTGCACAGCAGAACCATGCTGCTTTAAGGCACAAATTGTTGCAGGTGCCACACTTTTAACCCTCATGTTACAATGCCTCTCACTAAGCAATAGTGCCTCTTAAAATATTAATCTATGGATAATACCTTAATAAAAATTTTTGTTTTACTGGGGCTAATAATACATTATATGTTAATAAAAAATAAAAAAAATTTTAAAAAATGTTGCTTTAGTCTTTGTGTTTTCTAATCATCCCTTGCTGAGGGACTAAATTTTTCTCTATATAATTAATGAACTACAAAAATGTCTGTCCTATGTTTATCAGTTGTATATAACGTAATTTACATGTCCTAGTTGCACGCTCTGGGACTTAGCCATGCAAATAACTGGATACTATTCAAGGATAATATTCTACAGTTTTCTGGTACCAACACCACAGAATTTTTTTCCTCTTGAGGGGGCATCTGTCTTCACTTGGGTCATTTAGGTCAAGATTTTTTTTTTTTTTTTAAGATTTTATTTATTTATTTATTTATTTATTTATTGAGAGAGAGAGAAACAGAAAGCAGGAGCAGAGGGGCAGAGGGAGAAGGAGAAGTAAACTCTCCACTGAGCAGGGAGACCTGTGCGGGACTCGATCCCAGGACTCTCAGATCATGACTTGAGCTGAAGGCAGACACTTAACCGACTAAGCCACCCAGGCGGCACCCCTAGGTTCATGATTCTTATTGGTCCTATTAAGGTAATAACTTTTACTTATGTGAAATATTACTCCTAAAGTTGGGCTTGTCTCCATGAAAGTTTCCTTGACTAAATTAAAGGGTGCTAGTAATATCAACTAAATTGACAATTAGGTTGAAGAATAAATTTCTACTATAAATACAGTCTGTGAATCTGAAGAATGTTGGTTGCTCTCTCTTCATATATATATAATTGAGTAGTTTCTGTTTTTCTTGATAACATGAAAAAACTTCACAATTTAAATTTCAATACATTGGTATTGTTCTTAGATTTGAATCTACTGTTGGCCTCAAGCCCTGCAATCCTTTTATGTCTGGTAATTAGCCACGAGACATTTTAGAGCAACCTAGGTCTGTTTTGATTAAGGGAACACAGAATGCATTGAGGAAAGGGCATGGACTGACTTGGGCCTGGAAACCTGGCGCTGACAAATAGTTGTACTACTTTAGCGTAGGCAACGATAGGACTTCAACTACGATTTAAGGTTTAGCATTGATTTGATTGGCCATTACAATGAAAATGGGCTCTGTGGAAAAGTACACATGTACGAATGCTTCTGTTAGCATGTAATGAGATACCATGGAACTGCTGGAAACAAGGAAATACAGAAATAGCAAGAAAAAGACACTGCTTGTAGGGTCTCCATTGTCCAAATGTCAAAACGGCTCCAGGAACCCCAGGGGTGGTAATAACTGTGGAAGTAGTTCCTACCAGCTCTTCCCTAGAGGAGATTCTTGAACACTGCTGGGTTCTGACTCTAGCCCATATGGGCTTGGAAAAGTCAGAGAAAATGTTGGCTGCACTTTTTCAGGCCTATTTGCATATGTTCTTTAGTATGCAGAATGTCTCTGTATATATTTAATTGTTGGGTTTTTTTGCCTCTATTAATACACATGCAATGACTCACACTTGCAGCTGTGCTGTATTAATCATATGTGTGCTTCTGTCTGTCTGCCCTGCAGGCTCAGGGTCGAAGGGAGAGGAAAAGACGGAATTCACTCTTTTAACCTGCAAGGAAGCTCACTCATGCAGACAGAAGACCGACAGCAAACAGCGCACCAGGGCTGCGACTGAAATGAGGAGGGCTCAGCATTTTTTCACCCTGTACGAAAATGATGATGACCTGAAAGTTACACTGAATCGTACAGTGCGTAGGTAGGTAAAGATGAAGACCGCCCTTGTAAGTAATTCTTTCAATAAGAAGGTAAAAATCCTCACATCCAGACCTCTCCATATGGTTATTTCTCCCTTATTGATTTTCTGGGCGTTTCTCTTGGTCAGACACATAAAGCCATGCTCAGTCACTTACAGTGCTCTGGGAAATATGAAACATTTATCTGTGTCCTGTCATAATTATTAACCTCCTCCGGAGACTGGCAGGAGGTTGATAAAAAGATGAACTTCAGTTTTCATCCATGTCTGCCTTGATGTTACTCTCTATCAGCTAGAAGCTTAAGCCATTTCCACCAGGACTTCCATTGTACCTTGATAGCTATGAAAAAAGATGATTTCCGTTGATATTTTGTATGATTCATTCTCTAACTTGAACACGAGTCATCTCTCATTTTCTCAGTCCCAGAGAATGCATGTTACTGATGGCACTGGCTACTGGAATGATAGCCCCATGTGATTTCAATTCTGACAACTTGTAATTCTGAGTCCATATTCCAAAAATACTATTATGGTTACATTTAAAAAGCAATCCTACTGAATTCATTAAAAAGTTTAACTAATTCAGTAAAAATTCTTGAATGACTGTTACATGCTTATTTTGAGTAAAATATGACCATCCAAGAATAATTTCAGTGTTTTTCCCTTTGCTTATCACTATTAATCATTGGTTGGAGTCGACATTTTTGGCTTCCTATAGGTAGAACAGGTGGCAACCATCTTTTGGCCAACACAACAAATACAGTATTTATAAAGTGAGAAATAAATGGATAAATATTTCCTTCTAATTTCAAATCTTAAAAACCTAGCTTAAAAAATAGAAATAGTATATATATGCTACATTATAACTATTACTATTAAAAAAATTCATGCTGTCCATTAAGTAAAATAAAAATTCATGACAACAAATATGAGAAAGGAATGTTTGATGGACGGTTGCCATCATTTGGTTTTATTAATTAGAAATAGATGATTCACTTAGCTTATTTCATCCAGTCGCAAACGTTCAAAAGATTCAAAGTGTAACTTCATTTGGCTTAAATAATTATACTCACTTTTTGATACTGAAACAAAGCTACGTTAGCTTTCTATATAAATCAATTCCTCCTCTAAAAAGAGAGAATATCAGGAGAAAAAAAATGTCAAGAGCATCAGTGGCTCTGGAAAGGGGGGGAAAAAAAGGGTAGTCCAAAGGAAAAAAATAAAAGAAGGAAAGAGAGGAAAAAACATGAAAGGGTAAATCCAGTACATGATATTGCTGATTGGGTAGTTACTATTTTGATAATGCACCCTTCCATTATTTAGAAATCACTTACTTTAGTATTGTGTTGGCAAGCTGAGCCCTATTGAGTCAAAGTACCTCTAGCAGTTCATAAACTTATATATGTGTATACATATGTTAACAAACAATACAAGAATAATCTAATGGTAGGACGTTTGGCCCTTTTTGTATATGTAAATTATAACGACTTTAAAGGAACTACATAAACTGTAATAAATGTTAAAATACATTCTTCATGCAGCAGCCCATGGGCATAATGAGATAAAGGGAAGCTAGCACAGGAGAGACAGACCTAGAGATTTCTCATATACTAAGAATCTTCCAGGAGGGGCTGAAAAATATAAAGTTCCCAGGTCTTTAAATGAGTATCACTTGTCCCAGAAATTAATGACACACTGCTTTGTTATCTTATTAAAAATGATTATGACCGTTAGTTCATGATAGTTTCCTGCATTTTGTATGTACATACTGAGCAGCAACTATTTGCTAGGCATTAATCTGAGCACTTGAGATACAATATTGAACAACAATAAGAAAAATGGCAGTCCCTGCTCTGGTGACCCTTAGAGAATATCTGGAACAGACAGACAACATAATAAGTTAGATACTATGTTTGAAGATGACAAGTCCTATAGGAAAAAATAAAAACAACAACAACAATGATGAAAGGGGGAATAAGGGAAATAGAAAATGTGGTATCTCTGGGAGGGTTACTTTGTGAATTAAACGGGTTAGTTAGGGTAGGCTTCCGAGAGAAGACATTAAAGCAAATTCTTGAATGAGGCGCAAGAATGAGCTTCCATGCAGAGGGAAGAGCGTTTCAGGTAGAAGGACAGCTAATATAAAGCTCTAAAGTGGGAGCACACGTCGGCAGGTCAAGGGGCAGCAAAGAGTTTAGGGCAGCCGGAGCAGACTGAATGAGGTGGTATGGAGTAAAACTATTATAAAAATATTTCTTTAAATACAAGTAAAGAAAATACTGTAGTGCTAAATATGGTATTAGGCATACAAGGTTTTCCTAAGTTTATTTCATTACATTAGAATAGGTACAAAATTTCAATTTGGATATCTTATTGAATTCAAACTACTAATTTTTTTTTGTCTTCCATGAGCTAATGATGCCTTTGATGTCCCATTAATCTAGACTTGGGGACAGTAAAATATTCTTTTAAAAAGTGATGTTTTAAGTTGCAACCTCAGGGAAAACGCAGTTGGCTTGGTAAAGGTGGTGGGTGATGGCATTCCAGAAAGAGGAAACACCACATGCAAAGATCCAGAAAACTTGAAAACACCAGGGAATCATCTAAGGTTCTTCAAATAGGAGAAGGACATGATCAGATTTTCTAAAATCAGAAAGCTCATTCTGACTAGAGTAGAGAAAGCATCAGAGAGGGGCAGAGGAAGACAGAAGAGCAGTTCAGGGGCTAGTGTGGTAAATCAGGCAAGCAGGGAGGTAGCCAGCCTGACCAGAAGGATACTAGTTAGGATGGAAAGAAACGGATGGCTCCTTAACATATTTATTAGGTGGAGTGAAAAGAGAGTGCGAGAATAGGTGTGGAGGAAGAGGAGAAAAGGATAATAGCTCTTATGGTTCCAGGTCAAGCAGTAGGTGGAATGGAGTCATTTGCTGCGACCAGAGAATGAGCAGGTCTAGGGGCAAGAACGACAACTGGCAAGTTGCATTTTGTACTCAGTATATTACTGTCTGTAAACACCTACATATTTCCTCTCGACAGCCAGCAAATAGTTGTCTGTATGGATTGGAGTCTCAGGAAAGACTGAACAGCAAAGAAACAGATATTTTATTGTCAAATCAATTTTTATTTTATATACTTTTTAAAGTAAGCTCTACGCCCAACATGGGGCTTGAACTCACATCTCTGAGATCAGGGGTTGCATGCTCTACCAAACTGAGCCAACCAAGCACCTCAAAGAGAAATAAATAAAATGGTGCCTTGGCACATGTTAATTTGTATGCTTTTAGACACAATGCAGATTAAGCTATTTTTTTCTCCATAAAAAATAAAACTGTATCACAATGCTTAGACTACTTTAACTGCTCCTATGGTACCCTAAGTACAGTGATTTTAAAATGTAAGGTATATTTTATGACATGGCAAGGATTTCATTATTTTTATCCAGGAATGTGAGATAATATTTAAGTAATAAATAGTGGCTTAATTTAAAACGTCATTTTGCTTGTCTTTTAAAATAACTGCACTCATCTTTATTCTTTCTTAAGGAAGGTCGTGTTTTTTTTGGTTTTACTTAACATTATTTTATCCAGGTATGAACAACTACATGTCAAAGATTGTTTCAAACGAAAACACAAACAGGAGGCAAACAAAGTCAACGATGAGTAGGAATATATTTATAGTGTCACTCCTTAGATCTGGATGTTCAAAAAGAGAGGCTTGAATTAACATAGATCTGCGTAAAGACGGATGAAATAAAAATGCTGCCTCAAATAGATAGCAGTCCTTATAAATCTGGCTACTTCTTCCAGCACTGTGATGCATATAGTATATTTGTATGAGTGCCAATTAATCAGCATTATTGTTATAATTTGATTAGCTCTTTACTGAGCTAGCAAATGTCCTAAGAGGGGCAATGTCTCCAAAGTTTAAAATCTCCTGTACTTGGAGAAGCAATTATAATTGTTTAAAAATCATGGATTTTGGACTCTGTGACCCAGTTTTCTTATTTGTCAAATGGAGATATCAGTTTATAACATAAGGTGCTGAAATAAGAACGAAATGAAAGCCTTGCCAAAGAACCTAGCATAAGAATCTAAGACTAAATCTTAATAACTAGAAGAGAATCTTAGTGACTGAGAAGGACCTGGAAGTGATGGAGCCTACTCATTTTATTATTAAGGGATAGCAAATGGGGATCTGATGGAATATAATTAAAAGCAGAGTCTGAAGAAAATTAAAACTGCCTCAAACATTATACCCCACTGAAATGAAACGTCTGAGAAATAGGTATGCAAGATTGGGGCAAATGTTGGATAAGGGTGAAGATAAGACCTTCAGACTAGATGTTGTAGTTAGCTTGTCTCTGACCCATGGGGTAGGTCTGTGGGGGAAGAATCAAATTTGATTGTCACCTTCAAGCAAACAAAGGGAGTATTAAAGGTCTCCTTTGCAGCTCTGGGGAATGCTGAAGTCGAGGTGAGGGATCTGTGAGTATTTGATCATGCTCATGTCAGGAACATGAGTGGCAAAGTCAGTCGGTGTAGGAGTCTTAGCAAAGGGTAGAGTCAGTCCACTTCAAAGAAAAGCCAGACAGTCTGCCTATTGAAATGGGTTTGCATTTGAATAGCATTGAGTACCATTTTAAAGTCACGAGCAAAAAATGTGCATGCGTGCGTTTGTGTGTGTGTGTGTTTATGTGGATATATTTTAATAGTAGCTAAGGGCTTACCACAGAGGAGTTTTGGATTATTAATTTTCCTGTTACACCACAGTGTTGGTTTACTGAGACCCTAACTAAAACCCATATATTTTTGGCACTCACTTATGGATACAATGCAATGTCACTTACATAAAAAAGAGCTCTATTCTATTTATAGATCAAATTATGGTGGTGTCTTTTTCTTGTTTTCTGAAAATGAAAAAAAATTTATAAGGGAATCTGGCATATGATAAGGATGGAAATGAAAGATTTTCAAATATTTTAATACTATCTCCATAGGGAAAGAAGTTTGGATTGTTGCCTAATGACGCTACCTTCTTTTTTTTTTTTTCTTCTTTTTTTTGAAGCTACTTTCTACTAGAATCCTACAATGAAACATGGGAGAGGCGCCCAACTTGCCCTTGCTTCCTCTCACCGTTAAGGGTGAAAGGAGACGAGAACGTCTAACTTGCTTTGAAAACGGACATCAGAAATCTCTAAAATTCCTATTTCCACATTCAAATATGTTGCTGGATATCCTTGCCACTTCCTGTAATTTCACTACTCTTTTTAGTTTTACCTATCGGAACCACTCTCCTCTTATTGTCATTATTTCCCGGATGCCACGGCAAGGGATAACAAATGTTAACCTACACTAATTGTCCCTATGGCTCTAACACTTCCCAAGGTATTTCCAGCTCAGAGAAACAAACATTCACATTGTAGCTTTTCACATAAAAGGTAGAATAGGAATGACTGTCATTAACCTCTGTAGAACACAGCATGTCTCAGTTCCTTGTGCGTTCTTCCTGTGAGACTTGACTGGGTTTCCAGAAACCCACCAGGTCTTCTGATAATCCCCCGTGCTGACCAGACATATAAAACTCTATTTTTCCCTACGGACTAAGATCATCTATCATGACAATGCATTTTCATGAATACAATTTAAGTTTATTAAGCATAACTGCTTTACTTCTGGATTCACAGGTATACTATCTTTTAGGCAGAGGAAAATATAAAACTTCTCACAGGGAGATTAATTCTATTATTAGATGATCTCTTATTC
Source organism: Lutra lutra (assembly GCF_902655055.1). NCBI lineage: Eukaryota > Metazoa > Chordata > Mammalia > Carnivora > Mustelidae > Lutra > Lutra lutra. The sequence continues at coordinate 73,525,619 of NC_062285.1, forward strand.
CTGTTAATTGCATAACTATGAAGCCCATAATGACAGAAATTCCAGAAGATTTTGCAGGATGCTGATTCAAAGATTTAAGTAATTAATGATGAAAGATAACTTTAATATAATATCAATATTCTTTCCAACTCCAGAGACAACATTTCTAAAATCACTTGGACATCCGGTAAAATTACAGTAAACTTTCCACTGACATTCTTGGATACATGGGAATATGTATTCTTTAGGGCTACAAAGCAAAGATCTTAATTGGAGTGTCTGGATAGAGTTGCACTCATCTATGTGCTTGCTTTTTTGGTTTACTTATCTTTGCTTGCCCAATGAAATTGGCATTAGCAGAAGAATAAAAAGACCTACAAAGTCCCTAATACCGGGTGTCCCGAACATTTTTAAATGTAATTTTTGTTAAGTTGCCTGGATTCATAACACTCTGCTTGCACGTCGTGGACAGTTTTTGTTCTTATCTTGATGAGGACCATTCTAGGATGAAATTTTGTTACATAGTCATCCAAGCAAAACTAGACCTGTTTTTGCCAAATCATAGCGGGCAATAAAAAATTACAATAAGCTGCCTTTAGTACAGAAAACAGGGCTCTTGAAAATTAAAAGGATCAACATCTCAACTTTTGGTGAGGATCAGTGCAAGGAAACTCAAAAACAAAAAATTGTGAGGCACATATCCCTCATCAGTTCTTTTCTGCTTTAACACGGTAATAGCTGTTTTCGATATTTACTTCACCTTGGTCCCTCCTGCATTGTTTCCCGACTTACCTGCAGTTGGAGCGGGCCTAAGCCTGGTGTTGCTGCGGCAGCAGCTGCCATGGTCGTTGGGATCAGCTGAACAGGGTAAGGGTCACCTAAGTAAGAGAATAATAGAGGTGTCAGCACCTTTTATCTACTCTCCACCTGCAAATTAAACTCGCGCATTCACTCTTTCCAAAAGCCTTCTTTTGTGTGCCTTGCTGGGGCCTAATGAAAAGCTCTATTGTGCAGCCTTTTACTAACACTCTTTTCACAATTCTGGCTGAGAGAGGAATGTGAATAAAAGGCACAAGCAATTAAGGCGGAAACCTCATCCTTTTTTCATGATGTATTTAGGAAAATGGGAGGAAAAAGTGTGCATTGATCAGAGGGCTGCACTTTGTCACACACACACACACACACACACACACACACACATGCACACACGAGTCTTGGTAGGAGCACACCAACTCTCAGCCCATTTAAATTGTTATTATAAAAGGAACTTAACTAAACTTAATTCTATTTTAACAAACTAAAGATTTAAGCCAAATAGCTTATCTTTTGAAACGCAATGTTATTGTCTCAATTCAAATATCCTCTTAAATAATGTCTTGTGGACAAATTCATAGCAAAGAAAACATTTTATGCATTTTTGTTTTATATAAAATACTGGAATCTTTATTATCCCAGAGATAAATGTTTATAAAAACATACTATAAAGAAAACAGAAAATAGATGGTTTCTCCCTGAAGGGTTTCTGTTTGTGGTGATATCTGAAAACACGAAATCTTAGTAATTCAAAATTAAAATTTTAATACATGTGATCTGTAAAGATACAGAGACATATAGAGACACAAATATATACATGTAGAAGATTACAGGGTATTTTTTTTTAAAGATTTTATTTATTTGAGGGAGAGAGAATGAGAGAGAGAGAATATGAGAAGGGAGAGAGTCAGAGGGAGCAGCAGACTCCCTGCGGAGCAAGGACCTCTATGCGGGACTCAATCCTGGGACTCCAGGATCATGACCTGAGCCAAAGGCAGACAGTTAATGGATTGAGCCACCCAGGCACCCTAAGGTATGTTTTGATGAAAATTTTTTTCCACTTAGTAAAGAAGTACATGCACTTTTTGCATAGAGCTCAATGATACGCTAACAGATATGTACGTTACTATTTGAAATATGATTGTAGTAAAAAATTTAAAAAATTGTAATTATAAGAACAATCGTCTAATATATAAAACATAGTGTTTTAGTAATCTAGCTTGTGAAAAACTTGTTCAATGTCAAATGTATGAAAATACAACTGAAAATAACCCAGTTGATACTTTCATTCAAAAATATTGGTTGAGTATCTGCTATGTTTCAAGTACCTGCTCCCAATACTAGAAATAGAGTTCTAAAGAAGACTAATATGCAGAGGTGTATTTACTGGGTATTTAACGAAGCTTAAGATTTGGAGTTCCTGGGAAGGCCCCTAGCTGTATTGTTTAAAGGATCATCATGTTTTTATATTTATCAGCTTTTTTACTTTGTTGTGATTTCTTTTTATAAATGAAAATTATTTTTCACTTGTATGTGTTTTGAAAATTATACATATATATAATTAAAATAATGATTATAAATATATAATTACATATATTCTTTTTTTTTAAGATTTTATTTATTTGTCAGAGAGAGAGGGAGAGAGAGCGAGCACAGGCAGACAGAATGGCAGGCAGAGGCAGAGGAAGAAGCAGGCTCCCCGCCGAGCAAGGAGCCCAATGTGGGACTTGATCCAGGACTCTGGGATCATGACCTGAGCCGAAGGCAGCTGCTTAACCAACTGAGCCACCCAGGCGTCCCATAATAATTACATATTCTTAAAGAGGGCTCCCAAATGATATTTTTCAGGCTTCGAAATACCTGAATTCACCTCTGTAAGATCTGGCCTTCCCAGAACTTACAGCTTAATGGGAAGAAAAAATAAAATAAAATAAGCTAATTCAAGGATTAGAAGAAAATACAATGACTATTAAGATAGGGAAGTATATAACCCTAGGCACTACGCTGTGGGTGCCCTAAACCTAGACTAAACCTAGGTCAAAGGTAGCCTGCAGAAAGAAGTTATGTTTAAGCTGAAATCTGAATCAAGTGAAAGCTAGCCAAACAAAGAAGAAAAGGAAGAGCTTTCCTGGAAGGAAAACAATTTTCATGAAGACCCACAGTCAAAACGGAGTGTTCCTTCATAGCCCCCATATAACTGAGGTTTAGGGCACAGGTAAGGAAACAGAGATAACTGGAACTGGAGAGGGAATCAGAGGTCAGATTATGTATTAGCGTTATAAACAATATTAAAGAATCTAAACTTCATTCTGTAGCATAAAGAAACCAGGAACATGGGGAAAAAATGGGGTGAGTAAAACCACTTGGCCTAGAGGTTGGAAGCTGGAGCCAATAACAAAAAAATGCACAAGTCTTGGGATGCCTGGATGGCTCAGTGGTTAAGCATCTGCCTTCAGCTCGAGTCATGATCCCAGGGTCCTGGGAATAGAGGTCCCACTTTGGGCTCCTTGCTCGGTGGGGAGCCTGCTCCTCCCTCTGCCTTGTGCTAGTGCCCTCTCGCTCAATCTCTCTGACAAATAAATAAATAATTTTTAAAAAAGATGCAAAACTCTGTACAACACATGATAATGGTCTGCACTAGGGTGGTGATATTGGGATGGGAAATGATGAGGAGAGTCAAGGGATAAAAAGAAGCGGAACTGAAAAACTCTATGATTGTAAAAGAGGGCTCAAGGATGACTCTCAAGTTTTTCACAGAATAGCTTCTGAGTGGTACTGTTTGTTGGGTTTGCAAATGTAAATGAGAAGCAAGATGACAAGGTTGGGCCTGGTGGGGAAGGAGGAGGTGGGATGGTGTGGGGGGGCGGTAAATACTTTTGTTTTGGACATCTTCAGTTTGAAATTATTATTAGATATCTGAGCAGAGATGTTGAGGCACTTGGTAAACATGTCAGGATTTTAGGGGAGAAATTCACATCAGAGACATAAATTTGAGAGTGGTCAGCATATATCTGGAATTTAAAACTATAAACACTCATGATACCATTTAGAAGTAACTGTAGGTAAAATATAGGTCCAAGGATTGGATTGTGGAATATGCTAATATTTATGGTCAGGGAGATTTATAGTCAGGGCAACTAGCAGAAAAATGGAGGAGAAATTAAATTTGACTTTCTAGAAGCCAAGTAAGGAAAGATTTTCAGAAAGAGTGATTTTTTTTTTCCAAAGTTTGGATTTAGTAATGTGGAAGTCATTGGTGACTTCAAAAGGGCAATTTCATAGAGTGGAGGGTGAGAAGGCCTAATTGGAGTGAGGGTGATCAACAGAGTATGATTAAAAGAAAAAATTGAGGCAGGAAGTGTAGATCCTTGCCTTTAAAACTGAAGTTCTTGAAGAATAGTGTTAGTATCACCCAGAAGTTCCTTAGAAATGTAGAATTTCAGATCCAACTTCAAACCTCTTAAGGTAGGCACCCTCTAAGATGGAACCCCCAATGACTTCTACTTCTCTCCTTGTATTTATGTCCTTACGGAACCCTCTATCCTTGAACAGAAGCTCAAGTGATGAGAGATTATTTTTGAGATTAACTGAACATGAAGACTGTGGCTTTGTCTTGTTTATCTTCTCTCTATCCCTATCATCTCTGTCTTGAACCAAACCACTGTGTTAAGATCTGCCCTATGGAGAGGCTCACATAGCAAAGGAATGATGTCTTCAGCCAATAGCAAGTAAAGAGATGGGGCCTGCCAACAACCAAAGGAGAAAGCTTGGAAGCAGATTCTCCCCCAAATCAAGCCTAGAGATGACTGTAGTCCAGGGTAATACCTTGATCCCAACTATGTGAAAGATCCCAACATGGCCATGTTCAAATAAATGTGTTTTAAGCCACTACCTTTTGGGAGAATTTGTAAAAGCCATATATATATACATTCTGAAAGAGAATTAAATTTTAACACGAGTCCCAGATGATTTTACTTATTTGAGAAGTGCTGGAACAGACAATTCCAGTGGGGTGTTTTGCAGTAGTTATTAAAGGACCTTCAATATCAAGAAAACCTTCCTTTAAAAGGTATGTACTTGTAAAAATTATAGGATGCTTCTATGCCAGTGATAAAGATACAGCAAATAGAGGTGAAAAAAACTTGATGACATAGGAGAGAGAACAGACAACTGACTGATGTTACAATGAATAAGGTTTTATTTGTCATTTAGCATTTTTAATATTTAATCTAGAAAACACTATCTGAATTTATAAAGTTTGGATGTATAAAAGCTGAATTTGTATTATATAAAGTAGGCAAAAATAACAAATATTAATGTATGTCTATTAGATAGGCAACTTAATATGCTAAAACTATGTAATTTATTTATATTGCTCATTTAATCAATATAATCTTAAAATTAACTATAGCAAGAGTATAGAGGCTATGCTGTTCTTCACAGAGAAAATTCATTTTATATAATTTAGTTTCCCTGTTGTGAATTAATCAATTAACCGGCACTTAAAACATCTACCATGTGACCAGAACTCTGCTAGGTTCTTTGGGAGACCAAACCAACCAAACTAAACAAACAAACAAAAAAACCCACCTTGGTCTCTAGCTACCACATGGCCATCTTTTCTAATTCGGGGCTGCTTATTTGAGTAGTAGTGACCATCCATGAGCTTTGTATGGGTGAAAAGAGAACTAATTCTAGGCCTTCAGTCTTTAGAGAATAAAGGTGAAAATAAGAATGAACTTGGACTTGAAGATTTGCAGATGGAACAGGAACAGATTGCTTTAGAAGGTGGGGTGAACAGCATCGAAACCTGTGTATGGCATGGCAGAGGGAATGGAGAGAAATCTGTTTACCTGATAAGTAACAGAATGAATGAAGTGGAAGGAAAAGAGGCTGAGTTAAGCAGCTGGGAAAATTTTCCTACCCCAGACTGGAGGATATTTGGATACAACAAGGAAATTGATATGAAAATGACGTTTTAGCAAGTGTCATTAAAGAAGTTAGGTAATAGGGGATCTCCAACCCAAGTTGAGATTTTAACTAATGAACTTTAAAATGTACATATATTCAATTTGTTGTTAACAATTAGATGCTAGTAATCCAGGAGTGCCCAAAATACCTATTGCAGGTGTTGCCATCAATCCAAATGTGTGACGAAGTCTGTGTGTTCAAGGGTCAATTGTATACATACCAATGAATAACTATTACGTTATACACATCTGTATGTGTGGGTATAAGTGCATGTATATATATAGAACATTTATACATATGAATGAATAACTATTATGTTATATACATCCCATATTGTAAATGTATGTACGTATATAAAACATTTATACATATGAATGAATGACCTATTCTGTCATACATATCCCATATTGCATATGTAGGCATAAATGATGTATTACTAAAACATTTATACCAGCTAAATTTTTTTTAAAGATTTTATTATTTATTTGACAGAGATCACAAGCAGGCAGAGAGGCAGGCAGAGAGATGAGGAGAGCAGAGAGCCTGATGCGGGGCTCGATCCCAGGACCCTTAGATCAGACCCTGAGCTGAAGGCAGAGGCTTTAACCCCCTGAGCCCCCAGGCATCCCAGCTCAATAATTTTATATAAGTGTTATAGGCTGAGTTGTGCTCCCTCCCCCCAAAATTAACATGTTGCAGTGCTAACCCCATTATCTCAGAATGCTATTTTATCTGGAAGATAAGCCTTTTAGAGGTAATTAAGGCAAATGAAGTCATTTGGATGGGCCCTGATTCAATATGACTACTGTTCCTGTAAGAAGAAAGAGATTAGGACACAGTACAACACAGAGGACAACCATGTGATGACAGACGAGGAGAAGGTGGCCATCCGTCAAAGAAGGAAACCCCAGAATGAAATCACCCTGTGGACACCTTGATCTTGGACTTCAAGCCTCCAGAACTTGTAAAAAAATTGTTTTTCTGTTTGTAGGTCACTCAGTTTGTGGTATATTGTTATGGAAGCCCAAGCAAACTATATAATTTGTTTCCCATACATGGGCACATATCAGTGTATTTGATGTTAATTTTAAGTAAACTGGAGAAAACAAAAGACTGGCAGCAGGAATTTAAAAGACTGCCATAGCTATTATGTATCTTTAATCATATATACTTTCCAAGATATAATTATAGAATCATAAACAGGATATCAACTAATTTTCAAAGGTCTGTGTCTAAGGAACTGTTCAACATACAAACATACATAATTTGAAGCATGTCTACCTTATTAACAATTTTTCAGGACCAGAACCACCCAGAACTAGTTTATTGAAATTTGCCCCAAGTTACTAAGTAAATACAAATACAATAACTGTGAAAATGGCCAATACAGCAATTTAACTCCCAATTAAATTCCAAATATATATATGCATGTGCTCTGTCTGAAGTGAACACAGAACCTATAAGATTTTTATTATTTTTTTAAGATTTTATTTATTTATTATTTATTTATTTGACAGAGAGAGAGAGAGAGAGAGTGAGAGAGAGAGAGAGAGAGAATGTGAGAGAGTAGCACAAGCAGGGGGAGCTGCAGAGGGAAAGAGAGACATGGCTTCCCCAGTAAGCAAGACCCTGGGATCATGACCTGAGCTTGACCAGCTGAGCCACCCAGCTGCCCCGAGAATCTATAAGACTTTAAAAAACAAGGTCAAGGGTAGTTCTTAATGGCAAATAGTAAATTCAGACTTGCTGAGGAAAAAAGGCCTTTTATTTGAAGTAAATATGTCATCTATTTGTGTCATCCCTTATTTAGCTGTACTAAAAAAATTTTTACAACAGGTCTATTTTGGTAAATACCTCATCAAGTACTTAGTAAAAATTAGATAATGGAAAATTCTGACTTTTTAAAGTTCAACCGTGTGTAAGTTACTCAAATTGACTTTCAACTAGTTAAAAGTAATATCTTTTACTCTTTCCTAGGTTTTAACCATTTTGAACAGTTTTTCCCTAAGCCTTTCCAAAATTAATTTGCTTCTTATTTCAAAGCCAAGTATGGAAATTCTAGCTCAAAACAAATTTTTCAAACAGTGAGAAATATATTCAGGCTATTAGTCAATTGTTTTTAGAATGCCACCTATCTTATAGAGTCTATTGATATAAATGATAGAGCTAGTACTGAATAACCCAGTAACCCCTCAGAAAGCATGTTAATTGCATTAGTGTTAAAGTAATGAATATTTAGATAATAATTATCCCACTGACACTAAGAAGGATTTATTTCTATGATATACGACAAAGTAAGAAAAACAGTATTTTCCAACAAGGTTACTTAGGCTGAGAATGATTGTCAAAGCAAGTATATTCTTACCCTGGGTCAAGGACATACACCCTTTCATCCACGGAATTAACATAATATTCTGGGAAGTTTTTATGGCATTCTCTTCACTGAAATAAGGAGACTCGTTCCTTTATTAGCCCTCCATGGTTTTTTGTTTCTTTGTTTTGGGTTTTGCTTCCTTGACCAATACCAGATTGCCTTCTCTAGGTGCTGGGAAATACAAAAATTAATATCCATACACACAGACACAGACAACCCCAGCCCTAGACGAGTTCCTGATCTAGTGAGGGGGATAAACATTTAAGCCAACCCAATGATACAATGAGCAAACTAGAAGGTAGCATAGAAGGTATTCTGGAAACCTCAGGAAAAGAACAACTTAACTTGGAAACAGTGTCAGGAAGTGTTATCTTTTGAAATGTCTCTTTAAAAATGACTACATTTACTACCGCATGACCTTTCAGGACTATCTTACCACCTACTTTCCATGTCTTCTATTTGCTAGAAAGTCCCACAGTAAGCATCCACCATTCAGTACTAATTTGCTCTAATTAATCATCTACTCAGATCATGACTTAAAACACCCTGCTCTTACCATTCTAACTTCCAGGTGGAGGAAGCTCTGTAGGAATCTAAGAAAAAAATGAGGTCAAAAAGGACACTATGGATTGGACTCTGGAAGAAATGTGCTTTCTTTCAGCTCATGGGCCAAAAGATGAATCGGTAAGGTTCCTTCTCTTTGGAAGGAGCCCCCTGCCATTGATAGGACGGTGCTAACCATAACCACTATCCTTTACTGACCCCTACTTCTGGTGATATTTTAATATTCTCAGTGTATCTGATACAGTAAGGGAAGGGTAAGCTCTGTAGCTAAAGAAGTAGGTAGAACACATATCTTACAGGATCTTATGTTTCACTTTGAAGGCAATGTTAAGTCACTGAAAGATTTTAAGCAGGAAAGTGACATAGTCTGATTTGTATTTTCTATAGATCAATTTTGTGGCAAGGGATAAGATCGATTGAAAGAGGGAGAGACTGGAGACAAACAGACTTGTTAAATACCAATGCAGTAAATCAAGTGGTAAATGATAGTGGCCTAAACTAATCATAAGGGAAGAAGAGGAGGGAATGGATCAGGAGACAGACTTGATGACCAATTTGATGGGAGAAAAGAGATACAAGAGAAAAAAAAAAGAAGAAAAAGTTACAGTTTGGGCTTTTATTTTAACACATGGTTTAAGAATGAATAATTATTTTAATAATTTTTTTTTAGATTTTATTCATTTATTTGACAGAGAGAGATCACAAGTAGGCAGAGAGGCAGGCAGAGAGAGAGCGAGGAGGAAGCAGGGGCTCCCTGCAGAACAGAGAGCCCGATGGGCTCGATCCCAGGACCCTGGGATCATGACCTGAGCTGAAGGCAGAGGCTTTAACCCACTGAGCCACCTAGGAGCCCCAAGAATGAACAATTTTTTACTCAAATAGTTATTCAGCTGCTCCAACATCATTTTTTGAGTAATTCGTTATTCTCCTACTGATTTGAAATGTGAGCAACTAGTATTTGTTGACTTTTAGTACTCTACTAAAACGTTTTACATATATAAATATATATATAATTTCTGTATATACAAACATATTTATGTGAGTGTATAAAATCCCATTTACTCTCCACAACTCAGTACTGCAGATTGATTATTATTCTCTTTACACACACACACAAACACACACACAAATGCTCAGGATCTCACAGTTTATAAGTACCATAGACATTGGTGCTTCAGTAAAAAAATATATATATATTGTTTTAGAAAACATCATAGATGATTTTTAGAACATTATGCAAATACAGACTTAAATTTTCAAATAGGTATATTCTTGTAGTGTTCGTTCAACTGATATGTATCTAATATTATGTGGAAGACACAAAGACATAAAAGGTATATAGTCCTTGCCTTCATGACACTTTCGATTACATAAAGAAGACATACAGACACCAAATGTGAAATAAAACAAAGCCACATGATTAAAATCAAATGAGAATGAGAAAGACAGTAATTACCAAAGAAGGGAAGGATTTATTGGAACTCAAGTCACTGAAAAAAGAATCGGAGTAAGAAAGGGCTGGGCTTGGGTTCGGTCTTCAGTAAAACAGTAGGACTAGACAAGACAAGAGAAGTCCAAGGGCCGCAGTGCCTGGTGGGGCATGAATTAATGAATGAATTAGTGGATGAGCTGAAAAATAGGATGAGAGGAACCTCTGGTGGTTTTTCAGTTCCCCTAGCATATACAGGGAATAAATAACACCCCTAAGTTGTCTCTTCTTATGTCCTCATGCTACTCAACTTGTCATGTCTTGCTTTATAATTTCCTCTTAATATACAACTATTTATAGCTTCATGTACACCCTATTCTGTCTCTTGCATCCCAGACTTCATCCAGGCTACTTTCTTCTGTTTGGAATATTGTTTCTGTATTCCTCCACCCCGACAACTTATACAATTGCTTTGTGGTCCTTCATCTTCTGGAATTTGACTTAGGGGTCCCCACTCCAAGAAGCCTTTCCTGACACCTTCCACCTCTCTTAAATTTGAATTTACTCCCTTGTCTACGGCCATACCACCCTGAACACGCCCGATCTCATCTGAATTCACTCCCTTTCCCCTGACTTCTATTAAAATTGTAGGCACATGTCTGTCATATGACATCTTTCATTCTACCCAAATAAACTATGAGCATCCTAAAGGCAGAGATTATGTCTTACCCATCTTTAAATCCCCAGTTCCCTGCACAGGAACTGTTAAAATGCACAGTTCTGTTAAAAACATACCACAGGCTGTTAAAATGTTTATTGACTGAATAAGTGAAGAAAAATTAATTAAGAAATTAACAAATATCAAACACAGAGGACCACTCTTCCCATATCAAAAGCTTACAGTTTAGAGGAAGAAACAGGTTGTGGAAAATAATTATACAAATAAGGAACAAATTAGTTTCTGTATAGGGTTTAATTCAAACAATAATGATGTGTTAGATCATCTACCAATGACACAAAAGTGCAATAGGAAGTAGAGGGAAAGGGAAGCATCAAGTTTGGGGATATAAGGAAATACGCACCCAGGAGAGGTAAAGAATCTTCTATTAAATATTTTCATTTATCAAATAATTCTTTTATAATATTCCATAATCTGTCTCTTTTGTAAATTTAGATTTTAAAGCAACTTATATCTTGAATATTTAAAAGTAAATAATATTAATTTCTTAAATCTTAAAATAATTTCTGTTCACTAACAAGAAACCATTATTATGATGTCATTAAGGCACCTAAGCATGGTCAAGATGTTTACCAGAAAAGATGTTATATGTAAATGAATGACCAAAACCCAATCTTTCATCAACGTGATTGTTCAAATTACCTTAGACTTTCTGAATCCAAGCGAGGTGAACTTTGCTTTTCATGGCAATAAGCTCAGCTATACCTCCTCCCTCCCCACCTTTTAGGTAAGTTAAATTTATAACAATTCCACTAAATCATCTTGTGGAATACAAGTTAAGAAGTTCAGAACAATTGATATGGCATACACAAGCTTAGATAAAGGGATTTCCAATTGTAGAAAATTGTAAAACTGTAAAGCTTTTATTGATTTGCTAGAATAGTATAAGACTTTAATACTTGAAACTTCTCATAAGGAATGCTGATAATATTTAATATTTTAGAATAAACTCTCATAAAAAAGTGATATATATAAATATTTCATATGAATTTAATTTGAGAAAGTAAAATTAATAATTATCTCTTGTCTGAATAAATATCTATTTAAAGATTTTTTATTTATTTATTTGACAGATAGAAATCACAAGTAGGCAGAAGGGGGGGGGAGGCAGGCTCCCTGCTGAGCAGAGAGCCTGATGTCTGGCTTGATCCCAGGACCCTGAGATCATGACCTGAGCTCAAGCAGAGGCTTTAACCCACTGAGCCACCCAGGCACCCCTAAATATCTATTTAAAAGAAGGTATTTTGAGGTAATTGTTAGTTCTTTACTGCTTTGTCACAGGCTTTTCCAGGAAAGGATGTTTAAAAATAAGAAATATTTTTATGTCTTTTAAATGGAGCACGGCAAATGAAAACTTTATTCGACTTAATTACTTGTTGCCCAGTTATCTAGAGATGATAAACTTTTTAAGAAGCACCCCCCCAAAATAGGAAGACATTTCTGATTTAAAAAGATAGGGTATTCTTTCTTTACCTCTATGCCCATAAGTTAAATGAATTCTAGCTCTAATGAAAATTCCTGGGTTAATTACCTAAGAAATCTATCCCTGAAAAGGTGACAATGAATCAAAGAAATTTCCTTTTCCTCCTGTATTCCAGTATTTCTACCAAGGCATCACTTAAGCCATTGCACCATAATTCATTTTAAGCTGCTTGAAGAGAATCATTAATTAGGGAACAGCTTCTATATCTGAAGCTACATTAGACTACTTTGTCTACATTTTGCTTCTGTGTCTTATGAGGATATAAATGGCACAGAGAAAAGCACCCCAAATGATTCAGGCATGTGAAAGTGGTGATTTAGAAGGGGTGCATTGGTATAAGCCAATTAAGACCAAATCAAATGTTATTTCTCTTTTATTTTCCACTTTTAATAATAAGGTTTAGCAAGCACTTCATTTTTTGACATCTTTTATAGTCTTTCCACTTTTCTCTCTATCATTGATGTCCTTCTCCCTGGAATGTATCCAGCGTCTATGATCTGCAGGTTGAGAACAGGAAGTTTCCTAAACCCTGAAACAATAAGGCTATGAGCTATACATTTGGGATGACTTCTGGTTCAGAGCTTTCTACTAGAATGCAACATTTTAGACCTCTGAAAATTAAGAAATATTATGGAATATCCCTCCCCTAAAAAATGAAAACCAAATAATGCAAAGGTCTTGGTTAGATGTATAGTGGCCTAGAATCAACTCCTGAATTCTTTTCATTATGTCACATCCTAAATGTTCAAAACAGACTTACACATTTAATAATAATAATTATATGTTATATTTATATAATAATTTAAATTCCTGAGAAATGCATACACTGTCCCACCTAGTTTTACAATCTCCTTATGAAGTGGGTAGGGCAGACATTAGTGTAGTTATCTTAAAGATTAAAAAGCTAGGGCACAGGGACGCCTGGGTGGCTCAGTTGGTTAAGCAGCTGCCTTCGGCTCAGGTCATGATCCCAGCGTCCTGGGATCGAGTCCCACATCGGGCTCCTTGCTCATCAGGGAGCCTGCTTCTCCCTCTGCCTCTGCCTGCCATTCTGTCTGCCTGTGCTTCCTCTCTCTCTCTGACAAATAAATAAATAAAATCTTAAAAAAAAAAAAAGAAAGCTAGGGCACAAAGAAGAAAATGACTAGCCTAAGGGCACAGAATGATATGAAATGGGATTGTGACTACCAAGGTATTTTGATATCTTGTTTAATTTTTTTCCCTAACAGAATTTATTAAATCCAGACAATTAATAGTTTTGGATTATAATTCTTGGATGCTTATTTATAGCTTGACTCATACCAGTCAATTTTCAAAGTTTTAGACCTTCAATTAACTAACTAGGAGGCATTTAGAGGCAATGTCTCATGAAAAATGTTCAAAAAGGAACAAGTAACTAAAAGTAAAATGCCATATACTGGGAATAGAACTGGCTACATGAAATATTCATTTGGGGCAAATATGTGCACACAAAATGTTTACCTCAGAATTATTTAACTGTAAATATTATAGACAAAATTAAATATTCATTAGTGGCGAATGCAAATAAAATATGGTAATCCAGCTTAATGAGATATGCAAGATAAGTGAGACCTAAAAGTAGGAGAAAGAAAAGATGGACATGATTTTTTTTTGTATTTATAACATTTACCCTCACATACATATATATTATGTAGTATGTATCAAATACATAGTATATATGTATCCCAGCATACATGTTACAACCTACAAATATGTTCACATCATACATATTACATATAGGGTCTACATATAATTCGATGTAAATATGTATGTCTGTTTATATCTATATCTAGATATATCTATATTTCTGGGAAAATAAGTACCAAATTGTCAGTAGTGATAACCTCTGGGGAGTGGGATTATAGGAGTATATGAGTGTAGACAGATAACTTTTTTAGTTTCTGTTTTCTATATTTCTACATTGTTTGAGGTTTGTGTAGTCAGCAAGTGCTATCTTTAATATATTAGGAAAAAATGTGAAGGGTTGTTATGAGCTGACTATATAAATAGGTTTAAGAAAATACTCTTTGAACATAGAGCAGAAATAAATTATTAGGGAAATAGTACTATTTTAAAAATAGCTGTAGTTCTTTCTGCTTCTGCCCTTTCTGCTGCCTGGAATAGAGATACGGTAGCTGGGGAAGATATCCAAGACCGTGAGACAGGAGCCACGGTTTGTGGAAGGTAATGTAATACATAAGAGAACACCCTGGGATCTACTATCACGGAGCTACCATGGGAGCACTGTTTGGGCTACTAGGTAAGTATCATTTTGGTCTTTTACAGTAGGTAAGCCTAATACAGTGTCTAATTCCACGTGGTATTCCAAGAGCATGACTTCTTCAGTCCTTGTGGAAAATGGGCATCTACTGTAGAGTTATAATTAAATGCTCTCTTCCCCTGTTTTGTTAACAACTTTTCCTGCTTCCATATTTTCCCATCAACCTCATGACTAAAGTTTGCCTTCTAATGGAGTTTTTTACAGTGAAAGAGCATGCACCCTGGAGAAGAGAAACATCGGTATCACCGACAGTTACATTTATTCAAGTAAAATAATGCATTGCTCTCCTGGGCTCATACTTCAGTCTGATAACCTTAGTTTCAGTCTGCTATAGAGATGAGATTCCATGTTGGCCATGGCCATAAAAATATGAATTTAGAATTCTGAGGGGTAGGCTGGACAATGGCAAATTCATATATGGTCAACACCACCTTTTGAGGCCCCTTGTCTTAAAGCTCAGTGTGTCATTTGCCAAACACTCATTCCCTTTGAAGAATCTATATGATCAAGAATCAGGTCAAAAAGAAAATACTGACCCAAATGGGTTTATATTTCAATTGAATGGCATGCTCATGTTCTTAAGTGTTAAAAAAATAAACAAGATGGATTAAAAGATTAAATATATATTTATAGTCTAGTAAAATCTGAGGAATTTATTGAAAAAAGGGCTTTTACTTTTTTTGTTTGCTTGTATATGTATTTTGTTGGTAGAGTGTGGCGGGGGAAGGCTGGATCAAACACTATTTACTACCATAGCTCAGTTATCATCTCACAGAGTTATGATGCTTAAAAATTAATTATATGTGTATGTTTTATAAACAATAAGGTACAATATAAGCTATTATTTTTATACCAAGTTATGATATGACACTTTGTCACAATGAAGACATGTACATCTTCCCTTTCTCAGTGATGAATTTTGTAAAAACATTATAAACTACCTTTTAGAAAAAAAACCACATTTTATTGACCTGGAACATCTTTCACATGAAAATTGGGGGGTGCTGACACCATAAAACTGTGGAATGTTATATACATTTCTGCACTCAGTTCTCTTTACTTTTTAGTCATCTCATTTTTTAAGCCACCAATCTTACTTCTTACAGGTAGGAATTTAAATAATTGACTGTTTAGGTACAACAACAATTCTTTAAAAAATATAGGTAAATATATATATGTATACATATTTTTATATATATTTTTACTGATAGTACTAATTATATATATTTACATAATAAATATATAACAATAATATATCATATCACATCTATATTTACTAAGCTCTACAACAAAGCCAGGTTCACTCAAAGTCATTGGTTCATAAGACGTTTCAGGGGAAGAGGGTAAAAAGAAGAGCTGATCACAATAATTTTAAAACACACAAACACAGGAGCCCGAATATATGATTATAACCTCTTCTCTCTGCTTATGTGCAAAGAACCTACAGTATGTGATCCTGACAACACATGTTTCCTATTTTGTCAGTTTGATAAAAGCGTACCATGTCAATGGTTTTTAGCCTGTGATTTGGTGATTGTTTCAGCACTGATTGTCAATGACCTGTATGTCAGCTGACACAGCTGACACAGTTAAATCAGAAATTAGCATGCAGTCTCCTAAAATGCCAGACACATGGACCCTTTACACAAGAGAGATATAATGGAACCCACATGATATCCCCATTAAACAATGAAACATGTGACATTAACCAAAAACAGGAACACATCAGCAAATATGCCTGAGGAAGTTTATGGTATTTAACTCCTAAACATTAATTTTATTGTGGTGTATGAGGAACTAATTAACTGAGAGTTTCCTTTTTTATTGGAAGCGGAAATACTGTTCAGAAAACTGATGAAGAATAAATACAGCATATTTTAAGTTTATTAAGCTTGGCTCATCGACTTCTATTTATTTAAGCTAATCTCATAAGGCAATTAAATATTTCAATCGGTAACTTTATATGGCTATTTTATTTAGCACATTTCTGAAAAATTAATCAACGTGTTAAAATGCGGAGAGAGTATGTGAATATATTTCCAGTTTCATACAGCCAAAACAATGACTAAATACATTTTCAGTCACATGATCTTTTCCAACATGAGCTTTGATAAATACACAAAGGGAAAATGCCAACAGAAAAGTTAAAGCTTGGTGATTGTGATGTAAATAGTTAAGGTTAAGTTTGTATCTACATGAGACAAATGGTTTCCTTCAGCACTGTAATACTTTTTTCTAAATAATTCTATTTTCCCAGTCAGAGGAAGCCTCGTTCAGCTGTGGCAGAATGAATGTGTTCCTAGATAGGATATGCAATGGAATTAATTGCCAAGTGCGGTTTCAGAATCCATTTTTTTTTTCCTTTTGAAACAGGATCTGTGTTTTGCTGGCACAATGCTAGGCACTACTTCGTATATAATCCTGCTTAAGCTCTGTAACAATTCAGTAAAATGGGTGTTATTAATCCATATTATAGATAAGGAAACTGAAGCTCAGTAAGCTGCCCAAGGACAATCAAAGTAGCAGAACAAGGCAAAACTTGATTCCAAGTCCATGCTCTCTCATTCCAAGTGCCTTTCAACTAGTAATTGCCTCCTTGACACTGGGTTAGTTATATCAAAACAGACAAAACAATTAAATGTTTGAGATCATATAGACACAGGAATCAACTGGCATAGACAAATTAATCAATTAATCAAATTAATCAAGTGCTTATCTATACAATTAATCAATTAATCAAATTAATTGCTTATCTATATAATATTGTCCATAACCCGTAAGCACAAGTGGTTATAATATGATAGGTCGGCACCAATAACTTTCTAGTAAAAAAGGTCATAATGCGTTTTTAAATGAGTATAGACTAGGCCAAAAGTTCCTAAAATTTCTTGGATTCAGGCACCACCAGTGGCTCAATAATTTTTTCATGGCACCTGAGAGCAAAAGAAATACCTAAATGCTCCATCATTTTGTTAAATAGTAAGTTCCAAAACCTAAGGTAGTTTATGTAGTGTCTGACAGATGTCTCTGTATTTTCCCTGAAATTTTAAAACATGCTGTATGCCCCTGTGGATTAGCAAAAGCACCCTAGAACCTTAGCACACAGTTCGGGAACCTTAGCACGAGGCACATGCCCATCCATGGGGAAAGATTCTATCTGTAGCTATGTGACACATTCAATTTGACACTTTGGACTAAACTCTTGGGCCAACTCTTTTACAACTGTTTGTTTTATACTGTATATAGAAAACGGGTTATTTTATTGGATTGCCTTCCTGTAGATTTTTTTTATTTCCACATAAAATGTGTTACTGTCAAAAATTTCTAAGGCAGCTATTAGAATTATATGACTAGAAATTTTACACCCAAACAGAAAGGAGAGGGGCAGAGGACTGTAGTTATTAGTACAAAGAGAAACACCTATTCCTCTCATTTCTGCCTATAAACTACATGTTCTGAAGGAACAGCATTTAACCTTGAGGGTGGGGTGCAAGGAGGCCATGTGTTATGGAAAGAAAACTGGAAATTGGAGTCAGTTGAAAGTGGTATTAACCAAACTTATGACTTTCAACCACCGTATCTCAAAAGTTTCTCTCAAGTTTAATATGCTAAAACCAACATACACATTCAAAATTATTTTGAATTTTGTTAGATTTTTTTTTTTACATGATGAGCAAACACAAAAGTGGGTGCCTTCTTCCCAACATGAAACTATTGTGTAGGTGTCAAAAGCGTGTACATTTTATTTCAAAACTATCTACCTGAAACAAGGTAGTTTTGTGGTCCACTAGTTGGAGCCCTTGTTAAGAGGTTACGATTTCAGTCAGATTTTCTAGCAGAGGCAAAGGGACCATGTCCTAAGACTCTTCAACCACCCAAAGTGCATTTGAACCAATTCATTTGTACACCACTTATTTATTATTCAGCATTTGAAGCTTATTTAGTTTTAAAATTTATTTCAAGAAATTTAATGACCGCTTTCTGATTAAAATGAGCAGGTACCTACAAATATAATTTAAAATTAGAATTTTGGGGGCACCTGGGTGGCTCAGTTGGTTGAGTGTCAGACTTTCGATGTCAGCTCAGGTCATGATCTCAGGGTCCTGAAATAGAGTCCTGAGTCCAGCTCAGCATGGAGTCTGCTTAAGGTTCCTTCTCTCCCTCTCCCTCTGCCCTTCACCACCATCTCCACTTGGGTGCACACATGCACATGTGCTCTCTCTCTTTCAAAAAAAATTGGGATTTTTAATTATGCAATATAAAAACTGTGTGTGTCTACACATAGCAACTTAATTGAAAGTTTTTATAGAACTGTCAAGTTAAATATACAGATTATTCCATGAATTTCTTTCTTTGAATGGAATGGTCTGTGAATTGAGTTGATTGATCAAATCAGTGTTTTTACATAATTGTTTTCAAGTTATTACATATATTGAAAATACTCAATTTAATAATGCACCATTATTTTTACCTCCTTAGAAATTTGGAGGTATTTTCAGATATTAAGAAATAAGTAGGAAAAGGAATAACTAGATATGGATCCATGAATAAGTGTGGTTTCATGTTTGATCTCATTAATAGCAAATGCCAGACGAGGATCTAAGATTCTGATAATACTACATCAATAATAGTGAATTTATTTACATATTCATGGATTAAGAGTGGACTATAACATTCTTTAAAGATTCTTTTCTACCTGGATGGTTTGTTCTGAATTCTTAGCTGTACTGCTATTAATTTACTAGTCTATTGTTTACTGGCATTCATTCTAGCAGTTAAGAGAGAATCCAGCAACTCCATTCTGTGGTCCCCATTCCATGCCATATTTCTACTATTACATTTCTCAAAGAGAAAATTTTTTTTTTTTTTTTTTTTTTAAGATTCTATTTATTATTTGACAGAGAGAGAGATCACAAGCAGGCGGAGAGGCAGGCAGAGAGAGGGGAGGAAGCAGGCTCCCCACAGAGCAGAGAGCCCGACGCGGGGCTCGATCCCAGGACCCTGAGACCACGACCTGAGCCGAAGGCAGCGGCTTAACCACTGAGCCACCCAGGCGCCCCAAGAGAAAATATTTTTATGTCCAACTGAAAGCTTCCTCCCTCTTTGGAAAACAGAAGATATTAACTCAATCAATGACAGTCAGGTTCCCCCAATTTTTTCTTAAGATTTATTGTTTATTTTAGAGAGGGAGAATGAGAAAGCAGTGGGAGGGGCAGAGGGAGAAGGAGAGAGAGAATCCTAAAGCAGACTTCCTGCTGAGTACGGTGCTTGCCACCTGCAGCAGGGCTGGATCCCAGGACCCTGAGATCACGATCTGAGCCAAAATCAAGAGTTGGCCACTTCACCGAATGAGCCACCCAGCAGCCCCCAACTTATGTTTGTTTTTTTCCTGTTGAGAACATTTTAATTTTCTTATGTTGTTCCAGAGATTTTTATTTTATTTATTTTATCAATTCACATAGTCTAAACAGAAAAATTTATCATTGATACCTTCTTTGAGTGGATTGATGAAAAAGCATTTGAGTTTTTGATACCAACAAATACCTGTTTCATATTTACTTGAATCTCATATCAAAATGAGGTGGTCAGCCTCTTTCATTGAGAACTACCTAATAATATTCTAAAATAACTGACAAGCAGAGAAGTCACACATGGTGGACAGTAATAAGAAAGCCCATTAAAGAGAGATGGCAAGATTTGTGTCCTTCCCTGTCTCTGTTCTTTCCTGAAATGTGATTAGGGAGGAATAGTCTGGACTATTTACTGATTCCACCCAAACTGACTCAAAGTGCTGGAGTATCAACAAGAGTGGTACTTTCTTTTGCTACTGGCTTCTTAGTTTTAGAGTTTGGAAGGATGCTAGTTTCAAGCTTGCCAGCAGCTGTAAAGGCTTTATTCTATTTTATTTCCAAGGTTACAAAAAATGGTATTATTTATAATTTGAAGCACCAAAGATATAAATATCAAATGGTTAATATATGAACAATTTTAGAAAGGGAAAAATTTCTCTATGCCACATCACATTAACACTGAACAAATCTAGTATGCCAACTCTGTCAAATGGGAGTGAGGTAGAGGTGTTCTTGACCTTTTCCAGGCCTCGAGTTACACTATTGTTCATAATCAATATGGTTTTCTCTTCAGCACAATATTTGCTAATGGGACTTATTTCTACAGTTGCTTAAAAAAAATTTCTTTCTGGAAAACAGAACTAGTCTATATGTATATATTGCAGGTGCAGTCTGAGACAACTGATGATTTTTTAAAAGTGTCTTTTTTTTTTCACTTTAGTAACCAAGGTTACCAAAAAACACATTGGCAACATGTGTTTAATGTGAATAGTAATTCCTTAGGAAAATGGAAACAAAACAAAACAAAAAAATATTTTATGATTAAAAACTCAGAAGTTAATGTAACAACAGAGTTTAAAATTCTGTATTTAGAATTTAAATTATTCTTATAATTATATATTTAGCATATAAACATAGCTCTTAATTGTAAAAACATGTTGGTGTTTCTGGATGAATCAATCTACAAAGTTAGAATGATGTGGAAATAATACGAAATGAATAAATTCAGGATCCAGAGCGAGAACACGGTCTTAAAACATATGAAACTGAAGTCAAGAGGAAGATGTGCATAAAGAATGTAAAAATGGCAAATATCACACAAGTGTGAATTTTTATAGTGCTGAGTTCAGTTCACTTTTGTCTAGACTCTGTAGTTACAATCTACTCCTCTCAAATGGCTTTGTGTATTTGAAAAACTATATCCCATTTCTTCAATATTATACAAAGAAAGGTTCAAAGACTGGGGATAAATGTTAAAATGTGAAAATTCAAAACATCATTGAGCAGGAAGCTTAGTACTGAAAGTACTAAGTACTGAAAGTACGCAGAAAGTACTGAAGCATAGCAAGATGTTAATGGGGCAATTTATTAACATATAAAGGAGCCCAAATATACTGGATTTTACAAAATAATATTCTATACGAATAGCTAAAAGATGATATTCCATTAATTGTTTTCAATTATGTTCTACTTTTATTAATGAAAATATTTCAATAAACTTGCCTTCTCCGTACTTTTATGGCCATGGTAATAGGGTTCTATAAGATATGTTGCTTAGCAGTCTAGACTCTCTTTGGAATTTGCTATGATTTTTTTTTAAAGATTTTATTTATTTATTTGACAGACAGAGATCACAAGTAGGCAGAGAGGCAGGCAGAGAGAGAGAGGGGTAAGCAGGCTCCTGCTGAGCAGAGAACCCGATGTGAGCAGAATCCCAGGACCCTGAGATCATGACCTGAGCCAAAAGCAGAGGCTTTAACCCACTAAGCCACCCAGGGGCCCCTGCTATGATTTTTATTTAACAGATTATGGTTGGCATTTGGCTATTTAAATTTTAGAAAGTGAAGTATTAGACTGTTTACCAAACTAACAGTAGACATTTTCAATTCTGGTAAAAAGGAAGTCATAAAATCACAGACATCTAGATATAATAAGTTATATAAACAGTTATCTTAGCCTAATATCCCACATAGTGTAAAAATGTCCTTGTAGTGTTTGTAATGAGGTGGTCATTCCTTCATTCATTCAATCAACAGGTAATGGAATGTTGTGCTAAAAGTTTAGGTATAATAATGAATAAGACAGAATCAGCACCTGCCCTCAGAGAACTTACAATTAAAATAAAGAGAAAAAACACAGGATCCAAAGGAACTAGGAGAAAGGGATCTAACTAGGTTAGGCAAATTTTCTCTGATCTGAGTTGGAAGGCATTTAGATTATTGAGGAGAATAAACATTGACAATATAAGTCCAGAGTCAAGAAAGAGTATGGTTTGGTCTAAGAACTGAAGGAAGACTACTGAGAAATTAGGCTATAAATATAGGGAGGATATAGATAATAAAAGGCCAACTAATTCATATTAAGAACTTGAGTTTATCTTAAAAAACAATGGAAAGCAATTGAAAAGCATATTCCTATCTTATCTTTGCAAAAAACAAACTGAACCTGAAAATTATATTCATATTACAAAAATACACTGGAAATGGAAGTGATGAAACTGAAATATAAAGAGCAATTATTGGTTTCAGAAGCACAGAAATAACCTAAGTTCTTTTAAATACCAACATAAATCCTTTTCTATACTTTCTGTGTGTTTCTGCTTTAAAATAAAATGCAATATGGGTGATCTCATTTCTTGGTGTGGCAGGAATATTAAATTGCCTAATTTAAAGCCATGCCCTCCACCCACTCCCAAATGGAAAATCAATGGTACTTACTACATCCAGCCTTATAGCTGAAGCCTGGAGGAAGGAGGAATCCTTGCTGGGCAGCTGCAGCCAGAGTCCGTTGATCAGGAGGGAACACGGGAATCATTAATGGCGGCAGTTGACCTTGAACCTGCTGAACGTTATAGAGAGAATCAAAGAGACGAAGTTTTGGTGCTCCATGCCTCCCACCCTCCTTACGTTATGATAAAGAAAACCATTTATTCAATTCAAGTATACTGGCATACAAGCCCATACACTGGGCCTGAGGTCATGCCTTAGACAGGAAAATTAAAGTACACTATAGTTGGAAAGTGTTACCAAATTTACTTTCTAACCTAAGGAATAATTTCCCTAGATATCCTACACAAAGTACCACTACGTCATACAAGAAAGCCTTTTCTTATTGCCCTAATGTAATAATGGTTAAAAAAAATCACCCTTAGGTTGAACTAAAATCTCCTTCAGTAAATCCTGTTAGGGATGATGCTACCTTCTAAAACAAACTTAACCAAACTGGTATCATCTTACATATAACTAGCTTTCATTATTTGAAGATAATTGTCATGTTCACATAATACTGCAATTTTTTGAACAAAAGAGCTGGCAAAAGAAACTTAGAGAGTCACTAAGACTTTCCCCTTGGTTTCTAAAAAGGTAACCAGGGCCAAAAGAGGAGAGACTCATCCACGGCCAAGGAATGGGAGAGTTAGCCGGAATCTCGTTCTGGTTATACTTTTGTCTTCATCTATCTTTTTACAATCAGTTGAACCACTCCTCAAACCACAAGGTCTTTGTTTTGGTTGCCATCTTTGGAATACACACTAATTTGCTTATGTCACTCTCAGAATATGGGGTTCACATCAGTAAATAAATAACTGAGCACAACAGAATCACTATCTTCTTTGAACTGAGCAGAGATTTCTAGAAATATAACCTAATATAGTCATTTCTGCAGCAATATGATATTAGTGATTAATGGAAAAGTTGTCATCACTAAAATAAGTTGGCTTTCCCCCCCAAATATTTAATTAAGCAAAATCACCCTGGTGAACAGGATTACTGGTTAGTGTTTGTCACTAAATATATGACCAAGAATTAGGATCATACTAAAAATCAATATCTGACACTTCATTCTCCCTTACTCTTCCCTTTCCATGCATTAATTAAGTCATTTGGAAAATAATTAACACCTACTATGCACAAGAAAATGAGCTTGTCAGTAGGGAAAGAAGAGTGAACAAGAAAAGCAAGATTCAATGTAACGTCTGCCCATTACATTAGAGTGGGCACAATGATTTAAAAAAAAAAAACGAAGACAAAACCCAGGAAAGATACGAAGACAAAACCCAGGAAAGATTGCAAATTCACTCAGTTCTGAATCCTAACAGCAACACTGAGCATCTCTCAGACTTGTTTTCCGTTTCTTTCATGGGCACTGAACATTCTTGGGGCACGGGTGATTCTCATAGAGCTCATGATTTCTCACTTAGAAGTCTACCTTCAGTTTGCCCATTATTCATCTTTCACAGTAAAGCTCTGAGCTATTTCTGAGATTTTGGTTGTTGAGTGTGCACTGTGGTTTGGGTGGGGAAATGTCTGAGAAAAAGGTGGGAGGGAGGGGGAAAGAGACACAGAGACAGAGACAGAGAGAAACATAAGCACTACAAGAATGAGAGATCTGCTTTCAACAATGGCTCCAAATTGGAAAGCATTTCTTTAGCCAAAAGATTTTAAACCTATCACTGCCACCAGAGTGAACTAAAAAGGAATGACAACAAACAGGAATACAGAGAGACAGTGTCTTAAGGTTAGCTTGTAAGATTGAGATCACTACAGCCAACAATTTTTGAGCATATTGGAGGAAAGCTATACCTTACATAGAACCAATGGAAAACAATTGATTAAAGACTCAAAATTAGAGAGTGCATATTGAACCAAGTTGTAGGAATAAGTGGTCTAAAAGCATCCGAAGGCAAAATCGGCATGGGTGCACGTTTACTGCAAGAGGACACCGGGCAGAATGGACAAGAAAGAAAGAAACAGCGAAATCAGCTCCCGTATGTATTTCTACTTCGCTGTTTTTAAGTTATCATATTGTATACAGCTCATCTCCTCCCTTTGAAGGTATCATCGGTTCTACGATGTCCAAATAAATTTAACAGCAGCATTTTAGAAGGAAGAAGAAAGGGACTTCAAATGAAATGAAAGGCATGTAAGGGTTATAAGAAGTACCCAAATTTCAGATACCTTAAAATTTGGGGAAAAAATAACTTTCAGAATTGTAGAAACAAGAGGTTCTTGTTTGACTGTAGGAGTTCTCAAACTTGAATGCATATTAGAATCACCTGGCAAGCTCTGAAAAATTCTCAATGCCCAGACTGCTTCCCACGCCAGCTGAGTCTGAATCAATAGGGGTGAAACCCAGCCATGAGCATTTTTTAAAGTTCCCCTGATGATTTCAATGTGCATCCAGATTTGAGAAGTACTGTCTTAAAGAATGCTTTCAGTCACTGTTGACAAATCTTTTGTCTCCTTCCTGTTTTGCATTAAGTTATAGAGTACCTTCAGGTATGTAAGCTGTTGAAGGGGAGACGGCCTGACTCAGAGGTTCTGGGGCCTGGCGGGTAGAACCAGATATTAAGCTAGATGGCTCATAGAATTCCTTCTAATTGAGTCTTTATCTGTTTTTATATGTCTCTTTTGTGAGAAACTTTTGATGGTTTGCTTTTACCTAGAGAAGAACAACCAAATCCCTCAGTACAGTATTCAAGATTTTTCACAATTTGTCTTCAGTCTGTCTTTCCAGATATGTTGCTCTTCAGACGCTCTACTCTTGCCTCAAAGGACCACGAAGAGTTCCTTACATACTCGGTGTTTTTCCATGTCTGAGTGTGTTCAAAAGTATTTTTCTCCTCTGTTTTGAGTGATTTCTCTTTTCCTTTTCTTCTTGGCAAAATTCTACTTATTTTTCAAAGGCTTTTGAGACCCACATAATGTGTTTGCCTGTGAAGCTCTTCTTTCTTGTGGTGCCAATTTTTAGGCAAAAAGAACTGTTACTTCTTTTAACCTCATAAAGCTAATACAATGCTTACTGTATTGAATAATAGTTACTTGTATAACTCGAGTCTCCTGATGACCTACGAGCTTATTTAGGAAAGAGGTTGTAACTTATTACTGGACCTCTAGAGCTTAGCACAGCAGCCAAAACTATTACATAGGTATATTGATAATTCATGAATAAAGAAGAAGAATGAATTACATAGTCCCATCCTTTAAAATACATCTTTGTGCACCAACTCCCAATGTCCACAAAAGGCCTCTGGGTAACAGTTGCTTACTGACCAGAAAAGAATCCAATTTCACCAAAGAAGAATGACAGCATAAAGTACTGCTTCATGTTCTTATTTTTAAGGCCCAGCTAAATAGTCACATTACGATTATGTCCATGAGTCTTAGAATTATGTATGCATGAAGATATAGAGGAGCAATCCTGATATATTAGAAACTTATTACATATTTCTGTAATGGACAGATATGTCTGCCTATCATATTCTAATATCATGTTGTGTAATTATACCTTTGCAGTATGTTTTAATAATAGGTAAAGTTACTACTCTATCATTACTATTTTCTTTTTCAAATATCTCATGGATTTTTTTAATATTTATTTTTCCACATTAATTTAGGATACGGAATTTCTATTTGAATTCATTAACCTGATGGCTTGATAGCCAATAGCAGGCCTTATCTTTTAATTTATTCAAATCTTGTGTTGCTTCATATAATTCTTATAAATTTTTGGTAATTTTATTTTTAAGTTTGTTTAAAAATACTTTTATTTCTGGGGTGTCTAGGTGGCTCAGTCAGTTAAGTGTCCGACTCCTGGTTTCGGCTCAGTTCATGATCTCAGGATTGTGGGATTGAGTGCCATGTCTGGCTTTGCGCTCAGTGCAGAGTCTGCTTGGGATTCTCTCTCTCTCTCTCCTTGTGCCCCCTCCCAGCTCCTATACTCTCCCTCTCTCTCTAAATAAAAATATAAAATCTTGAAATATATTTATAAAGGGAAGGTTTTCTTATTTTCTTCTTATATTGTTTAGCTAGTTTTTGTGTGCACATAGACTATTTGTGTGTGACAGTTTTTATCCAGGTAAATCACTTAAACCCTAATAAAGTAACTAATTTTTCAAGTAAAAATTTGAAAATTGTAAGTGATATATGGTAATGAATTCCAGTGCTTTTAAAAAATCTGTGCATTCTGAACCTTTTGTCTTATTACAATTACAGAAATGCATTTTGCTTTAGTTTTATAATTTCTTTCAGTGTCTAATTTTCCAAGACCTACATATATAGAATAATAGAGTTTTGAGGTTGAGAAACAGTAAAATAAATATAATCCAAAATGTGTGGCTAATCCACATATGCAACTTAAAAATGTGTCTCAAAATACAGTTACTCATTATTTGTAGAATCTATATGTGCAAATTTGTCTACTCACTAAAACGTGTCACCTCTCCACACCCGAATTTACTTGTAGCAGTGCTCCTGCAGTCACTCACAGACATGTGCAAAGGAGTAAGACATTTTGTGGTGATTTCACCATTTAAAATGCATATAAAATCAATAATAAATATTAATAAGGTGTCTTTAAAAAGAAACACACATAAAACAAGGTTATGTGTTGATCACATAATGGTGTGACCAAAGGCTCTGAGGAACCTAACTGTACTTTCCCCAGGAACGATTGTTTGATATTTGCTAACTCAGCATTCATGCCAACTTTACAGAACATAACTAGTGCCAATAATGAGTGCCAATTGTCTTACTGCTATACCTTAACTAATTTTCAGTTTATTGTTACTGAAATTTGGTCACCTTTTGGGAGAAAAGGACACATCACATTAAAACCGTGTAATGTTTTCTGAATAATTCTAAAACTAGTTTCTTAGAGGGTTAGTAATTCACACATATTTACAGTTTTGAATATTTCCAAATCCTATTCACTATTAACTTCATTTATTTTCTTTGACTTAATGCACGGAATTCCTTTTAAGCTTCTAATTAAGGTTTAAAATGTGTGACATTTATAATTAAGTTTCAATAAAATTGTTTTGTCACAAAAGTTTAGTCCTTTTAATAGGTAGCATGTTATTCACTGGTTAGAATAATAACTACCAAAATAAATTTAAGAGGCTACTTCCTTTAAGATGGCATATTATGTTTTTAACATTTTTTATAATTTTACCATATAGTGCAATCTTGCCCTCGAAAATCTTAAGAATGCAACACAAACCAACCACTTCACCATATTTTTAAAAAGCCAAGTTAATACTTATCAATTATTCATAGTTAAATATTCTCAATTTTATGTAGATACTCTATTGCAAACCCTTTGGTCACTCCCTGAATATACTAATATATCAACCAGATACTTAAAATTATTCATTTAGCTTTCAGTCACATGGCTCTGTTTATGAGTTTATTCATTCAATCAACATTTTCACTAAGCAGAATGTGCACTTTTTTGGTAACCAGGGATACAGAGATGACTTCACATATGATGATGCCTGCTTTCTAGGAGTTCTGGGTCAGTTTGGTGGGGCGAATTCGATAGCTAACTATAATACACTGTCATTAATTCAACAACAGACACTTGTATAGGATTTTCTGAAAGCACAGACAGAGAGACTCCTAACAGCCAGGAGAAAGCAAGGTGAGCCTCATGGAGATAGGTACATGGGTACAAGGTCTGAATGGATAAGTAGGAGTTAGCCAAGCAAAGAGATGGGAGTGTGGGAAAGTAATTCTAAGCAAAGGATAAGACAAGAGCAAAGAAATAAGGACAAAAAAAAAACATTGTGTGAAGGGGATGCCATCTGGGATAGTAAAAAAGGTAAGAGGGAAGTAGTGGTGAGAAGGTCTATCTGAATCAGTTTGTGTATAAGGGTAAGAAGCATGAAATTCCCCATGTAGGCTCTGGGGCACCACTGAGGAATGTTAAGTAGGTTAGGTAGAATACTATGATGGTTATATGGAGAAGGAATTCAAAAGACCAAGTGTAGAGACAAGATAGGAAATGGGCAGGTAGTAAGATAAAAGACTCAACTGGGCAATACATTATGAGAGCTTGATCAGTAATAAGAGGGTTAGGAATAAGGAGAAAAAGCCAAGAAATATTTTTTTAAAAAATGAAAGCTGTCGATAATGGGGGAGGTTATGTATGTGTGGGTATGTAACAAGTCCATGTACCGAAAGTATTTATATATACTTATTATATATATGTATATGTATGTATATGTGTGTGTGTGTGTGTGTGTGTGTGTGTATATACATATGTGTATATATGAATAAAAGGACAGAGTCAAATGTAACTCTCAGGTATCTAGTTTATGTAACTATTTATACCAGAAAAAAAGCACAGATGGGTAGTGATAGTTTTCAAGGAAAGATAAATGAATATGGTTTTGCATATAATGTGTTTGAAGTACCTAAATACTACTCTCTTGGAGATACCTTGTTCATAGATAAGGCTCCAATCTGAAGTCAGGTAAAAGATCTTTAGAGGTTACAGTCTGATGAATCACCAGCTGATAGAGTGAACTAAACAATCTGGAGAGGGTCTAAAGTATAAAGAGAAGAGACAGCTTAAAATCATCTTGGTCACAACAATAGCTCAAGGATGGGCAGAAGAAGAGGAATCTACAAGTGGAGAGGTAAGAGAAAAATAAAGAAAATCATGAGTACAGTGTCACAAAAACCAATGGAATTTCAAGGTTGAGTTAGTGACTAAAAGTGGGCATGTAGCAGACAGAGTATTTCAGAGAAAAATAATAATATATTCTAGAATTGTTAATTAGAGGATAGTGATGAATCTAACATCAATTCCATTGCAGCAGAAGGTAGAACCATACTGCAAAAGTTTGCAGTCTGCATGAAGAGACACCAATGTAGACTACTGTTCAGAGAAGGTTCAAGGAGAAGTTAGGAGAGACTCTGACAGCAGCTACCTAGGGATACACAGACTTTATTTAGGTAGTAGTGTTTTCAGAACATTTATTGACTGAAAGGAGGAAATAGAAATTGAGACTTTTGAATGTAAGAAAGAGAGAAACTAACTGGTGGACCAGAGTTCCAGAGGAGGCTGAAAGGCAAATCGACATGTAGGGATTAGTTTTGAGTGAGAATAACAACGCATTCTCTGGGCCCTGCAGAATGGTGTTATTTGAGTGGATGTTAGCAGCTATGTTTTAGGCATAGGGAAATGAGAAGGTAAGGAAAATCAGCCCTGAGGAAAGAACTTTTCTCAGTGATGAAGGCAAGGTTCTATGCCCCAAATGAGAGAGATGGGGATTGAGTTCAGTAGGGGAAAGAGAGTATGGGATCGTCACTGAAAAAAATGAAAAAGAAAGTAAACTATGGACAGTTAAAGGAATAATAGAGGTTGCTAAAGCCTTAGGTGAGACGTCATGCATGAGGATGCTGTGAGTCTTCCCTTTCCTGCGGTCCTTCTCAGAGCCTGTCACTGCGGATGAGCAGCAGAGAAGGTGAATTCCAGCATCCAGGTTGGGGAAGAGGAAGAGATTGGGGGAACTTCAGCAAGTCAACATCACGAGGAAACCAAAGGTGGTTTTTGAGTAGCTATGGGCTTCGGGTTCAATCCCAAGAAGAGAGGTCTGGAAGGCATTACTAGATGGGAAAAATAGAGGAACCAAATACCTAGAGGGACTCCAGGATGTCAAAGAGCAGTTTGTGTGAGAGCTCGAACAACAGGAAGTTAACTTAGAGTGGTAGATTTGCTTAAACTACATATACAAATGTTAAAAATAAGAGGCAGCTGCATGATTGAAGTCCTCACAAATACAAATCAAATGCAAAATCTAAAACTTTCAAATGTTCCTCAAGAGTTCAGTGAGATGAGTACTGTCGTGTTCGAGCACACGACATCTTTAGGGATCCGTTCACCTACAAGTGAAATTCAGCCACCTTCAGTGGGGAACAGAGCAGCTGTTTAGGAGCACACAGGGACACTACACAGTAGTTTTGGAGAAAATGAAGAAGATAATATCCAAATGAGATTACAAGAGGGGTTTAGGTAGGCAGGAGATAATTACCCAAACCGGAGTAACCAGGATGACAAAGCTGACTTTCTATCATTAGCGAGAAGAGGCATGGGATTGTCAATGACCACTAACAGTTTGTGATTTTTCATTTCATAGACCAGTAAGGAGATTTGTCAGTTTATCCTACCCATTGCAGTGATCTTTAGGAATGAAAAAAAAAACTACCCGAAAATGAAGAATAAAGGCCTCCATTTATCTTCCAATTAATCTACTAGGAAGACTAAAGAAAATCTCATCGAGAGATGCAGGGACATAAAAACTGTGCTAAAATTGCAATGCCTGTTTCTCACTTCCCAACAGCCACACTGGGGTTGTATCACCTCTAATTTCATGTGATTCAAGACAAAGACAAAGTAGCCATATTCTTTTAGAACAAAAATGAACAGCCATGTGGATTTTTTTTACATAGTACTCTTCTTCGGCAAAAAGCCACAGAACTTTTTTTAAAAATCGTTTCCAAGGATGAAAGTGACTTTGCCAAGCAAAGTGGCTTCAAAACAGGCCTCAAAAATACTAATAGAAAGACAGATGGTTCTACTAAGAGCTTGGCTGCCAAAGTTTAAAAAAAAAAAAAAAGTAAAAAAAAAAAGTAGGGGGGAAAAAAAAAGAAAGGAGTGATGCTATTGAAGCTGACTGCAAAGTTATCTGATGACTACAAATACTTTTGTCCCATCGCAAGTGCTAACTCTGCCTCCAGGGCTGATAGAGCCAAACTACTAACTTTGCCACATCTGATCCCCCTGTATTCCCACCCCTCCTAAATAAAACCTGTCAATGCCAAGCCCACAAAACAGCACAAGCACGCACTTGATTCTGACTGACTGCTCTGCAGAAGCAAAATATTGCACTGAAGGACTCCTATTTAGGAAGAGATCCACAAGGAAAATGGCTTTTCTTTTCAAAACTGCCTGTCACGGTTTCTTTTTCTAATTCCCCCTTTCCTCCTCCTCTCTGTTGCCGAAGGGCCCCTGGGCCCTATGAGTTTAGATGATACAAACTCAATTTGTATAAAGAAGGCAAGAAGCAGCACCACAGAGAAGTGGAGATAGTTTGCAAGGATAGAGAAATAATCCAGTCAAGACACAGTGCAATTTTCTTTCCAAACTACTACTGCAATAATACCTCCACTTTATTTCCTTCAGGGCAACTGTCATTTCTTTTTAGCCAGATTGCTACTAGATATAATAGAAACTGAAATATTATATGGTCACTGACTCTTCCTTTCAATGGCTCATTTCACTATTGCATTTTTACTTTTGCACGATGTGTTTATTCTTGGCATTGTTACTGGCACACAACCACTTTCCAGTGATGTAGAATTAAGACCTCTGTCACTTTAAGGCCATAAAATTTCATTCTTAGTACTACACAGGTCTCACTTATATGGTTTCCTTGTCTAATAGTACCAGTTATTTATTTTCGAAATTTAAGCATTACATTCTTATGAAGCACCATGTTAATATACATTAAATTCCTAACAAGCAAAACGATGACATTTCTTATAAGTATACAACATGCTTAAACAAAGTATAGTTGCTGACTTAAGGGAAAAAAATCTCTATTTTAAAAGTTGATAATCATAGAAACTCGAGGGTGGCAAAAATATGGTGTTAAATAAGAAAGCAATTGTGAAAGAGAATGGGAGAAACAGTCATTTCATTTGCCAGGGATAATTTTGAGCCGAATTAAAAGGCAATGATTAAAATATCTCATATGATGCATTATTTAGGATCACATTATCATTTGTTTCAAAAGGCAATATTTTGCGTAGCTTGATAGCTGTTACTTGATAAAACCAAAGTCTTCGTTTATAATCAACTCTATTTGTTTCCTGAAATGTGTGTGACTATTTGTTTTACTTATCATGGCTCCTGACAACCAGCCTAGTTCACGTGAGGGTGCATGGTTCTCTGTTCGCATGAACAGAATCAGGCTTCGCAAACACTAATACAATCTTATTTTATATCATGCATTACTATGTCAATTGTCATCTACATGCAAATGAAAGACAACATA
The DNA here is from genome assembly GCF_902655055.1 of Lutra lutra. Taxonomy (NCBI): domain Eukaryota; kingdom Metazoa; phylum Chordata; class Mammalia; order Carnivora; family Mustelidae; genus Lutra; species Lutra lutra. The sequence goes on from NC_062285.1 coordinate 73,558,684, forward strand.
AAATATAATGGCCAACATGAAATATATTTTTCAATTATATTTCTCAGGACATCATCATTAGAAAACTTAATAAAATTCACTATTTATTGATTTATGATTTATGATGTTTTGCTCGATGGCCTATAATAGATTATTAGTGTTTTTATTCTCATGCAACATAAATCTCAGTTCAACATAAGTTCTTTAAATATTACACCTCAAAAAATTATCACGTTGTGGGGAGGATTAGTGACTGCTAATGTGTACAGGGTTTCTTTTTGGAGTGATGAAAATGTTCCGGAATTAGACAGTGGGAATGGTTACAAAACACCAGGACTATACTAAAAAGCACTGAAATGTATGCTTTAAAAAAGGGTGAACTTAATGAAATGTGAGCTATATCTCGATTAAAAAAAAAAAAGAATGAATAAACTTTAAAAGATCACATTAGAAAACATACACCTTCACTACTACCTAAAGCAAGGTTAAGTGAGCTTTGAAACAGTCATGTCCAGTATTAGAATAATGTTTTGTATTTTTATAAAGCTCTTGCACATAAATTAGTTCATTTATACTTTATCCTGCCTCTTGGAGATCAGCAGGTGAGGTGTTGTTATTTCAATTTTAATAAGGAAATTGGAAAGGAAAACAAATAATTTGGAGATTTACCCATGATGACACAAGCCAAAACTAGAGCCATGTCTAGAATTTAAATTTTTGAGCCTTCTCAATTATAAAAAAAACTATAAAACAAAAATGTAATAATTTTCTGAAATAAAAATACTGATTTATATGAAAACAGTACAAAAACATCAATATTAATTTCCATATATTTGCTCAGCATAAAAAAGGATCACATTTAAATTCTCTTTAAAAGATAAAATTCTATTATTTTTTTTGTTTTGTTTTGTTTTTTATTTTTAAAGATTTTATTTATTTATTTGACAGATCACAAGTAGGCAGAGAGGTAGGCAGAGAGAGAGAGAGAGGAGGAAGCAGGCCCCCTGCTGAGCAGAGAGCCCGATGTGGGGCTCGATCGCAGGACCTTGGGATCATGACCTGAGCCGATGGCAGAGGCTTTAACCCACTGAGCCACCCAGGCGCCCAAAAATTCTATTATGTTTTATGAGATTTTTATAGTAAAGGTAGCATTTTGGCTTTGATTTTCCTCTTCGTATTACAATTTATTTTGCTTTATATTTTCTGTCCACACTGTTTTTTTAAATTTTCAATGTGTATACATACTACCTTAATACTCTGAAAATTAATCAGAAAAACAGAGATGCAATAGAATATAGTGCCTGGCATATCATGGAATATTTAATACAGGAATTGCTACCCTAAAAATCCCTACACATCTTAAACTGTGAGTCTTTGCTGCCTATTTTGGTAGAAAATAGGAAAAAGTTCTTTGATATGCAACTAAAGAATGATTGAAAATAAAATTTAAATTCTTTCTACTCTGATTTTTATAAAAAGTATATATAATACTAACACGTATTTCAAAGTTTCCTAAAATCATTACCAATTACTTTCACCTTTATTAGTTTATTTCTCTCTGAAATATTCTACCGCATTGGGATTTATTCTATGGAATGCGCACTGGATTATGAAATCTTTTAACATTTTCTATTTCTTGCCTGTGTTACTTTACACTTCCCTCTTTAGATTTAGGATTATTTCTGGACAGACCTTTTATTCTTCGACCTGTTTTCACATTAGAGACAAGGAGGTGAGGCTGAAAACTTCACCTGACTTCTACTTAAGAACTGCTTTTTCCTCAAAACCCAACTGCAGCATCTCTGCCTTTTTAAAGACTACCCAAACTCCCCAAGCAAAATATATTCATTCATGTGTTGAGTGCCCACTTTGTGCTAGGTACTGCTCTCATGTCTAGGAATATTGCAAATAATAAGACAGACAAACACTATGAAAGAGGAAAAAGAAAGCTGGGATGGAGGCTACAAGTTTAAATATGGGATCAATGAATGATAACAGTGTCATAATGATCTGGAGGAACAGACACAATAAACCTCAGTAATCTGGGGGAAAGTGTTCCAGGCAAATGGAAGAGGAGATGCTGAACACCTAAGGTAATAGGGCATCTGAGTGGCTCTCGATTTGGGCTTGGGTCAAGATCTCAGGGTTATGAGATTGAGCCCCGTGTGGGGCATGGTGCTCAGCAGGAGGTCTGCTTAATATTCTCTCTGTCCCTCTCCCCGTGCCACTCCCCTCACCAAATCTCTCCCTCTCAAAAAAAAAAAAAAAAAAAAAAAGCCCTAAGATAAGAGTGAGTATGCTGTGTTCAACAAATCATTTCTTTCTGCCTCTACTCCATATAGGGATTCCACTAAGTTGAAATTACTTGTGTCTATCTCCACGAGTAAACTGCCCTAAGGGCAGCACATAGAGAACTCATGTTGGTATTCACAATATCCAGCTTACTGTCTAGCATATAGTACATGTGCAATTTATGTCAATTGCACCAATTATTTTAAAAGACAATTACTATTAGGAAAGGCTACTCGTGTTTCAGTCTCAGTTTTTTTTATAAGAGTAACTAGTTTATTAAAACATTTCTTTTATATCCTGGATTTTAGGCTTTTCATTCATTTGACAGAGAGATCACAAGTAGACAGAGAGGCTGGCAGAGAGAGAGGGGGAAGCAGGCTCCCTGCTGAGCAGAGAGCCCAATGTGGGGCTCAATCCCAGGACCCTGAGATCATAACCTGAGCTGAAGGCAGAGGCTTAACTCACTGAGCACCCAGGTGCCCCATAATTTCAATTTTTTAGCTAGCAGGTACTACACAGATATGAATGGCTAGAGTGCTAGAGTTTGTTTTTTGTAGCACGCAAAGAGTACACAGAGTCAGTAATGAAAAACATTATATACGTGGGAAGAAACCCTCACAGCAAGTATTCCTGCAAACAAAACCAAAAATAACATTTCAAACATCCCCCCCAAATGCAATCATATTAGGGCAGGTTAATGTCTAGTTCCATTCGTTAGGATGTGAAAAATCCCTGTTCTTTGAGTGATAATGGACACTGCCTCATAGTCTCTGTTGGAACTTGGTACTCAGATGCTTGTCTAGCTCTACCATAGTTGAAGACATTCTAGCAGTAAGCCACTCACTAGAACATTTGTCACTGAAAATAAAATGTGTGAAATAACCAGAAAGGGCATGTTAGATGTTTTTTAAGCTGAAAATGTGAAATATTTTTGTAATTGGACAATCCATTGAACAGAGTGTCAATTATATAATCAAAAGTTTAAAATCTAGTTGAGAAGGAATATTATAAATTATTCCACTGTAAATACATTCAATAGGGGATTGTAGATCACTTGCAAAAATATATGTAAATACAGCTAATTTTACTACTTTGCTAAATTTACTTGATACTGTCCAGCAAAAAGCCCTATAACTTGCCTATGAGTAATGACAATATTTAAATAAAGATGAATTATGTAATACCATTGATATTTTGCTAAATCTATAGACTGCCTTTTCTATTAGAAAGACATTTTCTTTATGTCATCAAAATTGTGACAATTCTAGTTTTATATAGATGTTTTATTAGATGAAAAGAGAACATGGACTGACTACCCAAATTCTTTCGATCTGCCTGTCCTTTATCAAAAAGTGTTTAATAGATGATAGATGTTTGATAGAAACCTATTCTGTTTCCCTAAGTTTCTCTCATGATCCTTTTTTTCCATGTTGACTTTTGCACAATTCTATGTTCACTCATCCAAACTCGGAAAAACCTTATGAGATAGATCCTTCCATCACCTCCATTTTACAGGTGAGGAAGCTGAGGCATGCCTAAAGTCAGATAGATAGTGAGTAAAAGAACTAGAATTCAAGCTTTTAACCATCGTTCTTTCTTTCTTTCTTTCTTTTTAAGATTTTATTTATTTATTTGACAGAGAGAGATCATAAGTAGGCAGAGAGGCAGGCAGAGAGAGAGGCAGGCAGGGAGAGGAGGAAGCAGGCCCCCTACCAAGCAGAGAGCCTGATGCGGGACTCGATCCCAGGACCCTGAGATCATGACCCGAGCTGAAGGCAGAGGCCTAATCCACTGAGCCACTTAGGCGGCCTAACCATCGTACTTTATAGCCATTCAAATAAAGGATATACTCATAAGTAAATCTTACATAACAAAATAAATTATAACTTACATGAAAAATTTTAAATTCACAGATTGTTTTGAATGACACAGCTTGAAAATGATTATTTCAACAGAGATTTTTTTTAGAAGTATAATGGAAATAATATTAAATATTAAATATTCTAGAAATCTCTGCTGCTACAAAGAAGTAGATCTTGGTTACTAATAACTAACATATTTTTTGATGTATACATGGAAGAAGGGAAGGACCAGTAAGTTAAAGTAGGTGGGGAGAATGAGGGGGCTACACTGGTGGCAAATATAGATAATAGCACCTAGAACCCAAGATAAAGCTTTGGGTCTCTAAAAACCTAACCTTCATATTCCTGCACTAATGCAGGACAAAAAGGGGGGATATACCATTACGGAAAGATGAGTTTAAAAGAAAATTTGTAATTAAAGCAAGCATACTGGAATGTTTCTACAACAACATCAGTAGAAAACTACTGATGTTTCTGAAATTCCTCATATCAGTGAGATGAAACCAGAGAGGGAGACAAACCATACAAGACTCTTAATCTCAGGAAACAACTGAGGAGTGCTAAAGGGGACGGGGTGGGAGAGATGGGGTCGCTGGGTGATGGACACTGGGAGGCTATGTACTATGGTGAGTGCTGTGAACTGTGTAAGACTGAGGAATCACAGACCTGCACCCCTGAAGCAAATAATTCATTATATGTTAATTAAAAAAACACTGATGATAATGATTAGGATGATGATGATCCTTCGACAAATACTGAGGGCCTATGATGTATAAGACATTTCCCCAGATACTTGAAAAACTATAGTAAAAAAAAAAATCCAACAGACTAAAATCCCTCATATTTCATTGACTTTATATTCTACTACTATAAAACAGTAATCATAATAACGAACTTCCATTATTCAACTATAGACTTAACTTGAGTCTGTAATTCAAATCAAAACTTCCTATATGGGGGGCACCTGGGTGGCTCAGTGGGTTAAAGCCTCTGCCTTCGGCTCAGGTCATGATCCCAGGGTCCTGGGATCGAGCCCCGTATCGTATCGGGCTCTCTGCTCAGCAGGGAGCCTGCTTCCTCCTCTTTCTCTGCCTGCTTCACTGCCTGCTTGTGATTTCCGTCTGTCAAATAAATAAATAAAAAAAAATTAAAAAAAAAAAAAAAACAAACCAAACTTCCTATATGGTTAGTGAAAGCCGAAGCTACAGAATTAAAAATAAAGTGGTCTCTGGTTTGCACTGCCTCCTGGAATGTGGCAGAATAATTCAGTACCATAGACCATACATCACTGATTTAGATACTGTAACTTCCCACAGATTAAGTTCAAACATAAACTCACTAAAAAACGTAATAAATACACGAAGAATACTAGCATGTGTAAGAGCTGAATCAAGAAGCAATAGATTTAGATACCCAAAAGCAGTCAAGTATTAGAATATCAGATAATGAATAAAATGATATTCTTAAAATGTTTAGTTAAGTAAAAGGTGGTATAAAAATAGTATCAAATAAAAAAAAACTATCAAAAATGTTCAGGAAAATTTAAAAAATAATTTTTGGGGGAAGTGAATTTGGGAATAATATTATCCCCAATAATAATAAATAAATTTGGGAAGTGAAAAAAAATAACTGCATTTTTTTCTTAAGATTTTATTTATTTGTCAGAGAGAGAGAGCGAGAACACAATCAAGGGATGTGGTTGGCAGAGGGAGAAGCACGCTCCCCTTTGAGCAAGAAGCCCAACAGGGATTCAATCTCAGGACCCTGAGTTCATGGCCTGAGCTGAAGGCAGATGCTTAAACAACGAAGCCACCCAGACATTCCAGAATAACTGAAATTTAAAACTTATTGAATGGATAGACAGTAATTAGATATAGGTGATGAGAGAAGTCATTAACTGGAAAATAAATATAAAAAAAATCAGCCAGATTTCAGTTCACAGAAAGGAGATGGAAAATGCAAAAGAGAAATTAAGTGTTACGGTGCTAGAATGACATGGTCCAACAAATCTTAGTCAAAATTTTAGAAGGGAATAGAAAAAATAGTAAGAGTAGGCACTAGTCTAAAAATTAATGGTTGAGTGTTGTTCTGAATTTGAAAGATATAGACCCATTTATGCAAGAGACAAAATATATACAAACAGAATAACTGAGAAGAAAATATCACTTAATACTCTTTAATAAAACTTCAGAAAAACAAAGGCACAGAGAAAATCTTAAAAGCAGCCAGACAGAAGTCATCAACCTAAGAATGACAATTAGTTTGACAGCAAACTTCTAAACAGCAGCACTAGAAACAAATGGAGAGATCAAAGAAAATAGCTGTCAATTTCAAAGTGTTTCCCAGTAAACAATTTGAAAAATAAATGCAAAATAAAGCCTTTTTGTTCCAGGAAAAGTCAACTATAAATCCCTTCATTAAAAGAATTTCTAAAGGATGTCTTCAGAAAAAAGGAAAAGTACCCTAGAAAGAATAGTGAAGAAATTGGCAAACATATCAATAAATAAAAATAAAAATTCAATGAAAATAATGACCAATGTTTGGTTTAAAAAAGAACCAGACAGAGTTAATACCAACAATAATAACATGTAGGAATATTCATAGTTATGGAGTTCTGGTATTATTTTATAGCCCAATAGTAGGAATTCAATACTTATGAATTTCAAACACTCTTTTACCTTAAGTAGATATGTTAAATTTCCAAGGCAACCCAGAAAAAAAACCAGAAATACAGCAGATAATATCTAAACCAATAAAAAGAAAAAAATAATGCAAGAGAAAACTAGAGATTAATACATAAAAATAAAAAGGAAAAAAATACATACAACATGCAGTGCAAATAGAAAGTATGAATTAAATGAGAAACTTATGTTTAATCATAATAAATGTAAGTGAACTAAGCTCATAATTTAAAAAACAGAAACCAACAGATTTTTTAAAGATTGATTTTATTTATTTATTTATTTATGTATTTATTTAGAGAGCAAGTGTGGGGAGAGGGAGAAATCTCAAGCAGACTCCATGCTAAGCATGGAGCACAACATGGGGCTCGATACCATGACCCTGAGAGATCATGACCTGAGCTGAAATCAAGAGTCAGACACTCAGCCAACTGAGACACCCAGGCACCCCCACCAACAGATTAAGTTTTTAAGAAAACCTAGCTATATCTACTTTATAAGAGACACACTTAAATTATAATGCCAAAGTGTTGAAAAGGTATGAAGAAAGCATATCAAACAAATGTTAACTAAACAAATGAATAAACATAGAAGCTAAAGTACCTATTTCAGTATCATACAAAATAAACTTTAATTTTAAAAGGATTATTGTGGATACAGAGCTCTCAGAAATAACCATAGAAGTTTCATTTCATCAGGAAGATATAATAACTCTGAAGTTTTATATATACATATATATATATATATATATATATATATATATATATATATATTCATTCATTCAACATATTCCTGGAAGTCCAAGCCACCACAATCAGACAAGAAAAAGAAATAAAAGACATCTAAATTCATAAGAACGAAGTAAAACTTTGACTATTTACAGGTGACATGGTACTATATACAGAAAACCTTAAAGACCACCAAAAACTACTGGAACTAATACATGGATTTCGTAAAGTCACAGGATACAAAATTAATATGCAGAAGTCTGTTGCATTTGTATACACTAACAATGAAGTAGCAGAAAAGATTAAGAAAACAACTCCCATTTATAATTGTACCAAAAATAATGAAATACCTAGGAAAAAATTTAACCAAGGAGGTGAAAAATCTGTACTATGAAAACTATAAAATATGGATGAAAGAAATCGAAGAGGATGAATAATGAAAAGATATTCCATGCTCATGGACTGGAAGACAAATACTGTTAAAATGTCCATAGTATACAAAATGATCTCCAGATTTATGCAATCCCTATCAAAATACCAATAATGTTTTTCACAGACCTAGAGCAAAGAATCCTAAAATTTGTGAGAAACCACAAAGGACCTTAAATAGCCAAAGCAGAGAAAAAGAATAACAAATCTAGAGCTATCACAATCCCAGATTTCAAGTTATATTACAAAACTGTAGTAATCTAAATGGCACAGTTTGGGCACAAAATAGACACACAGATCAATGGGACAGAATAGAGACACTAGAAATAAACCCACACTTTTATGGTCAATTCAAATTTGTCAACTATGACAAAGGGGGGAAGAATATACAACAGAGGAAAGACAGTCTCTTCAGATGGTGTTCAGAAAACTGAAAATGCAACAGAATGAAACTGGACCACTTATACCATAGACAAAAATTAACTCAAAATGGATTAGATACTTAAATGTGAGACCTGAAACCATAAAACTCCTAACAGAAAACATAGGCAGTAATTTCTTTGACATCGGCTACAGAAACATTTTTCTAGATATGTCTCCTCTGGCAAGGAAAGCAAAAGCAAAATTAAATTACACCAAAGTAAAAGGCTTTTGCACAGTGAAAGGAACCATAGACAAAACTAAAAGAAGCCTACTGGATAGGAGAAGATATTTGCAAATGATATATTTGATAAAGGTTTAATTTCCAAAATATATAAAGAACTTAAACAACTCAACACACACAAAAATAATCCAATTAAAAATGGGCAGAGGACCCAAATAGACATTTTTCCAAAAAGACATACAGATGGCCAGCAGACACATGAAAAGATGCTCAACATCACTAATCATCAGGGAAATGCAAATTAACACCATGAGATATCACTTTACACCTGTCAGAATGGCTAAAATCAAAAAGACAAGAAATAACAAGTGTTGGCAAGGATGTGGAGAAAAAAGAAACTCACACAGTATTGGTAGGAATGCAAATTAATGCAGTCACTGTGGAAAACAGTATGGAGATTTCTCAAAAAATTAAAAGTAAAATTTCTATATCATCAAGTAATTCCACTACGGGGTATTTACCTCCCAAAAATGAAAACCCAAAATCAAAAAGATATATGCACTCCCATGTTAATTGCAGCATTATGGAAGCAACCCATGTATTCACAGATAAATGAATGGAAAAAGAAGGTACACACACACACACACACACACACATGAATATTACTCAGCCAAAAAAAAGAATGAATGAATTCCTGCCATTTGCAACAACCTGGATGGTCCTAGAGGGTATAATACTAAGTGAAATAAGTCAGTCACAGAAAGTCAAATACCCCATGAGTTCAATCACATGTGGAATTTAAAAAACAAAACAAAGAGAGAAAAAAGGATAAATAAAAAAACAGACACTTAAAATACAGAAAGCACACTGGTGGTTGCCAGAGGGGTGGTGAGTGGGAAAATGGGTGAAATAGGAAAAGGGGGAAAAATAAAGTTATACATAGCTAAAAACAAAAACAAAAACAAAACAAAACCCCATCATTTATGAAGTAACAATTAAGAACTGCAAAGAGAAATTTATAATAAACCTTCATTATTGTGGGCCATTTTAGTACAAATTTCTTAATTACTAATAGCTCAAGTGAAATTAGTGAAGACATAGTTAATTTGGACAATACAATTAGGAAGCTTAATCTAATGGACATATATAGAATTTACACCCAATAATTACAGAACACAAACACTTTTAAGGCAAATAGGACATCTATAAAAACTGCCCACACACCAAGCTATAAAGCAAGACCCAAAAGATTTCAGGGATTTAGCAATATGTAAAATTATGATGAAAGCATTTCGTTTTAAAATAAGGAGAAAATGTTAGTTTTTTTTAAAATGGATTCCAAAAATAACAGTGTCTCTTTTTGAATGAGGAATTTGTCTAGCTTCAGATTTATGAGATACATTTTAGAAAAGACTAAAACATTTACCTGGGAATTGAGTCTCTTTCTATGAAAATACAATTTGATTATTGAAATATGATCCTTATTTTCTAAATGTGCTTTACCATTGACAAGTGGGATCATTAAAATTGCTGTTTGTTCTAATTAATGTGTGGGTGGTTGGCAGGAATTAGAGGTTATTTAATATCATGTAATGGTTAGCAATTCAAAACCTATACAGTTTGAAGACTGCACTACTGGGGAAAACAATCAAGAAGAATAAATTTAAAGTCATTATGTTGTTGTTGTTTTTTTCTAAGTCAGCATCACATACTAAGCTTTCAAATTCTGAACATGTATTTTAAGCTCTTTGTACAAAAGTTTTTTTCTTCACTGAAACAACAAGGACTAAAAAAAAGTGTGGATGTTTCAAAAAGTATACATGGTATACACAAACATTCTTTTCAAAAAGTTTGAGAAAAGCTCTGAAATGAAATTAATCAGATATTAGCAGTAAAAAAAGTGAAAGTTGATATAATCTTGAAAATAAAATATCATTTAATAAGTTGTATACAGATTTTGATAAAATTGAAGTTTTTGAAATTTTCACCAAAATGTCCATTTTTAAACTGATTTGAGCTTAACACACTTTTCAAATGACTGAAGACATGCACAATACAGGCAAAATCTAGAATAGCATCTTTGATATGTATCAAAACCACATTTACATCAATATAAAATAGTTCATAAGAACTAATATTAAACAATTACTGAGGTAGCTTTTACATAAATTTATAAAGGAAGTAAATTTTCCAAGGGGGTATGTAAGTAGATAGGGAAACTAAGCCCTAATGTTGGTGTAAATCTCTGCATTAAACATATTTCTGATTATAGAAGAGGGGGATACATAGTAAAGATTTTTCAACATTTTCATTATTCGGCCTTATGTGCAACTGCCCTCATTGCCAGTGGGATTATTATTCAATTTATTTCATTGTGTATTTAAAAAAAATAAAATGAAACCTACCAGAAGCCTGAAAACTTTTATAAAAATGTCTATTCACGTCCTCGAATTAAGTTCATGACTGACCGAGTGAGTCTATCACTCATTCTTCCTGGGTAATTCATTTTTTAAAACTACTGTTTTTCATTTATTAGTCTTGCCATGATTAATACTGTCTACATAGCTACTATTCCTGAAGCTCACATGTGGTTCTTAACACCACACATGTATTTAGCAAAACCTGATCCTCATCACAGAGAGACTCCACTCTGTCAATGGTTACCTGGAAGAATGCAATAACAGGAGGAAAAAACCCAACGTTTTAGTCCATGCATTTCTCAGGAACAGAAAGCATAATAGTTCAAAATGAAAAGAATACTATTTCAGTTTTATTAGTAACCCATTTTTACTTGACATTTTGTATGTGTTTGCTGACAGTTTTCTTATTAAGTCTTTCCCTGTACTAGCCCTAACACCCCATTGGTACATAAGTTCTTTTCACCACATAATTTTGAGTAGGGGAAAAGAAAAGAAAAGAAAAGAAAAGAAAGGAAAAGAAAAGAACTTTTCAGACAGGCTTACAGAGTTAAAAATACTGAAGTTAACAAGGGAGTTAGCAAAGATCGGACTAGTGGTGGAAGAAGGGAAAGAGGGTGAGAGAAATAAATGCATGATTAAGAATACATGCAGTATAGTGAAGGGAAAAACAAAGAAAATGCACTTTCAACAACTTCCTAGTTTCAGGGTTATATACTAAATGTAGAAGCAAGATTTCCAGGTTCATCATATCGTTCAACTAGAAATGTACTCTACTCTTACTTCCATTTCTAAGCCACTATAGGTATTAAACAGCAATTTACATGTGATTTGCATTTTTTTTGTACTTGTGGTTTTGGTAAGTCTTCCAAACCTAATGACTGTTCCTTTGGCCAGCAACATAAATGCTATAATCACACAATTATTGTGCTGGGAACAGTTTAATTCAGCATTTTGTTCTCAACCACAGAACAATTACTCAACAATTTCGGTTAACCAGACTAGCTAGCTCCCTGGAAAGAAAGAGGAATATTCACAAGATCTATTGTCTTACATAAAGGCAACTACTAGATCAGCTGAAACTTTCTAGTATTGCTCTGCTCAGTGCTTCTTTTCAGGATCTTTCACGGATCTGTCCTAATGAAAATGACAAACTTGCAATTTGTTCAGTTCTTCTAATTACACATTTGCCTATTTAAAAAAAAAAAAAACCTGAGATTTTTGTGTGTCTAGAACAACAGACCTATAGATAAATGTACTTAAAAAAAAAAAAACATTTAATATAATGATGGCTAGTACAAAGAACTGCAAATTTTAAAGTATAAGTTTAGAACCCTTCCTTCCAGCTATGCTGTAGTGCTTAACATGATGGTAAAGCCTTCTGAGCTATGCATGATCCCATCACTGAAATTACATTATTCCTAAGAGTGCAACTGGCTTAATGTAACCTTCATTCCATATTTTAATTTTTAAAACAGAAACGGAGGTGGTTTATGTAATCATGACGATTAAAGCTTTGTATTATTTTAACATTATTTTTACTTTTTTAGAATCAAATAGTCAAGACCTAAACTCATCATTATAGAAGTATTTGGAGAATCAAATAATTTATGCATCTGGGTACATTCGTATGTATACTGAAATGGTCATGTCCCTTGACTGTTTCTCATAAGCACGGACGACTACTGGATTAGTCCTGTATCATACTTCATAGGTGTTGGAAGCTACTGACAGACAAAGCAGTCCCTGGTGAAATGGGCCAGTGAGTAGTAAGAGTGAGAGTGGAGGAAAATAGGCTATCCTAAAAGAAAGAGGTCTCCTTTCCTCTCCCCATGTTTTTTTCTCTAGTCTTTTTCTTTGTTGTCTTTGCTATTTCTTTTCATTCTCTCACTTTTACTTTAAAAAGTGGGCAGGAAACAGGATAGAGAAATTATAACTTCAAGGTTAGAAACACCCTAACTTATGGTAAAAATACCCTGAAAACCAGAAAAAAAAGCTGAACATAAAGATAACTCTTTTATGAAAAAGTGAAGACAAAAGAAGACTTGACAACTCTGGCAACTTAAAAATTTTAATTGTGTCCGTTTATATATTTGGATGAGCAAATAAGAATAATGTAATAAAATACTCTTTTGACGAGGGATTCTTTATGCCTAGCTATTCACTCACTGAATTATGTTAGCCTACAAGGAGACCCTCAAACACATTGGTTTCAAATATTATTATTAAATACCAAAATCTAATGATATAGATGAGGACAGCGAATGCTACTGTGGCTAATGAACAGAGTCAATGTGCTCAATTACTACAGAGTCATACAGACTGTAACTCATAGTAATACAGGCCTATTCTAACTTAGAGTCTCTAGATCTTCTAAAATGTCAGGCACAACGTCTTGTATACAATCGTCACAGAATTACTTTTTCTTAGGCATAAAATCCATTTACATAAGCCCCTGGTATAATTTCTAATTCTTTAATCCAGGTATTGAAGTGAGCTATAATTAGAGAGCAAACATTTGTAGAATGGAGCATAGTCTATAAAAAAGAATGCCAAAATAGTATCAGGTTCTTCTGAATGAAAATAACTCAACTTAGTGCAAAATTTATGCTTAAAAATGAGCCAGATATTAAATTCAGAATGAAAAAAAAAATGGCTATATCCTTGCCACTTCCTGGTTAATTTGGCCGAGGGCCAACTTTCCGATATTATGACCATCCTGTAGCCCCCAGTAAGTGTTTTATTTATTTATTTTTGTATTGCATAAAAATATCAGCTTAAGAAGGGAAAATGTGAAATGGATGACATATTTTAGAACAGCTTCTCCCAGAATACAAAAATATTCCCCAACTCAAAAGTGAAACAAATAGTAGAACTACCAAGCAATGCCAATTGGCGACTCTCTAATGCCATTCAAACTTCGCAAATACTGGGCTCTCAAACTGATTTTAATTATTCAAAAGAAAACTAGGAAATGATTCAAATATCAATTGCTTTCACAGAAATACAAATTCTCTCTTAAGAGAAGCATATGACATATCTTTTCTTTATTCCTGTAACAGCGCGGTGATTACCTGCTCAGTTGTTGCTTCGAGTAGGGCGTATTACATTATGCTGCTTAAAAGTTTCTTTCTTTCTTTTTTTTTTTATTGATATAGGGTAGGAAAAAAATGTGAAAAGAGATAGATTTACTGTTGAAAACTGGAGGAGACAAGAACACCGAATAAGACACAGTTCAGTCTGCCCAGGTGCTTTTCCATTGGAACAAATTCCAGAGACATTTAAAAAATCATTTCTGTTGACGGCAGTCTTTGTGAAAAAGGGGGCCTCTGGTAGGAGTTTGGTGTCGAGTTACACATGAACCATTGTAAACTCAATTGCTACTGAAGATTTACTTTACTGTTTGGTGTTGGGTATGTGCAGAGATGACTGTACTGAGGTGTGATGAAACAGCATTATGACATTTAAATGCTGTTATATAGGTTATAAATAGGTACTCGTCATAGTAATGCCACTTCACCTCAAAAAAGTGTCTAGGCCTACATGTATGGCAATTAAGAAATAGCAGGGTTTGTTTTTCCAAGGTGGAATTCTGTGAACCTAAGGAAAAATAAGTAATGATAAAAATTACTGCGGCTTTTTAAATGCATGCCAACATTCAGCAACCTTTATATATATGCTTAAAAATGAGCCAGATATTAAATATATATATATATATATTCTCCAGTATTAAACTTAGCATAGAAATGACAGTATTTCTTTTAAAAAGCACTTTTTTTTTTTTTGGACGAGCGCATTCTGAAAGAAAAAAATGAAAATGAAAAAAATTTTCATTGATCTAAACCAACTAGATTTTCAACAAGGAATTCACAGAATTTTAAATATATCCAAACTCTTAAATAATATGTTTTAGACTGCATGTTCAGTCTGTTTTTCAGCATGACTCATTCACTCACAGAAGCCATGGGTGCTGTGGCTGGCTTATGGTAGCACTTTAAATTAGTAGGCACACAATAGAGAGCTTATATGATTGCAATCGTCCATATCCAGTAAAACTGCCTAAACACCCAGAATAATGGGTTCAGTCTCTAATAATTCAGAGGGAACCGCTTACAGCTGCACACCACATATGACCATCTCTACAACGGCTAAAATGAAACACTCGGGACTATTTCCTCTGAATCAGTGTTATTGGGTAGTGTTGGTTCACATTTTTTCATCTCAACAAAAAAGTTTTGTTTGGTATTACAATCGGCCTGCCACTGATCACCTTTTACATTTTAGCCTCTGCCCTAGAATACTCTAGACAATAGTATTGGTTCCATCTGTGCTTTCCATTAAACCTGATAATCCTTCAAGAACAGCTGGACCTTCAGTCCCCCACACACAAACTCTTTCTGTAGATCTGTTTGGCTACAATTATGCTGATGCTGTACTTACATCTTGCTTGCAAATGCCTTTTATATAGTCCTTTGGGGCTGTGAAGCCGAATGGCCTGACATCACCAATTCAACAATACAATGATATAGTTCTCATCTCAATTATAATGTGATATTTAGTCACCTCTAATACTGAGCTGCACTTAGAAAATTATTTTTTAGACATGTGACAACATTAATGATAAGCTTCCAACTATACTGTGTCATTAACTAATCAGGAAGTAACATCTCCAGTTAATCAAACAGTTTTGATATACTCTCAGTATTGGAAACACTGCAAATCTTACATTTTACTCAAGCAATTTTAAAAACAGCACAGTAACTTCTTTCTTCATTGTATAATAATTTCATTAGATCCACATGACTACGTAATAATAATAAAAATTTTTAAATGGCAAAATGGGAGCGTCTAGTTAGAGTGGTCTAACTAGTTTAACTAGTGGCCTCTCTTGTCTGCCTTAGTTTCCACACCTCTCCCTTTATTTATTTGCCAGGAGTTGACCAAGGGTATCAGAGATCATCTGCTAAATACTGCCTACCTAACTGCTACCAGTTGGGTCTCATATTTGCCATTTTTATGTGAATAATTCCACCATTAACTAGAAAAACTCATCCTAATATACCCACAATCATGCAAATAATATACATACTAGCTGTAAGATCCATGGGGCAAAGATTGCATATCTCTTGCTTACAATTTTATCTTTACCATTGAGGTAGAAGGACTGCCTGAAATAACAGGTGTTCAATAAACGTTTGTTGAATGAATATACAGGTGAGAGTATATACTATTCATTTAAAGATCAAGAGATTTTGTACAGTTTTTCCCTGTCATATTCCAGTATTTCATGAACATCTCTTTCAGAAAACTGTTACCTGGTAGAAATCCCTAAGCACGGCATCTGCTTATTTTCTTTTGTTTTCCTTCCCATGTAATCTGAAACAGCTCTTTCATATAGTTGGCCTTCGTTGTTAAGTCAATATCCACATCCTTCCCCCACCCCGCCCCAGGCCATTTAGATTTAATTTCTTTAACTTTCCTAATGCATAAGTATTCCCTCTTTTCTCCTCAATAGCCAGACTGGCTACAGCATTCTCCTATAAACATAACTAAATTGATACAGAGGAGTTTGTGTATCAGATACCAAGTTGTATATTCTTAATTAGATTGTATTGTCCTCAATTCTTTTACTACTAAGTTTTAAAGAAATTGACTGGCTTGATGTTTATCTGCTGCCCAGCCTGTTAACTTCAAGGGCTCAGGGCTTCTTCTGCTGTGGTCATTCACAGACTAGCATTCAAGCATTATCTGTTCAATTTTCCCTCGACACATACACTGCCATACTACCTTCATTTTTATTAACAGTACTTCTCCAATTTACCTACGTTATTTGCATTCAATTTCAATCTCTGTAGTCCTGACCACCTCTTCACATCTACTTCTGTGCTTTTATTGCCAGATAAAACTTAATTAGGGCATTCTCCATCATGTCATTCATGTTTTAAGTCTTTATCCCATCTGCCAATAATACATATCATACACATCACCCCATATACTGTTAGAGCTTTGTCATGATAAGATTAGGGAAGTATGGAAAAGGGAAAGGCATTGCTAAGAAAAGACACAGAGGACAAGAGAACATGAGATGAGGATGAGGAATAAAGGATTTTGATGTATTTCCTAGAGACAGGTAAATAATCTCCTGTACTGAGAGATACATTCAATTAAAAAAAGATACACTAGGGGTGCCTGGGTGGCTCAGTGGGTTAAAGCCTCTGCCTTCGGCTCAGGTCATGGTCCCGGGTCCTGGGATCGAGCCCCGCTTCGGGCTCTCTGCTCAGTGGGGAGCCTGCTTCCTCCTCTCTCTCTGCCTGCCTCTCTATTTGTGATCTCTGTCTGTCAAATAAATAAATAAAATCTTTAAAAAAAAAAAAAAGATACACTAGAGGCACCTTGGTGGCTCAGTTGGCTGAGCATCTGACTCATGATTTTGACTCAGGTCATAATCTCATGGTCATGATCTCAGGGTTGTGAGACTGAGTCCTGGTTTGGGCCCCACACTCAGTGGGAAGTCTGCTTCTCTCCCTCTGGACTTTCCATTCCCCTCCCTCAAATAAATAAATAAATCCATATATATATATGGATTTATATAGATAGATAGATATAGATAGATATATAAAAGATATATAAAATCTCCCTCTGGACTTCCCATTCCCCTCCCTCAAATAAATAAACAAACAATAAATCTTTATATACACACACACATATATATATATTAGAAAAGATATACTTATGGCACAATGTTAGCATAGAGGCTACTGGAGAAAATGCTTTTTAACATTCACACATATGCATCCAATTTCATATTGGATATTATATATTTCACAAGGATTTCAAATTCAGTACAGATAAAACAGTATAGATACTTTCCTTACAGAATCTGCTCTTTATTCATGCCCTCATCTCTTCCCAGTTTAAGGGAGAGAGTATATCTGCAGTATTTCGTTCATCCCATTGAGTTATAACTTAAAAACTTGGTTAAGAGACAGGTCATACTATAGAATACAAAATAAGTTCAACTTTGGCTAACAAATATGCAAGAATCAGGCTTAAGTGACAATCAAATTCTATCCCTTCAATTTTCAATGTAATACATAGGAAAAATGGTCTTTGATTCATTTGCCTTATGGTACATTTAATAATTTATTTTTGTTGCTTCTTATATGCCATTGTTAGTGAGATTAAAAAGATATGATCTAATCAATTACCAAGTTGATAAATATTTATGACTAAATCCCCTACTCTTTATTACTACCTATTTCCAATGTTATAATTTAAATTCTCATCTTTCTCCCACTGTTCATAGGGTTTGTTTTTTTTTAAATATTTTATTTATTTATTTGACAGAAAGAGAAAGATGGTGGGAAAGGGAACACAAGCAGGGGGAATGGGAGAGGGAGATGCAGGCTTCCTGAGGAGTAGGGAGCGCAATGCGGGTCTCAATCCCAGGACCCTGGGATCATGATCTGGGCTGAAGGCAGATGCTTAATGACTGAGCCACCCAGGCATCCCTGTTTGTAGTCTTTAAAGCTAGGTTCTACTCAGCTACTGGGTGTACCTAAAATAGAAAACTCTCCATCTTATCACTCTTCAATAATACTCTATCCTAGAGTATAAAGCACTAATTCCTCAATTTGTAGAGTAGACTTGACCTAACTCGTACCCTACTTCCTGCCTGTCCCTGTTTGTGCTTTGTTACCATCTGAAGACTCCATGCCCTACATACTCCTTTGCTGCCAACATCTATCTCAGTGGCTTTCTCATTTTAGTCACTCTGACTGAAATAGTCTTCTCCCCATGTAACTAACTCACTTGTATTCATCTTTTACCAGTCAGCTCAAGGTGATCTCCTCCAGGAAGCCTTTCTTAGTTCCTGAATCCTGATTTTTTTTTTTTAAAGATTTTATTTATTTATTTGACAGAGAGAGATCACAAGTAGATGGAGAGGCAGGCAGAGAGAGAGAGAGGGAAGCAGGCTCCCTGCTGAGCAGAGAGCCCGATGTGGGCCTGGATCCCAGGATCATGACCTGAGCCGAAGGCAGCGGCTTAACCCACTGAGCCACCCAGGCGCCCCCTGAATCCTGATTTTTCCTCTCCTGCACTCCACCTCCATCCCTTCCCATACTGGGTGAAATTAACACGCTTTCCCATTGTTACGCTCACAGTGCACTGAATTACAATTACTAATCTCCTTTTCTGTTTATCAACTTTTCTGAGTATCATGAGGAACCAGCTCAAAGTACAAAAGAACCAATCAAGGGTTCATTAAAGGGTTGAAGCATGGTAGAGAGTCCATCTTCTAGGAAGATCAAACTGGAAGCAATGGGAAGAAAAATTTGGAGAGGCAGCTAGGCCAGAGGCAAAGAGGAAAGAAAGGTATTGAAAGGACCATGTGAGAGAAGTTATAGGGTATGAAACCTATTCCTGAACCTTATGTTACACTGTCAAACACTATTAATTTTTTGTGTTTAGATGGTCACAATTCCAGCCTCTAAATTGTCATACGGAATGTAATTTTCTCTTCTTGAAAACTTGATTGGTTTTAGTCAGACTCTACTAAATTGAAGAACAAGTTGCAGAGTAGGTAGGCTTCCATTTTCTATTTTGTGAAAAAGTATACAGTTGGAATAAACTGTCCTTTGAATATTTGGTACTGATCTGTAAAACTATCTGGGCCTAGTCTTTCTCTGTGGGAATGTTTTAAACTGTTAAGTCCATTTATTTAATGGTTATAAGACCATTCAGGCTTTCTATTTATAATTGAAGTTTTCATAAATTCCATCTTTTCCTAAGAATTTGTCCACCTCTTTATTTAAAAAAATTAGCAAAATATTCATAACATTTCATTGTTATATTTTTAATCTTTGCCATGGGTCAATTTATATATTTTTTATTATTTGCATTATTTATTTTTGTATTTTTTTCAGTTTTATTGAGGTATAAGTAACAAATAAAATTGTAAGATATTTAAAATGTACAAAATATACATGATATACATACACATTGTGTGTGTGTGAGAGAGAACATCTACTTACTCTCTTAGCAAATTTCACTTATATAATACAGCATTATCAACCATAGTTACCATGTTATACATTGGGTCCTTAGGCCTTATTTGTCTTTTTTTTTTTAATTAGTGAAAAATCTCAGTAAAGATTTGTCTATTTTACAAATCTGCTCAAATAAAAAACCCTTTGGCTTTACTGATTCTCTGCTTTATGTATTTGGTTTTTAGTTTATTAATTTATCACTTATCCCTTCCTTTTTTTTTTTTTGTTTTGTTTTGTTTTTTGTTTTTAACCTTTGGTCTATGTTACCTTCTTAAGTAGACAGTAATTTAGTTTTCTTTCTTTACTGATAGGTAAGAACTTGATATTAAACAGAAGGTACTACACTTCAGCTATATACCAAAACTTGAGAAATCAGAATTATTACCAATAAGTTCTAAGAATGTTTAAGTTTCCCTTTACAAATTCCCCACACCCTCATATTCTTCCTTGCCTACAGGCTATTTGAAAGATGGTTTATGTTTTCTAAATATTTGGGGTTTACTTATATTTATTATATTTCTGTTATTGTTAAGTTAGTTACATGAATTGTGAATTAACCCTTTTGATATCCCATTCTAAAATAATGTTCAGACATGATTTAAAAGCTAACATATAATCAATTTTAAAAAATATAGTATAAATGTATGCTTAAGAAGAGTATCCTCTAAATATTAGATACACGGTTCTAAAATTTCTAGTAGACCATGCTTTTCATTTTTTCCCAAATATTCCACATCTAATAATGTATCTACTTAACATCCCAATAATTGGAAAGGGCCTTATATACAATCTTCTACAATCATGGTCTACTTGTAGTTCTACCAGCTTTGCTTTGTATTATCTGAGAATATTTTATTAGATGCATTCAAGTATAGAATGGTAGTATCTTCCTAGTGAATTAAACTTTCTATCATTATAGAAGTTTTATCCCCAGTAATGCTTTTTGGAAAATAAAATAAAGTTTATATTTAAATAAATAAAGTTTAATTTTTTTAAACTTAAAATAAATTAAGTTTATTTTTTCAGATGCTGATATAGATTCTTGGCTTGCTTTAGATTGGTGTTTGCCTAGTATTCTTTGACCTTCAGACATTCTATTCACTATGCTATTCTGAATTCCCACTAACAATTTATGAGAGTTTTGGTTGTTCCACAATCATTCTACCTGCGCATGGTCAGTCATTTTCATTTTAGCCAATTTTGTAACTTAAGCTACTTCTCTTATTGTTGCATTTGAAGAGATCTTGTTGTATTCTGAATACAAGTTCACTCTTGGATATATGTTTTGCAAAGATTTTCTGCCAGTCAGTCACTTACTTTTTCATTTTCTTAATAGTGCTAAAATGTCAACAAATGGTTTTGGCATTAATGAAGCCCAATTTATTATCATTATTTTTCTTTTATAGTTAGTGTTTTTTTGAGATTTCTATTTAATAATTTTGACCTGACCCAAGGTCACTAAAATAACTCTGTTTTCTAGTGAGTTTATGGTTTTATTTCTTATATTTACATCTATAGATCTATTTTGAATTAGTTTTTGTATATGGACAACAGAATAGTTGATACCATTTGTTTATTTATGAATATCCAATTGTCCCTGTGCTATTTATTTTAAAAGATTATTTTTTTCCCATTGAATTGCTTGGACAACTTTATCAAAAATCAGTTGAAGATCATTGTGTGTTTATCTTTGAATTCTGTATTCTGTCCCAGTGATCTATATGTCTGTCAATATGCCAATATCACATTGTATTGATTAGCATAGCTTGAAAGTAAGCCAGAATCAGGAAGTGTAAATGTTCCAGCTTTGTTCATCTTTTAAAAAATGATTTGAATGTCTACAAAATTTTAGAATCAGCTTATGAATTATGACAAAAAACTTAAGATTTTGAATCAGATGACATTAAATCTACTGATAAATTTATGGAGAACTAATACCTTGAAAGTATTGAGTCTTCAAATGAATGAATGTGGCACACGCATCTATTCAGTCAGCAAAAGTTTTATGATTTACATCAGATAGGTCTTGAATAGACTTCTTCAGATATATCCGTAAGTATTTAAGTTTTATAAAATTTTAAATGCTTTTTATACATTCCAATTTTTTATTGTTTCTAGTATTATATGCATTGACTCTATATCCTGTGTCTTTGCTAAACTCACTTTTTTTTTTTAAGATTTTATTTATTTATTTGACAGAGAGAGAGAGATCACAAGCTGGCAGAGAGGCAGGCAGAGAGAGGAGGAAGCAGGCTCCCTGTTGAGCAGAGAACCCGATGTGGGGCTCAGACCCAGGACCCTGGGATCATGACCTGAGCCGAAGGCAGAGGCTTAACCAACTGAGCCACCCAGGCGCCCCCTCACTACTGTTTTTAATAGATTCCTTAGGATTTTCTATATAGATAATCATGTCATTGGTAAATAGATACAGCTTAATTTATTCCTATCTAATCAACATGACTTTTATTTATTTTTGTTGACTAAAGGTACTAAAGGATTGTACCTCCAGTAAAATAATGAATAAAGACATTGAGTGGTCAATCAGGGGACAAGATGTTTATTTAAATATTAAATATAATAGTAGTATGTTCTTTGTAGACATTATTTACCCAATTGAGGAAAATCTTCTATTCCCAGTAAATGATTTTTCTGCATCTATCAAGATAACTGTTCTATTGATAATCAAGTTATAATAGATAATTACATTACTAATCTGCTGAATTGCTTTAATTTATTTTTGGATGATAAATCAAACTTTCACTCCTAGAAAAAAATCATATAATCTAATGTGTTACACTTTTAATATATTACTAGATTCAGTTTGTTAAAATCGTAAGGAATTTTACATCTACATTAGGAAGGTTATTGATATACATGTCTTTCTTTTACGCATCTTCATTTAATTTTAAGAACTATTTATTCCTCTTCCACTTTCTGAAACAGTTTGGATAGAATTGGCATTTTTTTTTTTTTTTTTTGTTCCTTAAATATTTGGTACAATTTAGCAATGAAGCCATCTGGGCCTGGAATTTTCTTTATGGGAAAATTTTTAACTGAAAAATTCAATCTCCTTAATACTGTAGAGGTATTTATGGTGTGTGTTTCTTCTTGAGTAAGTTTTCAAGGAATCTATCTTTTGTCTCTAAGTTTTCAAATTTATGGGCACAAAGTTTTCCATAATAGCTCCTCGTTACCCTTTTACAGCCTGTAGACTCTGCAATGATGTCTTTTCTCATTCTTGGTATTTCTAATTTGTGTGTGCTTTTTTTCCCCTCAGCAGTTTAGCTAGAGGTTTATCAATTTGCAATCTCAAAGAATCAACTTTTTTTTTTTTTTAAAGATTTTATTTATTTATTTATTTGTCAGGGACAGAGGGAGTGAGAGCGAGCGAGCACAGGCAGACAGAGAGGCAGGCAGAGGCAGAGGGAGAAGCAGGTTCCCTGCCCAGCAAGGAGCCCGATGTGGGACTCGATCCCAGGACGCTGGGATCATGACCTGAGCCGAAGGCAGCCGCTTAACCAACTGAGCCACCCAGGCGTCCCTCAAAGAATCAACTTTTATTTTTTTTATTTTTTTTTTTAAAGATTTTATTTATTTATTTGACAGAGAGAAATCACAAGTAGGCAGAGAGGCAGGCAGAGAGAGAGGAGGAAGCAGGCTCCCTGCTGAGCAGAAAGCCCGATGTGGGGCTCGAACCAGGACCTGGGATCATGACCTGAGCCGAAGGCAGCGGCTTAACCCACTGAGCCACCCAGGCGCCCCAAGAATCAACTTTTAAATTCACTTTTCTCTATCATTTTTCTATTCTACCTTTCAGGAAATGCTACTCTTTTTTTTTCCCCCCTCTGCTGCATAATTTGGGCTTCATTTTCTCTGTTCTCTTTCTAGTTTCTTAGGGCAGAAGCTTAAGTAACCGATTTTACATCTTTCTATATTTCTAACATAAACAATTGATAGTATACATTTCCCTCTAAGCACTGCTTTAGCTATGTGTCACAAATTTGGAATTCTTGATGATTTCATTTTCATTTACTTCTAAATATTTTCTCATGTTTCTTGTGTCTTCTTTGACTCCTAGGGATTATTTAGAAGTGTGTTACTTCCAAATAACTTGAAATTTTCTAGACATTATTTGCTCACTGATTTCTATTTTTTTTAAAGATTTTATTTATTATTTGACAGAGAGAGATCACAAGTAGGCAGAGAAGCAGTCAGAGAGAGAGGAGGAAAGCAGGCTCCCTGCCAAGCAGAGAGCCTGATGTGGGGCTCGATCCCAAGACCCTGGGATCATGACCTGAGCCGAAGGCAGAGGCTTTAACCCACTGAGCCACCCAGGCGCCCCTGATTTCTAATTTAATTCCACTGTGATCAGATAACATTTTACTGAGTGGGAGATGAACATGAGAGACTATGGACTCTGGGAAACAAACTGAGGGTTTCAGAAGGGAGGGGTGGGGGAATGGGTGAGCCTGGTGATGGGTATTAAGGAAGGCACATACTGCATGGGGCACTGGGTGTTATACGCAAACAATGAATCATAGAACACTATATCAAAACTAATGTACTATGGTGACTAACATAACACAACAAAAAATAAATTATTTCAATCCTTCTAAATTTATTGAAACTTTTCATGGTCCAGAATATGATGTGTTTGCTTAATTTTCTATATGTACTTTAAGAGTCATTACTCTGCTCTTATTAGGTGGAGGGGTGTATAAATGTCAATTAGGTCAGGTTGGTAAATAGTGTTGTTTGACTCTTACTAATTTTCTAATTTTTCTTCAAGTATTAAGAGAGAGAGAGAGAGATTTATTGAAAAGTCTAACTATAATTGTAGATTTATATTTTTTTCCTTTTAATCTTACAACTTTTTATTTTATGGAATTTGAAGCTCTGTTATTAGGTACACAAACATTGTACATTCATTTGATGAACTGACCACATTACCATTATGGAAGGAATCTCAATATCCCTGATATTCTTTGCTCTGAAATCTATATTAGTATAGCCATTACTTTTTTTTTTTTTTAATTACTGTTAACCTTGTATATCTTTTCCTAATCCTTTGCTTTGGGGCATCTGGGTGGCTCAGTCCTTAGGCGTCTGCCTTCACCTCAGGTCATGATCCCAGGGTAGTGGGATGGAGCCCTATGTCGGGGCTCCCTGCTCAGCGGGAAGCCTGCTTCTCCCTCTCCAACTCCCTCTGCTTGTGTTCCCTCTCACTGTGTCTCTATCTGTCAAATAAATTTTAAAAAATCTTAAAAAAAAAAATCCTTTGCGGGTATCATGCTTAGCGAAATAAGTCAATCGGAGAAAGGCAACTATCATATGATCTCCCTGATATGAGGGAGAGGAGATGCAACATGGGGGGTTAAGGGGGTAGGAGAAGAGTAAATGAAACAAGATGGGATTGGGAGGGAGACAAACCATAAGTGACTCTTAATCTCACAAAACAAACTGAGGGTTGATGGGGGGAGGGGGGTTGGGGGGGGTGGGATTATGGACATTGGGGAGGGTATGTGCTATGGTGAGTGCTGTGAAGTATGTAAACCTGGCGATTCACATACCTGTACCCTGGGGATAAAAATATATTATATGTTTATAAAAAATAAAATTTAAAAAAAAATCCTTTGCTTTAACCTATTTTAATATTTAAAGTGGTTTCCTGTATACAACATAAAAATGTGTCTTGCTTTTATTTTTAAAAAAACCTTCTTATAAGACAATCTCTGACAGTTTGTTTAAATCATTTACATTTGATGTGATTAATGACATGATTAGGATTACATCTATAATCTTGTTGTTTTCTATATAATCTTGTGTGCTTTTTGCTCCTTTTTATTCTCTTCTTCTTCTCTTTTGTATTGAGTATTTTTATGATTCCATTTCTGTTATCGCCTGATTAGGTATTCCTTTTTTTTGTTTTAGTGGATGTGCCATGATTTACACATACCTGTTATTACAGTCTACTTCAAACAATGTTAGACCACTTCATACATTGTATGAAAAGAACCTTTCAACAATTTACTTCTGCTATATGGAATGTATCTTTTTTTTTTTTTTTTTTAATCTCTGGCTGCTTTTAAGGTTTCTTCCTCATCACTCCTTTTCAATAATTTGATAATGTTTCTTCTGCTTGGGGTCCACTGAGGTTCTTAGATACTTGAGTTACAGTTTATAAAAGATTTTGAAATTTTTTTACTTTATTTCTTCAAATATTTTCTCTGCCTCCCCCTATCCTCTGGTGCAGTTCACTGATACTTTACTTCTTATTAGTCTTTTTTTTCTGTTTATTTCTGAATAGTGGTCTTTTGCTATGTCTTTAAATGCACTATTCTTATCCTCTGTAATTTCTAATCCCATTTCAATGTGTTTTTCTTCTCAGATATTATACTTTTCATCTTCTTTATATCTTCTATAATTTCTTCATCATGTTCTTGAACATATGGAGTGTATTTGTAATAGTTGTTTCAGCATCTTTACCTACTAATTCCACATTTGTGTCACTTTGGGTTTGGTTTTTATTAATTGATTTTTCTCCTGATTATGTGTTACATTTTATGCTTCTTCAAACTAATGCAAACTAATTTTTGATTGGATGACAGACATTTTGAATTTTGCTTTTTTTTTTTTTTGCAATCTTTCATCTTGGGGGATTTATTCTAGGATAACTTTTATTTACTTGGAGACAATATGATCCTTCCAACTCTTAATTTAAACCCTTGTTTTTTAGGTGAGGCTCAGAATAGTCATCAGCCTAAAATTAATTTGGTTCTACTACTAGGGTAATATGCTTCTTTAAGGCTCAACCTAATATCCCATGTATTAGGAATCTCTCCATTCTGGTTGGTAAAAACACAAAATGTGAGAACTGAGGATTATCATTCTATTAGCTCTTTTCCAAAGGTTTTTGTTTTTTTTTTTAACCTGGATTCAGTAGTTCATATACATATGTTCTGATCACTTTCAGTAAAGACCTTATAGAAATACTCTCTGTAAGAGAGTTAAGAGTCAGTCTGTCTGTCTGTGTCCCTCTTTCTATGCAAAGCTATGCTCCCCAGTGCTCTATTTTGCAAATATATCTACTTGTCGGCCTCCGTATTCCTGAACCCTATTCTCTCTCTTTTCAACTCAGAAAAGTTATCAGGCTGTGCCTACTGTCCCCCTCCCCAAGCAGGAAACTGCAAGTACTTACTGGGCTCTTTTCATTTATTTTCTTCTCTCAGGAAAAACTGGACTGCCTACTATCCAATGTCTGAATACGTTTTTTTCATGTAATTTGTCTGATTTTCTAGTTGTTTAAAGTGAGATGGTTAATCTGGCCCTTGGAAGGAGAAGTCAAAAGCTGTGCATTACTCAATTTCTAATTTCAATTATTATGGTTTTTATTTGTGTTGAGTTCTTTTTCAAATATTCCTGTCATATTTTGAGTTTTTGCTGCTTATTCTTTCTTGAGATTTTATTATTTATTTCTCTAAGCATTTCATGCATATTTATTTTGTACTCTCTATATGATATTTACAATATCTGCAGCACTTAGAGTGATAGGGCTAAATACTTCACTTGATCTTAGCCAAAGGCCGAGAAGCGATAGGG
Source organism: Lutra lutra (assembly GCF_902655055.1). NCBI lineage: Eukaryota > Metazoa > Chordata > Mammalia > Carnivora > Mustelidae > Lutra > Lutra lutra. The sequence goes on from NC_062285.1 coordinate 73,586,325, forward strand.
GCTAAATACTTCAATATTTCTACAGGCTTTTGTTCTCTATGGATTGCTTCTTTGTGTGGTCTGTGATTTTTTTTTTTTTTTAGATTTATTTATTTATTTGAGAGAGCGAGAGAGAGAAGAAGCAGGAGAAGGAGAGAGAGAATCCCCCAAATAGACACTCTGCTGAGTGTAGAGCCCAACCCGGGTTTCCATCTCACAATCCTGAGATTCATAACCTGAGCCAAAACCAAGAGTGAAGCACTTAACCGACTGTGCCACCCAGGTGTCCCTGTGATTTTTAAAGTGACTATATTTTCTTTAATCTTAGTTTGTGAGAATCTTGAGGAACTAAATTACAGCTACTTTCCTCCAGAAAGTGTTTGATTCTGTTAGGTTTTCAGGGGTGCCACTGAATACCTAAGGTCCTATGGTAGAGTTTATTTGAAAAATAGTGGATATCCTACTTTTACAGGGTCCCTTTTACAGGAAAGATTTTACTTTTCATTTTACGGATATCGGTCCTTGGCCATGTAACTTGTTTTGGCTTATAAAATATGAGAGGAAATAACGGGTGCAACTTCGAGCAAAACTTTAAGGGCCCTTGCCTACTTCTGCTATAACCTTCTCCCCTCTGTCATTAGACTATCATGTTCCTATCGCTTCTCGGCCTTTGGCTACGATCAAGTGTAGACTATCATGTCCCAGATTAGAGCCTAATCTTGTATTGAAGAAAATGTGGAACAAAGATGCTGTATTGACACACAATGGACATAAATACGAGTAAAATTTTTACCTCTAATACTTAAGCTTTTTGTTTTGTTTTGTTGTTACTGTAGTGCAAGTTAGCCTAAGTTTAATAAAGGAGTCTTAGGTTAAGCTTCATCATCTCCTGCATGATCCAAAGCTTACTCTCTGATCCTAATGTTGGTATTAGTATTTAATCCCAGGGGAAGCCCAGCTTCTATGGTAGCTTAGAGCTCTCTGTGTTCTAAACTCACCTTAAAGATTTTTCCTTCTTATACCTATTTCTTGAGATCTTCCCATTATTCACATAAGAGTAGAAATGCAATAAAACATATTTTCATCCAGAAACAATTTGTTTCAGCATGAAGAGTCTTTTGATCACTTGTTCATTCAAACAGGAACAAGTAAAAGTCCCACTATTGGGGATGAATATGTTGATGGGAGCAGAAGTTGAACATACACTCCTGGTTGTAGGACTCCAAAACACTCTTCCCTTTGGGGGTGGCCACTGCAATTTTGGATGTTAAAACACAGAAGAGAGAGTAGAGAATAATCAAATCTTTCCCCTCTGTGAAGTAGAGAATGGGTTGATCATTTCTATAAATATGGTAGAGAAGAATTAAGTAGACAAATATTATGCAAGCCAAATTAGAAAGCATGAAACTAGGTTACTCAGAAAATAGATAAGAGCCCAAGTGGTTCTTCCTTGTGGCTACTTATGTATCATTAAATGTTTTTATTAGGTTGACAGCTAATAAAAGTGTCAAAAGTTTCAATATCCCAGTCTTACAACTTTTTATGGAGAATTAATGGTTTAAAAAATTAACATTTACTATTTTCATTGAACTACTTCCACTTATTTTTTAAGAAGATTTTATTTTAGAGAGAGAGAGTGAGAGGGGCAGGGAGAAAAAGAGAGAGAGAATCTCAAGCAGACTCCAGGCTGAGCACAGAGCCAGTTGTGGGGCTCGATCCCAAAACCCTGACACAGTGACCTGACTCGAAACCAAGAGTTGGAAGCTTACCCAAATGCGACTCCAGTGCCCCTACTTTCACTTACTTTATCTGTCATTTCATTCTACACAAATAGATGCTTAAGGTAAAGGTGTCTGAAAAGAAATGTGGTAAAGCTCAGTATATGCTAATACATGTGGCCCAGCAACCACATGTTTATGTATCTAATATAGACCTAGCATAATCAAAACCCAGAAATAATCTTTATTAGCAAGAACAAACACAAACTGGAATTTTAGAATCTCTTGAAAATACTGTTAAATAAAAAGCATCCTTTTCTCAAGTTGCTGCTCAATTCTGTATTATTTTTATTAACACTATTTACTCCCATCTCCAATCTTTTTCTCTCTCCAGCATGAACACAGCAATGAATAACTCATATATGGAAAAATTAAACAAGTGAATTGTTAATCCTTGTAAACATAATATTAAACCCAAATACAGTCTTTACTTCCCAACTTGTGGGAATATTTTAAACCAGCAATTAATTACTAATTCTCTCAACAATGATTACCTGTATCTCATTAGTAAACCATATTATCATATAATTATTTAAAATGCAAACAAGACTTTTAATAGAGATTATATGTCAGTGAAAACCTATTTAGGTTCTCCAATAAGGATGGGTTTGTATACACATAGAACAGACTTCATAACATCCGGTAATTGGTACTGGCTCTCTCCACCCATTAACACCATTCTTGCGGAACTTCTGGTAGGTAGAAACCAAAAGATTTCTACATTCTCTTCCAATTCTGTCTAATTCTATGTGTTATCAAATATTCCTTCCTCAACCCCAATACATACTAACTTACATTAATCTTTAAAAATACCAACACTTGGTAGACCAAAATGAACACCCATGAGTATTCTAGTAGCAAATTACTGAGTAACAAAATATAAGGATATTTGGATTAAAAAAAAAATGAAGAAAGACTTACCTCATGGAAGACAAGCTGAAAGCACAACCCAAGTCTCTTGCTCTGCCTTGGGTTGAAATGGATTCATACTGTCTAATTTTCTCTTTTACCTATATTAATGCATGTCTCAACCAGATTTTATTAAGCACCTGTATATTCAGGATTCCTGTGGTTAGTGCTTTTGTTTTAACATAAATAATATAAAACTTAAGGAGACTTACTGTGTGAAAGATGAAGATCAGAAAGTTCAATCTTTTAAAAGTTATCTTTTTAAGATAACTCATTTTAGACATAGTTTATACCTGAATATATTTTCATTTCTAGGTCTCAAAAGATTCCTCCCCAAATTTACCACCTAAAAAAGGTCAAGTCCATTTTGATTCATTTGCATCAAAGTTGGGTTATTTAATTAAGTGGTAGTAGTTACTAATTATATTTGGATGTGAACCAAATGAAGCTATTTGTTCATTAAAACTAGAAGAACCATATTTTACTTTGACTGAAACAACACTTAAATATTAACTCCTGCTGATATCAATGGGAATCCTGAATAGAGTTCAAGGACAGTCTTTGGCCCTGGCAGTAATCCTAAATTTCTTGAAATGATAAGAAAAAAACTTGAGAAAAGGATGTTACACAAACAGTAAAATTCCAGATTCTCTATCATTTAGACATGCATAAATTAAATACCAGTAACTCAGACTTATTCTTAAGGAAAATGAACCAAAAGGAATGAGTGTGCGTGTGTGTGTGTGTGTGTGCGTGCGTGTATGTTTGTGTATGGAGTAATCAAATAAAGTGACCATAGAGTTTAAATGTAAAAGAATTCACTCATCTTTTCTCATCTCACAGAAAAGGCCACAATGAGTGCAAGCTTTGAGAATTTCTCACAGAAACCAAAGACCTTCTTATTATAATTTGTAATTGTCCGTGGGTAACCGCACATTCATTTGAATTCCTGAAAGGCTGAATCTTGTAAAGAGAACAAGATGGGCCCATATTAAAACTTTTAATGACTTTAGTAAAAAAAAGGTGGAACTTTGCAGCCAGCTGGCTCCATACCGAAAGCCAGGCTGCACAGCTTGAACTTAAAGCTATCTTAACATAATGAATAAGTGCCAATAATTAGCATATGTAGTGTGAACAGGTTTGCTGGCACAAGCAAGTGAAAAACTCCAAGGTAAAGTTATTATTAGGGAGTAATTAGCTCTGTGAAGGAAATGAGTGAAACAATAGCTGCCAGCACTGACAATATGGCTAACATCTGACGATGTGGAAGATAACATTGTAAAGTATTGCTCCCTGAGCTAGAATCTCTTAATAACCATATGTTAGTGTAATTAATGCAGAGTCTTTCTGACCTGTTGTCACATAAGAACAATGCTTTCTTGGAAACATTCAAACAGGCAGTCCCACACTCTGGGTAAGAAATAATTGTGAAAGTTGCTTATAGACAACTCTTACATCTTTATTTTTTTTTTTTAAGAAAGGAAAAAAATTGGTGAATAAAAAGCTGAAGGACAGAGAACGAGATGAGGGAAGACTGTTTGCCGCGTGACATCCTAGACGCTAAGAATTTGACTGCGATGGAATGGATCCTTCAAGGTGACTGAAATTCAGCATAAGTTTGGACAGACTACATTAGAGGATGGACGAAGTAATTTATAAAATGAAAGGCTTGAGCTACATACCCAAGGCTTCATGGGAAACACACATGGGCACGCACATGGGCCCTCTTCTCTCTCTCTGTCTCACGTGCGTGTGCACACACACACAGGCACACACACACACACACACCATGATGTGGTTTGAGCAATACTTCAACAAAACAGTTTTGAGTTCCAATACTACTAAGCGCCTCTTGCCATTAAATCTAAACTCAGAAACAAGGACTGCACCATTTTCACCCTTTTATTGTCTTCAAGGGTTAACAGTATCTTGCACGTGTTACCTCCAGCAAGTATTGGTTAAATGTAGAAGACATTTCTGGATCCTAAGTGATTTCAGAAATCCAACCAAAAATACACTGGGGAGAATAGAGAAAGGGAATTAAAATAATGTGATTTCTAAGAAGCAGTCAGAAAATACTGTCATAAATAATAGTAAATAGAACTACATGACTCTTTCCACTAAACAATTATGATCTTTCTGCTCATCTTCTTCTTCTATTTTATCCTTCTCCTCCTTTTTAATAGTCTGCATCTGTACAGTTCTTATTATTTTAAAATGCTTCCATGTGTAATACTTCAAATAATCTTCTGTGCCTCCAATTCACTAATCTTTGCATTAGCACACTATTAGTTCTACTGGTTCACCAATCTTTCCATTAATGGTGATAAACTGACAGCCATATTTTGTTGAACTTGAATTTAATATTGAATGAGCTGAAAAGCTGTCATTTTGTAATGACAAGTGCACTTTCTAGTGCAAAATATGCAGAATCAATTCTTCTCCCTGATTTTGTCAATCACATATAAAAGTTGTCCTAAGAATTTACAAGGATATTCTCATCAAGACATCTCCTTAAGGCATTAAAAGTGCCAAGACCAGTTGAATATTCCTTTCTTCCGGCATGTATGATTCTACACTAACAATGTGAGCACAACTTATAAGGCACGTACCAGCAGCAAGACATATTGCCACAAGTGACAGAAATCTCAGGTCTACATTCCCCTGTGATAGTAATAAAATATTAAAGTAATTAATGAAATCATATATTTACCTCTGAGATATACACATACATATACAAACATGCATACACTATATTTTCCTTCTTGGCAAAGTGGGAACATGAAAGCATTCATAGCATTTCTTAGTTATATATACTTGTAAAGAATTATTAATCATGTACACTTCGCTATGAAAATTCAGCTAAATATACATGCTTGGTATATTTTATAATTATGAACAATTTTCTTCCAACATTATCTCAAGATTGTATATTAAGAATATAAAAGACATGCTACTTGAACATTCTGGTTTGGGGCTAAATTTAATTTACTTCGAATATTCTACCTATTCCAACTAAACTTCTCAAGATCAGATCATGAGGCAGAACACTCATAAACTCATTAATAAGCATTTGATCATGTAAGATACGGTGTGGTCATATTCATTAATTCCTGCAGAAAGTTGGGTCACTTTAAAACCGAAGCTGTATTAAGTCGCAAAAATAAAAGAAAGGCTGAGATTTAACGGAAGCTTGTTAGTAACTTTTGCAGCCTTTTTAGAGGAGTGGGTTTCTTTAGCAATGTTTAATACTTCACAGACTAAAGTGGCCAAGTAAAAGAGCGCCGCATGTTTGAGATCTCACACATTCATCTTCTCACTAAACATCTGTTTAAGGCCTGTGTGATCTACCTGTCAGCACCAGTGATCCATAAAGTGTTTGAACCTCCTGTCACAAACCTCTGAGCTGGTTTGATCAGAGGCTTTGTGCACACTAATCACACCCTTTATCTTTCTAATGTTCGAGGGGGAAAACACACACACACACACACACACATACACACATGCACACGCACACACAGAGCAAGGCTAGTCTCTTCAACCTGACTGTAATTAATCCTTCTAAGAGGGAACCTGCTTGGTTTGAAAAGCAAAGATCTGATGGGCTGCTGCTCTTTTTGTGTAAAGGCCTTATTTTCCTACCAGGCATCTTTATACTTGGGTGGTACCCTTTACAAATCACCTTAACTGTGGCTCAGTGACAGTGAAACAACCTTCAAGATCACCTTATGAATGAACCTGTTGGTAACTTTACGTAAGAAAAGAAACCAATAAAAGGGAGTTCTACAGGAGCTCCTTTAAATGATTCTCTCTTTTTAACTGCATGCGGGAAGAAAGGAGCCAGAACGTAAAGCGGCCCCCTTTTCATGTTCCTTGTAAGCTTCTCTCTCCACTAATAATCCCACTGCTACTTTTCTCTTGCTCAGTTGCACACAAACGTATCTAGAGCTGCAGGAGCTCCTAGAGAGAGAACATTTAACATCCTTTTTTTTTTTTTAACTGTTTAAAGTAATGCTTTATGCATCTTGCCTCTTACCACTATTTGCTTTTTATTGCTTTAAGTGAGATTAATGCCATGGTTGAAATAACTTGGAATGGCACTGATATTCAAAATGTAATGGACCATTCCCAAGGGACATAATCCCTTGTGTAACAGTTTAAAAACAATTTGGAATATAGTAAACAAAGGGAAAGAGGGAAAAAACAATATGAGTCAGCCATAAATGTAGATAAAAGCGTACAAATTACAGTCATTTGACAATCTTTCCCAATTACTGGCTCTGTTATGAAATATTATGTTTAGTACTTACACACTATTGAAACCAAAGGCCACATGTTATTAGAATGCACATAAATCCTACAAATAAGATATTTAGTCAATTGCTGGATAAATTCCAACCAGTTATGCAGATAAATTCTTATAGCATTGGGAGGCCTAACTTAACTTGAAATGAAAGCATTTTAAGAATGTCGGAAGAATTTGAAAATGAAACCATGAAATTTACAATAAAACTACAAATAAAAACAAGTGTCTACTATAGGGGAAGAAAATACATCACACTTTATGATATCTCTGGCTAAGTGAACAAAATTAAATTGTGTAATGACAAATTTTCTAAATATTTCTAGTATTAAGGAAAAATACATTTATTTAAAATACTGCTAACATTTTTAAGTTAAAACACACAAAGTCCAAATAAAGAAGTTCAAATAAATAGTACTTAAAGATTTCCAATTGGTTGAAAGTTCTGTTTTAAAACCTAAAAGCAATTAACGGGGAAATTTTATATTTAATAGCATGCTATATTAGCATTTTATGTCAATATAAAGTACTAACATCTATAGATGTCATAGTTTAGCTCTAATCAAATGTAATTATAAATATATTTGAAATTGTTGCAGAATAGAATAGAAGTTCTACCTGTATCTATGTAATCCACAACTAATATGGTTACAGATCACACTTCAGATGTAATCCATGCTTAAAATACATGTATTTTAAGACTTTCTAACTTAGCCCCTGGTTTTAAAAAATTCTCTATGATGCCCAAGTGCCCAATAATAGAATCTGGATTTCTTATATGTGCAGTTATGAAATAACTAACTTGTGTAGGATTATAGGACTGGATTTAAATTTTATTCTATTGAAAGTATTGCCTTAGCCACCAGCTTGAACCTTCTCTTCAGTACTAATTTTTTTTTAAAAATGGCTCATTGAGAGGTTTATTTTGTGTCTAGAGTGGAGCTTTAGGGCACCCAATCTTTAGCAGGCACTAGATAGTGAGAGGGGACCAGCATAGGACTGGACTTTTAAGATAACTTTTATTTTTTTAAGATTTTATTTATTTATTTGAGAGAGAGAGAGAGAGTGAGAGAGAGGGCACAAGTGTGGGGAGAGAGGAGGGATAGGGAGAAGCAGACTCCCCGCTGAGCAGGGACTCCCTGCCCCCCCCCCAACCACCTGAGCCAAAGGAAACCATTTAACTGACTGAGCCAGCCAGGCACGCCTTAAGATAACTTCCAAACACCAAAGCAAACTAAAGAAATTCCTGTCTGTTGAGCTCCTTAGTCCTGACCACCCTAAGTGAACTGGCCTAAGTTTCAGCAGTATGAATCAGACTAAATGTGCAAAACTATAGTTTAGCTTCAGGGAGGATACAATGCCAGGAAACTTTGTGTCCTGAAAAAGATAACAGTAGGATATACAGAAAGTAATTCTGTGCTAGAACTTAACTATTTTTTAAAGTCTCATAATCTGTAGGATCATTTCACATTTTTAGCCTAAATTTTTAGCTTTGGACTTCTTTTTTAAACCAAAAAAAAAAAATAATTAAACATCAGTTCATTCATTTTAAGATTACAATTTTCTTTAACAAACTTTTTTTTAACATAATGATACTTGTGTTTTAAAAGACACCTATTTCATTTCATTGTTCTTAAGGCATTGACTAAAAAATTAATTTGCACATATACAAATTTTCAAAAATGAACATGAAAATGTTGCTGATTATAAAGACCCTTGATTTGATTAAAAGCATCACTGGGTTTTAGAGATCCAAGTTTTGTTATCTATAGCAGCCTTTTATAGATGAGAAAGCTGAGAACTTTTAATTATTTTATTGATGTCTTTATCAAGCAATTAATATGCTTCCCACAAGATAATCAAATATATGCTGTGAAAATACAAAGATAAATTCTATTGAGATTCTCCTTTCAATAAGAAAAGATAAAAATTGCCTTAAAATGTATAATACAACATAGAAGGTAGTAAGATCATTAAAGAGAGGTAGTATGGTAAATGATACAGAAATCCAGAAGAATTTTTTGCTCTGGGAAGATTAGGGAACTATTTGTGATAAGAGGACACAGGAATTTGGTCATAGTGTATGTGAACTTTCTTGACATAGGGAGAAAGGATAGTTAATACAGTTCTAGGAAAAGGAATCCACATGAATAAAAACACAGAGGCCAGAGAATGAGAAAGTGTGAAGAAGAGAAGAATGGTTAAGATAGTTGGATCATCAAGTTCATAAAAAGAAATGAGAGGAAACCAACTTAGAAGAGTAAGGCAGCACCCAATGGCAGAGGGTCTTGAATGACAGGTTGATAAGGAATCACTTAATCTCGTAAGTAGCTAGGAGTTGTCAAAGATTTTTGAGCAAGCCAGAAACATTAGGAGAGTTTTTCTTTAAGAAGACTGATCTGACAGCAGTGCACAAAGCATTAGGTTGCCATTGCAGGGATAAGCAGAATAAGAACTTGAATTTGGGACTAGAAAGGGAAAACAAGAAAATACGTAAGGGATATCATGAAAGCACATCTATACAGTCACAAGGTTATACAAAGGGAACTGTGAAGAGGAAGACATCAAAAATAAATTCAAGTTTTTGAAGGTAAGTGACTGGGAAACTGGAGTTATGATCATTAGCTATTTCTAGGTCACAAACTCATAAAACTAGAACTTCTTCACATAATCCTTGATTGATAATTCAGTAACAGATTGCTAGTACAGGATCTGTCACATACATCACATTCCATTTCAAAGTATACCATCCTCATAGATATCATTTCATAGAGCTGGAAGTCTGTTACACTGACTGAAACTAAGAGTCACTTTTTGGCCACATCCAGAAATATTTCCCACAGAGTATGAAGTTAGGAATGAACAAAACAGGTTCAAGACTCCCTTAGGGAGCCTAAGTACAGAAGTATCCTCTAGTGTACTGAGACCCTTGGGGTTTTACAAGAAATTTTACAAAAAAAAAAAAAATTACAAGAATTTTATAAAAGAAATTGAAAAATGTATTCAAATGGCAGTAACCTCATGGTTCAGATGTTCTAACAAGTGTCCTAATAGAGACAAAATCTTACAAAAATAACTTTAATTCTACTCCAGTAGGAATAAATATAAACAGTATAGGGGTTAAGGAATAAGGATATTACTCTTACATCACTAATTTAAACAAGATTCCTAATGTAATGATACTTCTACTGGTTTAGAGGTTGTGGACAGTAACTGATGTTTCTGTGTCTATAACCTATATATAAGGAGAGGACTAAATCAGTATAGGAAATACTGAGTCCCTCTAGTATCAATATAGTCATGTAGTAATATTTTGGATAAAAGATTGACATGGGAAATTGGATTTGCTTTAAAAATGTGATATATCATCATGTGTCTCTTTAAGAAAATTCTGTTCCTTGATAAAGACTTATACCTCCTCCCAAACAGAAAATAAATGAAAAGAATGCACATCACACAATACAGTTAAAAAGTCTTCATACAATTTAAACTTAGCACAATCAATTAATGTTTAACAAACATATCTAGTGTTTTGTTTTGGTATACTGTCAGATTTTAAAATATAGGAAATATATCTATATTTATGTATTCCTATATTTAAAATATAGGAAGCAAAGAGTATGTGTGTGAGGGTGTGTGTCTATTTTGTATATATACCAAAAAAAACCCCTAATTATGTATTTGATATGTATTTCCAACAAATTAACAATGTTGGCACACATCTGCCACAGACCTTTGAGGTAAAGTTGCCTTATTTTATTAATAAATTTGTGATTAAAATCACACTTATGATGTATTAGGATATATTTCTATATATAAATGTATTTGATGAAAATACATGCTGACCAACTTGATAAAGCTTATAAAATATATGATGGAATGTTAGCTATATGTCAACAAAACAGAACAGAAAAAGGCTAATAGGAACCTGAAGTAACTGAGATTGGAAAAACAGAACTGGAAGCCTTTAAAATATTATATTGATAAAGTAATTTTCCTAACACAATAGGACAAATCTTAGCTCTTACTTCAAAATGAAATAAAACAAATCAATTCATTGGAAATTCTGTTTTCTTAATCTTCATTCTCTTGTCACATAGATACTATTATTTTAACTATCATTTATTAAGCAACTTCTGTTAGCTGGGCACTAACCTGATGCTTTAATTTACTTCTAATAATCATAACACACCTAAAACAAGGATAGCTTTATATTAGAAATGAGGAGAGTGATTATATTGCTCAGAAAACACCACTAGTGACTGGCAAAGCAGCCCTTTAAACTACGTTCTTCTGCCTGAAGAGTTGTCAATGTGTTCAGCACCCCTCTCAGATGATACAACCATTTCAGAACAATGCCAGCACAACAACCACCACTGCCAACTCAATAAAAACTTAGTCGATCAAGAGAGCTTGTTTAAAAATCTGACTGAATTTGGGGCACCTGGGTGGCTGAAGTCTGTTAAGCATCTGCCTTCAGCTGAAGTCATGATCCCAGGGTCCTAGGGTCCTAGCATCAAGCCCCGCATCGGGCTTCCTGCTCAGCAGAGTCTGCTGCCCCCGCTCCCTGCCCTGCTTGTGCTCACTCTCTCTCTCTCTCTCTCAAATAAATAAAATCTTTAAAAAAAAAAATCTGACTGAATTCATTAAATATTTTAGTATCATATTAGACACAGCCCCCAAAGTGATACATAAATCTTTTTCCAAATGGTCAGGCATATAGTGTATGATAATAAAAACAATGAAAAATATGCAAAACTGATATTCTAAAATTTTTAATGATGAAGGCAATTTGTGCAGATTTTATCAACTGAACAAATTTGGATTAGGTACAAATGACCCTTAGGCTATGTCCACATGCTTAGCAGCCAAGCTGTAAGAGACATCTATTGATTATAACCTGGGGACAAACCAAGCAGCGAGAGTCCACGTGGAGGAAACACATGATTACAATAACCATCATTAATTATGAACTTTACACATGCTAGCATTACCCAGAATTTACAGATGAATAAATTAGAACTTGAAGAAATTAAATAAGCTTTCTGAGTTTATGCACAACCACTAAGTGATGGAACCAAGACTTAAATGAAGTCCCCTGAAGCTAAATTCAGGGTGCTATCGCCTGTATCACTCAATGATAATACTGTGTCTTTACAAATTATAGCTGCACTGAAAAACAACTATTCTAGTCCAACCAAAGGTTGAAAAGTAAATGTATCTGGAACGATAAAGCGGTTCTGTGTATCGACAGCTTTCTTGCATGTCAAGTACTCATCCTTCTCTCTACTCAAAACTTTCTCGAAGAAACAAGATACCTAATAATCAAAATAATTACAATATAATGAATTAATAATCTTAACAGCTATTATGTGTTGAATTACATTCTCCAAAAAGATATATCCAAGTTCTCAGCCCCAGAAACTTGTGAATATGGCCTTACTTGAAATTAGGGTCTTTGCAGATATAGTAACTTAAGGATCTAAAAAAGAGACAATCCAGAATTTAGTTTGGGCCCTACACCCAAATGCTGGTGTGCTTGTAAGAGACTGGAGATGAATACTTGAGACACACAGAGATCTAGGGGAGGAGAAGATGTGAAGGTGGACACAAAATCTGGAGTGATATACATAGAAGCCAGGGAACCCGAATCATGCTGGGCATTCAACAGATGCTAGAGAAGAGGCGTGATAGGGATTCTCTTTAAGAGCTTGCAGAAGGAACCAGCCCTGCCAACACTTTGATACTGGACTCTGGCCTCCAGAACTGTATGAGAACAAATTTCTGTTGTTATAAACCACCAAGTTTGTGGGAATTTGTTATGGCAGGCCTATGACCCTAACACAATAGCACTTCTAAAATGAGGGCATGAAAAGTTCACTTCCCCAACATATGGTACTGATTCTTGCAGTGCTGGATGATCCAGAAAATCTAATATCATTAATTTAGCCCTCGAAGATTTCTGAGATGTTGGCTCTATTAATATTACCTGAATCATGAGTACTACACCATTATGTAGTTATTCTTTACATTTTATGATTGACTAATAGTATTAGGGACAGATATGCTCTCTCTCTCTCTCTCTCTCTCTCTGCATTTTAATTGATTGGAATAAAGAGTATATATTTTGTGCTTTGACTAGCATTGGTCACTTAACAGTATATATTGGTCAAGTTTTGTGATTGATACATTTGCTCAGCCTTACACTTTTTAGTACCTATACAATATTCCATATTATGAATATACCATATAAATTTATTTTCTAAATAATTCTCTAACACATAATATAAAGGTAATAGCAACAGGCTAATTTTTATGTCCGAAGTTACCACTGAAGTTAGAATATTTTTTTTTAAAGATTTTATTTATTTTTTTGATAGACAGAGATCACAAGTAGGCAGAGAGGCAGGCAGAGAGAGAGGAGGAAGCAGGCTCCCCGTGGAGCAGAGAGCCCGATGTGGGGCTCGATCCCAGGACCCTGGGATCATGACCTGAGCCGAAGGCTCACTGAGCCACCCAGGCGCCCCTGAAGTTAGAATATTTTAATGTCATTTTTAACAATGTCTACAGCTGTATGTCATTTTCAATATAAGTCTGTCATTTTATCATCTCACATCATCCCAGGAAGGGTAAGTACAGTAGAGAAGGATATTTTGAGAGAGAGAGATGCTCATTCACATAACTTTTATTACAGTATATTGTTATAATTGTTCTATTTTTTATTCGTTATTGTTCATCTTTTACTGTGCTTAATTTATAAATCAAAATTTATCATAGGACGTATATGTAGGAAAAAGTATATGTAGGGTTTCATACTCTCTGGAGTTTCAGGTATCCACTGGGGGTCTCAGAATGTACTGCCCACAGATAAAGGGGGACTAATGTAACTTATACTTACATTAATTTTATATTATATGATAGGTCCATAAATGTTTAAAAGGTCAGACAGAAATTATATTTTTACTTCTACTCTGCAGAGATCCTATTATTACTCTAAGTACCTTAACAATTTTTGTGACCAATAACAACATTACTAGTTATCCACTAAATACAGCTATGCCAGGTTATTGGACACAGCTGGAGGCAAGATGCCAATTGTGATGAAGCAATCAACTGCTCCCATATGGTCCTTTCTAAAGAGTGAATTCCTTACAGAAATATCAGTGACAAAGCAAGCAGCTTAGCATAGAGTCCAATAAGTAATGTTGAAAGGAAAGAGTAGTCACTTCTCTAAAGAAATATTTGGCCTCAAAGAATAACAATTTAGTTTAAAAAGAACTTTAATCTCACTCTCTACCATCTGAACATGTCTATCATTAGTAAACATCTTATGAAATTTGGGCTTAGTTGAAATATTACTGGTCTCCAGAGACCTGATAATATTTCCATAACTAAAAATTGACTTATATTCTTCATTCAGATGATTCTAGGATTTTCAAGTTTACCAATATTTTGGATGCAAAGAAATGGAGGAACCTTAAGGTATGCAATGCACAGAAGATATTGGGACTCACTGAGAAACTAAAACTCTGGTAAATCATATGACTTAGTGTGTTTATGTACAAATTAATTAAAGATTGAGAAAGTATGCTAATACCTGAATTCTATTTGACTAGGACAAAGTTAAATCAGAGATGTAAATCAACAGAGATACTAAACACTAGCATTCACTATTATTAATAAAAGAAAAGAAAAAAATAATTTTGAATAGTTAGTTAATGGTTTTGGCAGACAACTCTTTTGTCCAGTCTTCTGGACAAGAGGTAGGCATGGGTTATCATTTCACAGGTATGATTATGAAAAAATGTGGTACAAGGAATAACATTGGGAGATGGGGTTGTGATCAATTAAGCCAATTCCTTTAAACATCATACTAACATACACTCTAATACATATGCTACAAATCAAAGCTAATTATATCAGTTGTAAAGCAAATACTAATTCTTCTGCTTTTTTTTTGCTCTTGCTCTACTCCCCCGTAGCAGGGATAAACAACCAAGAAGCAAACAAAAACCTTTCTTGGAGGCTGATTATCAAATTTCAAGATCAGAGTAATGATCTGAAGCAGAGGAGGGGAAAATTGATTACCAGCAACATACATTTGCTCTAGTACTCTACAAATTTTGAGACACACTCACATTAAAGTATTTGTTTTATCTTGACAATCATGTGAAATACTAACATTTCTTACCTACAGAGGAAGAAGCTGAGAACCAATGATATTAACTGACTTGTCCAAATCATACAACTTGAAAACCATAAATTCCCCAGTTTCTAAATCCTATGATCTATGTACAGCCCATACAGCCTTGCAAGGAAAAAGCAAACAATCAAACAAACATTCCTCCTCCAGTCCTTTTCCTCTGTGCCCTCTCAAGGTACTCTTCCTTAAAATTCGGTCACCATCCACACATTTGTGGATATGTGAAATGCCTTTGCAATCTATGCTTGGCTCTCCCAGTTCTTTTGGATTTTCTGTTGCCTTTTTCCTCAGGGGTTTCCTCCCTCATTTTCTTTGGCCTGTCCCAGATTTGAAATAGCTACAATTATTGCCTCAGTTTACCTTTATAATAAGTGAAGATATAGCACTGGCTTTTTCCCACAGGATTCTGAAAATCTTAGTAATGTGTGAACATTGTTTCAAAGGTATTAATAATGTCTCCATTATAGTTGAGCAGAATAGCTAGGGTGTTTGACCCTTACTAATGGTAGGTACTTTCGGGTCCCTTATACTTTGTATAAAGATATATTAATACTCTAACTGAACTTTAATAGGCCAACAAAATTCCAATTGTGTTAGTTATATACACTGTTCTGAATTACTACTTATGCATTAAACTATTTAGAAAATATAATTTATAGTCCATAATTTTTAATCAGTCCTCAACCTTGATTTTTCTTCTTTTGCCTCAGTCATTACCCACCATTGATAAGCACTTGTATTCTTAATTACTGCTCTTTCATTTTTAGCAAGCTATTAAATTGTGAAAAGAAAAAAGCCTGTAGCATTTCTCACTATCACGTTTATTAAGACCAGCTCGGGACTGCATAAGGGGAGAATTATATTTCCTATGCAAGTAGGTGGGTATGTAGGATTGTAAAAAGAGAGCCTCAGTGAACGAATCCCTATGAGTAGGAACAGATCATCATAACAGATGATGTGGGCAGACATCCCACTGACATTTAGTACAGCTTAACACAGCCAGAATGGAATAAAACTTAATAGTGGTCAAGGTGGAGAGAAGGGACAGGTAGTAATAAAATAAGTGCAGCACATCCTGAGGTGATTTTCTGTTTCTCCTTTAGGTTAAAGCAACACCATAAGGAAAAAAGTCTTATAAGTCTGATAGTTACCTGAATAGACAGTGGCACTGGGGGAAGACATCTATCTAACTATGCATACCTTTCCTTGAAGCTTTTTCCTTTATGATTTCAACAGGTGAGTTACAATGCTTGCCCTATTGTCAAAATGGTTGTGACTAAAGAAAAAAAAATTAAAATTTCTTCAACATGTCATTAGCATCTTTAAAATATTTTAAAATGACATGTCAAGCTCAAGATATTCTTATTTTTAAATCTCTATGCAAATAAATCAATAAAAGGAATAAATAATAAATGTGTGTTTACAGAGTTGAGATTTCAAATAAAAGTCATATGAAAACTTTAGCGTATTATCACTTCTTAATGCTACTGAAGTCACTAACCAGAATAAGTAAAAAAGAAAAAAAAAGAACCAGGTTAATTATTTTGGGATATACACATTCCTTAGGCTTTCTAGAATATTCTCAGTGAAAATACATAAAAAATTCAGGAATTATTCTTTTATGTAGGCATTTCAGTTTCATTCCGAGGCTGTAAAATGCTTGAAAATAAGAACCAAACTTCCTATCTTAATCTTTACATCTAGAAAAAGAGATTGGACAAATAGGTTCAACATCTTAGGGTCCATAATTTCAAGGACTTGGCAGAATTATATCACAGAAGGTTAATCTAAATTGAACTGTGATGGTTGCAAAAGATAGTGTTTTCACAAGCCACATTTAATCCTTTCACCTTTTCCTGTGAAACCTCAAACAATTTTGAATTCTCCAAATCTGTCTTGATTTTCCAGGTATTGTGTTATTGCCTATTTGTCTGTCTCAAAAATCCTCAGAAAACATTAAACTTAGTGTTAGCTCGAGAGTTTTAAAAATTATTTCTTTTCTATTTTCCTGTAGCAAGTTTCAAAATGAAGAAAATCAAATATGAAAGAAAGAACGAGAGGAAAAATGGCTGTTAAATAAAAATGTAGGAAGGAGATGGGCCAAAAGGGAATGCTAACTCCATGTGGCTCTGCATACGGTACTAAGAAGCTTAGAGAAGAATAACTCTATTCTATTTTAGAAAAACAGAATTCTGAGGATTTAATCAGATAAAGATGGAACAATGAGGATAGGATCATATCTTAGCATCAGAAGCCATTAATAATCTTCACAAAGTGGTCAAAGTGATAGCATTCGTGCATTTGAGAACTCCAGTACCCTTCATAATTCCCGTAATCCCGATTTTCTTTAATTTAAAAATAACCAGAGAATGTCCATTGATTGGCTTTATCATTACTTTTTTCCTGTGACAGACCCATATAATGCTAACCTATGATTAAGAATGTATACAAGAAAATCATTAGATACCTGAATTGTTTCATCACATGGATGAGCACAGATTTACCAGATGAATTAAAACCTAATTGCTCCACGACTCAAAGTGGGATTTTATTTACATGTATGAACGTTGTATCCTATAGTGGCCATGGAAGAGATAAAAATATATATAATAGTGATAATACTGTGAGAAATGAGATTCACAAGATGCTTTAAGAAGTGAGACTATCCCATGGTTAAAAAGATTATTAGCATTTTCATGCTACCAGGGTACTAAATCTTTTTAAAGCATGTATTTACAAAAGAATCTGATGGATATTTATGTCTCTACTGTGCTTTCTCCTAAATCCTGTTAAGATGATCTGTTGTCTAGGTCTGAGTCTGTGTCAGGAGCCTGGGAATAACTGGGGAGAAAACAACTGGATAAGAGTACAAAAAGACAAAGATATGGGGTAGCAGAAGACCTGTTAAAGAGAAGGCAGTTTAAAATAATGATGTGTTGATGGAAGTATTTGTAGACCTCAAGATTGTGCTTGTAATGCATTTAAGAGCAGTAGCGTTTTTTAATCACAAAAGAGACTTCACTCAGTGCCTCCAGGGATAAAGACTTTAGAGAAAGATCTTGCTTTCCTGTTGTCTTACATGAATGAAGCATTTGGTAAAAGATGAAACAGGAAAAGAGTGTTTTAAAACAATAGGGCACTGCAAGATAAAGATTTCAATAAATGGTAGAATAGGAGAATATCAAATACCCTAAACGGGGAGGCTGGGGAATGTGCATCATTTTAGAGTGGAAGGAAAAAAAATCAATTGCATGATGGGAAAATATTTTCCTTTGCCAGAATCTTCACCTCCTATTGTTTAAAACATCTAGAAATTAAGAGGTTCCTTAAAATATTTTAGTTTTACTTTGAAAGGTCCTCAGCTATTTATCAAGAACACTTCTCTTGGAAGAGCAGATCAGACATTATTTTCACGCTAGAACATCATTTTTGTTTTTCCTTATTTAGTTTAGACTCTAATGATATGACATTATAAATTTTTATCTAAAATGGATCAAGCAGGGATACTAGCTCATTGTAAAAATAATCATTAAAAACAGGCACTATTTTAAACCAATGAAATATATGTTTAAAAAGTTTTGTATATATGCCTTCTGAAATGATATACTGATAATTTTAGTGAATCCAATGTGATTAACATTTCCTAATTGTTCTATCCTAAGTGATGTGTCATTTACAATTTCTATGGAAACATTCAAATATTGTTCCAAATTTCTATAGCAAAAGATTTAATATTTGTTTCAAATTCCAGATAAAGTAACAAACTCAATTTGATGAGCTCTGCAGAATTACTGCTCATATTGTTTTCAGGAGTGCTTATGATCTTGATTTATTTGATATGATTAACCAGGGCTAAGAGACTAGGGTCTACATCTAATTACTTATGGGAATTTGGCATAGCTTTTATTATTTCCGGACCATATCTTCTTCTACCAAAGAAGAAAAAGTTGGACCAAGTTAGCTCTAAAGTCTGTTTTTTATATTAATTATTTTATTGATCACAGAGTTCTAATTCAATACTATTTAAAGTGTCAGTCTGTGATGAGGTCAGGAGCTTACACAAGGTTGTAATCCACCAAACCGTTTCTTTCGTCAAGAAAGTATTGCAGTGAAAAAGCATGTCAGCTGAATTAAAGTGGGTTTAGCAAGCTCCTTATCTTATTAAAGACTTCAGCAGTTCAAAAACTGGTCTGAGGGCCCAACTGTCCTAACACTCTTTTTCCTGCTCACTCAAATGATTATCTTCAAGCATACCCAAAAGTTTTTACAATGATGCAAACATCAGTAGTCTTCAGTCTAACAGCAATTAAGAAGAGTGAAATAATTTGCAGGTTTCATAAATATACCCCTTAACCACACAGTTGGTTGTTCCTTTAATAATTAAGAGACTTACATTAAGAGACTTGTGACTCCCAAGACACAAGCTTAAGCCAAAGAACCTTGATTTAACCACAGCTATGGTTCTTGTGACTGTATCTAAAACTGACCCTAACCAAAACAAAACAAACAAACAAAAACCCAAGTGTCTTTATAAGTTTCCAAACCGAAACAAGTTATTTAAATAGACAACATGGCATTCACAGGAGACGTAAAATCATTGGGCATGTTTCTCCTATTAAGATCCAGAGAGTACAGAAGGACAAGTAACTAGTGTGAATAGACAGATAAAATATTTAAAATATGAATGTCCTAGAAAATTTAGAGCAGGATATACATGCACTGAATATACAAGCCTAATAACGGAGTACCAAAAAAATCTGTCATTTTCAGAAGTTTCTATTTGTGGAAATTACAGCCCAGTGAATCTATATATTCTTTCATTAACATGGTCTCAAAATTTAAGAGAAGAAACATACCCCTATCTTATTTTATTATATAATTATGCTCTTTAAGTCAGAAATAACAGAATATTTTAAACATATGTTTTAAGTATTAAATATTTACCCAAGAAAAGAAGAGGAGGAACGAAAATTGGGATTCTTTCTCAGGGTAAAAATTACTATCTATATAAAGTGGATGACATTTTCATTGTTCAGGTGCTTCTAAGCATCCATTTGGTCAAAGGCAGCTGCTCATATAAATAACGGTGGAGCTCTTTAGTTACGCATTTTTAAAAATTTGGATATTTCACATGGAGGGCAAATTTTATCAGAACATGTCTAAATTATTTATCCATTGATTAGTTTTGCAAATATTGACCCCTAACTACAACGTTCTCTCTTTCCCCCTTTTGCAGCTATTTGCTTGCTGAATATTTTGTCTCTCTTCATACACATATACCACATTTCTATATACATTACTTCATTTTAAATGTCTTGTAGTGCTTCTGAGTCTGACTGATGTAAGATGTTATTTTGAACATGCCAAAGCATCTAAACGGCCCCGGTCTTTTCTTTTCAGCCTGCATTCCTTGATAAGTGGCAGAGCTTCCCACTTATCAGTCACTCAAAGTGACTGTAGCTGTCAGTTGTGTACAAAGCGAAATCAGTTTGGAAGCGGAGACACCAGCATTTTTCTTCTCAGCTTGAAGCAAACACGTTTTGACTGCTAGTCATTCAATTTTAAAGCATCTTCAATTAGGGGCGGATGAAGATATAAAGAAAACACATCCTAGACACCTCCACCAGGCAACAGAAAAATTTTATTGTTATCTCTTGATTTACCTCATGGCAGCCCCATCTCTCCTCTTCTCCTGGCTGCATGACACGGCTGCTCATGACAACACACCCTCTATCATGGAAAGACTGCAATAATATATTACACTAATGCTCTGTGAAACCTCTGCTGGAGCCTGTTTGTGGTTTCTTTCGTTCTCTGCGCCACTTGCCTCACCCCACAAAAATTCAAATAATTTATTTTTAAAATTAAAACAAAATGATCTTTTAGATTCACTTGGCTTAGGAGTGGACAACTTTTTATTCAATGAAAACAAGAAATCCAGTTGCCTAATGAGAATAAAGAGGAGGAGACTTAGCTAGAGAAGAAACTCCGGGAGAAAGAAAATAAAATTAGAAGGGTAAAGGAAATGACTAGTGGCTCTATCAGATGGTCAAGCAGCAGGTGTAAACACAGATATTGGCAAAGTAGTGAAAGGAATACAGAGGTAGACAGGGAGTAAAAACATGTATTCATAATGAGATGGTGGTTGTGGTAGAAGAAAAAAATTACATATTTTGGCAATGAACAGACAAATGAAGGGAAGCAATGGTTCAAAAAGACAAACAGAAACCTGAGTACACATATGCATATATATACACACTCACAGTTTATACACCTATGGTAATATAAACCTCTACTGTAATACGTGTATGATATCAAAATTAGCTCATTACTTTACCTCTTTTAGTAAACATATGTGCATGCTATGAAAGTTCATTAGTTCACCTCTTCTCATTTCCTATTTAGGTATAACAAGATTGTTGATATCAGATAATTCTTTTTATAGATACTTACAGAATTCCCCCATTTATAAAAGAGCACTCTCTTACCTGGCTTATTATGGAAAGCAAAACTGAATTACTTTTTTAAAAAACCCTGCCACATTTTGCCAGTTTAATAGGTTTAACTCAGTTTGATAAGATCATTTACTTTTATTTTCTTGGGATTATCTGAATTAAATCACTCATTTCTACTCTAATAAGGAGAGAGAGAAAGAAGGTACCTTTTAAGTTTACATAGTACTCAACTGTCAGGATCTCAAATTCTTTCTCTCTCTCTCTCTCTCACACACACACACACACACACACACACACACACACGCACACACTCCTCAGTTCCACTGTCTATAAAATGGAGATAATGTCATAACCTATCTGAATTCTTGTGATAATTATATGAAATGACCTCTGCAAAGTGCCAGGTACTTAATGAGCAATGGCCTGCCCCTTCTCACCAGTATAATACAAAGTACAAAATGATTTTGCAGACTATATGTAGCACTAGGAATTGTTGGTTATTTTTGACGGTTATAAACATCTATTCCAACCCCTTGAGAAAATCATCATCCTACCTATTAATACATATACTACAGAGTGAGTAATGTGCCCACATTTATTCATTCATCTATTCAATAATATTTTAAAGTTCTTATTATATGCCAAGAACTATTACATGTACTTTGGGTATAGGAGTGAGCAAGACAGATCAAATCTTGGACTCCACAGAACTTATTGCCAGGTGTGTATTGTGGTAGCAGTATGGTGCACAGCATATAGGTACATATAAGGGAGTGATAAGGGCTCTGAAGAAAAGTAAGCAGGACAAGTGATCAGAGATGACTAGGGGATACAGGATTATCAGATTGGGTTGTCTGAGATGCCCTGTCCCCGCACCCAAGGAGGACCTAAATGAAATGAGGGTCTGAGTTATGGATCACCTAAAGAAAGCATTCCAGGCCATGAGAAAGACAAATAAAAAATGTACTGATGCTAGAGCATTTTTGGCATATTCCCTGAAACCAGGAAGGACAGGTTTCTAGGGCAGAAGGAATGAGACAGACAGTTCGAGAGGTTGGCATTCAAGTACAGCCCAATAGACTAACATAAGGAGAGTGAATTTATTTTAAATGACACGATTTTGAGCATGGTTACAGCATAATTAAATTTAAAAGATCACACTAGAAGCTATGTGAAATGTCTACTTACAGGGATAACAGAGGAAGTTGGATTACCAGTGTGATGAGGTGGCTGCTATTGGAGCCTCGGTGAGAAATGATGGTGAGTAATGGTAAGAGAAGTTGGTCAGTTGATAGATTGAGGATAAAAACCAATGCTGATGGATTAATTGTGAGGTATCAAAGAATGAAAGGATTTAAGGATAGTTCCTAGGTTTTGGTGACAGCAACTAGGCATATGGTCTCATACTCATAGTTGGATAAACTGGGAAATAATGAGTTTTGGAAACATAATTAAAGGTTCTGCTTTCAAAATGTGAAATTCGGGTGCTTACTAGTTATGTATTTAAATAGGCTGAGTAGGCAGTTGGATATTTGACTCTGAGGTTTAAGAGATCAAGGATGAAAAGATACATTTTCAACTATTATCTTTAAAATAGTACTTAAAAAGATTAGATGACCTCACTTAAGTAGTAAGTCAGATGACAGAGAATTACAGCTAGTTAGCTTTTGAAGGATGCGGAAGAAGCCACAAAAAGAAACTGAAGATGGAGAATAGAGAGCTTTTTGTTTTTGTTTTTGTTTTTTTGCCTTTTTTTTTCCCCTAAAGCAGATTGTGGTCTTTTGGAGGCCAACTGAAGAGTGTTACACGAAAGTGGGAGTAATCAACTTTATCAAATGCTGCCTTGTGACTGAGAATTTACCACTTCTAGAATACTCATTGCAGAAGAAGCCTTTCTAGTTTTTGTTTGCTTCTCCTTCAAGGGAAAACTAGCTTCATAAAGGTATCTTCAGTGTTCTATTTGCATTCCTTTCTTATTTTATTTGACTGTTAGTCTTTTTTTTTTTTTTTTCTAAAGAAAAACAAAGTGCCCCCCACACAAATAAAGTAAAAAGTCAGGTTCTTTTTGTCAATAAGTTACATAAAAACTTATCAGCTTTTCGAAATAAGTCAATTAGAGAAAGTCAATTATATGATTTCACTCATATGTGGAATGTAAGAAACAAAACAGAGGATAATAGGGGAAGGGAAGGGGAAATAAAATAAGACGAAATCAGAGAGGAGACAAACCATAAGAGACTTTTTTTTTTCAATACTTTTTTTCTTTTTAAAGATTTTATTTATTTATTTGACAGACAGAGATCACAAGTAGGCAGAGAGGCAGGCAGAGAGAGAGGAGGAAGCAGGCTACCCGCTGAGCAGAGAGCCCAATGCGGGGCTCGATCCCAGGACCCTGGGATCATGAACTGAGCTGAAGGCAGAGGCTTTAACCCGCTGAGCCACCCAGACACCCCCATAAGAGACTCTTAATAATAGGAAACAAAGTGAAGGTTGCTGAAGGGGAGGTAGGTGGGGGGATGGGGTAGCTGGGTGATGGACATTAAGGAGGGCACTTGATGTAATGAGCACTGGGTATTACACACAACTAATGAATCACCGAACTCTAATACTTAAACTAATGACACACTATATGTTAATTAACTGAATTTAAACAAAATAAAATTTAAAAAAACTTAACAGCTTTTGAGTAGAAATTAGTCCTCCAACTAGACAACTGAACCAAATTTGCCATGTTCTAGGAGTGCCTGGAATGTAAGTCTTGACTCATGATGTAACTACTCTACACAGAATAATTAATTTTATGTTAAAACTCTGTTAATTTCATTGGCATCTAATTTTTTTTCCTATTTGTCAACTCTATTAAAAAACAGGAGATAGAAATTCTTTCTAAAGGCTTTGTGAGCAACGCCCTGCTACAGCAATTATTTTGCCACATTAATAAATGTGTAGGGACGCCTGGGTGGCTCAGTTGGTTAAGCAGCTGCCTTCGGCTCAGGTCATGATCCCAGCGTCCTGGGATCAAGTCCCACATCGGGCTCCTTGCTCAGCAGGGAGCCTGCTTCTCCCTCTGCCTCTGCCTGCCACTCTGTCTGCCTGTGCTCGCTCTCTCTCTGACAAATAAATAAATAAAATCTTTGGGGCGCCTGGGTGGCTCAGTGGGTTAAAGCCTCTGCCTTCGGCTCAGGTCATGGTCCCAGGGTCCTGGGATCCAGCCCCACATCGGGCTCTCTGCTCAGCAGGGGGCCTGCTTCCTCCTCTCTCTCTCTGCCTGCCTCTCTGCCTACTTGTGATCTCTATCTGTCAAATAAATAAATAAAATCTTTAAAAAAAAAATAAATGTGTAAACTAAGGTAAAGTAAAATAGATTCATTTTAGGCAACATTTTGACTTCTGGCCTATATTTCCATCTGTTGTTGTTAACTTGCTTTGTTTAGTTTTGTTTCCCACTATTTGGTAATTACATTCCCAGGGTTTTATCTAAGCCCTGATGGGCCCTGTTTTGTTAACTGATAAGATATGGAGTACAGAGCAGTAAGAAACAGTGTTCAACTTTTTCCATAGGTAATGTTGTTTGGGAAAAGGTTGTAAAGTCATGGGAAAGACTGTTGTCAGTCTGCTTTCTGGGCCAGTCTCAGTGATTCCATAATGGCCATACTGGATCAAATGAACCCAGACTTCACTTCAGAAATCATACTGCGAAGATCAGAGTAAGAAGCACACATAAATGGCACAGAAATAAGATAGAAAAAGGAAAACAATAAGGAGGCTTATTTGAGATTCCACATAAAAGATGAGGAAAAAACATCTCCTTCCATGAAATGCATTGTTTGTTTTTAGTGAAAAGCCCAAGTCAGGATGAATGCAATGAATTCCAGAACCAGATTACAGCTTCCAAATGCTATTGTTAAAATTACTTCAGCATAGTCATCAAATACAGTGACTTAAACTAGGGTCTCAGTAATGATATTAAAGAGTTTAAAATATCAGGGTCAGAGTTTAAAATTCTACATAAATATAAACTCTTATTATTTGATTAATCTATCAAAAAGAGAAAAAGGATGGTGATATTCCCCATATCTGTGTTCCTTGGAAACACCAAGGAAACTAGAAAATATACATTTACAAGTCTTAGAACTGTGAAGTTTGGTTTAGGAGCCTCAAGCTGTTCCTTTCTGCCCAAACTCATTGTCTTTTACAAGGACTCCTTCATTCCCACATACTGGTTACTGTGTCTTAAATATGGAAAAATAAATTAAAGAATAATAAATAAATATTTTAGAGAGAAAGTAAGAGACAGAGGGAGGGAGGGAGGGAGAGAGGGAAAGAAGGAAGGACGGAAGGAAAGAACGATTTTTTAAAATGATGTCCTGACTTCTACCTCAGGGTGACAGACTGATTGTGAGCATTATTGCATTCTTTCCTGAGATACTGTTAAAATTATAAAACGGACAAATTTAAAATCCTGTATCACATAAAGCAGTAAAGAATAAGAGATTTACATAGGCAAGAAATTTGACTAGAGTTTTGGAAGATGGAAATTGTTGAATGTTAACTCAAAGCATGTGAAACAAACTAGAGTTCACATGAAAGGAGTTAAGCACAAATGGGGATTAAGTCACCCTCAGAACCACCAGAAAGTCTTGGGACTTGACAGTCCAGGTACAAGAGAGAATAGGAGTGAGACCTGGTTTGCAAACAGTTGCATTAGTTGAAAGTGGTTCCATCAGTTCACCCCTATCTCAGCTACGTCACACTCCTCAACAGAAATTGAAGAGTCTGGGAAAACTTAAGATAGTTCGCATGAACACTGGAATTCCAGAACAAAGACTTCTGTATCCATACATGTAATACACGGCCCCGCTTCTTGTTCTCACTAAAGCAGTGCTCCCTGTTGATAAACATCATTCATAGTCACAGCTCCCAATCTAGTTTTTCTTATATTGCTTTTAAAGATTTTTTTTTTAAGATTTTTTTTTTTTTTAATTTGACAGAGAGAGAGATCACAAGTAGACGGAGAGGCAGGCAGAGAGAGAGAGAGAGAGGGAAGCAGGCTTCTCGCTGAGCAGAGAGCCCGATGCGGGACTTGATCCCAGGACCCTGAGATCATGACCTGAGCCGAAGGCAGCGGCTTAACCCACTGAGCCACCCAGGCGCCCCCTTATATTGCTTTTAAATCTGATTGGGTAACTAATGAATTTTTAAAATTTGAGCGGAACTCTAAGCTGAAAGAGAAACATCAAGATAAGCAAGCAGGTGAAAAATGGAGGAAAAGAAGATTTAAGAAAATGAGAATTTAACTTTTTAAAAACACCCTCAAGTTTCAATTCAATGAGAAGTGACAAGAACAGGATTAAACAAGAATTGGATAACTTGAAAACAGAATTATCAGGGAGCAAGAGGAAGTTTATGGAAATTAAAAAGGTTATTTCTTGAATGAAGATTGAATTAAACAGTTCAGAAGATAAATTTCAGGCAATCTCCTAGGAACAAGAATCAAGAGAGAGAGGCAAAAATATGAACAATAAGAAACATATTTATTAGTTCAGAAAAATAAAATATCTGTATTGCAGGAGATGCAGAAAGAACTAGAAAATAAGGAGATAAAATGGAAGGAAAAAAAAACAAGAGAATTTTTCAGAGCAAAAAATCCACAACTCTTAAGACTGAAAGATTTGTGGAATTTACAAAATAATAAATGAAAAAATATCTGTATACATTCTAGTGAATGTCACAGTAACTAGAAGATACTAAAAAATTTCAGAAAGGAAGAATATTGGTCACCACCACCAACAAAAGTCAGATCAATATCATATTTCTTGTCGATGTTAGAAGATGATGAATCAATGGATTTGAATATAAGGAAAATGATTTCGAGCTTAGAATTTCATTGGCAGTCAAACAATCAAGTAGAGAGCTTAAATAGAATATTATTACATATACATATATTTAGAACGTTTTTATCCCAGACACTTTATATCCTGCAACCCACACTGCTCCTTTTCTTTCAGGAAGTTTCTTGATGTGGTTCTAGAACAAAATAAGGAGATAAACCAAGGAG
Source organism: Lutra lutra (assembly GCF_902655055.1). Taxonomy (NCBI): domain Eukaryota; kingdom Metazoa; phylum Chordata; class Mammalia; order Carnivora; family Mustelidae; genus Lutra; species Lutra lutra. The sequence continues at coordinate 73,614,010 of NC_062285.1, forward strand.
GACAATATAGGAAACAGGGATTCCAACTCTGGAGAATTATAAATGGACATCCCAGAATGTTGGCTGGACCAACTGATCTAAATGAAAGCAGGGCAGATGGCTAGGAAGCAGGTATCAAGAAAAGAGGTGTTCTGGAGATTTGATTTATTCTTGAGAATTTATGAAGTTATAAGGCAAATCACATGAGTAACAAGAGCGGGGGAAAAAAAAGAAAAGAAAAGGCAATCAGAAAGCACAAAACCACACAAAAAGGAAATAAGGAATATCTCTTTAAACTCTCCAAAAAACAAAACATGGATTTGTATTTTAATGTAAGCACTTTTTTTTTTTAAATTTTCAACTTTCAAGATTAACCATTAGGTAAGCACAACAGATATGTGTGTATACATGCATACACAAACACATGTATTATTATGTATTTCCAGCAGACATACAGGTAACAGAATTTGGCAACTGAGGATAGAGAACAAGGGAATCCATCGTCATCCGACAAGGCAAGTGTGAAGAGCACTATTTATAATTGACTGAAAAAGAAAAAGGTGTAAGTAAACTATTTAAAGCTTAGAAGAACCTACCGGAAGAATTTAAATGACTTATGTAACTACACTGTAAGGTGAGGGAGGGAAATAAAGAGAGGGTGCCAGGATGTAGATAGAACAATTCAGCCAATCTTCATTTCTAAGTTAATGATATTTAAAGATGAAGAGTCAGAAATGGCATTGTTATTTTATTCTTATATACAGAAATAAATACTAAGAAGGTATTAAAAATGAAATTCAAAGATTTTAAAGTGGCTCCTTCTGAGTAAAAGGACTGGGCACAGTACACAGAGGAGCACCTAGAGGATTTAGCTCTGGAGAGACGCTTTCCCTACTCTCTTGTACACTAGCCATGTGACATGTGTTATATCAGTAAAAATTAAACTACATATGCATATTAATTAACCTGTACCTTTTCCTCTGGAGACAGGCTTATCTAGACAGTGAAATATTATGAATGACTAAAATTCCATCATTAGGTAATTGCCAGGAGATGTACAAAAATGCTTAAAGGATTTTAAAGTGGCTCTCTCTGAATAAAAAGAGAGCTGCAGGTAGCACCCCCGATCTACTAGGGGAGGTAACCTATCTTCTCAAATGGATCTTCTACTTCCATAAAGTACAAGAAAGAGCAGGAAGTCACCCTACAAGCTACTTCTTTGTATCTCCGTATTTTCTCCTCCAGTACTCTATCTGAAAGCCTGGAACTGTATCCTGTCCAGTTGTCGTACATTTTATCGCCTACAGCAAAACATTAGTCAGAGCTCAAGGAGTTAATGCATTTCCTTCTCGGGTTGAAATGCTACCTTAATTGCATGGTGTTTATTCTTGGCATTTCCAGTCTCCTAAAGAGACAAGGTTACTTTGCAATCTCTTTGTCCTCATGTATATGTGTGGAGTCTTGTTGAGGGGGGTAAAATGCTTCCAACTTACCACACTCAGAGAAAGAAATCATAAATCAGCAGGTCAGTCAGGTACTATTATTTCACCTTTCACGTTATTATGTTTTCAATACAATATTTCAATGGATTTTGTTCTGCATAATAATTTATCAAGAATTACCAAAACTCTTAATGAGCTCAGAGAACTTCGGCTCCAATAAAATGAAACCTTTATCACAAATTGGTTGAGCCCATGACTGCAACTTAATCATTCAATTGTATATAAGTCAAGTTGTATTTTTATTTTGTAGGATAAGTTCCTCGGGAAAGAAAACTCATTTTAAAACTTCGGGCCATTAAACCTTAAATGGTAGAATGTCGGTGAAATAAAATGAACTGGGCCAAGACTTGAGAAACTTGGAAGCCAGCCATTGTTCTACAAGTAACAACTTCTGTGACATTGGGAAAATCTTCTAACCTTACTTGGTTTCAGTTTACAAATGTCAAAATGAGAGATAGGTCTAAATAAAGGCTTTCTAAAAATCCCTGTAGTTCTAAAATCATATGAATTGTTGGAACACTGAACTTACAGTTTTCAGTGACTACTGCCATGTGATTATATTCCTTTTTTCCTAGAAATTCTCCTCTTGCTGGCAATACTCATTAAATTGCTCATCATCAGACATACAGAAGGAGCAAGATTTTCTCTCCTAATGACCTAGACAAAAATTTTCAGCATTGTGTGCTCACTACATGTCAGGTATGATTCCATTTAATCCTCAAACTAACCCAGTGTCAGTTATTAAAATCCCATTTAATGGTTGAGAATAATGAAACCAGAGGGATTAAGCAATTTTCCTAAGATCACACAGCAGATGAGGCGTGAACATGCAGAGAACTGAATTCAGGTATGTCTAATTCCAGAGAACCTGCTCTCTACCTTTATTTTTAATCATTCAACACAATTAAAACTGTATTTCATACAGTTAAAATTGGTCCTATACCACCTGAAGAGTCAAGTTCTTCCCTATATTCCATGGAATGTACACTAGCCAGTTAAGAATACAAAAGAACAGTGATGTGTCCTTTGCTGTACCCTTAGCTCCAGACAGAACCAGTGACCCAAAGCTACTACTAGTCTTGCAAATATATACCTTATGAGTTGGAAACAATGACAGGGGATTGTTAAATACCAAATCTTTGCCACCAAGAGAACACAACGAACAACAAACAATTGTTAAAGTTTGTCAGAAGGGAGAATGCAACAGATTTATGGAGTCTCTTAAGAAAATTCAAACACTGAACTTTCCATATGGGAATCATGACAAATACACATTTTAAAAGAAGTAAAACATCTTTAAAAATTTCCCTAAAAATATCTGAAGTGGATTTCATACTAGAGCATGTTATTGGACTGATCCTATCAGATGCTAATAAGAACCTGAAATTCCAATAAGTATTACTGAAAAAGGGTAAAAAAAATTTTTTAAACTAGGACATGCTTCCCCCACTCACTTCCATAGCTATAGAAACCCTGTCCCATACAAAGCTTCAAGATAAAAGGGAACTTGAGGTCTCCAGGGACATTCAGTTTGTTACCATAATGGAAGCTGAGTAGAGGTCACTCATTCATTTACTTTAAGGTTTTGGTAACAGTGAATGAGGTCAAGATGAACCATTGGTTTAGGATCATTATTGGAAACATAAACCACCTAACAATCCCCATTAGAAACAGGTTGATTTAATGTAAAAAGGAGATTAGTCAAAAAATAAAATTGCTAAAGATGGGCACTGTAGCATAAGCAAAAGATTAAAAGAACAAAAAAGGTTATCTTTTAAAAAACCTAAAGGTATTTTCCTCTGAAATATTTATAAACTTCACCTCACATTTAATGTACATTAAGAGTTAGCTAGGTACAGTAAGCAAGAATGCAAAAATATTCTCTTTTTAAAGGACATTAAAGAAAAATATTAAAGGAAAACACTGTTGAATGGGAGAAAAAGAAGGCAAAACTTCTTACTGTTGTTAAAATTGAGAGTCTTATAAAGAAACTGACAAGTTCTTGGGGGAAGATGAGATATTTTCTGGTATATGACATGATTTTATTTGTAAAATTAAATGATTTCTGATTTACAAAGAAGAAGAAAAACTTGTTATTTCTTCTTTTATTCCTAATGAGTTACGTGAACCAATGTAGAAGAAGACTATAACTCTACATAAAGTCATTACAAAGAAGTAATGTAGATTCAGTTTCAATCCAATTAGAATCATGCATTAGAGTTAAGTTTGCTTTTTAAAGAGAGAAAAGCAGTTTGTAAAGAATTGATCTTGGAGTGATTGAATAAAATTGGTGAATTTGCTAATTCTTATGGCATTTTCTCTTTGAATATATAACTATAGAGTAAAAACCTACTACCATTTTATTCATCTGTAGTTGAAAGAAGATAGAAATAAAGGCCAAGAGAAATTTTAAGTAACTTGGGTCATTAGAATATGTAAATGTTTATGTATACACATACAGGCACAAGCCTGTTCATACACTTTTAAATCGAATGACGTATACTTCAAATGTAGTAAAGATGTCTAAATTAACCTCTCCTTTAAAGAGATCTCAGTAAAAGAATGAGGGAAATGTTGGGGAATATCATCCTCCTGTCATTTAATAACCCAGCCATCAAGTGTGAAAAATCTTCCTGCTCTCTTACCTTGTCAATCTAATCCATCTAGCAGATCTGTCTACCATTTCCCACATTTGGGCCAAGTGTGTATTTATAATTGAAACCAAAAGCTTAAAGTCAGCCTTAATTGTGGGTCTAGTAACACTGCAGTCCACTATTCTACCAATAAAGAAAATGGAATGCATTGTTTTCTAAAGCTCAAAAAGACAATGGTATAAAATGTAAGAAAATGCAATCAGGATAAACAATATAAGTTTGTATGTTTATTTTCTACAAGGTCTTTAAGCTTCATATTTAAGTAAGATAAAGGACGTAAATCAAATTCAAAATATACTAGGTAGGTAATTCCAGATACCAACTGAATTTATTTTATTGTAAATCCTCATGTAAGCATTGATTTTGTGTGCATTGACAAAAATAAGTTTTATAATACTGTTTGTTATAAATTTGATTTGCCTTCTACCATGGCAGATTTGATTTTTACCCTTCTTCCTTTTCAGGTGCTACCACAGGAAAGGAGGAAGTGGAAAGAAGAAAAGGAGAGAAAACATTCTCAAAAAGTAATGTGGCAAGGATTTCCATGAGCAAAAAAAAAATGGACCTGTTCCACATTTTTAATCTTCTATTTCTATACATGTCCCTATAGTGGTCCTTCCCATAACTGTTTGAACAATCTCTCAATGGACTAATTTAAATATATTGTGACTTTTGTAACTATTAAGTACTTGTAAGACTGCCCCAAATTAACAATTTATAAAGTATATTTTAGAAGAATTCTTTTAGTTAATGAATATACTAGAAGCTGTGTAAATGAATTCTTTACAGATTGCCAGTCTTGTTCAGTACTTAATTTTTGCTTGAAATACTTCCTACTTCTCAGATTAAATATATATATTAATTATATATATAACTGCATATATATATGTGTGTATATATATATAACTTTTATTATCTTTGATTTTCAATCATTAAAAACATTTTAAATATAGATAAACTGGTACCATCAATTAAGACTTTATTCAAATTCAGCATACTTAGACTGAACATGAAATTCAACAAACAGTTTTGTACTTTTTTTTTTAAAGATTTTTTATTTATTTATTTGACAGAGAGAGATCACAAGTAGACGGAGAGGCAGGCAGAGAGAGAGAGAGAGAGAGAGAGAGGGAAGCAGGCTTCTTGCTGAGCAGAGAGCCCGATGTGGGACTCGATCCCAGGACCCTGAGATCATAACCTGAGCCAAAGGCAGCGGCTTAACCCACTGAGCCACCCAGGCGCCCCTAGTTTTTGTACTTTTTTAAAGTAGGTTCCATGCCAAGCATAGAGGTCAGCACTGGGCTCAAACCCACAATGGTGAGATCAAGACCTGAGCCTAAATCAAGAGTCCAATACTCAACTGATTGAGCCACCCAGGTACCCACCAATGAACATTAAACTGAATTAAACCATTAAACTGAATAACCACATTAGGATTTGATGCTTATAATTATAGTGAAGGAAGGCAAAGAATCCTGGTTGGATCATCTCACTGATGTTTCTTTGTCTCCCCGAAGCTATGTATGACTAGCTCACTAAAATGTCAGGTGGACCAAGAATGATTGGATTATATAATTCACGGTAAAGAAATTAAGTAACCCTGACCCAATTAGGTAAAATGGGATAAACTTTGCTGGCAATGAAGTGTAAACATGATTAAATACACAAATGAAATAATGTAGACATGTTTGCTTCTGTCATTCATGATATTTACACTTAAAAAATACACTGGATTCCCAAGATAGAATTTCAAAAGAAGGACAAATTTTTCCTCTCAAACATCTGCTCTGAGAAGATAATTTTACGTAGGGTGGATTCATAGCTCTATGAATTAGATTCCTTCTCTTGCTGGTAATGGCAAGTATGTATTGAGCACCTGCTGTGTGCCTTGATACCCCATCCATGATTTCATTAAGTCCTCATAAATACTCTTATGAAATAGGTACTTTCGGAAAGGGAATTTTCAGAAGGGAAAAAATTTTGTCAAAATTCATGCAAGTGGTGAGGACAGGACAACCCTGACAATCTACTTTTTCCTTTTATTACCATATAGCTGCTTTCTTCCATCTTCACTGATGTTCCCCAGCATCACATATTTCCATTTAAGCAAAAGAGGCAGGTTATAGAGCCCTGACTCTTGGTCTCTCCAGGCAACATGAAGGGTGAAGTTCTACTTGAACACCAAATCATTACCTTCCCTAACCTCAACCCTTCTCACTTGTGGCTCTTGAACATAGAGTTAAACATTCTCTCTGCTACTATTCTCTAACAAAACTTGCTGTGCCTTTTTGCTTTGGTTCCCCTGTACATCCCTCACTGAGATCACTCACAGTCACATTTTAAACATTAAGAATAAAGAAAATGAGACCTTTCTAACATTTCCCGGCAATAATTTCCTTTTGGTAGAGGATGAAAATGACTGTCAGCTTGCTCAGACCGAAGCTTCCTGACAGTAGGGCCCATGCCAGTCACCATTTGTAAGATTCTCATGGCAGAGGAGGTAACATGACAGAAATTAAGTAAATCCAAAGTAATTTTTACTTTGGAGGTTATTCCAGTTAGGTCATCTAAAAATTAGAAACAGAATATAGATAGATAGATGATGATAGATATATAGATAGATGATAGATGGAAAATAGATTTTTTTCTAATTGGAAATATGCATGAAATGATGATTTCTGACCTGGATCTGTTGCTGAGCAAATTGATTTTGTGTTGTTGCTGAAGAAGCTGCTGCTGTTGTCTTGCAATCTGTGGAGAAATTGCACATGAAAAATTTAAAAGTATATTGTAGTCCCAGGGGGAAATTACCAATGTTCTCTTGCTCCAAGTTTGATTTGACACTGATTAAGATGATGAAATAGATGTGCCTGTGCCCCTACAGTACCAGCAATTCATCTGTAAGTAGGATCAAAACAAGATATTTAGTTTTCGGAACAGTTCTTTTGGTCTAAAACAATCGAGCCTAAGACACTCCAACAGTGATCCAATCCAATATGAAACACTAGTGTGTCGGAAATCCCTCTTCCTTTCTGGCAATACGTTAAGAAGGTAAGGCTTTTGGCATTTTTAGCTCTTTTCTATAAAAGAAACTATTGCCTCAACTTGGGGATGTTGTGACCTGGGAGTTCAGGGTGGTGTGGAGTATTACATTGTGGAGAGGCTGTATTCCTCAGGGAGGTTTCAGTATTTGTTTGTTTTGTTTTTTCTTCGTAAATACTGCCCTCATTTCTGCCTTCCACAAACTTCTGAACAGCCAACTCCTCAGTGCATTCCATATGGTTTCTGCTCCCATTCTCCACTAAAATGATTCATAATAAAAGTCACCCGTGTCATTTTTAAACTTTTTTTTAAGGCTTATTTACTTATTTGGTGGGAGAGAGTGGGGAGACAGGGCAGAGGGAGAGGGAAGGAGAGAATCCAAACACACTCCATGCTGAGCATGCAGCTGGACGCAGGGCTTGATCTCATGACCCTGAGATCATGACCTGAGCTGAAATCAAGAGTCAGAGGCTTACCTGACCGAGCTACCCAGGCACCCCTAATTTTTAAAATTCTAACATGTTTTCTAGATTTCACCTTTTGTCCTTTCATCCAAATTCAACATTCAAGTTCTCTCCCTTGATCGTGAACTTTCTTCCTTGGCTTCCATGACAGTACATTTTGCTGGGTTTGCTCCACCCTCCATCTGCTCCTTCTCAGTTACCTTCAACTGCTCTGTCTAGCCATTCAATGTCGTAGTTGTATCCCTAACTCCTGAATGAATGCCAAGTACTTATGAATTTGTTTCTCTAGCCTCTGCCTTTGCTTTCAGCTTCAGACCCATTTTTCTAATGACATTCTCAAAGGAACTTCATATTCAACAAGTTCAAAACTAACTCAATTAGGGTTATATTCATGCTTTCTTTTTATCTTAGGGACAGGGTTTTTAAAAATCCATTTTTCAGGGCACCTGGGTGTCTCAGAGGGTTAAAGCCTCTGCCTTCAGCTCAGGTCATGATCCCAGGCTCCTGGGATCGAGCACCCCCCCCTCCCCCGCCCTGCATAGGGGGGCTCTCTGCTCAGCAGGGAGCCTGCTTCCTCCTCTCTCTCTGCCTGCCTCTCTGCCTACTTGTGATCTCTGTTTGTCAAATAAATAAATAAAATCTTTTTTAAAAATTTTAAAACTATATACATTTTTTTCCCTAAAGAAAAACAGAAAGAAGATGGTAGGAAAAGGAATATCACTCTTTTCCTTAAATGTGGCCCTTTCCTCCCACATATCAATATTTCAGCTGATACTTAAATGTTTTTATCAGCACCTTAAGTATTTATCAAGAAAATGACCACTTCATATCCCTACGTACTTCCTCCTGTTCCAAGCCACTGTTCACGTCTTGATGGGTTATTTTAATAGTCTCCTATTTTTCTTTCTGCTTTCTGCCTTTGCTCCTATAACCTATAATATACCAGTATCTAGAAAGATCCTTTGAAAATATAATTTGTGTCATTCTATTCATCTTTTCAAAACCTTCTGTCTCACTCAAAGCAGAAGCTGGTGTCCATACGATGCCTAAAAGACCCTGTATGATTTGGCCTCCTGCTATCTCTCTGGTTTCACCTTCTCCTGTTCCTCCCTTTGTTTCTCCACTCTTGCTACTCTCCTCTCTTGTCTCTTGAAGACACTAAGGATGCTCTTATCTCCCAGGATGTACCTGCCTCTGGGTCTTCGCACTTCCTTCCCCCTCCATCTGGAACATTCTATTCCTAGATAACTGACTGCTCACTCCCTCCCCTCCTGCAAGTCTCTATTCAGATGTCACCCTGTCATTGAGGTCCTCCCTGAACACCTGTTTTAAAAGAGCTATTTCTCTACCTGGCACCATCATCCCCAATTCTCTCCTTTATTTATATCCCGTATCAACATCTACTATATATATATTACTATATATAGTGCTTGCCTGTTTTACTACCTTTTCCTACTTAGAATTCAATACATTGGGGATTTTTGTCTGTTATTTTTTGCCCTATCCCAGTAACTAGAATACAACCTGGCATCAAACTGGTGCTCAATAGATACTTATTGAACGAAAAAAATGTAGAATGGAGCTCAGAGTCCAGTGGAAAGGCTGGTCAATGCACAAGTTCATTAACATCTCTAAGGGCTGTAATGGGAATATTAGAGTCCACAGAGTAGGGACACCCTACAATAAGTAGGGAGTTTTAGGAGGAGGGTCAGAAGAGCAGTTCCAGGAGAAGATATACCTAACCTGAATCTTTTTTTTTTTAATTTAAATTTCTATTTTTTTAAACATATAATATATTTTTATCCCCAGGGGTACAGGTCTGTGAATCGCCAGGTTTACACATTTCACAGCACTCCACCATAGCACATACTCTCCCCAATGTCCATAACCCCACCCCACCTCTCCCAACCCCCTCCCCCCATCAACCCTCAGTTTGTTTTGTGAGATTAAGAGTCACTTATGATACCTAACCTGAATCTTAAGGAGTAAGTTATTAAATGCCCTTCAGACATTTCCCTGTGTCCCGATAAAAAGATCAGTGACCACAAGAGTGGTGATTATGCATGCCAGCACTGCATGGTAGGGAAGATGCAGGGGAGTAAAATAGGCTCTAGAAACCTGACCTGAAGCCTTTCAGAAAGGATCTTCTCTCAGGCTTTGTAGGCATCATTGCTTAGCATCTTTCAACACAAGAGAGAAATTCTGGAAGAACCTAATGATTTCTAAAATTCCAAGGATAATGTCAAAAGTGAAAAGTTCTAGAATCCTTGATGATATGTGGGGCCAGGATATGAAAGAAAAGAAAGAGGACTTTGCTCTATTAGTGATTGCTCAGAATTTTTTAGAACAAATATGCCCTTAGACCCACCAAAGTAGTGATTCTCTACAAAGAATATCCCTATCTGACCTACAGTTTCAGAAGCTCCTAGAATTTTCTTGAATTCGTATGTTTGAAAGCATTGAGAGTTATGAACAAGAAAGAGTAGTGTTTTTCTAGACTGTCACAGGTGAGCGTTCTGAATTTTTATCATGGGGGTAAGCAAGAGAAATATGGGCCATATTCAAGAACAGGACAAATATATCTTTAAGGAAAATGATGAGGTATTTCATTAAACATGAGAGCATCACCTTTCACTTCAAGTAGGGAAGAGTAAACTGAAAGGGGGGGTCTCTTCAAATTGTAATATGCATATTTCTTCTTTCAACTTTGCTAGTTTGCATTTTGAAAACTGCTAAGAAGATTTTGTAGGGATGTGTGGTCACACAAATACCCTTGATTAAATAATGGTCTTCTTCCACTTGGGAGGATGAATGGACAGAGCCCACAATATGGGATGGCAAAAGGGAGTTAGCCCCAGAAAAGATGTACCTGTATATATATACATTCACCCTATGACACCCTCTTTCTTCTCTTCCCTTTGCTACTACTTCTAAGTAATAGTTCATATACATGCCTCCATTTTCCTACTACACACTTGTTCATTCTTACACCTCATTTCTACTACTAAAGCTCCACAGAAGCCAGTCTTAAAAGGCCAACAATGAGAAACTAAATGACAGAATTGTTCATTTTCCTTTCTCTACCAGGTATCTCCCAAGAGTCTACCCTTAGTTCCATTCCATTTTGTAATGATATCACCATTATTCTAATTTAGGGCTTACAAACCTGCTATCCCCTTGATGAAACACTCTGGTTCCAGATATTAATATGGCTACCTCTTGTATACATTTAGAGCTGAGCTCAGTTGCCAGATCGAACCACCCAATCTAAGAAACATTGCCTTGCCATACCCGTCAATATTTATTAAATAACTCTAATTACATTTCATCAAATAACTTATCACTATCTAAAATCATTTCATTCATTTCTCTTTTCCTTTGTTAATCCCCTCTTTCTTTCCTCTAGAATTTAGGGGGTTATCTTTCTGGTTAATTGATATAGCCTCAGAAGTTAGCACCATGCCTGGCACATAAGAAGCATTTGATTATTTATTGAATAAATGAATGAAACTTATCTACCCCATGGCTTAAACTACCCTCTCTATGTAAATAAACTAAGAAATTTAGTTCAGCTCTCTTTTCCAAACCGTCAATTGGTATTTCTAGCTGTTTTTTTTTTTTATATACCTCCAGTTGGATAACCTCCCAAGAGCTCTAATTAAACACGACTAAAAACCACCTGCTTTTCCAAATTTGCCCTCCTCCTGACTTTACCCAACACCCAGGCTCAACATCTTTCCTCATTCATTTGCCCACTCAAAGAATTCAACTAATCATAATTTTCCCCACTTGTTATTCTTTCTTCTCTTTTTCTGTGGTCCTTTAGTTTAGATTCTAAACTATCTAGTTTAGATTCTCACTCCTTATTGAATTTAATTTAATAGGCATCTACTAAACTTCCTGGGCCATCATTAATTACTTCACTTGTTGAATCCTACTTATCTTCAAGCTCATACCAAGCCCCTGTTGAATGAAATCTTTCATGGTATCTCTGACTGGAAAGGCTCTCCTGACACACCATGATACTATTTGGTGCTTCTCTCATGACCTAGCAGAACTTCACCTTGGTTATAATGACTTCCATGTTACATACCACTAAAGTAGTTGATAAGCTTTTGCAGATCAAAGTGTCTGCTTCCTTTGTATCTTTCTCTTTTATTTATTTATATGAGGTGGGAAGAAAGGTTTTATTGATCTCTGTGTGCCTAAGAGAGTGTCCTATAAGAGCAGGCAAAATGTCGTCTAAGGAGTTTGTGTCCCAGCTCCTACTCACCTGTTCTTGTTGCTGTTTGGCCAACTCCATTTGCTGTCGCTGTTTCTCAATCTGAGAAGCAGCTAGTTTCTTCTGGCTCATCGTGGGCAGCCAGTAGCTGTTCCCGCAGACTGGTCAGCTGATTGATCATACCCATGAGCTGCCTCTCCTTCTCAGCTAGGCTTTCGGGAGTCCCTGAAAATAACATGACAATAAAACACACAAGAAAAGAGAAGTGAGAAGAGAGTGATTATTCAATGACAATGATTCTGTTGTACAGAGAACTATTCTAAATAGAAGGTTAACACACAAATACATGCTTACTTTCTTTCAGATTTTTTTACTCCACAGTGAGAAGTGATGGCTATTTCCCTTTTATAAAATATCAGAATGAACAAATATTTTGACTGTTTTTTATGTACGTCAAGTAATAATCTATAGTTTTTAATTTTCACAAGTAAATCAAAAAATGGTTGGGTGAGCATCTACTATTTTAGTATTCTATGCTGGGATCTGATGAAAATGAAAAGAAGCCTAGAGCACAGCTTCTTGCCCTAAGTAGTTTTTAAATCAAAATTAAAGAGGCAAGACCAAAATATGAATATTTAATAACCGAAATTACTAGGAGATCAAGTTATTATTATCAGTAATATGATTCTCCTTTTCTCAAAAAAAGAATCTTGAAGAATTAGAACCAAGGAATTCTATATTAAAAAGGAGAAAAATCTAGCCATCAAATTTTAGACATTTTCTCATATGCCACTCAGAGGCTTTCTTCAAAAATAGGATATAAATAGCAGGGAAATATTCAAGATTGAGGGTATAAATTCGGGCTATCATGAAATAATGAAATATGGTTGGAAAATTAAGAGATCACATTATAGCCACCAAGATTATAGTTAAATTCAAGACTTGGAAAAGAAGTCACAGCAGTCATTTACAATTAAAAAAAAAAAATGCTCAGGGTTTTAAAACATGCTATGAACCTTCTTTGTCAGGTTAAAATACTTATTTGATACATCAAAAATGTGAACTGTTCACTGAAACAGGAACAATATCACTTTTAATTGTTCTTTTTAAGATTCACCAGATAGACAAGACCCCTATGGTAAAGTACTCACAGCAGGAGAGAACATACTTTTTAATTACAATTTTCACTTTAATATAAGACACTAAGCACTATTTTAATAATGCATTTGCCACCTGTATATGTAATTAGATAGAAGGATCTGTTATAAACTCAGTCCCCTTCCCCATCCCACTATATTTCTCTCCAAAAATTTATGTTGAAAAAGCATGTGCTTTTTAGGAAGGTCGTAGCTATAGGTTAGTGGTTTATAATTTTCACAGGCCCATTTGGGGATGGAAATAAAGTTCTAATATAATTCAGATAGGCTAGAGAATAAATATCTAAAAAGAAATTATGAGTGAATAGAAGTCAAGAATCATGCATTTTATTCTTTATTATGAATACCTAGCATTATTAGGGCAGGTGCCCAATAAATTACTACTAATAACTCATTACACTTTAGATATTTGGATTCCACTGAGAACACTTATGTAAGAATAACAACAATATGATTGTTGCAATTAGAATTCTAAAAATAATATATATATGGGGAGTTTTTTAAAGAAAATATTAAAATGATGGTACAATGTATATCTCCACACATCATTAGAAAACACATTTGTAGGAATACCTACTTAGAAAAGTAATACACATCAGGCCTTATAATCCTCATTATCTTCCAGGGATAATTTCATTTTTTAAAAAAAAGATTTTATTTATTTATTTGACAGAGAGAGATCACAAGTAGGCGGAGAGGCAGGCAGAGAGAGAGAGAGGAGGAAGCAGGCTCCCTGCCAAGCAGAGAGCCCTATTCGGGGCTCGATCCCAGGACCCAGATCATAACCTGAGCCAAAGGCAGAGACTTAACCCACTGAGCCACCCAGGCGCCCCAAGGGATAATTTCATGTTTAAAAATCTAGCCCAGAGGCATCTGGGTGGCTCAGTCAGTGAAGCATCCAACTCTTGATTTTGGCTTAGGTCATGATCTCAGGGAATTGGGATTGAGCCCGGCATCAGACTCTGTGCTGGGTGTGGGGCCTCCTTAAGATTCTCTCTCTCCCTTTCCCTTCTTCCTCCCTCTCTAAAAAACAAACAAAAACAAACAAAAAACCTAGATGAAGAAAACTACAAGAAATGAAGGTAAGTATTTAAAAATGTTTTAGGGGTGCCTGGGTGGCTCACACGTTAGGCGTCTGCCTTCGGCTCAGGTCATAATCCCAGGGTCATGGGATTGAGCCCCGTATCCTGCTCCCTGCTCAGTGGGAAACCTGCTTCTCCCTCTCCTGCTCCCCCACCTTGTGTTCCCTCTCTCACTGTGTCTCTCTCTGTCAAATAAATATGTAGTATCTTTAAGAAAAGATTATTGTTAAAAAAATAAAAAAATAAAAATGTTTTAAATGAAATAGTAGAAATAATCTCAATGTCAAATGGGAATAATCAAATAATTATGGAACATCCAGATTGTAGGGTATTTTGCACCCATGAAAAACCTATTTTTTAAGAATATTTAATGGTATGGAAACTTGTTCATAATATAAAACTAGGTGAAAAAACTGGGTAGAAATAAACATTTGTGAAAAGGAAACCTACTGAATGTGAGAAAATTATATATCTGATAAAAAGTTTATATCCAACATAAATAAAGAACTCATACAACTCAATAGCAAACAAAACAAAATAAAACAAATAAATAAAATCCAATCCAATTAAAAAGAAGGCAGAGAATATAATATTTTTCCAAAGAAGACATATAGAAGGCCAGCAGGTACATGAAGGGATTCTCAGCATCACTAATCATCAGGGTAAGGCAATTTAAAACCGCAATGAGATCTCACCTCGTATCTGATAGAATCACTATTAACTAAAAAGAAATTACAATCATCAGCAAGAATGTGGAGAAAAGAGAACTTTTGTGCACTGTTGGTGGGAATGTAAATTGGTGCAGCTATTACGGAAAATAGTATGAATGTTTTTCAAAAAATTAAAAAACAGAACTATCATATGATCCAGCAATTTCACTTCTGGGTATTTATTCAAAGAAAAACAAACACACTGACTCGAAAAGATATATGAGCCCCAATATATAGCAGCATTTTTTACAATAGCCATGATATAAAAACAGCCTATGTCCATTGATGGACGAATGGATAAAGAAGATACAGTAAACGCACACACACACACACACACACACACACACAGGAATATTATTCAGTGTTAAAAAAGAATAAAATCTTGCCATTTGTGACAATACAAATAAACCTTACAGGCACTATACTAAGTGAAATAAGTCAGACAAAGACAAACACGATATGATCTCAATTATATGTGGTATCTGAAAAAAAAAAAGAGAGAGAAACAAAAATCCAACCTAATAAATTCAGGCACAGATTAGGTAGTTGCTAGAGGTAGGAATAAGGGGTGCATGGAAGGGGTGAAAGGGGTCAAAGCATACAAACCTTCAGTCATAAAATAAATCAGTCATGGGGGTGTCAGGTACAGTGTGGTGACTATAGTCATAATACTGTACTGCATATTTGAAAGTTGCTAAGAAAGTAGGTCTTAAAAGTTCTCATCACAAGAAAAAAAAATTTGGAACTATGTATGGTGATGGATGTTAATCAGACTTATTGTGATTATTTCACAATATACACAAATATTTGAATCATTATATTATACCCCTGAAATGAATACAATATTGCTTGTCAGTTATACCTCAATTTAAAAAAAGAAAGAAAATATTTGTACAAAAATCTCAATGTATGCACATATCTATATTTATAGACAAAAAGACTAGAAAAATTCATCTATGTATTAATAGTGGTTATTTCCAGGTGATGGAATTATAAGCCATTTTAACATTTTCATACTTTTAAAGAAAATTTTCTAAATTGCATTATTATTTACATACTTAGAAAATATATTTCATGTAGAATATGTGGAAATATAACTTAGAAGTTTAAGGTGACATTATCCATTTACATAACTGGTGTAATACCAATGTGTAAAGAAATATATTTGTTTGTTGATGAGTATAAGCAAATATCATTTTGACATTCAGTATATGAAAGATTAACAAATCCTTTTGTCTTCACTTATTTATATTTCAATGATTCTCAGATACACATTTTGTATATTTTAAAACTCTCTGAGTCTTACAATGAATACTGTCTCAAAGTCAATGAAATATTAAGGTTTATGCCAACCCTGAGTTTGTCCTCCAGCCCTAGTCACTTACTTATAGATGCAGAACAGGTATCTCTGAATGCAGATCTCGGTTTTAAAAATTCAACATGTATAAGGTGGGGCTCTGCCTTTTCCCCGTTTTTTAAAGAATTATCACTCAACCAACATTCTAGGTTAGAATATTAACATTATCCTCAATTCTCTTCTCAACTACCCATCCTCCTGTATGCATTATATCAACAAATAGTGATAATTTTTTTCTCAAAATAGCTTTGTGGCAGTTTTAATTTTAATTATCAAATGTATTTCTGCAATATTATTATGTTCACATGGGTATACAGTGAAAGATCTCTGAATACTGTTCCTTCAGAGTAATAATAACTGCAATTATTATTATCATACTCTTATAACTGTAGATTCAAGCATATATCAGAATACTTCTATACTTGTCTACCAGAGCTGCTGTAACAAAGTACCACAGATTGGGTGGCTTAAACAACAGAAATTTATATTATTGACTAGAAGTCCAAGACTAAGTTGTCAGCAGGTTGTTCCTTCTGAGGGTTATGAGAGAAGGAGCTGTTCCAAACATTTCTCCTTGGCTTGTAGATGGCCATCTTCTTCCTGTGTCTTCGTGTCGTTTCCTCTTCTTATAAAGACAGCAGTCATATTGAATTAGGGTTCACCCTAATGGCCTCATTTTAACTTAACTACATCTATACAGACCGTATTTCCAAGTACAGTCATATTCTGAAGTACTAGATGTTAGAACTTGAACATATGAATTTTTAGAGGGTTACAATTCAAGCCACAACAATTTCCTTTACAAAAAGGACACCATAACATAAATGCTGTTTTAACAACTGAAACACCAAGGTGCCACTCAAATGCTATTTTAGAGTATGTAGGGAGAACTCTTGTTCCAGTCTTCCTTCCTCATCTCCACAGACATTTCTCATCTTTTCACGAATTGTTATAGCAACCTGGGGCCTGAACTCACACCCTAAGATCAAGACCTGAGCTGAGGGGCGCCTGGGTGGCTCAGTGGGTTAAGCTGCTGCCTTCGGCTCAGGTCATGATCTCAGAGTCCTGGGATCGAGCCCCGCATCGGGCTCTCTGCTCAGCAGGGAGCCTGCTTCCTCCTCTCTCTCTGCCTGCCTCTCTGCCTGCTTGTGATCTCTCTGTCAAATAAATAAATAAAAAATCTTTAAAAAAAAAAAAAAAGACCTGAGCTGAGATCAGGAATTGGACACTCAATGGACTGAGCCACTGAGGCACCCCTGGAGCCTTTAATAGAACTTCCTGTCACTAATTTTTGTCTCTACAAGTCTATCCTCAAACTGGCACCAAAATTATCTTCCTAGAAAAACAAATCTTCTCATGTAACTACTGTTTAAACACCTCCACTTTTTCCTCATTGCCTTTGGATAATATGTCAATTCATTCTTAAGAATGAATAAGGTCGGGGCACCTGGGTAGCTCAGTGGGTTAAAGCCTTCGGCTCAGGTCGTGATCCCAGGGTTCTGGGATCGAGCCCCGCATCGGGCTGTCTGCTCTGCAGGGAGCCTGCTTCCCTTCCTCTCTCTCTGCCTGCCTCTCTGCCTACTTGTGATCTCTGCCTGTCAAATAAATAAATAAATTTTAAAAAAATGAATGAATAAGGTCCTTCTAATTATGATCCAACCTCTCACTTCCTTTGTTCATCCTAAATTCTAGTCATAATGAATTTTCTACCATCCTCCACAAAGGACACCATCCTTCATAAGTGTCTTACCTTGGCCATCCCCTCTCTAAACATTCATTCTTCATGTTCCAGGTCATGTGTCTTGTTCTTTAAGACTCATATACTGACTCTGACTATAACAGTTGTTCCCTTCTTTTGAAACTCACACAGTGGATATCTTTATTATATTATAATGATTTAAAAGTTATTTTCACATTTGTTTCCTAAAGTTAGCAGAGATAGCTGTGACTGCAACAATTGTAAATTACCAACTCTTATACCCTCATTACCTACTAGAAGACCTGGCATATAGCAAATTATCTAAAATTTTAATGACTAAATCACTTCCCTTTAAACTACTTTCAGGCTTAGGAATGCCATATAGCTAAGAGAAATGGGGAGATGTATTATCTTACATGAGTTATGCTAAAGTTCTGGTTTAGGCTTAAGAGTTGAGCCAAGGAACTTAAGTTTTGCAAAAGAAAATTTCCCCACTTTTATAAAAGTACTAAATTAAGATGGAATAAGCTCTACAGCTTCATCTCTAAATCATCATGGTGTTCATAATAATTCTCTCCCAGTGCATGGGGAAGGTACAGTAAGTGGTCTATGAATACTAGAGAAACTAGTTAAGAGTCACAAAATAATCTATGACTTTAAGTGTATGTGTGTGTGTGTGTGTGTGTGTGTGTTGTGTGTATAAACAACATCACTGGAAAACCCAGCAGACTCCCAAACAAAAAGAGGAGCTACTGTTTCTTCACTCAGATTTAGATTTTTGAGAATCATACAAGTATCAAGCACTATGGGGGCACAAGCTTGTATCTATGGTCTAGTTCAAGAGATTCAGATAGCTAGTGATATGAGTTCATGTTTATGTGTGCCACTGATAGTAATTTATTCCCATGTTTCATTTGTTTGCACTCTTAAGTGTTTTAATCTATGCTAGTCCTGCTTCGATTCCCTTAGAATTAGGGATTATTGAGGTAAGAGGCAAACATCTTCTGTTTCAGTTCTTCCTACTGCCCGATAACTCTAGTCATGGTAATTGTTTGAGTGGTTGCTGTAGTCCTGTATGTTCCACAGAAGTACAGGTCAGAACATTCCTTAGTGTAATGTGACACAAGTCATGAAGAAAGGGAATCAGTTTTAGTTATACCCCCTTGGTAAGAGATATCACTATCCATATATTGTTATATTCTTTCATCTTCCTCATTTTTCATATCTAATTCATTGGGAATCCTATCAACTCTCAAACATAGAAATTAGTCCATGAGTCTTTATTTCCAGTACAATCTCTTAATCCAGGCCATCATAATCTCTTGCCCTCACTATTACAATTGTTTTCTACCCATTCTCCCTGCTTCAACTTCTTCTCCTACTAGAAGCTATTTTCCAAGCAAAAGTTCAGAGGGATCCATTTACTTTTTTTTCTATTTTATTTTACTTTTTTTCTTTTCAGTGTTCCAACATTCATTGTTTATGCACCACACCCAGTGTTCCATGCAATACGTGCCCTCCTTAATACCCAGCACCAGGCTCACCCAACCCCCAATCCCTCTCCCCTCCCAAACCCTCAGTTTGTTTCTCAGAGTCAGAGCGATCCATTTAGAAAAGTAAATCAGATCATGTCACACACCTGTTTAAAATCATTTCTTAGCTTACACTGCACAGAGAATAAAATCCAAACTCCCTACCTTAACAAAACCCTGAATGATCTAGCTCTCATCTTCTCTGGCATCATCTCTTTCATTTCTCTTTTGTAAAAGTGCTTCAGTCACCTGGCCTCCTTTGAGTTCTCCCAGTACCAATACACAAAGTTTAAATGTGTTCAAGAGCATTTTTAAAAAGTTGTTCCCATATTAGAGTCTTTGCACTCCAATTGTTTCCCATGGGAAAGTCTTGTCCTAGATCAAGATTTCTCAGTCTTGGCACTGTTGATATTTTGGATTAGACAGTTCCTTTTCTGGGGACTGTGCTGAGCAGCATCTCTGGCTAGATGCTAGTAGCAGTTCCCACCTAGAGGTAATAACCCAAAATGTTTCCAGACAATGCCAAATTTCCCCTGGTAGAGAACCGCCTCAAATGATGGATTTTTCTCTTTCATTCCTTTTGCATATACCCAAAGAGTTTGTTCTACGTCCCTCACACTATTCTAGGTGTTGGGGATACCACAGTGTCTAGGCCAGACAAAAATGTCTCTGCTTCAGAGACCTTACATTTAAACGGAAAAAGATAGTAAATTATCAGATCCAACCAGATAGTAATTTAGATGTCAACTCCTCAGACGGGTCTCTCTTGAACAATGAAATTAAGGAAGCCACAATCTCATTTTCGGCCACATCATTTAATTTTTATTCAGTTTATAGTAGTTAACACCACATGCTGTATTTTATCAACATAGTCATTTAGTTATTGACTCTTCCATAGAGTATATGCTTTAGGATAGCAGAATACTAGTTTGTTTTGTTCAATGCTGGATGCCCAGCATCTACAGAGTAATGCCTAGGACAAAGCAAACATCCCATCACAACTTGTTAAATAAATAAAGTAAACTTCACGAGAACAGAGAAAAGCCCTTGATTGACTGATAACGTGCAATTCTATGCATAAGGAAAACCCTCATCAGGATGACTCAAATTGAAAATGATCTTGAACACATTTAAAAATAATAATAAAAAAAATCTGTGGAAGCTGACATTTCCCCAATATTGTTTTATTCCACTCAAATGAAATAGATATATGGCTTGAAATTAAATGATCAAAATCAAAGTAAATTGCTAGGCTTTATTATCCAAATAAAGGAAAGGTAAGAGTAAACTTACTCAAGAAGAAGGGGAAAGGCCTAGAATTTTGAGACACTAAAAGTAAACTGGGGATTATGTTTCTTCCTTCAAAAATTTGCCACAAATTTAATTCTTTGTTACAAAGCAACAGCCAATCTTTTCAGGATTTTGATTGTTTGTTTTTTCCCTTCAGCAATTGGTGTTAGACTATCAGTATTATAATTTGGATTAGACTTTATTTTATTTTATTTTACTTTTTAAAGATTTTATTTATTTATTTGACAGACAGAGATCACAAATAGACAGAGTGGTGGGCAGAGAGAGAGAAGGAAGCAGGCTTCCTGCTGAGCAGAGAGCCCGATGCAGGGCTTGATCCCAGAACCTTGGGATCATGACCTAAGCTGAAGGCAGAGGCTTTAACCCACTGAGCCACCCAGGCGCCCCTAGACTTTATTTAATTTTTTTAGTGGAAATATTGTTGTTCTCAACTGGTGCTCCACTTGAAGAATCTAAAAATCATTAGTTGTCCTGCCTTTAAAAATTCTGCCTAATGAAAGGGGCTCTAATATACCGTAAGCTTTAAAAGGGCAGAAACCTGTCTACTCTACTTGCTACCATTCTATCTCCAGAACATAGCACATAGCAAGACAGCAATATTTGTTAAATGAACTAAAAATATAATGAATAAAAACTAACTTAAATTAATCTAAATGTACAACTAAAGCTTTTTTCAGTGACACTTTTTTTTAATTAACATATAATGTATTATTTGTTTCAGCGGTACAGGTCTGGGATTCATCAGTCTTACATAATACCCAGGGCTCATTACAACATATACCCTCCCCAGTGTCCATCACTCTTATTGAACAAAAGAGAAAAGGCAGATTCCCTCATCAAAGGTATTAGTGGCATCATTCCAATTCATTAAAGGAGTATTTGTTGGGTTAGTCAACTTATAAACATCTATGAATTGGTCTTTTTCATTAAGAACAAATTTAATCAAACTTGATAAAATTTAGCTACCTACCCTTTACTGCTACATAATACCCTGAGAGGTTAGAGTCAATTAAAATTATATAAGGAACACCATTATTCATTACATGATGGAATAAAGTAACTGATATTCTACCTTACCCTGCCAATACTATACATATTCTTACCTTACAGATTTCTATAATTATTTTGAAAAAAAAAAAAAAAAAAACAGTGGTTTTTGGTTTTTTGCTTCAAAGATCTTAAAAAGAGGCCTTCAGCCTGGATTTCAATATATCTACTATCGGAAGCTTTCAGTTATAAGGCAACTGACATAAGAATGAAATGGAACATTGACAAGTAGCTATGATCTTCACCATTGTTATCCTATGGCTGATGCTTTGCTTCTGAGATATTATAAACAAGATGTGTGCATTATCACTTTTGTAGTGAAAGCAAGGGTTGTTCATGTTCCTTCTTATTTCTTACTCTATACTATTTCTTATTATGAATATTTACCTTTAATGGAATTATAATTTTACAAACTTTCCCAAGATTATTCCATCCACCTCCTCCGATATTGTATTTAAAATGTAAAAACAAAACAAAACAAAACAAAACAAAAAAAAAAACAGTTGTTGGGTGTTTTGTTGTTGTTGTTGTTCTTTTTAAGATTTTATTTATTTATTTGACAGAGAGAGACACAGCACTAGAGGAAACACAAGCAGGGGGAGTGGGAGAGGGAGAAGCAGGATCCCCGCCGACCAGGGAGCCCGATGCGGGACTCGATCCCAGGATCATGGGATCATGAACTGAGTCGAAGACAGATGCTTAACAGACCAAGTCACTCAGGTGCCACCTGGGTTTTTTTGTTGTTGTTTAAATCACATTAATTTTGCCACATTTACAGACTTTAATGTAGTCAATAATAACCTTCTCAAAAAAAGCATTTTTATGGTCATCCTTTCATCGAATAAAACTGGGTCCCAAACTTTGGCCCAATGGTAAATGAGTAGTATGCAAGGGAAAGGTAAATATATATATATAAACTAACAATACAAACAGGGTGTGTGTGCTAAGGGACAGATCTAAGCACAGAACACAATATCCTGACTGCATCTCAGAGGGCGCTGCATCCAGCTGTGTTGGGTCTGGAAATGTTTTCAAGTTTTAAAGGATTTTAGAGATCATCCATTCCAACTTTACTGAGGAGAGACTGCCAAGCACCATGCAAAGAGGCACAGGCTTTGAAGACGGGCAGGATTAGGTTCACATCTTGACTCTGTCACAACTCAAGTATGTGGTTTTGGATAATTAATCTCTCTCTCCTCTCTCTCTCTCCCTGTCTCCACGTCTTACTATGTAAACTGGGAATAAAATGTCTCTGTCACAATAATTTTGTAAGGAAAATGCTTACAAGGTGCTTGTACGTAAACGGGCATGTAATCAATAGTAATCTGTAACTGTTTTTTAAATGAGCAGAGGAGGCAATAAACGAAAAAAGAGTTAAACTGATTTCCACAAGTCCTTGGAAGAATTGCGGCAACATGACACTAGTTTTGCTTTTTTTGTTTTGTTTAGTTTTGTTTTATTACATCATGCCTTCCTAGGAAGAAAAATGGAGTTTAAAAGAGGAAAGAGTTTCAGGTTAATTCCATCATCTAATAATTTGCATAGTATAAGTTTTGGAGTCCATATCTACAAGAAAAAAAGTTATGGTTTTAAAATTATTTCAATTTTTAGAATCTTCACATCCCTTGCACAAATGAATACTTATTAAATGAATGGATGTATTTTTAAACGAGAAAAAAATGTTCAGGAAGGCATATTTTCATTTTCACATACAGAATCAGATTTAATATGTAAGAGCATCTGTTTAAAACATGCATTATTGGGGATCCTGCATGGCTCAGTTTGTTAAGCATCTGACTCTTGGTTTTGACTCAGGTCATGATCTCACCGTTCATGCAATGAGCCCTTCATTGGGCTCTGCTCAGTGGGGAATCTGCTTGAAGAATCTCTCTCTTTGCCCCTTTCCCTATTTGTTCTCATCTTTCTCTATAATAAAATAAATAATCTTTTAAAAATTTAAAAATAAAAAATAAAACATGCATCATTAAGTACCTTCTTTGAAAGGTATATAAAACTTCTTAATTCGTGGACTAGATCATCAATACAGAAATCAATGAGATCCCGTGTCTGACCATTCTCTCTCCATCACTTACTATGTTTATACACTGGCATAAAGCCTCTGGCATTCTGGGACAGAGCAAGTCGCTGATGGGCGGAAAAGAGAAAGTCAATTTTGCTTTTTCAGACCTTGCCAAACTTACTTTAAAACCTTATATGCTGTGGACTGGTAGTCTTTCTCCGGTTCTCACAAAGTAGGTTTTTTTTGTTTTGTTTTGTTTTTTTAAGTGAACACATTACTCATAAGCAACCACAGAGGAACTATAAAACAAGCTTAGTAGATTAAAAACATTAAGCATTCACTTTATTTAGAAGTAAATGACTGTATGTTATGAACCTTCCTCACGGCTGACTCTTGAAATGAACAAATTTCAGATGCAACAGTTCCCTCAAAAAGTAATCAACATTTCCAACTCCTTTACAAAAATGTGCAGACATGTTTTTTAGGTTAAGGTGCAAATGAAATAGGTCACAAAGTTATTATTAGCAAAACCTGTGATTCTTAAATAGTTTTCTTGATTTTAAAAGAAAGGATTTAAAACAGCTTTCAAAGTGTTACAAACCCTTACATACCTAAACTGGGATTTTAGTTTCCATGTTTCAAATTTAAAAAATTCTAAGGATCCCCTACTAGATTTGTTACCTGGGAACTGATTCTTATTCCAAGCCTGATCGTTTACAAATTCTCTAATGTTATTTGGACAGGATTATCTCTTTCAAGCCACATACTGAATCCATGTATCTCTTTTATCTCAAAATGTTATGTCACCTACCAGAGGATCTACTTTAACCCCCATGTTGAATCTAAAAGCATGTATTTATCCTGAGTTCTAAGAGGCCAAAGTGTCACTGAATAGGTTATTTCCTCGAATCTGTTACTGGCATTCTAGAGCGGTCGGGTGTTTGCCTTTATGTTCCATCTTCTAGAAAGAACAAAATTATAGCTTTTTAAAAAGCCAATTTTTTATTATACCAACTGCAGCTGGCATTTTTCTGAATACCGGATATAACACTTTCCCGGCCTAAATTAATGCCTTCTGAGCATGGTGAGAAAGGGTCTTCCAGGGATACCAGTGGAAAAGAAACCAGGCTCTGAAGAATTCTTTACATAAGGCAGGTGGGGAAACTGATCTGGCCTCACCTGAGGGACCTAGAGAGGAAAGCTTTTCTAACTTCACCAAGATAGAATTATTTGAGAGAATTCTGCATGCAGATTTTTTGGTCACAATTCTACAAAAAAAAAAAAAAAAAAAATTTAAGTCCATAATTACGAACTCTGCAAAGACTTTATTGAAAGGCAAATGATCTGTTTAGATGAGTCAAAGCTGCATGGGTCCCCAGATACTGTGCTCAGGTGAGGTGCCAAGGCAATGACCTTCAGTGTAATGGAACTTCATGCAAACTAAAAACAACGTGTGACAGTCCCGGTTGCCAACGGGAGGGCAGGCATGGTTTTGGTCCCCTTCTCAGGAGCTATGAGGCTCTAAGAGCTATTTCTTCACCTCTCACACAACCCTTACTCAGTGCTTCTGCTATAGGTAACAACAAAACATTCTGTAAGCGGACCAGTCGCACAAGATAGCTGACTGGTGAAGAAGAAAGAAATAATTCCTTTAGGCAGCTCATCAGTGGATACACATGTATTGATGGCTGACCAAGCTTTTCAGCCAAACGGTTTCATTTTGCAAAACTGGATCTGGTGTCTTTTTTGGATGTTCTTTAGAGGGTTGTCTCAAATGTAACTTTAAAACCTAATTACTTCACATTTCCAAAGTACCAGACCATAAAATGGCATAAATTCTAACAGGTGAAATAATCTAACATGAAAAATAATTTTATGCTCTCAGAAGTGGATGACCTTTACTAACCCACATTGTTTCTTGAAAAATGAGATTGACTTTAAGTGGGTATGACAGCTATTTATGGAGAGCTAAAATATCCAAACCAAATGCTATTTATCTCCCCTATTTTTAAAAGTTTATCGATTTAACTTTTTAAACAGTAATAGCAAAAAACCCTTCTTTGAACTTTGCCAAACTATAATATTAACCGTTGTCCAAATGCCCTGAAAGTTACTCACATGCAACAACTTGAAGCTAGTGCTTGGGAACTGTGCTCTGCCCTCACTTGTCTACAGGTTTAGATATTCAAGAATGGACGTGCTCCTGCTCGTGCACATGCCCGCCGCGCGCGCGCGCGCACACACACACACACACACACACACACACACACACAGAGTCATTCATTCACACATTTTCTGGAACTAATTAAAAGTTAAATGAAAACTGACCAGGGTAAACAGAGGAGAAAAGTTTCAATTGACAAGACCCGGTAAATACTGGGAAGGCTGTACATGTCCTAACATATGCAAAGAGTCTATGAAATATATTATTCTCAATTATCATTAATCATCTAATAGTTGAATAAGTTCATATTTCCAGATTAAAAAAAAACTCACACTTATCTTTCCCTATCTCAACTCAAAACAGTGAGCACATACAGGAGACTTACACCTTTATTCGCTTCATATTTGAAAAAAAAAAAAAGGCTGCAAAACAGCTAAACCATTGTTCTCACATAACTTCTGAGGTGGCATGAAAACCACATCCTGGGCATGGCATAATCATAGTGTCTGACCCCCCAAGAACCATTAAGTCAAATTCATTTACCCCCAGAGGGCTACACACTATTGTATCCTTTCCACTTTCTCGCCACCTATGAACAATGGAGAGTAATTGCTACTGTCATGGGCAGTCAGTAGGAAAAGTAAGCCAGCGCTGTTTTCCCAGTTTTCTGCCAAACCTATCCAAGCACCTAATAACCATGCCCCCAACAGAAGAAAGATCCACAGTTGCTTTTTAAATGCATCAGAAAACAGCCTTCTGAACAGAACCAGAGGACAATAACCAAACTTATGCTCTGAACGTGAAGCTTAAAAAACTCAAAATTAAAGACGGGACTTCTTTTGACCGTACTGCAGCTTCCTGAACTAACCCCACAGGCAAGCCTGAAAGGAGAGAGGAGCTGCTTTCCTCCAAGCTTATCATCACTGCTGGGGCTGCTTTTAAGTCTGACTTGTGAAGAAAACGAGGGAGGGAAAAATGTTTGTCCTCCAATGGAACGAGATCACAAGGCTTGGAACAGGCGGTCTTCTCTGTTCTACTCTCAGTTATCACTTAGGTCAGAGGAGAATAAAGAACCTTGGAGAGAACACATCCTGTATCTTGGGTGCAAATGGGTTAAAAATCCAACATAATAATGTAAGGATCTACTGCCTCGGAAGAGAAATTTCTCTGTTCTGTTTAAACTGGTCTTCAAGCTCTTTAAGGCATATAAAGTATTATCTGTTTGAATTTGATTCCATTATAGATTTTGGTTACTGAATGTGTTCATTAGCACCATTCATTCTCTCACCACCAAAGCAAACTTCATCATAACCTGAATATATGTAAACTTCAAACAGAATGGATGAAAAGTGAAAGGCTCAGTCCAGCATTTTCTGGAAGTTTCCAAATGCTGGGATGCTAGTGTCCTGCCTTTCGGCAGGAAGCTCCAGTGCAGTAGAGCCATAAGAAAGACAATCGCCTTTTTCATCGGGAGAACACGTGCCCATGCATACATATGCAAAAAAGTTATTTATACACATATTTCTACATGTATATTAATATAAATCTGGTGATATTTCAAATATATTCAGCTTCTACCAAAAAATATAGAGTAATATATAACTAAATATTTTAATATTGATGAATAAGTATTTTTTTTCTCAAAATCAATCCTTTAGAACTCAGAATCAAGCATGCTATTGGCAACAAATAGAAAACCATAGACTGCCTACTACGCTTGAGAAAACACACTAAAATGAACTGAAATGACCATTTATCTCTATTTTTTATTCGAGAAATTAAACCCTCTCACTGTAATTAGTAAAAGTTTATTAATTGAATATTCAGTATGACAAAGTCCACATAGACTTTTCCTCTTAGTTGTATGTAGTGTCGGATTCAAATAAAACAAAACCAAAAATGTTGCTCTCGTTAGTAAAAAACAATCTTTTATGAAGCTTTCTCCATTCATCATTTCTAGTTTTAAAGGTAGATTATGTACCTCCACACTTCTAATATGTAGAATGCATAAAATCATCTCATAATGGGCAGTTTTTAACCCTGATAGAAATACATTCTTACTTACAAGGTAAATCATTTAAAAAAATTTTTTTAAATGAAAACCAAAGCCTTTTGAAGATACATTGAGGATGATTCTTTCAAACTGACATTCCATTTATCTAATAAGGCACAAACAAAGAGAAAACAAGAACCCTGATAGATCCACTTTCAAGCTAGAAAAAAGAAACACCAAAGACAGAGAATGCATGGAGCAGGAGGGAGATGCGGGGCGGGGGAGGGGGGGGTGGGGAAGCACTGTATCACTGCCATATTTCAAAACATAAACTTCATTTTTGTACATTTCACATCAAAATAATTTCAGATATATTACCTTTTATTTCACCAAAATTCCCTGATCCCATTGCAAGAAGTTTGTCTTTCCAGTCCTTTGAGAGTAGCTTTTCAATACTGGGGGTCTCTAAGTAAAGGAAAAAAAAAAATGTAAGCAAATCAACATGACTATCTTTATAATGCAGCTCATTAAAAGTCTATCTGCTAAAAATAAGGCCATCCCTATCCGGGCCCCAGTTCATAATGACTTCATCAACAAACTGATAACAGGGGGGAAAAAAAAATGTGTTTTGTCACCTGCTGTTTCAAAATCATTAGCTTTTTCCTCTTGCGGAACAAAGCCATACTAATTCTTTATGACAATGGGTACATATAAACCTGCAGTTCATTGTTTTTCAATTTGGTGAACAAATTCCTGCTATAATAGATGCTTGTCAATTTCAGGGTGTTAGTGTGCAGTCAAAAAATAATTATGTTGATAAAATGCAGAGCAAAAAAAAAAAGGCAAAGAATTAGCTCTTAAATCTGCTACATGTAATTATATCCCTCTGTGTGTTTACAATTACATCCACTTTATAATATGTGTTTAACATCGTATGGTGGTAAGCACACTGTGGAAAGATTTGCCAGTACCGTGAACACTAAAAAAAAAAAAAAAAAGAAGAAGAAGAAGAAGTTGGTATAAAAGAAGCTTTACAAAGATTGCAAAATCTAGAAAAGTGAGTAATGCCTTAAATGGAAACCTATTATTTGCTTATTTCAGATTTGTCTCACATTCTTTTAAAATGCCCAGTACTGAGACAAGGCACATATATTTTAAAGAGCAAGGTTATGCTAAAGTCTGATATTTGTTTCTATACATCACATGGTTTTTGACCTCTTCTTTTGTGTTGAATTTTAATGTATAAGTAAACATAAATGCTAATAAAACTCCCAAACATTAAACTCAATTCCAAACAATGTAATTGTATATTCTTGTCAGCGTTTAGATGGGTACACAATTACAATGGCTTTCAATCCCACGATTAGCACTGCATTCAGTGAGAAAATGGAGTGTACTAAAAGATAAGTGTCCCAGTATGCTCCATCTAAATAACAATACCCACACT
Source organism: Lutra lutra (assembly GCF_902655055.1). Lineage (NCBI taxonomy): Eukaryota > Metazoa > Chordata > Mammalia > Carnivora > Mustelidae > Lutra > Lutra lutra. Next base: position 73,643,392 of record NC_062285.1, read on the forward strand.
TATTATCTGGATCTAAGACATACCCTGCCATTCTCCACATTGGTGTTTATGTGTATTTGTGTTTGTTCCGACATTTGTTTACCCCCTACTAGGAGCATAAAGGGAGTACATGTTAACTTATCAAAGGGACCGTCTGGCCTAGAGACCATAAGATTATTAGAAACTGGTTCATTTTCCCCACAGTGAAATGCATTTTAAGGCATCATCATCATCTTTGGCTAATGCTATCTACTTCTCTCAGTCCTCCATCTTACAGCCATTGGCTGTCAGAGTCACAAAGCCCATGTGGAGTTTTCAACAAAGTGGAGGTGAAATTTCCTTGGAAAAACCATGACAATATGGAATTTTTTTTTTTTCAGATGTCAAAAACTTCTGGAAAATAAAATGGTGAAAGGCTCTGAGTGGTTAGTGCTTCACATAGTCTGCAGTCTATACATATGGCGCATACACACACACACACACACACACACACACACACCCTTACCACAATTACTGTGTACACATTTACTATGCAATTTACTACGGAATGTGTAAGATTTTTTTTTCCTTTGTTACAAGGTATCTCCATTTCTTACATTTTAAGGAAGACAGATCTTAAGAAGTTACTTTTCTTAAAATCTCTCTCTTTCTGTACCATAGTGGTTTTAAAAAATGGTAATGACAACATCTGAGTAATAAAACGGCTTAAATCTCTTACTGTAATCAATATTTCTGTTCATTGAGGCTTTAAAAGTAACTTTAAGACACTTCTACAACGGATTTCCAATGTTTCTACATTCCCAGTAAACGCTTCGTGAGCAAAATCATTTTTAAACCTTATCAGAGTAGGTCAAACAAACACCACTGTTTCTTTTTTCCAGCACTCCACAAAAATTCTTGAGTAGCATGTAAACAGGGCACAGCCAATACGGTATTTGCAATAGAGTACTGTCAGTCATTAAAAGCTAACAAACCTTTGCAAAGCAGGAATGCAGCAATAGAAATCCATTGTGCACTAACAATGGGCCCCTGAACCTCCCGGCACCAAAAGCAGACCATTTTACTTTTAAGGCTATTGTCTGCAAAGTCCATGACAAAGCTTTTCCCCTGCAGCTAGACAAAATATTCACTGTAGTGTGCTCATAAAGAAACAGAAGTCTTCTGTCTAAGTTGCAGAGTTAAAGTAACAGCCGCCAGAATTCTGAAACCTGCAGAACATTCCTGGCCTCTTTATTAACTTACATAAAGATAGAAGGCTCCTATACAGAGCCACTTTTTTTTTTTTCTTTTTCAAGTCCCTGACTTTGAATAGACACTACAGAAAAATGAGTAAAACTTCTTAAAGACCAAATAATTTGGAAGATGTAAAATCAGAAACATATCTAACCCGGGGATGTCATGTGTGTGGATGAAGAAAGACACTAATATTTGCAACTTGGATGAGGTATATATTTAAACGCAGATTCAAGAAACATTTATCAAGCAGCCTATGCGCCAGGAACTGTGTTAGATGCTTTTTCCTGTCGGTAGTCTCTCATTTAACATAACCGATACCTGAAGATTCAGATTGTGTTATTACATCCACCACACAGGTTAAGAACAAAAGCAGAAAAAAAAAAGGGACTTGTCTGAGGTCTTACAAAAAGTAATGGGCAGAACTGACTTTTTGAAGTAAGATTTTGTTTTTTGTTTTGTTTTGTTTTATTTTGCCTACAAATTCCAAACTCTCTTGTCAACAATGAAATGATAATGATAGCTACTATTTTGAGGACTAAGTGCTAAGCAGTGTACCAGGTCCTTTACATGTGGTATCTCAAACTTCTCATAATAATCTTCTGAATTAGGTATTGGTGCATTTGTTTACCACTTAAGAAACCAAAGCTTAGGGAAATATCTAATTCAGAAGATTATTTTGAGAAGTTGCCCATAGGGAGCTAAGTTCAACCTATTGGATCCCAAGGTCAGGGGGACCAAAAGCATATCATTTTACCCACTTCACCTCTTTATCTGAACTACTATAAAATAAAGAGCTTGAAGGGAATCCACATCCAGTATTCCTCCAAAGGCTACTGTCTCCACTGGTCTTTCATGAAGAGGTGGTTAAGAAATGATTTCACCATGGATGCTAATGAAGATGGTTAACGATGATTCACAAAGGTCATAATGAACACAGTGGATGCACGGTACCAATCACTGAATTTCTCTGAAAATATAAATGACTAGAGAATATAAATGACAAAAACTGTAAAAGACCAAATCGCAAAATCCCAATATTTATAATACACCTGTTCATTAAAGTGTGAATGTGATTAGAGTGAAATTTGACACAATTATATAAGTGTTGCTTCAGTGTTTATGGACTAAAAAAGATAGTAGTTATCTGCTAAATATTCCATTTTCTAAAAGGAGATTTTTTTTAATATATGTAGAATTATATTTTATACTGTGAGTAGGTATAGTATGTTTGTGGACATACTTATTTTCCATAAGTTCAAATTCTGGATTATCCATCATTTTCACATTAAGATGTGCCACAGTTTTATTCTAAGTGCCTTTACAGATTTTCCTGAGACCAACATTGAAGTATCGCAACTACCGTCAAAATGAAAACTAGTGCTCCCTATATTAAAATAAGTGTGAGACATAATAGTACCTCTTATTAGTTGCATAGTATTTCAGTTTATATAATGCTGTCAGACACAACAGGATTGTCAATGGTATGCATTGTTATTACACCCATTTTGCGGATGAGAAAACTAAGGCTCAGAAAGATGCTTTTCCCAGCATCCCCTAGCCAGAGAGTAGAACAGAGGGAATACAAAGCCAGGGCCTTTTAATTCAGGGATCTCTTCCTTTAAGGGAAACATATATGTGTACATATTTTAAAATTAAAAAAAAAATGGTAAGAAATAAGCTATCAGATAAATTAGAGGGTGATGACAGATATCCTAATCAGTCAATCCATTAATATTAGGATGACTCTAATTGGATTATTTTTGTCTCTTTATGCTATCAGGACCCTTTTGATACGTTTGCTTGATTTTCCTTCCTCACCCTTGCCTCTTTTGCTCACATATGTTTCTTCACATCAATGCCTATGGCAATCCCCACCAGTGAATGGCCCCCCCAACTGTGCCAGCTATTGTTACAACAGCATCCTGCCTCTTTAGGGCCTGTTCATTCCCTATAACTCTCACTCCTTTTTCCCTTCAGTGCCAAACACTCTTAAGACTGACTCCCTCATCTGGAACAATGAGACCTAGAGACTCATGCCAACATATTGTAATTCTCCAACAAGCTGCCAGTGCCAAGAATTAAACCACATTCGCTCCAGTGCGGTAGCTTTACACACAAGCTCAGGGTTTTGCTTTGTGTTTATGTAGGTTTTCTCCCTTAATCTCCCTTGAGCTGCAGTGGCAGAGCTCATTGAAAAATCGAACAAGGAAAAAATATGTATGTGTAATAACCTGACTTTTTAAACAAAGTCCCCAGAGTTAGTTCTTACCAAATCTACCACTGTTTATACTTGAATTCTGCAGTTTAACCTAAACTGTGTTATTCCTGACATGTGATAGGTTGCACGTTTAGGGATGGGAGTTGTGTTTTGGGAGGAACAACAGTATGTCTAAACTTCAAACTACAGCAATACCTCTTCAAAGTCAAGAAGTAAAAGCACATGTCAATTATTCACATCATAGAATCAGAATTTTAATCTTGTAGGGATCTTTAGATATCATTTAGATAAGCATTTCATCAAAGTAATTTACTAAATAAAAGACACTGGACATAAATGGAACACAAATTGTTTGGTTACTTAAAACCAAAACAAACAAAATAAGCATTCCATTGTCATGTTAGTCTAATTACATTCCACAAATTTACATTTCACTTCTACAAGATTTAGAACTGCTTATGGGCTAAGAGACCATCAATCATTAAGTGAATTATAGATTATATAGTGTTATTTAAATATCTAACCAAGGAAATCAGTGTTGGGAGATGACTGTTTTGCTCAGTACAATTTGGGTTATAGTCTAGACCAAATTCTTCATTTTATGGACTGAAATTGTAAACTAAGGTTAAAATATGCCTAAGATCATAAATCTAATTAATGATGAAGGTAGGACCTGAAGCCTAATTCTAGCTCAGTGTTCTTTTCAATATGCCACACACAGTAACAAGTTCTTTTAACAGTCAAACTTTTCAAAAATGAAATGTTAGTCCAGTTTTATTCGCCTCATCTAGTTTTAAACAATTATTATATGAGAGTTGATCTGGGCAACTGATCTCTGTTTGAATTGGGTGTTGTTAACTCAGTATTCTCTCCTTGTAAGCTTTCACTTGATGACCAACATAAAACTGAAAAATAAACCCAAGTTAGAACACTTGGCCAAATACATTTTTCTTCAAAAAGCAATTACAATTCAATGCGTTGCCATTTAATTATTCAATTACTGATAGGAAGATTGTTTTTGAGGCGGAAGATTGGGCCACATCTAGAAATCATATATCTGTAAGAGTTTAATTCATGTTGATGATATGCACAGGCCTAGACAACATTTTGTGGCAAATACTAAACAATGTAATGTTAGTAATGTAAAACTTTTATATATCTGAAAAGTTATTTGTCCACCGAAGACCACTGGGCTTTGTAACATTCCCGTTTGCCAAGCACTACAGCTAGTCTGCCACGGAAAATGTCAACTTCTTCTAGGAAACATTAAAAAATAATACATACCACAACACACAAGAGGAACACATCTGAAATTCCAAAGCATTCGAATTTCAATAAGCCTCATTTTTATATGTAATTATCCTAAAGTGAATTAAGCTCTACAAATACTTTACTTTTAGTGGTGCCAAAATACTTGTTTGTTTCCACTTGAAAGTTAATAAGAGCTTGTTAACAGAAAGGAGAAAAAAAATTTGGCCTGCTGACTCAAGTTTTAAAATGTTTAATGTGCAATCAATTTTTGGAATATTGCAATATTTAAATCAACAGTTACAAGCTTAAATTTTCTCACTGCACAAGCTGAAACTATTAACACACCTGTCCAGTTATTTTTAATCTTATACTATATTTTAAAGGAATATTTTTTCATCACATGATTTAACATGTCATAATCAATATGATATAATTGCTACATCTCAATAATTTTGGGTTTATTCCTCACAAGATGGCTCTATATTCTCCACATTTAAAAAAAAAATTCATTAAAAGAGAGACTTAGGAGGCTATATGATTTTATTTACTCTATCACTCAGAAAATTAAGTATACTTTCATGCAACACTGTGTTTTATCTTAGTTTCAAAATTTAGATCCCAGCAAAAAATAACATTAACTAATTTAGAGGCACCATTTAAAAAAAGAGCTGCAAAGAAGTATTCCTCATGCACAAAATCTCACTAATGTTGTGCTGCTGAACATTAAGAAAGCCTTAATATCATACAACCTGACTCCATCACTCACTAGTTTTGTGACCTTTGGCAAGTAGTTTAACCTCGCTATGCTTCAACTGACTCATCTATAAATGGGAATAACTGCACTTACCACATAAGGCTGTCAAAATAACTAAATGAGATAATTTATGTAAAGCTCTTAAAACACCGCTGGGCGCACAGTAACACTTAAAAATGTTACTAGCATTACAACTGCAACTTAATATATGACCACCCAAAAGAACTGCTCCAAAAAGCAAATGAAATATATATACATATGCTTCATTTTGCACATCACTAAAACAACCCAGAATTCAAAAACCTCACCAAAGGATGATAGCTCTGTCTCTACATTTTGTCTCTACATTTTATCTCTACATTTTGAGGGTTATGACCCATAACCCTTAGTTTCACTGATTATCTACCATCCCTATGAATTTTTTAGTTGGATTTAGCCAATAAAGATGATACAGAATAAGGCATAGTATCATGAGGGACAAGGGAAGTTATTACTTCTGTGAGGTTCATATATGAACCTCATATCTGTCCCAAAACAGCACAGATACACAAAAATACTCAACTAATCTTTGCCTTATTTTATTTATTTTTTTTTTTTTTGGACAGGTTGTCTTTCTAACATTCCATAGGTCCTATTACATCCTCAAAAATGGCTAAAGCTTTTAAGCCAGTGCTGTTGACAAGTGAAAGGGAAGGACAAATAGCTTTGTAGTGCTTTTTTCCCAGGGTCACTCAAGCAGCGGTAACAGTTATTATTTTTATTTATTAGCACTGTAGCCCTGTCCTCTATCATGGCTAACTCACCCCAACTCCCATGACAGCAAAAGCATTTTAACTTTTAATAAAAATGAGAGAGTGCCACACTCCTGTGTAAGGCTCTTTCAGAAAGTGCACAGCTAATGAATACTGTCCATTTGTATCCAAATAATTTATGATGTCAGCAAAGTGTGGGTGGGGAAACATGAATTGTAGTCATTCATTACAATAGGAGGGGTGACAGTGGAGGGTAGGAGGAAGCCAGGGGTTACTACCAAGGCAAGAGGGGTAGAATAGAAAAGCAAAAGTAATGTGAGAGAAGAAATTTGAGAGGAAGATGTTCCTGAGTGTATGTATCAGTAATAGTCAGCTTAAAAAAGTTAAAGCATTCCCCCACCCAAAATTTTTCCTGACTACATGTTTCTATTTTATTCCCCAGATAACCAACTTTCTTAGATGCCGATTACAACCAAACTTACTCTTCATAAGTTTTTTTAAAATTTTTATTTATTTTACCCTCCATAAGTTTTATATGAAATACTATTTTCTCAACTGTGGATATGTGAGATAGAGAAAGAAAGAAAAATAGAAGACAAACCGTAAGAAATAAGTCATAGCAAAAGGTATATGAGAATGAGGACATATTTAACGCAAAGTCTTAGTTTTACAAGATAAATTTACAAACAGGAGTTTAAGATAGCTTAAACACATCGTAGCTTAGTAAAGATAAAAATGCATGGCTTTAAGCAAATTATATATGCCTACTGATATATTTAGGAAAAGAATTACCTAAATATGTGTTTGAATTATAAATGAAGCAATTATCGTACTCTAAAAGATTGTATTCACATAATCATCCATTTAATTAGATATCTAAGACCATGATGAGAATGAAAATTAATGATTGTATTTGTACAATTTTGTTGTTGTTGTTGTTTAAAATTGTGGAAGTGGGCGGTAGGGATGATAAAGGAGATACAAAAAGCATAGAAATAGAAAACCACTTAACATACATTAGAATAAGAATTCCAATACTTTAAAAATATGACAGAATGTTTTACCACTGGAAGTGAGAATTAAAGCGCATACAGCCTGATGCTAACCCACTACACATCCTGAATCTTCCCTATCACAACATATGTGAAAACAAATCGCAATCTCGGCTTGCCAGATGCCTGAAAAGATATGAACAATAAAAACTGACATGATTCATATAATAAATCAGAGATTGTGATATGCAGGTAGTTGAACAGTTGAGCTGAAAAGCTACTTACAATTCAATTATATTTTATGTTCTAATACATTGCACCGGATTTTAAAATTAAGAAAAATATCCCCTGATTTGCTTAAAATCATATATCTAAATTTGCACATATCCTTCTCCACCGAAGTAGTCCATCTGCCTTAACAACTTGTTATATTTGGTCTCTTGTAACCTTTCATGGATTTTGGATCGCGTCATTTTTAGAGTAATTTTAGATTAGAAAATACAATACTTTGATTTCCAAAATGGCATTTAATGTTCACAAGCTTAGACACTAATCAACAACAAAAGCTACAGTCCTGCATTAGCTATGATATGGCTTGACCCCCTCCCTCCCCACCACCCCCGAATGCAGAAGAGCCAAACATCAACCTGTAAGAGTCCCCTTTAAGAAACATTTTCATTTAAGGAAGAACAAGTTGGGGAGAAAAAGGACAAAAAGGAAGCAAACAAAAAAGATACAAGTCTGGATAAATAGAAAAAGGGAAAAGCATAGTTTATTTTTCATTTTTCCTGTATCACCGGAGACTTGGCGTTCTCAATGTCAAAAGTCAGTGGGTATAAAAGTGGGCTTGGAGAATCTATTGGTATATTCTTTTAATTTCTTAACTGAAGGAATGTACAAAATGATTACCTTTGCTTTTAGCAGGATAATGTACTATTAGAGCTATCAGACTACTTTAAAAAAATCAGATACTGCCCTTTCCATTATTTTGCATAGTTCACACACGTGGATACACACAGAAGATCAGGAGGCATTATACTCTATTTATTTATTCATTTACTTAACAATCATCTATTAAGCTACTACTTTGGCACAGTGATAGGCACTAAGACATGGCCTCCACACTTCAAAAAAATTCACTATCTCCTGGGATGGATGGATAGACTAACAGTGACCAGACACTAAAGGTTTGACTCAAATTGCTATGGTGTCACTGCATTTCTCTTTTATTGTTTCATTTACTGAAGTAAAAACAAAGAGAACATGCCTTATTTTAATTATTACACTAATGAATAGCAAATAAAATGTGCTGAGAGACTTTTTCCTAAACGCTACTTTTGTAGTATTACCATAAAGAGTTCAAAAATAGTCTGTTTATCAATCAAACCAGCTATAAAAAAAAATGTCTACTAAGCAATACTTTCCAAAAATAGGGCCAATTTCTCATCTTGTCTGTAATTAGGAAAATAATATGAATTAAGTCACACTATCAACGTAAAGTTAAATTAAAAGATAAGTTTATGAATAAGCATAGTAGAATGGATTAATTCAACAAAGAATAGATACTGTATATTTTTGCAGGCATGGGGATATTAACAGGAGCAAAACAGAAGTGGACCCTATCCCCTTGAAGTTCATAGTCATTGGGAAACTTCTTTAAATGGAAAAATTCCAGGGCTATTGGAGAGTCTAGCTCTTTCTGCTCTGGTTGAATCCCAGGAATCTGCACTTTCCTAATACCTGAGGTAATTTTTTGATGAGAAAACCGATTTGGGGTATAACAATATGAATAAAGACATTCTATTACATTTTCAGAAACTTGAAAACTTTTTTCAAGTGGTTAAGATGTGAAGTAGAATATATTGAATTCTTCTTACAAAAAGGTAAAAGAATTTTACTAACATCACAGTGTCATTTGAGTAATAATTTAAACATCAGCAACAAAAAAAATTCAAATACATTCCAATAGTTTTCTATTTCAAAACTCAATGAGATACAGTAATTCAAAGGGGAAAAAAAGTCACAGTAAAATGCAATAATGAAATACCAGGAGCTGATATATGCTTTATTTATTAAAAAGAGGGAAAATAGGGGCACCTGGGTGGCTCAGTGGGTTAAAGCCTCTGCCTTGGCTCAGGTCATGATCTCAGGGTGCTGGGACTGAGCCCTGCATCAGGCTCTCTGCTCAGCGGGGAGCCTTCCTCCTCCTCCTTTCTCTCCCTCTCTGCCTACCTCTCTGCCTACTTGTGATCTCTGTCAAATAATTAAATAAAATCTTTTTTAAAAAGGGGGGGAGAAATAAAGAATTATTATTACTGGAGTCTTGGGAACAAAAATTTTGTTTAAAAATCTTAAGGGATCATTAATCATGTGACCACATGCATATTCATGTATATATATTATTTAAAACAATGTACTACACACATAATAAGAGAGGTACCTATGTTTATGCAAGCAGCGAAGAAAAAAGAGAAGCTCCTAAGATGTCAGCTAAATGACAAGGGCATCCTCTTTTCATGGTTGAGAACTAAGGTTCAGAGAAGAATAGTAGAATAACATTGCAAGCAATATGGTAAATCAGAGAAGAATGAGTGGGATAGTATCCTGATTATTCATTTAAAGGAATGGGAGGACAACAAATTATTAATACTAGAAAAGATGTTAATGGTAGAAAGGAAAATCATCTCTACCTTGAATATAATTAATAGGAATTTCTGTAGCACAGAAGCATTGCTGTTTATTTTTCTACACTCTTTTTTCTAAAGATTTTATTTATTTATTTGGCAGAGAGAGAGAGAGAGCCAAGCAGGGGGAGCAGCAGAGGAAGAGGGAGAAGCAGACTCCCCACTGAGCAGGGAGCCCTATGTGGGGCTCCATCCCAGGACCCAGGGATCATAACCTGAGCTGAAGACAGCCACTTAAGCCACTGAGCCACCCAGGAACCCTTTTTAGTATATTAAAAACATCAATCTATAGCATCTATAGAATCATGTCTCAAATCTAATAACTGAGAGGAAGACATTTGAAAGGACAGAGAAATATCTAGGGAGACAGAATAGAATAGAAAAGAGAGATCTATTGAATACCCCCTTCTTTCTCTTACACTTAGCCTTCCTGAAGTAATCATTGAACAACTTAACTCCCATGTATGTAATAAACAAAAGACAGAAATATATATCCCTTAAATCTTTCTCTTTCACATACACATATATTTAATATCACATTTATGATATTAAATTATCTTGTAGATATCTCATCAGAAATGTACCCGAAGAGAAAAAGAGGGGGGTGGGAAGGGCTCAAGGGATGTTCACCACACTATGATGTGTATCCCATGTTTTCCTAATGATCCACTGATTTAATAGAATAAAATTAAGAGAGGTAGGGGGGAAAAAAAACTTATGTAGAACAGCCTAGGGATTTTAGTGAAGTACAATAAAATGGCAGCAATTAAAAAATTAAGATATAGGTCAATATTTCATCCCAAAGGATGGATGAATCCAATAAAGTGACCACCAAATTCTCTGACCTGAGGGTCAGAGAGCAAGTTTTTACAAAATTGGGTATGGTCTTTCAAAAGCCATCGAAGTCTGTGTTGCTCAGGTCAGAAATTCAAAAGTGTTCATATCTCTGGGAATTTTCCCTGAGGGACACGAAAACTCCAGGAAGCTGCTATCTCAGTTTTCACAAAAAGGTCCAGAGTGTGTTTAAGCCCCACAGGGTCCCTGTTACAGGACATCAGATCTCCCATCCAAAGTGAACACCAGGATGAATCCTGAAGATGGTTACAAAAAGCCTTCACTGCCCTCAACTCTTCGGAAAAATCTTGTAATTCCTCTGGGAAGAAGATTCACATAAAACGTTGTGAACAATGATGATAAATTAGAAACACATATTTAATCATTTTTATGAATTAAAAGTGTTTCAATAATAGTAGTCGAGATCTTCAGTTGAATTATAAGTATAATAAATAAATCATTCCAAGTATTGTAGCTGTCTATAATCCTATTTGCTGAAGGCAAATAATTTACTGCAAGAAATTGTGTAAACTAAACTTGTGTCTGCAGTAAATTTGTAACAATCAAAACTGATCTTTATTATTTCAAACAGGTTAATGTTAAAAGGTGCATTATGTACTTAACATTTATGCTCATGAAATTAAAAAAATATATATAGTTTTCCATTTCTAAAGAGAGAAAGAAAAAACATCATTGTTCCATGGCAACTACCAAAGAATGAGAAATTACTTTGATGAGGGGATTAAATTCTTTATAAGAATATTTCTAAAATTTTTAAATTACATTAAAGTAGATACACAATCTAACAGGTTTCCCAATTATACAGTAGGTGTCGATTTATTATTCTGGTCCAGAGTTCAAGATGTAAAACCTGGGTTATTTATTTCTCTCTTTTCTTCTCAGCAAATTGTTCAGATTAGAGCGCAGCACCCTCAAAATTATAAAGCAGCAAAGCCAAATCTCAAAACATGTGAAGAGTTCCATGCCAAACGGAGCTGTATAAAAACTAAAACCCAACACCTTTAAAAAATGCTTGACTTGAATTTAATCGAAACTCTTGTTTTCATACATATCTCAGCCTTTCTGTGTATTTTTATCTTTTTTTCTTTTCGTTTTTTTTTTTTTTTTTTTTGTCATGACACATTAAGTGCCTAAAAGTAATGATCAGTGAGGTTTCACAGCATGGAGGGGAAAAATAATAGGGAAAAAAAAAAGTTTATTCCACACTATTTGAATTACATTTAGGTAGTTCTCAATGGGGCTACTACCAAATCCTTTAAGCCCACCAGCCTCTTACCTACATTAAATTAATGAGGCATCTCAGACATTCATTCTTTACCGGCAGCTCTAGACTCTCCAGTTGGACACCTACAATTTACTAAATTACAAACAGTGACCTAGGGGAGACATCTGTCTGTTATATACAATATTGCATTATAATCTAAACGAAAAGAATATTTGGAGATTAAGATGATAAGATATATGTTGAATTACATTCTCTGGGGTTAATAGGGGCCGGTCTATGATTCTGTCATCTCTTTTCCCATACAAGTTCCTATTTTCCCATCAGGAAGCAAAGGCCTCCACAGATCAACATTATGAAATACAAAACTTATGAACAATCCAATACTAAGAGGTCTCTATTATGCCATGATACTCACTACCGCCATACAATACTTTTATTAAGCCTCAAATACATTAAGCTTGATTATAATCAATTTTTTTATAATACCACCTTCTTACTAATGCTCATAACACTTGGCTCCCAGGGATGTACTTATAATGAGATGGCCAGGTGTATTTTCCATTAAATGCCTCTGTTGGAGTTTCTATAGTGCTTTTTCTCATATATTTCAAGTTAAATGCTCCTCTATTTTTATGTTTGCTTCACAACAGCCAGTCCCTTTTCAATGATTAATTTTCTATTCAAAAACAATTTGCTTCTTTTTCCTTTGTCCTGTCATGGTTTCAGAACAACGTCTTTCCTTTTCCCTCGTCCACTGCAGAAACCTCCCCTCCTCCACCTCTCCCCCCACCACTACCTTTTAGACTCCAACTTCTTTTAGTGACATATAGTCCAAAATATTTAGGTGCTCCCCCCCTCCCAGCAGGAGCCTACTCAATTAACAAAAACAAAGCCCTGAATGATCAAGGCTATAACCAAGCCAAGAAGTACTGTGGCCATTTATATTATATGACCTCAGCAGTCTCTTGATTGAATTGCAACCCAGCATTAAATCAAACACTATGTGTTGTGTGTGTGATTTTATAAATGCTGGGTGTGTGGGGTGGAATCAGAGAGGTGAGAGGGGTGGCAAAGAGATTATAAATACTCTCAGAAAAAAAAAATCGTGATTTAGAATGTATTTGTGGGTTTTTTTCCCCCTTTTTTCTGTTTTTAACATGCTCTTTACTTTGTTTGGAACTAAGATACACTTTGTGAAATGCTCTGAACTAGTCTTCCACGGCCTGTTTAAACAACAGAAATAATGAAAGCATAATTGATTGCAGCTGGGAACTGTCACCCTATCAGTAAGCAGCACCTAACTGGCAAATACTGCAAGCTTGTTACAGATTCCTTTATGAATCAGGCACTGTAAGAAGACTGGGCATTCTTTATACCACACACTCAAATCAAAATCTTCACTGATTTATTTCTCAAATTTTACTAGACTAGCAACAGTGAGTGGTGAGTCTGTTGGCTTCTCTCCAGTGTGTTTGGGCAGAGAAGGTAGTAGGGTCCTTGTTTTCATAAAGTTAAACTCATAACAGGTTTATAAACATGCTATATCTTTCAGTCATGGAGGAGATATTCAGTAAAAACAAACTTCTCAGTACATGAAGGTTCACAGGAGAGAGGAGGAGAAGTAAAAAATTCAGAAACCCATTTTTGTGAATCCAATTACTATAAATTTATCCATACATATCATATTCTAATCAAGAACTACCAAGATTCAATTCTTATCTAGAAGCAGGCTTTTAAAGCATTCTTTCAGTTGATTTACTTCACTCAGACTTTCCCCAAAAAGGAGCAAAGAAAAAAAAAAAAAAAAAAAGAAAAAAAAAGGAAAAAAAAAAGAAGAAAAAAAAAGAAAAATAAAGAAAGGAAAACTAATAACTTCACATTAACTTACTAAGAGAAAAGCTACAGTAAGTCCCTTTTCCTATTTTCTTATATTTGTGTAGCTGTTAGACATTTTGCAAAGGAGGGGAGTACCAGCCAGCCTTTCACAACAAAAGACCCACTGTCACTGAGCCAGTCCCAGACATGGTGGAAAGCAGCCCACAGGAAAAGGCCTGGCTCCAATGTTAGGCCCCGGCCGAGTACAGTCACTATATTCACTCAAATTGGCAACAGGTCTCAGTGTTCCTGGCTTTGAGCTGTGAACAAGGGTCGGGATTGAATAACCAATTATACAACCACTGACTGAGTTTATCCAAGGTTTGCAAACTGCTATAATAGCCCAGTATTCAACCAACTGTTTTATCCTTTTCCAGATATAGTGTCATATCTCCCCTTGTGCTCCATTTACATGTCACTTTATTACATACGTCCATTAAAAAGGTTAATACAGTGTCACACTCGATGCCTACATGTTGCCTTGCAGGAGTTCTGCTTCTCTCCGGGGCACTTCATATAGACACCTTTCTCTGTCTTTCACTTTCTCTCCGAAAGTTAAACCAAGACTGTCAAGACTGTCAAGACTACAGAACAGTGGATGAAAGAACAGTAGCCAAATGTCAACAGTTTCAAAAATACTCCTTATACTAATGGGCTGTTTGAACCCACCTTGGTATATTAAAAATGTGAAAATTCTGAAGTTTGGCAGTTCAGACTAAGCACCCAAATGGAAGGGGGGTACATACAAATTTATCCAAACGTGTGCCTCCCACTTTGCCAAAATGGATGTCTCAAAGTTCAAGAAGACCTACAATTTTCCTGCATATTTGCATGCCTGCCTTTAATACAAAGTGGTTATGATGGAAATTAAAAAAAAAAATAGAAGTAGAATTTCAAGTACTTTTCCGAAATCTCTACAAACCTGAAATTCGTGAACGAGTACCTTCCAACTCAATAAGCAGAATAAGAGAAATGGTAGAAATATCAGGTAGTTATGAAGGAGTTGTATTTTCTTTTTTTTTTTTGGTGCCTTGATCTCTGGTCTTTTATTTATTCCATGGTAGTGTTAACTGTGTTTTACACAGTGTAAGCTTATCTTCTCCACTGAGGCTTTTTATCTTTAAAATCAATAATACACATCCCTTCTAGAGATCTAAGTGATATGCATTAGAATATATAAAAATCACATCAACATTTAAAAAAAAAAAGCTGGCTAGAAATAAGAAAGACTGATATTATGCAAAATCATTTACATCTTTAAATATTCAGGGATATTTCTTTATGTATAATTAAAATAAGAGGAAAAGTATCCTTTAAACCCACAATAAAAATTTTATATAAACACATATTAAAATAATAATAGCTAAACAACAGTAATACTAACAACTACTAACAGAGAGTTTAAGCGGTGTTAACTTTTAAGTGTTTTATATATATTTCTGTTTAACTGTTGTGAAATCCTATGTGTAGTTGTTAAGAGCAGGTACTTTTTTGTGGCCAGAGTCTTCCTCCTTCATTTACAAGCCAGACATCTTGTAAAATTACTTAACTTCCTGTGCCCCAGGAATGAGTATATACCTAATATGCCTATCATCTAGGGCTATTGAAGGCATTAAATGACTTTCTCAAAGTAAAGTGTCTCAATACAATATTTTTAGGTGTTTGTCATCATTGCTCTTCTCCACATCTCCATCTTTATGAGTAATGTACTGCTCAAATAACCACATCTCAAGCAGCTCAGTGAGTGACAGAACTCATAATAACCTTGTGCTTCTTCAAGTAAATCATTATCTTCAAGAATTCTACATGTTCGAATGGCTTATTAACATCACTGTCTTCACGTATCGAATATCTATGTTTAGTTATTTGTAAAGTGAAAGTAGCAGAAAGACTATTCAAATAAAGAAGTCCAATCTTACTTCTGCAACTCAACACTGTTGGGTTCCTACTTTCTTGACGCTCACCTGCAACTAGGAATAATCAATTTGCCAACCCGTGGCAGTGCGGATAGGAGGAAAAGAATCTATTCTGAAAAACAAAGCGGTAAATGGTACCTATAAAGACTGCAGCCCTTTGATTGTTACGAGGACATTCACTAAGTTGTAACTTGTTGCTAATCTTTTTAAAAAGGGGGACTAAAACGTGGAGTTTGTATATTATGGCAGGTTTTGGAGATACAAAGATACCAGCCATGAAAGTCACTGTGAAACCTAATTACAAATATAAAACACGAAAATGTTAATAAGAATCAATACATTCGCAGATTGCTGAACAAATCTGCCTCATCACTTTATTACCAAAGGTAATACAGAAGGAGAAGAAACTTCGGAGTAGGTACTAGGCACGGATGTTGGCTCTGTTCTTTATTAACAAATGGTCTTAGGCAAGCTATTTAACCAGTTTCAGTTTGCTCACTTTTGAAAGTCAAATTATGATGCCTGTTTGCCTTACAGGAAGAAAGTGAGAAAGAGAAAGAAAGACAGAGAATGACTGTTACAGTGTCCAACACACATTAAGTGTTTCACAGAGGACAGCTGCTATCAGCACCTTCATCGTCTTCATCAACATCATGTTCCCCTTCTACTGCCATTGTGAATATACCAGCAAGTGGAGCAATTTCATTGTTTAGCAGTATTCTAGAACTAGTGACCCCAAGAAGTCATTTTGTGTTTAAATATATATTTTCTTCAGCAAACTGATCCTTTGATCTGGGTCCTGTAACTGACAATGGCAGGGAAAAGGGCAAAAAAAGGAAAAAAAAGAAACTTTACTCTTAAATATTTTGGTAATAATTATAAATGGAATTAGCCAGAATATTTACCAAACGTATTTCATTCAAATTGTTGGGATAATATGAAAGGTTGGCATTGAAAAATAACATTTATATTTTTTTCCTTTTTTTCTCTGAATTTTTTTTTTAAAGATTTAATTTATTTGACAGAGATCACAAGTAGGCAGAGAGGCAGGAAAGGAGAGAGGAGGAAGCAGGATCCCCGCTGAGCATAGAGCCCGATGTGGGGCTTGATCCCAGGACCCCAGGATCATGACCTGAGCTGAAGGCAGAGGCTTTAACCCACTGAGCCACCCAGACACACTTCTCTGAATTTTTTTAATCACAGAAAATTTTTAATATTTTGATTAGTATTAGAATTATACTCTGATAGCATCAGCATAGCAAAAAGATAAAGTAAAGGCAGGTGAGAAATTCTTCACATTCTATCACCCTGAGGAAAAGAGCAATTCTGTATTGAGGAGTCCTCTGTCCTTACACTGACAGTTGTTCATCAGATCATTTTCCCTGAAGAAATAATAGTAATAATAATAATGTCAGAATATTATACTGGCTAACTGGAGAAATGTGAAGAAAATAATATTACATCATCTACATAGCTATACATTTAACTAAAAGAAATTTTTCTGGGATACATCTTTAATCTGAATCTATGACTTTATAGGAAGATTTTCCCTGGTGGGATGCTCTCTTAGAATATGCAAAATTCAGCTACCTATCTCCTTTTGTGTGTATGCAAAGCAGAATTTTCCTTATAACAGCTTCTGCATTTGTAATGGCTGTGAAAAACCTATATTGCTTATCAAATGAGAAAAATTACAAGACCAAAGAGACAACTTTGTAATCCCCATTCCATTAAACAAATGCTCTAAATATCATGAATATTGTACAGTTTGGAGCCACATTAGGCATTGTCTCTCTTCCCTATTTTGATTGTAATAATAAGAATGAAATCATTCATATTTATTGACTCTTTACCATGTATCATGTGTAGTGCTGCGGCTCCTGCAATTATTCATTTAATTATTAAAACAACCTTCAGAAGTGGTACTATTAACTATCATCTATTTTACAGAAGAAACTGAGATTTAGAAAGGCTAAGTCATTTCTTAAGGACACACGCCTAGTGAGGAAATAAGTCAGTATTCAAATTCCTATCTGCTGAATTTCCAAGTTTGCTTTCTTAATCAGTAACCATACTGACTCACCCAGCCTACGAACAGTAACTATAGGTGACATATTGCATATAGAACTGAGTGCACATAATGCCATACAATTCTGAGCTCCTGTTGGTGATGATTTCTGAGTTCTCAAGGGTATCCCTGATTACTTGTGCTTAAAATAAAATCCAAATCTCTTTCAAGGCCTACAGACAGAGTTATATGATCCTTGGCCTGTGTTCATTTTTCCAGTTGTTTGCTGCCCCTCTGCCTTCACGTACTAGCGAGGCAATCATGCCATTTCTCCAACTAGTGAAGTTACCCTTGTTTCTTGTGTTTCCACTTTGAGTTCTGTGTTCACTTTATTTCAGTCACTCTTCCCCCAAACTTCACATGACTGACTCCGCTTATCCTGAACTCATATTTCACCTCTGCAGAAAGACCTTCTTCGATGTACCAAAGCAATACACCCCTACTATCACTTCCAGTCTATTTCTATCAAATTCCCTTTACTTTTTAAAGTGCTTATCTCTAATGGAAATCATCTTATCTATTCATTTATTATTTTTTTCCTCTTCTTTCTAACTAAAATATAAGCTCAAGGAGAACTGGAAACTTATCTATCTTGCTCACTATGTACTTCCATTTCTTATACTTAAGCTTGGCATAGATCAGATACATAAAAAATATTTGTTGAATGAATGAGTGTATGAATTTCTGCCAGACTCTTAGAGATCCTCTTTGCTTTAAGATGACTCAAGGTTATGTATGACTTGGAAGTCATTCCTGTTGTGTGGGAAGACCACTCTTCAAGTAATCCATAATTGGAGTATAAAATGAAAAATTTTCATTATCCAAGTTTCTTAATTTTCTCTCATGAATGCTATATGTGAAAAGAGTTTTACTGTGATGATATAGGCAAGGCTATACTTGTTTATCTCTGATTAAATATATCACAAAAGTAATTAGAACAGCATAGGTTATGGGGAACTAATAGCCATATGATTTCCTCGTCTTGTAAATCATTTGAGACTCACCTTTTTCTAATTTTGGGTGAATTTTGGCTTTTTCTGGACACATCAATTATGTCAGAAAGATAACCAATGATCATAATATCTGCCTCTGGTCCCAAGTTTCTGTATGCACATACACACAAATACACATACAATTTCTCATCTACAAGTATAAGTTTTCTGAAGGATCTATAAAACTGTGGCAAGCATTTGTGTGAATACGGCAAAAAAAATACCCTTCATTCTTTTACTTTGGAGTTACGTTACGCAAATAATCCATCTCAATTCAACTACATTTATTTAAAATAGGAATGAAAAGAAAAATAAGTAAAAAATTAACAATTTAGTTAGGGCAGATGATTCTGTTTGTCAGTGCTCTCAATAAGCTGCACCAAGTTGACACACATAATTTGAGCCTGCTTGCTGTTCCTCTGTTGGTTCCTGTTTGCTCATCCCAGTTTGAGCGTCTCACTCTGCCAAAAGAGGATTTCATGTTTAAAGACACATACATTTCATTCAATAAGAAACTCAAGTCAACAACTTCATTGAAGACTCAACCAAAGAAACAAATATGTTGCAATACTTCGGTGGACTGACCAAATGACAATGGTATCATAGTTTCCAATATGGCAAATCCCTGTGTATTTTGAAATGTAATTCTAACTATCCTTCCCCCTGACTTTAGAATCTAACGCCAGTTTAAATGTTAAATACAGTCTACTGTATTGATTTAAAAGATCATTTAAACACTGAATCTATACTTTACTATGTGCATATAGGCAAGAAAAAGTTTTGTATCTCTATGTGATTATATTTTCTAAAAAAAAGGGGGGGGCATAATATCCCAGTCTTTACAATTTCTTTAAAAATCAACATGAGTTAAGAACTGAGAATAGAAATTCCTATTATTCGTTAAATAACATACATAACAAATATTTATTCTATGTTATTCTATGCCCAGAGTGTGTCAATCACTATGCTATGCACTGTGGTTACAAAGATGAAAGCTATATTCCCTGACCTAAAAACACAAGTTAGACTCATAATTACCAGTGTACCAGCAACTCTGACAGAAGTGGGTTCAGGATGCTAGGAAACACACAACAAAGCTGTCTATCTCAGGGAAAGAAGGATTTCAATGCAAGAAGTCGTTCAAAGGAAAACTAGGTTAACTAAGCCACTTTCTGAAAGCTAGGAGTTTTCCACACGAATGAAGAGAGCAGTATCACCGGAGCAGGGGAAGTAATATCGCAAAGGGCACAATAACAAAAGAGAATCTAGCAAGTTGAAGAAATGCAAAGATATTATATATATCCAGGGCATATGGATATTGAAAGTGGAGGGAACGAAAACTAGAAAGGTAAAGAGAGATCACATCATAAAAGACCTTGAATACCAAAATAAGGAGATAGTAAGGCTTTGAAGGAATTGAAGCAGGAATTGACATCATCAGATCCCTAAGTCCCTCTCCTTTAGCAGGAAGGGCTAGGGGAGCCAAATTGTATGCTATGTTTTTGTGCAGTGACCTTGTGTTGTAATTCTGTTGCTCAGAGGTTTAGATGACTGAAGGGAATGAAAGAGAGAGATGAAAAGTTTCATGTCTTCTCCATAACAGACCGGTGAGGCTCACGACAAAAAAAAAAAAACCCACGTGTCTAAATGGTTTATGAAAGTAAAAAGGGCCTGAATTGGTGTCTGAAACTAGGCCATGGAGGGTAGAACCCACTCTCCCCCTCCAACACAAACAAATGAGAGCAAAGTATCTCAGATGAAAATGGTCAGAGGAGAGTACAATCTAAGTGCATGCAAGAAATAGAAGATTATTAAGTCATTTTACCAGATAGAAAAATAACTGTACTAGAGAAATTATTCCACATTTATGACCAATGTGTGGCCTTATTGCTTCCAGCATAAGATAATTTCACAGTAAAACTTTTCCATAGTGAATTATAATGTTTAACTCTTGTGCCTCTAAATACAAAATGGCAGTTTTCATAAATAATCACGTAACAATATTCTCACTTTATAGAGGTCTTAACAGATATTATTTTAAGGAGTGCTGAATTTTTCCTCATGATACTTTAACCACAAGAGCGAGTTCATGAGCAATCACTGCAAGAAGGAGGCATTACACTTATTACAAAATCATCTGAATCCAATAAAATCATTTAACTTTCTCTGAATGGTCTCAGACTCCTCTAAAAGTTGTGAGACTCACTAGTGTGGGCCAACAAGAACTTTCACATGACAAAAATAAATGTAGCAAAATAACTCTAATAAATAGGAGCACATAAAATTCAAAAATAACTAACCATGCTTAGTTTGGTAGATTTTTTTAAAAATCATGCAATATTATGAAGATATCTGTGACTTTAAAAGGCATACTTATAATACAGTCATATCCTTTGCTAGAAACTCTTTCTAGTCCATATGATGAAGAAAAATTTGACACAAAATGAATTTTGAGTAAAAAACACTGACTTAAAGTTAATTGCATGAGAAATTCTTGTTATTTTAATTTTCTGGCAACTTTTTTTGATCCCAAGCATCTGGTTTTAGGAAATTTTCCACAAGTATTTTTTTAATTCTATGATTTTATACACACGCATGTACATAAATATAAATATATGCATATGTAAGTACATATGTGCATATATAATGGTAAATAACCCAATAACCCAGTATGTTGTCTTAATTAGATAAAAGTTCTGTTTTTGATCATGACTGTGAGTATATGTGTATGTGTGAGTTTGAAGGATAATATTCAATACGGACCATTAATAGCTGTCATGATGATCCCAAAAATTTTCCCCAAATCAATGTTTGTTTATAGTCTCTTGACAAAAATTTTAAAGTTTTTGTTTTTAATGAAGATTGACATGATCATATTAGGATTACCTGCAAAATTTGGATATGGCAATATTTTATATACTAAATAGAGGTAGTATATCTAATAAATTACATAATTTAATTCAAAGCAGCTTAATCCCTAACTGCTTGTGTCAGCAGAAATAGCAGCCATTTTCCCTTAATTTTGAAACAATTTTGAGATTCCCTACTAAAAGACAAATAAGATTGCATGTCATTTTTTTTTAAGATTTTATTTATTTATTTGACACAGAGAGAGAGATCACAAGTAAGCAGAGAGGCAAGCAGAGAGAGAAGAGGTAGCAGGCTCCCTGCCAAGCAGAGAGCCCAATGCAGGGCTCGATCCCAGGACCCTGAGATCATGACCTGAGCCGAAGGCAAAGGCTTTAACCCACTGAGCCACCCAGGCGCCCCAAGATTGCATGTCATTAAAGAGAAAAAAGAAAACCGGAAAGTCAAAAAAGTAAACTCAACACTTTGTTAGGTATTTTGTATTTTTCTAATAGTAAGATTAAATTCCAGCTTTCCAGGATCTTACAGTATAACTAGAGAGATTTTTTAAGAAAAATTGATATGCATAAAGCAAAGGAAAAAAAAGGAAAGGACTAACCAGAGGGTCCTGATGGTGAGTGTGATGAGAAATAGAGAAGAAAGAAATATGTCAGGGCTAAAATTAGTCCAAAGCTCTTGAATAGGGCAGTATTTATTTTAAATCAACAAAGAAAATTTGAAATCAGCAAAGAAAATGTTCAAAGAAAATTAGAACAAGAGCATAAAACAGGAGAGAGAGTGAGAAAGCACCTACATTATGTAGAAAAGTTCTATTGGTATAGATAGTACTCAGTTCTATTGGTATAGATAGTACAGTTCTATTGGTATAATGGTACGTAGCCATTGAATAATGGTACATAGCCATTGAATAATGATTCCACTTTATTTGACTTGATTCAACTATTATTTTGAAGGCCTTGGGAAGCTGGTAATACTGAGCACATGGATGAAGTGGACAACATACAGCCATAAGAGTATTTTAAATATGATTGCAAAATAAAAAGAGCGGTATGAACACCTGAGAGGGGCACAATAAGGTAGTGCGTCTTGGTAGGGAATAAGAATTATCACAGAGGAGGGGCGCCTGGGTGGCTCAGTAGGTTAAAGCCTCTGCTTTCCGCTCAGGTCATGATCCCGAGGTCCTGGGATTGAGCCCTGTGTTCGGCTCTCTGCTCAGAGGGGAGCCTGCTTCCCCCTCTCTCTCTCTGCCCACCTCTCTGCCTACTTGTATTCTCTCTCTGTCAAATAAATAAAATATTTTTAAAAAAAAGAATTATCACAGTGGAAATAAGGTAGAGGCTCTGCTCTAGATCCGAGAAGATCAGACCTGCAGACCTGGGGCTGGGTGTGCACAAAGTGAAGAAGAAATTCCTAAAAGGGAGACAGATCAGGCAAGAATGGTGGTATTGCTACTCATGAAATATAAGAGTTCTTTCTGCGAAAAAAATTATTAACCACTTGTATTCCATCTACTGGTTTTGGCAGCCATGTTCCCCTGAGGATTCTTTTGGTTCCCCCCAGAATGTTAAATGTTCTCTGAAGGCTGAGATGACAGTACCCATATTTTGGGTAGAGTGGAAGGCACCAAATGTAAGAATAAGTAGCAGCTTAATTTTTCTGCATTTCTTTGTGTGTGTGTGTGTGTGTGTGTGTGTGTGTGTGTGTGTGTGCTTTTAATGGAAACCACTGTTGTTATTATGGAGGATTTTCTTTCTTTCTTTTCCTTCCTTCCTTCTTCCCTTCCTTCCTTCTTCCCTTCCTTCCTTCCTTATCTCTCATCTTCCTCTTTGGCCAACTAACCATGAGCCTAAAAGCTGCCTCCTTTCTAATCTATGTGTTATGATAATGCTAACAGATGACAGTTACCATAGATAACAGCAGAAAGCACGAAAGTAAAGAAAACATGTATGCACAAGGTCTGATTGTGAAAAACAGCCATGACTGCCTTCTTCTAAAAGAAAAGGGAAAACAAAGCATCATTTAATTTCATTACCACTATCACTCCTGCATTTAAAGTAATTCAAAAATTACTTTGAAGAGATGAAAAGTAAAAGAAGGAAATTGGCTTCAGGTAGACTATTAATAAATGAAAAAATATATCAGCCAAAGAAAATTAAACACTTAGAGTAAAGCTTTAGAACTATTTGAATATATTTCTTCTTCTCTTCCTCTTCCCCTCACCTTCCCTCTTCCCTCTTTCCTCTCGTATTTTTTTTTCCACACTGTCCACACTAAAACACAATCAGTCTTTCTCTGGAGAGTATGTTTTTTCTTTATTCCTAAATCAACACAGTTGGGAGAATTTAAAAACTGGAGCTAAATTAAAGGCCAAATCCAGACACTACTTTTATTTAGGCTAAGTTAAACTGAAACAATGAGTCATGATGATAGTTAAACTGACAGAAAATAATAACATTTTAAGGTTAGAGAAACTAAAGGCCACTTACACTAACAAGACTGGGATTCAATGGTGAGACTGAATGTGTGTGTTTGTGTGTGTGTGTGTTTACAAAGAAGATGTTTCCACAGCATTACATTTAATACATTTGAAATAGGTAACAAACATGAAATGTCAACTTCATTCTAACCTCCATGGGCATATCATGAGGTATCCCAGCATATCTTCAGTTTTCAACATTAAGGAAAGGTTTAGAACGGACAACAGAAGTAGAGACCTAAAAGTTTATACATATGTATGCTTTTTAAAAAGTAGCTTGGAATCACATTCTTCTATATAAGCTTAGATCTTATGTCAATCTTCAACTAGGTAAACATAAGGACTGAGTAGATGGGGTTCATGCTTTCCCCAAAATTTGGTAGTAAAAAACATAATTCTCTAACGATAAAAAACAAACAAACAAAAAAACAAACTTAGGATCAAAACACTATGGACAAAATCAGAAAGATATATATGTAAAAGCAGAATGGTTCCTCGGGTCCTTAAGAATTTAATATAACCTGGGGCACCTGGGCGGCTCAGTGGGTTAAAGCCTCTGCCTTTGGCTCAGGTCATGATCCCAGGGTCCTGGGATCGAGTCCCACATCGGGCTCTCTGCTCCGTGGGGAGCCTGCTTCCTCCTCTCTCTCTCTCTGCCTGCCTCTCTGCCTACTTGTGATCTCTGTCTGTCAAATAAATAAATAAAATCTTTAAAAAAAAAAAAGAATTTAATATAACCTGTTTGAAGGTATTAACATACCTAAAAACAATGTCAGTCAGAAAGGAATTCTAGGCATCCAAAATAGGGAGGGAGAAAGGAAGGAGGACTGAGATGGGATGGACAGAGGAAAGAATCAGAAAAGTAGACTCAGCCAAAATGACCAAGGGCCTGGACACACTGGCAAAGCTATTTCCCAGGTGGAGATGGATGCCTGAAATTACAGCCAACAGAAGCCAGTCCCATCCTTATTGTTGTAGGTGTTTTCGCTATAAATATCTAATTTAGATAACTCCCTCATTCTAATAACATCCTTACCAACATCTTTTTTAAAAAGATTAATTAATTAATTAATTAATTTATGGAGAGAGAGAAAAAGAGAGAGGGAGCAAGCATGCTCATGTGAGTAGGGGGAGAAGGAGAAAGAAGGAGAGAGGGGGAGAGAGAGACTCTCCAGCAGACTCTCCGCAGAGCAAGGAGCCCCATGAAGGACCCAGTACCACTAGCCCACGATCACAACCTGAGCTGAAACCAAGTGTCAGACACCCAACTGACTAAGCCACCCAGGCACTCCTTTACCAACATCTTTAAGGCAATTATTTGGATTTTCATATGAATCTACTTACAGGAAGAGAAAAAGGATGTTTTGCCATAAGGATTTTCAGTATTCTGAACTGAGTAGTAGTTATTCTTTATTTTAAAACTACACATTTAAGTTTTGGTTAAACAAATTAATCTCTTAATAAGTGGAATTATTGGATCATATGGTATTTCTATTTTTAGTTTTCTGAGAAAACTCTACACCATTTTCCACACTGGCTGTACCAATTTACACCACCAAAAACAGTGCACAGGGGTTCCTTTTTCTCTGCATCCTTACTAATACTCATTACTTCTTTTATTTTTGATTTTAGCTATTTTGACAGGTGTAAGGTGATATTTCAATGTGGTTTTAGTATTTATCCAAAGAAAATGAAAATAATAATTCAAAAATATATAGGCACTCCTATGTTTATTAAAGCTTTATTTACAATATCTGAGATATGGAAGCAACCTGTGTTTATCAATAGATGTGACACACACACATGGATATTATGCAGCCATTAAAAAGAATGAGATCTTGCCATTTGCAACAACATGAAATGACCTAGAGGGTATTATGCTAGATGAAATAAATCAGACTGAGGAAGACAAATACCATATGATTTCATTCACATGTGGAATCTTAAAAAAACAAAACAAATGAACAAACCAACAAAAAGCAGAATCAGACCTATAAATATAGAGACCAAACTGCTGGTTGACAGAGGTGAGGAGGTAGGCAGACAGGCAAAATGGGTGAAAGGGAGTAGGAGATACAGGCTTTCAGTTATGGAATACTAAGTCACGGGAATAAAAGGCACAGTAAAGGGAATGCCATCAATGATATTATATAGCACTGTATGCTGACAGATGGTAGCTACACCTGTGGTGAGCAGAGCATAACCTACAGAGATGGAGAATCACTTTGTTGTACACTTGAAACTAACGTAACATTGTGTGTCAAGTATACTCCAAAAACTAATTAATTAATTAATTAATTAATCTCTTGAGCTTAGATGAAGTGAATCTCCCGACAGAAAGACAGATCTGCTCTCAGGGCCCTGGTAAAATCAGATTTACAAGCCTGTGAGATCTCTGATCATCGAGTTAATGAATGCTCTTCTGTAAGGTGCCTTGAAAACCTTTCTTATGAAGAAAAGCACACTGTCATCCCTGTCAGTTCTCAGTTCAAAAGTCACTGCCTTAGCAGACCTTTTCTGATCATTATATCTAAATTAGCTCATCATAGTCACTGTTTATGATACAGATTTATTTTCTTCGTAGCACATTCTATCTTAAATGGTCTTGTCTGTCTACCTCTACTAGAATACAAATTCTGTGAGAGCCTACCTTGCTAATCAATGTATCTCTAGCCCCTAAACAAAGTGTACATCATAGAAAATAACTTTTAAATGTTAGTTTAAGGTTAAATAAATGAAAGACAGAGGAAGTATGCCTGGTTTCTGGAAGTATAAGCAGCAGCAATTTGATGAGAAGAAAACCTTAGTTGTGGTGCAATCCTAAAAGATGTACCAATTTGAGGAGAGAAGGGAATAATTAAATGACATTTTGGACTATATGGAATTAAGCAAAAATGTAAGAATAGTTTTAGCTATTTTATTTAGAAATATAGAAAACTGGACCAAATGCTGAGCGATTGAGTTGAAAGAGAAGTTCACTTTCTCTAGCCAAACATGATTTTAATATGAAAACTACTCTTCTGTCCTTGTTTTTGTCCTTATCCTAGCAAACAAGTAACAAAAACAGCAGTTACACTGCAAGCAGAGATGCAGAAGAGAGGGCATTAATCCACAGATTAAAATCTCTGTTGAAAATCTAAGTTGTACCTAGAAATTTTCATTTTATTTTTTTATTGTTTTCTTAATTTCACAGTAAATTTATCACAATTTTATAAAAATAAAAGTTACATATTTTGTTAATGTTTTGGTGGCATGGGACTGACAGTCTCCAAAAAGGCCATTAAAATTCATTTCTTCAACATTCAACATATACATAGAGAACCTATCATGTACTAGATATTGGACAAGCATCTGGAAACCCAGGAATGAACAAATTGGGCACACTCACCGCTTTCATGGAATTTATAACCCAGAGGATTTCTGTAAGAAATAACTAATCTTCTATGACCCAGTTGTTTTAGTCTTCTTAACAGCCTAACTCAGTCAGAATTTAATTGCTGAACAGTTAACACCTGAGATTTCTGAATAAATTTTTGAAATAATCTAACAAATAAAGAGATGGGGAGAGTAATGGAAAAGAGCACAGGCTTGAGGATGGGAGACTGGTTCCTGCCCTGGCTCTTCTACCAGTCATTGGATAGCTTTGGGCAAACTCTATATCCCCGTAGGCCTCTCCCTGGAGATGAAGGACTGGATGACAGAGCTGCTAAAGTTCCATTCAGACCTGTGGGTAGCTCTCTGATTTATTCGGTTAACACATTACACATTTATATATGAACAGAAATAAAATGGGGACATGCAGCAAGAAATGGTCTTGTGTGAGCACACAAACTTCTCCTGATCCCTCGATTTTTTTTTTTTAAGATTTTATTTATTTATTTATTTGACAGAGATCACAAGTAGGCAGAGAGGCAGGCAGAGAGAGAGGGGGAAGCAGGCTCCCCACTGAGCAGAGAGCCCGATGCAGGGCTCGATCCCAGAACCCTGGGATCATGACCTGAGCCGAAGGCAGAGGCTTAACCCACTGAGCCACCCAGGCGCCCCGATCCCTCGATTTTGAAGGAGTAGTGCAATGCTTTCTTCAGGACATTAAAAATTTGTCATCCATTTAATCAAAGCTTGACATTTCTTCTTTGGGAAAGATCACAACAACAAACAACTGTTTCTGATACACACTTTTAAAAACATTTATAGGAAATTATATAAAGCAAATTATATAAAGAAAATTCTATGAGGTGGTTGTTTTTCAACCTGAGATCCATTTGGATAGCCACAGAATTCACCATGTTTCAATATTTAAAATTAGTCTGTAGAAGCTGTAAATCAAAATCCACTTTCTTCAAAACCTGATTTTTCCATTTCCATCAGTTTGTTATTATAGGATTAGTATCACTGCTGAACTGGTGTCATCTGTATTTAAACTAAACATGAATTATTTGTGGAAAAAAAATAACAAGGGATGGATGTTGCAAAGTTAAATAAAAATATTTCAGTGAAGAATCTGAGTCATTACAAATAGTAAATCAAATAGTAAATTTTGATGTTTATTTCAAAACGTTTTTTTAAATCTAATAATGTTACTTTCTTTTTTTCTTTTAAAGATTTTATTTATTTATTTGACAGACAGAGATCACAAGTAGGCAGAGGCAGGCAGAGAGAGGGGGGGAAGCAGGCTCCCCGCGGAGCAGAGAGCCTGATGTGGGGCTCAATCCCAGGACCCTGGGACCATGACCTGAGTCGAAGGCAGAGGCTTTAACCCACAGAGCCACCCAGGCACTCCAAATAATCTTACTTTCTTAAGAAAGAATTATATAAACAATAAATATAGCTGAACAACTTTTTGTTTTGTTTTTGTTTTCTTTTCATCAATTCCAAATTCGCTAATTAGAAACCTATGAATAAATCACTTATACAGATAATAATGTTTATTAATGCTACCCATTTTTTTTAAAAGTGTTCCTAAAACTTTTACATGATTTACAGTTGGAAAAAAAAAAAAACATTAGAATGCATAGGAAATGCTTTTGATGTAAAGAATGATACAAATCCTTAAGTCCATCTAAATCTACCAACTAGTCTTTCCAAAATTAAACAAGAATAGAAGAAATATAGCTTTTTTCATGGTGTTGTTAAATTAAAAAAAAAAAAAAAACAACTCCCATTTTTGCTGGCATTTTCTTTTCTTGTTTGGGCCAGAATTACAAACAGGAAAGCAGACTAGGAGGAAATTTTAAATAGTGGGAAAAACACATTATTTAAGCTCCTTTGAATTTAAAATAAGAACAATTTTTCCAGTTATCAATTCAGTGCTTTTTATTTTAAAAAGAATCATTAAACCATTCTTTTACTGTTGCTTACCTAATTCTTTTTCCAAGAATAATGAAGTCTTACTATAATAGACTACAGATCTTAAGAAATCATTGGTTTATCCCACAACAGCTGGCATTTCAATCATACTAGAAAGACATCCTTCCACTTAGAATATTGGAAAAAATAGACTCTACACTCTCTGTAACAGGTTTTAGGCAATAAGTTCAGGTTAATGTTGTTTAAATTATCAAAAGTCCTTATTTTAAACACACATATTCTCTTTTCAGTGATTATCATTATTACTTAGATCTTGACTGGCAACAAAGGAATTCTCAGGAATTTCTGGGAAAATGACATGAATGGAATGAGGTACTATTTTGGAAATGTCTAATTTATTTCAATTCAATAAATATTTAGAAAACATCTATTTTTTCAGGTGGCAGAAACCTAGAAATCATAGTGCTCTTGTGGGAGACCAATTCTCCTGTTATAGCAATCAGGAATTATTTTCCTAGAAGAAATTCTAATAGGGTAGGTATGCAACTCTAACCCCAAAGAATGACAAATCCACAAACCAAATACATTTTTAAGGTAAGTAACTTTTACTGTTTTCAAATTCTTATTAATATTTGTCTGCATCATTCTTTACTTTTCTTGTCATCAGATAAGCCATGACTATCATCAAAGGTTTAAGAAAAAAAATTATAAAATTAAGAAAAACAAAATAAAGAAAATCATTTCTGTTAACATTTTTATCTTCTGTTTTTACAAATTAGTAAGATCATTCTTTTGGCTTTAATAGGAAAAGGCAGAGTTTACTGTAATCATAGTTTGAGAACCGCTAACGCTGCCCACATAGTTCCTGTCAGGCAGACCAAAAAAAGGTCAAAGGGGAATATTTCTCCCACAAGTACTTAACCAAAGTTATATAACTCTAGGTAAATCACAGAACTTCTTTTGATCTCAGGTGCTGGAGTGGAGGGGTAGAGGATGTCCTAGACCACATAAATTCTAGACACCTTGTCATGGTAATTTGTAAAGATTAAATATTCAAAATTAACTGTAGGTTTATCTCAGTAGATGAATAAAGCAAGTATTTATCATATGAAAGTAAATGCTATGGTAAAAGTACTTAGACTTTCATTTATGAATCAGGAGAAGATCTGACATTCTCAAGTTCTAATGTTGTCTGTAGTATGAGCACATTTTAAGAAATGTGAAGAACTCTTGGCTCACTCTTTCCCTATTATCAACTCTTTTTCATGACTTTACAAAAGCAATTCAAGCTCACTAATTACAAAATAGGATCCAAGTTTGGTGATTATTGGAAGCTTAAGAGGAAGAAGTTTTTAAGAACTGAAAGTGTCCCATGCCACACTCAGTTGCTTTGTGAAACACTTAATTCTTGATTCAAGACTTTTTCAAATAAGTACTGAATAATGAACTAATTATTGTAGATCCTATGATGGATCATCATTCTCCTTTCCTCTAACTAAGGTCCACTCAGTTTTTAGGAGTCAGCTTAATTTAAGCAGAACCTCCCCCAGAAAGCCCTCCTTAGGGTCTCAGTCTGATTTGGCTATCACTGTGCATGTTTGCATCCCAGCGTTATAGTCAAAGTATGTTTAAATAAATAAAAATCTAACACATTAAACAAGGAGGACTGCAGACCCAATAAATAAAGCATGGCCATGAAAGCCCTGCATTAATTGCCAGACATTAAATTCTTGGATGTTGGAGAAGCCAAAGTGGCCCTAAGGGCAAGACTGAAACAGCCAGAGTAGTAGCTTGAGACACTGGTTAGTAACCAACTGTAAGGAATAATTTTAATGTTTACTAATATATACCTCCTGAATATCAGCTTTGTCTTTTTTTTTTTAAAGATTTTATTTATTTGTCAGAGAGAGAGGAGAGCGAGCGAGCACAGGCAGACAGAATGGCAGGCAGAGGCAGAGGGAGAAGCAGGCTCCCCGCCAAGCAAGGAGCCCGATGTGGGACTCCATCCCAGGACGCCGGGATCATGACCTGAGCCGAAGGCAGCTGCTTAACCAACTGAGCCACCCAGGCGTCCCATATCAGCTTTGTCTTACTGAAACATCTGTCAGGGTGTGCTATAATTTATAGACTTTTTTTTTTTAATGTCTCCCACCTAAATAGTAAAGTCCTTAAGAGAAGAGACTATATTTTATTTTCCTATTTTCTTTGTATCCCCAAGAGTTAGAACAGTGCCCAACATAAAACAGATACTCCATAAATATCAGTCAGGCTAATATATGAAATGTCACATATCAGCTAAGAAACTAACCAGCTTTTACAACTTAAAATTCTATAATTCTACTTTACAGTACATTTACCTTCTTTAAAATTATCAAGGGTATAATACAGTGGTCATGTAATTTTACAGGACATTGGAATTAAAATGCTTTTGAGTTCTTGAGAAAACAAAGCATTTTATTGTCAGTAAGGTTTAAGTTGAGAGCAATAAGACTCTAAAATCTTCTCCATTCTATAAATGTCATTGTAAGGTATTGTTCAGGGTGGTTATAAACATGACGCAAAGTCATCTGATGTTGAGATTTTTATGTTGAGTCAGCAGAAGTGCTTGTAGTAGGTCTGATTTCCTGAATCCTAGTCACAGATGTCGCATACTCTATTATACTGAAGGGCAATTAAAAATGTCTCCTTTCTGTATTATGGGCTAAAGAGAATTATACATTTGCAGTGATCCAAGGGTTGCACATATGATGAACACTGCCACCTGAAATATATCAATACCAACTTAATTATAATCCTAATTATATTCCTTACAAGGAACACCTATTGCTAACATGGGAATTTACTCATTATTAAAGAACACAGTATTGTGTGTTATGCTGCATATTTGAGAAATAAACCACAGTGCCTGCCGTCTTCCCATCAATCAAAGATACTTCAGCTTAGTATAGATGTACTACAAAATCTAGAAGCACTACTGATGTTATTTGTAAAGTGACACACGAGTTATAAATTCATGACATTACAGTTCAAGGTTCAATGACCACATCTATCACCTACATTGGGGAAATATGTAAGAAAAAAGAAAGGACTCTTCTTTGAGACCCTGAGATGCAATAGCAGAAGAAATGGTCTGAAAGGAGGGAAAGTTGTTTTACCATCTGAACACAGAGAGAAGGATAACTGCCCCTACACATATATTTAGTAGTGGTATTCTTACAGATACTATCATAGGCAAAAATAAAAGGATGGAATGGCAGCTAAAATAGGTGTGACACTGTTTTGAAAAAGTTGCCATATTCACTTTTGGTTTTGTGTCTTCCACTTATTTAAAAAAAAAAAAAAAAGAAGAACCTGAGTTACTGAGAGACGGAGAATGACATAGTAAAAACAAGTGAGCAAAATGCAGATAGGAATGATTTGGGATAAAATGAATTGAGGGGTCAGGCCACAAAGTAGCAGGTAGAAACCTAAGGTATGGTATGAATTCTAGCGATTCCCACTATTCAGAGCTACAGAAGAAACAGTTTACAGTTTCACGATGTCCATCAGATAAAAAAAAAAAAAAAATCAGTTGCATAGGTATAAAAAAGCTTTTCCTGATGCACAAATCTAAGTGCAAATCTTCCCATGGGTACTCATTAATGGAACACCCGATTTGATTTAGTGAACTATATACCCTTGCGATAGCATATTTTTATGAACATTTCTTTTTAAAGTCCTCAATGCCAAGTAATGATATAATGCCAAAGCATAGTTTAATAAAAGCAATTGAACAATGGTCTAAGAATGGAACATGATGAAATTCTGCTTCACCCAGGGATAAAATGTTGAAACCTTTAGTTATGTTTGGGTCTAGAGTAATCGGATATGAATATTCCATTTTGCAGCTGAGCATCTGATGAAAACTGAGCTTTTGATAACGGTTTTGGTAACAGCAGAGTTCTGATTTTATACCATTTGACAAGAACATGGAAAGTAGAAATCATATACTGCTTACTAGAAGGATTCAACAAATATTTATTGAGCACATAATGTGTGCCAGGCACCATTCATTGAAACATGGAAATACTAATGAGTTTAAACAAACATATTAAGTACCAACAAACTGTACTATTTCCGTGTTTACTGTAGCTAAAGAAGCCCTATACAAGACAAAAATGAGTATCTTAGGGGCCAATGAGAAGGTTAGTAACCTTTTCCTTGAGTCTCTCAATTAATCTTTTTTTTCAGATATCAGAATTGCCATATTTAAGTAAACATGTTTTCAAAATATAAATTATAAACATTGTTTTAAATACAAATTATAAATCTTCATGGCTGATATAAGAAATAGATCCAAGAAATGTAATTTTGTAAGAAGGTAAGCAAGCTACTGTGCGTTAAAAGGAGGCATGAGATGGTATATGAAGAAAAAAAAAAAAAAAAACTTTCTTTTGACTCTCCTCCTTGCCTGTTTCTCAGATGGCTCTCCTCGGCTCCCCAAACATTCACAGGACAAAGAAAACGGAATGGGAATTCGAGGAGTCTCTGATCACCAGGATAAGAATTAGATCAGTAATTCTTGTTTCCTCTATACTTGACATCTGAGACCATATGTGGCAAAGAACATCTGTGAAGGCAAGGAAGGGAGGGAGGGGAAATGGAAGGAAGGAAGGTAGGAAACAGGAAGGAAGGAAAGAATTGAAGAATTGACTCTCAATGCAAAGATTATCCATTTTTCTAATTCAACTCTGTCCTTTCTTTGAAATTAAAAAAACAATAACTTATGTTAACATATTTTCAAAGCCTGCCTTACCCTGTCCTTAACATATGTTAGGAAGTCCAATAATTCAATTTTTTAAGTCCAACAGTAATAATACCTATTTTCAACAATATTCAGTGAACATGTGCTTCTTCCTATTCTTACTAGTATTGATAGAACAGAACACATCCTTTCTAGTAAATGTGTTATGAGGCAGAAGGTGAACTATTAACCCCTTGCGATTTTTTCTCAATCTGCCTTTGGCCTGTTTTTAAAGGAGAATTCAGTATTTCTTTTTACATTACTCTCTAAATTAAAGCATCACGTATATAGGAGCAAAGTCAAGGGTTAAATATCTTTGCAAGTGAGAGAGATTTAAACTGTTCCTTGGTGGGGTGCCTAGGTGGCTCAATTGGTTGAATGGTTGAGCGAGCGAGCGGTTGAGCATCCTACTCTTGGTTTCAGCTCAGGTCATGATCACAGGGTCATGAGATCAAGCCCCGCGTCAGTCTCCATGCTCAGCAGGGAGTTGAGATTCTCTCACTCTCTCTCTCTCTCTTTCAAATAAGTAAACAAATCTTTCAGAAAAATTATTCCTTGGTAACATGCTGTTGATTACAAGAAGCCCAACATATGTGAATGAATTGGTACAAATATATCATTACTCCTAGGAAAGCTTTCAAAGCAAGCTAGCAGTTCTCACTGTTGATCTATAAGAGTATAAGGACGTTTGTCCACTTAAACAACCTTAAGTGTTAACTTCAAAATAGATTTTGGCTAGCTGTTTCAAAATTAAAAAGGCTACAGATAAGATTTATATGTGTTGTGGATAGTTTATCTTTCATGCCTAACCTATTTCGAGAATTGAGTTATGCCCTGAGAGAGCCTCAATTTTTAAATTATTATGTTAGACCCAATTACTTGCATGATACTACATAGAGAAATGTTAACCTAGATTACTGAAGGCTAATTTCCTATTGTATTAATATAGCCAAAGTTGCCAATGAATTCTCAGGATAATTTATTTGTCAAGTAAACTTTCAAAAGACCTAAGAAAGAAAATCATATTTACAAGTATGCCAACTTCAATTTCAAGGTCTACAAGGAGATCACAGTAAAAGGTAATAAAACACAAAATCACTTTTACTTTTGTTTGAATGCAACAAACAAAATCAAATCTTCTCGATCTAGGTTTTGCCAGATATATGTGACGAGGAAAATTTAAAAAAAAAAAAAACCTATATACATAGAAACACTGATATATTCCCTACTTTTCAAAAAAAACCAAATCTGTGCCTCAGTAAATGTAACACTCCAGCTTTATCAAGCTCAGCCCCACAAGTTATTCTTAGAATGAATTATATGGTATCTACCAGAGGATGTTTTCTATAAGTATTCTTAAGAGAACTGACTATGTAAAGTATACCAGTAATAAATCTCTAATCTATGCATAACAGCATCAAATATAGAAAATATGTTCATATAGAATGTATCTACCAGTTAGGGCTCAATGTGATAATAACTATAACTATAAAATTGGAAAACAAATGTATGTAATAGAATAATATTTGCTTTAATTTTCCCAGTTTATGTGTTCTACTTAATTGCCAGAAGATATTATTATTTCTCTTCATTTAAATAATTTTCTGTTTATGTGAATTTTATTGTTTCATAATCACATCTTAAGTGTTATGATTCACAAAATATCCATAAGCATCTCTTCAATCTGGATAAAATTTTTAAGGAAAGCTTGTCTTTGAAAAATAAAAATTCTATCAAGAACTGAATATGACGCCTGCAATAAATAACCATAACTGCTCTAAGATATTACATTGTGTTCCCATATTTCCCTTGTGGCTGCTTTGCTGGTCCTTCTTTCCATGCCCTGCACTCCTCTGTTTTTCACACACACACACACACACACACACACAGAGGAAAGTTCTGTGGACAATTCTCTTTAAAATCACATATGTTTGTAGTGCCTCTCTTGCTCAGTTGATGGAGTATGCAACTTCTGATTTCAGGATTGTGAGTTTGAGCCCCACATTAGGTATAGAGATTACTTAAAAATAAAAAATTCTTAAGGGGCAGCTGGATGGCTCAGTCGGTTAAGCATCTGACTGATCTCAGCTCAGATAGTGATCTCGGGGTGGTGAGATTGATCCCTGCATCAGGCTCTGTGCTGGGTGTGAAGCCTGCTTAGGATACTCTTTTCCTTCTCCCTCTGTCCCTTACGCTCGCTCTCACTCTTAAAAAAAAAAAATCCTTAAATAAAATAAAATCTGCATATTTTCACTAGTTACACTGCCTACTTCCATTATCATGACTATGTAAATTAATCCTGGACCTTTCTAGCTGTGACATCCAGACCATGTATTCAATGTCACCTAAATGATTAGCAATATTGGCATTTGGACTTGACAAAGCTCTATTTTCTTTTCTTTTCTTTTTAAGTATTTATTTATTTGAGAAAGAGAAAAGAGAGTAAGAGTGTGCAAGAGAAAGTATGAGTAGCGGGGAGGGGCAGAGGGAAAGAGAGAAGTAGACGCGCCCCGTTGAGCACGGAGCCTGACATGGGGTTCGAACCCAGCACCCTGACATCATGACCTGAGCCAAAGGCAGACGTTTAACTGAGCCACGCAGGCATCCCAACAAAGCTCTATTTCTTTAATCCTTCCAGTGTTCTCTAACTCAATAAACCATGTTACCAGTCTACCAATAGCTGAGGATCAAAATTTCAGAGCAAACTTCTACTTTTTCACAGCCCATCTACCAGAAATCAAGACTAGTTAATTATACAGAGGAGTCCGTTTTTCTTAAGAAAAAGAGTATTACCATGGGAGTGCAAGGCCACAGAACTCAAGCTAAATGATAAAAGAAATGTTCTGGGGCCCAAGTCACAAATATGAAATAGTAAATCATTCTGTCTTCCAGTTCTATTATCTAAGACCCAGTTTGCCTAACTATGCAACTATGCTTGAATTTTCAGTTGTTTTTGTTGGAAAAAGACATTGTATTTGAAAGCATTTCATACACAGTGTTTAATAAGCTAGACAGTGACAGCTATTGTACACACATAAAAACTACTCTAGTCTATGGAAACTTTATTACAGTTCTGTATCCAGTCTGTGCTCTTGTGGATATCAAATACTCACATTTGGATCAATTGACTACAAATTTAGCCAATTAAAAATTCTCCAAGACGATCTGAATTCTGAAGATTAGTTTGTTTATATGAGTTACTGGGACTTAGTAATTAACTTTCAAATGGTGGCCAATGTGACTCTTGGCAAATAGCATAGTTTAACTAAAACCCTAATGCCTCTACAGTTTGACAAATAGCAAAATAAAAAGGTTACACCAGTTTCAAATATGTCTCTAGATAAGAGAGATCTTGGCAAAAATTAGAAGATATGGGGTAAATTTATCCCATAGCTCTTTGTAAGTTTATCCACTAATAAGAAAATATTTTAAAATTGCATTTATGAGTTTGGAATTTTATGTTTGAAAATTACAATATGTAACATGGGCTCTTACAAAGAAATTGGGGGGTTTTGAAATTCAAACCCAATTATCAAGGCAAAACATTTCAAAGACTAAACCAGACAAATCTAGGAAAAATTTGAAACTTTCCTCCTGCAAGACTTTCACCTAGGGACTTTAGAACTTCCACTGAAATTACAGTAATCTTTCCCTAACTATAAATTCCCCTCATGTGAAAATAAGTAGATATATATTTGTATACTTTTTTGTCGCTGCAAGAATTCTTGATAAAATACATGTGAATCATGAGTGACTCCAAGTTTTAAAATAAAAAAATTGGTAGTTACTGTATAAGCCATTTATTCAACACGCATTTATTAAGTGCCATGTACTTTGTGCCATGCATTCTGCTGGGCCCTCAGGGTGAGAGACAGACTCTCAAGCCGGCACATTAGCCAAAAGCAGCTCATAAAGAAAATAACCCTTGACAAGTTTTATTTGCCCAGAAGGTACAGTCTGCATTCTGTGATAGCCAGCCCTAAGCAGTAACTTTTAAGCACAAGAATATTTAAGAATCAACTAAATTAGACTAAAGGAAAAACAAATAGAGTGTTTATATAAACATTAAAACCATTCTGTATTTAAGAAAGCCATTAGATACCTACTGTAAGAACGAGGAATGGATGGAGACATCGAAGAAGTTCTCCTGCCTTCCTGCAGCATTCACTCAATTGCTTGATGCATGTTACCATAAGCAAGACAGTGTTGTGTGAGGATTAAGCATGATAATGGTGAAGTTGTAGAAGGTAAAGATCTGATTTTAGTACATCAATCAAATGTGTATATGTTACAACTACAATGCAGCAAAAAGAAAGGTAAACCGAATCTCTGCTTTCATAGCTGGACCTAATAGGGATGAGGCAGAAGAGGCATCTAGGGTCCAAGAGTTAAAGAGACTCTAACTCTCCAGGGTGAGGGTAGGGGTGGGGGTGGGGGGGAGTCATGCACTTACTGACTCAGCATTTGCAAGACACAGAGTGAATGCCTTCTTAAATTTTGAGACCCAGGTACTAACATTTTATGTCAACTTTCCCAAGGGACAGAATGGTTCTGCAAGTTTCCTACTTTCACGGGGAACCTGGGTATGGTGACTACAGCCAAACAAATTTTTTGTTAAACATTAACCTATAAAGATGTATGTGTTTTCTGTATAATTCTTCATTGTAATGATTAACGTAAAATGAATTAACAAATATTTCACCGAAACCACAAGAGAAGAATATTGGAAAAGTTTTATTGAGAAAGGAATAATCCTCTATTTTAATATATGGTATGAAAGACTTTATTGATTTTCTCTTAAATTGGTGTGCTCTTCTTACTAGTTTGTTTAAGTGAATATGAAAATGGGCATTATGTACATATTTACCTAATTATTATTCACCTAAACATACATTTATATTGATTGACTTAAAATTCTAGTTCTCTATAAGGTGTTAACTTCAAAAGCAAACTCTCTTACTATGAGAGTTTTCAAGAATATAAACATTAATAGTGGATTCAGAATACTCTTCACAAATCCTGTTGCCTAACAGTTACAGATTCATGTATCATTGTCTCTCAGCAGACTGTAAACTACTGAGTAAAATGAAACCTCGTAAGAAAACTGCCATGACATGCTAGTGCTAGTCTTCTTTTTTCCTGATAGGCTTACAAGTTGACTCTTAGTTATTTTAGCATTTCCTACAACAGATAGGATAATGCCTTTCATAGAGTAGTCATTTAATAAAAGTAAAAACAAAACAAAACATAACAACCAAAAACCTTAATTCGTACTGGGATTATTTTGTATTCTATGTAATTGGAACATTTAAAAATAGTATTTCTACACAAAGATGAATAATTTTGTATTTAATCTTTTTAATAAAAATGGCTATCAGATAAATATGCTCACATATTCAGCTGATAATAAAACTGATTAACTTGAAACCAATTTATTTAGGTCTAAGAAAGAATATCTCATTTTTATAGTACTGGCATTAAAATACTATCACTTCTTAGTCATACAAAATTTAGACTCCCCTATAAATGCTAATCATCTCTTAATAATAATGGTTTAAATATACTATTTAACTTAAATTAGGAAGATGATTTCTAACAATTGAGCTAATGTGTGAAAAAAACAGCATGTTTCAAACAAATATTCAAAAAGAGAACCTCAAGAGTGAATCATAATAGTACCGAATATCTACTACTAAATGTTGGAATACTAATCCCATTGAGTATCTAGCATTCAATGTTGACTCAAACTTTATGTTTAAAAAAATTGACTTGTTCATGAAAAATGTTAGCAAGAGATGCTCTAGAGACTTAATCTGTTTCATTATATTATGAGAAAAGAAAGATTATATTATGAGTTTAAATATAATCTCCCCCTTTCTTTACCTCAACTATGTTCCTCAAATTTTACCTTTTAAGACTACCTTTGAATATCTTTTTAATAGAGTTAACACAAACTTGTTAAGTCTTGCCTTGTGGCTAAATTGAGGATTAGATGAGAGCCAAATGGGAGGGTGGTTTTTGTGATGTGGGGTAAGCATGTATGTGTGAGTGTGTGCTCATGTGTATGTGCCTATTAACTCTTCAAATAATCCAGGAAAACAGAAAAAATGCTGAATGGGAGTTTTGTGGGCAGGACTAGCCACAGAACAGAACCTTTGCTGTGCATTGTTAGTGAATTTCCAAAGGTTCCTGCTATACAATGAAGCTACAGTCTGGGGAAGGCCACCCTCCGAAAAGAGTGTGTTTGTGTGCACACGTGTGTGTGTGTGTGTGCACAAAATTAAAAAAAAAATTTGTAACATCTCTATTGATTACCATTTTCCCTTCCTGGAAACAATCTTCAAAAATGGAGGTTTCTGGCATTTAAATTACTGGGTAGTATTTAACTAATAAACTAAAAAATACTCTGGAGTCTGGATGACAAGGTCAAGAAAGAGGGTGTAATTTAAGAGTCTGAACCTTACTGATATGCAGCTCCATTCAGCCACATAAAAGGGAGTCTGGAAAACCCCTAACTGTTACCTATCGATACCCAATCGTCTACCAAATCCTTTTAACTACAACTCAGTTATGATGAATACTTTTAAACTACAATGAATCTACAGTGTTTACAACTCAAATTATATATTGCCATTTCATTCAAAGTCCTTTCGCCTAAAGTCTTGCCTGGCAGCTGAATTCTTTCTTTCTTAGCTGTATAAAGTGTAATGCAACATTGAACAAAGCCTCACAGAACACAATAAGATAGCGATGGTCAATGGAGAAAGGCAGGGAAAGTAAATGTATCATTATTTTAAAGACTTTGAAGTATCCCTGGAGGATAAATTTCAGGGAAAGGGTAAAAGGAAAGCATATTTAAGTGAGTAGTCAGATTTCCTAAGTCACCAAAGCAGTCAAAGGGCACATATTCATAGCTGGGCTGTATAGCTAAGGCTTAAAAATCCTATCAGGGAGTTTAATGACAGTGAAAGTTGTGTACATATATATATGTATACATATATACATATACATCCATTTATATATATATATATATATATATATATATATATATATATATATGGGGTTTTTTGTTTGTTTTGTTTTGTTTTGCCTGCCTGTATGTGTGTGTGTGTGTGTGTGTGTGTGTGTGTGTGTGTGTGTGTGTATATATATATATATATATGAATGAGTTATTGCTGGTGACGGACTTTTCATATTCCACTGGGCCTAACTAGGAACTAGGTAGGAGAGATTAAGTCTAGATTAAATTCTCAAACTGTGTTTAGCAACTAAGCTGGATCTCGTAAATGAAGACCTATTGTTCCTAAATGCAAAATGATAGGGTTTGACAATTCCAATGCATTAAAGCACTAACTGAAAATTATATAAAGAGATCAGCAATATAGTAATTTCCATTATAATTTAGTGTGTTTGTTCATTCTTATATAGTATATATGTGTGTATTTAAACATTTTCCACATTGCAAAGGTTTAAGGTAAAATATATTTATAAACACACGAGAGAAGGGTAGATTACAACAGATATCTTTAAAGAGAAATTAGTAAATGTATTTTACACATCTTAAAGAAAGCAAAACATGAGTCTAACTTGAATGTAAAATCAGAAAAATAATATAGTTTCAAAGTGGTCTTAATCACCACCAGATGCTTAATCAGTTTAAATCATATTACTAGAATGGATTCCTGATGCCCTCCTGTGTTTTTGGTACCTTAATTGTTTGATCTCTTCTAAAATAAAAGCATAATTTTTGCTGCTGTTGTTTCCCCCCCACACACTAAGTATTGGGACAACCAGACCAACAGAGATGTGAAAACCTATAATTTTTCTCTTTAAAATCATTTGGGCAGTAGTTCAAAAATCTGCTTTTAAAGTGTTGAGGATATAGATAGGTGTCTCTCAGCCGTAGAATATGCTCTTCTTGAACCCATCAGGAGTTGTGGGCATGCTGGCCAAATTCCTACATTATGAAACAGGGATGGGACCACTGGATCACACTTCACTTGAAGTTTTGGTTATAAAATATCTTGAAATAAAAAAATAAAATAAAATAAAATAAAATAAATTAAAAAAAAAAAAGACTGCACACTGAAACTGCTGTTTCTTTGGTCCAAAACAAAAACAAAATTAGAAATCCAATTCTTAGAGCAGGTCTTAATGGATTCTTGGGAAAAAAAGCTCCACAAAGGAGAGGGGATACTATATATATGCCTGATTTGGGTTTAAAAGTCCTGGAATAACTCCTGAAACCTCTAAAATGATGGCGCTCTTCTAAGGAAGCCAGAAATATTCTATGCGGGACTATTAAAGACATTTTGTGCCACTGCTCTGTCAAATCCCTTCAATAGCTCTCACTACTTTTAGTAAAGGACACTCTACCATCTAGGCCATGCTTACCTCTCTGAACTCGCTTCCTCCTAGACTCCTCTTGGCTCATTTCATTCCAGCCACACTGGCCTCCTTGCTGTCCTTCAAACCTGCCAGGCCCTTTTCAGTTTATTCTCTGACTGGAATGATCTCCTCCCAAATATCCACATAGCTCGCTCCCTCAACTACTTCAAGTCTTTTGCTCAAAAGTCATTTTTTTTTCTGGGAAGATTTATAAACTCATCCTTCCCTACATTTCCAAATCTCCACCCTCTGCTTTATTTTTTTTTCAAATACCACTTATTTTTCTCTGACAAAATATATTTTACCTATTTATTATATTTATTATCTGACGCTTCCCCCTGGAGATCCATAAACTTGGGGTTTCAGTCTTGTCCTTTGCTATATTTCCTGTACCTAGAACATTGGCTAGGGTATAATAAGCATTCAACACATATTTATTGACTCAGATTAAATCTAAGGATCTAATCATTTGATCTGCCTGCCAAAAATACAGAATTCTTATCTTTCCCTCTCCTTTGGTTGCCATTTTTAATCAATGAGAATTAAGGGTTTATACCCTTAATAGAGCCAAAGGCAAAAATGTAAATGGCAGCCTGAAATTTGGATGTCCTTTTTCATTTGATTAATCTCAGTGCATACAGATTTTACACATTTATATATGAGTACAAGTGTGTACAAATGTTAGACACAAGAAGTCTCATATATGTATATGGATGTACATTTTACACACACACACACACAATAGCAATATTCCATTTTTCATCCCTAACATTGA
Source organism: Lutra lutra (assembly GCF_902655055.1). Taxonomy (NCBI): domain Eukaryota; kingdom Metazoa; phylum Chordata; class Mammalia; order Carnivora; family Mustelidae; genus Lutra; species Lutra lutra. Next base: position 73,686,786 of record NC_062285.1, read on the forward strand.
AGAAGAATTGAAACTAATAAACAGCAAGCTCTTAAGAATCACACATATTTAACTTTAAATTTAAAGCTCCAGACATCTGTTCTTCTGACTCTATGATGATATAATTCTGCCCTCAGGAAATACTGACATACAAAGCTTCATTTAAAACAAACAAACAAACAAAAAAAAAAAACTTGATAAATTGAGGAAAAGTACTAAAGTAATACAGGACACTTTTTCTAAAGGGAAGAAATAATTATTAGAATTTCTTTATTAGTAACATACTGAAATTACTTATAATAAAAGCATTTTCAAAATATCTAACCTACAAAAAGCAAATATACACATAAATTTTCATAACAAATCTATTGTATAAAAAGCGGTATGCACGGACTGCTTAAGCCAAAATAGAAACTTCAACATTACTAATTCAAAAACCAAGTCTGGCTCATGAAAATAGTCACTGTGCTATCATTAGAAGAGTTGGTTCTCCTCTTTGAACACAGTAAATACTTATAAAAAGGTCCCATCTCTTTAGCTTTCTGAGGGTTCCACTGCCCTCTCCCCTCACCTTGCTCCAAAAACACTGTAAGAATATTTGGGTAATATCAGTCATTCTCTCTTGTTTTCTTCCAGTGGAAGTAAAGGTTACAGATTTTAACCATTCTTGCTTATTCCTGCCCATTAATTTGGCAGCGAGAATGTTAAAGATGGTGCTACAGTAATAGGAAAATAATAGGATCTGTTTAAAACTTAAAGTTAGAAACTTCCTTCTAATGCCCATTAATTAATAACGATGCAATATGAACGCCCTAAGAAATGATAATGAGCTTCCAAAATCAACACTATATCCCTTCTCCCCAACAATTTAGCCAAATCTACCTAGGATGCTTGATGCATTTCTGAACAAAGTCCTTGTAGGAAAGGATAGGAAACAACGAAGCGGCAAAACCCTCAGCATTTCAGCTAGGGGTAAAGTTTCATAAAGCAACCAAAGGAATAATACAGAGTTTAAATCTTCTACACAGGGAAGATTTTTCCACAAGGACCTTATATAAGAAGGGTCCATATATGGACATTAACCAGCTACTAAACAGTATATTCTATAAGGTAACTTCAGTATTTCTCAGCTAATAATTTTGTTGTCTTTATGAAGTACACAATAAAAAATCTCTTCAGTATTATTTTTTAAAACATTTATTTATTTATTTTAGAGTGGGGAGAGGCAAAGTGAGAGGGAGAGAGAAAATACTCAAGCAGACTCCCGCTGAGCCTGACAGAGCCTGTCAGAGCCTGACATGGGGCTGGATCCCAGGACCCTCAGATCATGACCTGTGTTGAAATCAAGAGTTGGACACTTGGGGCACGTGGGTAGCTCAGTGGGTTAAAGGCTCTGCCTTCGGCTCAGGTTGTGATCTCAGGGTCCTGGAATCGAGCCTCGCATCTGGCTCTCTGCTCAGCAGGGAGCCTGCTTCCTACTCTCTCTCTCTCTCTCTGCCTTCCTCTCTGCCTACTTGTGATCTCTGTCTGTCAAATAAATAAAATATTAAAAAAAAAAAAAAAAGAGTTGGACACTTAACCCACTGAGCCACCCAGGAGCCCCTTCAGTATTATTAACATGAACAAATTTTATCCAACAGGAAATTACAGACAGTGTTCTAGAGAAGATTAAACAGATCATATTTTATAACTATGCATGTTTCTGCTTGAGACAACCATCTAAAGTTTAATAGTCTATTTTATCTACAGAGATTCAGAGTTGGACATACTGAATTTCACATTAGATAATAAACTAGACTACTTTTCAACAATGTAATCTCAAGCCAATCTTCTAAAGGTACTGAGTATAAATGCAAAATTTAAAAAAATATGTTGGTGGCACAAACAACGGAGTGCTTGAAAGATGTGAAATAATTTGAGAGATTGAAAATGTCAGGGAGAAAAATGGAGAATGTCATGATGCTTTCTTAATTCTGATATCAAATACTCACAAGGCTTTTATGAAATTGGGTCACCCATTGCCCAAACATGTGAAGAATTCCATAAATACTTGCTAAAAAACGAAAGAATCATTGTCCATGGATGAACCAAGGGAATGAACACAGTGAGAAGAGAGTGCTTAAAGTATAATCATTGATGATCAGAAAGATATGACAGCACTTCAAAATTGGGACATAAATGATATAATGGTGAGCTTTCACTTTTCTTCATAAAACAAAACTTCTGTATCAGAATGTTCAAGGGGTTAAGCAACTATGCCACTATAGATGAAAAGCAGAAAATTTTATTCTTACTCTTTCCTTTTATACCTGTCGTATCAAATATTCCTCTAAAGCATTGCCTTCCGAGAAAAAGACCACTGCAGCTGCTCACATAGCCAACTACAATTATAATAGTAACGGTCCTGAAAGAGGAAGGTACATCATAGCATAAACAAGTATACTCATTAGAAATTTCTATAAGAGGATCATATGTAGCTTTTATGACTATTCCCTTATCTGTAAAATTGGGATAATTTACCTTATAGGATTGTAAAATTAAATTAGATAATAATGTAGAACACTTAGTTTATTTGGAGAACTTGTTAAAATCCAAACATATTGGAAAGCACTCTGTGTTATTATGGTGCCGTTAGTAGGGCACTGGACCACAATGAGAAATACTACTCTAGGAAATTGCTATTTTTGTCACAAGCCCAATTCCTCTTTGGTCTTACTTTCCAAAAAAAGCAGGTGAAAATGTCTCACCAGAAGCAGGAACTGTTACCCTTCTTCCCTTAGCTCCTGTGTCCCCGCACCCAAGCCTAGGGACCGCAGGGCAGCAAACAGGATAGGGCTTGCTGGCCATGATAGAACTGGGGAGCTGGTCTAATTATAATATAGTGGTGAGGGGAACCTGGGTGGCTCAGTCAGTTGGGTGTCTGCCTTTGCCTCAGGTCCTGATCCCAGGATCCTGGGATGGAGTCCTGCATTGGGCTCCTTGCTCAGTGGGGAGCTGCTTCTCCCTCTGTCTCTCTCCCTGCTTGTGCTCTCTGTCTCTCTGTCAAATGAATAAATAAAATCTTTAAAAACAATACAGTGGTCAGTAAGAATAAAGGGGAAGGGAAAGGGTTAGGAAGGGAAGAGAAGGATGAGAAGAAGGAAAAGAACATGAAAAAGATGAACAAAGAATAAAAAATAGTGTGGCAATTGAAAGTCCTAGCCTCAATCTCCTAAACCCACATAGCTTACAGATTTTTTGCAAGTGGTTATCATCACACAGGAGTTAACTAAACTGTAGTCGGTCCCTGGCTTACCCGGTGGGTCATCTCTCATGCTAAATCTCTGTGGTATAAACCTGCATTTCTACGGGAGTGATTCCTTCAAAAAAACGCTCACCTTTTGTTGGTGAAATTTTAAAACTCAGCTTGATATAGTCAAATATTATATTGCAAGATTTCTCACATTTTATATACAAAATTCTCACTTTTTAGCAAAGCATGGATTTTTACATCTTTCTTTCGACATTTTTTAACTCTTTATCAAAATTTATTTACAAATTACTTTTAGGTGGTTAGCATTAGGTAAATTACATTGCACTGATACTTGGATTTCGATTCTATTCCTATCACTGATTTCAAATGTAAATGTCATTCAGGCTTTCAGTTGCACTGATAAATTGTGCAGTTAGGAGAAACAAAACAGGCGTTTGAGTTCATTTCACCATCTTTGCTACTACCGTGTCTTGGCATTTCTATGGAAATCCACATTTCAGCTGTGAAAAGAAGAATACCTTCTTTCAGGAAGTACATGCTACAACCATAAAATTCAAAATAAAAACTTAAAGGGGTATTTAATTCTCTTTCTCCTTTTTTTAAGCACTTGAAATGCAATTCAAAGTTTTATCGAAGAACATAGATATATATACCACGTGATTCATATGGTCAACACTAGCCACTCAGATTCCTCATATATTTACTAACTCTGTAGTCTTATATCTCAAAACATAACACATTTATAAAACATGGTTTACTCATAGACAGCAGCATCATTTGGCTGTGTGATTACCCTTAATATTGAAATGTGTTTCTCCAAAGAAGTCCACCCTAACCTTTAGGTCTTCCCCAGTATATAGGATAGAGAAGTAGTAACTGTAATTGTTTATAAGTGTATGTGTTCCTACAGTGCATTTCAGTACAGTCTACATAAATATCCTCCATGGATGCGCGTACCATTTCAGGTGAAAATGGATATGCCCCATGAACAATTATTAACCTTAATGTTGCGACTCACATAATTTACCATCTTACTGATTTCTTTTTCATGGCCTTAATCCTTTGCAATCTGGCTTCTGAAAACTCCAGTTCTATTTCTTAACCACACTATAGAATATTATTCTGTTAACAACTTCTAGTCCAGCCACTCTTCTCCAACATTCTTAAAATTATAGAATTAACTATATGGCAGGAATTAAGGGGAGAGGAGTCCTTTCACAATGTGTATATCTATCAAATTAACATGATGCACACTTCAAACATTTTACATTTTACCTCTCTATTTACTACAATAAAGCTGGAAGGCAAAACCCACAAAAAACTACATTCAAACTTAACTTCCCCCAAATTCTTCTTTCCTTGTTTTCTTCTCTCATCATTTATTCTCTGGTACTCTTCCTTTGAATATGCCACACATGGGTGCCCCACAAATCAGTCATCCCTCTCTCCTCTAAATTTTCTATTAAAATCTCTCCCACTCATGCACTCCAACTATCAATACTACATGAATGGTTTGCAGATTGTGTCTTTTCCTGATCCCTTTCAAGTTCCAATTTCTCACTAACTTAGTAAGCATGTCAGTATGGCCCAGTGGCAACTCAAAACCACTATATCCTCAAGAAGATTCATCGTCTTCAAGAGACGGTTCCCTACAAGAGATCAAGTTCCACACTTGACTTACCCATTTCATTTCATGGCACCTTCATACTGCAAGTCACTTTGCATCTGTTTTTATCTTCACATACTATCTACCACCAAGTCCCTTTCATTTTTACCCTTCAATATTTCTGAAATTTTTTTTCTTCTCTGTAATCATAGAGCCAAATCTTATTTTGGTCTTGATTACCTCTACCACAGAGCACTCTGACAGCCTCCTCGCAAATCTTTCAACATTTAATCCATCATTCTTTCATCAAATATTTAATACAAATTTGCTATCTACCAAATATTGTGTTAACCTAAGAACACAAAAATGAAATGACATGGACCGTGACCTCAAGACATCTACAGTCTAGTGGAGAAAGAGATTGTGAAATAGAGTGATTAAATGCTATGAAGTATAAATAGCAAATCTTATGTAAGCATAAAAAATGATCACGGAAGCCACATTTCCAAACAGCCTTTGAGAAAATCCTTCTTAGAAGAGGTGATGCTTAGCTGAGTTTGAAAGGACATGTAAATTAAATATTATCCTGGAAAGTGAAGGGTTAAATGGTTTATAAAAAATGGTACACAGCACGACTATTATCTCCTCAGTGGGAGAAAGTGATATGGCCACAAAACCTCAGTGGTAAATGTTTGTAGGTAGAGCTGCAGGTAGAGGAAAACAAAGGGTTGTAGGGTTTTGTTTATTTAAATTTTATCCATTTAGCAAATAATTATTTAGCTAAGCATCCAACATTTTCTCATCAATCCCCTCATTCAATAAACAAAGTTAGGCAACTATCATGTACTGAAGTCATGCTATTTAGTAAATAAACAAGCTTTATGGTCTCAAGATATTTAAAATCTCATGGTAGAAATAAATATTACAAGGTTCATAGTTAGGTACAAGTTCTGAAAAGAAGTAACAAAAAATCCAGAGTGGATACATCATATAAACATGGAGCTACCTGATCCCACTACCCATATAGTACCTCCCACCTGAAATCCCATTATAATGGGAAAAAAAATATCTTAGCTATAAGCTGCATCATCATATCCATGGCACTACAGTTTGTTTGGTTATTGTCACTGTTAGCCCAAAACCCAAGCAAGTGTGTGGTAAGTACGAATCATCAATGACAGAATGGATTTTGAGAATACAACTCTGATCTGATCATTCCCCACTGGAAAAAATTAATTGTTCTTCAATGCCTAACCTATAAAGTTTTAACTCTTTAGAGCAACATTTAAGGCTTCTTAAACCTGACCTTAACTACATTTGGAATCTACTTTGTTTTCCTTTTCTCCATTTATTTGCCTTATATTCCCCAATAAGTTATTTATTTATTACCCCTGATAATACTCGATGCATTTTAACCTCTGTGTTTTTTAATTAAACCACTAAACTATTCATCCAATTCAATCCCACTTGACAAACCCCCAGAGGGCCGTGCCCCAATCTCTGTTTATTCATACACTGGCTATTTTCAGCGACATCATTCCTTCATGAAATAATCCACTTTTTACTCCATTAAAATATCTGTGCCTTTTTAATGGAATCTATCATTTCCTGATATCTGTCTTTTTCTCTATTATTCTCTATCATTTTTCTCGATCATTGCACATAGCTTTTGATATATTTTGAAAAATGTCTTCAGCCCAATAATATAATTGGGGTAACAAGGTTGCCAGGGTACTCGTTTTGTTGTATATCATAGTGTTTTGCAACCCCAGGTGTTTAAAAGAAATGTGTAGAAATGAGGGAATAAATTAACTCAGGCATTACTTCACAAATGCATTCATATTAACTGTGTCCATCATATTAGTTTAACCTATGAGAAAAAAATATAGCGCAATGCTTTAAAAGCTAGTTTTGTACCAGACATATTTGACCTCAAGTCTTGCTTTTAATAAATTTTAGTGACTTTCTTTAGCCCACCTAGAGAACAGTTTCCTCATCTACAATATATATATCTACATATTGATAGTGATATCAATATTGATATAGAAAAGGAGAACATCTAAAGTGCATGATGCCTGAGGAAAAAACCATACGCTTAACAAATGTTATCTACTATCATTAAAAAGTAGCATCATTAAGGTCAGTACAATCTTTCCAGCTAATGAAAATTAATTTGTTATTACGGTTCTCTTTTTTACTATTTTCTACCATTGAAAGATAAAAAGAAAACGTTTGAGTTTTGTATAACTTGAACTCAATGTGTTACAAATCTGACAAGAGAGTAGCTTGTCTATATAAATACAGATAGTCAAGCATAACAATTTAGAACAAAGTCAAGATCATCATCTAAAGTGAAAGTTTTTGTAGTCTGCCAATTTTCTCTACACCGCTACTTCCTTTTAGTAACCTTGAAACTTAATATTTGATTGAATAATTTACTGTATGAGTAGTTAAATTTTCATATTTGCCTGAACAGACAATATATGCTGTGGAAAGCATCTGCTCACCCCTTTTCTAAGGGCACTGCAGATACAGATCAAATGTATCACTGTAATACATTCTTTGATTTTGTGAACTAGGAATAGTTAAAGGTGTAGATAATTAATGTTATGAGTCATTGCATTTTTTTCTCTGGTGAAATGAATACTAAAAAAAAAAAAAAAGGCAAATGGTGATTCTCTCTGTTCTTGACTTACAATACTAGCCTTCTACAGACAAGGAAAAGTGAGACTCTTCCATTTCCAGCCTTAGATGTTTTTTCCTCTTCTGTTAACCTTCCATAGGTCAATGAAAAATCAGTCGTCTACGCTTAGAGCTAACATTTCTCAACACTACTTCTAAGAACGCCACGAGAAAGCTTGGGTCAGGAATACAGAAGCCATCCCTGCCTCCCAGGGGAAATGTCAAGCAGCTTCTACAATGGCCTTCTCCTCCCCAGGCTTGAGCACTCAAGTCAGAGGACTGGCTCTCACTGCAATACTAGGCTCCTGAAAGGCGGTGAGAATATGTTTAACTCTGACAATACATTACAAAGAGGTTAGCCTCAGTCAGCTTTCCTCAAACATTTCTTTTGACCTTTGTTCGTAGCATCAGAATCAATGTAAAATGTAAACCCAAAATTGTAGTGCTGTTACAGTGTAAAAAATCATCCCGGTTCCTTTAAAATAACAACCACAACGTTTTCCTCTAGTAAGAATAGTGACCGGGAGAGACAAGGACGCAGTTTTCTTAAGCAAACTGCTGGCATTTCTGGCTTTGTTTTTCAAGCCATCAATGTGTTTGGCAAAAGAGAGTCACAATGGAATGAGAGTTATGGTACAACATCCATAAGCTCTTTCTGTGCTCCCAGGTACTGCGACTTTCCTCACGCCTACACTTCACGCCTACAGTAGGCGAGGATCTGCGTCTCCGGGTGACAGCCTGGCTTTCAGGGGCACGGAAGCGTTTTCTGCTACAAGGAAAAGAAGCAGGTTTATTCTTACTTCCTGGCCTTCTCATCTTCCTTTCAGCACCGTATCCTACCTTTCCTCTACATCCAGCTATCTGCGCAGGCCCTCTGGGTCACCTTCGAGATGTACCGACCTCCCACTGAGGAGTCCATTAAGGTGGAGTGTCCTGTCTCAAGGCTTCTAGGAGCTCCACAATTTGTATTTCTCTTTCATAATGCAACACTTTTATATATCAATTTAAACTCCTGTGTGATTAAATGAATTCAGAGCAATCTGTGAATGGCCAATTCTTGTATCTACTCATTTGTATTTATGTTTTTAAGAGTGTTAAGTGTTGACTTTTGTGCACAAGAAAATTGCATGTTGAAGTCTTAACCTAGTGTCTGCGAATCTAACCTTAGTTTGACATAGAGTCTGTGCAGATTTAATTAAGATTCAATATGACTGGAGTCCTTATAAGAAGATGGTCCTGTAAACACACAGAGAGATCACGTGATACCAGAGCCAGAGATCAGAGTGATGCGGTTGCAAACCGAGGAATGGCAAGGCTTGATGGCCAACACCAGACCCTAAGAGGCGGCAAAGAATTCCAAGAAAGGATTCTACTAAGGCTCTCAGAAGAAGCATGGTTTTGCCGACCTTGACTTCAGACGTATAGACTCCAGAATTGTGAAAAAATAAATTTCCATTGTTTTAAGCCATGTAGATTGTGTTACTTTTTTGTGACAGCCGGAGGAAACTAATACAAAGAGCATCTTATGATGGGGCGCCTGGGTGGCTCAGTGGTTAAAGCCTCTGCCTTCGGCTCAGGTCATGATCTCAGGGTCCTGGGATCGAGTCCCGCATCGGGCTCTCTGCTCGGCAGGGAGCCTGCCTCCTCCTGTCTCTCTCTGCCTGCCTCTCTGCCTACTTGTGATCTGTCTGTCAAATAAATTTAAAAAAAAAAAAAATCTTAAAAAAAAAAAAGAGTATCTTATGAATACAAATACATTCACGTTTACCAGAATGTTTACATAATATACTTATAAGCAACGCATATCTGTTTACCAGTCAGACTACCCTTTGTTCAACCAACCATAGTCAGATGTCTTTTCCCCTCTTTTTCTACCAATTCTTAAAAGTGAGACATTTATGCAGATAGGATTTTGGAAATAAAGGGAGCAATGCTAACTCTATATTCTATCTATCACAATTTTTTATACCTTTCTTATTGTCTCTAACTTCCCCTCAACACCCCTAGGGACTTCACATACATGTTCTTTATATTACACTAGTTTTTTTTTTTTTTTAAAGATTTAATTTTATTTTGAGGGGGAGCGGGGGGAGCTTAATTCTATTTGAGCGAGAGAGAGAGAGCACAAGCAGGGGGAGCAGCACACAGAAGGAGAAGCAGGCTCCTGGCTGAGCTGCGAGCCGGATGCAGGACTCAATCCCAGGACCCTGGGATCATGACCTGAGCCAAAGGCAGAGGCCTAACCCACTGAGCCACCCAGGCGCCCCCCTACATTAGTTTTTAACGACTTTCTTTCCATGTCAATTAATGTTCAATGAAACTTAAAACAAAATCCATTGGTAGTTCATATCAGCATAATTGAAGATGTTAATTTTTATTAAGATCAAATTTCTAGTGACTAAATATTAATAAAGAATAGTGAAAATAAAACATGTACTAATGACTCATTATATATACTTATATACTAAATACTTAAAATAAATGTGTATACAAACACACAAATACTTCTAAAAATAAGATAATATTATATTTCCTACTATGCAACTTTTTAAATTTAAAACTGACTCATGGACATTCTTCAGTATTTCTGTGAATCAACTCCTCTAACGTTTAACACTTTCTTAGAAATCCATCTATTAATTCACAATAATATACTTACCTAGTCTCCTTATAAAATTTTTAGTTTCTCTATAACAGTAATGTCGCAAAGAATATACTTACAAATTCTGATATTTATATGTGAGAATATTCAGCTTCTAATCCTGGAATTACTAGGTCAAAAGTACTATATATTTTAATTTTGATAAGCATCTTCAGATTAACATCAAATATTTGTTATTCAATGAATTATAATCCTTAACTATAATAAACTAAGTAATTTGCATACATGTATACCATATACATCATAACTACCTTATCCTTCACGTTCGTGTACACATAAGCTTTCTTAGGGAATAAGTGTTATTTAATTAATATGCAAATCCAGGGATAATGACATCCAAATTTGGGGCATGTGTGTATGTATACATGCACACTCATATTGCTATATGTGTATGCATGTGATAAATCCAGAGACGTACAGGTGAAAACACGTTACATGAATCCTTATAGAAGAGGAATTGAGTGAGTTAAGAAAAAATTGAGTGAGTAGGAAAGAGAAATACTTTCCATTATACACTTTTTATTACATTTTTCACTGTTTACTTTGTGCACGTAATATCCTCTCCAAAACTTAGCTGCATTTTTATAAATCTATATAAATATGGAATCAGAAATTAATAAATGTAGAACACAGTTAAACTAAGTTAATGTACACTTATTCCACATCAGAATAACATGAATCCAAATAAAATAGTGTTAGTTAGCCAGAAATCTTGTGACTAGTACATTTTAGTGAAATTTGTTTTCATCATTGGTCTATTTTATTATTCCTAAAAAAACAATTTAAAATCAATTTAAGTAATTTATATATTTTTCTTTTGAAACATACTTTTTAACAGTAAAAAAAAAAAAAACACTAACATCCAAATTCAGACTTCATACAAGAAACAGAAAATCTATAATTTTTTGATTTTACAGTGTGTGAGTTTAGGATAGAAGGAATACTCATTGGTTCCAGATGGTTACATGAGTGGCAAATAAAGGTCTTTTTTTGATAGAGTTGAGATTACTGCACATTTTTAGTAGGTTCCAATTGTTGATAATAGACTGAATTTCCTAATAGCCTTTCCTGCCCTCTACAATACCAGCTTTGAACGCTACAGAGATAGATCCCAAATATTGAAGTTAGCTTTGGACACTACTGAGATAGATCCAGAATACTGAAGTTACACAAGAGATGCCTCTTATGATTTAAAAATGTCCAGTAGGAGAGGATCTAGCCAGAAACCTTACACTCAGCTTGGAAGTGCAGAGTTATTCAAACTGTTAAAAAGAAACAAAACATTTTACTGAATATTTCAGTTTAAGAAAAATCATAACTCTACTAGCAGAAACTATTGTTCCTGAAAACACAAAGACTTTTGTAAGCAGGTGCAGTACCATCTTCTACTAACTTTTTACTAAAATCCCTCTCTTATGATTTCCAAGTGGACTTATTAGCTATTTTATTAAATATGCTAAAAGGTTATATAAAACATCCACAGAATATAGATAGAAATGGCATTCAGCACATGGTTTATTTATATATTACAAAACATAGTACCAGAGAGTCATTTGAAATTATTATTATTACGATCACTTCATGTGTGCGCCTCACAATACAAGCCCCTTTAAAAAACCCACAAATTGTTACTCTACGGCATTCAGAGAGACACACAATGCAGGCTCAGATCTTGGCAACCTGTGAAAATGCCCAGTCGAAAATTACTAACAGCTGGAGATGACAGTTGTTTTAACAGCTGAGCTGACAGGATTAATTTAAATGCACTGAAATCAAAAGTAGATAACACCTGTTTAGTCTTCTAGGGCCATTCGACAAGGTAGGCCAAAGGAAAAATGCAGAGCCAGAATTGTGTCTCTCTCTCCTCGAAGGACATAGGGGCTTCAGAGGAGAATATCACCTTTTTGATGGAGGTGGGGTTGGATTTCAGCAGCAGGGGGCTGGTCAGCCTTTATCAGTTTTTAACATCTGGTTCCTATAATGTACCCCTTTCCCTTTTTTCCTTCTCGGTCCAAGGTCTTTGACCCAAACCCAACAGTGGGTAAAGATCACTAGATTTCAAAGCTACAGCTTCTCACTACAGCTTCCTAGAAATTCTCCTGGGTTAATTAATGTATTCTCTTTGAGCTTCACAGCCACAGCCACAGAAGAGCTGTTCTTTTTTTCCCCCTCCTTTCTTATCTCTGGTTCCAAAATATATCATGTCATACAAGAGTTTGCATTTCAAATGGTTGTCAAAAAAAATTATTCAGGGGGTTTCCGTGTAGGATATTTGTCAACAGCTGATGGTTTTAATCTAGAAACTATTCTTCCAAAAGAAGAAATATTAAAATAAATTTTTTCTAATTTGGGGAATAATGAAAAAAATGGTTTAGGTTTCTATGAATGAGAATGGTAGGATATTATGATTACTTCAAAAGGTGCACATAAGCCCAGATTTATGTGTTCTTATGAACACAAGTACGTAAATGAAGCAAAAATCAAATAATTTGAAAGCAGAAGTGTTTATTTTGCATCACTTCCAAGAATTGGGACTTAAATTTACTTGAGGAACATAAAGGCTATTTTTCCTCACACAAAAGACTATTTTGGCCTACTATTAAGAAGCCTAAGGTGCACAATTCAAAAATCACTCTATTAAAATAGTTCGTCAAAGTGACACTTCTATCATTTGCAGGTAACACATAGTATATGGAGTGGATTTTGAGCAGGCACAAAGTCTGCTCTTCAAAATTGTACCCAATTCTCTCCTGGCCCCCATTTACAAGAGAGTACGCTTCCATCCCTGTGAGGCAGGGAGAGGAAACATCCCCAGGATTCAGTCTGCTTCCTTCTTAGCCAGCTCTACATGTCGAAAAGCACAGAGCATACGTTTTTTATGTTTATTTGATTTACAGCCCAAATAAAGACATTAGACAATAATTATTTCCTTTTTGTCATTTGGGAAAAGATAATGTACATAAGTAATTTTGAGGAGGCAAATTTTTTGAAAATTCAGAAACTCTGGAGTTTTAAAAATGATCAAAATTGATGCATATACCAAGGAGATGCACGATTTAGAATCTCAACTGGTTACGGAAAATATAGATAAATAGACTTTTTGGGTAGGCCAAGTTCTAGGTACCTAATTTGTACTGATCCGGAAACTATTCTTGAAACACTATTATTAAAATAAAAAATGGCAAAGCTCTGTTAACCTCGGATTAATATAAATGCATGATGGCTTTATCCAACAACTAAAAAAAAATTGCTTTTAAAACTAATTAATATTTTTTATTCATTTTAATTTTATTCGTTCACACATACACACACACACACACAGAGATGCACTAAGGGTAGATGTTCTAAATAAGGGCAAAATGTTCTTATTTTTCCAAGTAATTTGCAGTGGTACTGAAATATTTTAAATCTTGAAAACTCCTTAAATAACTATATCCCATGAACTGCATTGCAACAATTATTTTTTTAAAAGCAAGGAATGAATTACTTGTAGGAGTTATAGTTTCTCCAACTAATATCTGATCAGTAACTGAATGATGGAAAATAGCTACTTATGATATATATCTCTATTTTTATTAATAATCTAATAACAGGTTCACACAAATATTAATTCTGGTGTGACTGAGGTTTTATTGCCTAATGGGCTGCAATAAAGAAACTCTTGGTAGAATAATGACCATCATATTTTCTTGCCAACATCAAAGTTATGACTGTGTTATGGACAGTAAAAGTGTGATGACACACTTTAAATACTTTGGGTCAAAATATGTCTAGCAATAATTTGTTCTTCTTGGTAGTTTCTTAGAGCAATTTTCAAAGAAAAAACACAGATGGGAATTTTTTTTTTTCCAGAAAGAAACATTTATGCTTTAAAGGACAATCTGTTATATGGTATCAGCTATTGGGATCTCTTTCGAGAAAGACACAATAAGAAAATTTCAGAAATAATATGAAATAATATAAGCAAGGCCAAAACCAAACTGAAAGAAGCATAGGTTATTTGTTATTTGTTTCCTTCATATCCAACATCTTCATTTGGGATGGAGGAGAGAGAACAGTGACTTCATAGAGCTTAAAGCCTAAATTATCCAAATCCCACTTATCGATAAATAGTTTTGCCTAAAAAAGATGAATACAGACCTAATATATCTCAGAAAAATTCATGCTTCTCATAAAATATACACTAGATGCTTTCTACTTGAAAGCATCTAAATAAAGTATGCAATATATAAAGAAGAAAAAAGACAAGACAGACAGTGACCTTCAAGAGGCAGTTTTTGTGAGAACCAAAAAAATTTGCTAGATGATGTGAAAAAAAACCCTCAAACTGTACTTTATTTTTCTCTTACATTCAGTTCTGCCTTTAAGGAAAAAAAAAATCACACAATTTCAGAAAACCCAATTGTATTTCTAAGCCATTAAGTTCCAGAAAAATCTTCTGGTTTTTCCGCTTTATAATGATTTCAAAGTTTTCAGTCTATTGGGCATACAGTGGTAATTGTTGATCTATTCTATCTAATGACAGATTCTTAGAGTCTCCAACTTTTATAAAATAAGGAGCGGTGCCTTCCCTGCTTTTTATCTCTTTACACAACTCGGAGACTCAAAGAAGATAATTACAAACAATGCCTGAAGAATGGTTCAGTTAATGTTAATTTATACAACAAACTAATTACTACCAAATGGTAAAAATCACATGTGGAAGTCCCTCTCTCCCACGCACATAACTAAACCAGCAGCCATCTGTCTCAGCTTGGGGAGAGCTCAGGGACACCGGGGGAAGATAAGGAAAGCGAGGGTGCAGATGCATCAGTTCATTCCCCTACATACAAATCTCAGGATTTGATCACCGTGTTTCTGAACACTAGATGTTTTCAGGAAAAGCAAAAGGGAAATCCATAGAAAGAAGGGGTCTCCCACGTTTTAATGAAAGTGAATCTTGTTCTGTAATCATCACAGGTAGAAACCAATCTTTGGCAAGTGAATGCTTACTTATTTTGTTTTAGACCAACTACCTGTTTTTAAACTGCCATTCTTCATCCATGTGCCATTTTGCTATGGAAGAAAAAAAATAAACCATGCATACTTGAATTCTCTTCAGGAAGTCAGTAATTTCTGAGTTCTGGCAAGTGTGTTGTCTGTATCTTTTAACAATCAGTAAAATAATCTCCTTGTATGTTATGATGAAATTGAGAGACACTTTTTAAACTATTTATATTGGAATAAGTACGTACATTTGAACAAATAAAATAATGCTATTGATATTTTGACATTTAATTAGGCTATAATTGTATCAAATGCAGCAAAATAAAGGCAAGATTTTTCCCTTAAAATCACAAGGTGAAGCTTGACATTTAGGTAATAATAGATTTTCAGAAGAAATAATCTAAATGTAAAATAATAGTGTATTTTGTATTTTATAATTTAGAAGAATATTCATTCATAGATGTGTTTCAGGTAGGTTCTTAATGGCATTCGGAAGTCGAAAGAGAGAAACAGGTGCCTGGCAAATATTTAGTGAGTGAAAAACAGAATGAAAAACCTAGAAGTAACAGCAATAATCCTAGTTTCCTCTAACATATATCCCCTGTGGAATTAAAAAACATTTTATGTATAGTATGTTCCAAACTCACTGGAATGGTTTCTTTAGAATTGCCCTTCACATACTTGATGATAGCTAACTTGATTCAAGATAGACCACACAGCAAACCCTGAAGCAAGTGAGTTTGTAGGAAATGTATTCTCTCTCACAAGATGTCCCATACTGAAGGGTTGCAGGCCTTCAAAGTAAGTCTTACAGGGTGGCACAGTCTTGTTAACCCTCTGCCTTTGGCTCAAGTCATGATCCTAGGACACGGGGATCCAGCCACAACAGACGACAATGGAAAAGATTATACAAAAAAACAGTTGGATCCTAACACTAGAAATGAGGAGGTTATGTAAAACTATCTATTTATTAAGTTACTTCTTGAGGTTATTTCATATACATTGACACACAGCTTCTAGAAAATATTTTTTTATGAAATTCTTCTAGGATGTTTTTTTTGGATTTTCTTACTTAAAAAAAAGATTTTTTTAAGTAAAAAATCCAAAAAAGTGGATTTTTTTCCCACTTCCTTTAACAGCATTTAAATTATTGGACACATTTTTCCTACTATTCATCAACTCCTAAGATGTAAGTCCTACATGTAAAAACTGGAAAAGATTAATTTGGAGGTCATTCCTATTATGGGCATTCCACATAACCCATTAGGCTTTTTAGCAAACAGTGCAGAACATAGTCTCTTAAATATCAATGCTGCATTTAATGCTATATACAGAAAACGGTAGAAAAATTTGTAATTACCCATTTAAAAAGCACCTTTAAATTATCTTCCATTTTAGGTCTTTTATCTATACTATTTTCATAGGTTCTTGTGATAGTTGATTTTACTCAAGAATATTCTTTCCGAAGCAAGATTATTTTAAAACAAAAGTCTAATTTCGCTTGCCTTTTTGATTGCCTTTTTAAATAGGTTGGAGATAGGTATAAATTGCTATAAATCCAAAGTCTGTAAATTATGTTGTTATAACTTAAGATAACTTTACGACTGCCCAAGACTATGACTGGCATCTCTATTAAAGTAAGGTAGGTATATTGATTAGCAACATTGTCCTTGATGTAGCTTGCAATACCTCTGGGGAGGCAGGTTTATATAAGAGAGAAAATTTTGATAAAAATAAAAGACAGGAACACAGGATAATTCAAGATTCTAGCTAAAGCTAACATTAAAAATGTCTGCCTTTCATTATTTAGATGAAATTACTGCAAAGCAATGTAGATAAATTATATGCCACAAATCTTGCCAAAAAAATCTTATCTTCTACCCTTATGAATTAATAATAGAGATTCATAGTGTAGATAAATAAACTTTATCTTTATTTGGTTTCCTGAAGAACACCTAATTAAACTAATAATAAACCTGGTGCATAATAGATCTGTAAAAGTTCATTCTTTTTCTTTTTGATCATATTTCTTAAGAAAAAGCTCTCCCATTCTGTTTTTGTCCTTTGTGCATACTGACCTAACAAAAACATTGATATAATATTTCTAGAATTTTATACCTGGAGAGAACTATGAAACCCATTTAATGTAATAATTGTATTTTTTTTTTAAGTAAAGAAAATTGAAGCACTCGTGCAAGACTGCATAGGTAATGTTTGGAGCAAAACTAGAACCCGGGTCTTCACAATTCGGTATTTCCTCGATTAAACTTCCTTTAGGAAGAAAGCTAGAAACCCTAGGGTAGATTCCTTGCTTCAGGTTACAGAGAGCTTACTAAACCATTTAATAAGTTCACTCAATTAGGAATCACTGCACTAGAAACTTTGGATAATGGGGTGCAGAGACTCTATTCCTGCCCTCTAGGACAACACTTGGCAGACTTTATCTGTAAAGGGACAGAGAGCAAATAGTTTCAGAAATAGTAATCAATTCTACCACTATAATGCTAAATAAAGTAAGTTTTATTACAGGACACTACCTCAATATATAAATGAATGAGCATGTCTGTGTTCTAATGAAACTTCATTTATAGACACAAATTCCAATTTCATAAAATGTTCACATACCATAAAATGTTCTCATTTGGAATTAAAAAAAAAAAAAGTTCTCATTTGGAGAACTGGATACTTGGGTCTCTGAGAAGGGGCCAACAGAAGGGCTTTAACTTTATCTTTCTCATTGGTTGTCTTGTTTTCATCTTTCTAGCATGATTATTCTGGAAGCCTATGTGGGGCAATGTCCTTTCAAAGATTAGGCACTAGTTTAGTGACTGAAGGGCTGAAGGTTGGAATTAACCCTCTTGGAGAAGTGTTGTCGAGATGTCTGGGATGCCCAGATAATAGCTCCTGGCGCTTCCATTTACAGGCTGTGATGAGAAGTGAAGACCCACGTCCTTTCTCCCTGGCTACTAAGGGTTTTGCAGATGCAAAAGATGTCTCCTATCTGGTGTTAGGCAGATCATAGGAACTTATATCTATCTTTCCTACATTGATCTGTGTGAACAGCTGTCAACTTACTAGAGGGAAAAAAAAAAACAAAACTGCTTAGACATTTTGAGATACTTAAATATCATTTAGACTATTTTGTCTTTATCATAAACAAGTATTTGGTTTTATTAAAAGGATTCCAATAAAATATTTTAAAGCAAAAAAAAAAATCTTTTTTTTTTCCTCCAACAATTCAAAAATGGACGAAAAAAACCCCAAACTATTCTTAGCTCACAGGTCATACAAAACTAAGCAGCAGCCTAGATTTGGCCTCCAGGCCATAGTTTACTGACCACTGCTCTAGGAGGTCAAAATTTAATAAAGAGACACAAAGACAAAACTTCTTAAGGCACTGCAAGCAGACATCATAAGCAAAGAGAAGCATGGTGGCTGTGAAAAGCTACAGGCAACTCAGCATTGCTAGAGCAAAAGTCACAGAGTGAAGCAGGGAGTGGGAGGAAATGAGAAACGAGGCTGGGGAGTTCAACAGGAAGCGAGCGCACTGCAGCTGCAGGCTGACTACCCACCCACTTTAATAAAGGTCTCCAGGAGACCCAATAAAATATATAGGATGGTACAAGCACCAGAACACATGCCAGCTGAGGTTCTTCTTCCACTCCTGAGAAGAAATTAAATAAGTCTACTTTCATACCCCGAGGCTGTTCCCCCATTGTCTCTTCTCCCTGCCCAAGGAACTTAAACAAATATATGGATGGAATTTTATTAGTTGCCAGCATGACATGTGAGCATGTCTGAATAAATGTATTAATACTTCATTCTATATATGCCTGTTATATACTCATACGTGTTAGACTTTAATCAGTTTTGTTTAAAATTGAAGTTACAATTACAGAGCAAACAACATTTTAATGAGTTTTCTTTTTTTTTTTTTAAAGATTTTATTTATTTATTTGACAGAGAGAAATCACAAGTAGGCAGAGAGGCAGGCAGAGAGAGAGGAGGAAGCAGGCTCCCCGCTGAGCAGAAAGCCTGATGTGGGGCTTGAACCCAGGACCTAGGATCATGACCTGAGCTGCAGGCAGCGGCTTAACACACTGAGCCACCCAGGCGCCCCCATTTTAATGAGTTTTAATGAGTTTGGGCTAAGCATTCACATTTTTCATAATGAATGAAATATGAGTCAAGAACTTAGTAAGTGTATTTTAGCTGTTTGAGTAAGAATTAGGTTAAGTACCAATCATCATCACCATCATCATCATCTCCATGATTTTGGCTCACCTTTCTAACATCATGCTGCTGGTACAAACCAAGAGTTCAAGGATAACATTCCCTACTCTTTTAGTGAGTAAAGACAAAGATGGATAAAGGGAAGTAAAACATTGTATGTCTAGCCTTATTTACTGGAGAACTTGGGAGAAAGCAATTAGAATATTTTCTTCAGAGCTGTCTATCTTTCAAAGAAAGGTGTGGCTAGGCAGAAATCAATAACTTGAAGATACTCAGACAAAATGAGGTGATGAGTTAAGCTACACTATAAAAAACTATGTTATAGAAAGACAGATCCAGTGAATATTTTAAGTGCTTTTTGCACAAGCCCTTTAAGGGAATTGGCTAGAGCAGCCATAATAGCCACATGACCTCCACAGACAACATAAACAAAAAGGGATATGTATATCACTATGTAAATATTAACTCATTTTAGATGCACTGAAGGACCGTCTCCTCTACTGACAGAGCCTCCTGGTCCTCCTCACTCAAAGCTCCTTTCACCATGAAGATGTATGGTTTATCTTCCCCAAAGGACCATGAACAAATTAAGGACAGAAACTGTATCACTGATTTCTGTCTTCTCGTTAACACCTATAACACAACTTGCATAGAATAGGACCCCCACAACATCTTCTGTCAGCATGAAGAATGAGTGGATAGGTGAACGAACACAAAACAAGGTGCTACAGAGAGAGGAGGCATTGACTCCACGTTGGGCATCAGGAGATATTTTATACAGACGTGAACAGGAGTCCAAACACAATGAACAAATAAGACACAGAACAGAATGGCGAGTTCTGTTCTGTACTGAGATCCTCCTTTTCTGTGTATTTTCCTTTTGTCAAAAATTGTTCTAGGTCAAAATTTTTAGTTTGGAGACTAAGAGTGAGAGAAATGCTCCTAAAATGTAACAGTAATGTATTATATCTTGTGTGTGTGTGTGTGTGTGTGTGTGTGTGTTCATTTCATTCTAGAGAAATTTTGGAGCTCTAACAGTCGGCAAGATTTTTGTCTTATGTATGTGAACATTAACATATATTTAAAAAAACTAAAAAAAAAAAAAAAAACCCAAAACTGATAGACACAGAGATTTAATTGCTTTAGAATTAAATCTTCAAAAACAATTATTAAACAATATTTCGATGGTTTCATATTGTTTGGAATGGAGATAAGTCATTTCTATTTTTTTTTTTAATTTTTTTATTTTTTCAGCATAACAGTATTCATTATTTTTGCACCACACCCAGTGCTCCATGCAATCCGTGCCCTCTACAATACCCACCACCTGGTGCCCCCAACCTCCCACCCCCCACCCCTTCAAAATTCTCAGATCGTTTTTCAGAGTCCATAGTCTCTCAAGGTTCACCTCCCCTTCCAATTTCCCTCAACTCCCTTCTTCTCTCCATCTCCCCTTGTCCTCTATGCTATTTGTTATGCTCCACAAATAAGTGAAACCATATGATAATTGACTCTCTCTGCTTGACTTATTTCACTCAGCATAATCTCTTCCAGTCCCGTCCATGTTGCTACAAAACTTGGGTATTCATCCTTTCTTTTTTCTTTTTTCTTTTTTTTTTAACAGCTTTATAAACATATATTTTTATCCCCAGGGGTACAGGTCTGCGAATCGCCAGGTTTACACACTTCACAGCACTCACCATAGCACACACCCTCCCCAATATCCATAACCCCACCCCCCTCTCCCAACCCCCTCCCCCCATCAACCCTCAGTTTGTTTTGTGAGATTAAGAGTCACTTATAGTTTGTCTCCCTCCCAATCCCATCTTGTTTCATTTACTCTTCTCCTACCCCCTCAACCCCCCATGTTGCATCTCCTCTCCCTCATATCAGGGAGATCATATGATAGTTGTCTTTCTCCGATTGGAATGGAGATAAGTCATTTCTAAAGGAAGTAATGTATACTTCTCTATTGAATGCAATATACCTCAAAATCTGCAAATGTTTTTAATTTGAATATTTTAAACTTAGGAAACAAAGGAAAAAACCCTGGCAGTAAAAAACAAGGACTCCACTAACCCCACTAACTTCACTTAGTTAATATTTTTCATTAACCCCTAATTATAATATTCCTTCAGTGAAAAAGGTGTGCTAAAAATACTCAACTTCAACTTCTTTTCGGTTCTGTTGGTTTGTTCCTAATGAGTCCCATGAGCTGAATGGAGAAAAGGCTAAGCAGAGCACCACAGTGGCTGTCCTCCCGTAGTACAGAGCAAGAATAGCTATACTGAGGTATCAAGGAGATAAACCGTGAGCAAACCCCTCTCCTTCCCTTCCCTTTTACTTCACTCGTGGATGTTTCCTCCCTGGCATTTGGAGGGCTACACCCTATAAAGGCTGAGAAGGGACCTGCCCTATTTCCATGTGCTGCTCTCAATGTTGTGACCTCCTGGTTAGAGCTTTTCTTCACTGACACACGGCATCCTGACACTGGTGGGAAATAGTAGAGTAGGGGAAGGGCTGAAGCAAAAACACAAGAGGGGGAACAAAAACACCAAAAACAGAGAAAGGCAACAAAAATCCAAAGGGAGGACTCATTTCTACGGCTTTCTGCTCCCCGGTCTTCCATATGACTAATGCCACACGTTGGTATAGAAACCTTTCAGGTAAATGTCTACAACAAAACATAACTTCTCAGAAGAGAAAGGCCTAAGCAGCAGAGATTTAATTCATCTTGAAACAGCAAATCAATTCTTATCTATTAACACACTAAATACGGCATAGGAGCACTGTCCTGTTATAATAAACAGACGTGCTCAATTATGGTGTGCTTTCCCAGCTACCGATCTCTTCAGTAATTATACCATGCAATGAACTCTACATTGATATTATATTAATATGCAGGGAGGAGAGAACTTAAATACAAATTAAATCAAGGCTCGATATTTCAGTGAAGCTTACATAAGGCCTAAGAACAAATGGCATGTTTCTTAGAAAGAGGTAATAAAGGTGATTTGTATAATATCTCACATTCTACTTCTAATTAAAAAGTTTAGAAATGAAAACTCTCTTAGAATTCTAGTCCCTTAACTGTCCATTTCACACAAAGCACATAAAGCTGTCTATCATGTTCCATAATCACCTGTACTTGTCATATTAACAGCAATAACAATCTTCCAAAAAAAAAAAAAAAACATTTTATACAGACACGTTGCAATAAAAAGAGAATGACAAATAGAAACTTTTTCTACAGAGACAAAGCAAAAAGATAAAGTTCAAGAAAAGGTTTCTTACCCTTTTGCAGAACTGTCAAACAACTTCTATGGACCAAGAAAAGCACACAGTAAACACACCAAACAAAAGAAATGATGAAAGATGTATTTACTTGTTCAGGGCCTTTATTTTTCTTTCTATTTCACATACACCCACACTGAACAGTCTGCATTGTGTTAATAAATAACCAGGAGCAACCTAAGTGAACAGAGGAGGGGTTTCTATGATGCTGTCAGGTACCAGACAGTTGCTTGGCACTGCTGATACACTTCTCCACATGCGAGTTGCACGCCCACATGAGAAAAGAGAGTGTATAGGTTAATGGATGGATCCTTTTACTTCCTAGATACAATAGGAGGGAAGGAGGAAAAGTCAGAAAACAATTGTTAGATTTTTGGAGTTGTCCAATCCTTTCCATTTGAGAAGGAACAAATCAACTTTATAGACCATGTCCGGCCAGGGTCATCATTTACCCAATAACTTGCCATGGTTATTTGGAAAGTTATGAAACTCTAACTCCAAATTCTTTAACACTTATGAGTTTGTATTACTTTATTTTTCAAATTGTTTCCAGTGTTGGCTCCATGGTTTATTCATTTGCTTTCCCCACCCCCATATATAGATCAAATTGAAATATTCTGAATTCATTTGTCTGTTTCTATTTTCTAAAATACAAAAAGGAGCCCGAATAATACACATGAATTGTGACCGAAATCCAAACTCAGTGATCAGGGTGTTAGAGTTTACCTCACTTATGACATTAAATTCACAAACAAAAAAGCTACTGTGTTAGGTCAGCCTGAGACATTTCAGTGTTTTGTGCTTAGTCTTCATGAAAGTTTGCTTCCAAATGTCTCGTGACAGTCTTCCCTAGAGCTAAGGGAAAAGTCTACCGTAAATGAAAACAGGCTAAGTGCAAAAACTATCAGAGTAGAGGTGAACTTTTTGTATAAACTTTGATAGGTAATATACATAACTTTCTTTCTTTTTCTTGCTTGCTTGCTTCATAAGTGATTTTTATATGTTACGTAGATGACCTAGGAAATAGTTAATTGAAAATCTAGAGGAATGAAAGTTGGCTTTCAAATTCAGGACAGAAAAAGAAGGGCATTCATTCCAAATTTCACATATGATCTCCCCATCAGCCGTCTAAGTTCATCATCCCAAAATGGGAGCACAGAGCACAATCTGGTATCCAAAGTTTATCGTCACGTAAGATGGACTGCCTTAATCAATCCAAATGTCCAGGTCATATGCTCATTCTGGTTTGTCCTTGCCTCACTGCTCCCTCACCATCTTGGCCATTCTTGTCCTCAACATGAACGGTGGTTAAGGAAGGCACACTGGGAGTCCTTGAGGTCTCAGAACTCTGGGAGCAGGTGGCAAAGGAAACTCTGAGTGAGCTCTCCACTGACTCTAGTGCTGTCCGTGCCTTCCCTGTAAGCAGCTCCTATTAAAAAAAAAGACCAAGCATCCACTAGAACAAAACCAAGCAGGCCTATTTAATTAGGGCATTTGCTTGATATCCACTTCTTCATGTTCAACACACAGCCACACAGGCCTAGGAGGTCTGATTAATTTTAATATGCACAGTCCTGACAAGTGCCTCAAGGGTAGCTGAGTGAAAAAACACACACACGGGCAAATGCAGAAAATCCTCCGGCTAGCCTAGTCTGAGAAATCAGTTTCAGAAAAATGCTGTGTCTGTTCCCCCAGATTAGAGTGTTACTATTCAGCAGGAGCCTGAACCTTTAATGTGAGGGAAAAGAGGGCTCAGAAACAGGTGGCTGGCTCTTCCCTCTTGAATAAATGATATCTCCAAAAGCTGTGGCACATAAGCAGCAAGGAGGGCTGGCACATTCCACTAATGTTTATTTCTAAATGTACAGCCTGGGTCAATGGGTCTTTTTTAAGCGATCCTTGAATTAAAACCTAAAGTCTGGAACTGACAGTTTTAGTTAAGGTCAAGCAAAACAGGGGTGCCATATTTATCTGAAAGGCTTAGAAAATATTAAAAACGTTTGGGCAAAGAAATGTTGGAATGGATTATTTATAGAGTTCTCTTAGTAGACAACTTCACCTACGAGAGGAATCAAATAGAACCCTTATATTCACAGACAAATAGACACCTGAAAAAACCATGCTGGCTTGATTGCTCTCAGAAAGATGAGCGTTAAGGACATAATATTAAGTATCATTTCATATTACTAACAAATGTACACATTCCAGTTAAAAAGAAAAATAGAAGTTTTCTTGGCCAGACGGGTTCCTTTATCAGACAATCCTAGATCTCAGCTCAGGGACCTGCTGCTTTACAGAAAGGAGATCCCAAAGGTAATCCTTGAGCTGTTATTTACAATCCAAGTCAGAAGGTCTCACCAGAAGATATAAATTAATTTCCTAGAACACTTAATGAATTCAAAACTATCAAGATAAGCCGCTAGGATGGATGCCACTTGAAAAGGAGAGGACAGTGAACAAGTTTCCCTTCAGTGTTGAAAACTTACAAGGCTTCAAACTCGGCTAACTGTGCTCAAGTTAAAATACTTATTCCTGAAGAAATAGGCGCTGCGGCATTCGAGGGCATCTTCTTGTCCTGACCTTTAAAAAATAAACTCTTTTCTTTATCATCGTTTTATGAGTGTCGATTTCCATACAGTGGTGCCTTTGAAAAGGGTGCCTGGAGGTTAGAGTCTAGCTTGCTCAACAAGAAGAGAGACGTTTTCCAGTGACAGACCGCAGCGATGAACACACAGCCACAATGCATTACGAGTAGCCTCCAACAGCAGCGGGAGTGTGAGGAACAAAACTTAAAAGGGCTCAATTGAAAAGTACCCTTGTTTGTCCTTCAGTGGGACAGCACTTACAAAGCCTCTTCAACATGTACTTTGTCAAAAGGACAGTGAGTAACTAAACAAAAGCAACTCAAACCTCTGCCAATTAAAGTATCTTTAAGCTTTTCCCCTGATCCGTTCACTTTTTATTTTTCCCACCTCATCAAATGTGGTTTTAAAAACAAGAGGGAATTTCAAAGTGCCCTCTTCTTTGCCCAATTAATGGAATGCTTTGGGCTTGTGAATTTAGAGAAGTCAATCTCCATAATTTCCTTAGGAAAAATAGTAATTAAAAAGTTGTTAAAATTAGGAGGCAATTCCAAATTTCTATCTCAACTTGTCTGTGAATGTAATATGCTTCAGTTTAATTTCTAAAGGACGGCGCAACAACAGACATTTAAATTATAAGACCAGGCATTGCGATTTAAAATGTAAACTCAAACATCAAACATACGATGCCTGTAGGGATGTTCACCAGGCCAAATATCCACTTTGTACCCAGGGCCCGTCTTTTCCACAGAATGATTACAGGCAATGCTGTAGCACACCACAGATGAAGATTTACTGCTTATAATATCTACTTTCAGACCCCTCAAATAAGTCTTAAAACAGGGGGAAAGCTTTATACCCATTTAGAGGATCTAATGGCTCTGTAGGTCAACATACTTGTAATAAAAGTTAAAAGGGCATTAACATAATTATTTCTGGTGGGAAAAGAAAGTGTAAGTATCATAGGAGGGGCAATCAATGAAAGTAAATTATTTTCAATAGGTGGGACAGATGCAAATATCAAAAGGATACATTACAAAACAATATCCATACATATTTTAAAGTTTTAAGAAAGGATCATTCATGACCAACAATTTGTATACACTTTTTGTTTCACAAATACTGTATATATGCACTTAAAAGCTCTCCAACCCCATCCTGCAAATGCTACAAATGGAATTAAATGAAAGATAGTTTGTGTTTTGTTTTGTGTTTGCCACTGAG
Organism: Lutra lutra; assembly: GCF_902655055.1. NCBI lineage: Eukaryota > Metazoa > Chordata > Mammalia > Carnivora > Mustelidae > Lutra > Lutra lutra. The sequence goes on from NC_062285.1 coordinate 73,713,287, forward strand.
GATTTGTATTGTACAGTGTCAGGGTGATATCCACTTAAGTTTCTCCATCGAAGGGAACAATCTTTCCCACTGTGTTTGCTGGAGAGAGAGACAAGAAGACACAGAGAAAATGAGAATGAAAATTTCAGTATCTCCTTGACCCACTGACTGTCTATGGCCTATAGATGACTCTTAAAGGCTGGAAGTACATCACAATATATACTTTTTTCCAACCCATCCCATTGTTTTGATTAGTTCTCACAAGAAGAAAACTCTTTTTGTGAAGTCTGTACTAAACGCAATGGAGTGTTTCATGTAAAGTAACACTGGGTGATTTTGGTAATAGGTTGTGCCTTTAGGGTCTTGTAATATAAATTGTGAGCAAAGATTTTCTGAACTTCAGGAAAAAGAAGTTCCAGTTGTGTAAATAATGACAAAGTCTAGTTCTAGTAGAAATGAAATTTCACAAATAAATGCAGTTTCTTACACACAAGGAGTACACTCATCACGGCACAACAATTTTGGAGGTGTGGGCGTCACACTCTAAGAAGGAAGAGCACTGACAGATAAGATGCTAAATAAAACCAAGCATATGTGGGATCTGAAAGGAGGACTACACACACGCACACATGCACACACAAAAGGAATGGAAAGAAAAAAGCAGAAGGGGGGAGGAAAGGAAGAATAAATAAACCACATAAAAGAAAGCAAAAATCTTAGAAAATTATGAAACTTTGGCCAAGGGAGCCCTCATTTAGAATCTGTCTTCAGCACACATTCACATTTATTTAGAAATAAGAATATAACAAGTCCACAAATGCCATGTTAAAATGACTTTCCTACTTTCATGTTGGTCACAGTTTGCAACTTCAACCATATCAATTTAGAAAAATCTTTCTTCTTGAACAGTAATTCTTGAAGTCGAAAATGGCTTGACCACATTTTATTTAGGGAAATTCATGTAAGTAAAATCAAAGCCACTACCTATCCCAGGATTTTTGTGAAGGTTGGGTTTGTTGTTTTTGTTGTCCACTACATATCCTAAATTTCTAGAATTTTGCAGGTCTGAATTCTACTTTTTCAGTACCTAAAAGCACCCTGGGAAAGCAACACTGGAAAATATATAATGTTTCCAGCATGCCTAAAGTACTGTTTCTAACCAGACAAGATGTGATAATGACAATAACTGGTCTAATTCCAAGTTGGTTATAATTCATGTAGTACTTTCATGTGCATTACCTCATTTGTTTCCTTCAACAACTCTCTGATGAAAGTAGGGCAGTTAGCATTGCCAAATGAAGGCAGATATTCATTACTTTAACACAGTCATTATAGCAACTTAAATGCAAGAAAACATTATGTTTTTTTTACAATGGAAATAATAAGGTAGATGTTCAGTTTTATGCAAGAAATTCTTATCTAAAATTTAAAATGTACATCATGAGTCCTGGGTTTGGAAATTCTACCCTTGAGGTAGCATGTTAAAGTTTTTGGAAGACTGGAGGATCGGGGAAGGTGTTGAAAGGAATCAGCCATTTTTCTTTCACCAAAGCCCTCTAACATTCATGATGTGTGGGGAGGGGGAAAAAGGGTTGTGGAACAGAAGATCCAAAATTAAGCTGCGCCCATCTTGAGGCTATCATAAGAAATAAGAAGAATTCTTATTTACATGAAACACTTCATTGTGTTTAGTACAGACTTCACAAAAAGAATTTTCTTCTTGTGAATTCTCATGCCAACTCTATACACCTAGAAAAGGGTGCTGGTCTCTGTTGTGCTGACACACTGTTAAAGAACCAGTTTTAGCTTTGAATTTTGGAAAATTACTCATAGATCAATCCAATTCACTTTTCACTTTGCCTACAGGAGTGGGAGAGAATTACTGTCTATGGCCACTAATGCATAAATAACACCAGCATATTTCCTTAGAGAAATGTGAAATATTAGAGCCATTTAAAAGATTCATGTGAATATAAAGTTTCATTCTGTGTGTATGTTAGTTTTCTATCCTGGATTTTATAATATCCAGTTTTGTGACATAAGACAAAACTTCAGAGGGAGAGGGTGGCAAAGTGATAGACATTGGGGAGGGTATGTGCTATGGTGAGTGCTATGAAATGTGCAAGCCTGATGAACCACAGACCTGTACCCCTGAAGCAAATAATACATCATATGTTAATAAAATAAAGAGAAAATTTTAATCTCTAAGTCACATAAAGAATGGAAAGTAAAGATATCAAAGATTAAATAATGAGAAGTTTGAAGAAGACAGGATGATGAGATAAATAGAGAGGGAGGTCAAAGAAGAGTCTGAGTAAGATATGAAGAAACGAGAATGTCAAAGCTGGAAGAAAAAGACAAATGAAGCCAAAAGCCCCTCAATTTTTAGGGAGGGTTAGTTAGCAAAGGTTACAATACGTCCATTAGTAGTTAACTGTCCTACACAGTAAGATAAATAGTCACCTATTATGTGTCAAGCCCATTATTAAGAAACAGACAGGCACAGGTAATTAAACTAAGGACTCTTCATTCACATACGCTTGTGGAAGACAGGAGGGAAGTAAACAATAGTGATAATGAGGTAAGAACTAATAGAGGTTACTTAATGCTAATAGTGTAGACTAAGCCAAATTCTGACAAAGGTGTTCAGAGAAGGTTTTGAGTCTTAAAGGTGAATAAAAATATACTGGGTAGCTAAGACCAGGAATGACACTCTCGGCAGAAGAAGCCACAAATGAAAAAGTAGAGTAGTATTAAAAATATAATATTGAGAGAACCACATGCAGTTTGGTAAGATAGCACAAGAACATACCTTAGAAAAGTGGAGAAAATAATATTAAGGAAAAAAGGGGTTGAGACAGATTATATATGGTCTTATATTCAATACCAAGTAGTTCGGTAAAGGACAGTAATTTTGTTCCAATTCTAGTTCCTCCATATAATAAGAAAACAAGCAAGGTACTGAACTTCTGGGAGCTCCTGTGTGGTTCAGGAGGTTAAACGTCTGACTCTTGATTTCAGTTCAGCTCATGATCTCAGAGTCCTGGGATGGAGCCCCATGTCGGGCTCCATACCAGGAGCGGAGTCTGCTTAAGATTCTCTTTTCCTCTCCTTCTGCCTCTCTTCCCCTCCTCTCTCTCTCCCTCTCTCTCTCTCAATAAACAAACAAACAAACAAACAAATTACTAAGCCTGATGTTAACCTCAACATTTTTGAGGATTAAATGAAGTAGCTCCCACAATATCTGGAACAAGAGACCTATCTTTGTTAAGGTCTTTGCCTCCCATCCCCAAAACTTCTATGGGGGCAACACTCAGGAAGTAAAAGCATCCTTCCAACAAATATTTTGAATATTTACTATGTACACCACCCTCACTTTTAAGGAGTTAATGTAGGGGACGAACTGACAAATATATGGGCAATTATACAGTAGAGTAAGGGTAACAATGGAGGCAAATAACAGTACTTAATAAAAAAATGACAAAGCTAAAGCAAGTGAGTACTCTTTCTAACAACTGAGACTTGGAGAGAAGAGGAACAGAACTATACATAAAGGCGATGGGAATCAAGAAAAAATAAGTTTTGTCTGTTGTGTTTCTAGAAGGAACAGATATAAATTTCCCCATAAGTTGAAATGGTCATTGCAAAGAGATGCAGAACACAATGTTGATGTTAATACAGAAAAGTTAAAATAAGAGGCCTGCTATAATGTTTGTTTCTAAAAGAATTGTAAGTTAGGTATTTAAAGTCTCATCAAGGTAAAAGTTATTCTCACCTGTGCAGTTAATGACCCAAAATTTGAATGAAAATCAAGTTAAAGTCTGAGTCTGACCCACTATACTTAAATGATGATCTGTATTTATAGATCATCCCTAGCTACTGGAACTTGGGAACTCAGGACATTTGTGGATACCTATCAATCTTGGCTTTTTTAGGTAAATTAAGATATCTGGTTGCCTTAGATTCAATCAAATTTAAGGAACAGTGAAACACCCTTCAAAACAAGGGTAAGGTGACATTATTTCTAAAAGACCAAGAGAAAGAGAAAAAAGAATGTCTGAATGTCTGTTGCAACTGAACAAGAAAACAAAGGAACCTATGCCTGTAAACTGTGGGCTGGATTCTCATTTGGCTTTAACACCGACTGCTGTGGGATTGCAGGCACATCTCTCTGCCTCCGTCAGTCTCAGGCTCGCTCACTCTCTCTCTCTGTTCCTGTCTCTCTCAAAAATGAGGATAGAGCCCAAAATATTTCTACATTTCATTCCAATTCTGAATTTCTGTTATTCAACAACTATTTTGCTCTCGACATAATAAAATCTAAAACAAGCTTTTATTAAGATACTCTCCAAGGCATGCATTTCTTTCTTTTCTTCTTTTCTTTCTTTCTTTCTTTCTTTCTTTCTTTCTTTCTTTCTTTCTTTCTTTCCTTCTTTCTTTCTTTCTTTTCTTTCGCACTTTAAACTCAAAACGGTTCAAAATGAGCTGATTTTCAATTAAAACTTTCTGGAAATGTGATCAGCACTGAGGCATCAGGAACTTCCTTTGGCAGATAATTATTAAGTGCTACTTTATTGTTTCATATTACAAAGGAATTTTGGCACTCGTGGGCAGAAGAGTAACATTAAACCATTACTGGCAAATTCCTAATTGGAAGAAACAGTGTAACTAGTGGTTAACAGCATGGATTATAGTTTAGTTTGACTTCAGTTTGAATAATGACCCTGACACTTAGTCACACTCTGACATATTTAATCATGTTTTCTCATCTGAAAATGGAGATGATAAGAATAAGAATATTTAGTTCATGTGAGTGGCACTTCCTGAAATTGGGACGGCTATACATAGCAGCCTTGGCTATAAGGTTTATGTAGAGATTAAATGAAGTGTTTCATATAAATTATGTAACACTACAGTTCACACATGAGATGCACTTAATATACGTTACCTTTCCCCCACTAATACATCATTATTTAATCAATGTTTTGATGCAGGCATTACGTGTCCCATACTGTAATATTAAACTTTGTTGTTATTCTTAGCCTCTGGTAAGTTAGTTAAAGACTAACTGATAGAGCTTTGCTATTACCAAGTATAATGTAACTAGATTGCATAGGGCAGATAGATATTTTGAGCTGTGAATTTACTATGAAGTTTGGCATTCCATGTCAGTTAAGAGACAGTGGACAAATGATTCTTTCATGCCAGTCTTTTTTGAATAACGATAGGCAACAATTCTGATGGAGGAAAAAGATACAAACAAAAATGCATTAATATATTTTTCTCCTATTTTAACTTCTGAAATATCTTAATTGCTTGAAAAACTAAACTGGCTGGAATAAAAGAGCCATTTTTTTTTTTCTTCAACTCATAAATCTAATTTTCTTTCTAACCATTTCACCTCAGTGGCCTCCTTTTGTATGACACACCATTCTCCTCTAACTTCTGAATTTTTGTTAGTTTGCTGTTGGCAGGGATAAGGTCAGAAATAATAAAGATTTTCTACTGAAATCTGCTTTCCCCCCTCAATGAGAGGAAGCAAAGGCATGAATATGGCACCCTCATAATGATTTAGCTGGGGCTTAATGAAATTTTCATTACAACCTGCTGTTCATTTTAATGGCCTTTGAAAAACAATGGAAAAAATAGCTTGGGGGAAGAGGGGATTTTTCTGTGGCATATATTTGTGAGCTTAACATTTAGTTCCATTCACCCTATCTCTGGTTGCCTCATCCCCATGTTACTGTTCTCATCACAAAGCTGTTACCACGTTTTGTAGTTTTTGAGTATAAGTTCTGCAGTTCGTTTGTTAAATTTATGCCTATTTTATTCTTTTGATGCTATAGTATATCACAGAGCTATGATCATTTTTTTGTACTATATACAGTGGAATTGTTCTAATGCTTACATGATGTCAGGTTTCAGTGGCCATTCTCATGCCCAACCATACCATACCCTATGATTAATGGAGTATTTAAAGCCAATATAACTTCCTACTTTACTGTTGGGATGGACTTTTACACATCTACCTGGAAGTATTTCCCCATGTTTTCTACTCTTCGTAATTAAATAAACTGTTGTCAACATTCTATTGCTTTCCTATGATATGATTTTTCTGCTTTTCTATATTTTTTCTTAAGAACATCACTTTATTGAAATAAGTAAATTGCTGCTTGACATCTCTCTCAATTGTTGCAGTCATTAAATAAATGTACTTGCCACAGCAAATTTCTTTATCAGTAAAAGTGAGTGTATTTACATTTCTGTGTACTTAAAGCACATGTCTAGGTATCTTGTGTACATAAACATAAATAAATCTTAGGGGTTCCGTAAAGTATCTTTCTGGAACTCAAGCTTTTAAATGTTAGCCATGTTCAGTTGTTACTCTTGTCTTCCATCAAGACTATCTCTGTATTTTCTCAATGTCTTTATATTATTCATTAGCAAGTCTGTCTTGAGCTGTGCTTTTAATATAGCTATAGGAGGCAAAGTAAAAAAAAAAAAAGTTGTGGGAAATACAATAATGAAACCAGTATAATGTCCACATTTAATAGTGATGTTTCTTCATCAACTCTTCCTGCTGTGGATGCTCTATCTCTGTCTGCTATTCTGTTGTGCACCTGTTGCTAGATATTACACTTTGATCCTATATCCCAATGCATCTAAATGGGAGGAACTGCCTACTGTCTTCTTTCCTTCTGGGAGTTGTTCATTTGGATCTGTCCTGTCATGTACCTCCAAATTCAGAGTCTGTGAAACTACTTGGAAGCCAACATGACACACTGGAGAAATAACAAGGTCATGTACCAAATTTCCATGGAGAATATCACCTAAATGTACATACACACACACACACACACACACACACACACAATCAAACTACTTTGTAATCCAATATATAGCACTACAGTGATAGTTCTTCCTAGAACTTAGATCTGGACCACAAACACATCTCAAACAAAAATCAAACAATAAAATGCGAGGGAAACACTTCCCAACTTATTTTATGAATTCAGCATTATCTCACTAGAAAAATCAGATAAAGACATTGCATTTCAAAAAAAAAAAAGCAACTATAGACCAATATCTCTCATGAACATAGATGCTGCAATCCTCAATGAAATACTGGCAAATTGAATCCAATATTATATATGTCATAAACCACAACTAGGTGGAATTTATCCAGTTTGCAAGGTTGGTTCAACATTCAAAAATCTCATCATATGAGCACACTAAAGGAGCTAAAGAGTATTATGCTAAGCAAAATAAGTCAGTCAGAGAGAGACAAATGCCATATGATCTCACTCATATGTGGAATTTAAGAAACAAATAAGTAAAGGGGGGAAAGAGAGGCAAACCAAGAAACAGACTCTTAATTATAAAGAATAAACTGATGGTTATCAGAGCAGAGCTGGGTGGGTGATGGGTTAAATAGGTGATAGGAATGAAGGAGTGCACCGGTCATGATGAGCACCAGGTGTTGCATGGAAGTGTAGAATCACTATATTGTACATTTGAAACTAATATTACACTACATGTCAAATATATGTCAACTAACTGAAATTTAAAATAAAAGCTTAGAAGAGTACCTCATATCAAGAGATGAAAAAATTTTTGATAAATTTTAGCAACTATTCATGGTGAAAACCTCAGCAAACTAGAAATAGAAGGGAACTTCCTCAACTTAGTAAAGAACAGCTACATAAAATCCACAGCTAATAAATATAATGATGACAACTTGAAGCTCTCTCCTTACAGTCAAGAAAAAGGCAAAGATGTGTCATTTCATCACTCTTATTCAACACTGTACTGGAACCCAGGTAATGTAGTAAGACAAGAAAAGGAAATAAAAAGGATATATCTTGGGAATGAAGAAATAAAGCTTTCTTTATTTACAGATAACATGATTGTCTATACAGAAAATGTAAACAACACACAAAAACTCCTGGAGATAATGACCAAGTATAGCAAGGTCACAGGATACAAGGTTAATATATAAAAGCCAATTTCTTCCCTTTATACCAGCAAAAAAAATTGGAATTTGAAATAAAAAATACAATATAATGAGGGGCGCCTGAATGGTGCAGTCAATTAAGCATCCCACTCTTCGTTTCAGCTCAGGTTGTGATTTAGGTTTGTGAGATCGAGCCCCAAGTTAAGCTCCATGCTCAGTGCAGATTCTACTTAAGACTCTCATTCCATCTCCCTCTGCCCCTCCCCACGGTTCTCTCTCTCAAATAAATAAATAAACAATTTTAATAAAATACAATATAATGGAAATATTGTGTATAAGTGTAACAAAATACATAGAGGATCTATATGCAGAAAACTATGAAACTCAAAAAATCAAAGAAAATCTTAATAAATAGAGAAATATTTTGTGGTTAGGAAGACTGAACACTGTTAAGATATCAATTCTTCTCAAATTCCCAGGACATAATTATGTAGATATCAAGATTAACTCTGAAGTCTACAGGGAGAGGCAAAAGAGCCAGGGTAACCAACAAAATACTGCAGTAAAAGTACAAAGTAGGAGGACTGACACCACCCAACTTTCAAGTGATAGGAATTAAGACATCAAGGTGTTGGCACAAGCATAGACCAACTGATCAATGGAGGGGAATATACAGGACAGAAACAGACCCACACAAGTACAATCAACTAGTCTTTGATGAAGGAAGAAAGGAAATTCAATGGCGATATGATAGTCTTTTCAACAACTGGTGCTGGAACAACTGGACATCTATCTGCAAAAACACACATCAGACACAGAACTTAAACCTTTACAAAAATTAACTCAAAACAGATCCTAGACCTCAACTGTAGAATGCAAAACTATACAACTTCTAGAAAATAACAGCAGAGAAAACCTAAATGGCATTGGGTGAGGCAGTATGTATTCAGCTACAACATCAAAAGTATGATCAATGCAAGAAAAGAGGTAAGTTGGACTTTATTAAAATGCAAACTTCTGCTCTGCAAAAGAAAAGGTTAAAAGAAAAAAAAAAAAAAAGCCACAACTTGAAAGAGAATATTTGCAAAGCCCATACCTGATAAAGGACTTGCATTCAAAATACACAAAAAACTCTTAAAACTCAACAATTAAAAATATCCTCAATTCATAAATGAGCAAATGATGTAAACAGGCACAAAGAAGATATACAAAGGCCAAGGATCACATAAGGAAAGATGCTCCACGTTATATGTCATCAGGAACTACAAATTAAAACAACAATGGGATGCCACTACAAACCAATGCGAATAGATAAATTCCAAAAAACTTAATAATATCAAATGCTGGTGAGGCTATGCAGCAACAAGGACTCACATTCCTTGCTGCTGGGAATGCGAAATCTCACAGCCACTTTGGAAGGCGGTTTGGCAGGTTTTTTTGGTTTGTTTGTTTTTTGTTTTGTTTTTATAAAGCGAAGCACACTCTTACCATACCTTTCAGCAATCACACTCCGAGGTATTTACTCAGTTGAGTTAGAAACTTACGTCTATACAAAAACCATCACATAAATATTTATAAAAGCTTTATTCTTAATAACCAAAAACGTGAAACAACTAAGATGTCTTTTGATAGGTGAATGGATAAACAGACTGTGATACCTTCATACAGTGGAGTTTTATTCAGTACTAAAAAGAAATGAGCCAGGAACAGACATGAAGGAAACTTAAATACACATTGATATGTTAAGGAAGCCAGTTTGAAAGACTACAGACTGTATGATTCCATTGATAAGGCATTCTGGAAAAGGCAAAACTACAGAGATAGTAGAAAGTTCAACAATTGCCTGGAATTCGAGGGCAAGAGGGAGAGATGAATAAATGAAGCACAGGGGATTTTTAAGGTTACCAAACAACGTTCTGAATGACAGCCACGGTGGATAAGTGGCAATACGCATTTGTCCAAAAAAATGTAGAAATGTACAACAGAAAGTTTGAATCCTGATGTAAGAGGATTCTATAAGGTAATTCAGTAATTTGAGAGATACCAGCAAAAACTACAGAAAAAGTTAATCATCTTACAAATGTATGGGAGAACTTCACTGAATAAGGTGGAGGAAAATGTACTAAATCGTTTTGGAAATGAATCTGTAAAACTAAAGGCAAAAAGAATTGCACGTAAGTACTATACCCTATTGGTAAACATGTTCCCCATGGTATTATCAGTTAGTAAATCTGATACTGTTAAACATACATGCTGGAACTGAACAGTAAGTCAATGGATGGTGATGGTTCGATCTAGATTACTCACAGTTGGGGTGGGAATGTGCCCATCAATAAGGAACGAGGGGGGAATGATCCATGGGAGGGACTACAGTTGCGGACAATAGTAAGAACTCATGTTTACCTTAATATATAGACAATTCAACATAGAAATATTTACAGATATATATATATATGTGTGTGTGTGTATATATATATATATATATATATATATATATATATATATATACGGGTTAGCACACACATCTATTTCTTCGTTTTGTCAGGTAAAAGGCCCTAAAGAAATGAAGCCTTATGAGCAAAGAGCACACCATGTATCCAGATCTGGCTTTCTAATACCATTCTCCAAAAAAAGGAACCAGGGTTTCCTCGAGAAATGACTGATTCTTGAACCGGAGCATGAGATACACAACATGAGTCTGAAGCACCTTACAGTACAAGAAAGTGGGAAGGGCTCCAGAAAAAAATTACCTACAATCACAGTGGTATATCAAAATGACACAGAAGTCAATAGAAAGAGCTTCCAATGTCCAAAGCTGAAACAATTTGAGCAATAAAATAAAGTAGAATTGGATTATAAGTCAAAGTATAAAATACCCATGCTGTCCATACTGATATAAATAAATGATTGAATAAATTAATATATGATGGAGAAGAGATAAATCTCCCATGCAGAAGAATTTCAAATAAATTATGTAGAAACTCTGTTCTGAAGGAGGGGGAACATAACTCCCTACTCCTTAAATGTGGGTTGCACATAGCATCTTCCTTCCAAAGAGTGTGGTATGGAAAGGGGGCAAGAAATAACTTTATAGTGCAGTACCCTGACAAACACTGTACCAGCCAGATGATCAAGGTCAACATCAAATTTGTAAATCATATAGAGTGTATGTACCTTTGATATGATGTGACAGAAAGGTATTTTACCTCATTATCTTCCTCCCCAAACCTATAACCCCAGTTTAGTCAAGAGAAAACCACCAAATAAATCCCAATAGAGAATGTATCGCATGGAGCACTGGGTGTGGTGCATAAATAATGAATTTTGGAACACTAAAAAAACACTAAAAAAAAAAAATAAATAAATAAAATAAATCCCAATAGAGGGACATTCTACAATATACCTGAACAGTATTCCTCAAAACTTCCAAGGTATCAGAAACAAAAGCAGTCTGAGAAACTGTCACAGCTAAAGGGAACCCAAGGAGACATGACAATTAAATGTAACATGTTATCGTTGAGTGCATCCTAAAACAGAAAGAGCACACTTGGTGAAGACTCATGAACTATGAATAAACTGTGGACTTTAGTTAATGATAATGTATGACAATATAAAAGACAAAAAATAATTTTAAAATTATTCATGCAAAGTGAACAGAATATGTAAAATTAAAGATAAGAAAGAAATGCATCATAAGGTTAAGAGTTGTTATATCATATGGTTTCATTTACTTGTGCAGCATAAGGAATAACACAGAAGACATTGCGGGGAGGAGAGGAGAAGTGAGCTGGGGGAAATCAGAGGGGGAGACAAACCATGAGATACTGTGAATTCTGAAAAACAAACTGAGGGTTTCGGAGGGGAGGGAGTGGGGTGTTGGGTGAGCCTCATGGTAGGTATTAAGGAGGGTACATATTGCATGGAGCACTGCATGGTGTGGTGGTGGATAAACAATGAATTTTGGGATACTGAAAAAAGAAATTAATTCAATTAAAAAAAAGAGTTGCTATATCAGAAAGCTATAAAATTAAGCAATTTTGATTTTCCTTTCAATTTTTATGGTTTTTTAAAACACTTCTTAAATAAGAAGATAGTATTTTTAATATCAAGAAAAATTCCAGCACATTAAAAAAATTGTCTAGGTCCTCCTCAAAACCCCATTTTTATCTCCACGTGGATGAAAGCCAAAAGTCTTTGGCTGACTAGATTATCTCTAAAATTCTTTCCAACTGTAAGATCATGTGAATTACATAAATTATAACTAAAATCCATGTCCCAGCTATGCATCTGGTAGGGACCCAGAAATATTTAATTACCATATGACTCCCAAATATACTGGTTAACATACATTTTGTGCCATATATACTCATAATTTGCTAGTGTCCTAACAACAGACTAGAAATGAGCCCAACCCAGTGTTAGATAGTATAGATGCAGTATATTTTTGGTATAAAATATGTCTTTTTATGTCACTATTTTTTGTTTGTTTGTTTTAAATTTCCATCTGACTTTTAAATAGGAGGCATGTTCTTATGTGCAACGTGGCACACAAACTTAGGAAGAACACAGGTTTAAGTAGGTGGTAGGAAACATCCGTAACATAAAGGGTGACTATCACTTATGCATAAATTCTATAATAAGCATCAGTTGTTTGTTTGCCTTATTTATTTATTTTTAATATTTTTATTTATTTATTTGAGAGAGAGAGAGAGAGAACACAGAGGGAGATGGAGAAGATGATTCCCTGGTGAGCAGAGAGTCCTGTGTGGGGCTGGATCCCAGGATCCTGAGATCATGATCTGAGCCCAAAGCAGATACTTAACCAACTGAGCCACCCAGGGGCCCCAGTTTGTTTGCTTTAATTTTAACATATCTCATGTGCAGATCACCTATAGGCTACTATCAGTAACTACTGAAGTAATTTAGAAGACGAAATCTTAAAAAGAAAGGCATCCTGGAAGTTAAACAAAATGGAAACTTCAGCATGGCTAACAGAATTAAAGAATCAATAATTTTTAAATATAGAGCAGGCCTAACCATATTAATTCTGGACTATACAAGAAACAGACGAAACTAAGGTAGCATTATGATGCATTCATGTATAAGCAAGGTCATACAATTTAATACAGTTGTAAAATGGCCTTGGGGACAAAAACTGGAGTTGAATACACAAGCCTGCAGATATTTGGGACGTAGGTGGTACCTATTCTGGGCTCTGCTGTCACATTCTATTCTTGAATCTTTAAGTTTTACTCAACCACAACTTACCCATGTGTGAAAGTGAGGAAGACATCACAACAGAAAATAATGATTTAAAAAAAATCGGGACAGACATTGGAATGTTTCTGGGGAAAAAAAAAAATCTACCCATCTTCATAACATTAGGTTTCCATGTTGTCCAATTTAACTTTGAGTATAAGTCAAAAAACAGATCTAGAAGTTAAACTCCAACTGTTAAAGTCAGGAGATGGCAACCACTTTGTTCCCTTTTCTAGGCTTTACCTTCTGGCTCATTTTTGATGAGCTCTTCCATTTTCCTCTGCTTCAAGGTGTCAACAACATCAGCTAAGCTGCCTTTGCGCCGTTCGGGAGTTCCTAGGGCCGTGCTTGACAAGGACTCACCACTCTGCCTCCCACCTTCTTCTGCCTTCTGAGGTGAGGTAGATGAGTTGTGTGGGGCAAATGAAGACATAACTTTATTGCCATCAACTTCCTGAAAGAGAAAGCAAAGGGAAAAAAAGTGTTTAAAATTCAGTGAATTTTTTTTTAATTGCTTACGTGGCTTATTTAGCTAAAACATGAAAAAGTGAAATGTCACTCTGCTAGAGTAAGATAAATAAATAATTTTAAAAAAAGAATGCATTAACTTTACAGGTTGGCACAGAGTGAGTCAAAGATCAATTCATACAAGAAATAAAAATACGGAGACCCTCTCCCTTAGGCTGAGAACAAGTGGCAATAAAGCCTTATACAAAGCCTATACTGATCAGATGTATTTTTCTGCTTTTCTTTGAAAAGTCTTAGATTTTCCTAGGGACATTAAATGCACCAGTCATCTTGCTTAAACATCCTCATGATACTGTAATATTTAAACAAGTAACATTCTGCACTTCGCTTTTCGTTTTAACCGGCTGCCTTTTCTTGATGGTTGCTCCTAATTAAAGCAGGGTCCTTTTTTAGTTCTCCACCTCCCTCTCACGCTTTTAAGAAAGCATCAGCCACACAGGTTATTTTGACATCAGATAGGAATATTGAAAGTTTATTTCTGCTTATGCCAAAGACATTTCTAAATCCATTTGTTACCCCAAGCATTGTTTCTGTCAATATTCTTCCAGATTTTGCACTTTAGGCCTCATATGCCCTCTAAAATAAAGTTTCTTATAACATTTCCCTCTTCATAATTGTGTATGTGTATGAAAAGATAATTCTACAATTTAAACATAAAAATTTGGTGTTCTTTTCATCATTATTTTCCCCATAATGTCTTGACCAACTCTAGCCATCTAACATTTGGGCTTTCTTTTGTATAAAAGGCACTAAATTGATTTCTCAGATAACTGTGAGAGGAATGATAGTGAAATGATATAAAATAACTTTCTCACTTAAAGGTTTTCTTTGTATAATCTTTTACTTCTACAATCCTTTGTTTTTTCACAAAGCAGATCTCTTCTTTAAAATTATATCCTGGTAACCTGGGTGGCTCAGTCAATGAAGCACCTGTCTTTGGCTCAGGTTGAGATCGAGTCTCGTATCAGGCACCCTGATCAGCAGGGAGCCTGCTTCTCCCTCTGCCTGCTGCTCCCCCTGCTTGTGTTCCCTTTCTCTCACTCTCTCTCCCACTCTCACAATAAATAAATAAATAAATAAATAAATAAATAAATAAATAAAATCCTTAAAAAATAAACAAAATTGTATCCTAAGATCTTTGAGGAAGTTAGTCTCTCTGTAAGTATATTTCTTAATTCTATAGTACTAAATGTTTTCATTAAAATATATTTAAGTGTATGCACACCTAATATTCAGGATAACAGGTTATATGCCTTTTATACATTTCTTCTCTAAATGTATTAATAGGATCTCCTGACCCCAGAAAAGTGACAGATCACACTGATTTGATATCTAATGATTTTAAGATTATTTCTAATATATTTGACTAGCTTAAAAATATATTAAAAAGACTTGATAAAACTGTCATTTCAATTTTTATTTTTTTTTAAAGATTTTTTATTTATTTATTTGACAGAGAGAGATCACAAGCAGGCAGAGAGGCAGGCAGAGAGAGAGGAGGAAGCAGGCTCTCCGCCGAGCAGAGAGCCCGATGCGGGGCTCGATCCCAGGACCCTGAGATCATGACCTGAGCCGAAGGCAGCGGCTTAACCCGCTGAGCCACCCAGGTGCCCCTCATTTCAATTTTTAAAAACAAATTAAAAATAGAGATGTTGGGCGCCTGGGTGGCTCACTTGGTTGAGTGACTGCCTTTGGCTTATCATGATCCTGGAGTACCGGAATTAGTCCCACCATCGGGCTCCCAGGGAGTCTGCTTCTCCCTCTGCTCTTCTCCTCTCTCATGTTCTCTCTCACTGTCTCTCTCTCAAATAAATAAATAAAATCTTTTAAAAAATAAATAAAAATAGAGATGTTGACGCACACATAATCATAATCTGTTTATATGATTTTTTTGTTAGTGGATAATAGTGAAAGAAGGACATTAGCTATGGTGCAAGTGTCAGCTTGTTGGGTGGTACTAGGATGTGTGGAAAAAGTCAAAGTAAAAAATGTGTGCAAACAGAATCTTCAAAATTATAATTCTACACTCAAAATGGTTTCCATTTCTTACAAACATTACAGAATATGCAGAAAACATTACTAGGTCTTGAATGAATATTCTATAGACAATACATTCAAAGATGAATCTTAGCTTATTATGTACTTGGATTTAGAAATCAATATGCATAATGTAATCATTACAAACCCCTGCAGGCTAAATGAAGGTACACTTCTAGAATTATTTATTTAAAACCCACACATAAATACAAGCAAACCCATAAATGTGCACACATACACACACACATCCCTGACAAGAGCAATCATAAATCCATTCAGTAAAGTAAGGAGTGTTTTTATGAATGGCCCATAATACACATTAGCTCAGTTTCATGTTCAAACCAGAATATAGCAAAACCTTTGTATTCATTTTCCCACAGATCTTTCTTCTCACTATTTCCAGGGTCAAAGCAGAAAAACCCAATGTTGAACATTTCTATTCCATACTCTGTTTTCACATTATATGATGACAAACTTAATAAACAGGAATTTGGCTGCTAAACTTCATTTTCCATAGTTGAAAATTACATATATCTTTCTATAGCCTCTTCAGTAGAGTAAAAGACACCCAAATTGTATACAATCACATCTATTAAAATATCAGAAACTATTTCAAAATCAAGTAAGGTAAAATAACACCCCATCTTGTATGTCTCTAATTTTCTACACCTTGCAAAACACAAGGACGTATTTTAAAGAGTTTAACATCATTTCACTAGTATTCTAAACTCAGTTACCACAACAGTATTAAAAATGAATTATAACTGCAATTTCATGTGCAAATATTTTATCTTATCACTATTTCACCTGTCTGATTACATTTCAGCCTCTAGCACCGTTAATCCCTTTAACAGTTTACATAGTTAACAGATGTTTCTGTGTGGGACTCTATTGTTCATTTGCATGGTGAAGAGCTTGTTAAAGAACGCTGGTGCAGTCTTCAGTCAAGAAAGTCCTATAATATTCAGTTTCTTTTCTGGAATTACAATTACCATATCTGCAGTAATGACTGCATTTTCGTCTTCATTTGCTGGTAGGTGAACATCCAGAGAGCCCACTAATAGAAGTATTAGTGGTCCAAACCAGCAAAATATAGTTCATCAGATTTTTGTGAATGCTAAAGGCAAGCTTCAGTATTTTGCCGTGAACTCTCACAACTGTGATACTCAATTTCTAAGGCCTAATGATAAAAGGGGGTTCCAAACTTTTAGAACAAAGTTGGTAATCTTCCTTTGCTACACTTGAAAAAGCTTTACTTAATTCTGCCCCCCTCTGTCACCTATGCAACCATAAGACAGAGAGAGGGATCTGCCTAGTGTATCTATCTTTATTTAAGTAACTTAAAAAAAAAATGCATTCTTAAACTGGAAGAAGCCATTCTGGAAAACAGTATGGAGGTTCTTCAAAAAGTTAAAAAGAGAACTACCCTA
This sequence comes from Lutra lutra, assembly GCF_902655055.1. Classification (NCBI taxonomy): domain Eukaryota; kingdom Metazoa; phylum Chordata; class Mammalia; order Carnivora; family Mustelidae; genus Lutra; species Lutra lutra. The sequence continues at coordinate 73,730,474 of NC_062285.1, forward strand.
AGACCCAGCAATTGCACTACCAGGTATTTGCTCAAAGAATACAAAAATACTGAGTCAAGGGCACCTGGGTGGCTCGGTGAGTTAAGCCTCTGCCTTTGGCTCAGGTCATAATCTAGCCCCACATTCGGCTCTCTGTTCAGCAGGGAGCCTGCTTCCCACCCCGCCCCTGACTGCCTCTCTGCCTTCTTGTGATCTCTGTCAAATAAATAAATAAAATCTTTAAAAAATATACTGAGTCAAAGGGGCACATGCACCCCAATGTTTATAGCAGCATTATCAACAATAGCCAAACTATGGAAGTATGGAAAGAGCCCAACTGTCCATCAACTAATGAACGGATACAGAAGATGCATGTGTGCATGCGTGTGCACGCGCACACACACACACACAGGAATATTACTTAGCCATCACAAAGAACGAAATCTTGCCATTTGCAATGAAATGGAGTTAAGAGTGCATTATGCTAAGCAAAATAAGTCAGTCAGAGAAAGACAAATATCATATGATTTCACTGACATGTAGAGTTTGAAATGAAACAGATGAGCACGGGGGAAAAAAGAGAAAGGCAAACCGTAAAATGAACTCTCGACTATAAAGAGCAGACTGAGGGTTACTGAGGGAAGGTAGGCGGATGGGTTAAATGGGTAACCGGTATTAAGGAGGGTACTTGTGATAAACAGAGTAGTTATATATAAGTGATGAGTCATTAAATTCTACTCCCGAAACTACTATTACATTATATGTTAACTAATTAGAATTTAAATAAAAAATTGAAAAAAATGCATTCTTGTTAATTCATTCTAAATATAGCACTTTGTTATGAACACTTTGTGAGACGTATTTCAACATCAATATTCAAAAATTTTAGTTTAGATAATGTTACGATTAAAAAGAATTAATTCATTTGAAAAAAGACGTTATATGTAACTCAACCAGACCTAATGTTCCTTTCAGCTTCCAAATGTCATTTCATCCTTGACTTCTGGCCTCAAGAAATACATTACCATATTTACTTTTCAGTCCTATACACTCAAGTTAAATTAATACAGGGTAGCAAGAACACTACATTTAAGTTTGTATATCCAACTATAATTGGTAAGAATAATAGCCAATATTTACTGAATATTACTTTGTGTCAGGCACTGTTTAACATGTGCTACATGCATTAATTCATTTAATTCTCCTGGCAAGCCTAATTATGATTTGCTCTTCATAGCTGGAGAAACTGAGGGATATGGATTGAAGTAAATGCATGAGATCGTACAATTAATAAAAGATTAGGTAATCAACTGCAACCTGATGGGCACCAGAACCCTCAACCACAGTGCTAATACTATCTCTTTTTAAAAACAACAATGAGTGATGCATGGGTGGCTCAGTTGGTTAAGCATCTTCCTTCGGCTTGGGTCGTGATCCCAGGATCCTGGGATCGAGTCCTATATCATGCTCTCTACTCAGCAGGGAGTCTGCCTCTCCCTCTCCTCCCAACTGTGGTCTCTCTTTCTCTCTCAAATAAATAAATAAAATCTTTAACAATAACAACAACAAATACCTAAGTATGTTTATGTTAATGTTATAGATGAACAAGATGCACTGTCATCTGCTTAATAATTATGAAAATGAGAGGGTTTTGCCCCAATATGTCCAACTCTTAAAGGAAAAGTTACATAAATGCATTGCAGTTAACTAATCCAACTATATTCTAGACTTATAAAGCTGCCTCCACCTAAATATCCATTGGTTTATGCCATATTAAAAATAAAGAACCTTAAAATTTAAATAATTATTTAAACCAAACACAAAGATTTGATCTCTAAGTGACTATTCAAAATAATGATGCTCAGTCATTTATGATTTTTTAATCTATCTTTTTTTATTTTAAAGATTTTATTTTCAAGCAATCTCTACTCAACATGGGTTTCAAACCACAACCCTGACATCCAATGTTGTCCATTGTACATTCCACTGACTAAGTCAGCCAGATGCTCCTCAATCTATCTATAAAATGTGTGGGCATCTCTATCCCCCTTTTTAATACAACAAAGTTTTGGAACTTAGGGAAAAAAAAAAGCAGTGCAGAAAGTTTGTACTCTTTAACTAGATTCTCATTAATACAAGTTCAGGAATTTGGGTATCACTAGAGCTAGCACATGATACATACAGAAAGTGCTTTGGTACTGAACAAGTTTTAATATGGTCATATTCTTCTAATAATGTGCTGTTTTTGTAAATATCAGCAGGGCAAGGCAAAACAAAGTTTGAAAAATATCTTGAAAGCCATCTAAATTGAATATATTTGGCTGAAATGGGAAAAAGGTGGGCAAACGTCCAGTTACAAAATAAATAAAGCCCGGATATATAATCCACAGCATGGTGACTGTGGTTAATAATACTGTTTGTGTACCTGAAAGTTGCTAAGAAAGTAGATCTAGAAAGTTCTCATCACAAAGAAAAAAATTAGTTTTGTCATACATTGTGGTGACCAATGTTAACAGGACTTACTGTGATCATTTCATATGACTCATAAATATTGAAACATTACATTATAAAACTGAAAGTAATAAGATGCTATATGTCACCTATCAATTTTTTCAAAAGCTGTATTATTTAGTCATCCTTAAATTCTTTAAAAAATAGGTAGAAAATATATGTTATCCCAAATGTTTCTTTTGAAACTAAACTGTACTACATGTAATGTACTCTGTCAAGTTAGGAGATGCCAAATCTAATTTAGTCCTAGATTAGTAAATTTAGTACTAAAACAGTACATGGTGATTACGTAAAAACTCAATTGTTTTTGAAGTTTTATTGGCGATGGTAATTTTTCATAAAAGTTCTGCATAATATCCTAAACCAGGAATCCTCCTGGATTCTAGATCCGTTGAGAGCTATAGATGCTCTCCCAAACACGCATGCACAAGCATACAAGCAGACACACACACATGCAATCGCACGTCAAATTACACCTACGGTTTTAGAGAATTAATTTTCTACCTTCGTAGTTCCAAATGTGAACTTCCTCCATGAAATCCCCTAGAAACGCTTATAAACCACAGATTCCTGGTTAAGAAGCTCTGAATGAAATGCACATCTTCGCAGAATTGTACTATAAACTCATTAATATATACAATTAGATGATTTTAAGATGGCAGTTAATACTTGCAAAACGAGCTATAGATTTCATTGATGCTTTATTCAGATAAACTTAGCTAAAATATATATGTTAATAAATTAAACTTTTACTGTTCCTGTGATAAGCACTTAGAAAGAAACTAGGATTTTAATTATACTTTAAAGAATAATAAACATGTTGAGGAAGAGAATGCATTACTAATGGCAATCACTGTCTTCTTACTCAGTAATCACCTTGTGATAATGCACGTGTAAATTTGAAATAGAAAGCAGAACAAATTGCTAACCTTTATAAATGAATATTACCATTTTTAAAAAGCATACCAGTTCAATTTTCAACTATGAATTTTCCTGAAAACAGAATGTAAACATGTGAAGGCTACACTGAGACAAAAACCAACCCTTAAAAGAGCTAAGCAGAGAACACTAAGAGTCTTTCTTTGGTTAATATGATCAAATTCAGTATTCTGGGAACAGGATATGGTCAGTTCCTGAGACCTATAAAACAAAAGTAAGCGCTTACAGAGAGATTCTGAAGGCTGTCTGTTATGCTTGCGATTACTGCTGGTGTTAAAGCTATCCAATTTAAAATCTTTTCTAAACTTTTGCTTAAGAAAAAAAAAAAAAAAAGCTGCCTGATGTATACTTGAGTCCAGGGGTTCACAAAATGAAAACTGACAGAGGCACTTTTGTTTGGGCTATTTTCCTAGTTAACCTACAGAGACAGGGTTTATTAGAACTTCTCACCTTTCTATACTGGAAAAAGCCACTGATAATACCTTTGTAAAATGAACTGAGTTTTATAAGATCAGTAATTCTTAATGTTTAAGTAAGTGTAAGATAGTAGACTAATTGAGATTCCAGATATTAGGTGAGTAGTTCTTAACTCTATCCAGTGACAAGCAAGCCACACACACACACACACACACACACACACACACACACACACACACACAAGCTTTTCTGAAGTTTCCCTAGGAGGTTGTGACCATAAGATGCCAGTCTTGTAAGAATCCAAAGTCAATTTTTACAGAATGCTTATATTTTACACATTTCAACACTTTGAGATATTGAAATTTCCTGAAAATTATTACTTTTAAACCTTAAAATTGTTAAATCATCACAGTTTTAAAAATAGGTGGAAATTCTAAAGTACTCAAATAGGAATTAGTGTCTTTTTGCTCTAGAATGTGAGGAAAGTTCTATACTCCATGTTCTGCTTAGTTCTAATATTTAAAGAATACTGCATAAACCTTACAAGTTCATCTGTCTCTGTAATGCAGACATAACCCACTCTTGGGGCTGATCTATTATTTTAAATAGTGACAGGTCTCATCAAGTTTGGGTAAAATATTATTATTTTATAAAAATGGCTCCATTATATTTCAAATATAGGATCTAGTCCATATTTCAAAGATTTTTTTATGTATTTTGGACAGTGCAAATAGAAGTGAAAGCTGTTTGATGTTTCTTCAAAGCCTAAAAGTATGGAATCTTTTAAAGATTCTTTCCCTGTGCAATAGAATGGAAATTCAACAAAAGTCTAACTTGGTTTGCCTTTTTTTGCGAAGCACTGAGATGAAATGTTAGCGTAGGCTCATATTTAATTATTGATCAGAAAACTAAATAAACATTTAAAAGCACATTTTATCTTAAAATGCATTTGCCTGGGACTAAACAATACAAGATAGGTGATTTATATAAATACAATTCTCAAATGGTGGTCTGTGAGCCAATATCACTGGCATCACCTGAGAATACTTCATACATTTCTCTCAGGTCTCGCCCCAGACTTTCTGAATCAGAAACTCAGAGGGTGAAGCCCAGCAATGTGATTTAACAAGGCTTCAAGGAGAGACTGATACTCAGTAAGTTTGTGAACTACTGGTAACAGGAAAAACTTTAAGAGTTAGAGAGGCAAAGAGGGAGGTGACAAAAACCTGCAGTACTGAAGAGAGCCATCAGAAAAGTGATGGAACTTAATGGTTTTGAGAAGAGAGCTGAAAGGTAACATATTGCAGGGGTAGGCAGGTGGGCATGGAGGTCAGGGAGAAGAGTCAGCAAACACGCAGGGGTAAGAATAACCAATACATTTCGGGGGGAAACAACATTGACTTAATTTTTAATAGTGATTTTGGCTCACGTTGAAACAAGCTTCTGTTTGCTGATTTCCTACTAACTATGTGGATTAGGAAACCTGAGATTTATGTCAAAATTGCATTGTGGAAAAAGATTATTTTAAGAAACATACTAGAAAATGTGGTTTGAATTTATTAATAGTTAAATGTGATTTATAATATAAAAATGACACAATAAGAGTAGGATTCCTTTGTTTTTTTTTTAATCAATATCATATTTGCCATCTAATTTAATTCCAGTGAGTAGAATCAAAATTTAAGTGCAAATTTTTTGATTCAGTAAGAGACTATACAAATAGGAAAAACAGTTTTGGAAAATATCTTCATTTGCATGTGGACGTTACATGGGCAGAAGTGTCTGATGGTTGTTTTTAAATATAGAATCACATTTACCAAGAATCTCAGAAATCCTGCATTCAAGAATAAACTGTATGTTTTCATGTGCTCTCAAAACCACTTAATAAGCAAAAGTGGCATTTAGAGAATTCTGATACATTAACTAATAGAACCTGTAAAAACAAAGAACATTTTGTGCTGTGACAGCCTCATTATCTTCCTGATGATGATTCTGTTCTGTCTTACTTGTGTTTAAGCAATCCAGCAAGCACACTTTAAGACGTCTGATGATCTCTTCCCTGAGGGCTCAAAGGTCAACCATAAGATGTTTCTAAATAAGAATTAAGCTACACATCGAAACACTTCCATTTAACATTAGTATTGTGAACCATATAACACTATTTTAAGAAATAAAGAAAAAAACCCTATATTATAACAAACCACTAATTATGTAAAATAATTCATCTATGATTTTCCTAGATTTTCCTGGAAGCCTCCAGGACATCCTTACAATAGTTGTTAATAAACTTGACTAAGTTTATTATTTATTTATTCACTCTGAGTCTGAAGGAAGAAACAAAACGTAAGGAATCTTCCAATTATGATCTATTTATTAAATGACTCCTTTTTGCACCACAGAGCAATGAACAGTTTCTTATGCAGAGCAGACACCTGGTAAAATTAATAAGCTAAGTGTTTGCTAGCATCATCTATAATTGGGAACTGACTATATATTCAGTGGTAAGTGAAATAAATACTGATCCTCCATGCAGTAAAATATGATGTCAGCAAAACCATAGAAAGCAGTAGTTAAGCAAACTATAGCCAGAAGTTAGGCTGTTTGGGTTCAAATTCAGGCTTTGTCATTTACTAACTATACAGCCTTTGGTGAGTTATCTAAACTCTCCAAACCTCAGTTTCCAAATCTATAAAAGGGGATAATAAATGATAATTAATTCATAGGTGTTATTATATAGTATCGTCGATCTCTAGAATTTGACAGTAATGAAAATACTTACTAAAAATTAAATATTATTTCATGCACTCAATTTTCTCTTTCATTCTTGTAATAAAAATGTTTTATATGCTAACTTGCAAGGCAGTTAATGATGATGACATCTAAGCACAGAGGATCAAGCCAAATACCTTTGGTTCAAATCCTGGCTCCACCATTAACTAGTTATGTGACGCTTGGCAAGTTATTTAATCCTTTTGTGCCTCAGTTTCCTTATCTATAAAATGGGGACTATGCTATTATCTACCCCAATGAGTGGTTAGTGGATTACAAGTAATAAAATAATGAGTTATAGAAATTAGGAGACTACATGAGTTAGTATATGTATTACAAATTATAAAACTCAAAAAAATGGTAATTGGGACATGGCAAGAACTATATAAGTGTTTGTTAAAATAAGTAAGCTCCAGGCATTATATTAGGATATAATCTTGAACAAAACACGAATATGTGAAAATATAGAAAAATCCAGTCTCTTTACTAGGAAAGTAAAGAAGACATTAACAAGAGACAAACCCCTTTCCACACCTATCCACCAAAATAACAACAACAAAAACATCAACAACAGCATATTTGCGCATTCAAGTATTTCGTAGTTCTTTCTGCTAAGATCGAACGGCATTCGTGGAATCGATTTTTTAAAGATTAAACTTCTTTAAGGTGGCTCATTTTTAAAGGTAGGCTAATACAAACTTTAAGAAAAAAAAGAGTAGTCCACAAAATGTCACTAATGTGCGCTTTTATCTCTGTTGCATACTCAATTTTCAAATTTCATAGTTTCATGGTTCTCTACAAAGTGATAACTGAGGAAAATGATCAAAGAAAGAATGTTCAATTACTCCTCATTATGAAATGAACTTTTTAAAGTCAAAGTCTGAAAAGAATTAGAGTAATGAATTATTTTTCATAAATACATGACACCAATTACTTATTATGTCATATTTCTACTTTTCTTTCATATTTCTTTCTTCTTGTAAGATAGACATATCGAGATTTTTCTTTCTTCACAGCACTATCAGATTCTCCTACAAAAAAATCTTTAGATTTCTTTACACTATAAATACAAAACAGCAACAAAGGTAATATGAAGGATAGATTAGGAGCTAACTCTCCATTTTTGCTAGTTTCCCTCGTCTGTACTCTAGCACCATCTTGAATAGAGTCCCTCAACAGTACATCTCCTCACAAGATCAGGCTAATTTCATAATGCAATGACAGTTAATTCTGTCATGTCATTAGACTAATCCTATCTTCCTATTTAAAAAAAAAAAAAAAGCTAAAGGCCCATTTTTCTATACTAAGTAAGACTCTGAATAAAGCTCTATGTTTACAGCAAAAGTGACACTTTTTCCTTGAAAGGGACCTTTACCATGAGTTGCCCTTAAGCAGTGATTTGAGATAAAAGCACAAGCTTCAGTTCTCATTCCAAAATAAAGATAAGGCATTAAGCAGTCTACATACTCATAAAACTTCCTAGCTAGCCAAACGATTCATAGTATAAAACGGAATTTCCTGAGCCTGTTTTAGTGGGCATATAAAGACCATCTTGTACCACACACAATCACTGAGATACTGGCATTCTTTACGTAAAACACTGGGTTCTCCGCAAAGATTATTTTCACACAGTTTATATGAGTAATGCTATATATAAATTTTGTCATTTTAGTCTTATAGTTGTGAAGACTTTTAAAAATATTTCTAAACTATTAGGCAAATTCCTGACCAAATATACAAAATCTGTTGAAATTCACTAATGTTTGCAGTAAAAATATAGCTACCATGCCTGGAGTTTATCTTGCAGACACCGTTCTAAAAGTTTTATGGACATATCTTTTAAAATTCTCAGAGAAATTCCAAGAAGACTGTTATTCCTATTTAACAGATGAGGCTATTAACCTCCTATGAGTAATTCACCCAAAGTAATAGTAGGAGATAGTAAATTGAATAATTAAGACCAAGATTATTTAACTTTAAGATCCACGCTAGTCATCATTAAGTTATACTGCCTTCCTCAACTGATTCAAGTGCTGTAAGAGGTGCCACAGGTATGAAAAAATAAAGCTATTTTTCTCTCCTCGAAGAGTTTAAAATTAAATTTTAGAGGCATTTAAATATACAAGAAACAACCAGTAATTATAATTAAATTATATAGTAGCAAATTATACATGCAGGAGAACTTTAAAGAAGAGAGAACCCTGGAAATCAAAGGTGGAAACTTCTTCATCACAGCATTAGTACACAGCTTTGGGATCACTTATTTAATTTTCTTTCTACACCCCTAAGGCAGAAAGTATGCCTGATTATTCACCATGTACCCCAACTCTATTATTCAGTCCTAATAAAAACATATTGAGTTATTCAATTTATTAAATCTTTATGTGTAGACAGTCTTCTGGTCTAAGCCTACAAAAGTAAGTAGAGAGGAAAAGATAGAGTACCCCCAGAGGCATCAACTAGAAGGCATCATCATTTTACGAAGGGTTATGAAAGTCAAATAGAATTGTTTACATTTGACCTGACAGGCAATGAGGAACTATTCTAGATTCCATACTGGATGATTCTATTAAAGTAGATTATTAAGAAGATTAGCAGTGGTGTGGAGAATGAATTGGGTAGAAGAGAAAGTAAAGATATCCACTGAATAGGAACCATGTCACATATGTGATGATAAAAAGCTTCCCATTGGATCGTAGCCATAAGAGTTGAGAGGAACCATCAAATCTTAGCAACAATTTGAAGCAAGTAATGGTAGGATTAGATAATTTGAAAATAAGGAGGAAAGAGTCAAGGATAAACACAGTTCTTGTTTGGGAGTTTGAAATAGTGATTATGATATAGACAGAAACAGAACAGATAGCCAATAGAGATGATTACTAAAATAGGATCAATATATCTAAAAAATGTAATCAATCTACATAATTACATTAGTCTATAACTTGAGTGTTAGCCTTAACTTCTGGATCCAGCACTGTAAATAACAGGTGCTGTACACTCTCCCTCAGGATTCAAATGATGAGCTTACTGCTTGAGATCTTTAAATTTGTATGTGGAACATTCAAATATAGATGAGCCTCAAAATACATGAAGCAGATAAAGAAATAAGGGTTGTAAAATAATGACTTATGAACCATTTATTTCCAGTGAATGGTTAAATCCATTTTAGTAAATTAGTCCCCAGAAAGTGTCTTTTACTGTATGGTGACATACATAACATAATAAAATAAATATTATAAAACTTAAATTAAAAAAAAAAGAAGTATCTTCTGAAAGAGAAGAGCAAATGGCCAAGCCCTCTTCACATTTGTCTAAAAATGACCGTTCTAAGTGGATATCATCTTCTCATACAGTGACTAGGGTTTACCATGTAAATTTCTGAAACTTTATAATTATTTATAATTAGAATTTGGAGGATAAAAAATGTTTGGTAAAGAAAAAAACCACACGTGGAAATAACAACAAACACTTACAGAATATGCAAAATAGAGAACCTGGAAAATGAAAAAATTCTAGAAAAAAATTGCCAGAATAAAGGGTTTGAGGTATTCTAGGAAATAAGGCTTAAAGATGACAAAAAGATAACACTGTAAAAATAAAGGAGAACATGAGAAACTGACACATCTTTCCCTTATTTATAATGAATAGGATCATAAATATTGAGTTCTTAGTGCCAGATGCTCAACCCTAAAACTCTTGCCCATATAGATGTTAGAGTCAGAATGGGGTTGGGGGGGATAAAAATGAAAATTATCAACATCAAAAAAGTTCAGCTGGAGCCTCCTGCTCTGAGTGCTTTACTGAGTTGTGATGACAGGTATAAATAAAAGATGGTGGTGGTTTTTTCTCCATTAATAAATTACTGTCAAGGGAATTTATTGGGATGCATGTATAAAAAGTGAAATTGTACTTAAGTTATACTAAATCCTATGGAGACTGGAGAGGAGATGCAATATTTGGATTTGGGGCAGATGGACTCTCTTCCACAGTTCCATGAGAATTCCTGACTTCAGAGTATCCTTAGAAATTGCTGGTATCTCAAAGTGACTCTGGCTCCGTGCTCAATAACCCACAAAAATGCCAATCCAAAATAAAGGCATGTAATCTTTATATACCCCAAGAAAGAGATTATAAGCTGTATTTGTGTTACAAAGCTACATTGTTTGATAGTGAAACTCAAGTTAAATAGTCATTCTCTTTTAAGTTTGAAATACATATACTAGGTCTCAGGATGGGAACCAAATGGATATTTCTATGCTTACCAGTTCGGAGAGGGTACAGACACAGAGATTTCTTACAAAAGTCCTTTACTATCCATTTATTATACTTAGCGACATCAAATAGAGAAAACATAATTTAAAAGATCCTACTGAGCACTTAGAGATCTTGAACATAGACAGGGGATGAACACAAAGAACATTTGGTTACAAGAATCACACTTCACCTCTTTAATTTTTATGGTACATTTTTGGTATTTCCATTATTTTTCTTCTATCCCCTTGGTTTTAATAGAAGTATACACATACATGTACATATTTCATTAAGAGGAAATAAAAGGGTTGTCTTTAGTTAAGATGTTTCCATTCAGAGACTACACATTTAAAAAATAAATTGCCTGAATAAATTCAATTATCTAGAGAAGCAAAGGAAATCACATGCAAATGACATTATATGCAGAGGCCATTCCGACAGCTTCATGTTTATTTTTATTGTTTCAGTCAGTGGAAGGGAGAAGCTGTCAAAAATGTAACATCTCTTCCTTTTTAAAGGTCCAATGTCTCTGGTACTGAAAATTGCATGAGCACTAATATCAAGAGAAGAAATCTGTCTACTACTGAAAATAGAAAGTTCAGACTGCCTCCAACTTAATGCCACCATACAAGTGGGCCACCCTACACACCCTGGGTATATTTTGCCTACAAAAAAGCAAAAAATAACATTTAATTTGCAAGTAGTCAGATATCAATTCAGTCAATTAAGATGGGTCTAAAAAGCAGTATATTAAAAAAAGTTAATAAATGCCCATATGTTAAATTACACGATACCATGACTATTAATCTATCTTCTGAGAGTCTCATTGTAAATAGCAGGTGCCATCTATGACTTTATCCAGAGATATTCTTCAGACTTTTACATTCTAATGAGGAGTAATTAAATATGACATTTTTGCCTTGTTCTTTGAATATGACAGAAATACTTGGGGAAGATTTAGGCTGACTTTTGTAATTGGTTCTTGCTGAAAATCTCTGGCTCTTGACGCAGAACTTACGTGCTACCTGAGTTCTCTTGAGGCAGGAATGTACCAAGTAAATGTGGCATATGTTTGTATTCTCTTGCCAATTCCAAATTCATTCATCCAAATCACTCATTGTAGGCCAAATTCTTATCCAATTCCACAGAGCCACCGATTTTCCTGGAAGTGAATAGCAGCTTTGTGCATGGGAACAGGGAAGTCAATAGCAGGTCTGTGCACGGAAGAACTATGCAACTAGTGGAAAGGATAAGAATTTGACCACAGGATTTCTTGAGTGTGGTAAAATCTAACTTGAAATGACCTAAATGATGAAGCTTTCAACAGTCTCACTTGGGTGTCAATTCTAAAACTTGACAATTTGGGTAACTGAGTTTTTATACGGCCATCTTATATACCACCCCGATTGCAATTAAGTGTGAGGATAAATCCTTCCTTTAATTTATTTGTATTATGATGTTCTTTATTTATTATAATTAACCTCCAATCTCATTCAGAACCTGAGGGCATATTCTTAGCAAAAACAATAAAATCATCATTTATTAAATTTAGTAACGTGCCAATCACTGTATTGGGGCTTTTAATAGGCTATGATCCTTCCTAAGAGACCTGTGAAGCAGGCATTACTGTCACTGTTTTCACACACATAGAGACTGATTTTAAGCCACGAAACCCAGTGTAAACCATTCAAGTGCAATAAATATTTTAAACCCATCTCCCTGAATCTTTCAAATATGCTTTTAGCCATTTTGCTATACAGTTTTTCATCAGACTAAAAACACCTAACTGTTCTAATTTTACTAACATTGATCTGATTTTCTAGTCAAAGCTTGTTTTATCTCCATATCTGTCATCTATGTCACGATATTTATAATATGTCTGTTAGGTTTCATAATGTACTTTATTAACATACTCAGTTTTCTCTACTATTTTTAATTAGCTACATCTTACATTTCGATTTCCTTGACATGTGTTTCCAAATGAAAATTGGGCAGTTTTGTCAAACTCATAAACAACATTCTAAAAACATCCGAACACTGCCCCCCACCAAGACACAAACACACACCAATGAAGCATGCACACAAAATTTGTTAACTATGTGCTTACTTTTGAAAAGCATTACTTTGCGTCCTGGAGGGAATACAAACAATCTTCTAATAGTGAAATCCAGTATCTTTCATGACTTCTTCAAACTATTTGAGACTACTGAGTAGTTCTTTCCTTAGCTTTCTGATGGCCCACCATCTACTGTTCATTCTTAACCCAGGCATTGCCTGTTTTGATCTTAAATCCTCTAAAGAGTATTCAATAACCATAATAAGTTCCTACTTCTCTTTCTAAACTCTCTATCTTAGGAAAGTGATCTTAACACTCTGTATTGAAGATCTCTCAATTGCCTGCACCTAGCTTTCGGGAAAAACTTATAATTCCTTTAGGTGATACACAAATTTCTTATCATTACTCTCTACCCCACTTTAGTGATATGACCATAATTTAACTCCTTGCTTTCCCCCAGGCCCTGTTCTCCTTAATATCTTACTTCCTTGCCTCTTTCAAGATAACTGCAAGCTTTAAAAATTCGCCTTAGGTTTCCTTCCTTAGGGAATTGTAAATTCTCAACAAATTCTTGTGGAATAAATGATTCTTCTTAAACTCACAATGTCAAATCTTGCGTCTGTGCAGGTAATGTTCACATTCCCATCTCTTGGCAGAGAAGTTTCAATCACATATTTCCAACAGTTGGCTTTCTACCTAAATATCTCAGTACCTCAAACCCAATATATACAAATATGAACTGAGAATTCTGTGCCCCAAACTGGCTCACTTCTGTTTTCTTTCCTTATAGTGCCACCAACATTCTTATAGCCACACAGGATTAAAGTAAGGATCATTAATTTTGATCTTAAGCAAATTTCTTAACTGCTGTGAACTTTAATTTTCCTATGTCACAATAAGAGATGTGGACTAAAAGAGTGTTAAGATCTAATTCCAGTTTTTAGTTTTAGGTCTGTGACTGGTAAATAATACAAAAACACAGCAGATAATTGTCCTACCTACAATCTGTATTCATTCTAAAACCCTTTATCATTCTTTCTTTTCACAGTCCACATAAAAAATATATCTGGATTTACAGTAAAATAAACTAGGAATTTGTATTATTTGCCACCAATGAAATGGATTAAATGGTCTAAGTCTGTCCCTATGGAAAGAAATAGGTTTTTCCAGGCACTATGCCACCACTGAATGGACAGTAATACCTCTCACTGTGTAAAGCAGATCTGTAAATTAAGCTCTAGCTGGGTGTAAATAACAAAAGAGACAGTTAAAAAAAATTTTTCCTACAAAAATACAGTTAATATAAAATTATGGCTTTATTGCTAATATGTATGTATTTTACATATATACACAAGTATAATAACGTATATTTGAACAAATAAATTTCTAACAAATATGTTATATCTTTGACTATTTTTTATATTATCTGGTTTAATCAGCTTTCATATTTGGCCTTTACTGCTTTCAGTGAACTGTTCTATTTCATGGCTCTACTTAGTATTTCTAGGAACATGACATTTGTATTTCTTTTTGTTGATCCCTCTAAAACGCTTAATTATTCATCTAACTTTGCCACATTCTGACTGGCCTGGCAGAATAAATCATGTTAAGACTGGGAAGAAAATATATTAGAAGTATTATGAAGCAAATGAAAATTATTTTTTTTTTCATATTTGAGCAGGGAAATTAAGTATAGATATTCCTGCTCATTTCTTATACTCTTCACAAAACCTACCTGCCTTTTTTGTGTGTGGAAATATCTGTATAACCCAATCCTATAAAACCCATATAATGGTTCTGGTTTTGGGTTTTGGTTTTCTGATACAGAACAGCCCCCCCCCAACCCAAAAAAGTGTTTGGTCTTCTTTTACAGAACTTATTTAGCACTTTATATGCTTCTCTAAACTAGAAACAAGCCAACTACCAGCCAAAATATTTGATGGTTTTTCTAAAACAGGACACCCATTTCCCCTTATTTCCACTCCCATCTGAGATTGAACGCTGGTTCAATTTTTGTTCCGTGGATCTGGCCCAGAAGCAAACCAGAATTAAACTTTTTAACTTTTTTTCTAAGATAAATATTTATAGTTTAAACTGAACGATGAATATTTAGTTCATGACATAGGACTGTTATAAGGCCTTTTCTGCATCTACAACCTTTCATCGTTCCCCAATAATTATAGATTGCAAACTCCAATCTTCTGATAGCATTCAAGGCCCCTTACAATCTGTCCTTAATCTACCTGTACAACTTCTTCCCATTAAAACGTGGTCTTTTGAGTCAGGCCCCTTCTCACTGGCTGTGTGACTTTATTTTATTCTCTCTGCTTTGAAATCCATATTGGTAAAATGGAAATAATGATATTTCTTTTGTGGAAGACTGTAAAGATTACATGACATGAGGAATAGAAGTGCTTAGCATTATTCCTAGTCCAGATTTACTGTTTGATAAATGTTAGAGCCTTTTTATGAGACTTCTTAAAGGCACGCTCTAATCAAATCAACTAAGTTGCCTAGGGTTTCACACACATACCTAGAAATTCCCTGAACAGATACAAAGAGTAGTACCATTTGTATGCACTATAACTTTCACAACTATACCTAGAAGATCTGTTCCTTATTGAGCTCTTCTCCTTCAGTCTACTTAAACTATCTCCTTCACTTTGATTGTTTTCTACCTCATCTTGCATTTTCAAATCACTCCTTCAAGACTCAGCTGAATTATCTTTAAGGAAACTTTTCTTCACTTCTACTCTCTCACTGAAACCTCTCCAGGAACCATTCTACTGTCTCACTTTTGAAACTGACCCACTCATTTCTGATTATTATAATTTGCACATACATGTGGATGTGTGCCACGGTTCTCTTGAGGAGTGGTCATAAAAGCATCAGTCTGCAACAAGACAAGAAGTTGCCCCAGAACAGAAATCACTTTTATCACTAAGCATCTTGTTTAGTTAAGCTGGTAGTCTTTTCATAATAAGACTTAATGAAGGGAGGCACACAGACCACATCTGGAGTAGCACTGCTCTAGAACCATTTGCTTAGAAATTTGTGCTTCTCCCTGAAAGGAAGAAAATGCTGTTCTTCCTTCATAAACTCCCATAAAATACTATAAATCCCCCCATCTGTAACATTCACCATAATATTATCAAACCCTTAAACATAATTTATCTGTACATCCATTTTCTCCACCAGACTGTGTAAGTCTGTAAGTTCCCAGAGGATAAAAATGTGTCTTTTTCATATTTGCAGCTAACATATTTTATACATAAGAGATATTCTATAAATTTGGTTAGATTAAAATGATTTCTTTCTCTTAAATGAGGCATTTAAGATTTAGGTGAAACATGACTTGCCCCTTCATGATAACTTGCTCCTATCATACCAGTACTCATGATACACCTAGGAGGAAGACAGTATTAGAAAGAGAGGACTGAGGTAAGGGGTAAATATAGGAAGTGTCAGGAATGAGATAGATATTAAGGGGAATATGTTAATAAATTTTTTTTTAAAAGTAACCGAAAATAAAATGACAAAGAAAAGACTATATAGAAGTCTAGGCCGTAAATAAAAGGAAAGTTGAACTATTTCTCATAGATTGAACACAGTATTGAGAAACCACATATATTTCAACTAGAATTATGGAGATAGAGATGTGGGTTAGGGTTAGGGCTAGGATTAGAAGAAGGTTATGCAGAAGCATAAGAGAGGAGTATATCTGGCTTCCAAACTTTTTTTCTTATACCAAAGGTTACAATTTTTCTTTACTCTCTGTTATAAACATAGAGACCTTTCAAATGTTTAGTTCATTTCTCCAACACATACAAACTCTGTAAACCTTCTACTTCTAGACAAGAAAACATAACAGTGCAAATTTAAGAGGTAATGAAAATGAAAAGATAATACTGAATTCATGTATATATTTAAAACTTTACATATAACTTCTAAAATTAAAAAAAAATGCAACATTTTGGGGTGCCTTGGTACTCAGTTGGTTAAGCACTGCCTTTGGCTCAGGTCGTAATCTCATGGTCCTGGGATCAAGCCCCATGTCGGGCTCCTTGCTTGGTGGGCAAACTGCTTCTCCCACTCTCTCTGCCACTTCCCCTGCTTGTGCTCTTTCTCTTTCTCAAATAAATAAATAAAATCTTTTCAAAAATTAAAATAAATAAAAAATGCAACATTTCAATCTACTTATAGGCACCAGAAAATCAACGTAGATCCCCCTGTATAACCCAACACTGCAGCTGAGTCTATCTGTAGCTAAGCTACATGGTCTGAGTTCCTTATCACAATCTGGTAGCTAGTCAATATACTTTTTCCCTTTAGCTATGTGGATAGAACATGAAAAACAGAACTTGGTGCTACATTTTTTTCTAAATTGGATTTGTGCCATTCCCAGTGGTTTTGCTGTGTTTGTTATTTCTTAGCTATGGCTTCTGGTTGTACTGATCTTTCAATTTTTTCACTATTGCTCCTCATGTAAAATTTATTATGATATTTTTTCTGACCCCCGCCCCTTTCAGTAGAGGTGCATAAATGAGGCACTTCACTCACTAAGGAAATCTCTTTATAATTACAGGGATCATATAAAAATCCCCTTATCCACCATGGAAATCTGGTAGCTATTTGAATGTAACAAAAATACATAACTATTCAAAATTAGATGAAGAGACTACAGTGACTTTTTAAAATGATAAAACCATGAACACATATATTTTTCATCAAAAAATATAAACAGTATTTTTGAGGTAAATATTTAAAGAAACTAAATGCTTTTGTATACCTCATCTATTAAACTAAAAGCACGTCAGTTGCAAATAATCGTAAGTCTTCTTTTTGATGTCAGTTTGTTTCATTATATAAGTCTGAATGAACTACCCAACTAATAAGAAAGAAATAAAAAAGGCAAAGAAAGAAAAGTATTACTAAATTAACATCTTTTTGTGTGTGTTTCACTGTGTATGAACTTGTTTTGTCTCATACTTTTACTAAATAGAGTTGATAAAAATCTCCACCTACATGTATAATTGCTACATTTTATTATGGATAGTGACAAGCAATTTGATCTTTGAATTAGGCAGTAGATCAATATTGGGATCAGTTGGTCAATATCACAATTCAAGCTACTAAATGATTGAAACAAAGTGACCTGCAAATAAGAATGATATTCCAAAATCAGAACTAGGATGATAAAACATGGAATGTGAAAGGACTGGGTAGGAGAACTGGAGCGGAGCAAGAAGGGAACTGGTGGGAGCCCTGTATAAAAGGCATTTTTGTAAGATTTTTTAAAAATGGTTTTCTGTGTTTTACCCATTCCCTGGGCCACATCATGACTTCCCTGGGCCCAAAGAATTTTGCCTTCATAAACACCTTCCTCCATAAAACTATCAGAATCAGAATCAGAATCAGAAGATTATTTTAAATTGTAGGACTCCACTGGTATTAAAGCAAATACATTAGTATTAAATATTAAAACATTTTCTTCAACCTAAACATTGATTTGTTTTTCTGAATTTAAAAGAAACCAAAACATTTTCATGGGTCCCTAAAAGTACTGTGGGCTCCAGGCACTGTACTTACAGTGCCAAATGGAGAATATGGCCCCGTCCATGACAATAGGGTTTCTCCCCAGCTATCTTTTCTTTCTTCTGCTTATTAGAACATTTAGCAGTGTAACATCTTTGCAAAGTTTGGTTTCACATAAGCATTATATTTATTCTCACTGAATCTTCTGTACATGTTACACTTATGAACTTGTATACCTCTAACTTTCTGACTCATGATTTTATAAGCTCTCTCCATAAATGTTCAAAAATATAAGCACAAACATACATACAACCAGACTGCTGTTCTCCTTTCAGAAGTTATGTTATCTGTCATTAAAAGACCTAAAAAATAGAGTTTCTCTTAGAGTTTGATATGAGACAAAACATTCAAAAAATTGAAAACTATATAGAGAACCTGCATTATCAACTTCAAACTTCTAAAAAATTAGATCTTAGTTGTTCTCACCATAAACAAAGAAAGGATAATTACGTGCTGTGACAGTTTTTAGTTAACACTATGGTGGTAATCATATGGCAATATAAAAATGCATCACATCAACACACTCACACAATGTTATATGCCTATTGTATCTCAATGAAAATTTAAAAAATAAATAAAATTTTAAAAACTATATATTTGTCCTGGGTACAGAATGGCAGAACTATAAGAAACTCATTAACTAACTCACATTTAAAGGTTTTTATTACTTTATTGCTCTATAAAATCACAGATCCTTAGTATACACATACATTTATGAGAATATTAGTATGTAGCTGGACTATTTGGTAACTAGTCCACTATATAACTCAGGAGTTCTGTCTCTAAGTTAATAATACATGCTTGATTTTAGAACAATTGGGAAGATGGTGGTGTTCAAGAGAATTCTGAAGTCTACCTATGGAACTGTGCAAGAAAAGGAGGCACAAACCTAGCCAGTGATGTTAACCAGATGCACCTTGGAAATCAAAGCAATGATAAATATAAAGACTGTCTTCAAATCCAGGGACCAATTAAAGCTAAACCAGTAGAATAAAATGTTTTCGACAAATGCACAGACAACAAAATGATCTTTGCTCTCAAACTCTCTACACCTGTAAAATATTAGCAAAGTTTAGTTTAATATCTTACTTTTTTCACAAGAGACAGACTTAGCAAATGAAAAAGATTTGTAAAAGTTACATTATTTTTAGTTAATAAGCAAAATTTTTTCACTGTAACTCAGGTTTGATATTCATGTTCCTTATTAAATCAGTATCTCTAAGCATTTGATTCCAGGCTAAGAATTAACTGCAATGTCATTGCTGACACCAAAAATAAACCACTTATTTACATGTTAATGAACCTTTATTATAAGGTACCAGTTTGTATGTCTGCCAGCCAAGCAAATCATTCTCATTAACACCTCAATTACGAATTCTTTGCATATACTCTAATTTCCATACTATATTTGTTCTTATATCAAATAATCTATACTTTTTCTGCTTTAGATTATATCATTTTCTTTTCTTTGCCACAAAGGACCTATAGGAGCGTACTGGGAAAGGATTATTACCACCATGGGAAGGGCAATATAAACCACATGTGGACGAATTTTTAAAAAGATTCACAAAGTGAGTTCAAAAGTCAAAGGTGGTTAACTGGTCATTGTGCTACTAATATCTAACTTATTATTTAATAAAGAACTTTCAGACAATTTGATTATAAGAGGCTTTCAGGATTGAGGAGATGGTGGCGGCGTAGGAGGACCCTAGACTCCCCTTGTCCCATGAATACAACTAGATTGCTATCAAATCATCCTAAATACACCAGAAATTGACCTGAAGACTACCAGAAGACTACCTGAAGACTACCACAACTCAAGGTAGAGAAGAGGTCACACTGAAGAAGGGGGTCACAAGGACTTAGACAATTTTGATGAAAGATGAAATAAAACCAAATCTGACATACACAGAAACAAAAAGAGACGGAAAGAGACAATTTTACCAGATGGATTTTACCACTGAGCTAAAGGCTCTTTGGTAAAAGTATGGTTAGCTATGGGACTCTATTCAGTGGATTTTCTTAGCAGAGAAGAAGAAGAAGGAGAAGGAGAAAGAGGAGGAGGAGGAGAAGATTGACTATTTAGGTGCTTAAAAGATGATGGTTCATGAAACTACATTCTGTTTTGTAATTAGTCAAGAATGAGAAACAACCATAAGACAATGTATAAGCCCTGATCATATGGTAAAGAAAATGGAAGGATGAGAATAATCTTTCTATGGCCTAGAAATTTAAGACAATTCATTTCTAATAAGACTGAAAATGATATATACTTATCCAAATATTTAGGTTAAAAAATCTAATGAAAATGATATTTTAATATTAATTTTTTTATGTTTAATAAATTGACACCACAGCTACTCAAAGAGGAAATCAATCCCAGTGCTGCCTTTTGTCCAAAGGGCAGTCACTGCTGATCATAGACTCTTGGCTGCAGCAAAGCAATCATGTTCAGTGAAGCACTAAAATACAGAAGACTACCACCTAGATGTTTTTAGAAATCTCTGTGGTGTTTAAGAAGAATCCAACAAAACTACTGTCTTTTAAAAATTCCCTTAAAATATAAGGTAACAGCAATAGAGCATTTGGTAAAAACACAATAGGTTTCTTACAGTTGTTAAAGACCTAACTTGGTGAAATTCAAAATATTGTAAGTAGCAACTCAGAAGAAAATTTAACACCAAACTAGAGTTATAAGAAGGGCGACAGAATAAAAAGATGACCCAAGATGATCTAGAACCCAAGATGAAACCAAAGAGGCATGATATGAAGTCCAGGGTGACAGCGGGGTAAAAATACTCTTTCCAGGGTGACTAACCCTGAACAATTGAAGTAGTCCTAAGGGAATGGATTAGTCCTTTAAATCATGAGAAAATGCTCTAAAAAGGCAGGCTGTACCTACAGCAAACTCCCAAGAGTCCTGTATCCGAACTGTTTTCCACCTCAAATCACTGAGTACCAAAAGGAGGGAAAAGGCAATAGGAATTTGATGGGTGCATACTCATTTTAAGTGCAAAAACCTCAGGTTTTACTTGCTTTAATCAGGCATTTTCTAATACAATGAGGAGTTTAAGAGTGAGCCATCAATCTCCATTCCACCAGGGTCCTGGCTCAAGGTCATGCGCAGAGGAGAGTGGATTTTCTTGGCATGTTTTATTATTTTTTTCTTGGCATGTTTTAAATTGGAAATATGTAACTTACCTAATGTTAGACCTGTAACAAATAAGAGGAGAAGAGGGAGTTTTACTCTGTCCATGGACATGAGTAACCTTAAAACAAAGCAGGAAGTTTATGTTGAATAATCATGAATTAAAATCTTTTGACTTAAAAGCAATGACACAGAGACATTATCAAGAGAAACCATAAATTAATTTTTCTTAAAAAATCAAAGGGCATAGAATCAACTGTTTGTTCTGTATCATTAAGAAAGCTGTCTGATGAAAAGTTCTCCTTAGGATACCTAAAGGCTTTAGATCATTTTCAGTTCTATAATTCTGGGAAAATCCCCCCCTCCCCACTGTTTTCTTCTTGATTAAAATTTTTTATAATTCTGAGAAAATTCCCTGTTTTTTTTTTCCTTGAGTTAAAAGCTCCACTATTTTTTCTTGGCAGGAAGAAAGACAAATAAGGAAGGGAAGGAGGGTAGAAGGAAAGGCAGGAAGGAAGGATGGGAAGAAGGAAGGGAAGGAGGCAAGGAGAAACCTGATAAAGTAATATTAAGTGCAAGTTGTGAACAAGCCTTAATTTGTCCCTAACTTGAAAGGAAACCAGAGAATTTCACCATTAAGTCTGAAGCAGTTGTTAGAGATTGCACAAGTATCACTCTATCAACTATTTACAAAGACTATGTATAACAGTGGATTTTGAATTTTATTAAACATCTTTCTGAGCATTTACATATAAGATTTCTTCTTGAGCCAGTGAGAATATAGACTACCGGCTGGCAAAGTTTCTCTATAAAAGGCTGAAAAGTAAATATTTTCAGCTTTCGGGCCGCAAGGCCTCTCTTGCAACTAGGGTACTCTACCATTCACCCACAAAAGCAGCCATAGACAACAATAAAATAATGGGTGTGGCTCTGTTCAATAAGGCTTTTTTTTGTTGTTGTTTTAAAAACAAATATACCAGCAGGCCATATTTGACAGCAAGCCACCTTGACCCTTAATACAGATTATGATAACATATATCTCTCTCTCTGAATTCACCAAAATTACTCTTTTTAAGTATGGCCTATCAAAAGCAGAGTATAAGGGACTGATGACTTTCTCTAATATTTTATTTAGAATTTCTGAACCCATATTCAAAGTGACATTGCACTTATTTTCTTTTGTGTTGGTTTGGTTAGTATAGTTATGCTAAGGAGAAATTTCTTTTGTTTTTGTTCTGGTTTGTTTGTTTGTTTGACTCTAGAGGAAAGTTTTATACAGCACAAGAATTCTCAGTTTCTTAGAAGCTGAAAATATTTGGCATGTTACGGTGGCATTTTTGGAGATTATTCTTTGACTTAAAAAAAGTCTTTTATGGATAGAGTATTTAGTTTTCTTACTTTATTTGTAGTCCTATAAAATTATAGATTTCAACAAGTTTCTCAACTCTATTAGTGAATAATTTTATACCTCCACATTTGCCAGTATGTGCTCAATAGAATAAATTACTTCCCAGTGATTGATTCAAGAGGCTATATATTAAAGAAGGGTTCCATGAATGATTAAGCATGGAAAACACTGTGCAAGATAAAGCTAATTAGTTCTCTGAACAACAGGTCTGATTTCTCAGAACATTTTACATACCATGTGTAATCTGAATATCAAAAGGTGGGATTATGAATTATATTATGGACTACTTCCTTAATTGATTTGACTACAGAATCTTTGTCTTGGACATTGTATGCTTCATGTGTTCTTTAGGACATAATTTTAAAAATCCTAGAATAGGCTATGACAATTTATAATATCTCTCTAACTGTAATAACATTACCCCTTATCAGTTATACTTCTGTGTATTTGCATTTGTTCTTTTTCATTAATTTTAATTTTTTTTGAGATTTCAATTATTTATTTGACAGAGAGAGAGAGAGAGAGCACACAAGCAGATGGAGCAGTAGGCAGAGGGACAAGGAGAAGCAGGCTCCCCACTGAGCCAAGAGCTAGATGGAGCACCGGATGCTGGGCTTGATCCCAGGACACCTGGCTCATGACCTGAGTCAAAGGCAGACGCTTAACCAACTGAACCACCGAGGTGCCCATTTTTTAATTTATTAATCTAGGGAGAAGTTTGCCTAACTTTCTTCCAGTTCATTTATTTCTTTCCTTACATCTGTCAAGCTCTGTTCTATGCTTTTATTTGGGTTATTTTATTATAATTCTGCCTCTAAAAATTGTTTTGTTCTTTTTTCCTCATTCATTCTATTTAATAATAAAGGCACTTGGGGGTGGGGATACAGACAAAATAGGTGAAGGGATTAAGAGGTACAAACTTGCAATTATAAAATAAATAAGTCACAGGGATAAAAAGCACAGCATGGGGAATACAGTTAATAACATTGCAATAACTTTCTATGGTGACAGATGGTAACTACATTTATTGTGGTGCACATTGCATAATGTAATGTAATTGTTGCATCACTATGTTGGTTGTCCAGTTTAAACCAATATAACATTTTATATCAATGATACCTAAATAAAAATGATAAAAAAGAACAAAAGAAGGAAAGAACTAACTAGTGGAACAAATTGTAATTTAAACAAAAAGTTAAAACTATTAATGTTCAGGTAAAAATGTTTAGTTAAAGAAGCTGATATGAGCAAAAAAATGATGAAGGTACTCAAAGTTATAAATTTACCTATTATTAGAACTTCCATCATTTCACCCAAATTTTGATACATCATATTCATGCTATTACTTTAAGTACTTAATAGTTTTGATTTTTTCTTAAGATTTTATTTTTAAGTAATCTCTACACCCAACATGAGCCTCAAACTCAGAACCTGAGATTAAGAGTCACATGCACTTTCCACTGAGCCAGCCAGGAACCACTATAGTTTTGATTTTTTATTTTTAAGATTTTTTTTTTGTAATTTTATTTGACAGAGAGAGATAACAAGTAGGCAGAGAGGCAGGCAGAGAAAGAGAGAGAGGAAGGAAGCAGGCTCCCTGCTGAGCAGAGAGCCTGATATGGGGCTCGATCCCAGGACCCTGGGATCGTGACCTGAGCCGAAGGCAGAGGCTTTAACCCACTGAGCCACACAGGCACCCCTATTGCTTCGATTTTTAACACAAGAATTATTTAGTAGTGTACTTTTTAAAATTTTTCAAGTGATCTACATATAGATATTAAGTCAACTTTATTAATTATATTTATCATCCTCCATAAATTTGTGTTCTAATCCATCTCTGAAAGAGAAAATGATACCTTAATTTCTATTATAATTATATTTTTGTCAACACCTCATATTTCTAACATTTTTCTTTCTATAACTTAATATTAAAATAACATTTTTCTTTATACGGTTTATTTAATGTACAAATATTCATGACATTTTATCTCTATATAACAACATAAAAAGACTCTATCTCAGGATTTTGACTCAACTTGGTCTGGCCATATTAACACTACTTCTGATTTCTGCCTGTGCATGTCTACTATATTTTTACCTTTCTTTTTACTTTTAACATTTGATATCATTTTGTTTTATGTCTGACTTTTTTAAGGAGCATAAACTATATTTAAACAAATCCAGGAAAATACTAATCTTTTAAAACGAAAGTTTACTCCTTTACATTTAGTGTGATAATAGACAACTTTGCTTCTTGTTTTAAAGATTTTCTCTTTTTTTTTCTGTTTATATTTTTTTCTTACTTCTTTATCTTAGGTTTTCTGCTTCTCCTGGAAAATACTAGATCACATTGATTTTCTGAATATTAAGGGTATCCTCAGTACTATACTATTCAACCATTCTACCAATTCCAACCCCCAAATAAGGTTCTCTACAATTCTATATTTCTGATGTTTATGGCTGCCTGTTAGCCTGTTCTCTACCTCCTACCCTTTGATCTGAGTCAGGAGGGGATAGTGAAGTTTGCCAGAGTACTTTCCTGTTACTTTTTGACATGTTGCTATTTCAGAAGACATAAAATGACACCTGTCCTCCATGACTTCCTATATCAAATTCACAATTTATCTGAAAGAAATCCTTCAAGTTTTAATACATAAGTGTGCTGAGTGCTCATTAAATATAAACAAATAACAGGGAATGGGAAGTGAGGAATAGGGGAAAGGTTAATATTTTTGATAACATCGTATCACCTTACATTTAAGTCCTGACCTTAACAAAAAGAATTACTTCTAAATTTTAGAAATAGCTAAATATTGGAGAAAATAGCTACCTAGTGACCTTCTATTTTAAAGGAGTTGCTAGTGCATCTAATCTGATGAAAAAATTGGAGGGAAGAAGAACTTATCAATAAGGCGAAAATGACTGAGTTCAACAGTCACTCTTTACTCCTAGCTCCCAGATAATATATATCATACAAAGGCAACTTGGTTTAAATTTGATCATTTCCTTTCTTTTCTAAACTTTTTTGCCTTTTCCTTTCTTTGAAGATATACCATGTTTATAACAATATTGAACATAAGCAAACTACCTTGATATTAAAAACTCTGTGTCAGTCGAACAGTATGGTACTGGCACATCGTAGGAAGAATTTAGTAGTCAGACCACTCCTAAATTAAAGTGTATATTCTTTTTCACAGGCCTGACAACACACTGACTTGGGAAAAGTGGGGAGAGAGGTGACTGGGCATGAGGAAGCAACTTATCAAGAAGAAAGAAAAAACAAAATGCATTGCCTCTGGTCCATATCTCTTGTAAGCTGAATGGTCTTTCTCTGTTTCCAGGGTCTGGATTCTGGATCCAGAGCACTGGAGAACTGAACCTCATCCCTATACAAGAATTAGAGCCAGTCTATGGCTCAAAATGTGGACCCAGGAAAAGGATGCTAAGAGGAACAGTTTTAAGTGGTTAGGAGCAGTAGGTGGACTCCAGGGTGAATTCCCATGTGGCCGCCCTGTGAAAACTCTCCAAGCCAGACTTGGTGAATACATTTCTGATTACAAAATAGGCATAATAATAACTGTGCCTATAAGTCAGTATCTTGCTTTCTAGATATATAGCCCCAGTGTGAAGATGTAGCCTGGTAATACCCTAAGACAGAATTAAGTTCTAGACAAGTAATCATCTATTTTGGTATCTCAGGCCCTTTGGAGAATATAATGAAAGCTACAGGCCTTCTCTCAAGAAAAATTTGTGAGTGAGTACATCACAGAGTTTGGGGGGAGGGGAGTCAAAGATTCCACAAAGCTCAGCCTACAAGCCTTAAAGTGATTTAAAACACAGATGGAAAGCACTTGCCCTCAAGGTTAGTGAGGAAGGAGTTCATAGGGTTGCACTTTAAAGATGGAGAGTCTTCAGCTGGGGACATTGAGGAAAAGACACTCATGTGATTTTGAAGCTTTACTTTGCCCTTTCCTTTGATTCAGATTTCAATAGCACATACCAAGCACAGAACAAAATATATATACACATTGGATTTTGACTGATTTATCAACATTTTAAGATAGGAGGAAAATAATGTATTTCCTATACATCAAACTTAGAAAATACATGAAAGGAACAGCTGCAGGCTGGCAGAGGGATGAAGCAAATTAATCTCATGACCTTCTCTCTCTCTCTCCCTCCTCTTTTAATAAAGTAATTTTAAAAATCTGAAGAATGAGGCAGTACCTGGTAAGCTCTGGGAAGAAGAGATAACTTGGGTGCTTCTATTTAAGGCATAATCCTCTTGCTAGTTCTCTTGGGCTATCCCTCTACCTGATGAGTGGGAGAACCAGGGTCTGAGCCTTATTTCCCCGTATCTCTTTGCCACCCACCAATTCTTATGGAAAATATAGAAATTAACTCTTACACAAATTAATAGGCTATTTGTAGAATAATAAGGGATTATGAAAATGACAAGACAGTGAATATAGTCTTAATTCCAATGTATAAAGATGACATGTCATTTTTAGAACATTGGATAAATAAAATCTTATTATTCTACCCAAAATGGTCATTTAATCTAATTGTACCCTATCTGCTATAGCCTTCATATAAAAAAAATATTTTTTCTATCATAATTTTAAAATGGCTACTGTCTAACCCCCAAATGCTTTAAGGGTATAAGGGGAGAAAGAAAGAGAGAGCGCGAGAGAGACTTAAATGCCATCTCTCTTCTAGGTAGCAATTTCCCCAGATGAAGAGGTCACCACTGTTTAGCAGTGTGCTGCCGTGTTAATTTAGTATGACAAGATAAAGCAGTAATCTCAGCTCACAGAGACTGTAAACCGCCTGCTATCCGGGGACATGCTCAAGTCGATTTGCACTGTATATCACTTTATGCAATTGCCATGACAAAGCCCCCTGAGTTCTCACATGTAAATCTCTCCGTCCCTCTCTTCCTGTAGCCCCCTCTTTTCCATTCCCTCCCAGTTTCTTTCTCCCCAGCTTCATGTCCAGGTAGACCACATCCACTCAGCACTAATCTCTGAAAACATAATTTTCTGCCCCTGACAAGGGACACACAACACATACGCCTCTCACAACCACTCTGTCAAGTCCCCCGATTTAAGAGAAGATGTTCAGGGACTTAGATAATCCATTGATCCCACTTGCATCGGCTTTTATATTTCAGTCTGCAGTGTTAAGTTGTCAAGGGGAGTGATTAAACTGATGTTCTATGATTTGAGATTTACTTTCCTAGGAATGATAGTTTTCAAAGCTTGTCTAACTAAGTTCTGCTTAAAGATTATCCCTAAGAAAGCTGATGTATCTTTACTGGTATAAATCTAGTAATAAAACTCTAAAGTGTTTTAGGTAAGGACATTTTGGAGATATTCAGGGTTATAAACATAAGAATGTAAAACTGAATTAAATTTGGATTTTTAAAAAATGTCATCTGTGTAGTTCTCTCTGCATGAAGCAAAAACACCATATGTAAAAAAGGGGGAAAAACATGTTTCTATCTATGTAAAACAAAAATAATTATAGAACCACTGAAGAGGACATAAGCGAACAGGGAAGAGTTTATATGATAGGAAATAAAAAGATCACATGAAGCATATTAGGAAAGTGACAAGTCAAAGTTTTATCCAATAAAACAAAAGCAGAGATATGTGTTTAATCATCAAGAATTAATAGCTACAAATATATACATTTCAGTTAGGTGTGTTAGTTTTAAATGTGACAAACCCATTTGTATAGTGTCTCTTATTCAGATCTTAGCTTTTTTACATCATCTCAAGCTGCTCTTATGGGTAAACAGAAATGAGAGATCAAAGACTAAAAAGCAATACACACAATGCTAATAAACAAGGCCCGAATCCTCCCAGAGGACCTGTAAAATTCCTGAAATCAAATAGGAATTTTAAAACATATTGAAAAATTTAAAAAAATGAATATGCTAATAAAACCATAGTAAAAAAACATGAACCTTATTAAGTACATCCTAAAAAAAATCATTATGTGTCTTCAGGGTATTCATGCAAGGAAAACTGAAAAATTTTTAAATATATTCTTTTCCAAAATATTTTTGCTGGTGTGTGTGTGTGTGTGTGTGTGTGTGTGTGTGCGCGCGCACGTGCGTACACGCGCTGCTGTTGCTTTTCTCCGGTAACAATTTGTAGAAGTGTAACAGGTGGAGTCACAGAAAAATGCCGTGATCTGTAAGTTATATGCATAGCAACTGGGCTGAGAGAATCAGAAAGGTGACAGAAAGGGAGATCACATTAACTGAATATTCACTTCACAACAAGCACTGTGGTAGGTAATTACTTCATTTACTTTTTACATCATCTGTCTATGTGTTAAGTAGTATTTCAACATGTAGCTAAGGAAAGTTGCACTCAGAATGTCTTCTATGAGCCCACGTTTTGGAAACATTCATTCATCCATTCAACTAACTGGAGACACTTGCTGTGTGTGTCAGCCACTGAGCCAGACGCTAGGGACCCGGGGCTGAACAAGACAGACATATGATCCCAAAGATAACATAGGGCTTTCTCCTTTAAACAAGTTTACATCTCATGTTCAAGGCAAATTATATCCAAAGATACTGACAGAACTTACTGAAAAGAACACTGAACCTGTTAAATTGGGATCCTCCAGCTTACTGAAAGGATATAATCATTACTGGGAGCCCCCCAAAATCCACAATGTTCTCTTCTGGTAAGTCATAGTCATTAGTCAACAGAACATAACCTACTGAAGGGGACCCTGGGTGGCTCAGTCGTTAAGCATCTGCCTTCGACTCAGGTCAAGATCCCAGGGTCCTGGGATGGAGCCCCACATAGGGCTTCCTGCTCAGCAGGAAGCTTGCTTCCCCCTCTCCCACTCCCTGTGCTTGTGTTCCCCTCTCACTGTGTCTCTCTCTCTCAAATAAATAAATAAAATCTTTTTAAAAAGAACATGAACTACTCAAGAACTATAGCCTCTATTACGACCTTGCTAAGACCTTGCTATGTAAGTTCAAGGCCACTTACGAAAATTCTATTTTATCCTCTTAACACCTGTGTATATCCAGAGGTTCAGTTATTATCCCGGTTTTCAGTTGAGAAACCAAAGGCACAAAGAGACACCACAAAACTTAGATACTTTATACAATGTGAAATTTATTGAAACCCAAGCAGTTCACGGGTGAGTTGAGGCTCTTTACCACCACATTCTACATCTCTTATCAAAAGGCAGTTCTGACTTAGCTTAGGTAGATTTTTCTTGTGGTGGTAGTGGTGGTGCTAGTTGCTGTTGATGAACAGCCTTAATAACATTAAGCAAAAATCTGGCTGCTAATGAACGATATTGATGAAAACTGAATCTGTCATAAATATCTAACCAAGAGACATTATCTCAGATTGATAATGATGTCCTTTTTTGATAGTTAAAAATTTAAAAAACCCATTTAATGACAAGAAATTGAGACTCTATTGGACTTCTCATTTGAAAAAGGATTCTTCTTTAGCTTTAGATTTTCTTGTAGGTTACTTAATTTTTAAGAAATGAAAGCATCTGACATTTAATACAATGCACCATTCTTCTCCTAGATCATAGAACTTAAATATGTCTTTAGGCACTCATTTGACTGATAACTAATATTTACTAAGTTCCTGCTATATTCCAGGCCCCAGTGTGCTTTATGTGTACTGACTCCTTTAAACATTAACATTCTCTCAGTTAGATATTATCCTAACTAAAACCCATTTTACAGATGGTAAAAATAAGGTACAGAAAAGTTCCATAATTGCTAAGTGCCATAAAATATTAAACAGCAGAATTTGGAATTTACACAGTAATTCTGTCACTAGTGCCATGTGATGAACCACTATGCTCTGCCAATAGTGTAACAGCGAGACCAGAAATTAATACTAATCTTTATATGAAAGGTTGAGCAAGTTATCTTTTAAAATCTCATATATTTCCCACCAGCCTATGCAGAACTTCTAGTACCAATTCTGAAATAGTTAAATCTCTTGGTCCATTTGAAGCCAGATAAAAAGATAAAAAAAAAAAAAAATCAAGTTGTCTCTGAGGTAAGGTATAATAGTCAAGCAACAATTGTTCTGTCTGAATTTCCCAGATGTATTTCTTTTCTTTTTTTTAATTTTTATTTATTTTTTATTAATTTATTTTATTTTTTTATAAACATATAATGTATTATTAGCCCCAGGGGTACAGATCTGTGAATCACCAGGTTTACACACACTCACCATAGCACATAGCACATATCCTCCCCACTGCCTATAACCCCCACCACCGTCTCCCTAACCCCCTCCCTCCAGCCACCCTCAGTTTGTTTTGTGACATTAAGAGTCTCTTATGGTTTGTCTCCCTCCTGAGCCCATCTTGTTTCATTTATTCTTTTCCTGCCCCCCAAGCCCCCCACGTTGCATCTCCACTTCCTCATATCAGGGAGATCATATGATAGTTGTCTTTCTCTGACTGACTTATTTCACTAAGCATGATACCCTCTAGTTCCATCCACCCACATGTATTTCTAAAGACATTTTAAAATTATTTATTCCTGGGATGCCTGGTGGCTCAGTCGGTTAAGTGTCTGCCTTTGGCTCAGGTCATGATCCCAGGGTCCTGGGCTCGAGTCCCTCATTGGGCTCCCTGCTCAGTGGGGAGTCTGCCTCTCCCTCTGCCTGCTGCTCCCCCTGCTTGTGCTCCCTCTCTCTGACAAATCAATCAGCAATCTTTAAAAAAATTATTTATTCTGATTTATTCAAATACACTATAAAAACAATTTTAATGTGTGTGGAGTGGAGAGGCAATAAGAACAGTTATTAAGGGCTTGGGTCCCAAAGTCATGAATCCAAACTCTACAACTTACTCATTAGGCAAATTACTTTATCCAAGACTGTTTTCTGTCCGTAAACTGGGGATAATAACCTTTGTCGAACTCACTGGGTTGGCATCAAATTGGCTGAGATAACAAAAATGGAGGGTGGCTGGTACATAGAAAAGACTGAAATATTCCACATTCCTGTTTTTAATTATTAGCGATCACATTCTAAAGAGCACTATTTGAACTCTCCCATATTTGGACTGCAACTATCAGACTGTAGATAGGCTATAAGACATATTCACACAGGACTTTCAAAGTTGCTTTTTCTATGCTAGTGATGACCCTGGGGAAATCAAAATCTCAGATATACAAGAAGCATGTTCTCTGACTCCTGTGTCCCTAGTGTGCGAAGCATGCCAGCCACTGCCGCAAAGCCCAAAGAGGGAGCCTGGTAACAACCCAAACCCCTCCCCCACCCCCCGCTACGCCATAGATGTTTACACAGAGGGAAGGGTCTGGTATTGGAAGCAGAGGTTCTTACCAGACTTAGCACATTATTAAGTATACACACACTATAAGTTATTATAACCTGTTTTTTGTTACTCATTAATATAGACGTGGACTTTTTACATGGTATGTATAGTATATTCATTCCTAGATAAAAAAGCTCCTTAATGGTACCTTTGCAGTTAAGCTCCTTTTTTAATATCTTACCTCCATCTAAAATTTTTTATTCACTCTTAGAATATTATTCTCTCATTTAGGGCTATCGACCAACAAGATTAACTGTTTTATCTCGAGACAGGCTGGATTTTTAAGAGCTAAGAAGAGACACCGGAGTAAACACGACTTCTCTATATAATGAGAACATTGTTTGCTCTGCCGCCACAGAAGCAGCCTTGACTAAATAAGACACAAAATCCAGTCACTTGTGTTCATTTACTTTATCACGTGATGTCAGTGTCACAGAGCTGCCCAAGGCTGCTCTCCTTACATTCACACCTGATCTGCTCACACGGATCATTCCTAAAAATGGGCTCTGGGAAATTTTTTTTAAAAAAAGCA
Organism: Lutra lutra; assembly: GCF_902655055.1. NCBI lineage: Eukaryota > Metazoa > Chordata > Mammalia > Carnivora > Mustelidae > Lutra > Lutra lutra. Next base: position 73,763,433 of record NC_062285.1, read on the forward strand.
TTTTGCCTTTGTATAAAGAAGATATATAACCAAAGGAACTGATAACAACTGTAAATTTAAGTTAGCTTTACATTTATATGCCGCTTCAAGTAACAAAGAACTTTCAGCTTTCTCCTCTGGACAGCAAAGAAAAACATAAAATTTACTTTCTAAAAAAGGGGTGGGGCACAAAATGATCAAAACTGGCTACCTATTAAATACTTCATGAATTCAGTTTTAACGACAGCTTTAATGCCAGTACAAATTATGGACATCTCCGACCTTGTGGAGGAAGTAAAGAATTTAAATGCACTTAATGCTTTTAAATGCACCTAATGTGGCACAAATAGTGTTCATTTCGAATTCAGATTGACATTTCTTAGGGAATCATTTCTCTTGAAAGTGCTCCCCCCATCCTCTGATTAGATTGTCTGTACTATTGAATTCCACTCTATTTTTTTAAAAAACTTAACCCACCCCTCCAAATCTAGGTATTTGGGTTTATCTGTACTTCTGAAAGAGAAAGGGATATGAGTCTAATTGCCAAAATATGTGAGGAAAAGAAATTAGAATGAAAACCCAATACGCCCTTACATTATTTTTATGACTTGACTTTCTTAAGATCCAAATTAAGTGCCAGTGTTTGCTATACAAAGATAATTTCTTTCTTTTTAGGTACGGTATGGGTAGTTGTATCTACCTGATATAGCCAAGAGGGAATATGGTGTTATTATTTGAAATATTTTGAGGTCACATTGGCAACTGAGTTACCTAGACTTGTAGATTTCATTCTAATCCCTAGAATTCAGGCACCAAAACCACAAAATTCTTATTTCTTTTGGATTCCCTTAGGTGATGGCCCTTTGAAATTATAAAATAAGAAATTATGACAAACTTGTCACTATTATCACTCATATTAAGTTAATACACTGATAGCACCATCAAAATTCCTTTCTAGTTATGTGAATAATCTCCATTCTTCTATCCTTACTTTTTACCAATCACTATAAAATCTCAACTTTAGGAAAGAAATATGAAGACCAAAAAACAATAACTAAGTTAAGGAATTAACCAAGAACTGATTGAAAACAGTGACAGAAGCTGTCAAATAATTTAAAATATAAAAGCTACTAACAGGCACCGAAAGACCATAAAGTATCCAGTAAAGCACTAAGTCCCAGACACTTGGAGTCAATGATATGCACAGTTTCAAACATAATTTCAGGACCAATATAGAGTTCTTAGTTACCCCAGTAAGTACATTAAATATAAAATCATAATTTACTATCAATGCTGGATCATGAAAGAAAAGTAAAAGAATATGATTTCTGAATAAACTGAATAAATATGCCACATAGTTTTGTGAAGAACTAACTAAAAATCAGTGAAAATGATGTCATAGAACCAACTGACCTTTATTAATTGCATACAGTAAGAGAAACCTAGGCTGACTGCAGGAAGTTTGGCAAGCCCCCAAGAGGCAATATTTGTAAATAAGAAGGAAGTATATATCAGAGCACAATGGTGCTAATTCTCCAATGCTGTCTTCCTTCCTGATAATGGCTCCATTGAGATCCACAAGAGAACCCATTAAGAATGTTTTCTGATAGAAGCAAACTGAAAGAGACGTAAAAAAGGAGCAAACAAGGAAAAGAATCAAAGAAAGAAAAATGAGGGAGAATTAAAAACAAAATATCGAAGATACAAAATGAAGGTTAGCCCCCAAACTCTGCATTATTTTTAACTCCCAAATACAAATGATTCTATTTCACAGGTCCAAGAATAGCAAATGAGATAAAGGCGGACACCTATCCATTCCACAAAATCAGGAACACCATTCGAGTAAGTTTCCAGCACTGCCTCTTCATGTCCTTACTATTTCCAATATCCTAGCCAAGTATTTCATCATTCTTTCCACTTCATTCAAGGTGGTCACCCAGATAAAGAAAGGAAACATTTAAAACCCAAATAACTAAACTAGGTGTTTGTATTCTTGTGAATATGAGACATGTATTTCACTAATTTCTCCATATTTTATAATAAGAACCTTACGGTATGCTTTGTCTCCAGTTTTTGGTTTTGGGTTTTTGGTTTTTGTGTTTGTTTTTTTTTTTAACTTTCTCTTTTCTTTTTTCTTAGTTATTTTTTCTGGGAAAAAAATGTGGCAAAAGAAAATTACGCTCAAGTATAAACTGAAGACCTTGTATAATGATAATTGATCCAATGTGTCTATATATTTTTAGTATCTTGGAATCCAATTTTTTTGTGGAAGCAATTTCAAATTAATCTATTCTTGATACTCACAAATGAGCTATCGTTCAATTGTGAATCTCCTTTGCACTCGGTTAGCCTGTATCAGGGTTCTAATATTTTATATAAAATTATGATGATTTTGTGCTCGTCTTGTCTTCATACTATACAAAAAGTTATAAGAAGGAAGAGTTCTTACTCATTTCTCTATCTCTGCTGAATTGTATGTATTTGAGCTGAATCTTTCCACAACACTCCCTATTAAATGAAAGACATCAAATTCATTAGGCCAAATCTTCCTTTTTTTTTTTAAGATTTTATTTATTTATTAGATACAGAGAGAGAGATCACAAGTAGGCAGAGAGGCAGGTAGAGAGAGAGGGGGGAAGCAGGATCTCCGCTGAGCAGACAGCCCAATGCGGGGCTCGATCCCAGGACCCCGAGATCATAACCTGAGCCAAAGGCAGAGGCTTAACCCACTGAGCCACCCAGGTACCCCATAGGCCAAATCTTCTTAAGCAAACACATCTCCCCCCTCATTACCACAGCATTAGAAAGGTCTTGTTTATTTACCTGTCACTGCATAGCACTTTGTGGGGATGCTAACGGTAGACCCTCATCAAATATCCTGAACTAGCTCACAACTCCCACGTAGCACATTCTTCCTTACCATGGGAGAGTACATTTCCTAATTTCTCAAGTCCCGGTTAACTTTAAACTCAACAGTAGTACTTCAAATACTATGGACATCATACGAATCACGGTTTTCTCCACTTAATATTCAACCCTCCCCCAAGCAGAAGGAATGGAATTATAAGGCAACAGGACAACATGAACTATTGCACAACTTATCCAGTGGCTTTGATGAACCCCAACCGATTGTTTTTCACATGTCCTCATTCCTGCTAGCCCTGGGGGTAATTTTCAGAAACAATGCAAGTATAAAGATTGAACCACTTACATTCAAATACAAGCCTTGGGTTATATCTAGATAAACAGCCTCTTGTGGTATTTTCTGACACCATTTACAGAATAATGTTTGTAACAATGTAATTTCATTGTATGATAAACATCAATTTACCATAAAAAACAAATATAAACTTGTCACCATTTTCACCTTGTTTCAATTGAATTGGCCTTGTTCAGATAAGCAAACCTATCTCTTACAGAAACAACAGTTTATAGATAAACTATGCGAAATCGGGGATGTGTGTAGAGAATTACACAGCCTACTATCATAATTTTATACTGCCACACTGCACATATGGCTTCCAAGCTTACTTTATCTGAATCTTTCTGAATCTATTCTCCATGCTATTAAACTGAGCACATTCCACATCGTTCAAAAGTAATTACACTTTTGTCTAGAGTGTAGGAGACTGCTCTCCCTAAACAATGAAATTCTCATTATTAGAACTAGCACAATAACCACACTGGTGTTAACAACAGTAGGCATTATACCATCACAATAACTTATGCTAAGTTTGATGTATAAAGGTAACCAGAAATTTAAAAGCCTATAAAAAACTCCTATATAGAAATAGGAATCTTCACCATACCATAATTAAGGTCCTATTCTGTGACTTATTTTTAAATAACACATGCATTTTTCTCTTTTCTTTTGCATATTATCTGAATAGTACTTTATACGTAACATTATCCTAGTCAAACATTGAAAATACATTACTAATAACTATTAGGTTATAAGCAAAGTTTATATAAATAATATTTCAAGACACAACTATAATATAACAATTAAAATTATTTGGAGTAAATAAAGAATCCCAGGAGTTGACAGTGAACCTGAGCAAGTAAAAGCCTCTCTCTGACATGCATTCTATGAATTCCTTCACTGTATAAGGCTGGATTTTATACCTCAGAGACTTGCTATTGTTATAGTTGATTCCCAGCTATATGCCCTACTTCTACAGGAGATCCAATTTTAAAAAGACACCTTTGTCTTCTTTTGATGGACATCAGGAAGAAACTGACTCATACTGAGTGTTGCTTTATGATAACTAGTGTCTCTGCAATGTTTAAACACATTTACATTAAGATAAATCAAATTATTAAGCCCCAAACACTATGTATCCAGAGTTTTTTTTTTAAACAATTCCAGGAAATATTATCAATATAAACATTAAATGAGATACTAAAACATATTAAAAATTGTTTCCAAATCCAATGGATCTTTATTTTTTTTTTAAAGATTTTATTTATTTATTTGACAGAGAGATCACAAGTAGATGGAGAGGCAGGCAGAGAGATAGAGAGGGAAGCAGGCTCCCCACTGAGCAGAGAGCCCAATGCGGGACTCGATCCCAGGACCCTGAGATCATGACCTGAGCCGAAGGCAGCGGCTTAACCCACTGAGCCACCCAGGCGCCCCATCCAATGGATCTTTAAATGTTAAAAAACTATCTTCATTTCATATGAAATTTAGTTATCTATAAAGTGAGCAACTCAAGTTATTTTGTAATAAAAATACTGTACTGTTAAAATAAATAATTATATATTTTAAAAATCAGTGTTAAGAGGGAGCCATCCTATAGTTACATAAAACAATTCATTCAACTCAAGAGGATTTTAAGAAGTCAAAAGAGAGTTTGGCTAAGATAAGACTATACCTTCTGTAAAAAAAAAAAAAAAAAAGTAAGAAGAAAGAGACAATTGACTATTCAGTAACCACAGGTGGTCAAGCCTTTCATTTCACATCACATTTGACACTAGAACAACAATCCAGCCAGCAGAAGTAGTACGCAACCAGACAGAAAATAAGCACCAAAATGGCAACCACAGAGTCCCTTGGCTGCCTCTCATGCTGCCACTTGATTTCTCCTCATACTCATTCTATTTCTTTCTAGTGCTCGTATATAATCACATTGATTGACATGAAGATATGTTCTCAATAGTTCTTTGCATCATGAAATAAATTCGTTTGTATCAGAACTATTATTAAAAATGAGCCAGAAATTATAGTGATTCTTGCTTGTCTCTGAAACTCTAAAGTGACAGTCTCCAAACCCATGTTTTAAAAGGGGGAGAGGGGAAGAAGGGGACAGGATGGGTAGATCTGATCTTCCATAAAAATAAAGCCCCAAACTGCCTTTCCACTCATGTCAAAACCAAACTTTACAACCTTGTCTTTCCCCTTTTTGAAGATTACATGGGAATCAAAATTTGCCATTAATGCTTGGCAAGATTATGAGAGCTTCAGAGAAGGAAACCACAGAATCAGTCTTTTTCATGCTTAAGCTATCTATGTCTCAATCTTACATTGGCTAGAAATCTTAAAATTTTTAAAAAATAAATAGCTTAGAGTTCAGAGTCTCTCATGGTTCACCTCCCCTTCCATCCCTCAACTCCCTTCTCCTCTCTAACTCCCCTTCTCCTCCATGTTATTTGTTATGCTCCACAAATAAGTGAAACCATATAATTGACTCTCTCTGCTTGACTTATTTCACTCAGCATAATCTCTTCCAGTCCCGTCCATGTTGCTACAAAAGTTGGGTAATCATCCTTTCTGATGGAGGCATTAAACAATCTGAGGGTTTTGAAGGGGCGGGGGTGGGAGGTTGGGGGAACCAGGTGGTGGGTATTGGAGAGGGCATGGATTGCATGGAGCACTGGGTGTAGTGCATAAACAATGAATACTGTTATGCTGAAAATAAATTTAAAAAATTAAAAATAAATAAATAAACAAAAGAGGAGTCAATGGAAATGAAATTAGTAACAATATTAAGTGGTTTGTTCACTTAAAGTTGTTGGATTGTGAAATTTAAGAAATAGTTTATATTTTTAATGTTATAATAATAATTTATTTTGTGCCTTAATAAACTCTTGTTTACATACTCCAAAAAAAAAAAAATACACACCTCCCAAAAATAAATAAATAAATAAATAAATAAATAAATAAATAGCTTAAGACAGTTGACCTATAATGCACCCTGAACAGTTGAGTAAAGCATTCTAAGAATAGATAGAATTATAGTATTCGTATCAGCATAGCTGATGGAAGTTGCTTTTATTAAGGCACTTAATTTATTTCTCCAAAATATTCAGGCAATAAACAAACTTCAGAAGGGAAGAATTACATCTTCATCTGACCCAGTTCCAAATACCTGCATACCCTGCACATGAACAAACAACCCCAATTCCTCAAGATCTTTATACAGCAACAGTTGTGAAGCGTACAGAACTTTTATCCTCAGAAAATATTTTCCCAACTTAAATGTTACACTGAGAGCATCTCTCTAACTTTGAGCCAGCCTTACAGGGATTACTCATCAGTTATACTTTGTCTCTAAACTATATTGGCAATATAAAATGTGGACCTCTCATTCCTTTTTTAATTTAAGAATGGAGTATGAATGTCACATATAAATAGGCAACAAAATCTGGAAACCTGTTTTTTTTTTCCTTAAATTGAACTCTATGATATAGAGACCATGAAACATTGTGTCTGTTTTCAAAGATACTAAACAGAAAAAAAAAAAAAGAAAGAAAATATATTTTCCTACTGAAATAAAAGTTTCTGTTAAGTGACTATTACAATGGCCTACTATCCAGATAAAGTACAATAACTTGTGTTGAATAACAATTCGATAAATATATTCAATCATTTTGATAAATGAATAAAATATATCAAAGAGCTTAACAGGTGAATATATCAGGGCTATTAGACATACTTTCTACTTTCTGTATTCATTACATTAGTACATTCTACTTCTTAAATTTCTAGAAAATAAGTACATTCACCATGAATAGTCATAACAACCTTGCCCAAAACATATTTACAATTAATCATCCATATGAATTCTACCATTATTCAGTAATCATACATTGTCTATTATATGCTAAGTATCAGAAACACAAATATATTTTATATATTCTATATTAATATATAGTGATTATATATTAATATTCCATATTAATATATCACGTAATATAGTTATATATAATTATATGCAATTCACCAGGAAGGTAAAATATGAAAAGAGAACATTTTCTAGGTAGAAAGAATAAACCTGTGTCATCCGAGGTCACCTGGTATATTTCTGAACATGCACAAAAAACTCGGCCTGACAAGAATAGTGGGTCCACAGTGAGAAATGACAAGAGAAAAGACCAAAGCCATAGTTTGGTGCTACTCTATACAGAGTTTTATGCTAAGACAAAGAGTTTTAGACTAAGTCCTATAATAACAAGGACACACAGTTCCCAAAGTGAGGTAAACAATTCAACTCAATTGTGAGGGAAACCAGTCTAGTGGATATTGGAAGGAAAACCCAAAAGAGGAGAGGCTAAAAATCTGAGATCATATGAGAGATTTTTCCAACTGTCTACCCAAGAGATGAAAAATTGATGGAATGAAACATTTTAGGCAGGAACATATTTAGAAACGAACTGGACACATATAAGAGAAAGTGTCAGCATGTCACTAAAATGTACTTAAACCATTTAGTATCCCGAAATATGTCTGAGATTCTGATGAGAACCATAATCTTACTCACATGTATGCATAATACAGAATTCTCCAATTATTTTCAGGAGCTCTCATAGACCCTGGCTCAGGTGCTGCTCTAGGTGAGCTCTAGAGGAGGAGGAGTTGTGTTTTGTTCAAATCGATTTCCACAGTGCCCGACAATAACAACAAAAAACTTGGTCCAAAGTAGGTAATTCACAGTTTGTATCTAGTTGAACTGAATTCTCCCTTACAAGCCAGTTTCTTTTTCACTAACATCCTGCATCACAGGATCCCCACATTCCAACTACAGAACATAATTTAATATACTTTTCTTATACCCATCCTTGAGTATACTTAAAATAATCTCTCCTTTATTTTTATGGCATTCTTCTGGTTATAACTGTTTATATTCACTCCTTCAAATTTGTGTGTTTATGCTTAGAGTAGTGTCACAGGAAAACCAAACTAAGAAGCACTCACTCAGAAAAGCCAACGGTCAAAATACTGAAAGAGAAAAGGCATTAGCAGTGACGCAATGCCAAATGGAGAGCACAATCTCCTTACCTTGTTGAACTGTGTGCTACCATTTCCCCCCTTTCTTTTCCTAGTTTAACCTTCATGAGCGGAGCCCCAAAAGTTGTATCACTGTACATAACTAATATAAACTCACAGTAGAGAAAAAATAAATCAGGAATTATGGATAGTATGATTTAGTTTGCCAACAAAGTAATAATCAGACAATAAAATATGCATGTGCTCTTGTGAAGAGCTTATGTTTATAAGCACGGACTCCAAAGCCAGAATGTCTGGGTAAACAACACTGGCTCTCCTCTGTATCAGCTGTGATCTGAAGCAAACTACTTACCCTCTGTGTGCCTCAGTTTCCTCATTTATAAAATGAGACTAATAATAACATGTCACCATATTATTGTGAAGGTTACATGAGTTAATACACATAATGTGATTAAAATGCCACATCTATATAAGTGTTAGATGGTGTTAGCCGAAATACTATCCTTGGGGGGAAAATCTTGGCACAAAGTAATCCACCAGTGAAATTTTGACCTATGAGGCTTAAAATATTGAAAGAGTATTTAAATCTAATCTGAGTGACAAAAAGTAGCATCCATTTCACAGTTATTAGGAGATATCTGATTCTTCTTCTTGATTTAATTCTACATACAGTAATGCAATAACTTAAACAAGTGGGCATATTTCAATTCCAAGCACATTTATAATATGTAATAATTTTCTAGAGAAAGCAAAAAAAAAAGCCTTTCACAGAATCAGAGTCATCTTCAAAACTATGAGATACGGGGCACCTGGGTGGCTCAGTGGGTTAAGCCGCTGCCTTCGGCTCAGGTCATGATCTCAGGGTCCTAGGATCGAGCCCCGCATCAGGCTCTCTGCTCAGCAGGGAGCCTGCTTCCTCCTCTCTCTCTACCTGCCTCTCTGCCTGCTTGTGATCTCTCTCTGTCAAATAAATAAATAAAATCTTTAAAAAAAAAAAAAAACTATGAGATGGTATGAGGAAACAGTTTTGCTGGTGTAATCTGGTTCCAATTAATGCCCGCCCTCCCGACCTTGACGTAGAAGAGCAGAAGGTCACAAAACCATGACATCTACCCAAGCAGCCATGTTGAAAAGGCGAGCCTGGCTTTACTGGCAGCTAAGTGCCCAGTACTTTGCCAACATGCTAATTCTGTGTACGTAAGTTCCTAAGGAGGACCTAAAAGCCTTACTGGTGAGTGAGTGAGTGAGTGAGTGAGTGAGTGAGTGAGTGAGTGTGTATGTGTGTGTGTGCATGTGCGCACTTTTAAGCTTCAGTTGAAGATGCTATGCTGCCTTCTTCCCCCTCATCCGTGAAACCACAGTTTCCTAATCTTCTGCAATGACAATGATCCAGACCCCAAGATGAAGGGGCAGATAAATAATCCTGAGAAGCAAATTCTGGAATTGGAGGTACCAGGTAATTAGCGAATTATCAAAACAACAATATGAATGAGACTGATTTAGAAAGTATTGCAGTCACATTAAAAAACTATAGTTTCTATGAAATACGTTCTCCTATAATATTCCCAGTACTGTAAAGGAATACTGGAATCCAATCTGGGCAAAGCAAAAAATTGAAAACGATTTATCATGGTGGAGATGTCCAAAATACGTTGTAAGTCTACGTGGAAAAACCTCTTATTAGAAATACTATGACATCCAACTGTCATGCTGACAAACTTTAAATGCAGTACTTGAACATTATTCTTATATGTATACGTGTTTTCTCCTAATTAAATTGTGTCTCAAAAGTAAAATTCTTGGGGGAAAAATAGCATATCATGTTCTTCCTACTGGAATCAATTTACTTGCAAGGCATTCTAAGATGTTAGGAGTGAATCTTGTGTCTGGCTGTTAAGTAGATGATAATTATAAAGCAAAGGATTGAAGCCAAACTGTTAGAGGAGTAGACTGGTCAAAGAGTAAGTATAGGCACAAGAGACCATGAGAAACCTACCATTGTATTGTGCTGAGAAGTGGGAGTCCTATGGCCACAAGTCTCTTGCGTCAGCAGAGAAACTGGCTGAAATTCCTCAGAGTGAGGCTTGTTGGGAAAACTCACATGCAAGGGAAGGTGAAAGGCTGGGAGCCCGTCACTCTCCTCTTCTTCCACTTTCTGTCTGCTTGTCACCATGGCTACCTCTCCATCTGCTTCCCCATACGGAGAGGCTGGTCGCTTGGAAGACATCCTGGAAGGAACAAAAGAGGAGAAAATAATGAAACCTCCACATAAATCCTTAATGCCGTCATTGTGTGGTTAGGGGCCATTGTAACAGAAATGCCTTTTTGTGCTGGCAGAGAGCAGGAAACCATCCAAATACCACTGCAAAGCGCTCACAATCAGAAACAATGGCCAAGCAGGTAGCAACAGAACAGTGCTTGTTTGTTGTGAGAATAATGCTCTAATATAGCACTCTCTTGTATTCTGGCTTCTTAAACAAGAGAATTCACCTAAGAACACTGCATAATGAAAGACCATTCCATTTTAAAGAGAAGAAAAATACCCATCTAGTTTTACACTTTGATAGACCTTATTGAAGACAGAACATCTATGAATAACAAATACTGTTGGCAGTTAAAAGAAGGGAAAGAACTAAAATTTCTTTCATCAAAAAATAAACAAAAATAAATGAATGATTGCCATTAAAATGAATTTGCAATTTATTAAAAGTATGATTATTATGAATTGTAGAAGTATTGGTTATAAAGAAACCACAGACTCCATGACCAAAAGTTCAGTATTTGCTTAAAGCTTATTGAGAATTGAATAAATTTTACAATTGCTGTGAATCTTGAAACACTTGAGAATTTTTCTTCCCTCACCTCCCCATTCATTCCTAATATCAACCATGCAAAGTAGTTTTAAAAAAAAAGAGTGAAAATATAAATATAATTCAGTTTTCATTTCCACAATTCTATGAAGGTGTGGATTCTCAGGCTTATTTGCCCCTTAGAATACCTAAGTTAGAGGGAAAAATCAAAGGAAGGTGTTATGTTTTGATGAGCTAATGCCTATAAGGAAATGCTCTTAGACACTTAAAAATTAAACACTTTTTTTGGTATTTGAGTCTAAGAATACTATTATAAGTTAAAAATATGTGGCAAATATTCATAGTTAAATAGAGAGTTCCCTTTCCTTTCACTACAAGTTTCACATAGAAGTAGTATAGAGTTAAAATTTTTAATTAAAAAAACGCTTTGTATTTGCAACTTGATCTGACCTTGGGAAAGTTGTTATTTTTGCCCGACAAACAAAGAATGTTTACAGAATCATCCATTCTTATTCTAGACCAGTGGGAGAGGAGGTAAGACAGTAGTAAGGGTCCCACCACTTCCTTCAGATATATCACTGATTTTTAAATTTGAAATTTACTACTAAGAGATGTCTCTAATCATTGCTGAATAATACTATTCCTCCCGTGAAAGGTTTCAAAAGAACAGTGCATTCAAGCACTGAAGATACTTTTTTCAGATATAATAGCACAGTAGAAAAAAAAATAAGGGCTTTGGAATCAGACAAACATAGATTCACATACTGATTCTGCTCCTTTCTAGCTGTGAGACTTAGCTTTACTCTATCTCAGTTTACTCCTCTATAAAGGAAAATGTAGTACCCACTTGGAATGCTCTTTGAGAATAAACTGTGTGCCGTATGAGAAATGACTTGTAGAGCAGTTAGCACAGAGCAGACTCTCAGTAAACAAAAGATGCTGTTTGCTTTAAAATTACAGTGTTATCTCACCTGCCCCCCAAAACAAACAAACCAAACCAGAAAATTCCAAGATGAGGAGAGGTTACTTTCTAAGAGTTAAGCCGTAAAATCAACATGAAACACAAAATGTCCTGATAAGAGAAATGATCCTTGGCCAGTAATACTTAACAATAAACTAATCAGATCTATTAGCAAAGAAATACTAATAGCAGGTAGTCTTGATTAGCTAAAGAACAATCAAAGAGGAGGAAATACTGGTGGCTACCAAGTAAACACCATCTAAAGGAGAAGTAGACGGGGCCATCACATTTCAGTATCTTCACTTTTTCAGATCTCATGACTAAGGTTTACTCCAAGTATACTCATAAGTATGGAGAAAGGAAGTAAGAGGTTGGAGCTGTAATAGTCGTAGTCTCATCGGCAACACCACATCTATCACCAAGTGGGAAAATTAAGCAATATGTAATAACACTACACACTAGCAATATTAACTTCTACAACTCTGCTTTCATGCTCTCCAAGCAAACTTCTGACTGCCATGCACAGAATGGGCTGATGGAACAGATTTAAAATATTTAAGGCCTTTGTGATTTATCAGAGTAAATCAATAAAAGAACTTTTAATTATTTCTTGTTTTATATGTACTTTGACTACAAAGAGATTATGCATTTATTATACAAGCCATAGTATTTATGGTCTATGTAGGCATTATCACTGTTGGTGAAATTAATTAATTGGTATTCCGGTGTCTCCCTCAGTCTTATGTACATTAAGTCTCTTACTGTCCAAAAACTCCAGGCTGTTGGCAAAAGCTAGTCCCTGGGTTATTAAAGCAGAAAGCTAGATCAGCTGGCCTTTCCCAAGTCAATGCAGTTCTAAGACCTTCATAGAAAGCATGACTTTTTGGCTGATTTTTACGGTATTAATATTATTATTAATAATTATTATGAAAACTGAAAGTCCCAAAGTAGACAGAAGGTAGATGTGGTAAATAGCTAACACACGGCTACTCTTCTCAAAAGATCTAGTCATTTCAATATCTAAATTATCTTTCTATGCCACTGTCTCTTTCTATATATATCGTTCTATGGAGCAAAAAGCGTAAACATGATAAGTCGTGATACCAGAAGGCACCTGATCCTAAACAATTACATATTTCATGATTATTTCAATTCCATTTTCAGACACTTACAGAATGTTCTTAATGTGCCAGAGTTGAGAATATTTTTATACAATTCAGGTAAAAGATGTCTTAGAGATTAAAAAATATTTTGCAATAAAAATGCTCATAGTTCAAAAATAGGCTACTAAATCAGAAAAAAAGGCAAATACTTAAATTATGTAGAGAGCTATCAATCACCTTGATATTTAGTCTGACTCATAGTACTTCTAAAAATATGGATAACAGGGGTGCCTGGGTGGCTCAGTAGGTTAAAGCCTCTGCCTTCGGCTCAGGTGATGATCCCAGGGTCCTAGGATAGAGCCCCATGTCGGGCTCTCTGCTCAGCAAGGAGCCTGCTTCCTCCTCTCTCTCTCTCTCTCTGACTGCCTCTCTGCCTACTTGTGATCTCTGTCTGTCAAATAAATAAACAAAATCTTTAAAAAATAAAAATAAATAAAAATAAAAAATAAAAATATGGATAACAAATTACCAATAATGTTAATTCTTGAGTTTTTGTTCATCTACCAAACCATTTCATTTTGGACAGAAGAAGTCTCATTCATGAAAAACAACAACAACAATAACATAGTGCTTTCAGTGTTATATTATTATTTATTCTGGTCTCTATTTTATTTGTTTCTGATTTTTCTTTGTTATTTTCTTCCTCTACTATATTTCAGCTAAGTTTCTTCTTTTTCTAGCTCCTTGTGACATAATGTTAAGTTGTTTATTTGAAATGTTTTCTTAAGACAAGCATTTAAGCAAAAATTTCACTCTAACATCTGTTTTTGCTGCATCCCATAGGTTTTGAAATATTTTGCTTTCCTTTTCATGTTTTGAGACATATTTTGATTTGCATTAAAAAAATTTCTTACTACTGAAAAATGTTCTACCATTGGAATTATTTGTTTCTACTTTCTGTCAAAGTTTGCTTTATGTATGTTGAAATTCTGTTTTGCCCTTGCATATTAACAATTGCTATATCTTCTTGAAAAAAAGAACAAATAATATAGGAAGGTATATAATAATAATAATAAAAAGAAATCACAGCAACTTTCCATTTATCGTTTATCTTGGATATGTTGGGTTCCAATTCCTGCACTAGCTTACATGACATGCTGTGTTGAAGTGCAAGGTTACCTTGAAATAATCTAAGGATCTAGGCTGCAGCATGTGCTCATGTGCTCATGTAGAGATGATTTTTGTCATTCCTGTGGTAGGTGCTAGACTTGCCAATGAATAAAACTCAGACTTCAAAGACTATGACACGAAACCGACAAATCTACTCCAGTGTGAAACTAACCTGAGGAGCTATGATGATATAATAGAATCTTTAACTCAGTTTTGTGTGTAGACAAGAAAATCATTCTAAGAACTGATGTCTAATTTCAGGGCAAAACCACGTCTAATTTGATAAGTCATCAACAACCATTTACTGATCACTTACTATGTGTAAGACACTTATCTAATGAAAATAAAAACGTGTGATTCAAGTTCTCTGCATTAAAAAGCTTATGCACTGGTTGAGAAGACTTGGAGAAATAATAATGAAGGACAGTTCAGGTTAAGGGCCAAATGACTGGCCTTACAGCTGAGCAAACTGAGGGCTTCCTGGGGACCAGGGGATCCTGGAATATTTCCAGGAATGGCTGATCAAGTGGATTTTGGGGGGGAAAAGAAGGTCAAATGGAAACTGGGAAAAATGGAGAGGTAATTTCATGCGGGAACTGAGGCAAGTAAAGATGCAGAAACAGTCTTAGAAAGTACAATGTAAATTTAAGTTTCAAGCTGACATGGGAAAAAAAGGACATCGAGGAATATGGACTAAATCCTAGCTTGAGTCTATACCATTTCTGGACTTGCTGAGTTATATGCATGGAATAGATAAGAAACAGCTTCCCTTATAAGTGGCAACGTTTTTACATGCAGTCACTTCTCCCTTACTCGTCCTTGTAGCAATCTGTGCAATCAGGCCACTTAGTCTACATGTGAAAGTAATTTAAAACTCCTGGAGTCCGTGATGATTGGCTAAGGGTTCTCTGTGTGCACTGTTGTCACTCTGTATGTAGGATGTCCCTGCTTGTACTCAGACATGCACAGCAAACTCAGGGGTAGGGTAAATGGTATGAGACTGCAACATAAACTCAACCACCAATTTTCAACTTTGGCTGCAAACTAGAATTATATGGAAAGGTTTAAAAAGATACTGCAGCCTGAGTCCCACTGCCAGACATTCTAATGTTATTGGTTCTGGAGTGGAGATGGAGAATCAGAATTTTTTAAAGCTCCCAGATGATTCTAATGCACAGTCAAGGTTGCAAGTCATTTGCACTGGTCAGAATAATGCTCCCCACTCAAGATGTGCCAATTGTGATCCCTGAAACCTGCGAGTATGTTACTTTACAAGGCAAAAGGGACTTTGCTGCTGTGATTAAGTTAAGGATCTTCATATGAAGAGATTATTTTGGATATTCTGGGTGGGCCCAAAGTAATCATAAAGGTCCCTATAAAGAGGGGAGGCAGGAGGATCAAAGTCAGAGAGAGGGACTGAAAGATATTATGAAGCTGGCTTTGAAAATGGATGAATTGGGGCCATGAGCCAAGGAATAAAGGTGGCCTCTAGAAGCTACAAAAAGTGATGAAATAGATTCTCCCCTAAAACCTCTAGAAGGAAGGATCCCTGCCAACACCTTGATTGCAAGACTTCTGACCTCCAGAACTGTCAGCGAATACACTTATATTGTTTAAACCACTAAGCTTGTGCTAATTGTTACCACAGCAACAGGAAACTAATCCACAGTGCACACATATTTCTTTCACTGGTGGTATTTTCTCAATCTGAAACCTTCTTAACCCAGATGTACCCTTGCCTGTTCTCTTCCTTCATTTAGTGCCAACATCATTTCTCAGTGAAGACTTCCTTGGTTACTCCTCCCAAGCCAGGACCTCCCTGTCCCTCCGACATATTTATTTATTATCTGTCTCTCCCACTATAAGACTCAAGAGGGCAAATTTTATTTTTGTTCACAGCTATGTCCCCAGGACTTAGAACCCTTTCCGAAGATAGTTGTTTTTCCAACAAATACCTGTTTCGTAAAAGCTACCATCTAAAACCAACTTATTACTATGCTAACTATGAGTAGTTGTAAGATCTAGTATTAGAGAGCAAGCATTCTTAGAAAATGTCTTAATATTGTTAGAAATAAAGGAAATCCAGCTCAGTGCTAACAGTATCATTTTAAATAAGTTCTATGTAAAAGAATTGGTAAACCTGGTTAAGTTAGGTTTTTAAAATACTCGTGAAAAAAAAATCTTAGTTATTTTTTAAATGTGTATGTAAAAAACTATTAACACGAAGTAACTTTAAGGAAGACTGCTACACAATTAATTAATACCAGAACTATTCCTGAGGAATCACCTATTTACTGCTTTAGGTTATGTTCTTTGATGCAATTCTAAAAAAGTGAAAGCATATGCAAAGTGAAAGGAATTCATATATGGAATGAATATAAAATGGAAGACTTAAATAGGGATTGCTTTTCTTATGTAATAGTTTCTTTTCCTCTCTAGATATGTTAACCTTTGACTGATTAACTCAGAGATAAAGTCCTAGGAAGCAGTGCCTTCTACTGGTTATTCTTTTGGAATGATGATATTATTTCTCTTAAGGTTTGCAGTTATGTATTAAAAAATGTAAAAAAAAATCTATAAAGAACAAACTCAAATGCCAACTATTCCACAAAGCCTTCTCTTGCCATCACAGCTAAAGTGACTTCACCCCACCTCAAATTACATCATCAACTCTTATTATTAGTCCACATGAAAACTGAACATCAGTATAACCTGTGACACTCATTCAACAGTTTTTTTCTTCCTAGTACATCGTGTCTAAAACTAGAACACTAACACTTGAAAAGAATATAATTTTTTAAATTTCCTGAATTCCCTATGACATGCCTCACGTCTTGCACTTAATAAGTGTTTGGTAAGTACAGGTCTATTTGTGATCATTTCACCTGATTTTTTCCAAGATTAATGCTAAAGATATGATTGCATGATAAAGGTCTTTCCAACTTGTGCTGTGTTTTCTTTTCCTCCCAAATAGTCTAATCTTCTACGCTGGATGAGATACAATTAATTACAAGGCAGCACAATTCCTAGCATATAGTTGGCACACAGCGTATTTTTCTATGAATAAATAAATTAATTGCATGAGTGTCTATTTTGTGCCAGGCAATTTATCTTTATGTTATGGAGAAAACAGGAAACTTAGATATGAAGATCCTTCTGCTTCACCGTTAAGGAAGTACAGTTTAGATGGAAATAGAAGTCATATACCCACTCATCCATTCATTCGTTAATGGAAAAGCATTTATTGAAAGCCTACCATGTGCCTGTAGATAACGATGCAATTAAGAAATCAATAAATAATATTTTAAGGTAAATGATTTTTTGTAAATGTGAGTACTAGGAGAGACAGACAATAGAGAGATGATATCTCACTAAAATAATCAGAGAATGCTTCCTACAAATTATGAGAATTCAACAGTGTAATGAAGGATGGGACCAATGTCAATAGACACAAAGAAGAGACAATTCCAGACAGCAAAAATGACATTAACAAATTAAGGAAATGTATAGAATGATACAGGATGGAGAGAATGGTTTAGTTAAAGCAAGAGATTCTAGGAGAAGTAAACAGAGATGAGGATATAAGGCAGGGCTAGACAGTGATCTGGTTAAATCCTGTCACTTTTCAATGGGTAAAGCAAAATTTGAAAGTGAAACTGAAGGCAGAAGGGAGCTGGTGATGGTTTGTGAGCCATAGAGTAACAGCATCAAAAAAACAAAACAAAACAAAACAAAACCAACTGTATTTTAGAAGGAAAAACCCTCAGAAGTTAGTAACTGATAGAAGGTTGAGGGTGAGGACCAGGAAAGGAGAATGAGTGAGGGTGGATAATTCAAAGATAAAGAGATTGCTGGACTATATAATTTAGAGAACAATACTGCTAGTAAGAAAAATACAAAAATTAGAAAGAAAGGCCAATTTGGAGGAAAATATGAAATTCAGTTTTAGAAATAAATCTTTGTTGATTGTGAGATTTAAAAAAAAAGAAATAGCAGGTTATCAGAAAATGCAGAACTCTTGTGGAAGTAATTGAGGCAGTCTGCTCTTTGAAACCCAAGTAGAGAGTTAACCAATAATTGTAATTATTTCTCATTGACTTCTTCGACAATGCTCTGAGTCAGTATATCTATTCTTCTTGTTTTATAAAATAGGAAACTGAGTCATAAAGTGGTTAAATATCTTTTGTTACACTATTGGGTCTTTGCACTATAATAGGCAGCAGCTCAAGCCCAGAATTGTCTCTCCAAGGGAAAAACTGGAAAAAAATAGAGCAAGGGGGAGGAAATCTTGCAGTCCATCCTACTTTGGGGGAGCAGTGTATAAAAAGGATTAGCAAAAAAGACAGAGAAGTCGAAGTGATAAACGAAGCAGCATAATTATTCTTTAAACAATTCTACAAAAATAAACATTCTGAATATGAACTTTTAAAATTCTGGACCATGATATTTATTTAATATAACTTCCATTAATTGCTCTCCTAAATACTTGTTTTAATATTCACTCCCCCATGTTAAATTTTAAGCATAGCAGAATCATTTTAAAAATGATACAAGCTATTTGAAAGGGTGCATCTTAAGGGAACAATAAATATGGGATACTAAAAACTAAAATAAAAATTGTTCATCCTTCCTATCCTCAGGTCATACTTCTTCTTTAGAAGTTATGAGCCTCAAGTTATTCTAGTAATAAGACTATTTGTACAAGACAGTTACATTTACTTGTCTGGTCTCTTTTGTAATTAAGGTTGTTGGGAGAAAGCTAGTCAAGATTAGGAATTAAACTCTGTTTATCAAAGATATTTTCACAGTAGAAAGTTACTTATCTAATAAGGGAAATCAACACGGACAATTAGCATGAATAGATAGGTTTTGCAGTCAAATGAGTAAAACAACCAGCACTTCTGTGTGATTTATAAACACAGAATTACACAATATCAGCATTATCATTTTATTAAAGAAAAAAGTTTTGTTATTCTTATCTATGAATTTCAATTATTATTATTCATATTTTATGGTTTATTCTTTCTTCTTCCCTCCTACATATTTTTGAACATCTTCATTTTCTTTCTAAGAGTCAGCTTTGTGTTTACTTTGTGAACATTCCATGTAAATTTTATAACCAAGTCTGTCATATGTAATATTCAGAAGCCTTTTAAGTTGAAATTTTATTTGTGCAGTATTTCAAACTTGTATAATTTTCTTCTCTTATCTATAAATCCTCTTTGCCATCAGTTTCTGATACAGAACATGCTAATCTCTATACTTCTCTACCCTTTGCTTCCCACATACAAAGACCTCATTCATTATATTGTTATTTAGAAACATGAACAAGTTCATCAGGTCCTAGCATAAACTATAAATGGAAGCAGAAACATAGATTTCATAGAAATGTAAAAGCGGACAACACAGAGTAATAAATAAGACTAGACTCCCTTGTAATCCTTAGGATCCATTTTGCCGGAGTAGAAACTCATTTCTACTAGTATTTATAAACAACAAGACTTACCATAAAATGGAAATCTAAAAACAAAAGTTAATTTTTGAGGTACAGCTACTAAACAATGAATTCATTATTCTGTCCTAAAATAGAATTTGAATTTACAGAAAAAAATTTAGTTTAAGATATAAAAGTTTAAACTGTAAAATGCTATAGTCACCAAGAAGGTTCAAAATGGCCTTTACCAAGGTGGTTCCCTGGATTTACCTTGTCCTGTGGTTAGTTTCCGAGATGTTCTCTGCACTGATATCAAGTAGTTCATTATACCATCCCTTCTTTCTGATAGGAATAGCACCACTTATAACTTCTTCAGCACCTTTTCGCCCTTCTCTTTACTGGCCTCTCACCCTTACTAAATAGCTTTCTCCAGCCTTGCTTAGCCCACCAAAGAGCCAGAGATGGAAAGAAGAATAAGAACAAGCAAAAAATGAGGCAGTACTGGGATCTTTGCAAAAGAGGTGAAAAATAAAAATTTTTTAAAGTCAGAAGTTAGAGAAGACTTAGAAATAGAATTTATTTCTTTTTAGTACCAGAAAGGAATCAGTGACTCTTTATGAGTTGTACACAGGATATTTCAAAAGTGCTTGAATCAATGTGCTTAAAGTAAGCAATAAAAGTAACTTTAAAAGTGCATTGTTTTGTTTTCTAAACAAGAGAGGTAAGCATTTAGAAACAGCTTATGACAGCCAAATTCCATCCTACAATGATTCAGAACTCAAAATTGTATTCTTTTTCTACTTTCTTCTCTATTTCAATAATAATTGCAAATCACTGAAAATTCACTCCAAAATTAGACCATGTGTCACTGGATGAAGACTCTCAGAAAATTTCCTAAATAAAAAGATTGCTTTATTATGAGTAACTTAATAGCTCGGTTCTAAAGCCAAAATTTATCTAAACAAAGGATTCTGTCAGCTGAAACTTCTCATCTTTATGTTTTATTATGTTATTTTAACATTAATCCACACTTACTAAGTGCCTAAAACAATAGCACTCCTGATAAATAAAAAGGTAGAAAGGGTATTAAATTTAATTAAACTCTACTGTAATCATTGCATGATATCCTAATAGTTAGAAAAGTTAGTGTTCATTCTCAGTCTGACAAGACTGAAGGAAAACTGGTTACAAGAACATTTATGATTCTTAAGTACAAAGTCACTTTCGTAAAGAGAAGAGCTAGTAAAAGTTTTTACAGATTTCTGTATTTTTTTTAAAAACATTACTGAAAGTTTACTCATGATTTACAACTCAAGAATATAACAAAAAGCACTTTCCACTGAGAAAAATATCCTAACTTTGATTTGTCTAATAATTATTATAATTTTATTTCTTGACTCAAAAATAGAAACACCTCAACCTGGGTTATTAGCCACTTGATCACAGAATCCTTTTGTCAAATACACTAAATTTCAACCAAAACTACCTGAAGAAAACATAAAAAATGATTAAAACTTTTAAACGTTGAAGAGGAATTTCTTTTAAGTTGTAGACAAAAATGACCAATTACAGAAGTTTGGAAGAAAACAATACAAAACCATAAATAGCAATTTGTTGTGAATTATATAATTTGTGTATCACAATACATTTCTCGTTAATCAGAAACAAACAGAAAAAAAGCATTCAACCTTCAGCCGTCGACAGGTTAAAAGTGTCAAAGTCCTTTTGTTCTGATTATTTCTGAATCACTTTGAATAATCTAGCATTAGGATTTGTGGTTCTAAAACTTGTTATTACAGCTAGAAAGGCTATACTTTTTGAGGGAATAAAAAGCTTTTTTCCATTTGAGTATGGGTTTTCCCTTTCTGACAGCTCCAAGTCCACAGGATGTGGAGAGATGATTTAAAGTTTTACATCAAAATTGTGACTGCACTAGACTTTTTTCCCCCTTCTCAAGGGAGGCATTGTTCTTGCCTTTCCATAACCAGGCGTGACAGCGCCAGACTGGAGTCATACGGCTGGTCCCTGAGTCAGCGTGAAAGTGCTCACCTCCTGAGTCTCCCCAGATGCTCGGCTCCTTGTGAGTCTGGAAGCTGAGCACTGAGGAGTTACATATTCCGTTCCTGGGACAGACAGAAGACTGGAGGGAAAAAATCTGGGGATTAGCAAAAACTATCTCTTCCAATACATGCTATAAAGCTTTTTATTAAGAGTTTAATAAGAAGTAACAATTAAAAAAAAAAAAACAAAAACCTACATTTAATATGAGTACACTTTCCCGAACCAAAAGTTGGGACAAGTGGTTGAACAAGATGTTGTGTGCTTCTGAGTGAAAGAAATAAAGTTTAAAAAAATCAGAAGCCTTTTAGACTTTCCTGAGACACATGGTTGCCACATGTATAAATTTCAGGTTAGAGACAGCTGGATAGAACAGTGAAAGAATATTGCATGAAATGCATATCTATTCTCCAGATTGCTAAAGAAGTATCTTTAAAAATTGTCTGTAGGATCCCTGGAAAGGGACCATCTTTTCTGCTATCAGAATAATCGGTAATGAAACAAGGATGAATTCTATTTCTATTGTTCTGTCCTTGAATGAACCTTTCAGGGAAGTTTGAGAAGTATCTGTGTCTTGTGCATAAGTGCAAGTGTGTGTGTGTGTGTGTGTGCGCGCGCGCGCGGGCGCACACGCGTGTGCGCACGTGCATGGGGGAGAGAGAGAGAGACAGACAGAGAAAGAGGAAGAAGCAGAGAGAGAGGAAGAAGAGGTGCCAGGAGGAGAAGACTTTTACTGTCTAGTAATATGATAATAGAAATTAATAGTCTTTCTTTTCTTATGAAACCTCTCTGTTAAAGATTGAATGGCACAATCTTAATCATAATTGTATGCTAATAACTCTCATTTACTGTCTAATTCAAAATGACTGGTTGAAAGTTTCATATATTTTGAAAAAAAAATTTAAACAGTAGAAGCAAACTCCTCCCAAATTGTTAGCTCATAAAAAGTAAAGGGGGGAAAAAAAGCCAAAGGAAATGTAATTCCTACATATTACTACTATAGTGAGTAGCACTAATCTCTTAGTTATTGCTTTCTGAAATAAAGCCACTCAATTTTTTTCATGTTGTTCTCAGGAGGATATGAGCGTCTACGTATGTTCACACGTACACATAGATGTGGGCGTGTTTATGATCACCTATAAAAATATTTCACCCTAATCACAGTGAAAGAAGATAGATTTTCACTCATGAACATCACTAGTCGGGTGAGGAGTACATGCAAAAATAAAAAAAAAAGAAAACAGTTTTAACTAGGAAAGAACATCTATTTAGGCTTAATGATATTAATCCCTCTCTGTAAAATATCATATCACTTATTTTAATGACTTGGTCAGTTTGACTCTCCCAGGAGAATCTCCCTATGGCAGAGCTGCAAATAAGATACAAAATTTTATTTTCCAAAATAATATCCTTAAGTACTTATTTTGAGCCTCTGTCGCTCTCTCCCTCCCTCCTATGTCCTTATCTGAGCTTCCTCCTAAAGTGCCCACCCCCAACTCACACTCTCTCTCTCCCCTCTCACATTACTGGCTAAGTCTAAATAAATAGCAAATTGTTCCATAATCAAAAGTGACTTATTCTTAGCATGGTGTATGTCTTGAAATAAAATCTGTGGCATGTTTAATTTATTTAGGATCTAATAATGATGACAAAAATAATTAAGTAACCAATCTAGTTTTAATTTCTTTTGTTTTCAAAGGTCATTGTGAAATCAAGCAAGTTAAGCCTTCAAAAGCAAACCTCTGGAGAATAGTGTGCATGTGTGTTTTTTTTCCCCAGCAGAAATGAGAGAGGAGGCTCACAGCTAAAAGGAATACTGAATGTCAGTGTCAGATTTGTTGAGAATGACTGTCTAAGCCGTCCAATGAGGAAAAATATTATGACCCTTACCCTCTTTGGAATCCAGATAACCCTGACAAGGAAAAGTTTATACACTGATAAACTGGGGCCAATTTAGGGGATTCTTTCTTTCCATGCCCCATACAGATTTGGTTACAGCATGTTCCTACAACAGCTGTTGAAAAATGAACGAAGTAGAAAATATTTATGTTATATTCAAAATAGACAGCAAAGAACATATATACAGGGCAAAAATCTTTCTTAGGACAAACAGCTTCTGATGAGAGAGACAGGCATCCTAGGCACAGACCAATTTTCTGAACCTCCCGACAAAATGAAGAATTTGCCATTATAATCATGAAAAGTCCAAAAGGGTGCAGTGCCAAAGACGATGAGCATCTATCAACCCAAACTCCAAAACAGCGGGATGCAGCTATGGCTGATGTTATAAGAATGCTGAGCCTCTTCTTGGTTCCTTTCATGCCAAAGCTTCTTTGCTTGGATGAATATGAATTAAATCCATAAGCTTTCTTATTTTTCTAGCTTGACCTCTAAACTCATTTTACGTCTTAACTGTTTATCTTCTCCCCCCATTAATCTCTCTGGTTTTAGCACATTCCCTGTTGTTTTTAGGAGGAAAAAAAAAACCAAAAAACTTTAAAAGCATGGTTCATACTGCCACTGTGGACAGATTAGGAACATTAGCTCTTTTCTATAAATGGGTACAAACTATTCAGTAGTAACCTAAAGGCTATCCGTTTCTTGCCCCTGAAATAAAAATTCAAAGGATATGGCATATACCGTACAGAAGAAAATCCTCAAACTCTTATACAGGTGGGATAAGTATGAAGACATAAAAAGATCTCACTATGAGGTTTATACTAGATTTCACACAGGTCTAATAGTAATGTCACTATCAAACTTCAATTAAAAATTTAAGGTCTGTCATATAGATAAACTTTCTGAAGTAAATAGTTTTCCTGTTTACTTTCTCTTTTCAATCAGTTCTACAGCTTAGGGTGTATGACGCAGATGTTCTTTAAAATACTATGTCACTATCATAGAAATGTCTAATTTTAGATTGCAATTTTAGTCAGCATTAGAGCTGAGTTCTTTCCTATTCTGTTTATTAAAATATAGTTGATAAGAAATTTCACTGATTAACACAATCCATTTACCTATATCACCATAAGATCTGTCAGTACAAAAAAACAAAAACTTTAAGGGTATTCCCTTTACAAATCCATAAAAGAAAAACCCATCAAAAAAAAACATCAAAACTTTAAAGCTGGAATCTCACACTTCAATAATGTTTACCATTTACCAGTTTTGTAGGTACTCTGCTTTATTTTCTGCTGTTCCATCGTACTTCCCTTGAAGCTTAACAAAGGTCCAGCTGTATAAACCAGTTCTGTCAAAGAACATAGTTAAAGGATGGATAAAACAGGGAGGGGTGTCTTACTGGCTGACCACTGTCTGAGCTTATGAGAATAAAGGAGCCTTGGTGGAGAAAAGTAATCACCCATTGCCTTTTTTTTTTTTTTTAACCCTAACCTCATTACCACATGCTAAAACATTTTTTTTTCCACTACCCAAACACCCTATTCCAATCCCCCGTGACTGAAAGATCTTTGTGTTCCAAAGGGGACAGATTCCTCCCCAACATCCTTTACCCTCCTCTTCTTGTGTTTGTTTGTTTGTTTGTTTGTTTTGTTTCATTTTATTTGTTTGTTATCATGATTTTATGTTTATGGAGGCAAGGTCTTTTAAAGACTTCCGAAAATACTGGCTTCCTCTCCATTAAACTATCCACACACAGTTCCCTGAAAACATTTTTAATGGCTAAATAAGCTTACGTGTTTTGGATTCCATTTTACCAAAAAAATTATCAACAGTTTTCCATCACAAGATCGTTATTTCTTCTAAGGACTCCAGAAAATGATCTATTCCTTGAAAAGACAGTAAAGCATATATAATTGAGGTAGGATGTGTATTGAAACCCAGCATGTATCTTAACATTTTAAAGAATGTTTCCATAAAATCCTTACTTCAAAGAGGGTCAGCTACATGCACATTCTGAGTGTGTAGCAATGTGAGATAGGGTCCATAAGTCTGAAGGCAAGTTTAGAGTGAGCTAATTAATCCTCTCAAAACCTAGCTCTCATGTGTCCAAGAACACCAAACCGTAGGGAAGATGTTCCAGAGATTTAAATATGCATTTCCTATTTTCAAGTTTGTCATTCTTACATACTCCGCTGACATTATTTATAAAGGACTGAAGCCAAATCCCACTCAAAGAGAGCTACCGTAAGTGCGCTGGTTAGAGAGTCAGCGGAACACATTAAATGCCCCAGGAAATCCCTGGGCAAGTGCCACCAGAACTTATATGGAGACAACATATCAACTCCAGAGTGAGTTCTATTTCAGGGTGTCCTTTGAGGTTGGGACAAATATTTGAATTTTATTAAATCCTCTATTTAGGGGGCGCCGGGGTGGCTCAGTGGGTTAAAGCCTCTGCCTTCGGCTCAGGTCATGATCCCAGGGTCCTGGGATCGAGCCCCACATCGGGCTCTTTGCTCAGCAGGGAGCCTGCTTCCTCCTCCCTCTCTGCCTGCCTCTCTGCCTACTTGTAACCTCTGTCTGTCAAATAAATAAATAAAATCTTTAAAAAAAAAAAAAATCCTCTATTTATCCAAAGCCTGCGGCAGCTGCACTGAAAACCTTCTTCTATACTGCCCTGTCAGTGACCTACAGGGATTATCCTTTTTCAGATGGAGTAAAAGAGGATTCTTTTACCCATCTGTATACTTTTCTATTCAATGTGAAATGTATACTTATAATACAAAATGTACTTTCTTTAGAGTGAACTATGAACTACCATTGCATTCAGAGCCTACGTCTTCCTGTATCCATGGCTGGTACAGGTACTAGAGCAATAGTCCTTCATACTCCACCTTGCTGCCTGTAGCAGCCTAGTTTCGGAAATAGTCAAGTCATTTTCTTCTAATAACTATTTGGTTCTTATGAAACCATCTGAACATGTCAGAGTTTATCAAGCCAACACCTGCCTGTGTCATAGTCAAATTATCATACAGAAGAAACAGAACGCAGAGACAAAAAAATACACCATTGCAAAAGGGACTAATGTTTAAAAATTCACTTTTTTACCATCATGACCTTCTCACCATGTCTTTCATTAAAATACTTACTGAACTGTCCAGAAATATTTACAGATAATCTGTCCAAGTTTTACAAGGCCCACAAAAACATTATTACTAAAAAGAAAACTAAAGCACTTACAGATAGCACCAACCTGTGATGTCTTAAGACTAAGTAAAATGATTACTATATATAGACCAAATGTTCTCAATATCAATACACTTTCCAAAGAGAATATTTTAATTACACTACAACATGTCTTCACGTTTATAAATTTTTTACTTAAATGAGTAGCTGCATCTTAAATCTGCTCAAACGTGTCCTGTCTTATGTTTTTCTTCCACCTCTTTGCATTCTTATTTTAAATGACTTATTAATAAAGGCTTATAGTGATTCAAATATCTATAGAAATACTTTCAAGATAATACATGCCTCTTATTTACATCTCCTTGCAAAAAGCAGTAAGAATAATAGTATTGTGGGAGGCATCTAAAGACATTTTCTAGGACATATTTTTTTCCCTTGGTTTTCAGAGAAGTATGAATCTCATTAATTTTGCCAATTAATTAATTGATATGTGCCAATCACTGAGCTAGATGCTTTTCATGTATTTTTTCTTGTCATCGTAACAACTCTCTATTGGACTAGAGACTTAAATGTAAGAGCTAAAATCATAAATGTTTGAAAGGGAAACAAGAGTAAATCTTCATGACCTTGTTTGGCAATGGATTCTTAGATTTGACACCCAAAATAAAAGTGACAAAAGAAAAAAAATAGATAAACTGAACTTCCTCAAAATTAGTTTTGTGCTGCACATAATACTATAAAGAAAGTGAAAAAAAACAAAAAATGGAAAAAAATACTTGCAAATCATATATTTGATAGGGGACTTGCATTCAGAATATATAAAGACTCCTAACAACCCATGTGTGTATATATACATACATATTTATATAAATTTATAGATAATTTATAAAGAACTATGGTACAACTCTTATACTAAAAAGACAACAATCCATTTTTTAAATGGGCAAAATATCTGAATAGACATGTACTTAAGAAAGATAGCAGAAATCACCCATAAGTATTCAAGAAATATCCACTATCATTAGTCATTAGGAAAATGCAAACCAAAACCACAATATAGTACCCCTTCTCGTCCACTAGAATGGCTAAAATAAGAAAGGTCAGACAATAACAAGGATTGGAGAGGATGTAGAGACACTAGAACCATCATGGATTGCTGGTAGGAATGTAAAATAGTGCTGCTGCTTTGGAAAACTTGGGAAGTTTCTAAGTAGTTAAACACAAAGTTATCGTAGGGCCCAGCAATTCTCCCTTCCAGGTTTACATCTAAGAGAAATGAAAGCATATGTCCACAAAAAACTTGTACATAAACATGCATTGCAATGTTATTTGTAATAGCCAAGGGAGTGGAAGCAACCCAAACATCTACCAGTTGATGAACAGAAAAACAAACTGTGCCATACCCATGCAACACGATACTGTTTGGTTTAAAAAATGAATGCTGCTACATGCTGCAACATGGATGAACATAAGTGAAGGAAACCAGTCACAAAGGACGCACAATATATGATTCCATGGATATGAAATGTCAAGGACAGACAGATCTGTATATACAGCAGGTCATGGTGGTCTAGGACAGGGAGTGCAGTAGGGATGGAAGAGAATGAGAAGGGACTACTGATGGGCACAAGATGGCTTTTAGAGTGATGAAAATATTCTAAAATTAAATTGTGCTGACACTTGCACAACTCTGTGAATATACTAGAAATCAGTGAATTATATACTAAATGGGCTTGGTATAATAATCTCAATAAAGCTATTTTTTAAAACTACAAAGTAGACATTATTGCCTCCATTTTATCTATAGAAACTGGCTCAGAGCTGTTACATAATTTGATAAAAGTCTCACTGAACTAGAATTTGGAGCCAGACCTGACCCAAATATCATCACATTTTCATTATGGAACATCTTTTTTTATGAAGGAACTTAAATATATGCTTTAAAACTGATTTTTTCTCCAAAAAGTTAGAAGTATATTTATCATTTCTGTTGCTTTTATTTGGATACAAGCTTTTATGGAACATTGTGGTTAGACCTACATTAAGTCAATGTCCTTTTTTTCTTCTCCTGACATTTTTTTCATTAGTTTTTTTTTTTTTTTTAACACACTCTTTGCAACATCATCTTTTTGGAAGCATGATAAGCAAATGTTTAATGATTGTTCTAAAAGAAAACCACTGTACAGAATCAAAACACATTCCTAAGGCACCCAGGGCACATAATGTTCTGTTCTTCCTTATCTTCTCAGTGGTAGATTATCAATTTCTACATTGATTCTTACTAATTTCTTCATTTAAATGTTTAGAAAAATATGTGTCATCCTCCTGTCATCATAGTTCAATCTGGAGGAGTTTAATCCAGTATATCAATCCTGTGGGCACAGGTAAAATTTTTAGGAAAGTAACCTACCCTCCAGTTATCTTCAAAAACTTCTAAAAGATCCCCAATCTTTGGAAGTAATTTGCAGGATAATCTCCAAAATAATTATCACCAGGTGTCAATTCCATCTTCAGGACTCAAGATTAATCCATTTCCTGTGATAGCAACTATTGCTGGTATTAGCTATATAATCAACTTTGAAAAAAAATATAGAGTGGAAGCAGAATGGATGAGCTGACAGTATTCTAACATTTCCTTTTTCTTGGTAGTTTGTTTACAAAAACATTTCCATGATTACAAAAGTAGAGCATGATCCTCAGTTATTACTATCCCATAAAATATTTTAAGATTTGTTCCACTTATGATAGTAGTTTGAATTGATTTAGGTCAATTCAGCACAGGCTTCGTTAAATCGACATTGATTTGCCTGGACAAGTAGCTTTAAACCAATTTAGAACTCAGTGTTTCCTTGAGGTGTATGTATCAGGAGCAACTGTTTCAACTGTTAGTCCTTTAAAAATGATTTAGGCTCTACAATGGTGGAGAACAAAGAAATGAGTCAGAGGAACGAGGCGCAGACATTTGGGCAATAACAGAACCATGAACTATGTAAATGCAAGCGTGGAAGCACGGCAGCTTATTGATTCCAAAGGACCCAGATATTTTAACAATCAATTACTATTATCATTACTAATTAAAGAACTGTTTCTAAAATCTGCGCTAGTAGTTCACAGTGATTCATTTTTATCTTAGTTTAAATTAAGCACAACTTTTGTACTGCAGTAAGTAATCTCCTTGAAAGTCCTAGATTTAAATACAGAAACCTCATATCCTGGTCTTTATCTCCATTGCTGAAACCCATCTAACAGACTCTTATATCCAGAAGAGACTTTTTAACTAAAATTGAAGTGAATTTACTCACTTTGGATTTTGAACCTCTTGGGTTCTCGGTGAGCTACTGACTTTAGATTGTAAACTCTTTGAACCACAAACAATTTCCTTCATTTTTCAATCTCATGCACGGTCTAGCACAGGGCATAATAAACCAAACTGGAGATAGGAGGGTAACAGTTCCAAGCATGTGCCCGGAGTAGACAAACCTGGGCTGAGTCTTACTTATGCTATTTCCTAGCTCTGTGACTTTGACCATGTTACTTAACCTCTCTGAGTCCCTGTTTTCTCACTAGAGGAAAGATAAATAATGCATTATTTGTACATTTTGAGGGAAGTAAATGAATACCAATAAAAGCATGCAGCATTGTACCAAACACATTATACGTACTTAATAAATGTTATCTATTCATATTGTTGTTATTTGGAATTCAATTGAATTGAACTGAATCTAATTTAAACCACTCAAGTGTAAAGCATAGTTAAGGTTAGGATATGACACAATCTAATTAGCTATGAGAAGCCATCTGTGTTTAATATATTTGGACCTATGAAAAAGAGCCAAGAGTTATTTTAATATTTCTATACAGCCAAAATTTTTATTTTTGAATAAAAAAATAAGATTTAGAACTCACTGCACAAGGCTCAGATTTCTGAATCTTGCTGGAAAAGTGAGTAATCAAGTTCTACTTACTATGTGGCATTGCAGCATCTGGGACCTTCAAATAATTTTAATTTCAATTTGAGTTAAAAGAAGTCACTATTGAGTGACATCTAGAGCTATGCTAGCAGTCTTTCTACTACTGACATACTAAAATTTCATCCCATTGCTAGAAATTCAGAATATGGCTTTTGCTGTATGACATTTACTGCAAACAACTTTTATAAAATATGTTCCTTCCACCTGCATCTTGAGGGTAAGCTGAATCCCCTTAAGATAAAGGCAAGTAGGACATGTTTTATAAGATTCAGTCACTGTGAAAGTTTCATTAGAAATTGCTATTCACGGGGCGCCTGGGTGGCTCAGTGGGTTAAAGCCTCTGCCTTCGGCTCAGGTCATGATCTCAGGGTCCTGGGATCGAGCCCCAAATCGGGCTCTCTGCTCAACAGGGAGCCTGCTTCCCCCTCTCTCTATGCCTGCCTCTCTGCCTACTTGTGATCTCTGTCAAATAAATAAATAAAATCTTTTTTTTTTTTTTAAGAAATTGCTATACACATAAACAATTTTCCCATTCTATGTGTAGGACTTAAGACTTCCAAACAAAGAAATGGGTTTCTATTGTACAAAATAAACATAGAACACAGGTGCCTTGTATCACTGGACTTGCTGCACTTGGTATTGTAAGGAGCTCAGTTTGCTTTAGATTGATACCTAGCTTTTTTTTTTTTTTAAAGATTTTATTTATTACCTGACAGAGAGACAGAGAGAGCAGGAACAGAAGCTAGGGGAGTGGGAGAAGGAGAAGCAGACTCCCCAGCTGAGCAGGGAGCCTGATGCAGGGCTTGATCCCAGGACTCTAGAATCATGACCTGAGCTGAAGGCAGCCACTTAACAACTGAGCCCCTCAGGTGCCCACGAATATTTAGTATTCTTGACACATAGTCATATGTGGCTGAACATTTCCTGTCACATGTATCTAACCTAGCTGAGCGTCATGGATTCCTATAGGAGCACGGTGATAGCTAGCACTTTTTACAGCCATCTGACTGTGAACCTGAAGATAAACCCCAAAAGAATAATTTTCAAAAAATCAAACCATCACAAGAGTGAAAGGAAAAAAAATAGAATTTCTTTCTCAGTCTACATAATTATTTAGCTACTAAGAGTTGATTAATATTGTTCTTTGCCTCTACATTATCATCAATAATTTTAACTACATCCATTCTCAAAATGATCATGTAGTTCACCTAAAAACATTTTGTATTTCTATAAATGTTTTAAAACAAACACGCCAAGAGAAAACAATTGAGTTAGAATGCTCCGTCAATCCTTTGGCAAAAGAAAATCAATCGAAAATGTGCAGTTCCAGGTAGATTTCAGCTGGCTACCACCAAAAAGCAGACTGAGATAATAGCCACTTCAAAATAGAGTGATGTCAAGATAGTTTAAACACCACCAATTACTTGCCATATGGACTATATCCCCTCAGCTCATGGAGTATTTAGAAACTATTCAGAATTAATAAGCACTGCTGTCACAGTACTGTCAAGAAATGTAAACCCTTATTCATATTTTGGAGGTACTACGGGTAAATATAAGAAACAGTGAAGAACTATAATCTAAGGGGAAATCCATTTAAATTACATTGTCTGTTGAACCTCAGTGTGAGCAATGTCGTTTTTAATTGCCAACACTAGGTAAAATAGGTTTTATTAAAAAAAATAATAATAACCAAGGTAGCCTTCCTGATTTTTGGAAACCCAAGGAATACATTATTAGAATTTCCACTTCAGGGGCGCCTGGGTAGCTCAACCACTTAAGTGTCTGCCTTCAGCTCAGGTCATGATCTCAGGGTCCTGGGATTGAGCCTCACATTAGGCTCCCCGCTCCATGGAAAGCCTTCTTCTCTCTCTCCCTCTGCCTGTCATTCTGCCTACTTGTGTTTTCTATCTTTTTGTCAAACAAATAAATAAAATCCTAAAAAAAAAAAAAAAAATCTTTAGAATTCCCACTTCAGTGTTAACAGAGGTCTCATTCTAGGAGCCACCACAGAAGTTCAGGTCTTAAACGCTTTTACCAACTTGTGTATTAATTTCTGTCTCTATGGAATTTCTATTAGGGATTTTTGAGTATCTACAAAAAAGTGTTAATTTCTAACATTTCATAGATGGATGTGTGTGCATGTGCACACATGCTTTGGATGGCACACCTAGCTCACTATACAGATCAAAGAAAACCATTGAAAGGTAACCTTCTGCTATGTCCTATTTTTTAAAGATTTATTTTAGTAGACAGAACCAGAATGAGAACTATTCATTCATTTAATATTTATTGAGTGTCTACTATATGCCAGCATGAGAAAGCTATACTGAGAAAGCTAGTAAATAAACAAATACTTATGAAGCTATATAATATACAAAAGATTTACAGATAGTGACAAGAAAATAAGAGTTAAAAGCAGACATTAAGAGAAGCTACATTTAGGCTCAGTGTTAAAAAGAACCTTCTAACTGTCAGAGCCACCAAAAAAAGAATTGTCTCTTGAGATAATGAGATTCACAACACTTTAAGTCCAAATAGAAGACAGATCATGTATCAGAAATACTATAGAGAAGATTCACACATATCTCTAAAAGTTTGGACTAGTTGACCATTATGGTTCTTTCCAATTCTGGTATTTTATTCTTCTTGACAACAATGGGTATGATTTTCTAATACTTATATTATGGTGTATATGATGGTAAGCACCAGAATTGCATTGGTCTAAGGTGAGAGTACAAAATGTTGGAAAATAGAAATTATAGTAGTATTGGTTCCATGAGAACCAATTAATTGGACATCTATTAATGGATAATTCCTCATGATATGGTAATTGATAGACTATTTTATAAATTATATAGTACACTTTCCTTCATCTTTAAAGATAATACTACAAAAACCGATAACAAGTTAAATGAGTTATAGTCTATGACTGGTGGTAGAGCCAAAGTGATTAATCTTTCATTATTCTTCTTCTAAGCCATTCTCAAGCATTTATGTTTAATATAAATATAGGCAGTCATATGAACACATTATGTGCATATTTTATGCCTACTAATAATACAACTCTATTACTTTCCTTGACTTTCTATTTTTCCATTTCCTAATGAGTTTTTAGGTTCTTTTATCTAGAACTTTTTTCCTTACTCAAAGTATTTCAAAGCATATGGTTCCTAGAGATTTCTAATTTGGGGTAACACAGGCATGCAATTTTAACATCCTCTCTTTCCTCTAAGTGTCACATAACCTTCTACTACAAAGAAAGGACTAATACCAAGTCTTAAATTATCAATTAAAATACCAAAGATTGGTCATCATCAAACTCTTAGGATTAACCAAAAACTCAAATAAAAATTTCTCTTATAATTCATCTCAGGTAATGAATCCGAGTCTTTGCTGATGATATTTCTAGGAGTAAAGATTTATTATATACTAAGCTTCTGCTATCTTTGATCCCCTCTTTCAAATGTTTTGTTTATATTTCAGGAATTTATATACAAAGAGAACCATGCTCCCTAAGTCATCCATTTTAATATTTTATCTAAAAGAGTCATTATAAAAAAAAAAATTCTACTAGAAATCAGTATTGATTGCAGAAAGTTACAGGAATCCAGAAAGGCATTGGCCAGGTAATATCAGTGACTAGAGAATGTGGCTGTGCAGATGCCTGTGCTGTGTGGGGGTCCTGGTGACAGGCCCACCGAGAAGCCTGTAGAACAGATGCTCAGTCTAGAGTGGCTGCCGTGACCTTGCACAGGCTCACGGTCTTCAGGTGGGAATGCTGGCCCAGTGTGGCCAAAACATCCAATTATAAGGGGGAAAAAAAAAACATTTTGGACCTTTTTGGGAAATGTTCAAAATTGCAATGTCAGTAAAACCAAGAGAAAAGCAGCAAACACCAATAGCCAATCTATCAATTTGTGACCTTTGGTTTAAGGTGAATATAAGAGTGAACAGAATGTTTGATATTAGAACTACTGCAGACTATCTCAGTGTCAGCTGTCACTTTTGCTATCATTCTTTTACTTAAATATGAAATTAATTAATGTAGCTAATACTTATGCAGCCTCTAATAAACCACTAAGTGAAATCTATGTCTATATCTGCCTACATACCTACTGACCTACCTACCTATCTGATCTTCACAATGCCGCAAGTCATACTGTCCCTGTCCCTATTTGTGGCTGAGGAAGCCAAGGAAGGAAAGTAGAGTGGCTTGCCCAAAGTCACACAGCTGGTAAGTGGCAAGGGAGGATTCAGTCCTGCGCCTTTAGCTCCAGAATCCACTACACTGTTTCTATTGCAAATACCTCCTATGCACATTAAATACAGAAACTATCTTTCAGAGAAGGCAAACCTACCAAAAAAATGACTTATATTCTGGCAAATATATTTTTGCCACTTATGAATGAGTAAGACAGCCCAGAAAATAGAATTTCGATTCCAAAATCTTGAAACCTTTGGGTGACTTAGATGGTTCATCATTATACTGGACACTAAATTGTCCCAGAAAAGCCTGTACACATGATTAGTAGCCTCTGTTCTAAATCTGATCTATTGTCTGTAGCCCTGTTGCCAAATATTGGCTGTCATTAAATCAATACTCTGTTTGCCTAAAAGTCTATTTACCTACAGCATATTCTCTTCTCTGAAATAATTTCTCTCCTCTCTGTTAAAGAAAAAAAAAATTAAACTATTAGTCGTAAGACACTTCTGAACAGAAATCTTTTAGTATAATAAAGATTATTCTGCCACAAACAACAGAAAAGAATCCATATCTCTAATGATTTGCCGTTTAATTTTAACTTACTTGCAATACAATTTCCTAACTCCTAAGTGTTATTTGTAGTTTACTTAGAGATGACCCTTAGTGCATTTCATATAGAGATAAACTTTAAAACTGCTCTAGTCTCTAAGGGCATCTGGTAGTCTACCCAGGGAATTCTCTCAATTAGTTTAATAGACTGGTTCTAAAACAAAATTCCCAGCTTGAACCAATGACGTTTTTGCTTCTGCTACCTCTTTCTCCATTTTGATTTGGATTTCAGTTTGAGGACAGGAATCACAACTTGTGCACAATTTATATATAAGTTGGAAGTAGAAGCATCTTAACTTTGTTTCCATGATTCTTCTCAGGAAGAGCAAAAAGGAAACAAAGAGAATGCCGCTGGCTTGATCCAGGGACCTATCCCTTATGAGATATGCCTGCCAAAAACCACCTGTAAGTGGAAAAGAATAAGTATATTGATGGGCAAAATCTGAAAAATCTTACATAGACCTAAATCTCCACAGTAACTCTGAGGGCCTCCAAATAAACAGCTGTTGAGTATATGAACAGTAGCATGATTTAAAACCAAAGTATCTTGTTTATTAAGATAAGCCTATAAATAATATTAATAAAGGCTAATAATATGTGTTGTGAAAAGAATATATATAAGTTTTAAAATAGATAACCAGGTAGATCTACTCTTTAGATTGACAACTTTATGAGGGCAGAGATCATGTACATTTTCTTCACTTTTATGTACCTTGAAATAACACGGTGTCTGACGCATAAACTATTTGTTGAATGACTGTCTGAATACACAAAATAATTCTTCCATCAACACTGCTTAAAGAATTGCTAGTACAGAATCCACCGAATATACCTTTTTAAAGGGAATCGAAGTTAGAAGGGCTCTGTACTGCCAAGGAAGCCTAATAAAAAAAGTACAAAAATAATCAACAGGATCAGTGCATCAATCAGAGGAGGTCTGATCATGATTAAATAAGAGCATTTTAAAAACCTCAAATTTCCGTTCATAAGTAGAATTTAAAGCAGCTGTTCAGTCCTAGCACAATGTCTGCCCTAAGAATTAAAAAAAGAAGAAGAAGAAGAAAAAAAAAAAGGAAATCATGGCAGTAGTGAAACTATTGCTCTAAGACTTCAAAGTTGATATGACCTTTAAGGAAAAAAAAAAAAAGCTAAAAATACAAAGGGACAATTTTACATTTTCATATTGCGCTGCAGACAAGAAGAATCTGATATTACAATGCTGGGGCCTCTGTTTTTCACATGAAGCAGAGGTGTTTCCCTTAGAAGCAAAGGTCTTAGGGGACATGTCTGTCACAGCAGTTATTTTCTGTTTCACTTGTTGGCAAACTTACATTTCAAAACAACAACAAAAACGAGCCTCCCCAGCTCCCTGTAAACCAAGGAGGTAGAAACAAAAAATATTTCAAAGCAAGAAAGCAAACAGACTGTGAGGACTGAAACTCAGACCAAAGGCATCTGCTCTCCAACTCACACTCCCCACAACCACCCAGCCTTCTTACAATCTTACAGATTTTCCTAAGAGATGTTGCCATTTTAGCTTTGTTTTTCCCTAAGTTCTGGCAATACCCATCACTGCAGGCAAGGCAGCAAAGCCACTAGCAGAATCCAAACCGGAAAACAGAAAAGCTGTTCTGTCTTTTCTTCCCCGCCACTCCATTACTAATTTATTTTTTCCAAAGTAAAACTCCTTCATTCTATCCAAAACGGCAATCACTAACTTCCAGCATATAACAATTATTTCATTAAGGGCAAAGAATACAGAAATGATTACAGTCTGCAGGGCTACAAAGTGGACTGGTCGACATACTGGACAATTTCCTCTTGGGCTGCCACTCTTCTCAGAGAGAAATCACTCTATAAACCAGCTAGTGTGTTCCTCCTTAAA
This sequence comes from Lutra lutra, assembly GCF_902655055.1. Classification (NCBI taxonomy): domain Eukaryota; kingdom Metazoa; phylum Chordata; class Mammalia; order Carnivora; family Mustelidae; genus Lutra; species Lutra lutra. The sequence goes on from NC_062285.1 coordinate 73,800,935, forward strand.
AAAGGACCAAAGCAATCTTTGTTTTCACCCCTTTCTAGTATACCTCCTCCTGAATCCCACCCAACGTGTTGGTTGCCAACACAGCTTCCTGCTCAGTCCTGATAGAAAGAAAGAACGGAAGGAAGAAAGAGAGGAACAAGCACAAAAGGTCTAATGCCATGTTGCCACTGATGATCAATATTTCACTGAGTATATAAAAATATTACTAAGATTCTTCAAAAGATACTGTTTTCAAAATTCTACCCACACACAGCACTTATATTTTTTTTCCCTTTAGATTTAGAATGAACATGCCACAAAATAAACCCAGGGTTTTGTGTCAAGAAAAATATCTCTGTTTGTATGATTACAAAGAGAACAGGAAATCTGCCTGCCTTCATGGGTCACTTGTGCCCTACATATATTTCTATGATTTATTACATTTAGCTTCATGTGCATAGTTGAAGTTCAAACTTCAGTCTTTACAGGATAGTACAAGAAAATGAGAACCTAGAGATAAATGGTAATTTCCACAACATTCATATGTGTCATGTGTCACATAGATCCTACATTAAAAAGGTGTAAGTTCAACTGCCATTAAATCTATATTGCTTGAAATTTTAACCCAATTCAACAAGCATTTCTTGAGTGTTGATATTGTGCCTGGTATAAGGAAACAAAATGAATGATTCTTAGCAGATACGCTCACGATCTAGTGACATCACAATCCAGTGAGACGATATAACTAGGGGAAACACTATAAGAAGAGGTGGAAAGAAGTTCCAGTGGAAATCATGGAGGGAGTACTTGACTCTCTCAGTCAGTGAGCAGGATTCAAAAGGCAGACAACACCTCAAGGGAAACTTCAAGGGTGAGGTTATGCTGAAGGGGGATGGGGGAAGCCCAGAACAGAAAGAAGTATGGAGTGATAAAGAGGAGCTAGAGACAAGGGAAAGAAATGGGAATCAATAGACTTAGTAGCTAGACAAATGGCATGGTAAATGGAAGGTCCGATTTTAAGGTTTGTTTATTCCACAAACATCTCTTGAATACCAAGACTATGTTTAACATTGGAACATGAGGATGTTGCAGAGTTATAAATTATTAAATTAAGAAGTGCCATGACCAAAAGATACATTCACATAAAGCCTATCATCCAATCCCTGCACCAAACCCAAACATCAAAGCTTTTCCATTGCCTACAGAATAACAGCCAATCCTGAAGTTCAGGGCCCTCTCTAACCTGTCCTCCTCTTACCTGTTTTATACCCTGTATGGCAGTCCCACAAGATTCTTGCCACATCCAATCTTGAGCATGATTATATGGTTTGGCATGCCAATGCTCAATCATTCAATCTTATGCCAGGTGCTCCAAGAGCCTACAAAACCTGAAGGACCTGGTTCAAAACCAGCATCTTTGGATAATCCTCTTTCATCTCCATGGTTCAAATGCCCTTTTCCCTTCTTTGAGCTCCCCAAGATTTTGTGTGTATCTACTACAGTTATTGTATTACATAGCCCTGTGATGTTTACATGAACTTTTCTCCTGTTCAAACGAAGGCTGTTGAGGGAAGATATGTTTTGCCCCAAATGTTGCCTTAAAAAGTTTTGCATTTAGTACCTGTTCAATGACTATTTACTGAACTGTAACAAGGTAAACCATTTAGGTATGTTTATAATTTTTTTAATGATCTTAAAAAAGTTTAGGAAGGTAACAGAAGTATCAAAAGCCTGATATGAAATTAACATCAGAGATAAAGCCACATGAAGCATTGTTTCCTTCATACGAGACATTATTATGGGGCCACTACTCCCTTAGCCTGTGCAAGCACTGTGGCAAGACTTTCCTTTTTTTTTTTTTTAACCCAGAATCCTTGAACACCAAAAAATTATACAGGGAGGCATACTGAATAAAATATTTGAAGCTAAATTTATAATTCTTATATAATTTGACAAATTAAGGTGAAATTTTAGTGAAACACCAAAAATGCTGAGGCAATTACTCCATGATGAGTAAAAATGATACACATTTAAACCAGGTGCAATGGAGAAATATTATAACATTTTTAAGATCTCTAACTTGTACTCTATTGACATCCTATCCTTCTACTTGTTATAGTCCTTAGAAAATAAAGTAGTATTTGCTAAAATATTAAATACAAGGGAAAGAAAGTTTGAAAAAAACATGTATCAAGGAGGGGTGCCTGGGTGGCTCAGTGGGTTAAATAAAGTCTCTGCCTTCGGCTCAGGTCTTGATCCCAGGGTGCCTACGATCAAGCCCCGCATCGCATCAGGCTCTCTGCTCAGCAGGAAACCTGCTCCACTTCCTATCTCTCTGGCTGCCTCTCTGCCTACCTGTGATCTCTGTCTGTCAAATAAATAAATAAAACCTTAAAAAAAAAAAAACATGTATCAAGGAACTCACAGAATGAATATAGCAGGGAGATCTTCTAGATACTCCTATTATTACTATTAACTTCAGGTTACCTAATAATTGATAGTTCAACATGGTCAACATTGTCAACCAAACAAAAGCTTTTTTAAGCTTTATATAGCTTAAATCCACATAGTTTAATTTCTTTTACTCTTGTATCATGAGCAAATTGAATAAAAAATCCAAGTCATGGTTATTTTTCACGTATCATGCCAATAAATTAATCACAGATTATTGCAAATATATTACCATGAATTTTTGCAGTTACCATCGCTATATACTGTTCTCATAATATCCACAAACCATAGTTATGATCTCATACATTAGCACAATATTTTGGCTATTACAGGTAAAATTTCTCTCACATATCAAAAATGCATACAATGCCTTGATAATTCTATGTGTGTTGTATTTGAGTAAATTTACTGAACAGAAATATTAGTGAAGAACAAGTGGTACACTGGTGATTTTTAGCATCTCCTTAATAACCAAATTATAGTAAAGTGGTTCATAGTTGGTCCTTGACATCATTTTCTGTAATATTCCACTCATATAAAAAGAGAAACTTCGGGGCGCCTGGGTGGCTCAGTGGTTAAAGCCTCTGCCTTCGGCTCAGGTCATGATCCCAGGGTCCTGGGATCGAGCCTCACATCGGGCTCTCTGCTCAGCAGGGAGCCTGCCTCCTCCTCCTCTCTCTCTCTGCCTGCCTCTCTGCCTACTTGTGATCTGTCAAATAAATAAAAATCTTAAAAAAAAAAAGAGAAACTTCATGTGAAATTTAAGAAAATAATTGGAAATTTAGTGGTAGGTGCCAGAAAAAGTATTTTTGAAATAAAAATTTTGAAACCCCCATCTCAAGGTCCAATTAAATCTGAAGATGAATAATAAATGTAAATGGTGAATAACAATTTGTATGTAGGAAACGGATTACAATGCTGTTTTAATATTTTGAACAATATAACCACAATACAGTGTTTCAAGGTGAATATTTAACACCATAAATGATCTTACCAAAATGTATCTGTTTGATACCAAATTTCTTAGTAAGTAATGGAAAATTTGTTTATCCTAATTTTCCTATAAATAAATGCATCTCAGAAAGAAACCAACACGTTATATTTGTAGATGTTGCTCTGACAATATTATATATAATATTTTATTTCATTTAATACAGCAATCTATGGTTAAGTATGATAATTAAATATCTTACCAGGAAGTATAACATGGCACCAAACAATTTTTAAATGGACGCAGGCTATCAACAACCACCACAGGTATACTGGTTACAGCTGCTGCATATCAGTCTTATAGGCTACTCATGAGGACACTGGCTCAGGAAGGGTAAACCACATGCCAGAGTTTTCTATATCCATAATCAAGGTGTTACTTCCACAACACTAGGAAGACTTGCTATTTAAATTAATAACTAACTCATACTTACTTACTATAATATTTTTCTGTTACTGGCTTTGGGTGAGTCAAGAGTGGTACACCCTCACATTCTAGATTCTCTTTACATAGGCATTCTCAGTATTGTATTCAGTAAATGGGTATTTTTTTAAAAGATTTTATTTATTTATTTGAGAGACAGAGATCACAAGTAGGCAGAGAGGCAGGCAGAGAGAGAGGAGGAAGCAGGCTCCCCGCTGAGCAGAGAGCCTGACTCGGGGCTCCATCCCAGGACTGGGATCATGACCTGAGCCGAAGGCAGAGGCTTTAACCCACTGAGCCACCCAGGCGCCCCAGTAAATGGGTATTTTAAGAAAGTTTCTCTCATCAAATTAAGAAAAAGCTACATTAAATGAGTTTTCATTCTTTTTCTATACTGAAGGACTTGTCAGAGCATGTAACATATGCATCGGGAAGAGAGAAAAAAGATAGTAAGACGTGCTTTTTAGACAAGGAATCACATACATGGGAAAAGCAAACATTACAGAGGTACAGAATCTTAATTCATAGGTTTAATTTATTTTTAACCAATGTTTCAATGAAGATGACTAAACTTACAGGTTATGTTTAGTATATTCAAAATTCAATGTTTTTTTTTTTTCTATAGCACTTTCTTTGCTTTAAAGCATTACCATATCCATTGTGTACTATCAAAAGAAGCATCAGTTTGATGATTGATATAAGTGATTTTTTTCCTTTTTGCTCATACTCAAGAATGTGTGGGTAAGGTTGCCCATGAGTTCTGTTTGTCGAAGTACAACTTTGAAAAACCTGGATGAAAAGGTTCACCAACTTTAGGAGAGAGCAAGATGCCAAGAAATCTATTTCAAAAGGTCTTGAAATAGATCTGCATTATTTAATGGGATAAAGAACTTCCTGGTGTATGCCAGAAAGAACCCCATGATTCTTATCTATTATCTTCAGTACCAAAATGAAAAAGAAGCAAAGACTCTGTTTAATATAAATAAAAACCAAATTAGAAAAATCATAGTTAATTTTAAGACCTGATTTTAAAAACTAAACATTCCTGGATTTGTTTTCCTAAAAGGATTGTAGTCGGGCTACATATATCAGTTTTTTGTTTTTTTTTTTAAAGATTTTATTTATTTATTTGACAGAGAGAGATCACAAGCAGATGGAGAGGCAGGAAGAGAAAGAGAGAGAGGGAAGCAGGCTCCCTGCTGAGCAGAGAGCCCGATGCGGGCCTCGATCCCAGGACCCTGAGATCATGACCTGAGCCGAAGGCAGCGGCTTAACCCACTGAGCCACCCAGGCGCCCTACATATATCAGTTTTATCAAAAAGTCTTATAAATTAGCAGAGTCCCTTTTCACTGCCCCCAACCATTTTAGTAACTATTCCAATGCACCTAAAATAAGCTCCATAAGCTCTTTGGGGGAGGATCTTGGTTCTATGATAACGTCTATGTGTGAAGGCAAGTAGGGTTATCCTTTCCACTGGAAGCATATCACTTCTGTGAAGAATTCATGGTATTTTAATAAAGGCACTCCATCTTATTTTTCATCACTTTCTGTATTTGTCTCCAAGTTGGCACCTCTCTTTCTCTTTTTCTCCAGCTCTCTCAGTCTCACTCTTGCTCATTCCTTTCATCCTCATTTTATATACATACATATACACATACACACATACATATACACATAGATACATACATACAAGCAGGGTACAAGACCCCAGATCTGAGACCGTATATTCTGCATAATACTTTATTAAAATAACGATGATCACTACAAATAGTTCTTTTAATGTTCCCCTTTCATCTCTCAAGCTATGTAAGACTTAAAAAATCACTCTCCATTACTGTTTAATGACAAGTTATATTGTCTACATTTTGTTCCAAAGGGGGAATAAAAAACTATGATGTAAAAAATCTATCTCTGACAGATGTGCAAAATAGTACTTCTGTCTGATTTCATTTGGTCTTTGAGAACTATTGGTAGTCTGCATTAAGTGGCTTATACTTTAAGATTTCATGAGTAAAACCAAACTCTATTTACATCATTTTAAGTGTGTTATTATCATGTAGTCTATAAAACATAGGGATCCCTCACAAAGCTGCTCACCTTGAAATTCATCAAGAGTGTCTCTAAAAGGGTATCATGTTTTCCTGAACCCAAAAGATGTGTCCATTAGATGGCTGTGAAATGACTCCAAATTTGTAATAGGAGCATCAAGGAGCCACTGGAGAGGATGGAACCAGGGCACCTAACAGTCATGGAGCTCCCCAGTGAAAACCCATTGGGCAAATGAGGAGGGACACGGTGTTGCAGCATGACTCCCACGAGAAACAGGTAACAAAACCTGAAGGGAAACCAAATCAGTCCCCTAAAATACTGAGTGAAAAAGCCAAGAAGTCTGAGTAGAACCAGGCACCAGGAAAAACACAGGACCTGCCCTGAGTCCAAGCAACCAAGAAAACTGCGATCTCAGAGACTCATTATCTTTTAGCAGAAGACCCTTTCGAGGCAGAAATGTGAATTATCCTTTCCAGCCTTAATAGAGCTCAGAATTTGTGTGTGGCCAAAGAATTGTATGGGCATTGACAAGTCACACTTTAACTGAAATAGAACTCTATACTGTTAAAGCCCAGCTAACTGACATTGGAAAGATGTGTAAAACTTTTTACCTTTAATAATCTTATTAGACATCTGAATTTCTAAGCCTTTAAATAATGCTTTTATGCATTTTAATTCTTTTAGTTAAAAATTGGTATAGAAAAACATAAAATTGGTATAGAAATATACCAATAAAAATTGGTATAGAAAAATATAAATTTATTTATTATAAGATAATACAGTTTTCCTAGATTTTTAAATATTCATTCCCTAGGCAAAACAGTCATTTACAAGTAAGGAAATCAATGTTGGCTGCCATTGGGCAGAGACAGCATTTTCACTTGCCTGACTTTTAATAGAAAAAAAAAAATTGTAGTTGTCTTTCTGACAATAATCTTTAAGCATCCTAGCTCCAATAGCTAATAAAGTAGCAAGGAAGAGCTAGTAAGTAAAAAAAAAAAAAAAAAAAAAAAAATCGACAAATCAAAAGGAAATGATCTATTATATAGGTGTCTTAATTTCTATTACCCACTACTATGTTAAAATTGTCAATTCATAATCAGTGACCTGTCTTACTAATTGATGCAAATAAATATGATTATTATAATAGTTGCCAAATAGAAATTATAATAAATTAATCAGCTTTTCTTTATCTGTCCTTTGTCTGAAAAACAATTTATAAATAGAAAAAGTGAGCATTAAAAATGGAGTAGTATTTCAAACAGGTACTATAGAAACAATCAACAGAGAATTTGATATTATGTTTGACAGACAGCAGCTCCTTAGGTAACACTGGCCCATTTCCCCCTAAATATGAATTACCCTCCCATTAAAATATGTAAAACCAATAAACTAATATAAAATCCTATAAAAATCTTACAAAACTTTGTTACAGTGTGGAAACAGTTATATTAGACTACAATATAAAGGAAAAAACAACAAAAAAAATCAAAGCAAAACTATTAGCTTAGAAACTGCTAAAAAGTTAATGCTGCTCCTTTATCCACTACCCTTATTTTTTTTCCCATAATATACTGTTTAAATTCTGTATTGTGAGCTGAGTAATATTAGACTGCCAATTAAATTCAGGGGTCTTCAAAGTCTGAGTCAAAGTTCACACATCATGGGACTGGCCATTTGACAAAAAATATCCAATACAGAATAGTGAAATTAAGAACACTGTAAAAAAAAAAGAGAGAGAGAAAAGAAAACAAAACAAAAAACACCTCTTAAGAACATGAATTCAAACTGGTTATAAATAAGGTCACTACAGAGAATACAATTAAATGGCACATGTCGGAATAAGTAAAATATATACTTGTAAAACAGTTTTTAATTTTTATTAACATATAGGTTTTCACCTAAGGATATCTAATACCTTTTGAAAATAATTTTTAGAACTGCTATTTTTTGAACCCTAACAAAACATGACAGCTTGTACTGAATCAACAGAAAATGTTATATTTAGAAATTTTGCAGTTTAAAAAAAAAAAAAAGCATTGAAGTTTATCAGATTCCATCAATGAGCAGGATAATAACAAAACATTTTCACCAAATTAAATCATTCTTTAGTGTTTTCATTTAATAAAAAGGCACAATCAACAGGCTGTTCAAAACCAAAACTTCCCTACAATTTCTCCACTCATCCTCATTCTGACCACACAACGTCTCTTTTCAATTCAAACCATGCATTCTGAGCTCCCTCTCTCACCCCTCACAAACCTTAGTGGAATGAAGGGCATTAAAAGTAAGTAAACAACCAATAAATGTAACTATGTTACTGAGTCATGTGGGGAGGAGGGCAACAGGCAGAGAAAATGGCTAAGTTGTTCACATTGGTAAAGCAGACTTTGTTCCATAAACTTTCCAAGAACACTGGTAGAATGCTTCATTTTCAATTCATTCAATCCCACTTAAAATTTACCTGACTCCAGCAATTGGACTGGGTTATTTTTTGCTCTCACAAAATGCCATTTTTATTAACACATCAAGGAAAAATATAAGTATGTTCACCTTGATATTCTGACTTAATGTTCTGAAGATCAAACTCATGTAAACACAAAAGAAAGCTCTGTAAACCACTTACAGGGGCAGGGGGATGAAAGCTGAAGAAACTTTGCAACATAGCATCATGGCACATTTACATGTAAGAAATAAATTCAGGCACTTTCTGCCCTTCCATTGATCATACCGTTGTTATTAGGACTTTATATCAGCTGAATCCTCTCTGATAATATGGCCAGCATTCACTGGGTACATAAAATGTCAAAAGGCAGTTCTGAGTTTTCAATAAAGCATCTCTTTTAGACCCCCAGAACAACCTTATGATAGGTCTGTACTATCCTTCCTCCACTTCACAAATGAAGAAACTGAGGCAAGCACAGAGAAGTTAAACAGTTTACCCAAGGGAACCTATCTTGCATCCCACTGAACCAGGCTGGTAAATTAGGCAATCTTAATCTAGACTCCATACTCATGACCCATATGACTGTTAGGTCTGGAAAATTCTACCATGTTCATCTTCAATTTTCACCCCTCCTAAAAAGAACTCTAACACAGACTAGAATTAAGCCCACCTTGTGTTCTCCCATAACACTCTGTACTTACTTCTCCACTTATATTTTCCTTTACTTATTGCAATTGCTTCCTTAATGTCTGTCTCCCACAGACTGTAAGCTTGATGATGGCAAGAGCCATATGTGTCTTGTTCATTATTAAATTTCTTGAAGGTAGCACTTTCTAGTATATACAGAGTATTCAATAAATACTTCATGAAGGAAAGCACAACTATTTTTAAATTGCTTTAAAAAATCTGTTCTCTCGTGCAATTCAAAAATTTCCATTAGTGATTGCAAATATTGACAATTTCACTACCAACAATAATAGCTAATGTGTTCAGTGTTTACTATCCTAGGTCCAGTTCTAAGTAATTTATTTATATTCAATTTCTCAACAGTAATTGTAGCCACTGTTTCTTTCTTTCCTTCTTTTTTCCTTTCTTTCTCAGAAAAGAAAAATGAAATTCAGAGAGGTTAAGAACCTAGGTCCAGGGCACCTGGGTGGCTCAGTGGTTAAAGCCTCTGCCTTCGGCTCAGGTCATGATCCCAGGGTCCTGGGATCAAGCCCTGCATCGGGCTCTCTGCTCAGCAGGGAGCCTGACTCCTCCTCTCTCTCTCTCTCTGCCTGCCTCTCTGCCTACTTGTGATCTGTCTGTGAAATAAACAAATAAAAATCCTTAAAAAAAAAAAAAACCTAGGTCCATATCACACAGCTAGTGAAATACAGTCAGGATCTAAACACAGGCATCTAGAATCTATGTTATACATTACCTTGAAATAAGGGCAAGTCTCAAACTGCTAAATTCTCACTTTAAAGAGATTTGAAAATGTTGGCAACAAAAAAAATCTCCATTCTATGAACTTTTTTAAAAAAAAATCTTAACCTATCTTTATTAAAGTATACTGGTAGAGTTAAAACAAAAAAAGAATAGCCTGTATTTGCCTCTATTTTTCTCAAGTTTTCTTAGAATCTTTAAAAATATTACTTCTTTTACTTTTAAAAAGATTACTTTTAAAAAGATGAGAACGGTGAATGAAGAATAAGAAAAAGAGTTGAGTTTGTTTTGACATTTAGCATTTTTGATAAAGTGTAACATTGTAGTTTTAAGTATGAATTCCAATCTAACAAAATATACAGTGCTTTTATAGTGCTACACTATTACATAGACATTGTAATCAATATTTTTAGGTTATTACCTGCAAAAAATTTAGTATATATGTCCAACTGCAGAGTAGAATTTATGGATAAATTGTAGCTATTTCTCTATTCTCTCAACTATTATTACCAAATAGCTTTGTGCATGACAAATCATATGGCTCAGAGAACTTCCTGATCACAGATTAGATCTATTAAAAATCTAAGCCAGTTAAAAAGAAATCTCCATGAATTTGGTACACCAAAATTTGAACTCGATAGGTATCCACTTCTGACAAATCTAATTATAATCTTAAGTGATTTTAAAAAGGACAACGTTGTAATAACTGTCTTAAATCCCTATCTAATCTGAATTTAATCATGAGGATGCAATCAGACAAATTCAATATTGTGAGATACTATGTGAGACAAATGGCCAAGTCTCTTAAAAAATGTTGATGTCAATGTCAAGACAAAAAGATGGAAGGGTACTATTTACAATGAAGGGAGACATAGAGAGATATGACAAGTAAACACAATACCTAATGCTTGACTTGATTCTGATTTTAAAGAGGAAAAAAAAAAAAAAAAAACCAAAAAACTACAAAAGGTATTACCGGGACCATTAGGAAATGTGGATATGGACTATATCAAATAATACCACTGTATTAATATTACATTCTTGGATGTGCTAATGTTACTGTGGTTATGTTGGAGAATATCCTAGTTCTTAGAAGTGTTAGCCTGCGACGTGCTTGTAAATGAATCAGAAAAGAAAGAAAAAAAATGTAAAAGCCTAAAATTAATAAATAACAAAACCTGGTGAACAGTATAAAGTATATGAATGCTCATTGTACTCCTCTTTCCACTTTTCTATAGATCCAGATACTTTTTAATAAAAAAAGAAAAAGAAACATTAAGAAAAGTTCTGTATTTGAATAACTGTGACATATTTTAGATGACTAGGGAGTTTTCAGTTGCAGCAAATGTAAATTCAAAAATATTCTGGGCTTGTGAGTTAGCTTTGTGATCTGTAAGTGCCTAAATGTTGTCATAAAGAGCAGCTATAAAATAATTATACCTAAACCCAAACAATCAATTTTGGTAATGCTTTAAGTTAGCAAAAGGTAAACAGTAATACTTTTTAATGATTATTTTCATATTAATAACATGATAAATCGTAAAAATCTTTTATCCTATACTTTTTCCTACATTCACCACTTCCTCCTGTTCTTTTATTAATACTGATGTGTACCTTTATCTTGCTGAACAAGTGATTTACATAGTAAGTATCCACTAAATATTTTTCAATGAACAAATCAAGATGGGAATGTTTCTGGTGTCTACATCACTTCAAATGCAGATGTGTAGAGATGATTAAGTAAGTCATAATGAAAGCATATAAAATCTTCTGCTAATTTAACTCATTTAGTCAATCCGGGATGACTTTTAAAGTTAATAAACCCAGAGGGCCCAGTGAGATGCTGTATTGTTTGAGATCTGCAAAAACAACACATTTATCAAAGTGGACAATTAATAAGAGACAGTCTTAACATGCTTCAGATGAAGATGACCCCCACTGCGTTGTACTCTACCAAAGTCTAGGGTCTCAATGGGATGATTTTCGGGTCCTCGAGCAGATCCAAAAGTGTTTCCTGAGGAAAATTCTTGCTTTGTCTCTATGACCTCCTAAAGCTAGAGTCAATTTAAGGACAGAAGTGGGAGTGCCCTCAATCTAGGCAAGAATACAACTCAGTCAAGAACTGATTGTTCCTTATCTCTTAGCAACCGTCTGGATGTAACAACTGTTATTTAAAGGAGATAGTTTAAGGGACATGTTAGCCTTTTCTTAGATCTCTGCCAATATCCTTTCACCAGGAAATCTACATACCTGGCAAACATTAGTTTAGCTACTTATAGCAATGCCTTCCTTCACTAAGTTAGTTATCATTCAATATTCTTTCTCTTATCTGGCTGTACTAAAAATGGCAATGTAAAGAATGCCTTATGAATCTTCTACAATACTTCTATCGAAGACAACTTAAGGAATCATAAAACCAATGACTCTTTCACATCAGGGTCCCCAAAACAACTGTGATTACTGATAAAATGGTAGGTGTTTTGTGTTTTTGTTTTGTGGGGTTTGTTTAGATGTTGTTGTTGTTGTTGTTGTTTTGGCCAGAAAATGATAATCATTAACCTTATTATGACTGTCAGGTTACAAAGAGTATTCTTAACCAATGTTTTAGAAAGAATTATCTTCCCTTAACTACTTATTTATGTGCACACATACATTAATGTGTATATGATGTACATAATATAGATATAATATATAATTTTATAATACATGTATGTATCTTTATATAACAAATATATGTATTATACATGTATAATATTAAAAAAAGCTAAGGGATTCCATGACAGAAATATTTTCCTTTAAATATTTTTAATCCTTTTAGGAAGTACTTGAAGTTCTAATAAATCCTGTACAAACCCCTGGTTTCAATATTATTTATTAAGTACTTGATATTTACATATCAACTTATAGTCCAATGTTATTTGCCATATTATGTGAAATATTCTTTAAATTCTTTCTATATCATTAAAATCTGCTCAAGGTTAGTTTCTTATGTCAGTAGTAAAGTGACCTAAGAGATGGGAATTATTATAACCCCATTTCACAGATAAAGAAATTAAGACATGGAAAGTTTATGTAACTTGCAAAACTGACACAGCTAGTAAGTAGCTGAGTTGTAGAATATATTTAAACAGTCTGACTCCAAAGCCTACCCATAGTTATATGGTTTCTCTCTAGTACGGTATTAAGAAATCAAAGCATCCACCAGAAGCCTCAGCCATATCTATATACGGAAAAGCACTTACAAGATCAAGACCTAAATCATAGATTTAATATAGGTTTAATTCAAACCTACATTAGCATACACTATTTTAATAGTAATATTGAGAAATCTAGTAGAATAAAACCACAAGGTTCAATCTTCATTCCCAAATGCCTTGTTGTCCCCAGGAATCTGCAGTCTTTTTACAATCACATTCTTTTACCAGACCTGCTTGAATTTTCTACTCTAAATTACCAATACCTTTGCCCACTACCCTATAAAAGCAGTATGTCCTGACGACGAGATCAAGGATTCACATCCTATTAATTATTAATATCATTATTTACCAATTCATCACAAGGTTTTCCATGTTAATTTCACCACTGAAGATGTGACCAGTGACATATTTAAAAATTACTCTAGTGTAAGGAGGCATCCTACCCGTTAAGATAGCAAAAACTAATCAGATAAACTTTCTGAGCAGAGCTACTGCCTGTCCATGAAGATATTATTTCTATAAGAAGTCCACTGTGAAGGACTTAATAAAGAGACATTTGAGAAATTTTACGTACTTACACTTCTCAAAGGAAATTCCATCTATAATGTGCACTGGAAATTGGTATCTCTCAGAAACAGTCTCAAGAAGCCTTTAGTGAGAAACCCTTTATATAACTATCCATGTGTCTGGATATCCCCTGTCTAGCACATTGCCCTGTGCCATGTATGAATGAATTCATTCAGATTGGAGAAATTGAAGTCCGGAACACAATCATTGTATGCTACTTATTTATAGTGTCTGATTTTTTAGTAATATTTATTCATCAACGAAAAAAATGCTGGTATTACATAGTAGGTATTTGAAATACATTTGTTGAATGAATGGATAATTTTCTGCAACTTAAATAAGAGATTATAAAGTTCTGGAAGCACTTTATTATCTAGATCAATACTACAGTTTGATGGCTAAGAGTGAGTTCTTTGGAGCTGGACTGTTGGGATTTGTATCCCAGCTCTGCCACTTGTTACCTGGGAAGTTAGGCAACTCTCTTTCTTTCATTTTCTTCGTTTGTGAAATAGGGATAACAAATGAGATTTCTGTGAGGCTAAGGCTGGCACAGAATAAGTACATACTGAATGTCAGTGCTATCTTTATATCTATCTCTATTAGTATATCTCTATATGTATAGAGAAAGAGCTTGGATCACATCTTGTGGGTCAATTTTAGAAACTGTGTGTAGTATCAGCTGGGATGCAAAAGGGGAAGGTATTCCCACCCAACCACAAACTTCTTTAAACCCAGTGCTGAAATGACAAATATACATGATGGCATTTCAAAAAGTAAATATAATTGTCCTTTTAAACATATAATCTCTAAAATAACCTATACAATCCTTAAGCAAACATCTCTTCCATTCTAATTCCATGGAAATTTGAAGAAACTGACAGAATTCATTGGATAAATGATATAAAGATCTATGTAAGTCAGTGTTACTCCCAAGGTATTTTTAAAAAGTGATACAACTTCACCTTCTTACAGAAGGAAGCTAAAAAGGGAAGATCGTTAATAAAAAACTTAACTCTTTCTGATTCATTACTACCCTACTGAGCTGTAACTACTAGAATCCAGATAGAGATAGAAGTTTTAATTTTCCTCCCTCCATGGAAAGGAATAAAACAGTGTCATCCAATAGAAATAAAATGTGAGCCACAAATAAGAGCCATGCATGTAATCTGAAATTTTCCAGTTGCCATGTTAAAAAAAGTGAAAAGAAACAGGTGAAAATAACTTTAACAACATATTTTATTTAAGTCTGTATAGCAAAATGTTGTTATTTCAATATATAATCAATATTTTTTCAACATGTAATCAATACTAAAAAAATATCTTAGCAAGATGTTTTGCATCCTTTCTTTCAGACCAAGTCTTCAAAATCCACTGTTTTTTATACTTACAGCAAATCTCAGTTGAAACTAGCCACATTTCAAGTGCCTAAGTGTAATGTGGCTAGGAGCTACCATATTGGAAAGCCCAAATATACAAGGATTCTGAGAGCTTTTCTTTATACTCTTTCCCTAAATTATATACTTCTTCCTCAAAAACTAAAAAAGCAATATATCTTTGCCAATTGATACAACCTAGACAAATGAACATTCTAAAAGCTTAATTTTCCTGATATTTAAAAATGCAAAATCTACCTCAACTAAGGAAAATAACAGGTCAAATGACTTAGTCAAAATATATTTTTGGCTTATCATGTGCTAAGTAACAGTCTATAATAGCTCTTACCAACTACTCCATAAATTTAAAAGCTTCTAGTATTTAATACCTGCCAATATTCTTTTATTGAGGACTTCTCCCATACCTTTAAGGTAAATGAAATGGGTCAAATAATTAGATTTTGCCTATAATTTACTATCTATAGCACAATTTTCCCTTACTGAACTAGAGATGAAACAGCATTGGTCTGATTTAATACTATAAATTCAGAACAAATGGGAAAGCATTAAATTCAGAAGTGCTTCTGGACCATTAACTTCCATGCTGATTTGACATGCACCATAGTATTCAGGCAACAGACTCAGGAATATAACCTATTCCTTAAGCAAACAGTATTTTATCTCATAACCATCTGGGGTTCTCGTCCTAAGAGCGACTTATGTAGTGTTGTCTGGTATATTTTAATATCCTGAGGTGTGGAACTAAGACCTACTTTATTAGCGAAACCCATTTTGCTAGGAAAAGAAGACTGACATAGAAGAGATTATAGAGGGAACAAAATTTTGGCTGAGGCCCTTGTTTTCATTATTTAGCTAAAGAAAATCATGGGTTATATATGCTTTCAAAACCCTATGGTTTTTCTAAGGTACCAATAAAAGCGATACCATTCATAACATGGACAGTGGTCTCTTTCATATATTGCCTATAGTCGCAAACTTAAGTGCCAAGCAGATGGTTGAAATCTGTTTTGTGTAAAACGTGTGCTTTTTTTTTTTTTTCCCCAACTGTGTTCTTTGTATTCATATTCAGCCTAGGTTTTAGCCATCAAAACACTGGCACTATGTCGATCATTAGCAGCATTTTAGACAACTGGCAACTAAGGTATTCACTGTTCTCCACAAAATGTTCAGCTAATATTTCCCAGATGTATAATTAAGGCAAAAGATCATCTTCTTAAATTGGTATCAGCACTTTGGATGGCTTCTGGCTTTCAACAGATTATATCAGTGGAAAACAATTTTATATCAAAAATAAAGGTTCTGTTTCTTGGATGTTATTGTTTGCTTGTTATACAGCTGCCCATAAAAAGAAATCTATAAATTTTCCCAATTTTCACCCAGAATATAAGAAATAGGTAGCTAATGCAAAACTCCTCATGTTGCTTTCACCATGAAAATCTATGATGCACTCTATTGGTATAGATAACTTTCTTCAAGTTTGGTATTTTCCTATTTTCAAAATATTTGCACAAACAATGCTTTACAAAGCAAGTGATCCTTTTTATCTTAATAAAAAAATTCTTTTTTGTTGTCCAGTATTTTTTATATAAAATGATTCATTTTTATGACAATATACAAATAAATGAGTTTTAATTTGCATAGTTTAAAATACAGGAATATGTTAGATCAGGAAATTCATTATTTTAATACTTGATATACTGACACTTGCAAAAACAGCTTTTAGTGTATCATATTTCTTATATATTAAAGGGGAAGAGATGTAGTTTTAGGATATTTCATTATTAGCAGTAAGCAGAGGAAGCTATGCTATGTTGCTGCTATAGAGATACAAGTTACCTGGGATCAATAATCATAAATGCATTTAAGATAATTATAGTTGTAGCTACAACAAAATTTTAAAAATAAGTCAATGAATTTCTTATAGGCATTATTTCATATGCTAACATGTATGTTATCAAACAAAAATAATTTTTTTCAAAGTTTGAACTCAATGGCTTGCATTCAGAGATAATCCAAATATTTTTATAAATTTTCATAAGTTTAAAATGACTCACAAGAATTAGGGGATAAATAATTTTATACTCATTTTAAAGCCCATTTTATAGATGCATGGCTGAAACCCAAAGAATTTAAATGACTTATACATTACAAAGTTTTAATTCTTGATTTAGAAACATGTAGGAACATATGCCAACTTTGTATATCACTAAATGCTGTATTATAAAATATATTAGCAGTAAGTTGCTCAACTGGATGATTTCCAGATTTTCTTTCTTATTTAACAGTAGGATATTTGCACATTTCCCTTTGGTCCTACTTCTAAATGTAGTTCTGGTGCAGCAAGGTCCTTTCTGTTTGTTTTGTTTTGTTTACAACCTTTATATCTGTACCAAGAGAATAAGAGAATAACACCCATTCTTTATTCTTAAATTAAAGTAGCAGGAATAGAAATTTTTAAAATTCTGTATCTGAATTATTAAGCAAATAATGAATTTTAACTAATAACCAATTCCTATGTTATCCTAAATGTGTGAATCTATATTTAAAACTTACAACTAATCTGTACAAGGACTTTGTCATACCATAGCCATATTTTCAAAGTACATATAATACAGAAAGTCCTTGGATACGGAGTCACAGATTATGTTGCTGATGGTATAACTACACTTTTTTTTTTTCAAACACTGTGTTAAAAAAAAAAAAAAAGCAAGCAATCTGCCGAATGTAACATATTAACAATATGTGAAGCTTGCCCTTTCAGATAATATAGCTTTTTAAGTGCATCTTTCATTGTTTATTCCTCTACTTCTTGCTTTAGGGTTTAACATTTATTTTCCTAAAATTGCCAGCCACCAACTATTGCATATAAGGTTGGTTGACATGATCCTAATAATTGACTAATTTATTTCGGGAACCACCTAAAATCTTTCTTTGGGCTACCTGTTTATAGTCTTAATTAATCTTACCACTTTCCTGCCCAGTGTTTTATTTATTCATATAAAGACATATACTGTCCATAGCCCCAGGGTTGTCCCTGATGCTCTACTTTCTAGCCTTTTCTCTTTTTTTTCTTTTATCTTATTCTTATAAATACGTCAAGCTCTTTGACCTTAAATGTCACTCTCATGCTTTTCATATTGCCCCATAGTTCCCTTTTCAATAGTCCATATATAATTTATTTTTCATGGCATTCGTAATAGTTGAGGATGGTGATCTGAGGCACCTGAGAGTTTCAACCACATAAAACATGAATCCTCTCTTTTGAACCATAGGCTTCAAAATAGTTCATAGCAAATTTGAGAACTTAATCCTGAATAAGAATTATAGCTAGTTCTTAGATTTAAAACTCCTAAAATATACTATGACTACTTGTTCCTG
The DNA here is from genome assembly GCF_902655055.1 of Lutra lutra. Lineage (NCBI taxonomy): Eukaryota > Metazoa > Chordata > Mammalia > Carnivora > Mustelidae > Lutra > Lutra lutra. Next base: position 73,819,239 of record NC_062285.1, read on the forward strand.
CACAATACCACTCAACAGACAGGTAAACTGAGAAGTGATTCCCCCATCGAAGGGCTGGGAATATAAAATACTCTGGCTCTCAACAGTTGCATAAATGTAAGAATTCTGACCACTAGAGTAAGGAGCTAGGGATCTTTCAAATGGAGTCCAAGGTAATAAAATTTCAAAGGTCAAAGATTTTAGAAATTACCCAGCCTATCTTCACATTTTACAGATGCATCCCCTAAGACACAAAACAACTTCTCAGTCTATAGGGGAGAACTAGAACTTGAGATGTTATACCCAGCTAATAATACTCTCCATATATTTTACTTAGGGAAAAAAAAAATCAGTGAGGATACTGACAAATATAAATGTTTACCAAAAAGAGAGGAAATTGTTCTATGTCTTAGGAGAAATATACTCAAAGCCCACAAAATATTTTCATTTGTTATGTACGCCTTAGGCCTCTAACACTCAACTTCCTCGTCTCTATCCAATATCTCAAATATCCCCCAATATTATTCAAGCATATCTTGAGCTACCAAACTTTTTGAATTCAAATTGTTCCTTCAATATGCATGACAATACCACCTTCAGATTTCTCAAGCTGGAATACTATTATATATATTCTTCACAGAAGTCTTAGAGACTCCCAATTATCTTTTAGTTTACTTATAAAAGTCTATATATTCTGTTCCTTCACTGTGATTCTTTAAATTGCTATCAGGATCTTTTGGACATGCTTTCTTTCTCTAAAATAATGCTTTTAAATCATTAAATATTCCTAAATTGTTTTTAGGTCAAATTAGATCCATTTCATTTTTCTAGTAATGTTAATTTTTTTAGAAAAAATTACACCACCATATTTATATCCCATAATCCTTAGTGCTCTAAAAACAATAACTTTTCCTCTATTTCCCATATTCTAGCTATGTTTAGGGCTAGAGGGAAATAGAAGTTCTTGCCTCAGAAATAGCATTCATTGTTATCTTTGTTTTTCTACTCCTAGGTGTTGTTTGATTAATGGTACTTGGAACATTACATAAAAGTTTTCTTTATATCCTGCTGATATTATGGGAGAGATGACAATCTGAATCTGATATTATATATTCAGTTATCACTCATTCAAGGTCAAAATTGAATTAATAAATGAATCCGAAATTGAATAGTTTGGTCACCAGCTCATTCCTTTCTCTACTAAAGAACATGAACACTATATATTATTCTAACAAATCTTCAACATAGATCTCTTATAAGTGCCGATGAAAAAGAAGCAAAGAAATTGCACTGTTAATGTTGTGTGACATATTCCTGCAAACTCTTTTCAAACATATGATGAAACTCAATAGCAAATAAGGGGTGGGGGGTGAAACAAAGAGACATCAGGAAAAGAGTAAAAATAAAGTCTTTGGACTTTGTAAATTATTGCCCAACAAACTCTGGGCCCAGGTAAATAACCCAAAGAAATAATTGTAGGCAAACAAGTTAGACCTTAACTCCAGAATTGGAATAAAATGTTTTAGAACTTTGTCAAGCAGCCTATAGTAACTGTGAGTGAAAAAGTACAGCATAAATACAGCATTATTTTTCTCATTTTGTGTTCTCATGTGAAGGCTATTTCTCATTTTCAGTGTTTGTGCTTCTTTTTCATTACAATGTTCTTTTATTAGATAAATACAAAATTGTTGAAAATGACAACTCAACAGATCATATGTGAAAGTTCTACAACCAGTTTCCAAACCACCCCCTTGGTATCTTGATCCTAATTAATACGAACACAAAACAAAACAAAACAAAATCAGTAATAAAGTAAATCACGGACTACATTTTGAAATAAATTTTGATTAAAAATGTGCTAACCAAACACTATTTGGGCTTGTGTCTTCTTTTAATCCTAGATTAAAAAAATATCAACAAGCCAAGCAGATTAACCCTTTCCCTTCTTTTCTCAGTAGTGTTCCTGAAGCCCTTAAGGAGAGAACACTCATTTATAAAACTGCAGCTCAGCCTCCCAACTGATCTCTCTTAAATTGCCAGTATAGAAATCTTATAAAAGGTCTAGAGCATGGTTTTTTTGGGGGGAGGGCCTCCAGAGTGAATTTCATTTCTTCATATTACACCTATTCTCAGTCCATCTGATTCTTAGGTTTCAATGTGACAGAAATGACTGGGATAGGTAGGGGAGAGGCACATGCGCATAGAACATGATCAAACTCTATGCATCTCCACAATGAGAAATATTAAAAACAAAGCTACTAATACATTTTTAAGAAAGATCATATTTTCTGTTTCTCAACATTTTCTTTTCTAAAAAACACATTCTTTCAAAGATGTGAAGAGCAGAAATAGAACGCTGTTACATATGAAAGTTTCAATGGATTTGCTGCCAGCAGCTTTTCTTTATAGTGTTCCTCTTACCTACAGTATGTGTTGGCACTGGCAGGTAGCCCTAATTCGTTAGTAGCCAAATTATTTTTGTCCCTGAAGTACGAGAAATCTCCATAGCACATGAATGAGACATGGTTTACTAGTTTACACACATTTTTATAACTCCAAGAAACCAAAACTCATTCACAAATGCTTTCATTTCAGCAAAGAGAAGGGTTACAGAATACCAGAGATACCTACTTGGAATTCCTGGTCCCCATTCTCCATTCAAAAATGAAGAGAGGGGGAAAAAAATCTTTTTAGCTTTACCAAACACTACTTTGATCCTTAATGCAAGAAAAACAAGCAGCTTTCTGTTCACTACACTCCACATTTCAATAAAGTCAAAATAGTTCAGTAGAAGACATTAAGAAAAAAAATGTCATTTAGTAATAAACCTATATGTCTCCAGATAAAAATTCATCATGCCAGCAGAGCAGGTTTAGATAATGTGGTTCACAACAACTAGCATCTTCATACTGCGTGATCCGCAGCCAGATATATACTGCTACACCATCTTCACTAAGTTATAGAGAAAATAGGAAAAAACAATAAGCAACACTTAGAAATAAACATACAACACAAGTGATGATTCAGCCATGGAGTGGGGGGGCGGGGACTAAAAAACAAAACAAAACAAAAACTCAAAAATAAACAACAACAAAAACCAACCCTGAATTCTAAGGCGAGACAAAACTAAATGTATTAACACCAAAGACCAAGTAACTGAAATGTTACTTAGATTAAAGAAAGAGAGATTTAAAATACAATGAGACGAGTTCAGGTTTGAACTGATTAAAGGTTCAACACTGACTTCAAATGCCTATGAACATCTACAAGCTTTTGTTTTTAATTTTCCTTCTGTCATGTTTTATGGGTAAAAGTCCTTAAACTACCTTGTAATAGATTAATTACTTTCAAGCTGGGTGACAAAAGGGCAGAATGACCGGAAAATGATACAAAAGAAACAGAAAAAGCATGTTAACAAGTTTATCAACAAACCTGGGTAATTCTCCTGAAGTACAGATTAAGGTTCAGTGGTTCCAAACTGGCAGCATTCAAGTTGGGTTCATATTTGGGTTTTTTGTTTTGTTTGTTTTTTTAAACCACCTGTCCTAAAACGACATTGTTTATGCTAATTATCTTTGTTTATGCCACAATTCTGTTTGTTTACCACATTCTTTTAAAATACCATATCCCTATAAACAGTTCTCACCAGAATCCTTCTAAATCTTGTTTCGGTCTGGTCCTTCTCCGCAGCCCACTGAGCCGAAGGCAGCTCTACAATGAAGGCGCAAGAGCTGGGAACAACTTGGAGTCTCTGACTCCTCAGGCTGGCAAAGGCAGGGAATACTGCTGAGGTTTTACTCTCAGCCTCCAAGGGAAAAGGATACTGAATGTGTAGAAATGCAACACCCCCCTATTGGACAAGCAGAACCATACGCCACAGGATCTCCAGAGGAGATGTATGAACTCTCAACTAGTAAGTGAAGAGAAGAACAGATAGTGCGAAAGGAAAGGGAACGCAGTTTCCAAACTGCAGGAGAAAACACAGAAATCAGAACGAATAAAAGGTCTTCTCCTGAACCATTATCAGCTCCTGGTTAAAATGAAAGAATATGAAGCATTCCCTTAAAGGGTCTCAAATAAACACTATTCACTGAAGCTAAATACTAACAGCCCTTCATTTTTTTCTTCTCTAGCAATATCATTTGGTCATGTTCACCCATACAGCATTCAAGTTTTAAATTTAATATAAATGACGATGCTATCAATCAATGAAAAGGAAAGGACAGAATGAATGACGTAAGGAAAAATTTTCTGTGTTTTAGTCCATTTCTTGCTCAACAGAATTTTTCCATTAAAAGGACAATGTTTCATATTTTGGTTACATCTTTGAACATCTTTTTATCTGGCTGCTATCATCTGAGTCAGACACCTGACATTAAACTGTATGTGAGTTAGTACAAGAGAGATATCCAGATTGGTTTATTCCCCATGCTGTTAGTTAACTTCATGGAACTTATAAATGAATAACAAATTATGGGAGAAAACAAAAATCCATCCTTTATGCTAATTTTTTAACCTATAAAAAGAAGAGAGATGTTCAATCTACATAATACACATCTGCGTTATACATACACTCATTAGGTGTTTGGAGAATTGATAGTGGAAAGAACAGACAATAAAGATCAGACTTTATCCAGGAACGTAATTTTGCTTTTTAAATGCATTATGAATATAATCCATTTGAAACAGCTTCCAATTCTATGGAGGAATCATGTGCTAAAGCATTAGAGTTGGTCTTATTATTTGCCTCTCAGGTATGATGCACACACAGATTTCAGTTAAAAGCTCCCTAAGAACAGGTAAATACGTTATCCTGTTATTAAGCGCTTATTATATTTGAGAAACATAAGAAAACACATCAACATGTGAAGTAATCATAATACTCACACATTTCTCTATCTGTCAACCTGCTAAGCACTGAGCAGTACACAGTGCCACCTGACATTTAACCCTTAATTGTTCTTCGTAATCAGGCAGGTCTCCTGTTAAGTCCTTGGGACAGGACTCAACTATGAGGGAAGTCTAGTGTGCCTAGTTCTTCAGGCAAGCTGTATTCTAAACTAATATCTTAGCCAAATTAGCTTGCAAATTATTGAGATAGTAATTAAAATCTATAATCAGTAGTAGGCACCTTTTCCTCTACAAAGTAGAGGAGATAAAGTAGATAAAAATAAATAAAATGAGCAAAGGCATATATCAGGACGTCCTAAAAATACAATATCAAACTTAGAGGTTTTTACAGTTGTGATAAGGTGACAGATGTGAAAAGATAACTTTTCTTTGATTCACACCTGGAGGTTACCTGCTAACTTGAATGTACTTATCACTCATAAAGTTTCTAACTATACTGAATAAATCTGTCTGGGTAATAAATATTTTATTATTATGGCCAAACTTTAGTACCGCTAATGTCAGAGATAGTCTTACAGCCCACTAATAGTTATTTTTTATGGTAATTATACAAATTAGCTTTTCACAGTACCTGATTTATATTTGTCTCTTCAGAAAAAAACAAAAAACAAAATAAGAACAAAAAAACCACCACTTAAAATTTTCCTAATGTCAAGAAAACGTATTTCTTAAGCCAGTGTGACCACAGATAAATTTGAGGGGAATATAAAGTAAGTAAATTAGATTTTTATTGCAGAAGGTTTTATTCCTATGGTGTTCCTTTCAACATGTAGTATAGACAGGCTGTTGTCTGCACCCGTTTTGAGAGAAGCAAAGAGGTGATACTATAAGCTTAATTTTCTTCATCTCACTACCTTCAATCCCAACTTTTTTTTCTAGACATTATCAGACTGTCTTCCTAAACAATCATCTTATACTTGCTTTTTAATTAAATCTCTGACATAAGCAATTGAAAAGTCTAACAAGTAACTTAGTCATAAAACGAATACACTATAATCAGATAGGATAAATACAAACATAAAGGAAATAAATTGAAAATTTATTTGATACTATTAACAGTATCAAAAATTCCTTTTTTGTTCACTAGACACAAGCTAATATTGATATGTAAGGCAAGTGTTTTAAATATTTTCATTCTAAGAATATGAAAAAAAATGGATGGTATTCTGAAAATACCTTATGTCTAAATTTTTTATTATCTATTACACTGTCTTCTTTTAAAAATTTTAGGAAAGTTCAAGTGTTCTTTCTCATGATGCTATTACTAACATTTAGACCATGTTGCCAATTATGTTTCCCCTAAATGTATGATGTAAAAGACTCTGCTTACAAATAATGTCTTAGAACATACTTTGCCTATTCACCTCCCACTGAGAATTATATTTTTCATTAATCATAATCAGTTATGACAGCGATGCTTAAAAATAAAAATAGAAGATTTCTACTTCTTTACTTTTTAGAATCACTGTTCAATTTGCTCTACCTCCTCAACATTTTTTTAACAGACAGTGAAACTGTTACTACTTCTGAATTATTTAACAAGTGCTTATTAGTCTGACAGTATTGACCATGTTCATTTCTAGGGCCGATAATACAGACATAACAAATCTAAATCCAAATTTTGATCCTGGTAAGTTTTCAATATTCCTTAAAGTTCAAAGTCGTCTACAGGTTGGAAAGAATAAAAGAAGACGAACAAGACTCTACCAATGAAGTCAGAAAAAAAATCACATTAAAACTTCCAAAATACATGAACCCCAAGCTACTTATTTATATCTTCCAGAGCAAACTTCTTTATTTTATAAAGAGATGTAGAAGTCTTCTTTACAGATTTATGACTAAGTTTGAGTGAACAACTCATCTATGGCAGGTGAGCAAACAGAATAAAAATTAACACTCAATGGAAATGACCTACTTATTCAACGAAAGTTGCAATAGTTGAAAAGACAAAAAAAGCTCACAATATATGATAGTGCAGTAATAGTACACATACCTCCTTTGGAGAATATAAATATTCAGTATTTAATCTGCAAAATACTCTATGTGGGTGACTATAGATACACTCAGTCGTACAAATTCAATGTAAACAAATAGTAATGAATTACGAGATTTTTGTCTGTATTACCAATTACAACCACAGGGGAAATTATTAGGAAATTTTATACTGTATGACATTTAAAAAATGATTTAGCTACTAATATTTCCAAATATGCTGTCTATATTAATAACTCTATTGATTATCACTTTCTTATTTAATTAGCCAGCAAGAGAAGCATGCCTTTGGGTGACCAAAAAAAAAAAAAAAAAGGCAAAATTCTCACCAGAAGGAAAAAATATGTTAAGAGATTTGAGCATCAGAATAGAAAGGGGAAAAGTTTAGTTTAAAAGAGATAATTGAAAAAAATACAAATAAGGTTCACAGCAGGAAAGCTTGCCTATATAGAGAAATAGGTTACAGCCTGTTAATATGTAACTACCTTTTTATAAGAACAGTCTGTTAACAGGCTTACAAATCAGACTCAGAGTTTTATTCTCAAAAAAGTATAGAGTTGAAGATAATCATGTGCTACTCTGTACAGGCTAGAAAACTTACTGTGGTATATTAACAAACTGCAACATTAAGAATTAGCATGTCCCAATATAAATAACTTCAATATCTACATATGAAATAGGCTATATTTCCAAACAAAAGCTAACTGCTCCAAAGAGTTAACATATAGAACTTTGAAAAAATTAATTCAAGACTGTTAAGAAAGCTCAGTCATTCACCGGAATTATCTTGTGAAGATGCACCCTAATTCAAAAAAGAGAGAGCGAGAGGAAGAGGAAGAGGAAGAGAAGAAACGAAAGAAAGAAGACAGTATTGATAAAGTATATATGTTGGGTATTTTACTTTCTTCCTTGATCTGATGCTGGCTTCTCTAATATGTGACCACATCCAAGCATTATTTTCTTCTCTATACCCTTCTTCTCTTCCATTGCTTCACTTCTAGAATGTTTTAATCTTTGTCCTTTCTTTTTTCGTCTTTTCATATCAAATTCAGCCGTCTGAGCGATGAACAGCTTGACTTAGCATATTTTTAACCAGCTGGTCTAGCACCTAGCTGCATTGCATAGTCAGAGACAACAAATGTTTATACAGAAGGTAGCTTTCATGAAAATGAAAAAAAGCCTGGGTATCATGCATCCTGGCTTTTTTTAGCTTTTTTTTTTAATTCACCATACAGAATACAAAGTTTGAATTCTTTTTAATGGCAAACAAAATTCTATTTATAGTTCCAAAAAATGAACTTATGCTGGGATAAGAACTCAAATTTAAAAACTGCAATGTGTACTTATAGGAACACGAAGAGGGCTAAAATTCTTTCAAAACCCTGTTTTACTTGCAACAACATCAAATGGAAGGATATTGCACATATTTCTTTAAATAGGAACTACTTAATTACAAATAGACTTATTCCCATCCTGGCCAAAGGGAAATATGTAAGTAAATCAAAATCGGTTAAAGACAACCAGCACAAAAAGTAGCTACTAAAACTTAGAAAGGGAGCATCCCCATTTCCCCTTTCTTGACATTTCAAGAGTAATATACTAATACATTGCTGTGATGTTAAATTTTCTTTTTTTTTTTTAAATCGACTCTCTTCTATCAACAAAAGGTCATGTGCTTTACTAAGCAGCCTCCAAAGTTTTACAGAAGGATCAAATAGGAACTTATAGCCTCCGTTTTAACCACCACCGAAACCTTCTGTCACCCCAGAAATTACAAGACAGAGATATTGAAAACGGTAACACTCTGCACAAAAGCATTTAAAAAGGTGAAGAGGGGAGAAAAATATCAATGAAGGAAGAAAGTAAGAGAGTGAATGAGAAAGAGAAAACCAGCGAGTGGAAGGGAGAGATGCTTAATGTTCATTTAATTTCCTGTGATAGGACACAACCTAAAAACATTAGCAGAAATCTCGGAGACTTTGCCAATCAGTTCAATTTGGTCCGGGCAATCACAACAAAAATCAGCTAACAAGATTGCAGAAGCACTAGCTAAAAGCTTTTCTAACAAACACGTTTTAGGGAAGCATCTTCCAATTGATTCAGAGATGACTGTTAAAATGAGAGTTGTACTTCAATATATTAGGGGGGAAAACTGTACTCACCTTTCAAACTCCTGAGGTAAATCAGGGTCAGTAAGCATGCTGGAAAAGCACAATTTCCCTTTGTCACAGCAGCCACCTATGATCGTCTCCAACTGAACCTGTCAAGTGAGTCCAAACCTTCTAAACCAATTGATTTTCTCTCTCTCTTCTCTTCTCTCTCTCTCTCACTCCCTCTCTCCTTCCCTCCCTCTCTCCCTCTCTCAATCTCTCTCTCTCTCTCCCTCACTCTCTCTCTCCCCTTCTCCCCCCCCCCACCCTCCTCTCCCTCTCCTAGGACTCCTTGACCAGTCTCTTAAAGGGGTAGCGCACTTCCAGCAGCGGGGTCTGGCTGCTCCCCCCTCCGCGGAGCCGCACGCTCCGGCTGCAAGGCACTAGACAACCTCAGGGTGCCTGTCCTTTCCTTTTAATTCTCTCTTCTAGACATCACCGAATGTGAGAAGTCAACTCATTTAACACGTCTCCCATACTCTCTCTCCTCTAAATAATAAAAGTCACACACATGCACGCGCGCACGCACACACACACACACACACAAACAGTATGATTTTTTTAAAATGCATTTGCTGCTGATTAAAAGAGAAATCTGTATACTAAGAGAACCATGACTAAACTGCATTTATTAACTAAGCAAAAAAAAATAATAATAAATGTTGGTAGTATCATTTTTACACAAAGAATTGTTATTCCTTCTCACCCCTTTCTAGGCTCTCTCCGTGCGCACACGGAAACACACACACACACACACACACACTCACATACACACAACAATCAGGCATTGTTCTGAGGGAAGAAAAGCAACTTTGACAGATTGAAATATAGCAGAGGCCCCTTCAAGGAAACCTGTAAACAACTTGTCACTCACTCTGTCGGTCTCACTGTTAGCTCGTGCTTTCCACAAAGTGGTGCGAACGTCCTGGCAACCCGACCAAAGTTTCCTCAGCTCCAAACTCCATAAAACACGACGTGCGATGTGGAGGGGAACAGGTATCCACATGCCAAAATAACACGCACACGGAGGGAACAAAAACCCAAACCCAACCAAAAAATGAAAACAAAAAGATGGTCCTACCCAACTGTCCTGCTTGGGATGGCTGGGGAGGGTAGGGGTGGGAAGCACTCCCCTGGCTGGGGATCTCTTTAATTTCCTCTGCCCAGGCAGCCACAGATAACAAGGTGGACAAACTATAGCTTTACAGATCCTAAGCTGGCTGGCAAGGCACAGCCTCCATAGCAGTTCCAATTATCTAGATAAAAATCTGGCAGGCGAGGAAGGTAATCAGGTAATGTACCTTTGACATGAAATGACAGAGGCACATACACACACAGAGAAAGACACTTACACAGACACGCACGCAGAGATGGTGGCTGCCCCGTGCACCGCAGCATCTGGTCAGGGAGTAAGCACACACTCACCGACACGAGATAGTGTGCATTCTTCACACACACACACACACACACACACTCAGTCACTCACACACGCTCTCCACTCCTACTGGGAGGGTTCATTCTGCACAAAAGGCTACATTACAGAGCCCGCCCCAATAAGGGAAAGAGAGAAAAAAAAGCCTTCCATTGTTGAGAGGGCAGGTCAGTTGATTAGATTTTCTGTGGAGAATTCCACGAGGAAATTCCCTTCAAAGCCGAAGTGATTAACTGGGGGCTATTCTGGAAATGGAGCAGACAATGGCTCAATAGTCTGCACAGCCAATGTCCAGGCTGGCACTGAACTCACTTTAAAAAAAAAAAAAATAAAAGCCAGACTCCCTGTTCTTTTCCACACATTCCCCCCCAGCCCCCTCCACTCCTTCCAACTTCCCCTCCCAATTCCTTTTATTTTGCAGCTGGACAACATTAAGGGCCTTTAAAACCACAAGGGTTGACCCCATAGCAGTTTGATTAGGTCCCACTTTTTTTTTTTCTGGCGACAGGCAGACAGTAAGTTTACTTTTTTAGACATACACAATGAGACACCTTACACATATTCCAAACATCAAAACCAACCTTCTCATATTAATAAACGCATTCTTCATTGAAAGCTTATATATTTTTTGACAAAGTTGATAATAACTTAATAATGGGATCCATCATTCACAAGGCATCCTAAAAATAAACGCGTATGTACACAACAAAATCAATGTGGAATAAGATTTAAGCATGTCACTACGGAGTTAAGACACTCACAAAACACAGAATTATGACCCACCCTGAAAAAGCTGTTAACAAGGGATGTGGCAAAAATGACTTGATGCTGACATGATTTTCTTTTTCAGCAGTTGGGGAAGGGGGAAGGATATTACTCACTATTCTTCCTCATCGTTAGCCTCAAATTATTATTTTTTTTATTACAGCAACAACCCGTTCCTACACAGAAAAAATAAGGAAATTGTTGCATTTATTTTAAATGTCTATTTTTTCAGCCCTAATGGGACCTACAGTCTAATTGATAAAGTATACAAGAAATAATTTTTTATATTGTTAACAGTGGTTATGGGAATTAAGGAATGGTAGCTTCATGGCTGCACATACTTTAAAAATAGTTTTTAAAAGATTTCCTAATTAGGGTATCTTGTTTCATCTTATATCAATAGAGAAAAATGAAGAAGGAGGAGGGTGACTTACAAGGGGCACTGGGAGCTGAAGTCAGGAAGAGGAGGAGGCAGCAAGGAGAGCATACAGGGAGAGCACAAGAAGGAGACATAGTGGCAGCATAAAGATAGAAACAAAGATAATGGCCATAAGGCAGGATGCTGAGATCCGTATGGTCCCAGCTGCTGTCTTGCTACAGCTACTACCTCTGGTTGTTTCTCTGAAACTCTAATCCAGAAGGTCACCAGAGCAGGTAAGAAAGAGAGCAGGAGTTTCTGAGGCCAACTCTACTATAAAGGAAAGATGCTCATATCAGAATCTTCCTTGTCTTAGGTTTTATTTTCACAGACATTTGATATATGTATTTGTGAGTATACATATGTCGAATAAGCACAATGAGCATATAGGAAAATGTTAAATGGTTTGGAAGTTAGTTTACAGTCTCAACATGTTTCTATAAACATTCCTATAGCCATTCAAAAACAAATTATTTCTTGCACAATCATGCCTGCTAAACAAACTGAAACAGACGAGGAACTAGACGGAAAATTTGCCAAATATAATAATGATTATTCTAATAATGATACTTTGAATTAATGGAACTCCAAGCTCATAAGGAATTTTGTTCACATAGATTAGCTCATGGATCAGCAGCAGCAGCGAAAAGAGTGGGTTGGTATATCCTTGTTTCCCAGTGTTTAAACTTGGGCAAAAGGAATTTAAAGTCATATAGCTAATTTGTGCCCCATTTGTTACTTAAAGCTAGATCTTATTTCAGTTGTGACACCATAATACAGAATAAAATAATAATCCAGAATTTATAGCTGAATGAATATCCCAAGATGGTACTTACTTTTAAGAGACCTAAAGGCTTTCAAATAATTGTTAGTAAAATTAAATTTGATATAATCTCATTGGCACTAAGTTAGTCCTGTGTTTGATGGCTGAATAGAATAAATATTTTTAAATGTATCTCTCTAGGCCACAAATGTTTTCTTTCATTTGAATTTATATTGCAAATGAGCAATTCTGCAAGATTTTACAGTGTCAGGAAGAGAAAGCAGTTCCAAAATGTTCTTCTCAAATCCTGTCATTGGTAATCTTATTAAATGATTCAATTGATCCAATCAATCCAACGTTTAATAGTAAATTATTATTATAAATCTCTTTTATATTAAATGTTATAATATTTAAACATGTGTTCATGACTAGCACATGATAGGTGTTAAATAAAGCTATATTCTTTATCAGTTACCTGAAAAGTTTAAGATATCAGTCTGTTATATATCCAATATCCCCTACATCAGAACTAACATGCCAATGTGATTTTGCTATATTATTATAAGTAGGTCTGCCGGTTTCATAATGTATGTAAAATAAAACATAGTTTACTTAAGCATTCAGTAAACATCTGTTAAATGCTAACAATAAGTACAACAGTTTTTCTTTAAGTTAATTTATTAATTATCCATTTATTTAAGTAATCTCTATACCCAATGTGGGTCTCGAACTCATGACCCCAAGATCAAAAGTGGCATGCTCTTCTGACTGAGCCAGCCAGGCACCCCTAGTTAAGTCCTACAGCTTTATAAGAAGTCAAGAAAAATGTGTAACAAATCTAATTACACACACACACACACACACACACACACGAAAGACTAAAATTCAAACTTTTCATATCCAAGCCCTCTAAAGTAAATATGGTAAGAAAAGTCAGAACCAAAATAAATAAGCAAATGGACAAAAAACAATTATGATAACTGAACAATAACTAAATTGGTAGGAAATATAAAAATGTCTACAAACACAGATATACAAATATAAATACGTTTTCAGAGAAGAACAGAGTACAACTTACAATAGAAACTCCACAAAACATTTTTCATTTAATGAGTCTCTTTGACACTGCTGAAGCAGTATTATGGAAAATGGAATAAATCTGAAAAAGTGTGCTTTTGAGCTCATGTTGTTTCCATTGCAAATATAAAAAGGAGACTCACACAGGCTAAGGAAATATAAGATATGCTAGGGAACACTGCTGGAAACTTCTCAAAGAGAATATCAGGAACTTTTAAGATCATAAACAAGTTATTTCCAAATTTAACCCTCTGTAGACACTGTTTCAAGCAAGCATTTTTAATATTTTTCTTCTCATCTTAAAAGTGTTTCATTCCTCTATTTTAAGATATAATTGTTAAATATCTTCTATTTTAACAACTGAAATTTCAGTATGTTGTCACAGGTACAGATTACACTTTAATATTTTACAAATGTCCCCATCATCAAGCTACAGCTTTCACATTTTATGGAATTTGGAAGGTTATTTTTATTTATTTATTTATTTTTATTTTTTTTTAATTAATTTTTTATTTTTTCAGCATAACAGTATTCATTATTTTTGCACCACAACCAGTGCTCCATGCAATCCGTGCCCTCTACCATATCCACCACCTGGTGCCCCCAACCTCCCACCCCCCACCCCTTCAAAATTCTCAGATTCTTTTTCAGAGTCCATAGTCTCTCATGGTTCACCTCCCCTTCCAATTTCCCTCAACTCCCTTCTCCTCTCCATCTCCCCTTGTCCTCCATGCTATTTGTTATGCTCCACAAATAAGTGAAACCATATGATAATTGACTCTCTCTGGAAGGTTATTTTTGAGAAATAAAACTTTTAGTATTACAACTACAAATAAATTTAAACCAAATCAGTGTCAGACAATAGCAACATTAACTTGACTTAACCTGACAAAAGAGGCTTTAAGAAAATATACACCTACTTTCCCCTTAATGTTATTTACTTTGTCACAAAAACATTGAAAAAGAATCTACCCTCTTAAAAAAAACAAAACAAAAAAACCTCTTCCAACCAATGTACATCTGTGAGTCATTTGCCAAATGCCTGATGAGCTGACGATGACCTATCCTGCATAGCTTAAAGTGGACTTTAAGTAGACAAGAGTCTTGCCATTGGCTCTCTTCAGAAAAGCACCTTAGAAATTCAATAATTCATCTTTTTAAGAACACCTAAAATTTCAATTTCCCATAATAATTTTTTGCCAAGACCTTGGCATTTAATAAGAACTTATAAATTCAAGGTTTCTGTACCCTCCTACTTTTCGTATTGCCAGTTGGTCAGTTAGAACATGAATTTTCCTCAGATCACATTTTTGACCAACTAGTGTTCTTTAAATGTTCTTTTTCATTTTAAAAACTCTAGTCTCATACTTCTCTCAAAGATGATGGCATTCCCAGTAATAGTTTCCACTGTTTTATATCTTACTATTTATTTCCTTTAGAATAATTTTTTAAAAGATTTTATTTACTTATTTGGCATAGAGAGGGAGATCACAAGTAGGCAGAGAGGCAGGCAGAGAGAGAGGGGGAAGAAGGCTCCCCACTGAGCAGAGCGCCCAATGTGGGGTTCGATCCCAGGACCCTGAGACCATGACCTGAGCCGAAGGCAGAGGCTTAACCCACTGAGCCACCCAGGCGCCCCTAGAATAATTTGTAGTAACTTAAAAATCATAAATTTTACCTCTTGAGAACTTTCTCCCATAACTGTTATGCATATAAAACAAATTATCTCATTTAATATTCAAAAAACTACATGAGCTATGTAGCTGTGTTATCCCACCTGCAAATGAAGGAACTATGGCTAACAAACAAAAGTTAATTAATTTATCTGAGGTACCAAAACTAAAAGGTGCAGAAATGGAGAAAACCAAACTTATAACCTCTTTCCTCTAAAGTTCTCTAAAGGCAACAAATGCTGATTTATCTCAATATAGCCTAATAGCAGTTAAATACTGAGTGCACAGGAAAGTGCTCATAAGTATGTTTTAATGTTAAGTGAATGTCCAAACTGAACAAAATTGGGTTGAGTAATGATTGCTCCATCCTCACAAATAACTTGATATAAAAGATTGTTCTTTGTAAGACAATTGAAAACAGTTAACTAATAGTACTCTTATCCCATTTATGGTGATAATGAGCATCAAAATTAGTACTAATCATATAACTTGGTTCTTTTAAAAGTAATTCCTAAGCATTCTCTTTCTTAATATGATTATAACTTTTGGAATCCCAGGGAAAATACAGGGACCTATTTTCCTGGTCCCCATGTAATTACTTTGTAATGGAATTTCTGTCTTCTATAAAGAATCATTTCAGGTAAAGTGCGTCTATTAGGAAGATAAGAACAACTGAACTTATACCTTCATTTTTTTAATTAATTACACAATCACCTCTCCTTATGATAAGTGGTGATGTCTAATAGTTGTCAGTACATGAGGATGAGAAGGACATGAACCAGTCACTCTGGTGGTAAAATCATGACTCTTATTGAGTAAAAAAAAAAATCCACATAACCCATGAGAACAGAAGCCATTCACATGGAACCAGACTTTAAAAGAGTGCTTTTGACCATCAGACTTTTTGTATACTCTCTCAACCTGGAAAGAAATTCATGGAAGAGGCAGACACTAAGTGAGAAGTAGCCCCACAATATTGCTACAACATGGCTTGGGTTCTTACATAATAGACGATTTCTGCAAAATGTAGTACACATATTTCAGGGAAGGTTTTTTTAATATAGATGTATTTCTTGATATTAACTGACCAAAGTAGAAAAAAAAAAGCTAAAAACTGAGTAAAGTATGAAAACATTTGAACACTTAATTTCATTTTTAAGTTAGCTACGCTTGTCTATCATCTATAGTCTACCTTTGATTGCATACTAAGTAAATGATAAAATCTTATTCATAGCTACATGAAAAGTTACCTATTAATGATGTTCAGTCTACTTACATCTAGAGCAGTCCAGGGGAAAAGATTATGGCTAAGCTGCAAGTTAGGAACGTATGTTTCAAGTCAGCCTCTAGCTCCTCCTTAGTAGTGGCATGGTCTTATCTAAGTCTTCAACATCTCAGGGAAAAGGATTTTTTTTAAACATTTTATTTATTTATTTGAGAGAAGAGAGAGACAGTGAGAGAGAGCATGAGCGAGGAGAAGGTCAGAGGGAGAAGCAGACTCCCCGTGGAGCTGGGAGCCTGATGCGGGACTCGATCCCGGGATTCCAGGATCATGATCTGAGCTGAAGGCAGTCGCTTAACCAACTGAGCCACCCAGGTGCCCGGGAAAAGGATTTTTAAGGTCCCTCTCAACTCTCAAGTTCTGACTCTATAATCTCTCCTTTGATAAATCAATTTATAACTTGCAAAATAAAATTTCTTACAGTTTTATCCCAATTATATCCTCTTTTTAAAAAAAGTTTTGCAACTAGTTCTTGCAGTTTATTTTAATCCTTTAAAGTACAACTCTACATTCACACAACAATATAAGGATGATGAGGAAAATAAATCTATATTAATGAAAGTTAATTCCACCAAATTCGATGAAGTTAAAATCACCAGGAGAAAATTGGTTATAGAAAATGACCATGTTTTCAAAAGAACTAATTTTATGACAAAATTCATCTTTTTGTGGTTCTGAAAAGTTGTACTCAAATTTTCAAGTCACAACTTTCATTTTCCCCAATAAGTACAATTACGTGCATTAGCTTTACCTAATTCAGTGAGAGAATTAAAAGCAATTTCTTATTACCTTGAACATGCCATATATGTGTGATAATAGTGACTCACATGTATAGAGAAACAAGTGTAAGGGCTTCTACCTTTATCCAGAATTTTACAACATCAAATGAGAAACTCAAAGATAAACTAAAAAGCTGAAATGTTAGAAATCCTAACAGATAAATTGTGCACAAGAAAATCTAATTTTTAAAATAAATTTTGTGGACACTCTATAGAACCTCTGCCCAATAGACAGTTTCTCTTATTCATGTTATTGTTAACAAAAATTACTTACTGCCATAATTTAGAAAATAACTCAGTCAGACAATAAACAGGATGAAAATGCAAGAAAACAGGTATTACTGAAAGAATGTATTCATTCAATTACTCAATAAGTATATATAGAATCTTAAATTCATACTTTTACTGTAAATGATCTATATATATGTCAAAATTTCATTGTACGTCACATTTCATAAATGGGGGGGGGGGGGAATAAGTTGATATTTGTAAACTTCCCTGAAGCTGAAGAACTATTTAGGTATTAAATAGTATATTAGTATTTTAAGACACCTATTAATTAACCCTAAATAAATTATGGGTCTGTAATCAGAAACATTTATGTCAAAATCTTGTTTAAAGTCAAAGCACAGATTAAAAGACTATATAAGTATTTGTAACATATGTCAGTATCCTAAGAACATCTTGGGGAAAATATATATATATATATATATATAGTATAAAAATATATAATATATATTTTTTCTTGTATTTTCATCCTGTGTATAGTCTGACAGAATTATTTTCTAAATTATGGCAATAAGTTATTTTTGCTAACAATAACATGTTAATAATAACGTGTGTGTGTCTATGTGTGTGTGTATACACATATATATATGTATGTGTACATGTATGTGTGTATATATACATATATATATATATATATATATATATATATATATATATATAAAACACATGTCCTTCCTGGTTTAGGGGCCAAACTTCAGATTTATTCAATCTTTATGAGTGGACCATTATTCTTAATCTTAATGAGCTAGTCAACTTAACATTGTTCCAGTATTGTGTGTGTGTACCCTTAATTTTATTAGATTAGAAAAAAGAAACAAATTAATATATATATAGGGTTTCTAATGAGCATCTTTTCTGTCCAGACCACTCTAATAAAAGATGAGGACACAAAGACAATTGTTTGCCTCCAAGGAATTATGACCTGGTATAACATATGGACACTCTTGTCTGTTCCAAAGATATATATATAGATATATAGATATATATGTCTTCAGATATATAGATATCTCAAGCTTTTACAAACTAGAAATCTACTATTTTTACATAGATTAATTCATTTAATTTCCAAAACAAATCTAGAGTGTCTTACTTATTAATATTAGTTCCATGACATAGAAAAAGTAAGTGAAGTACAGGGAAAAAAATTAACTAGCTTCTGGGACACCTGGGTGGCTTGGTTGGTTAAGCATCCAACTTTTGATTTCAGCTCAGGTCATGATATCAGGGTTGTAAGATCAAGCTCCCTATCAGGCTTCCCGCTGTGCATGGAGTCTGCTTAAGAGCCTCTCCCTCCCTCTCCTTCTGCCACTCCCCCACCTCTAAAAATTTTTTTAAAAAATTAACTAGCTTCTGAATACACAGCTTGTCAGGTGCAGAACCACAATTTCAACCCAAGTGTCCCATTACAAATCTAGTGCCTATTACACTCTATAAGAGAGCTACTTTCAAAAGTTATATGCAATCCAAAATAAAATGATAAAAGTATCAGTTAGTGAAACAAATAACATCCTGTGGGGAGTTTAAGTAACAAGTGATCTTAAAATATCATGACCATTTTTTGAACTTCAAGAATTTAAATTAGTCTGTTGGAGTTAATAAAGTATAGATCAGAGAATCAGTTGAAAACCCCAGAAGCACTATGTGAATTTAAAATTACAGGTGGGGTGGGGGGTCCTGGGTGGCTCAGTCAGTTAAGCAGCTGTCCTTGGCTCAGGTCATGATCCCTCTTGCATCTGGCTCCCCACTCCGCAGAGGGCCTGCTTCTCCCTCTTCCTCTGCCTGCCACTCTGCCTACGTGTGCTCTCTATCTTTCTGTCAAATAAATAAATAAAATATTTTTAAAATAAAATAAACTTACAGTGGGGGAAAAGTAATATGTAAAAATCAATAGCTTTCATATGCATGACTAATACCCAGCTATTAAGAGATAACGAAGGGGAAAAAAAGACCTCATTAAGATTAGTAGCACAAAACATAAAATAGCTAAGAAATAAACTCCTTCACATGTAAGACTTACTTGCAGAAAGCTTTAACACATAATGAAAGATATACCATGTTCCTGGATAGGTAGCATCAGTATCATAGAAAATACCATTTCTTTCCAAATGAATAAACTTAATGAGTTCAAATTAAAATGGCAGCATATGTTTAAGGCACTAGATAAACTCATTCAAAAATTAATGTGAAAACAGACAAACAACAAACAAAACAAAGAGGACTAATTAGAAAAACTCTTAAAAAGAACATGGGCTCAGATTACCAGAAATTAAAATATAATAAAGAGGCTCAATAAATTTTAAATAGATGTATACTAAATGGATTTGAAGACTGAAGGAATAAAAAGGAAAGTACTGAAAAAAGGTCCACAAACACAGAAGGCGGTAATTAGTATATTCTATTTGGTAAATGATATAGGCAGCATTCAACAAATGCTCTATGATTACCTCAGGACGAATGCAAACAGGAATGGATAAAGATTCAAATATAAAGAATAAAAAAACATAAATCTAGCAGAGGGAACACAAACAATCTCCAATATAATCATGGAGTAGAGAACTCTTACTAATAATGGATCAAAATTCAGAAGCCATAAAATTTTTTTAAAAAGTAAATAAATCCAATCATATAAACACAAAAACATCTGAATGATAAAAGGCACCATAAAAAACCAAAAGACATGAGACAAGTTTGGAAAAAAATATATGCAACCCATATCAAAGGAAAGACCTAGTCTCCCTAAAATGTGAAAAGGTCTTTGAAATTAGTAATAAAGAGATCAACAGTCCAATAGTAAAAAGGCAAATAATATTACTTGATCAAAGAAAACAGAAATGGTTCTTAAGGAAAAGAGATGTTCCGCATCCTTTAATACTAATACAATTTACAACAATGTGATAATCATTTTTTAAAACCTGTCAACATGGCGAAAAAATCAAACTTCGTTGAATATTTTATCCATTTCTTTGGTCAATGGAATATGGAACTTTCCATATGAAAGATTTATTTGGCTCAGCTACCTCATCTTGTTTCTGCCTTCCACCATGAAAATAGCATATCCCAGACCAGGACTAATCACCTTCGCCTAAACCTTGCAATGAGAAAAGACATAGAGCCAAATGTACCCCAGCCCAGCCCAATCAAACCAACAGGCAGTTGACTCAGAGCAAACCCAGAGCCCTCATGTAACACAAGAAAAAAATAATAATAATTTAATCTATGGAGAGAGTGGGATTGTTTCTTACAGCAAAACTTACTACCACTTACAATTTGTGTATGACTTATGGCAACAAGCACTCTTGTATATCACTACTAGAAAAGTACATCTATATAACCTTTATGGATGGCAATTTGGAAATACCTATCAAAATTACAAAGCAAATTCCACTTCTGAGAATTTATTGGAGAAACTTTCACATGTCCAGAATGTTATGTAGCCAAAGTTAGTCACTATAGAACAGCATGTAATAGCAGAGGACTGGTAACAACCCAGAGGTATATTAATTATGGACACAACAACACAATGGTATACTATACAGTTATTTTTAAAAAAGACTGTATGCACTGATACAAAAAAGAACTTCAGTAAATTGTTGATATACATTAAGTGAAAAAGCAAGACACATAACAGAAATGAACACAGTATGCTACAAAATGTGTGAAAATAAGACATCAAGTTCCTTTTTGCTTATATGTTCATAAGCAAACAATAGAAGGACAAATCAGAAAATGAAACAAAAATAATTATAATGCTGGGGTAATGGGAGGTGGGAACTTAACTGAGAGGAGATAGGTGAGTTAAAACTTTCTGAGATATGATTTTCTATCTTTTTATATTTTTTTCATTTTGAATGTTAATCCATTTCTTTTACAAAAACCTTAAATAAACATAAATCTAATTATTTAAATAGACATCTAGTTGAACTAAAAACTCTCCAAGGTTTATCTATAAACTATACATATTTCTCAGATTCAGAAAGGCAGATCCCACACAAACATACCATCAGAGGCCTATAATAATATATAACATATTTTTATTAAAACGTATTTTACCTGCTAGAAAGAACAATATTCTCCTTTTTAATTATAATCCTCAATCTAAAGATATTTTCATAGACTACAATTTCAGTTTCTGAAATAAATATTTATTTAGCTGAAATTCAAACATCCCAGTAAATCTATTCTTGGGGGTATATCATTTTTTTCTTTCAGAGAAGCTATCTATAACTCAAGTTTGAGAGACGATAGCCTTATTATAAGTCAAAAGTCCTTAATATGCAATACTTGCCTCTGTTATGATCTCCTTATCCAGTCTTATTTCTTCCTAAATACCATGAAATTCACTCTCCAACTACATTGGACTGATAAAGTTGCTGGAAAGCAGCTTGCTATAGCTTCTCTTCAATGCATTTGTGTAAAATATGCATTACTCCTGAACTATCTTCCACATTTCCTCACCCCAATTTATTAGGCCAATTCCTACTCATCCTTTAAGATTTGTGGAAGCATCAGATCCTACTGGAATCCTATCTTGATCCCTAACTTGTTATTCTTCTTGACACTCCCACAATACTCGGTAGAACATAACTTCCCACCATTTCACTCTAAGCTCTGTAAAGAAAGATATTCTGTCATGTGTATCCTGCAGAGCATTTCAAAGTTCTAGAGTACTCACTGCACTCCCAGCTGAAGAAAAACGTAGGAGACTTCAAAACCCTAAATTTGCATGTACTGGTATCACTAGGCATTGCATAATCTGTTTCCCAAGTTTGGGACAGTCTCCCCCATCATTATCTTTACATCTGGGTTTAAATATTACTTCCTCAAAAAAGGCTTCCCTAGACCAGGACTGAAGTCTAGGAAACAACATGTGGTGGAGGGCCAAAGTCCATGGACAACAGTGGTGGTATTAACAGAAATTTGGAAGTTGGGATTTTTTGTAGGAAAAGTGATGTGACATTGAGTTTGACATAGAGATTTTTCAACCTAGAGGAGGAGATATTACACTGAAGTAAAAATACAGAAAAAGTAGATTTTATTCCATAAGTATGAAAAGGCTGTTTTTTAAGGTAAGTAAAGAATTATTTAGAAAGAATGAAGTTTTAAGAAAGGACAAACAACATCGTGATGCTTTTTTTTAAAAAGCCTTATTTAAAAAGCTACAGATTTTGGCCATTAGACAGTCATTGATGCGAGATGCTCTTAAGATATCAGAACAGAGTTTATCTCTGGAAAAACAAAACTATAAACTCTATAGCCTTCCTCTACCCCTCTGTACACACACACACACAGAAATATTTTATTCCCTTCCACAAGTAACACTACAAACAACATAGGGTCTCTATAGCAGCAATTGCATCAGAAAGTGAAAACTGTCAACTGAAACCATACTTTAAGAAAAATAGACAAGTGAGAAAAAAATGTTGACATTAAAAAATGTCTATACGCATGTCTATAAAGTTTTTGAGAAAAAATAATGGACTAGTAACTACTTTCATAGCATAATGGACTTCTTTATTAATTTCATAATGGCAATAATCCCTGTTAAATACAACTGCCATTCTAGTTTTCCATGAGTCCAGATGCTATTTTGGCAATTAGGCAATCACTGCCATTTTTATTGCATTTAAAGTGATCAAGTATGCAATTGCCCACTGTTGTCCTTTTCTTCCAGTACAAAGATGTGAATCTTATTTTTGATCTAAAAATATTCCATTTATATCTCTTTGTTGATAGGTTTTTCCTGTAGTTTTACTTTTAGGTCCTGTAGAAATCATTAGTGATATTAAGTCAAGGGCTGAACCTCATAAGCAACCTGAACAATTTGATTCACTGAAAACCAACCCACAATTCATTAAAAGAAAATGTAATAATGATCTTGTCCAATTAAAACTGTTAAATTAAATGGAGAGAATCTAATGATTTCCTCTTATCATTCTGATATTCTGGAAGAATGGCAGGGGAATAATAAATACCAACATGTATGTTAAACATGCCTATTCTGTTTTAGTTTAAGGAAAGCAAGCATTTTTTTTTTTTAAAGGGAACTGCACTGTTACATAAAGGACTTTCTAATGGGAGCATCCAAGTACAAAAAAGGGCAAATAACCTCCTCTTAATTAAAACATACTTAAATAATTTCTTAAACAAGTTAAATAGAAAGCTATCCTATTAACCTGTTGAAGAAGTATAAGAGAAAATAAGAATGCTGCCTGAGCATAAGACTAGCTATGACAAATGCAAATACACAATGGGTATGATAAATGCAAACAGAAATAATACACTTATCTCATTTCTCTTTTTCTATAATTCCTGTCAAATACATATAACCATGTTTTTCCATTACATGTGTGCCGTTCTGCCTGCATACCTACAGCCTAAGAAATTATATAAAAGTAGTTGCAGAATTCAAGGAATTGTTCTCAATCCCTGAATCTGACATTCCCATATAAGAGCAAAATTCAGTATCAGAGGGGAACTAGACTGGTTAATTTAATGACTTGACTTTAGAGAGCTTTCAGAGAAATGCTCAACAGGATTACAACTGACTATATCCCGAGTCCGTCATGCATGCGTGCACACACCAATGAAGTACAAAAAGTTGGGCATAAGTTTTGTTCAATGGACTGTTTTTGCATTTGAAGTGTATACTTTCAAATAAGCATCCTGCGAATAAAATCAGTCAGTGATAAATTTATAACAGATCAATAAAAACCTAAAGCAGTAATCCTCAAACTTTTTAGCCTTAAAATACTTCCTCAAAAACAAAAACGAAATTAACAAAACTTAGGGATAACAGAGACATTTAAAAAATAGGGTGAATTTATGTGGTGGGTACTGGAGCACAGTTGGAGTGGGAGAGTAGTCCAACAACCCTCTCTTTCTCTTCAAAGCGTAGTTAGAAAAGCATCACACCCAAAGAATTCCAAATGTGTGCAGGAACAGATTAAGACATAGTATGGGAGGTAAATATCGGAGTATTAATTAATGTAAACTAGATATTTCTATCTTATAACATATACCATAAAATGCCTTATTTTATCACACATTTGCCCATTTTCCCTTTATCTATTATTTTTTCACTATCCCAATACATTTTCACTATCCCAATACATTTTTCTCTATCCCAATGTACTATGTTATTGTAATTGTCATCATATTCCCCACATGTATTCCTCAGAAACACTTGTTTGATATGCCCTTATTTACTTGCAACCAATCTGGCCTCAGGAAAGACACACCTCAGTTACTATTTTATGCTTCCCCAAAAGATACACAGTGGTCCTCTTAGCATAGGTGTTCCCATATAAGACGTCCAGAAGAATGCAACATGTTCACGTTTCCTCCTAGGAAAGGAGGAAACCTTAAAAAGGAAGCTAACATGCTAACCTATTATACTCCTGGAGAAGACTGTTAATTGGCTGTGTAAAGTCCAGCATGACATGGGTTCTTCATTAAGTTTATATTCCCTAAGGATGTGTGTGTGTATGCACATACATGTTACACACATATCTATGTGTCATGTACCAGGTAACACAGTATGATCATCTACTACTGTGTCTTTCAAATACTTCAAACACCTCAAATAGAGTAAAGAAGGCTTTTTTTTCAATTAATTATCTAAAATATTAAAAATAATAAAATATAACTGTATGTTCATATAAATATACACATATTGGCATCTATATGTCTATAGAATTAAAACTATATTTACAGGGGCACCTGGGTGGCTCAGTCGGTTAAGGGCTGTAAGGCTCAGGTCATGATCTTAGAGTCCTGCGATTGAGTCCCTGGTGGGGGTTCCCTGCTCAGCGGGGAGTCTGATTCTCCCTCTGCCTACTGCTTCCCCTGCTTGTGCACGCCTCCCCCCAACAAATAAATAAAATCTTAAAACAAAACAAAACACACAAAACTGTATTTACATGTTTCCACCAACTCTGGCCCACCTTGAGAAACGCAATCTTTCACAGCGACCCATAACGTCGGAAAGCTGTCACGCTGAGTTTGCAAAAACCAGACTGAAGAAGCATCCGCCAGGGGCACAGACCTCAGCAAGAACAAAGGCTAGCCCGGGAGCAAGGCGGCTAGCAGTGGGCTCCGGCTGTGCGGCCCCGCAAGCTGCACCATGGTGCCTAGCATGTGCACACCCACATCTGGCGGCGTAGTGCCTTGCGCAGGGGAGCCGGTCTGATTGGTGGCCCTCTCCGCCCCCCCTGCCTTCCTGGGGGAACCTGTGTAACTTATTCCCATCCAGTGTCCAGAGCTGGTGCTCAGCACCACAAGCAGACGCCTGAACACCAAGGGTGGCCAGTATCAAATCAGTCTCAGGTGGCCTGCACCGTCATGTTCAGGGCGAATTCCTACCTGTGTATCAACTCGTCCCTATCAACCAAAGGACCACTCACGGTTCAACACCAGTGACCAGGTCATGCTGGGCCACTGTCCCATCGTGCCTCGAAAACACCAGCAACCACAGCCAAGTGATGGAGGCACGAAGACCAGAGGTAAAGCACCCCGGCACTAGACAATTTCCTGGACAAATTATGAGCTGACCCCCCGCATAAAGGTTTATGTTTCCCTCATGATACTTTCAGTGTAACAACCACAAACACTGGGAAGAAGTGCAGAATTAAGCGGCAAGCTTGCTTTCTTACAATTGGCTTTGTAGCACCTTGAGATGCACTCTTAGAACACAGTGATATTCAGCCTTATAAGTTTTGAGTTGTCCATTACCTGATGCAGATTATTTCATTACTTATTCAAAATTTCAAAGAAGCAACAGAAATAGCCTTTTGCAAATTCAGTTTTCTGAGTAGAGGAATAGTAGTGTGGGAGAAGACGGGATAGGAATCAAAACTTTTTTTTTTTTCTTTTCTTTCTCCCTGCATTTCCTCCTCTCCACTTTAGAGGGAAAGTCAACAACAACAACAACAACAACAACAACAACAAAAAGCCAGTAAATGTATTAAGAGGTTAGCTCAAGTAAATGACTTGTACTGGACTGTTTTTTTCTTTTTCCCTCCCACATAAAGGACAGGAACAAGTTTGTTTCTATTTAGGCAAAAACTGAAAAGCAGCAAATTCTGTGCAGCCGTGATTGTCATAAACATCTAGGTAATAAGTTTTATATTTCCATGTATTATATGTATTGAAAA
This sequence comes from Lutra lutra, assembly GCF_902655055.1. NCBI lineage: Eukaryota > Metazoa > Chordata > Mammalia > Carnivora > Mustelidae > Lutra > Lutra lutra. The sequence goes on from NC_062285.1 coordinate 73,845,900, forward strand.
TAAACAAATTAAAATTAGGTTGATTAGGGGGTGCCTGGGTGGCTCAGTGGGTTAAAGCCTCTGCCTTCGGCTCAGGTCATGATCCCAGGGTTCTGGGATCGAGCCCCACATCAGGCTCTCTGCTCAGCGGAGAGCCTGCTTCCTCCTCTCTCTGCCTACCTCTCTGCCTACTTGTGATCTCTGTCTGTCAAATAAATAAAATCTTTTAAAAAAAGAAAAAATTAGGTTGATTAAACCAAAGTAGTTTATTTGAGCAGAAGTGAAATTACAGAAATGGCAATGACGAAAAATATATTGAACTACGCAGTAAGTTAATTAAATCTTACTAATGTAATTAACTAATAGACCTATTTCCAAACATTGACACTTTATGTACATGATAGGACAAATTTTATGCATACTGAGTACATACTTATTTATAATTCATGTGCATTGATCGAATTATATACCAACATCTCAGGAGCAATATAGTGCAGAAACACAAACATTTATTATATGAAATCAGAGAACCAAGGTTCAAGTCATAATTCTGCCTTGATGCCTTTTATCCTCAATTGTTTCATTTGTAAATGGGGGATGATACCAATACCTATCTTTTAAAAATGACATAGATATTTAATATTATAATATCCATACAAATGCTTTGTAAACTGCAAAATGCAATATATGTGTGAGCAATTATTACAGTCAATAAGGTATTGTTTATAAACTTAGAGAAGTAACTCCAGTGCATATAATCAATCACACAAATTCCTATGTAAAATGACCTCTTTCAATAATACTACTCTTCATACTGGTGATTATATTTTCCTCTTGAGTGAATGATGCTGAAAAGAGCAATAAGATGTTTTCCAGCAGCTGAGTATTTAACCCATAGTCAATTATTTTCGGATTGTTTATGTTGCATACAATGCATATCGTAAGAAAGGAAACAAAAACATTAAGACTCTGAAATGAGCTTGTAAATGTTAAGATTATTTAAGCATTTCATTTATTACACAATTTATATGATGGATAGCATAAGCATACACACACAGAAAGGAAATGGATTTGAAAAGTCAACACTAGGTGGGTCCATAGTAATGAACTGAACATTTTAAATTGAAATGTGAAAAATGTCTCTGTTTAAAATAGATGCATTGCAGCTCAAAAAAGCCAACTGAAATGGAGCAAAGTGAAAAGCTCAATTGTTATTTTTAAAAGGATTACAAAATATTTGTAAATAAGAAATATTAAAATATAACTAAATATGCAAAATACTCAATTATTTTTTTTAATTTGGTGATTTATATCTGCCAAGACAGTTTCTTTTCATAAAATTATACAGACAATATGCAACAGAGAGGAAATAGGAAGATAGTGTATAGTCTATAAGTTATCTAGAATAGTAGTTTCCCAAATAAATGTCTTTATGATTAAAAACAACATATTTTCTTAACTATCCTAATAATTTCACAATTATTTTAAGCCAATAAATATGAGAAAAACTCTGTATTTTATTTCTGCAATAAAACACTATAGGATAAGATATATGTAAAAAATAGTTTCATGCAAAAGAATGAGAAACTGGACTGTTTAAAAAATTTACTTATTATATATAATATATATTTATAATATATTTATAAAATATATGTCTTCATGTGTTATATGTATATCTATATCAATATGGGGGGAGGGGGAGAGGGAGAGAAAGAATCCTCAAGCACGTTCCCCACTGAGCACAGAGCCCCACATGGGCCTTAATCCCAATACCCTGAGATCATTACCTGAGCCAAAATCAAGAGTTGGCTGTTCAACTGAGTGAGCAGCCCGGGCACCCCAAGAAACTGGAAAAACTTTTTAACCAAGTATTAGTAATAAGAAATTAAAATGATTACTTAGCATAAATGACCTTAATTTTTTCCTATCTTTATCCTCTTATTCTCCTAGCTTGGCTATTCCTAGCTAGAAAATTTTTGAAGAATATGAAGTTCATTTTTATGACTGAGAAGATCCCTTTTATATCAAAATATTATAATATATAAACAAGGATAATTGTAGCTTACATTTATTAGGTATTTACTAATACCAAAGCATTGTTACCCTCTTCAACCAGCCCTTTGAGATAGGCATTCTTGTTAGTATCATTCTGATTAGAGTACAAAATCAGAGATACTAAATAATCTGCCAACGATCAAGTCGTAGATGGCAGAACATAGATTCTACATGACTCTCTAATACTAGTTCTTGAATCTTTTTCAGCTAAACTTCCTTAGAATGGTGTCTATGCATGCTGTTACCATTAAACCACCTGACATTCACTTCCCAATGAAATATAGTATGGCTTTCATGCACAAACAGTGCTACAAAAACTACTATTTCTAAGGTTAACAATGACCTCTATATTACTAAATCTAGTGGAAACCTCCATTTTTCTGCAACTTGATCTTGGCCAAGCCTTCCTTTAAACAGTTTCTTCTCTTTATTTCCATTACAGCAGGGTCCTGTTTTTCATCACACTTCTCTGTCTGCTCCTTTTAGGACATTGAGTGTTTGTTGTTCTTCTATATTCAACCTTTGAATGTTAGAGCTGCCTGGTCTGAGCATCAGTTCTAACTATTGTCTCTCTCACAGACCATTTCATTTAACCTTTCTATTTTAATGACATGTATATGTCCAGACCCCACAATATTTTTTCTATCTCAGACCCCTCTTCTTGTATCTCTACTTGGATGTCTTCTAGGCATCTCAAACTCAACATGTCCTTAAAGTAAACTCACCCCCTCATTGTTCTCCACTCTAATTTTTTGGTCATGATAAATGGAGCCAACATCCATCCAACTGTTTGGGCCAACCCTAGGATTCAGGCCCCCAAATCTACTTTGTCTCCAAGTCCTTCTAGTTCTATTTCTTAAATATATGTCTTGAATTATTCAATTGTCTCTAATGCCACTGTCACCAAAACAGTCCAAAGCATTATCACCTGTTATTCCCTCAGTCTGTCTCTACCTAGTTGTTCTCTCCAATCCATATTTTCCCAAATAACGCCAAGATTGATGTTCTTCAAACAAAAATCTTATCATGTTATGTCCCATGCATAAAATTCTTCAGTCTTCACATTTCACATTTAGAATCAAATCCATAACCTTTACTTAATATGTATAATACCTCTTTATTGCTACCAAGCTCTAGTCAAAGCAATTTTATCTGTTATTAGGATACACTAAATCATTTCTGAAATAAGGCTTCTGTCCTCTGCTGTTTTTTTCTGTCTGCAATAATGTTTATCTAAATTTTTATTTGGCTAATGTCTACTTACACTCCATTTCAACTTAAATTCCACTTCTTCAGGGTAAATTTTCCCTACTTCCAAACTAAGGTAGCTTAGTTGCAAACCTAGTTTGCATTGTTGGAGTATCATTTGTTGATTATTCCACTTATTTTCAGGATGAAAAATGATAACTTTACATAGTAAAAAAAAAAAATCAAAATATATTCCACAAAGTAGAACTAGAGTCAGTCGCCATTTGAAAGATGGCTGAGCATGCTTCTGGGCTGCCTTCTTTTGTTTTACTACCAAACTAGCAAACAAACAGTACAAATATTTTGCATATATAAGTGTGAGGACATGCTCCACAGTGACTTTCTAACAAGAAGGAGCTCTGAAGTTCTGGGGTCAGCTGTCTACTCCTCTAGCTAAGTGAGTGATTTGCCAAGTGGGAGAAATCTAGAAGTCTTTCATAGCATAACAGCATGTTAGCATGTACAAGTTCACTCTAACATATTATACTTTTTTGCTGTGTAGTTGATCATAGCAGCATTCTAATTTACATTGTCACATTAATTAATATGGTCAATCCCAAGACCTATCATGGGAACAGAAAAGTACTGATTCCCTTCCTCCTAACAAAGGAGCACCTAATGGACTTTCAGCTTTTTAACAACTTTATTGGATATAATTCACATATGATGCAGTTCACCCATTTAAAGTATACAATTAAGGGGCACCTGGGTGGCTCAGTCAGTTAAGTATCCGACTCTTGACTTCAGCTCAGGTAATTATCTCAGGGTCCTGGGACTGATCCCTGCCTCAGGTTCCATGCTCATTAATTACATTCATAATGTTCTGCAACCATTACTCTTATTTCCAAGAAGTTTTCATCACCCCAAACAGAAACTCTGTAACCATTAAGTAACAACGCCCCATCCTCTCTTCCCTTTCAGCCTCTGGTAATCTCTAATCTACTTTCTGTCTGTATAAACTTGTCTAATATAGATATTTAATGTAAGTGGAACCGTACAGTATCTGTCCCTTTGTGTCTGACTTATTTCACGGTGAATAATGTTTTCAAGGTTCACCCATACTGTGTATACTATGGGTATCCACATTTGCTTATCTATTCACCTGTTGATGAACACCTAGGTTATTTCTGCCTTTTGCCTAGTGCAAGTAGCGATGCAATGAACACTGATGTACAAATATGTATTCGAGTCTTGGTTTTCAGTTCCTTTGGCCACATAACACTGAGTAGAATTGCTGGATCATATGGTCATTCTGTTTAGCTTTTTGAGAAACCACAAATTGTTTTCCATAGCATTCCTACCAGCAATGTAAAAGGCTTCCAATTTCTCCACAGTCTTCCCAATACTTGTTATTTTCTGCTTTTGTTTGTTTGCATGTTTTGTTTTTTATTATAGCCATCCTAGCAGGTGTCAGCTGATTCATTTTTCTGGTGAGCCTTTTTAGTAATTCTCATATTTTGGGGAGAGAACTAGAATCTACTAAATCCCTTACCCATCCCAAGTCTGTTAATTATTTCGACAACTTCCATTTTGGGGAAGGGGAAAAATCAACATAGATTGAGAGCTACTAAGTGTTAAACACTGTGCCAGCACATTTATACACTATATTATATATTCCTCAAAGTAGATAATAATAGTTTTATTTTCTCATTTTATAGATGAAAAACTGAGGCTCTAAAAGAACCATATTTGCAAAAAGAACAGAATAAATACTTCTCAAAATTTTATTATAGTTATTCATCTCTATGTTCAATAAATATGTATTAGGCACTTAATGAAATCTCTAATATAGGGTAATGCAGACTACAAAACTAAAAAGCTAAGACACTAAACATGGCCTGGAAAAATTCCTAATTTTTTTTTTCTTTCTTCTTTTTGGTTTGCGTGTTTTTGCTGTAGTTGTTGACATTAACATTGCTTATCTTAGGGACTTGAAAAAAATTCTACACTCTCTTTCCAAGTTAAAAGAAAAAGCAAATCACCTAAATATGATCTAATACTAAAAGATGAAGGGATTATTGAGGGAGAATAATCATCATAGATAAATTCACAACCAGTCAATATTCTTTCTTTTCAAACTCTAGATTATGATCTTCCTGTTAAAAAAAATCATGTCCATGATTAGTTGTCTGAAACCACTGGGCAAGAATGATAGGAAGATAGTATAGAAAGTGAAGGAATCATTTTGCAAGAAAATGAAAGAGAAAAGTAATATGTGGAATCATAATTTTTCAATGAAAAGATTGATGCAGAAAAGGAAAAACAAATGATTAAGGATTAGGTTTCAGTGTTATGAAAATAAAGGAAAACTCTACAAAAGAAAAAATTAGAATTAGAATAAATTAATAAAAAATTTGAAATGTGTTAGGAGAAAAGACAGTATTAAAGAAGAAAATTATCTAGATATGTTTGGGAAAATATCTACAAAAGCAGGCCAACAACAAGAAGCTAAAATATCAATCTAAAAGTAAATCTCTTCTAATTGAAAGTAAGGTAAAATAAATCACTTCTCTTTCACTACACATCTGCTTGTATTAAATGTCAGTTATAAAAATAAAAGAATTAATTTCCATTAGTCTTTTTTATTTCTATGTAGATATTCTAAACCCCTAAGCATTAGAAATAGGCATATAAAAATAGAAAATGTTCAAATATATTGAAATAAAAGTAGATTTGCAAAAATTTTAAAATGTTACATAAATAGCCAGTGTTAAGAGCGCCATCTAAAACTTTATTGGTTTCTCATCTTATCGACAATTCAGTACAATAACATTAGAGCCAAACCAGACTATAATTCTTAAGGTGAATCTGATGTACTTATATAAAAAAATATATAAAACCAAGGAAGGATTAAGTATAAAACATGAAAGACCAAATAACCAAATTCATTGATTAGGGTCCAATTTATTCTCTGTGTACCCAGTTCTAACATTTTTTGGTTTTGGTCATTTATGTTGGTTAATTGGTTAGTTGTTTTGAAGTGTGGTTTGTTTTGTCTTTATTATAGTCCTTAGTGCCCTGCTATAAATCATCTGTTTGAAGCTTTGGAATGTGATGCGTTTCTTTCTAGTGGGACAGTGTGATGTCACAACTAAGACCATGGACTTTAGAGACAAACTGTCTAGGTTCATATCCAGTCTCTGCTGCTCATTAACTACTCTCTATGCCTCAGTTTTCCCATCTGTTAAGCAAGGCTGGTAATAATATCTATCTGGTAGGGTTATGGTGAGGATAAAAATCAATGAATATGCATAATGGAGTACTTTTCTCATAATATGCATTACTCAAGTTTTGCTATTAAGACCGGAAAGGAATTCAAACATTTTATACTATGAGACTTGTGTTTAATCCACCATGTTTTTTGACCTAACGAAGGTTATCCTTCTGAGCTTACTTGTAAGCAAATTACTATGGGTGAATTAGAATTAGCATATTCTTTCCAGTTATAGACAGCAGCCTCAAATATAGTTAATATAACTCATTTTAACTATTAAGCATAGCAATAAGTTAAAAAAACTATATTTTTACATATGATGCAAATTTATAAATTTGAAGAACAAACCATTTTTTTTTATTCAGCCGTTATTTATTGACTCTCTTGAAACAGCTGACTTTAAAATAAATGTGAAATAATTTAAATTCCGTCAGAGTATGGAACTTCGTGAAATCTTCGGATAGGCATAAAATACTTTTCTCTGAACTGATTAAAGAAAAAAAAAGTTGTGTCTGAAATTAAATAAACTTAAAGCCCATTTTGTCAGAATTGCTAAGAAACTGACACCAGACAGTCTGACCAAATCTTGAGGAAAAGGTTGAACAGTCTCTCCAAAAACTATTAGTCTCTTACAGAATATGTCTTCATTTCTATTAGGTGAACAGTATATATATATGTATATATATATACACACACACATTTTAATTTTCAAAAAGGAAGTGGAAGAAGGCATGAAAGAGAAAAAAGGGAGAGAAGTAAAAGTTAGAAGAACCTAAGAAACAAATTTAGGGTTTGGCCTAATATTAATCATTTTACTGAAAAGCAGATGAACATAAGATTTATTAAGCCTAGTTATTATATGAGGCTAAGTAGATTTGAATAATGAAAGGAATATTACTTAGGAGGTGATTTGGAAGTCCATTAGACATTCATTTGAAGGCAGACATAGAGATGTCACAAAAGTGGGTAAACTGTCCTTCATTATAATAATACATTGAGTCTCTTTTATATGGCTGGGGTGTATGACAAAGAACATTAAACCCACTGATAAGACCCGATATTCACTGTCAGCTCACCATTTGTTTAAAAAAAACAAGACAGAATATCAGCTTTTATAAAAATCTCTTGGTTTAGAAGTAGAGGAATAAAATAAGCTGTGAAAAGCAAATACAGGAGACAAAGATGGGAAAAGAGGAAAGGAAATAGAAGAAAGAGGATTCAGATTCTGTAAGGTGGGCCTTTTTACCAAATATACTTGTATTAACGATGCTCGTGACTGAGTTTTGTATGTAACCTCATTACCTTCTGTGAAATATCATTAAGTTCATATTTGGATAAAAATTATTTGAGGAAGAGAAATAGGGACAATAGCAAGGAGATAAGATTTGTAGAAAGACAATCTCATCTATAACTTCATGTGAATTTAGTCAAGATCAATTTCTTCCAACTTTCCTTTGAGGTCCTCAGCACAATACAGAGAGGCTCAGAGGGAAGTCGTAAGGGATGATTTTTGAGTTTGGAACAAGGTACAAAGTGATGCTCTGCTATTCTATCACTACCCAGATCCCAACTCCCAAAAAAGTACAACCAGTGACACTGATGTTTGAGGAAAGAGAAAAGTGGTATAATATAGGGGCACCTGGGTATCTTCCCTCTGGCTCTATCATAGCTCAGGCCATGATCTCAGAGCCATGGGACAGAGCTCCACATTGGGCTTTGTGCTCAGTGGGGAGTCTGCTTGAAATTCTCTCTCCCTCTTCCTCTGCCCCCCACTGTATTCTCTCACTCTCTCCCCGCCCTTTCCCTGTCATACAATCAATCAATCAATAAGTCTTTAGAAAAGGAAACAGAAAAGTGGTGTAATAGAAGAAGGTGAGGGTACAAAAAGAGAGGCTGACAGTGTTGAGGACAAAATTATCTTCTTATTTTATCTATGCTACCCCTTCAAACTAAAAAAAGGAAAAGAAACAAATGCTTTCCTTGTCCCTCTTAAACTACAAGTACCCTTGACTACCAGCTCTAAACCTGTTTGACCTGTAGCCCAGATACTAATTTATGGATTAAATAAGCTTTTGTGGTTTGGCTGGCTACCCAAAAAAATTTATAATTTTATTTCTGTAGGAAAATGTGTTGTAAATTCCAAGTTCCAAACAAACTATTTGAAACAACCTGTTCACAAGTTTGGGACAGCTTGCACGCTGTGTGTTTTGGATTTACAAAGTTAAATGACACCTTACTGGTTAAAAACGTATTATGACATGTGAATCATACAACTATTATTAATCTTCAATAAATTCTGCTGGAGTAAGTATCCTAAGGTGTGCTAACTTAATTTAAACCTCTGTAAAATGTAGCTGGTAAATTTCCAAGAACAGATTGACTCACGATATTTTCAATGTCCAAAAATTTGTCTTTTAGTCATAAAGTAAAGAAAACCATGTTGCATATTTCAACACTTATGTCTTCAATCTAAAATAAAATGAAGTCCAAATGTAGCCAATATCAAAAATGAACCAATCAAGAATATCAAAGTTTAAAACTGTTTCCTTTGATTTATTTTTAATATAGAAAACAAAACTTTGGAATTAATAATAGAAAGCACATACAGTTCTAATTATACACAAAAACTAAAATATAAGAGTGTAGATATTCCCAAAATACTATCACCTGTTATTGCTATACATCATTTTTTCTGAGTTATTCAATATTCTTTGCAACCACTATCCAATTCACGATATATGAAATTATATAAATTATAGAAATAATGTGAAATACTTGCTTTCAATCTAAATAATAAAGAATTTATTGCCTGTGTTATAAACCAACCTTGATTTCCAAGCCAATGAGAACATTTGGTTTTTCTCACTCTGGGTTCCATACCTAGCTTTAAATTATGTTGCTCATTTATTTGAGATTTAAGACTTGTCAACATTAACAGAAACTTACTCAAATGATTTTTACATCCCCATACAAGACTTAAATAAAATTCTTCATCCATTCTCCTAAATGTTTTATCATCTTTAGACCCTACACATAAGAAATTTAATTATTTAGGTAACTTATGCTATCATGTCTTTTCCTTCCTCTTTTAAGTTTTTAGATCTATGTTTTCCTTTGTTCTTTTACTCATTGCCTTTCTAAATTTAATTGGTATCATTAAATGACAATGTTTAAACTGTATCAATTAAAGCAATATCTACTTAATGGATACATTTTAAACAATATAATTTATATTATCATATAATTTTTACTATGAAAGTTCATCATTCAAAATCATATTCTCTTTTTTTTCAGATTTTATTTATTTATTTATTTGAGAAAGAGAGAGACAAGAGCATGCACATGAGCAGGGGGAGGAGGCAGAGGGAGAGAGAGAAGCAGACTCCCTGCTGAGCAGCAGCCTGATTTGGGGCTTAATCCCAGATCCTCCCCTCCCCACTAGACCATGATCTGAGCCCAAGGCAGATGCTCAACCAGCTGAGCCACCCAGGCGCCCCTCATTCACATTCTTTTTGTCACATTTTTAGGACCATGATAGTTTACTTTAAAAATAATAATTAGCACAGTATTGTTTTTAACTGTATATGTAGAAGTATTACTGACCTCATGAAAAAGAAAGTGTGATATCTTTTTTTTTTTTGAAGGGGAATCGTTCAAGCTTCAGTATCTAATAAATTCTCTTTTATTTACTTTCTTATTTCCTTCCCTTCTTATGATTATACGTAGCTGCTACTGTTACCTGTCTTTCATATATTCCTTTTCCTAAGATCCCTTTTTATTTTACTGAATCCCGTTAAATAATCTTTTAGTATAGGGTGAGTGAATAGAATAGTAAACTAGACTATTGCATGATTGAAAGTGTCTCTTGCATAATATAAGAAACAGTTAAATACCTCTTTTTTGCTCCTAACTTTGAAGACATTACTTAATTTTCCTTGAGTATTCACTGCTGTGATGAAATTTGAATATAAGTAATATTCTCATTCCTTCAAATGTAATATTTCTCCATATATACGCTTTCAATCTGTATGATATATATAACCTGTACTTTATATGTAACATATATGAGATATAACTTAACATGTACTTGTGTGTGTGTGTGTAATTTGAGAAGGTGGATGATTTCCAAAATCTGAACAGAACAAACAAGAAGGGATCAGGAGGGAGACAAACCATAGGAGAATCTTAATCTCAGAAAACAAACTGAGGGTTGCCAGGGGGAGGGTAGGGAGAGGGTGGTTGGGTTATGGATATTGGGGAGGGTATGTGCTATGGTGAGTGCTGTGAAGTGTGTAAACCTGGTGACTCACAGACCTGTAACCTTGGGGCTAATAATACATTATATGTTAATAAAAACTAACTAACTAACTAAATAAATAAATAAGCACATGATAAGATGTGAAAATATCTTCAATATGCCATATTTATGAAATGACTACCACCATCAGTATTGGGAGGTAACATCAACAAAGAATCCTAGACCATATTTGGGAAAATGTTTAAAAAATACTTTTTCTTTAAAAAATTTCCATTTTGTGGTTGTCTTATTCCTACCATATCTAAAAAATGTGCCAATATGTCAAAAGGGCAACATTTCCGGTCTATTCCTATTCACCATTTCAGACATAAAAAGGAAACTCGTCTTCTTCCCACCCCACACCATTGCCGTGCTATATCTGCTTTTTATCCTCACCTCTTCCCAGGGAATGACATAATTCCTGAACTACCTCTTGGGACCAAGGGTAAACACTGACAGCAACAAGGTCTTCCTTGGGAGGTTAGGCCACAGAAGACATTAGTAAACCCTGGCAGTGGCTTGGGCTGTTTGGGAAGGAATTCTTGGTTCTGTGTCCTTGAAGTATGGGATAGAAGGGCAGGAGATGGGGTCTTGGATATCTGTGTGGGCCTATCCTGGCCCCTCATATCTTCTCCTTGTGAGAAGTGTCATGGCCAGAACAGGGCTGATGTGGGTCCCTCTAAATGCCCTGGTAATTCACATCTGAAGCTAGTACAGGCTGTTTTAAGAATTTTAAATTAACACTTTAATTTAACACTTTAATTTAATTTTAAATTAACACTTTAAATTAACACTTTTGTTTAAATTAACACTTCAAAATTTTTTCTATAAGGTAGGGGTCCTCAGCTGTAGCCAGGATCAATGATTAGATATCCAAGTCTAATTCCATTACTGACACACCTCCCCTTAGAGGTCTGCCTAAAGTCTTAAGGGAGGACATAGCCCTCTCTTTAAGGACTTCTTGAACAGCTCCTCCCTCCCCATAGCCCTTGTTTAGAGAATTCATAATCTTTCCATCCTGGGAAACTCATAATTTCAGTGAAATGAAAAAGAGAAAAAAAAAAAGAGACCTTTTCCTTTCACTGAAATTCAAGAATATTGGGTTATTATGGTAGTGATATAGTGGTAGTGGTAGTAGTTATTAGAATTTAGTTTATATAATAATCATGAGACCAATATTAGCATCCAAACTTTTTTAAAATGTGGATCATGGACACTCTAAGATGTGTTAGGTAAACGATCAAAAATAGATTTGGGTTTTATTTATTGGACTGGATGCTCTTCAACTGTGTTTCCTAATTTGTAATGCCAAAATTCTAGTCAACATACACCATTAATCAGGAAGTTTCTCGACAGTAACGAACTATTCTTTGGTTATCACCACAATATATTACTTTCTGTGTACAGTTTATTCACACACACACACACACATTTCTGAGCAGCTTGGATTTAGTTCGTTTTTTATTTTTTTAAAAACTAACTGAATGTAGCCTATAAAAAATTACTTCTGAGTGAAGAATCCTGAAAATATAGGATAAGTTTTGTTTGCCTGTTTTCGTTTTGTTTGTTTTCCAAGAAGAAAGTTCTTAGGTATATTTCTTCAAGAGACTCAGTAATGTTGTCAAACTGGTGCTCATTTTTCTGATTCTCATTTAATATCCAATATTTATTCTTGACAGTCTGTAAATACAATTCCTGTTTTCTACTACTGTCCTCAACAATTACTAAAGAAATTAACTAGAGTTCCTTATATACTTATATGTGAAAATATCGCCTGTGTCACTGGAATATTTACGGCCATTCTATTGTAATATATAATATTGATTTAATAATTTAAGCAGTCCTATGGTATACTACTTCAAAGGCAGAGACCATACCATTTTCTATATGTGATCACATCCAGAAAATTTAATGAAGCATGATTGTTGGAGATATGTACATAGAATGATCTCCCTGAGAAGGAAGTGAATACTAAAGAACACTTTGAGCTTGAACTCTAATTCTAAGACTTGGGTAATGTATTTGGGAAAAGTTTTCCTAATGAATATAACCATAAACTGCCTACTTTCCATAAAAACCCATTTTTATGATTTACAGAACAATGCATCGCCCTACCTCACAATTTTTACCCTCAGGCTAGGAGAGATGCCACATCCACAACTGAAGTAGGGAAGAAATGATATGCTTCCAACATTCAAGTGGGTATAACTTTCCCACTTCCTTTATATGTATAGTACTGAGAACTGGACAATGCAGGTGGAGAATCATTGCTGTTTTTATTTCACAAGCTTATGATTCTCCCAAATTCAGAAACTTGTATGAATGCATTTACAGCCCCTCAGTGATCATCCATTCTCAATAATGGATGAATTCCTGAATAACCAGGAATGCCTCATGGTGTATAGCTGATGGTGATCATGGTTTGGTGACTGAGAGTCATGGTACCAGTCACTGATGTTGGAGTTTTTATGTTACCTACTCTACTCCTTAAAGGAACACCACCCAGTGGAAATATATGTGTGAATCACATGTATAATTTCAAGTTTTCAAAGAAGCCACACTCAAAAAAATAAAAGAAAAAGGTAAAAATAATTTTAATAATTCATTTAACCCAATATATCCAAGATATAATGAACTCAACATGTAATTTTTATTTAAAAGTAATTTATTTGAAATTCATATTTCTTTACTAAGCTTTTGAACCTAGTGCATATTTAGCATATCTCAATTTGGACTAGCCACACCTCAAGTACTCAGTAGCCACAGCCACTGTCTACTCTGTGGAACAGGGCAGCAGATCCATCATTTTGTGCTTTTGCCAGCCCTTTTCAGGTTCTTGCAAACCACCAACACACCATGATCAAGAACCTGAGTTGATCCTGGAGAGCAAGCAACAGAAAATACTCAGGTTTACCAATCACTGGGATCTGGAGTTCATTGTGTTGAACTCAGTGGCGAGAGCCAAGATCCTAAGGGAAGCCTTGAGCCTTTATGTTTAGAAATGGGCAGACAGCAACCTCCTTCCAACTGACTATCAGTGATGGGGATCAGAATAGACTATGTGGTGCTTCTGGGATTTGTAAACATCTCTGCTTCCCTCAGTGTCCAATCTCTATTCGGTACCTTCAAAGCTCAAGTCATGCTTGGCGATCAGAAGTTGAGTTTCACCAAAGCATCGTGAAATGGTAGCACAATGCAATTCTAGGATAATGTGAATAATCATGGGATCAGAAGACTGCTCACTGAAATTTATGTCTCTTATCTGAGGTCACCTGAGTGGTTATTCCAGAAAAGAGAATCAGTTTTCCTCATCTATAAAACTAGGAAATGGGCTAGATGAGCAGCATAGTTCCTTCCTATGCTGAAATTCTGTGCCTACCATATAAACTAAGTAAATATCATAAAAGAATAAATCTAAAATCATTTACTGAAGGCACTCAAGCCTTATTAACATAGAATTATAAGTTTATTCTAAATCTATGAAAAGCTAAATTTATGAAATATTATTATAGAAAAGAGGTTCTCATTTTTTTTTTTTAACAGAAAATGAGATATCTGCAGTATAGATGGTGATCGAACAGAATTTACAAGCTAGGCTTTCCTTTAATTTGTCCTAATCTATTATTTGCCACATTATTTCATGAGGAGCAAGAGAAGTTATTTTTAAAGATCAAGTATACATTAGTGTCCTTTAAACATATTTTAAGACACAATGAATTGGGATAAAAGTTAAACAAAATTAAAAGGTAAGATAAAACTCAGTGTGTAGCTTGGGAAATCAGAATCCTCAAGAATGATTTGAGGCAGTGCCAGAACCAGTATAATTTCTAAATTATTTTTAAGCCCCATGACTATAGATTCAGAATATTTTTTTTCAAGGTTTTTCTTTTTATTTAATACATTCTAATCAAATAGTAACAGCAGTAAATAAACACTTTGAAAAAAAAAACAGGCAGGTATCCCCCTATATCTGGAAGAGAATTAAGTCAAAATATTCTACATGGTAGAAGGGAGACAACCGCTGATGTCCATGGTTAGACAATTCAAGGACAACTTGAAAATTTCTACAGCCATTTCCAAAAAGTCAATGGCAACAGGTGGGGGACACAGCTACTTGAAAGGATCAAATGTCCGTATCTACATGGTTTTGTTTTCAGGGATTGAGTTGCACCTGTAGAGCACGACATTCTTGTCTTTAGCCTTAAAGGAAAAGACCAAGTCTTTTCCATGTGCACCAGTTGGAAATAGTTCTGAGATAAGGCTCCCTTAAAACAGATTATACTACAGTACTCATTCACATGAGAGAGTTCATACATGTAGTAAGAAGTCAAATACAGGATTTCATGGTCATTTTTTTGGTTGATTCGGTTAATTGCATAAAATGAAGGATAAATACTCACAAGCATATCTGTTTAACAAAACTCCTAGGTACATCAAGAACGTAAAAAGAGAAAATGGCCTAATGGAGACTCTGACCACCGGGCATCTAAAATTGAAGCTAAGCCTGTGTCAGCTGGGGTTCCTTCCACTGCTTCCTTCCATCCTCCTGCATCCCCTTCTCTCCTTGCTACCGGGGAATGGACCTTTGACCTACTAGAGAGGAACCTCAGAAAGGTGAAGTCTTCCGAGAAAACGTTCCTTTCAACCTTTACTCCGGAATTGGATTCTAATGGAAAAGGATTAACGGGTGGGTCTTGGTCAGCCTTTACAAAGGTCAGCATCACTCCCGTGAAAATCTCTGGAGGAACTTTAAAAACCTAGCTACCTCCGCACCCATTTAAATTAGATGGACTTCAGCTGTTTTGAGAATCCCGAGGAGTTATCCAGAGCACTCAAGTTTTGGTTCTCTTTGACATAGCTGCATTCGGAGAGACTCTAGACGAGGCAAGGT
Source organism: Lutra lutra (assembly GCF_902655055.1). Classification (NCBI taxonomy): domain Eukaryota; kingdom Metazoa; phylum Chordata; class Mammalia; order Carnivora; family Mustelidae; genus Lutra; species Lutra lutra. Next base: position 73,861,584 of record NC_062285.1, read on the forward strand.
TAGAAAGACAGAAACACTTATACCTGGAATTTATACTCTTCCAAGTAATCTTTTAGTCTCGTTGGTAAAGGCAGTCCCCAGATGGTACCGGTACATTTGTTAATGGTGAGTCTACAGAGATGTTGGAGCGGCCGCACGGCTGTGTAGAGCGGTTTGGTCAGGTAAAGGTGGACGGTGCCGTTCCGGGGAGCTTCCGGGCCCGTCCGCTTATCCTTGCACATCTGAACATAGTAGTCAATCAGATGAACCACACTGTCAAATTGTTTAAGCTTGGACTTGACACATATGATAGAGTCCAATCTGAATTTCCCATCTTGGTATTCAATTCGCAGATTAGTTGGTCCAGCTGATGTCTTAACAGATATTGTTAGTAGGTAGTCTGAATGCGAGCTATCTCTAATCAAGAAAGTTCCTTCGGGTGCCTCTTTTAATTTCTCTTTGGCTTCATTAACAGTCATACTTCCCCAGTACCAACCTGTTTGACTGAGCTCCTGTAGGGCCTTCGCCAAACGCGCCGCCTCGGGGGACGGCTCCTCCACGGATCCTGCGGTCCCCCACAGACGTTTAACTCTTGCCATGTCTCGCCGCCTCCACAGCGGTTCGCGGGCCTTGGGTTTCCCCTGAAGCATGAGCCTCCGCGCCCGCCGCTACCGGCGCTGCGCGGGCCGCGAACAGTGCGCCCGGGAGCCCCGCACGCACCGCCTCAGGATCCCCTGCGCCCGCAGCTGGGGTGCCGGAGGAGCTCGGCCGGGGGGCTGGCGGCAGGCAAACTCTGGGTGACCGCGCCTGCGGGGTACTTTGCCATCCGTCCACTGGGACCTGGGGAGGAAGAACCCCAAGCACCCCAATCCCCTCCTCCTCCACCATTTCGGATACCCCGCAGACACTGACTTTCAAGAAGGACGCTTGCCCCCTCTGACCCCATCGCGGGTGGCCACCTGTCTTTGCCGCGGAGATTCAGAATATTTTTTAAAGAACAACCTCACCTCCTTTGATTTCTCTCAATAATCCTTTTCTCTCTGTGTCTTTAATGTAGTCATTGGTTCAGTTATTTAGTAACTATTTACTAAAACCCTCTTATACCTATTAGCAAGTACTGTGATAAGCATCAGAAAGATGACAATGTACAAGATACAATTCCTGCCTTAAAGAAGCTTCCAGAAATTGAGGGAGAGATACTGTGAAGAGACAATTTCAACATGCTATGGTAAGTGCTAACATAGGAGTAAGTTCGCATTACAGGCACCTTCAAGGTGTACAAAGTAGCGTAGAAGAAACAGTTTGCTCAGCCTTGGATGAGTCTGGGAAAGCTTTTTAGGGAAGACTTCAAAACTGAAGCTGACTCAGAAACCCACCAAGGGGTGGAAGCAGGGGCTGTCTGAAAGAGGTCAGGCATATTTCCTACAAAGGAACAGTGTGTTCCCAATCCCAGAAGAAAGAATGCAGCGCATTTTGGGGAAGAGCAGAGTGCCCAGATCACCAGTTAGAGCAAAGTACTGAGGACAGAGTGGAGATGTGTCATCCTGGATCTCACCATCAATGTCTGATACCGGAGATGATCGGTAGAAATTATTTGAATGAGTGAATAAGGGAAAATGCCAAAATAAGAGGAAATTTCAAATTATACACATTTTCATCCTGCAAACTTACCTCTTTCAATAATTAGCACTCTCTGCTTAAATTGGATTTTGCAGTGCATCTAGCAAATTGAAGGCTGAAAATACTGCTTAGCAAATATTGGGTAGGCATTTGATATAAGGACAGATAAGAACAATTGTAATTAGTACACCAGTTGTTTCTTTGTAAGTATGTGTTTTTAAAGTATTTTAAAATCATTCATTTTCTCAAGTATTATAAGCACCCCCTCTGCAAGCTCAAATACAAACTTCATTTGCATCATTTTTATTTGTTAAAGGGAGAAACTGCTGCCTAGCATTTATAAAACAGCTATATATTCTAAATTGGTGGGATCAAGATGATTAGTTTTTTAATGTATTTTTATTATTATACATTTCCTTCTTTAAACCAGTAAGTTGACATCCATACTAACAGCATGTAACTTAAACTTTGTAATTAAATTACATTGTCCAGGTTTGTCCATGATATCTCACCGTATGTGACCCAAGAAGTCTGCACAATGAACAAACAGAACTTGAAGAAATTAAAATGCTATTGTTCAGTGAAAAGCCCTCATAGATACACATAGAAACAATTCACTCCCCTTCCTTGAAATGCCCCCTTTTATTTTTTGTTTCTGAGAAGAAAAGCAAAAGAAAACTGTATTAATTTCCTGTGGCTGTTTTAACAAATTACCACAAGCTTAGTGGCTTAAAACAACACAAACTTATTTTTTTATAGTTTTGGGGGTCAGAAGTCCAAAAGGGATCTTCACTGGGCTAAAATCAAGATGTTGGCAAGGCAACACCCCTTTCTGGAGGACTTTGGGGAAAATTCATTTTCTTATCTTTTCTAACTCCTTGAGACTGCCTACAATACTTGTCTTATGATCCCCTTCCAAGTTCAAAGTCTGCAAAATGAGTCTTTCTCAGTATACTATCTCTCTGTCTCCTTCTTCTCCATCTGAAGGGCCTTGTGATTACACTGGGCTCTTCTGGATAATCCAGGATGATCTCCCCATTTTAACTGATTTGCAATCTCAATTTCATCTGCAACTTTAATTCCCCCTTGCTCTGTAATGTAACATATTTACAGGTTGCAGGTATTAAGATGTGGGTATCTTGGGGGCCTTTACTCTACCTCCCAAAGAAACTATCAGACTAAAAACATTGATCCATTTTTAATCTACCTTATATATTAACTGCATTTTATTTTTGTCCAGTAAGACTTGATTGGAACATGATGCTAGGCTTTCATGTAATCTCAAAGAAGACATAAGACAAAATTCCTGTCCTCATGAAGTTTGCAGACAGAAATCATAAATATACAGGTACAAAGTAGAAATCGTGTGGGACAAGGATCTTTCATCACTTTAAGTTAACCACAGTTAATGTGAAAATGTAACAATAATAACAATTATATTTCATTATATGACATAATATACTATTAGAAAAAGACCAAAATATGTCTTTCATCAATTGGATGATTCATCACTCCATAGAGAAAGTGAAAAAATTTGGTCAGTCAACTGACTGAGCTACATGATGCTAAACAGCTAATTTAAAGGATCTTTTATTTCATCAATATAATTTTTTCTCCACTCAAGTGACAGACTATTGTAGAATCAACTAGAGGTGGTACCAAATTTTCAAAGTTACCTATGGATCCCTCCTTTTAATGTTCTAGGGAGAAAACAAAAAAAAAAACAGTTTGGAGATCAAAGCCCTCACCTAATTTCCTTCAGAGGTATGTATTTCAGACTTTATCAAGTTAGCTAATCTTTTTCTTCATACTCCATTTTCTTCCAGAAAAAAAAGTTTAAAATTCTATTTCAAATTTCTCTTCTGAGTGTGCTAATCAAAGATTCAATTTTTTTAAAAAAATCACTCTTAACTCTTTGTTAGAAAAAAAAAGGATTATTTATATTCTTCTCTCAACTATAAAATGTTGTAGAGTTCAGTTAATGAACAGATTTTACTTTCTATCACAGTTAATGATGCTAATTTCAGGGGTTGGCTTAACATACAGTTGAGTGCCTACTAAGTGTTAGTGCTATTCTAGAAGGTGTGGATATACTAGAAAATAAGAAGAACAAGGGGAGACCAAAAACCTATTAAATAAGCCAGAAAAAATAATCAAATGGTGATAAGTGCTATGCAGAAAATTAAAATAAATGTGATCTTGAGTGACTGGGTGTCCAGACTGTGTAATCAGAGATGGCCTCTCTCAAAATAAGATATTTAAGTTGATATCTGAATAACAAGGAGAAACCAATCATGCAGAAATTGGTAGAAGTACATGCCAGTCATCCAGTGGGACCACTAATGGAAGTAAGCATGAGTTCAAGCTTGATGTATTTCATGTACAGAAGACCAGTAGAGCTGTAACATAGTAGGCCAGCAGGCTAGAAGGAAAGTAGTACAAAGTAGTCTTAGAGAGACAGCCACAACCAAAATCACAGAGAATTCTGAAAGTCATGGTAAAATAAATGATGGGAATTAATTGAAATATTTAAAGCAAGAAGAGGGTATTATTTGATACACATTATAAAAAGACCTTTCTGCCTGCTATGTGACAGGGCAATTAATTGTAAGGGAGAAAAGTGGAAGTAGAAGAGCAAACAGGATTTTATTATAATAATCTAAGTGAAAGATGATGTGATTTGGTGAAAATAATGTAACAAGAATGAAGAAAAGTGACTGACTATGTGTTATCTTTGGGGAGGTAGTACAAAGAATTTGGTAACTGGATGGGAAAGACAGAAGATAAAAATCAATACCTGACATGCTTTTGCATTGAGAAAGTGGCTAGAAGATTGTGCAATTTATAGTGATAGAGAAGACAAACAGAGAAGCAGGTTGTGGGGCAAATGAAGAGTTCTATTTTTGCCTGTGTTTGAGATTGTTACTAGGCATCTGGGTAGAAATGCACACTGTATAAATCTGTAAATTTGAGGGAGAAAGCTGGATTAGCGATAAAAATTTGAGTCATCATACTATTAATGAGTTTTGGTATACAAGACTGTATGAAGATATTTAGGGAGAATAAATAGGGAAAGAAGAGAGCTTGGGCATACACAAGGAAACCCCAACATTTATATTTTAAGTAGAGTAGAAAGAGTCAGCAAAGACTGGAGTCCACCAGTGCTGGCAAAAGTTTAGGACAATATAGTGTGGGGACTGGAGGAAATTAATGTCTATTGCATTCAATATTTTGGATTAACTTCTTTGGATCATGGAAAATATATGTCTCTAAGGTCAAGCAAAAGGATTTGAAGAGTGATGTGGGAGGTAGAAGAAGGGAAAAAAAAAAACACAGATTGGCAAGCACTAATAAAATAATTACATGATTTCCTTCAGAAGTGCTTAACAGGTAGAGAAACAGAGAAGCTTGTCTAAACCAGAGTGGATGTAGTAAAAAAGCAAAGTGGACTTTGAAGGCTCTCAGAAGAGTAGGAGAAGTGATATAAAATGGGTCTGAAATCAACAGAGAATTAAGTGAAGTTGGAGGAACTCATGGGTTAAGAGACAAGGATAGACTCAAAGGATTGAAATTTTATGACTGAAATACACGTCCTGTTGAAACAAGAAAGTTAAAGCTTCCTTTATGTTACACCAGAGGAAGTCATTCATTTTAAATTCCTAGAACTGTGCTCACATAGAATAAAATGTGGATAGTGTTTCCTGGAGTCATCCTATGTGGCCTCATTGGAGGAATAGAAGATTGCAGTTAGAGTCTTGAAAAAGAAGTTATGATTTCAGATATGGGACATTATTGATGCTGATAGAGAAGAGGGTTTGGTCATGTAACTAAGTGTCAGAATTAAGTGTAGGGTATTGAAAGGACAGTTCATGAACACTAAAGCCATCTAAAAAAGGGGCATGAAATCTGTCACCACAGATGACATGAAAAAATCAGAAATGCTTAAAGTTAGAGAAGACCTTGAAATACAAAGAGAAAACTTATTTAAGCAAACATTGATTAGATTTGAAAACATATGAAAAGATAGTATCATTATTAACCATAATATACTTCAAGAAGGGAAAAAAAAAGAGAAGAAAAATGATGAGAGAGAATTGGAGAATGAGGGGGAATATGGACTAAAAAGAAAGGGAGATAGGTTTTGACAAATTAGGACCAAAAGACTGCTACAGATTATAGCATCTGTTCCCCTTAAATGCATTATTCTCTTAAATGGTCTGTCTTGTTCCTGTCTGGTCCATATTCACAAAGCTTCACTAGAAAGCCTTTTAAAATGCAAAATGGATCACAGCACTCACCTTCAGTAGTTTCCCATTATCAACAGAATATTGTCCAAGCTCCTTAGTGTGGCAATCAAGGACCCTGATGATCTGATCACTGCCTATTCTATAAGACACATCTCCCACTACCTTGTCCATCATTCCCTTTCAATATGATCACTCTTCCTTCCATGGAAACACCATGTTGCTTCTCACATTTGTGCCATGCTCAGTCTACTTCTTTTAACTGTGTTGTACCTTGAGAACTGCATCACATTCTCTGTGAAACCGTCCGTAGTTCTCTACCTGTTCCATTCATCCATTCCCTGATCTCTCTATACCAAGGAAGAGCCGTCACCTTATCTCTTCCTACTCTGTATTACCCTTCTGTACCTTCTACTGCTTCTATTATTCCATCTATTCACTTGTATTATTTGTTAACAAAGGTCTCTAAGCTTCTTTAGGGCACAGATATTGTTTCTTTAGAACTTAGCAAAGTGCCTAGAAAATAATAGGTGCTCAGTGGTGTTTGCTGAATAGATGTTACCTACTATAAGTCAGAAGGCTTGATAAAAAACAAATGAAAGATGTTATATGAGAAAGTCTGAATAGTAATCAGATCAGACTAGAACATTTTTGATAGTTTTCTATGATTAATATAACAGTCCTGATCCAAATTCTGAAGCCTAATCAGCTTTATAATACTGAAAAAATTGGATTGTAGAAATATAATATGGCACATATATCATATACAAAGACCTACCAATGAATTCTGGGCCAGTATCCCATAATCAAATATGTTGATATGTCTGCCATGACACATATGAGTATTCACACTAATAAACACTCTCTTGTCAGTCCATTTAGGTTTTTTGCAAAATGAATTACCAAAAATCTTATTACATATTTCCAGTGATAAAATGACTTACAAAAAGTTCTCAGGGGATGCCTGGGTGGCTCAGTTGGTTAAGCAGCTGCCTTCGGCTCAGGTCATGATCCCAGCATCCTGGGATCGAGTCCCACATTGGGCTCCTTGCTTGGCAGCGAGCCTGCTTCTCCCTCTGCCTCTGCCTGCCACTCTGTCTGCCTGTGCTCACTCTCACTTCTCTCTCTATGACAAATAAATAAATAAAATCTTTAAAAAAAAAAAAAAGTTCTCAGAACTACAAATAAGGAATTGTAAATCTGTATGAAAATGCACTTTGGGGGTGCCTGGGTGGTTGAGTGGGTTAAGCCTCGCCTTTGGCTGAGGTCATGATGTCAGGGTCCTAGATTGAGCCCCCGAGTGGCAGGGAGCCTGCTTTTCCCTCTCTCTCTGCCTGCCTCTCTTGCCTACTTGTGATCTCTCTCCCTCTGTCAAATAAATAAATAAAATCTTAAAAAAAAAAAAAAAGAAAGAAAGAAAATGCACCTTGTAGCTACTAGAAAATTCATAGTCAGTACTGTCATAGGAGTCAACTACTGTAAGTACTTCATTCTCCCTCATTTGGTAATAAAATAATGCATTCACACAATTGATCAAATAGAGTAGCCACATACATAGATGAATATAAAAGGTTTGGTTTTTTTTTTTTAATTTTATTTATTTATTTGACAGAGAGAGAGAGATTACAAGTAGGCAGAGAGGTAGGCAGAGAGAGAGGAGGAGAAGCAGGCTCCCCGCTGAGCAGAGAGCCCGACGTGGGCTCGATCCTAGGACCCTGAAATCATGACCTGAGCCAAAGGCAGAGGCTTAACCCACTGGGCCACCCAGGCGCCCAGGTTTTTCTTTTAAACATTTTGTATAGTTATGTAGATTGAGTATTTAAGAGAATAAAACACAAATAATATAGAACTAATCATTACATTTTAATGTACATTCCTGGACGAATCCATAACTTTCCAGTAACATTTTAGTCTAGTTTCAAGATCACCTTGTTGATACCTTCCAGGTGTTACTGTTAGAATGACTTTAGCTCTAAATCAAGGATCAGACTCTTATCTGTAAAGAATGAGCTAAAGGTTACTGGAGAGGAGTTGGGCAGGGGGATAGGTTCAACAGGTGATGGGTATTAAGGAGGCCATTTTTGATGAGCACTGGGTGTTTATTTGTAAGTCTTAAATCATTAAATTCTACACCTGAAACCAATACTGTACTGTATGTTAACTAGCTGGAATTTAAGCATAAACTTGGAAAGAAAAAAATGGCTTTAGCTCTTGAAATAAAGAGGCAATATAAAACTTCTTTTCTAACATGCAATTTTCTAAAAATTGTATTTCTTGCACACATATAATGTTATGGCCTTCATTATCAACAACAAAAACAAAAATTATAGTTTTAAATAAAAGATAGTAATAAATTTACAGTCCCAGGAAACTGTGATCAATGTACAAAACAAAACAAACAAAAAAGCAAAAACAAGTGCTTTCCTTAATAAACTTCCTTAAAATTTGTATCTCAATAGCTTCTAAATATTTTCTGAGGAGATTTGATGCTTGGTCCATCAGCAGTTACAAAAAAATATCTTTAGTTAACAATGAGACATTATTAAAAGCTAGATTTTTCTCTTTATTGTCCTCAGGTAAATATTACTTCAGAAAATTTACCCAGAAACTGCACACAGATGTGCCACAATAAAGGATTCCTCCTCTAATTAATTTAATTTGACCATATTTATTACCATTGTTTCAAAGTCAAATTGTGTAAATAAACAAGCTATTAAAAATAAGGTTTAATACACCATTTGCAAAGCAACCATTAATGATTTCTTTTATAATATGAATTACTAACATAATAACTAGTCACCCAGAAGTTTAATATCTTTTATCCATTCTATAAATGCATTTAATATTCAAGAAAAAAATTTTCCATGAGTATTCTCACTGTAGAATAATCATTCTGTAAATTGTCACAAAACAATTGTCTCTAGAACTCTTAAGAATACAGCTGTGGATAGCCATTCAAATTTATACTTTTTTTACATAATTTCTTCTTTAAGGTCCATATTGTGTAACAATAATTTTAGACTCGTGAAGAAAGGAAACTCTCCTTCCATTATATATCAAGTATCTCAAAGCCAAAGGAAACTTTTAGTTCCACAGGAAAGTTAGATAGCTCTATGTCACAACCGTAAAAGCATGTATGAGGAGAGACAACTCACGCTGCTAACAGTTCTACTAAACCACTTTGCACAGGAGAATGTGGAAGAAAGAAAAGGAATAACAAAACTGTTATAACACCTTACTGCCCATTTTGTTCTTCTCTGCTTTGTCCCTATTGACGGGAATACTGATCAATAAACCCATCCAGAGGATTGGGACAATACTACGTTACTCCATTCCTATGCTGAACACTTAATCCTCATTTGTGATAATCTACAGTCAGTCCATTGGTTAGATATCTCAGCCAATTTGGAATTACACCACCATAAAACACTTCACATTTCTTGACGGTATTCAAAACACTAAATATACGATCAATGAAATATAGAATTTCAGTTTTAACAAGCTGACTTCACTGTGACACCACTGTGCTTCCCTTTAACTGCTTCCCTTTAAATACAACAAATAAACCATATTTAAGAATAGAATGTTGGTAAATCAGAAAATTAATACTAAAAAATTAAATAAAAAATAAAACAAAAAACCCACATAGACATTTTAGCATCTACATTTCTTTTTTTTTTTTTTTTTAAGTAGTCTCCACACTGGGCTTGAACTCACAATCCTGAGATCAAGACCTGAGCTGAGATTGAGTCAGACTCTTAACCAACTGAGCCACCCAGACACCCACTATTTACCTTTAATCTAGTTCAAGAATACACAAGTATATTTAGTCATTCCCAGACACAATGTTTATTTTTTTCAGCAGCAAAGCAAGTAAATGCTGTCAATACTTCAAATTGTCATCATGACAACTTCATTCAGGTTGTCAACCAGCCACATACCTCTCTCAGATACCTCTGTGGTCCAGACTCGGTAACCTTTCCCCTTACAAAGCCTTACCTACTTCCTCATTCTCCCAAAGCTATAAGGGATCCAAAAATGAGAAAAAACAGCTTTTTCTGAAATCTTCTGGTTAAGAAAATTCTTTTAGTTATTACTTGAAGTAAAGAATTATGAGAGAAAAATTAAAAAGCAATAGACATAAAGTGCTTCTACAAAGACGTATCATAAGGAAGGTATCTGAAATGAATGGGTAAAGCCATGGGAATAATGAAAAAAGTGAGATGGTGAAGAGAGAAAATTTTAGAGCAAAATGAAGGAAGACTAGCAATAATAAAATAAGAGGAATTATTACTTGAATTTTTTATATGAAAAAAATTTCAAGTATCTCTTTCGAATTGTAGAGAGCAGTAATAAATTAGCCCTTTTGCTATGTAAAAACTGAAAAAGCAGAATGCCCCCTCCACCCAAAAGTATACGAATGAGTGATAGATATAGATACAATCTACATCTTTATCTGTATCTAAATAAATGGCTTTATTTTCTCCAGATTGTTCCCATATTCAAGGAATATAATATCAATTATGTTTTCTCTGCAATTTTGTCCCATCTTCTTATGGTCTGTACTCATTCTTCCAGGAGAGAAAACTCACGTTAGCATAGAGGGGCAAGGTCATGGGAGGAAGGGGGATAGCAGGCAAGACATAGATCTCTAAATTGAAAAAAGTAATGAGGTATTTTCCTGATAGGCTAATATAGTCACATGTATGGTCCCTAGATATGGTACAGTGGCAAATTTTCCAAAACTTCATAGATGTGTAAAAGTCGGAATAAGCATTTTCTGTGTAAGTGGTCTAATATAAGAAAACAAGCTGTTATTGTATATATCTCTGTAGATGCTCATGATTTGATGGACAAAGTGTCTAGAACAATTGGACAACAAAATGACATAAATCTCAACAGTACAAAAATATATCTATTACCTACAGTATGTCCAGAATCAATCTTTGTGAAGGATGATTATAGTTTGACCTGAGATCTGTCAAGTATATTTTCTTCCAAGAAGTCCCTGGTGCTTCCAAGCACAGTCTCTGCTGGGGATACATTATAGGCTCCAAAATGAACAGAATGTTAAAAACTAACAAGATCTGTGAGAGTCTTTTCTTGGCAAATTTGACAACAATTAGTGTCTATTAAGTTTTTATTAGCCACATAATAAATGAAACAGAGGACATGATATTTAAATGTATACATTTGACATATAGCAAGAAATATTATGAATATAAATACTAATGGAAAAAATAAATGCTTGAGAGAGAGAAATTGAAATTAACTCCTCATTTGCCCACCTGAACCAACTCAGGCATATATGTATTTTTTCTAATCCAAGGGTGGAAATTGTCCTTCTTTAAAATCTCTATTCTGGTGCTCGCTTCGGCAGCACATATACTAAAATCTCTACTCTGAACACACCTTTCCATCATCTTCTACATCCAGGCACCATGACAACTTGTTTGAAGGACTAATTGTTATTTTTTCTGTTCTTATCCATTGACGTTCCACATTCTTTCAGTATTGAGAGAGCAACCAGAACTATTCTCCTTAAGTGAATCTGATTATATCCCGCAGGGTCATATATACCATATTTTTGGATGGGAACCTACAAGGTAAAGCACAGTCTTCCCACCTTTGCCTCTCCAGTCTGATCTCGTACCCATGCTCTCTTTACTCTTTGAAACAGTCACATGAGTCCTGACCGTACTTCCCTGTCATGTGATTTTTGCAAATAGTATCTCCTCTATCTGGAAAGATCTTCCTGCCCTTTCATTACCTAATTAACTTAAAGGCTTCAGTTATCATTCCCCAGAAAAAATTTTCCTATGGCTCTTCTCCACAGAGCTACAGCTCTGTGAAACTCTGCTTCATAGCACAGTGTCATGGGTACATTTTGTTTGTGTGATTATATGATTAATATATATGTAGTCCCCATTAGAATGAAAATTCCATGACTGGAAGGAGATTACTCCTTTCTCACAATCTAGTTCCTATGCCAGTAGAGCACTTGGCATATACTAGGTATACAAGAAATATTACTTGAGTGACGGAATGAACAAAAAAATGGATGAAATGAATGAGATGGTGCACTTTCTTCCTCATCTTTACTATTTGATAACATATGTTTTTCACCATAAATAACCAAAGAGTAATCGCATTCAAGACCTATTATCAACCCTTTATAAATTATCTTTTTCTTGTGGCTCAATATGAACTAAAAGTATTGAAGGTTAAATGGAGACCATCTAAACCCATGCTCTTCAAACAGACAAACAGAAAACATATTTAAAAAGGTTATTCACGGGGCACCTGGGTGGCTCAGTGGTTAAGCCTCTGCCTTCAGCTCAGGTCATGATCCCAGGGTCCTGGGATCAAGCCCCGCATCGGGCTCTCTGCTCAGCAGGGAGCCTGCTTCCCCCCACTTCTCTCTCTGCCTGCCTCTCTGCCTGCCTGTGATTTCTCTCTGTCAAATAAATAAATAAAATCTTAAAAAAAAAATAAAAAAGCTTATTCACATTACTAGTAAGTTAAAGCTATTAATATCTGTGTGGTGTCAAATTGCTACAACTAGGGAAGCCTGGGTGGCTCAGTGGGTTAAAGCCTCTGCCTTCGGCTCAGGTCATGATCCCAAGGTCCTGAGATTGAGTCCCGCATCGGGCTCTCTGCTCAGCAGGGAGCCTGCTTCCCTCTCTCCATTCTCTCTCTCTCTGCCTGCCTCTCTGTCTACTTGTGATCTCTGTCAAATAAATAAATAAAATCTTTTTTAAAAAATTGCTACAACTATAACAACAGGAAGAAAAAAAGATAATCACATCTTCAAATATGAAGGAAAAACAGCAATGCTCACTACCTAAATTCCAAAGGTAATCAGATTTATTTTAAAATTGCTAATTACAAGGATGGGGCTCAGTACATTAAAGCGAATATCCCGCTTATAGTAGTTATGCATTATTCACCTAGTTAATTTTTCTAGGTATGGATTCTGAAGTGGACCTTTCCTTTATTTTTATTTGTTAATTTTGTTTAAATTAATTAATAATTCCCATTTTTAATCTTTACACATATTGTTTAAAAACTATGTGTTTACATAGAGTAAAAGCAAACCTACAAAATAAGGTGTAGAAAAGCCTAACTTCTACCCCTTTCTATTTCTCCCCTTCACAGAAAAATATGGCATGCCTTTGATTGTTATATAAATAAGATACCTAGATCCAAATATTTAGATATCTAAATATCATTTCCCCTTTTCCTTGGTTAAATGGTGACATGCAAAAATTTCTTCATTTTGCTTTTTTTTTTCTACGTAATGATAAATTCCAAAAGCACACAACAAATAAATGTGTGTGTATATATGTACATGTATATAAAATTATGTGCATATATGTGTGTGTGTGTATACACACACATAATTGTTTATATATTTAATGTTAGATACTTTAATAGACATGTAGTGGTATCCTAGTGTGGTTTTAATTTCTATATCCCTAATGTACAGTGCTGACCGTGTTTTCATGTGTTTATATGCCATCTACCTTATTTAATGAAGTGTCTGCTAAAATACTTTCCCCATGTTCTTAATTGGGTTATCTGCATTCTTATTATTGTATATTTTTGACCAACAGAAATCTATTTACAATCAATATATACAACTTTGATGTGTTTGGAGATAAGTATACATTTGTGAAACCATCACCTCAATCTATGCCGTAAACCCATCTAGCACCTCCAAAAGTCTCCTATTTAACTCTTATTTATTATCATTATTTTGTAATAAGAACACTTAACATACTATTTACCTTCTTGGCAAAAATTTTGCATACATAGCATGGTATTAACTGTAGGTACTATGTAATATAATAGATCTCTAGGACTTGTTCACTTTATATAACTGGGGAAAAAAAGGTAGACATTATCAGTGGCAGGCTAAACTTAATGGAACAAAGTCCAATATGAGTGGGACCATGTAAATTCTTTTAATGTATTTTATCTTGAGATATATGCCACCTCAAATCTGTGGAATGTATGACTATAAATATATAGAAAAGTTTATTTAATTCATTTTAGTTATTAGAATGACTAATTCAGCATAGATCTGCATTATTAGTTGTTTGAGTAAAATGAAAAAGGGCATGGTGAATTCAAGACATTAAGGAATATCATGTAACACATAGTAGAAGATATTGTTGTACTGAGAAAAGACCACTATTTAAGTTCCAGAGACCTGAAATCTAATACATGGATTGTTCTATAATTTTAGTTTAAAAGTTGAAGAAGAATGGAAGGTGCTCAACATTACAAGTCACTAGGGAAATGTAAATTAAAACCACAAGAAGATACTGCTTCACACTCACAAAGATGACTAAGGTAACTTAAAAAAAAAAAAAAAAAAAAGGAAAGTAAGTGCTGATGAGAATGTGGAGAAACTGGAACACCCACACGTTGTTGGTGAGAATGTAAAATGGTAGAGCTGCCATCAAAAAGTTTTGCAGTTCCTCAAAAAAGTTAAACATAGAATTACCCAACAATCCTACTCCAAGGAATATATCCCCCAAAATTGAAGAAAAATATTCAAACAATTATTAGTATATGAATGTTAATAGTAGCACTGTTCACAGTAGTCAAAAGATGGGAACAACCCAAATGTCCACCAATAAATGAGTACACACATAGCAGTCCCACCCCCCAAACCTTGTCTGGTACATAGGTTAGCTTTCCATGATTTCAGTTACTATAGTCAACTATGGTCCAGAAACAGATAATCCTCCTTCTGACTTATCATCAAAAGGTCAGTAGTAACCTAACACTACATCAGAATGCCTATGTCATTCACTTCACTTCATCTCATCATGTAGACATTTTATCTCATACATCATCACAAGAAGAAAGGTGAGCATAGTATATACAATAAGATATTTTGAGAAAAAGAGACCATATTCATATCACTTTTACTTTATTATGTTGTTATAATTATTCTATTTTATTGTTAGTTATTTTTGTTAATTTTTTTACTTTGCCTGATTTGTAAAGTTTACCATAATTATGTATGTAAGGGAAAAAACATAGTATTTACGTTTCATTACTATCCATAGTTTCAGGCATTCACTGGGGGTCTTTGAACAGATTCCCTGTAGATAAAAATGACTACAAAATATATATTTAATGAAATATTACTCAGCCATAAAAGGAATGGAGTATTAATACTAATGAAGTATAAATACAACAATGTGGATGGATCTCAAAAGCAATATGCTACATGAAAGAAGCCAGACACCAAATGTTATATATTGTATGATTCCATTGATATGAAATATCCAGAATAAGTAAATCCATGGCAGAAAGCAGATTTTTGTCTGCCAGAGGCTAGTGGGATGGGAGAATATGGCAGGACTGCTTAATGCATTCAGGGTTTTCTTCTGGAGTGGTGAAAATGTCTTATCTGGAGCTATCTAGGAGTGTTGGCTGCATGACATTGTGAACGACAATGCTTCTAAATAGTATACTTTATGGTGCCTAAATTTTTGATATGTGAATTTTAACTTTAAAAAAATGAAGGATAACTTTCCTACAAGTTAAGTAAAGGGTTCAGTAGATCTCCATAAAAAGCAACAATAAAACTGGATAAAATTGCCACAAATAATCATTTCAGAGCTATGAAAATTGACCAAAGGTATACAAAATTGTAGTGAGATGTTTACTCAAAACAAACAAACAAACAAACAAAAACAGAACAAAACAAAACACAAAGCCTACTAAATATCAGGAACCAGTGGAAGTGTGTATAGTATTTTATCCTGGAACTGTTTTCACCCTCTCCACCAGCTCCCAGCTCCTTTTGTTGTGTTTCTACCCGGACATGGCAAACTCTCAGGAACATCAGCTTTCCTAACAGACAGGGAAGAACTGATTTGGAACAGAACTTGAAACGGCCCATGCCCTGAGGTGCTGTCAAAAACAATAGCAATCTCAGCGGCAAACAGTCAAGGAAGGCCAACATCATAGCTTACATGAGCACACAGTACTGGCTGGGGCAAAAAGCAGATCTAGGGACAGTCAAAAATTTTATAGGGAAATCCAACAAAAGAGAAAGCCATTATGAGCTTGGATAAACTCCCATATCCTCTGGGAGTCTTGAAGGCTGTGAACATGATTGCAAGATCATGGAGCTAGCCCTAGCTATTTTATTTGCTCATGCTTTGCCTGAATGGGAGTCCTTGCACATGCAGAAAGTAAAAGCTGGGGCAGATTCATAAACTGCCTGAACTTTGTGTTCCTTGTCTCATGCAAAGATCCCTTAACACAGGGTAGAAAGAAGTCTTAAAGACTCAAGATATTTAAGTACAAGATCAGGTCAATCATTGTCTAATCACTAAACTGATCCAGGGAAAACTTAGAAAACCAGATTAAAGAAAAACTAATTAATTAATTAAATAAATAAAAATACAAGGAAGAGACAATAATGCACACTGAGGGGAAAATAAAAGCCAAAAAATTAGTTCAGGTAAATCACTAAACATATAAACAATAACATCAACAATGACTCCCAAAGGTTGGTGAAAAAGAGGTAAATCAGAACCCAGAGTTACTGTAATATATTATCAGATTGTCCAGTTTTAACAACAAAATAGCAGGACAAGCTATTAAAATTGAAAGAACAAGAGAAAATTTGGCAAGCAGGAAAGAAAAATGACTCATTTAAAGGAAACCACAATAAGTTTAGCAACAGAACTTTCAAAAGAAACAATAGAGGTGAAAGGCAGAGGGATAGAATACTTATATATGTAAATTAAAATATACATGATTGTGTGTGTTTGTGTGCATGCACACACATGTACATGTTTGTTTCTCTTGGGCAATTTAAAAGACAACTGAATAAAGTAATCATTGTAATAATAAACTATAATCAAAATCATAGGTGTGGCGGGGGGAAAGCCCTGTTATCTGAGATTTTTATATCCTGCAAAACTATCCTTTGGAAAAGAAGGTGAAATAAAGATATTCCCAGATGATCTAAGAATGAGAGAACTAAATATTAGTACACCTTTCATACAGGAAATACTAAAGAAATTCCTTTGGGCTGAAAGCAAATAATATAAAATGTTAACTTGATTCCATATAAAGAAATAAAGAGCACTATAAAAAGAGCATAAACATAAGTGCTTTATCTTATTATTCTCTAATTATTTTTATATAAGATAATTTCATAAAATAACTATAAAATAATTACAAAACTGCAGTTAGACTCAGCATATGAAATTATTTATATAAATATAAATAAAAGTGTAAGTATGTGTACACTTAAAGAAGGTGGAGGAAATCAAGCTGCAATGGAGCAAGAAAATTAGAGCAGATAAGCAGATGGTAACTTTAATTCATAGAAAGAAATGAAGAGCACCAGAAAAGGTAAATATGTGAGTTTATATGGAAAATTTAAACAGATTTTTTCTTTTTCCTTTTAAACTTTTTTAGAAGGCATAAAATTGCCTAAATCAATAACTATAATAGAGTATTATTGATTGCATAGTATATATACATAATGCATATTATAATAATAGCACAAACAAGGGGGAGAAATGGAACTATATTGGAGTAGTTTCTGTATTTTGTAAGAATTAGATTAGTATTAATCAGTATCTGTATTTTATAAGAATTAGGTTAGCATTAATCTGAACTAGACTGTGATCATATAAAATGCATAATGTAATCTCCACAACTATTAATAAATATATATAGAGAGAGAATTTAAAGACACTAGAAAATATGTATTTATCACATAAAAGGAAGTAAAGGATGAAAAGAAGAAAAGACAGAAAATATATAAAAATCAAATAGCAAAGAGACATACTTTAGATTTAAAGACATAAATAGGAGGCGCCTGGGTGGCTCAGTGGGTTAAGCCTCTGCCTTCGGCTCAGGTCATGACCTCAGGGTCCTGGGATCGAGCTCCGCATCAGGCTCTCTGCTCAGTGGGGAGCCTGCTTTCCCCTCTCTTTCTGTCTGCCTCTCTGCCTACTTGCAATCTCTCTCTCTGTGTCAAATAAATAAAATCATTAAAAAAAAATAAAGACATAAATAGGTTAAAAGCAAACTGATGAAAAAGATACACCATGTAAACAGAATTCGTAAGACAGCCAGATAGGAATCATCAAGGTTATAGAAGATTTGAAGAGTACTATCAAAAAACTGACCCAACATCTATAGATCACTTCCCCAGCAGAATATACATTCTTTTCAAGTACAAAGGGAACATTCTCCTCAAAATACCATATGGTAAGCCATTACAAAAGTCTTAATGATATTTAAAGATCTGAAATCATATAAAGTATGTGCTCTGACCAAAATGGATTTAAATTAAAATCAACAACAGAAAGAAATTTAGGAAATCAACAAAAATTTGACAATTAGAAACATGTTTCTAAATGACCCAAAGATCAAAAAAGAAATCAAAGAGAAAACTAAATGTAGTGTGAACTAAAATAGTGCTTAGAAGGGCACCTGGGTGGCTTAGTCAGTGAAGCATCCAAACCTGCACTGGGCTTCACACTAGATTCTCTCTCTCTGCCCCACCCCACCCTCAAAATAAATTAAAAATAAATAAATAGTGGTTAGAGAAATTTTATAGCTGCAGTTCCCATCTTTAGAAAGTAGAAAAAGGACAAATTAACATAAAGCAAGCAGAAGGCAAGAAATAATAGAGTGGAACTCAGCAAAATAGAGAATAGAAAAACGAGAGAAAAAAAATCAGTGAAATCTGATTCTTTAAAAAGACCAATAAGACTGACAGACCTGTAGCTAGACTGGCCAAAATAAAAAGTGAGAAAACGCATGTTATGAAAATCAGGAATTAATGTGGAAATAACACTACTGATCTTATAGAAATTCAAAGTACTGTAAAAGCATCTAATCAAAAACTTAATGCCAGCAAATCAGACACTTAGAGAAAAAGAACACATTCCTAAAAAGACACAAAATATAAAAAAGTGACTCAAGAAGAATCAGAAATATCTGAAAAGACCTATAATTATTAAAAATTAGTAATTAAAAATCTGCCCATAAAGAGATATCTAGCCTGGTTGGCTTCACTGGTGAATTCTATCATTTAGAGGAGAAGAAAACCAAGCCTTCCCAAACTCTTTCCAAAAATAAGAGACAGGAGAATCTAAATATTACAAGAAAAGAAAATGACAGACCATATCATATCCATCATGTATACAGACACATAAATTCTCAACAATATATTAGCAAACTGATCCAGCAATTACATACCCTAAGTGAAATTTATCCCAGGTATGCAAGGTTGGTTTAATAATTAAACACAATTATTGTAATATACCTTATTAATAGAACAAATGACAAAAATATGCTTGACCATCACAGTGGTTGCACACCCATCCCCCTAAAAAGTTGACTAAATCCAGCAACTGCTCATTATAAAAATTCTCAATCAACAAAGAATAGAAGGAAATTCCCTCAATACTAAAAAGGGCATTTAGAAAAAGAGGGGGGAAAAAAACTATAACTAATATTATACTTAATAGCAAAAGACTGAATACTTTCTCCTAAGATCAAGAACAAGTTGAGGATGTCTGTGCTCCTGATTTCCATTTAAACTCCATTTACCCAGTGCAACGAGTTAAGATAAGTAAAAGTCACCCATAGAGGAAAGTAGGAAGTAAAACAGCCTTTATGGGCAGGTTATTTGATCACATGGATAGAAAACCTGGAGGAGAACTGCAAAACTAATGACTACATTCAGGAAGATTACTGACTACAAGATCAATATACAAAAATCAATTATATTTCTATATACCAGCAATAAATAACCTGAAAATGATTTCACCCACAATGGCATTAAAAATAAAATATCAAGGCATAACTTTGACAAAGGAAGTGCAAGACCCGTATACTGAAAACTATCAAATACTGCTGAGAAGTTAGAGAACAAATAAATAGAAAGACATTCCATGTTCACAGATTGGGAGAGTCAATGTATTAAAATGGAAATTCTTCTCAAATTTATCTACACATTACACACAATTCCTATAAAAATGACAGCAGGCTTTTTTTCTTTTTTGTAGGAATTTACAAGCTGATTATACAATTTATATGGTAATGCAAAGGACACAGAATAACAAAAACAAGTTTGAAAAAAGAACAAAGTGGGAGGACTTCGACTTTTTTTATTTCAAGGCACAATATAAAGTTACAGTGATCTAGACATGTGGTGGCCGTGGTACAAAGTTAGACACAGATCATCACAACACAATTGAGAATCTAGCAATCAACCTGTATATTTATAGTCAATTGATTTTTGACAAACGTGCCAAGGCAATTCAGAGGAGAAAGCAGAATCTTTTCAACAAACAGTGCTGATACAATTAGATTTCCATGTGCTATAAAATGAATTTAGACCCTTATCTCACATCAAAAGCAAAAAATGTTCACAATTGATTATAGACCTAAATGTAAAAACTAAAGTCACAAAATGTTTAGAAGAAAACAGGAAAAAAAAATCTTTCTAATCTTAAAGCATGATACAGAGTAGAAAACAAAATGACAAACTGAACTTTATCAAAATTAAAAACTTTTTTTCCTCAAAAAATACCATGGGGAATATGAAAATGTAAATCACATACTGGGGACAAAACCATTTATAAGCCATGTTTAAGATAAAGGACTTATATCTAGAATATATAAAGAACTCATAAAACTTAATAAAACAATACTCCAATTAAAGATTCACTAGAGTTCTACATATAATTTTCACCAAAGAAGATAAAGCTAAATATATCTATATATAAAGATACTCAAAAACATTAATCATTAAAGAAATGCAAATTGAAACCTCACTGAGATGCTACTTGATACCCACAATGATGCTTGGATTCTAAAGGACAGTCAATGAAAAATTGTTGTCTAGAGTGTAGACAATCTGGAATATGCACACACTGCTTATAGGTATATAAAACAGCATAGCCATTTTGGAAAACAGTTTGGCAATTTTGTTAATAGTTAAACACAAATTTACAATGAAACCCAGTAATTCACTCCTAGATACCCAACCAAAGAGATGAGAATATACGTCCACTCAAAGACTTGAATGTGAATGTTTTAGCAGCAATATTTGTGATAGCCAAAAAGTGGGAAAAAAAAAAGTCCAGTTTTATCAACAGGTGGAAGTATAAACTAAATGTCTATTCAGTCAGTAGAATATTATTCAGTAATAAAAAAAAAAAAAACCAAACAGCTGACGCATGCTAATATCTGTATGGAGTAACCTCAAAGACGGTACACTAAGTGAAAGAAGCCAAATTCGGAAAACTACGTATTGTATAATTCCAAAGATCTAAAATGTCCAAAAAACCCAAATCCATCAGGATAGAAAATAGATGACTGGAGGCCTGGACCTGGAGTTAGGAAGAGAGACCGACTGCAAATAATCATGAGAGATCTTTTGAGGATGATTGAAATGTTCTAAAATCGGACCGAGATAATGATTACCCAGCTCTACAAATCTGCTAAAAAAAAAAAAAAAAAAAAAATCACTAAATAATATGTTTACAATAGGTGAATTTTAAAGTATGTAAATAACATCTCAATGAAGCTTTCACAAATTACTGAAGAAGAGAAATGTGAATGATCTTTAATCAGATGACTCTTGGAGAAGAGTCATCTGTAATATAGAACCCATTTTTTTTTCAGTTAAATATTCCAATTATTTTCCTCACTACTAAATATCAAGTTCATATTAAAAATGTAACCCTTTTGGGGCGCCTGGGTGGCTCAGTGGGTTAAAGCCTCTGCCTTCGGCTCAGGTCATGATCCCAGGGTCCTGGGATCGAGCCCCACATCGGGCTCTCTGCTCGGCAGGGAGCCTGCTTCCTCCTCTCTCTCTGCCTGCCTCTCTGCCTACTTGTGATCTCTGTCTGTCAAATAAATAAATAAAATCTTTAAAAAAAAATTAACCCTTTTTATCACCTCTGGCCACATTCTCCTGTGAGTTACCTGTTAACTGTGCTTTTGCCTCAGAGCCTTTTCATCTGCAATTCCCTCTGACTGGCATGCAACTGTGGAATTAGTATGACATCTTCATGTCTCATTCCTTCACTTCATTAAGTACTCAGAATTACCACCTCTTTGAAGAGGACCTCTCTGTTAAAAATAGGCCTTCTATACTCTCTTATCTTTAGTTTACATATTTTTCCGTACTATGTTTCTTTAAAAGCCATTATTAAATAACAGACATGGCCTGGAATCGTATCTGGCCCATATTAGGATCTCAACAAATATTCATGGCATGAATAAATCATGTCACAGACACAACTATCACCATGAACAATAGAACTTGAAACTATCTTTTAGAGAAGTTTTATAAAATACGGAGAGAATAATTAAACAGAAGCAAAAAAATGTACATTTTTCACTAGTTGTAACATAAATTATCAAAGCTTGGAAAGATTTACTATATATTCACTTCCGGAAGTTTTCCAATGGAACAAAATAGAGGGAAAAGAAATCCCTAACGGGTGTTTGAACCCTCTATTTGCATCTGGAATAGTTTTGCATTGATATCCATTCTGGATTCATTCCTTTGGCTAGGTTTATCACTGGTTGATTTAAATGGGCTATTGATGCCAAGGCCTTTGTAGTAATCATCAAGAAAAGAATTATTATCCTGACCCAGTCAGTGAATAGGAAAGCTCTTTTCAGAGCATCCCATGGTCACTCTTATGGACATAAAGAGAATCTTTCCATCAGGATGGTAGTACAGAATATTAAAATAAGAGGTCATTTTGAAAAATAAGGTAAGAGAACTCTTTCCACATTATCTTGTTAATGATTTAATGATTAACCTCAAGATGTTAAGAGAACAAAAAACTGGAGAAAATTAGTGGCAAATGCTTTTCCTGTTGTTGTCCTTATTTGTGCAGTCAATTCCATTATTATGCATTCCTGGTTTCTCACTGTCTCCTCAATTACTGCTTTTGGAGGGAGGAGCAGCAACATGTGTATGTGTGTGTTTGCATGTGCATACGTGTGTGCTTCTGTGTGTGTGTGTGTGTGTGTGTGTGTGTGTGTGGTGTGTGTGTGGCTAGGGGATTTAGTGGGAGAAACTGAACATAGTTACCCAGTTCCTCCCTCTTCTTTCTCCTGGCAGGTAGATGCTTGCAGGGATCACAAATTCTGCTTAGTTCTGTCCCTGTGGAAGGAGGCCTGTCCCCTGTCCACTCTTTCTACAATTGGGTGGGCAAATCTGCCTAATTCTGGCACTCTGTGTTAATTCACTGTCCACATTCTCTAGTATCACCTTTATCAGTAATAACCATAATATTTTAGCCCTCATCTATCTTACTCCTTTATATAATGGCCAGTTCACAAAAAAATTAGGCAAGGAAGATCTTTTCTTTAGTTCTCCTCAAACAACCTCAAACAGGTCTTAATTGACCAGTGCTAATATCTTAACTGATAAAACAGAGGCAATGAGAAGTAGGGACTAGGCAGTTAGAATTAAGGAATACCTAAGTGTTAATATTTACTACTTCATACCTATTTTTTAAATTTTTTTATAATGTATGTGTTGTCTTAGTTACTAAATGGTCTTGCGAAGTCTTTCTAATTAAGTTTAAGGAATTGCCAAAGGGGGGGAAAAAGGATATCTTCTTTGGTATAAACTTCTTAGATATTTTTAAGTATAGCTGCCACTCAGTAAGCTGTGAATGATTACAGAGAGGAATGACTACAGAGACCAGAAAATATCTGAAATAAGAAACTAAGATTGTTCTTTTTCCAGTCTACTAATTTAGGGACATTTTGATCCAAACCATTTGAGATGACAGGAGTGAAAAATGGATGAAAAATTGATGAAGCTACTTTTACCAAAACATTTTTAAGGATTTTCGGTGCATATTTTCTAGAACATTATGCCAAATAAACAACTATTCTAATATAAAGGACCCATAGTATCAATTATTATCACTGTCAATCAGAGAATGAAAGCATTCTACAATGGGTCCTGACAGAACTGACTATTATGATTGTTTCTGCAATGTTTGAAATATGTAAATGAAGACACTTCAAGAAGATTTTGACACAACAGGTTTAACAGATAGGGCCTAATTATGTCAGTCAGTGGAATTCAATTCCCAGGAAGAACGGATGGACATCCTAGAAGCAAAACTTGGTTTATATCTGCACATATATTTTTAAGATCTAGTTCCAAATAGAATGGAAATCTAAGCTCTCAATTCCCTGAGATTCTATTTTTAAGGGATTATGACCCTCCATTTTAATATTAACCAGAAAACTAAGTCCTCTAGATTAGAAAAAATATAACATTTTCAAGAAGATAATTTAAATATTCAAATTTTGAATTACTTATAGGTAAATTTCTATGTTATTATGTAAATTCTTCCCTAAAGGTCTGAGGTGGCTAATACTTAAAAGGGAGGATGGTAGCTAGTCTCCAAAGCTGACCCCCAATGAATGATGCTCTCTGGTCTTCATACCCATTGTGAATGCACCTGCCCTAATCTGGGGCGGCTCTGTGATTTACTTTTTGACCAATACAGTGAAGCAGAAGTGATGCTGCATGACTTTCAAGCCTAGGTCATAATAAATCGTGCAGCCTCTTCCTGGGTCTCCTGAAATGCTCACTCTGGAGAAACTTGAAACTTCCATTATCTTAAGAAAGCTGAAAAGAAAATGGAAGCTTAAAGACAGCATAGGACAGTTAATAATTTTTTTAATGTTTAGATTTTTATAAGCCAGAGATATGAAGTCCCATTTTATCTAAGAATGTTTTAAAATACTTGTTTGGTCAAATTGGTTATTGTATCCCACCCATCGCTAATCCTTCCCCCAAATATTTCACAAGAAATAAGATACAAGTTTTCTAAATTAAGACACAGGTTTTCAAGAGTTAAAGAAGAAACAACAAGTAAAGTAAAGATTTCTCTCTGGAATTATTTTGTGGGTCTCCTGTTCTTCCAAAGAAATTTTCTTCCAATCTCTAGCATGGTCCTCACCATCTACTATTTCTTTTTTCTTTTCTTCTTTTTAGAGATTTATTTATTTGAGAGACAGAAAGAGCAGGGACAGAGGGAAAGAGAGAGAATCTTAAACAGGCTCCCAGTTCAATGCAGAGCCAGATGCAGAAATCGATCTCATTACCCCCAAGATCCAAATCAAGAGTTGGATGCCTAACCCAGTGAGCCACCCAGGTGGCCCCCATCTAGTATTTTTTTTTTTTACCTCATTCAGTCATCCAAATGTAGTCTAAGATTTGGATTCAATTTATCACTGCAGAAATAGGACTATTTGCCATACATTTCCTCATAATAAAACCCACTTCTCAATCAAAACAATAAAATTTTTCAAAATTACTATATGCCAGGGACTATTCTTATTCTCACTATTCAATAATTTGCTGAAGTTTTCAATCAAGATAAACTTATCACTTTTTTTACTTCCCTCCCTACTATAATGTAGTTCCACAGGGGCAGTGATCTTTGCCGGTTTTTTTTAATGATATACATCCCACGATGTATCCTTGAAACCATGCCTGGCATAGACAGGTACTCAATAAATATGGGTAAAGGGAAGTAAGGATTATGTGTGTATGTTTGGGGAGACACACAAAAAGGAAGTAATCAGTAGCGATACACCACACTGCATCCTAAGAGGTATGATTCCAATAAGAAAAAAATGTTATTAATAAGGGCAGTAATAGGAGGTAGCAGTTTCTTTGACTAAATAGAACATACTAGAGGTTAAGCCAAAGGTCTAACAATCAGCCCCAGAACAAGGGAAAAAGAGAGCTTGTGTCTTAAATAAAAAGTGCCATTGCTATCAGTTGCTGTGCATTTCTTAGAGAATCTTTCTTCAGCAACTAGAATAATGTTCTAAAATATTAATAGCATTTTGGTGCCAAAGATGCTAGTAGATGAAATTCCGAATGACATATAATGGCTAGCCACTTTTTCCTCATTTTAATAAATATTAGATATATCAGAAGGGAAATCCTAACAATGATATAGGAATCAGGGGAAATATTCTATTTAAAAAATTATTTATTATATCATATGGTAGAGTTACTTATACACAAGGTATTGGTTACTTGCAGAATGTCTAGAGAAATCACTGAAAATTTAAAAATAGAAAATAGTGTTCCTTATAATGTATATGTGTTCACACATGTGCACACATATGCACACACACACACACATGCACACTCAGGTTCTCCTCACCTAAATATAAAACAACCACCATAGTGACTCATATCAATGGCATGATCTTGGTCTCCCACTTTCTAAGGATTGGAAAATATGTTTTATTTTTACTAACTTTATAAATGAACACTTTGTGACTAAATTTCCTTGTTTTTATCCTTTCCATCTATTCTCGCTTTCTTTTTTTATTTCTCCAAAAAAAGGATTCCATCTTTTTTTGTTAACAACTTTTATTTTGTGGAGTAGGAGGAAATATTGACAGCTCTGGCCCATTTTTAGAGTTGTTCCTTTGTGGTAACAACTCCTTTGTTGCTCATTCTACTTGCTGTGCCTGCAATCTTATTCATGCCTGAGTTGACTGGAGATAAAATCACCTTAACACCGGAGGCGTAGGTTAACGGTAAGTGTTCTAAAGTAACAATTAAGGATAACTAAACTGCAATAGGTGATGAGTTTCATTCTGGATAAGCAGGCATCAACCCACCCATTATCTTGGTCAACTTTTAAAATTACAATTAAATTGGGAGGATTTTTGTTTTTGTTGTCTTTTTTAAAGAATGGTATTAACACGGACCACCCCCCTGCAAATTGACTAAAAAAAAAAAAAATCATGTTTTCTCCTATTAATTGAAGTTGTTATAAGTATGGCAAAAAAAAAAATCATACTGATATATCTGATGTCAGAATCACATTCAGTTGAAAATTCATCCCAGGGCTTACTTCAATTTTTCTTCATTGAATCAAAGTTCATTTCTTTATTAGACACATATCACTTCTCTTGAGCAGTTATGTACTAATAATTGTTTAAAAACTTATAAAATTGGGGCACCTGGGTGGCTCAGTGGGTTAAAGCCTCTGCTTTCGGCTCAGGTCATGATCCCAGGGTCCTGGGATCGAGCCCCACATCGGGCTCTCTGCTCAGTGGGGAGCCTGCTTCCTCCCCTCTCTCTCTGCCTGCCTCTCTGCCTACTTGTGATCTGTCTGTCAAATAAATAAATAAATAAATCTTAAAAAAATTATAAAATTTCTCTAGATTGTAAGCTCTAGCAAGAAAGATAGAAATGATACATTTCTACAATCTTAATTTGCTACTGGGCCATTCAGCGAACCAGTTCATACTTACTTTTATTTCACTTTAAGCAATTCTCTCCCATAGTGACATAGGCAAGAAGAAAGACGTATGTTCCCTTGAAAGACAGAATAAAGAAAAGGCATGTTCCTGAGAGCAGTTCTAAGCTATCATCACAAAGTACCTTTCCTGAGACATGTTTTTCCACACTGAGAACAGTCCAGAAGAAATTCAGGACAAGGTAATTTCACATGGCAAGGAAGTCACTCTTACTTTGCCCACAATTTTCTCTGTAACTAACAAGAAGTAAAATGCAAGCAACTGATGAAATGGTGGATTTGAAATTTTTGAAAACCACCACATGAAAGGGAGAATTTTAAACTGAATGAAAACATATGCAATCAATCCTTGAATCGTTTCGAAAGAACCTTCGAACTCCGTGCTCACAAAACTGTAGCCCCACAAATCTAGGCTTTGGGCTTGTCATTTATGACTTAATAAATAGTATCACACATCGCTAGCTCTCATCTGAGAAACCTCCAAGGAAATCAAAATTGCTTTAGGATGAGAAATCAGCAGGTGGCACTCTTTCCTCTGCATCCATTTCGAGTGACTTTTTCAGGGCAGAATATTAGAAGTTACTTCCTGAAGGGGGGAACCTCAGGTCTTGAATGAGCAGTAGTCAGTACCGAAGACAAGAAACACTAACGCATTAGAGAACTACCAAAGGCTTCTTAAATCCATGAAGTTCTTCTTCATTGTATTAACTCCAGGCATGTTGGGAAGTAGCTCTTCCCATCTCATCTAAGTGATAACTGCATTCCCATAGTAGATTAACACATTTTGTAGTTAAAGAACCCTATCTTACCCAATGTGAACAAAAATATGTTTCTGCACACACTAAACAATTTTCTCACTTTCATTTCTCTACCTTCTCAGCATATAATCAATCAAAGCCTTTCATAAAGATATTAGGTTCCATATGGGACTCTAGTAAGCCGAGAACAGGAATTGGATGGATTGACCCTGCAGACAGATGAGGAAGGAGACACTGGCATCCTTCGAGTGAGTGCTCACGAGTGCTTCAAGCACTTTCTGTAAAGAAACCTATTGTGAGCAGTGTTGACTTATTTGCTACAACTACTTTTCTGTGTAACTATGGAATTTACTAAAGTTCTATTCAGAGCATATGCTCAAATAGCTTAACCATCTTCATGAAAGCCATTAATTTGCAGATAAAGAAGAGACTATTTCATGTGTCTGTTTAAAAGTGGATTTCTCAAACACATCTGCATATGCAACCCCCGCCCTCACCAAGAGTGACCTTGGTTTCACAAACTTCAGAAAGATGCCTTAGCTTTTAATAATAATGTGCTATTAGCTAGTTTGGCCTTAGACAGTAAAAGGTTACCCGAGAAGACTCTTGTTGAGGGTTTACCATAGGAAACGAATTTGTATCTTGTCTTATTTGAAGTACTCATGGGTAAATTGGAAAGCTTATCTGGTTTCCTCAAAGGCTCAAAACACAGAGTACCATTTGGAAGGCTTAAGTTTGGGATAAGAAGCAAGATCTGGTTTTTGGTTTTATCCATAAAATCTAATAAATGTGAGAATGAATTAGAATTGTAGGAGTTTATTTATTTCTCACAGTTTTCTAGGACTACTTATCAACCTATTTCATACTTTTCCAAGACTGCTTACAAGTCTTATGGGACAGATCATTTGGAGCTGCCCAAAAATGATAGTTGGAATAAGAAAGAAGGCAGATGCTGTAGAGGGCTAGGTGAGTGATAAGCACAGAATCCATTTGGGTAGGTATCTTTTTCCCATTTGCAAATAAGACAAGAAAGATGGGTAATACCCTTTGAAGAGAAAAGCCTCTTCGTGTGTATAACATACTGAGAACCATTAGTAACTTGTAATTGTTAAGAAAAGATTTATGTTCCTTTTATAAAGAGTGTCCTGGGAAAAGAGGACTGGTGAGGAGACATTCACAGGTGTGAAGCATGGATTCCGGAAGCAGGGCATTTTAGTCAGCTGGTTGCTCCGACTTAACGCATTTTATGACTGGAAATCTCAGATAAGCCAACATTTCTCTCTTGGGTCCTTCTTTAACGGAAGGTCATCACACGTAACCTTCCTGGATGACTGCTCATGACGCGTGATGGCATGCCAACCAGTGAGAACATGATGCTGAAAGCACTATGCTCATCAGAGGCTGTGGCTTTAGCCAATTCTCCTGAAGAAGCCCGGAGATTTCTGAGCCTGTCTGCCTGACTCTTCCAGCTTCTGTGCCATACTCAGTCCTTCCCCTGGCGATTACTGCAGAGGCAGCAAACGGCCTGGCAGCACCCTCACTGAGCAAAGTAAATGGCCACCGTATTCTAAAGACTTACAAGTTTGAGGTACAACAAAAGCAATTGGAAATAAGTAGTTAGTAAGCCTCAATTACGGGTTGATTCAAGAGGTTTTTCTGTTCATTGGAAAGTAAAATCGTATCTTAAATATTATGTGTCACCACAATAAAATGGTAGATTCTGGGAGAGCCACTTGTGGGGAAAAAAAAAAAAAAGCAGAGAAGTCAAAGTTAACTTGTCCAGACAAAAACTTGGAGTAAGAAGGAGCGTCTTAGAGTCACTGATTATTTAGTATGAAATTAAAAATGAAGCCTTAAATCCACAGTTTGGGGGCCTTGTTCCTTATTATGGACTTCAGGGTGTTGAGAAACACAGTATATTATTTTATTAAGTGCTTTTTGGGAGAGAGGGATTTAGAGGTAAAACTACTGGCTTTGTAGGCAAGGTCATGACCTTTGACAACTTTGGGGCTTATCTCTTTCATAGTCTCACTCCCCTGAGACCTCTAACTTGCAGGGGAATCAGGCCTGGAAGCCGGGGCTAGACAAAATTCAGCATTGTTGTGGAACTAGGCTCTCTCTCTCCCTCTCTTTTTCTCTCTCGTTCTCTCTCTTTCTCTTTCTCTTTCTCTCCCTCTCTCTCTCGCTCTCTCTCTCTCTCTTTTTTCCCCTCTAAACAAAACAGATCTGAACTGAGCCAAGGAAACAAAAATGTATTGTTCCTCGCAGATGGAAGCGAGTGTCGCCTAGGTAACCAGATTAATCTCCTTTTTCTCTCCCTTCCTCTCTTGTAGTGCGGTAATCGGTGGGCTCTTTTCACAAAAAAGCCAGCCTCAAAGCTGGGGCTCTAACTAGGTTCCTAATTAGCTGCAATTTACAATGAAGACAACATGATGAGATAATAGAAATTTGCAAAATAATGACATACCTCAGCAAAATATTCCTCCTCCTAAGAACCATTTTTATACAAAAACAATAAAGAGGGCCCTTCTAAAGCAAAGCTGGAAAATGGTGGTGTATTATGTGACACAGAACATTATTGTTCGCCTCTTGTTCCCCCAATCAACAGCTTATTGTTTGGCATCTTAAATAAAAATGACTCAAATACAGGCCACATAATGATCTCCATTGCGCTAATACACTGTATATACTGAGTAGTCAAAAATGTACGGGAGCCAATGCCAGTGGGGCTGATAAAGTAGCAGGGCCCAGGAAGGTAATTTACAATACAATGCAATAAGCATTATTACTGTTCTTAATCACACATATCTTTCTGATTCCTGTCAGGATGCACTCTGACATCAAAAAAGGGCACCCAAAAGGAGGACAGCTAGTTAATGAAATATGATGGATCACATTTGTTTTCATGTGGTGGTTAGCTCAAATGAAGCAGCCTCCAGACTGTTAGCCAACAGTATTCTCTTGTGTGACATCAAAGACTACCATTCAATGAGGGCAGGAAAAAAAAAATCACAGTAAGACAGCACAGAGGGAGGAGCTCTAGGAACTGAAAGAAACATTAATAGTAATCTCTACCTTATGCCCAAAAGAACAGAGCATGAGCAAAAAAAAAAAAAAAAGGCCAAGGCCAACCAGTCACTGATTTCACAATGAGGATCATCAGCACCTATGCGGGATTTATGGGGAATGGAACAGCTAACACGCAGTGGGCGAGATTTGACATTTTGCTTCACAGGAGCAATTTGTCACTGGTGACAGGAGGTGCATACCCTCATGCCTTGTCTGAATCAAGATTACAGCATCCTATGAAACATGGAATCCAAATAATAAAATAGAATTCAATGCCATGTTTTGCATCAACAAGAATCATTCATAAATGGCAACAGATTGTCTAACCAATCAGGGAAAAAAACAACCGTACACAAAAAGTAAGTCCACATTTGCTTATGGACTAGTAACTGTGAAGAGTACAGCTGCACATACTTGAAAACTAATGGCCCCTGGACTTCCCCATAAATAACTATTGACTAAAAACCAATTGGCTAGGGACAGAAAAAGCATTAACCCCTTGGTCATTTGGCCCTCCGCAACAAGACAACTAGTCGCCTCACAAAGTAATTAAAAGGTAACAAGTAGGACAGATTAGAGAAGGTGCCAAATGGGCTCTAATGACTTTGGAGGAAAAACTGTCGTATTTGGTAATAACATTTGCAGAAATGCAAAAAAAGGAAGACCATCTGGGTGTATCACAACCCCAAAGTGTTTGGCAACTGCATTTTGGAAATGTGGCAATAATATCTTGACTTGCATTGGGCTATCAACCTTTCCAAAGACTAAAATAATTTCTTTCTTTCTTTCTTTCTTTCTTTTTTTTTTTTTTTAAATCTCAGTCAAGAGAGAAAGAGAGCAAAAGGCTGTGACATAGCCCTGAAAGCCAAGGATTGGTGGTCATAAATATCTGCATTTTTGTTTCTCAATTTTCCATGGATTTGGCATTTGCTGTAAAATGAGATCTACTCACCAAACAAAGTTTGCTGTTGTTTTATACAAGCCTTACAAGAAATGTTTTCATCCATATAATTCATTTAATGACTCAATATAGTCATCTGATTGAAATAACAAAGAGGAATGTTTTATACTATTACGTGATTATGTAAGGTATAGGGACAAAAATCCTTGGCTTCAAGTCACTATCTGACTTCCTGTAGACTCTGTTTTCATCTCTTTAAATTGTCAATGACTGTGTTCATATTTAAGATTGTTTGAGTAATTAATAATCAATGCACCAAGGCATATCAATTCTGCTTTATTCCTGCACAGCCCTACCCCAGGATTTCCCATGTTGAATGAACTCCACAATCTCCTTTTCTGAAGCTCATCTACCTTGGGGCAGTGGATCACCTCTGGAGAAAATTAGGCAACACCTCCTTTCTCACCTCCTTTCACTTCCCTAAGCAATGGTCCCCAACCTTCACCCCCTCTTTAAAACACCACCCCAATCGCTAATGACCTGACTTCCTGTAAGTATGCTCCACTTACCTCACCTACACACACGTCACTTTCCTAACCCACCAAGTCATATTCCCTGCAAGGTCAGACGACAAAGCATTTCCTCCTCTGTTTGAAGTTCACTCCCAAATAATGGTTGGGATCCACCCCACTCACATCACAAATTGACTTTGCTACATCAATTTCCCCAATCTTCTATCTTCTATTGAACTGTTCTTCTTAACCTATACACTCAAATCATTCTCATCTACATAAATCCTTCTTTCACGTCCCATTTCCCTTTAACCACCACCTTATCACGTTTTTCATGGATTCTTCTTTTCAGCCCAACCTCACAGGTAACTTTCACAGTCTGTTATCCTAAAAGTAAAAATTAGATTTTAAAATGCTGACAATGAAACATTTTCCCTTAAGTTTGTTGCTGTTTTTATCATTTGCTTAGAGATGTTGTCCTATATTTTTGATACATCTATCACTAAAGAGCTGAAAATATTCTAGAAGGAAAAACACAATATTCAACACATTTGATTGATCAGTCTCAAAGTCTCCTAATTTTACCTGGCTGGGAAATGAGACTAAGCACTTACGGTCATACAGCAAGTTAAGAGCAGAGCTGTAACTTGACTTAGGATTCCCTGACTCCCAGTTCAGTGCTGTTTCCCCTACAAATCGAATGCTGTTCTCTAAATATTCCTCCTCACATTAATTCTTATTCAAATGTTAGTAAACCCAATATAACATTGAGTACAACCATAAGAGGAGGCCAATTTGAAATACAGTACTGCATTTAAATTAAAATGTTTTTCACCCTTTAATCCTATGAAAATTATATGGACACCTCTACTTTGTGGAAGCTTACTGCTTTCCATAGACAAAGACAAAACAAAGATTAGAGAAATAAATGTCCATATCTGGGATTTGAAATGGCATATTTAAATATAGAATTATAGTTTAAAAGATGAAAGGAACCATATAGATTGTCTGACCCAACTTCCTGTTGTTTATCTGTTTATTCTACAACCTGAGTCTCAAGAAGAAAAAGATCACACACCAAATGAATCTGTGTTGATTCCACTGTACATCTTTGTCCAAGCCAGAGCTCTATGTTAACAGTTAATCTCTTCTGGGTTGGTCAGCCACTAGGAGGGAGGAATAAGTTACCTACAGAGTTGTACAAAGATCCTAACAAGTTCATTGCAACAGTGGTTAATTAAATATGCCCAGTGTCAAAAAGCTGATTTTTCATTATAAGGAATCATTTTCATCCAAGGAGAGCATAGTAATTAGGTAAATTGTGGAGTTTGGTTTTACTTAACATCATCTGATCTATATCTGGATATGATATTTCCCTTCTAAAATACGAAAGCCATTGAAGGAATGGAGGCAACTGATAACTTTCACCAAAGGGGATAAAAGTTATTACTAACTTCCCACATGATCCATCCCAGGTTCCACAGTGTGGCACAGCCTGTGAAGCTGAACTATAATTAGGTCCTTCTAGTAATTAAATCCTTTTGACAAGGTAGAAGACAGAACAATGTGGTACTGAATTCTAGAATAACATAAGTCACATTAGAGAAATCTTCCAATCTATTAACTCTTACAAAGTTTTGACTAAGTAATGCTAAGAAATGTTAAAGTATCAAAGGAGCCAAACCCTACACAATATTTAGTGTCAAAGTTCTTCGATATGGTGGGGGGGGCCACCATTAACCAACCTCCCATTCCTCGTGAAGGTATGTGGTACGGTTTGAATCAACAACTAAAATTTTGACTTGGGTAATCCCTTTGGTCATTACACCTGAGGGTACTTACAAAAATGTGGATTTCTCTCCACCCCATCCCAAAGTCAAGATAAGCAACACACACAAAAAGAGCTCTCCCAGCCCAGAATTAACAATGTTCAGTCAGTGCTCTTTACTTAAAGGAAGAAAACAATTAAGTGAAACCTTGAAGTAATCTCATTCTGCTTGTTCAGCCTCTTCATCCCTCAATGTGTGGTTAGCAAGTGTGGCAATCAGGGCTAAGGCCTGCTATCATTCGGCCTTAATTAAAAAAGACACAAGCAGTGGAGCTGTGAATTAGAAATGTAGCTACGCACTACCCCTGATTAATTTGAGGCTCATGTTGGATTAATAACTCCAAACAAAGAACAAAAGGAAATTGTTATGCGAATTGCAGCCCTCCCAGGCCAGACAAAGGTCAAATCACAGGATTTCAATTTCATCCGGAGTCGCTTAATCAAATCCCTCGGAAGGAAGACCATATGTAGTTCTGAAAGCTACCCATTGTAGTCCTCTTGTCGCTGGACCTGAGGGATGGCACAGTCATCCTCTCAAACTATTCTCAATCGCTTCTCTTCTTTCCCCTTTAACATGACAAAAACTTCATTATTACCAGTGATTAAAGAAGAAGAGGTCTGCCCTGCAGAAAACATCTCAACAACTGCTGGCTTAGGGAGGAAGCTGGACACTTGGCACCGAGCCTACAGAGCCTGCTCCCTTTCCTGAGAAAGGTCTTCACCAGCAGCAACAGAGTCATAACCACCAGAGGCGTGTGACATCACTGGCACAGCTCTGGGAGAGTGGCGGTGAGACAATGTATTTATCAAGAGAGGATGAGGAAAGGAGACAGTGTCTGCCTATTAAACAAAAGGCAAAAGAATGAGAGGTATGGTCCCTGAGATTTCAGAGGGTATCAGAAGACAGAGCACTCTCCTGTGGCTAGCTCAGGAGCTCTGTGTGAGATGAGGCCAGGGGTCTGCAGGCCTTGGGAGACCTGAGAGACACAGCTGGGCACCCCCAGCCCTTCCTCAGCAGCTCTAAAATTCATCCACATTTGGGGTTTCCTTGTCTTAGAGACTGCACGAAGGACGGGTGTAGGCTGAGAATAGTAGACCCTCATTAGCAAGATGGGCTTAAGTGGTTTGAAGACATGCTGACTACACTGCAGCCTTAACACTTTGCACCCTGTCAACACCAAAGAGCTACTAACGATAACCTCTCAGGACCATTACGACATTGGCCTGTATAATCAAGGCCCAGGGCTCCTCAAATGAAATTCTAGCAAATTGGATAGTTTTTCTGAATGACAGAAGTATGATCTTTGGGGGATTTTAATGAGAATCCCAAGGTAGCCCTTTGGCCCACCAGAGTCAGAACCAGTATCTCATGGCAATGATGGCAAATAGAATTCTGATGTGCATGAGCCCTTGGAATGCTTAATAAAGTGCCCTAGACATGACAGGTGCTTAGCAACTCTGGACTTGGGATTTGTATCATTCAATCTACTGTGGCAAGATTTTCAGCCTCTATTCTTCAACAGAAGGCAATAGTAGTTGGTACCTTCATGTATTCTAGATTAAGTCATTTGAGAAATTCATTTGTTCCCCTGAACTCCCATAGTCTTTTGTCAGAGCATCTTTTATTGGACATGAGCACATTCTGGCATATCTTGTGTCGTTCATTTTCATCTATCCCTTTGTCCATTGAGCAAATATTTTTTTGAGTGTGCTTAGTATATGTCAGGCATTGCGCTAGGCAGTGGAGACAAAAAGATGATGAAAAGCAGATAATATCCTTGTTCTCATGGTTTTTACAATGTAGTCAATGAGAGATAATAAACAAATGCATAAATAAATGCAAATTAAAATGTGATGTAGGGACGCCTGGGTGGTTCAGTGGGTTAAGCCCCTGCCTTCGGCCCAGGTCATGATCCCAGGGTCCTGGGATGGAGTCCCACATCGAGCTCCTTGCTCAGCAGGGAGCCTGCCTCTCTCTCTGCCTCTGCCTGCCTCTCTGCCTGGTTGTGTGCTTTCTCTCTCTCTCTCTTTCTGACAAATAAACAAATAAAATCTTTTAAAAAAATGTGATGTGCATCACAAAAGAGAGATACATGATAACATGAAGTTCTAACCTATTAAGGGAGGCTGGGGGATCTTTCCCTGAAGAACTGACACTTTTTTCTCAAATGTGAACTTGGTAGAAAGAGTAAACACAGAAGCAGAGTCTCTATTGTCTGAAACAGTGTGACAAGGGGATTGGTCTGAAAAGGGCATGGGCCTAGATCTCAGGTGGCAAGGCAAAGAGCAGTGTGAGCTGATTTTGGAGAGACAGGTGGACCCTGGACCATAAAAAGAACCCTCGTAAGCCATGTTAAGGATTCTGGTGTCATCCTAAAAACATTAGGAAACCTCTGAAATTCTGTAAGAGGAGGTGGTTAAGGTTCAATGAGAGTTGTGTAGCCGTTGTAATTTGCTTACCATTCTACAAGATCTCTATAGCCATTCACTGTTGTCCCTTCCCAGCACCTAGCACAAAACTTGGCACAGTTGAGTGGGATCTCCTTCTAAAGGATTGGCAGGGCTCATTCTATTGATACCATTGCTCCATAGGTGCCCCCTACCTAAGCTGTGAGCCTTGTTGAGCCTCTGTTTATTTGTTGTTTGTTTGGGGGATCTGCCTGTTTGCAGAGGCCGGAAAGGATGCTCTTCTCAGAAAGATGAGAACCACTTATTGATGAAAGGTAATTTCAACTAAATTAAGTTCAAAAGCATTTTTAGCTTCATTTTTAAAATTTTAATCCAATATAGTTGGCATATAGTGTTATATTAGTTTCAGGTCTATAAGGCAGTGATTCAACAGTTCTATACAATACTTGGTGCACATTATGGTAAGTATACTCTTAATCTCCTTCACTTATTTCACCCATACCCATACCTACCGCCCCTCTGGTAACCACTAATTGTCTATAATTAGAGTCTGTTTTTTTGGTTTGTCTCTTTTTTCCTTTTTTCATTTGTTCTATTTCTTAAACTCCACATATGAGTGAAATCACATGGTATTTGTCTTTCCCTGATTTATTTCACTTAGTATTACACTCTCTAGCTCCCTCCATGGTGTTGCAAATAGCAAGATTTCATTTTCAATGGCTGAGTAATATTCCATTTTATGTATATTTGTGTATATATGTATGTATATAATATATCCATATCCATAATATATATACTCCATGTATGTATGTATGTATATGTCTGTGTGTGTGTACATATGTATGTGTGTGTGTATATGTGTGTGTGTGTGTGTATAAAAGATGTGGGATATATATATGTGTGTGTGTGTATATATACACACACATCATGTATCATATATGTCCCACAACTTTTTTCTCCATTCATCTGTCAGTGGACACTTGGGCTTCTTCCATAATTTGGCTATTGTAAATAATCAATAAACACAGGGGTATATATATATATATATGTATATATATATATATATAATGTTTTCAAAAGCATTTTAATATAGTTTGTTCACTATCATTGAGTGAATGAACGGCTTTTCTCTTAGCTGCACCATTGGAAGATAGCAGTGCCCTCAACAAAACTTCTTTTTTTTTTTTTCCAACAAAACTTCTGATCATGAGTAAAGAAATGGCATGCATACCTCCTTGAAATTTATTGCCATTGTTTGGGTTGGGTGACTTCTCAAGGGAAAATTATGATTTCACTTCTGAGATATTCAAAGGTGTAATGTCATCGCTTTTGGCAAATTAACCCCATATCTGAAACCTAAAGTTTTATATTCCGATTTAATGGGTATCAAAAAATCTGTAAATGTATCTAGGAGTTATAATTCCCAGGGAGCCCTCATGCAAGCTATGTTCCTTATGTGACACGTAACTATCACATAATAAGTACATTCAGGAAGCATATTCAGATGTTTGTTACACATGATAGAACAGCTGTATCAAGAGCTTTTTAAGGATTATTCAAGTTTCTCTTAAAGCCACTTCATTTCCTTTCCAAAAAGTACTATTACTTGATCTGCATAGTTAAGACAAACCTCAGAAATTGGATGAATGTTAAATTTTTCATATTAGTCTGAAACTCAGAGAAGCTGTCCAAATCCCAGATATAAAATGTACCATTATCTTGTAGACATTTTAAGTCTATGGTGTTTGATTTGGAGAAATAAATTTTATCTCACCACAGAACATGTTGACTGCTTCAGATAGTTTCTAAACATTACTTCAAATTATACTCACCAAAATAAGCATCCAAATTAATTGCTAAACTTGATTTCTCCTTTTACTGAATTTTGATGCTGCCATACACAGTGCTAAATTTGGGGTCATTTAAATATTTATCCTTAGAGTAGACATGGAAGAATCATAAAAATGACTCCCACTAATTGAGCAAGTAAATGTGTTTTATATATATATATATATTATAAAATATAATGTATATAAATATATATTATAAAATATGATATATATATATTATATATATATATATAATTTATTTTTTAACTGAAGTCTTTATAAAAGCCATGAGGTGCCTGTATCCATTTGTTAACTCCTTCAATATTTATTGAGTGCTTGCTAAGTGTTAAGTACTGGGAATAGAGCATCAACTAAAACAGTCTTAATCCTGACCCTCAGGGTACTTTATCTTTTTCATGTGTAAGGAACATATGACTTAATGGTAGACCCATGCTTCTGAAACTCAGAGTGTTAGGTTTTTACCACTCTGGTATGCTTTTCTTAAAATATTATGGCTTTCGTAAGCATTTCATCTACATTTTAGACATTTCTAAATATGTGTAATAATTTTCGAGCCTTAATTCCAAATGATCACACTGACAGATGCTGCCAAGGTAACAAGTGGAAGGGGTGAATAATCGTTAGGGTTGGACAGAATATATGAAAAAGAACTATGACCCTTAATATCCATAACATACCTAATCTGTAACTCGGAGTATTCAGAATTTTATTTGACCTAATTATGAAAAGATTATAAAACCTGAGTTTAAGCACTTAGATTTTTCACTGAGCAAAGTAGAGTAAGATTGGTAATCCACACTAAATTTATTGCATAGGAAATTCCAGAAATGGTTTCTCTTATGATAATCTCTATGTATATAAAAACTGTGATTATTTAAAAAGATAAAATATCACCTGCAACGTATAATTAAACATTTATCAAAGTCCTTCCATTTACTAAAATTTAAATTTTTAGTTACCTAAAAAAATTCTTTATTAAAATCATTCTTTTTACTAAATTTTAAATGTGCAGTTACTTTAAAAAATTCTTTAATAATTATGTAAAGACATCTGTGGAACATACTTACTCTTAAAATATTAACTATCCTCTTTTTAAGGCATAAAATGGAAAAGAGAAAGAAAAGGGTAAAAAAATGAAAGGTAACAAAATAGAAAGCTCTTGAATAGAGGGGATCCGAGCAAAGTTGGAGAGGACAGGCATTCATATTTAAGAAAAGATAACACTAGAGTGAGAAATAGAACGATAGGAACATACAGATTGCGATCCAAAGAGCGTGACAGCCAGGAATCTGAGACCAGGGTAATCCCAGTGTGTGTCTAAAGGAAAGAAACATTTTTCTAAACTCATACAAAAGGTCTGAAGGTTACATAAACAAGGAAAAGAATCTAGTCTAGAGAGAAAGAAATGAAAGTTACCAGTTCAACTCTAGTTCTCCTGCCTAAACATCTCCATTTCTACTTTTTAACATAATAAATTTGTGAGCAGTTTTCTCAAGGAAAATATTATGTTAGATATAAAGAACAGTGACTCTCTGTCTGGTCCTTCAATAGTCATAGAAGGATGAGTTTACTTTTTCCTATGGAGAGATACTCTGCCCCTATCTAGTGATATCTAATGCTTATTATAAGGAAGAGTAAAATATTCCTGTTGAATCCTCAAATCAGCTGACAGCTGACAAACAAATAGACATTGATAAAACACCAATAAAACTTACAAAGTTATTCACAAAGTAAAATACCATACATTAAAAAAAAAATCAATGACTACAATAAGTGAATTAAAGTATTCTAGGGAATAAATAACAACACTCATTTGTGGCTACTGATTTTCTTCTCAAATGAATCAGAAAACTGTGCTGGCTCTCACTAATGTAAAGAATATTAAGATTAGCAAAAACAAAATAATAAACCTAGGAACTCTATATACTTAACAGTTAGTTCCTGAAGACCAGATTTACTTTCTAATCCACATTTCTATTATAGATTGGATTACTGTATTTAAATAAAATCTTAGAATCTGAACATACCCGACATGGCTTAACCTCATTTTGAAAGGCCAGATTCAACACAGCTACACTCTTAAGTAGTCGGAAGAAAGCAAAATATCTCATGATATTTAGGGTAAACATAGTAAAAAAGGAAGCAAAGAAAAACTAAATTTGGCATTGGCAGTTTGACTCTTTTGCTTCCTAGAGGAAATGATTTTGACAGAGTAACCATGGGAGTAAAGATTTCAGTGATACTCACTTATTTCCTGGACTGCAAAAGACAACATAATCTTTACATGTAAAGAGCTTATTCACTCTGCTTTAGACACTCTACATATAAAAGATTTCTTATCTCAAAAGCCAGAAATCTATGGCATAACATATAGAGAAGTTGAATCGCTGTTGTACACCTGAAACGAATGTAACAGGTGGGTCAACTATAGTAAAATTTAAGAGGAAAAAAAAATTAAAGGGAAAGGGAAATCTGAAAAAAATTTTTTTTTTAAATCATTCATTGTAATTAGTGGCTGGAAAAAATCCCATGACTACACTGATAGAACTGATAAGGCTGACATACAGAGGAGCTGTTGACTCTGGCTATGGATGTGAAACTGTGTGCAAAGATTTCTGTAAAGTTCTCCACTGCACATCTACCAAAGAGTTAATGTAATCTCATCCACTCAGGAGAAGAGGAAGCCACCGGGGGAATAGTGTATCACCATCACAAATTCACACCAGACTCTAAGGGCTTTGCAGCAATTGTGAATATAAAACCCCAGGCCACAGCAGCAGTGAAGCATTTAAGAAAGATTTATACATAGATAAACTTTTAAAAGTTAATTTGAAAGCCAAGCGAACCACGAAAATTCATATCATATTGATAGAGTTACAGTGCCTTTGCTTAACGTGAATTCTTCACAGCAAAACATGTCAAGATTTCCTCTGCTTCATCATTCAGTCCTTTTGAATCTACTAAATCTCTTCATTCACATTAATAAAACTAGCAGACACTGATTCACGTGTCCCTTCTCTTGCTTAAGTCCATGACACGTCTGTCCCTACTAAATACTCCTATATCCTCAAAATACCTTCTTCCTCAGCTTCTGAGAGTCCAGCCAATGCCA
This sequence comes from Lutra lutra, assembly GCF_902655055.1. Classification (NCBI taxonomy): domain Eukaryota; kingdom Metazoa; phylum Chordata; class Mammalia; order Carnivora; family Mustelidae; genus Lutra; species Lutra lutra. The sequence continues at coordinate 73,903,213 of NC_062285.1, forward strand.
ACAGACTCTTTGAGAGAGAGAGAGAGAGAGCAAGAGTGGGGAGGAGAAGCAGGCTTCCTGCTGAGCAAGAAGCCTGACGTGGGACTTGATCCCAGGACCCTGGGATCATGACCAGAGCTAAAGGCAGACGCTTAACTGAACCACCCAGGAACCCTGCCTATGCCAACAGACTCTTTTTTTTTTTTTTTTAAAGATTTTATTTATTTGATAGAGAGAGATCACAAGTAGGCGAAGAGGCAGGGAGAGAGAGTGAGAGGGAAGCAGGCTCCCTGCTGAGCAGAGAGCCTGATGTGGGGCTCGATCCCAGGACCCTGGGATCATGACCTGAGCCGAAGGCAGAGGCCTAACCCACTGAGCCACCCAGGCACCCCGCCAACAGACTCTTAAAACTTGAAATTCTTCATGATCGACAGTAGGCAGTTTTCTTTGTTTGTTCTGTGTGTTATTTACTGCCATGACTCCAAGTGCCATCTATATGAAAACAGTCGCTCAAATCTGCTCTTGACTTCCGACTACCGTATTCTATTGCTTTCTGTCTCTTCATCTGAATATCTTGCAGTTACCTAAAATTCAGCATGTTTAAAATTAAATTCTTATCTCCCCCTGCTCCTCCTCAATGTTTTTGAAGTGGCACAGTTATTCCCTGAAACTCCAAAGTTCAAAAATTAGGCTTGATCCCCACCATCCAGTAAATGATTAGGTCCCATCAATCCATCCTCTTAAATCTCTCTCAACTTTGACATCATTCATTGTCACATAACTCAACTTTAGGCAGAGGCATAGCAAGATGAAATGTCAATCAGTGGATGGCAAGTCTTCCCAGCATCACTTACAAAAGCGAAGTCCCTTCTGTTAAAATGGTTATTTACATTACTATTTGAAGGCAATACCACATAGTATTTTTTAAGACCAGAATGAAAAGTCATAAGGAGGGCAGTGTGAATGTCAGTCTGGGACACATACAGAGACCGTTCTAAGGAAGCCCCTCGTTCACGTGTCCACTTTTCCATCAGTCGAAGTCACTTTCCTGTCCTCAAGTCCCCCAGTATTAGAACTTGGCTCTGCTTTTAACTTTAGGTTACCATGATCTCTCCCTGGACCACTAAGGCAGACTACTCATCCTATCTCCCTACCTCCAATCGTGTTTCCTCCAGTACATCCTTCACCTCACATTTAACACATCTCTAAATAATGCAGATTGAATCACATCATGCATTTCCATTGTCACCGCAATTCTAAGAAAAGTCCGGCATTTTTAGCAAACTTCCAGGGCCCATCCCAATCTAGTTCCTGTTGACTATGTACTCAATATTCTCTCTGCTATCCCAAATTTCTCGCCTGCCAGTTCCCTAATTTCATCATGCTTTCACGTCTAGGCCTTAAAAACGGCTACTGCGTGGCTTCCAAGTTTTGGGGGTGGAGGTAGGATGGAATTCTCTGGCGGTCTTGATTATGACTTTTCCTCCTCTGAACCTCATATAGTCAAAACCTTTGTGGTGATCAACACTTTCACACTAACATACTTTTTTTTAAAATTTTTTTTTAAGATTTTATTCATTTATTTGACAGAGAGAGAGATCACAAGTAGGCAGAGAGGCAGGCAGAGAGAGAAGGGGAAGCAGGCTCTCTGCTGAGCAGAGAGCCCGATGCGGGGCTCGATCCCAGGCTCCTGAGATCATGACCTGAGCTGAAGGCAGAGGCTTAACCCACTGAGCCACCCAGGCGCCCCCTAACATACTTTTTAAATGACTCTATTCTCTTCTAGTCTGTAAGATCCCTGGGGGCAGGAGATCAGAATTGTCCTATTCAGTGCAAAACACCTCACACTTAGCACAGTGCCTATCACACAGCAGGGACTTACTAAAGATTGTTGGACAAATGGAGTTGGCAGTTTCTTTATAATTTAGATTAATAGGAGCCACGGATAAGAGTTTTAAAGTGGTAATATATTAAATAGCTGAAACGAAGGTTCATTTAAAGTTAAACTAAAATGTTAAACTGAAATTTGGACAGTAGGAAAATATATGCTGATTGTCTCGCAGTGAATGTGGCATCTTCTAACCTCTTGAATTTATATGCTGCTACGCCGGTACGATACACAGACTAATTTAAAAATCAAATAACAGACTTTAAGAAGTTGTAACAATCCCTGGATTAGTATAGGATGATAACTAAGGGATCTGCTATATTAAATCATGACAATAAAAGTAAAATCCCTCCATCTTTTCCTGGATTACATTCAGAGCTCAAATCAGAGAGCACTAAATGAATAATAATGAATGGATGCCTCTGTGAATGATTGAAGATTGAATCACATTTTAACTAGACTGTATTTATAAGTCCCTTTGGATGACATAATTACAATTCAAACCATACACTAATTAGCAGCAAACATCTATTTAATATTATTTAGTGGGTTTAAAATACATTTTTTACATGTTTCTGAAAACAAATAAGAGAAAGGACACTTTACCTCAACACAAGAAAAGAATGTTAAGGCCCCAAGTCAACAAATAAGTCAGTGCTAGCTAGAAGCAAACCCAATCATATTTAAAAATAAATAGTCATATTTTTCTGAGAAATAATAATGACTAAATATACTTATCTATAAGAGACACAGTGAGAAGGCTTAAAATATGCTTTTTCTCATACAATAACTTTTTTTTAAAGATTGTATTTATTTATTTGAGAGAGAGAACACAAGCAGAAAGGAGGGGCAAAGAGTGTGGGAAAAGCAGACCCCTCGGCTAAGCAGGGAGCCCAATGTGGGGCTCGATTCCAGGACCCTCAGCTCATGAGCTGAGCTAAAGGCAGCCGCTTAACAGACTGAGCCACCCAGGTGCCCCAAGTAACATTTTAATAGCAAATTTACATTGTTTTCTATTTCCTATATTGCTTAGCAACTGTTTACAATTACTTTAAAATTGAGATAATTCTTCATCAATTTTATACCACAGTTAAATATACCTTAATGGGATAATTTACCAAGAGCCAAAACTTTCTCAACATTTTATTTTTAGATAGAATTCCATTTTGCCCCAGCTTTGCCTGTCCAGTGAATACTGCTTTCATTGGGCTGAGCTCCTAATTGCATTTTTGTCTTTTAAAAATGTTGACCACTATCTTCTAATATTGTTTCCTTTAAGTTCCTATGCTTTTCAAAGTTCCTTAGTGATGAAGAAATTAGGAAGAAAGCCCTAGAATATTCAGAATACAGTAGTTTGAAGATAAAATTATTTTTTTAAAATAGGGGGACAATCAACTTTTAATATTTAATATTATATTTTTGGATAGCGCTAGTTAATTAAGCAATTGAGAAATATTGGTCGCTCCAATTTATCATACCAATGAAGCACTTCATATGTGCTAGACTTGGTTCCAACTGCTTTATAGATATACTAATATATTAATTCTCATAACAACCTTGGGAGTTCAGTTTATGTTCACCCTTGTTTTACTGATGGGGTAAAGTTACATGCTGGGTCACAAGCTGAGGAACAGAAGAAGTGTGGATTTGAACGGAATTGATCTGGTTCTAGAGTCCCTGCTCTAAGTGGCTGTGTTGTGCCAACTCTGTGAAACACAAATAGAAGTAGTAATTTTTTTTTGCATAGTTTGCTAACAAAAATAGTCTTTTCAGGTTTTGATGTTCTTCTGTATCCCAGTTTCTAACTTCCAAATTACTAGTCTTTGTAAAAGTCTTCATAAAATATTACTTTAGCACTCTGAATAGATTAGCCCTAAAAATATTATGTAATTTCCCATTTTTTCACATCTTGAAGAATGAGAATCACTGGCACAAAGCATTTAAAAAAATTAAGAACCCAGAGTCACTCAGTATGGCTGGAGATCATGATGCGGGGAGAGCAGTACAGGCTAAGGCAGGGGACACTTTATAAAGAACTCTGCGGCCAGCTGTGACTTCCTGATTTTATCCATAGGTAATGATACCAAAAGTGATTTCCAGCATTGGCATGATAGAGTCAAATCTATGTTTCATAAGGATCATAAACTGAGGAAATATTGAACGTGAAGTGGAGACAAGCAAGTGATTGGCGGTTCTGTTATTGTTACTAAGCAATGATGAGGTCTAAATTAAAGCATTTAGAATGAGGAGGGGGAGGGACTGCACAAAATCAGCATACAGATAGTAGATGGATTTGATTTAGCAAATGATAACACTGGGGCTGTGGATGCAATAATAAATTATGGGGGAAATTACAGTAATAGCTAATATTACATAAACATCAATGTGCTGACATTGTTTTGATTTTCTACAAATAATCATAGTCAATACAAGAATGATAATAGAAGCCATGGCAGGAAAGGAAAAGAGATATATTATTATAAACATAGGTTTTTGTCACACACTATTCTGACATTAAACATCATTTAAATCTGCATTTTTAAATACCATCTAAAAACATTTAGTTCCTGAAAATACCAATCAATACTTTTTGTAATTTAACCTATAGTAAAATTAGCCATATAGTGTCCCAGGAAGCCTTTGATGTAATACACTAAAAATTCAAGGTTGAATTTTTTTCCTGTTCCATTTTAAAAACGACAATAAGTAATATTCTCATAGCAAATTTTGTATGAAGAATTAGTTCAGTTGGTAGTATTTCCTGCTGTTTAACTGTAGCAGCTACCAACAAACAACATTTAAAAATTAACGCATTTGGGGCGCCTGGGTGGCTCAGTGGGTTAAGCCGCTGCCTTCGGCTCAGGTCATGATCTCAGGGTCCTGGGATCGAGCCCCACATCGGGCTCTCTGCTCAGCAGGGAGCCTGCTTCCTCCTCTCTCTCTGCCTGCCTCTCTGCCTGCTTGTGATCTCTCTCTATCAAAGAAATAAATAAAATCTTTAAAAAAAAAAAATTAACGCATTCATTAATTCATTTATTCATTCAAGCAGACCATGCCAAGGGAGTACTGGGTGTGAAAAGCTGTACTAAGCTCTTTGCAAAGTCAACATGAGAGAGAAGGCATGATTGCTTTCTGAAGGAGACTTAAAACCTGACTAAAGAAACTGTATAGGTGAATCTCTACCAGTAGCAGCTAAATACATCAATAAAAAACATTTCATTTTCAGTGAGATTTCCTTCAGGCTATATTCTCTTCTACCACTTAGGGCTAAATATAGAAATCATATCTTTCACACTTTGTAACCTTTGAACTTTGTGGGTATTTTCTTTTGGAGGGGCATACATTGGAGGGCTCTAGTATGGTACTTTCAAATTGGAAGAAGCTGGATTAGTGGGGAATGGTCCTAAATTACATTAAAATTTGTGTATAAGCATTTGTGAGAAGAAGGTTCATTGATTTCATCAAAATTTTAACTGGTTTCATGACCCGCAATAGGTTAAAAACCACTGAGTCTTTTATCTAAATAGGAAATTGATCAAAACCATGTTTTTCCAAAACCAGTTGAAGTAACTTTTCATGTCTATTTTGTTATAATTTTTTCCAAATGTCTTTATGATTCTACTGCAGGATTAGAAATGGAAGTGATAAAGCATCACCCAAAAAGGCACTGTCCTAAAATTGCTAATAAAATAGCTAGCCAGTCTTGAAATTCTTATTTGCAGAATTCAAGATTTTTATAAATCATTTATTCAAGGTTTTTGATGTCAAACTTAAAAAAAATACTTTGAAACTCTAGGATCACAGCAAAGTGAAATTAAAAAAAAAAAAAAATCAATCCAGTCAGTAAATAGACAAATAGTAATTAAAGTTTCTTTGCTTTTTAGGATAATTCAAATGATGATATTTTAAAATGTCACAATTTTCTGCAGCATCAAAAAGTTCCATTTTGAAACCAGAGGTTTCATCTAGAATAGTTCTCACTTGCCTTCCAGAATAATCTGTGCCCATAGATAGAGGTATAGAGTTCGGTGAGAAAATGATAAATAACATTTCCAGAAACAATAGAAATTCTCTTACTTCATTGCTCTCTTGTGGAACGTAGTGAGTAAAAATGACTCCAGATTTCCAGTGAGCTTACCTGTATATAGTACAAATAACATATTTAACTCAAGCTTCTGTAATCAGTACTCTTTATTGCTAAAAGTAGACCAGTCCTACAAAAGAAGATGCAATGCTGCTCCACGCTACCCGGACTTGGATCACAGTTAGGGACAGATGAGAACCTTGTTCTCTCGTTTTCAGTGATGTTTAGCTGGAATTTGTAATTTGAAGACAAAAGTTTTTACAGATCATTTACATATTTTAGAAATCAAATCTCCATTCAAGACCCCAAATTTTGGACTATCAATCTCAGCCATTAGGAAGCATAACTGTTTTGATAATCCAGGTAATTTTCATTGACGCTGGTGGAGAAAGTGGAACATTTCCAACACATGGATAGTCACCAAAAATGTTGACATTTTTGAAGGAAACAAAGAGTTCCATTCAGCTTCCAGAGAATGAGTGAATAAGAGGGCATTTCATCTTCCCCAACTCCCTTTTTTCCCCCTTTCTCTAACACAATACACTTGGAAACAAAAGGCAGATTATTAAGTTTTCAAATGAAGCTACTTGTTCCTCTCCCTTCTCTAGATGCCTCCCCCTTCCTTCGCCCTTCAGCACATCTGGTAACCATGTGTGGTAGTGCTAATGAAGACTTTCCTGAGCCAGTTACAATTAGTTCCAACTGCTGTGGCTTTCCTGGGCAGTACCAAAGTCAAAGATAGGGATGGGGGTGCGGGAGAACCAATGACTCTGTCACTTCACAACACCCAATTCTCCCCTGCCCCTGGGACTCTCATCACCATCCCTCTGAAGGAATTTTTGCAGAAAGGTGTAAGCATGTACTTTAAGGGTTCCCTCCCTCCTTTTCTCCACAGCAGTATTTTACGCAACTTGACTTCTATGATCCTTTGAACAATAGAGAATTGTGTAATAGATGCCATTTCCCCTTTTGGTCCGTGTATTAGACTTATCTAACAATTGTATCTCCTGTAATAGAATAAATTTGTGCATTTTACTGTTTGATGGATTAGAAGGAACCGCGGAAGCAAATGTACTGTATACAATTAGGCTGTCTTGAAAACGCACACTTTTGTTTACTCTAGGCCTCTTCCCCCCTTCTCAATCAAGCTACTAATAGAGCTGTTTTAAGTTTCAACAAGGACCATATTAACTGCGGGTCTCCACATGAAACAGAATGCTAAACCCCAGCGTCTCCTGATGATGTAAGCTCAAAGTATCCGAAATCCTGTTTTATATTTCTGTCTCAAATCACCGTTATTTCTTTTCAATGCTTTTTTTTTTTTCCTGTGCCTAGCAAATTATGAGTCCGCAATACATACTAATGGTAGTATTAGCCATTGTGAGAAGAGTCTAAGTGACCCTGGGGGTAGAAAACTTAGTATTATTATTTTTGTCAACTTGTACCCACATCTTATCCTAATGCCGTCTACTTTTTAATTTCACCAACTCTGGTCTTAGTGCATGCACTTACTCAGTAAGTGTTACCAATGATAACAACCACACTTGACGTTTCAGCCTATCCTACACTCATATATACAGTCAGCACGTGAACCCCATAACTATCCACATTGATAAAAAAAATTCACAAATAAAAATGCAAAATCAGAAATAAAAACTGGCTTTCCTAATAATGGATTATTTGAAGCTATTACAATGTATAAGTCAAAGAAAGTAGCATCCCTAAAACAAAGAAACACTGTGGTACAGAAAGAGCACAAAGGAAAGGTACAGGGATATTTTTCTTTCTTCTTTCATCTAAGCCAAACAAAATATCACATCCAGAAACAGTGACCATAATAAAATTCAATAAACATATTAGACTTAAAAATAAAAATCACAGTCCTTCAACTCATCTGGCCCTTACATGTAAATAATTTCTTAATAAAAGAAAGAAAAGCATCTCTCCCACTATATATAACTGAAAATACTTTAACTTAATGCAACTAAAATTTCTACAATTATTCACCCTCCTTGTTTCCCCTCATTGATCACAAAATGTGAATGGTTTAACTGGACAGTGCCAAATCCTCATAATGGAGAAAGTTTTGCCCTGACCTGGCCAACTATTTCTTTCCATCTCTAGGTGGTTATCCTTCTGAATCGATATCTGCATCTTTCAGAAATGACCAAACTAAAATAAAAGCAAAACTCTCTGCAGATCATCTGTAAGGTATTTTTTTTCATACCAAGAGAATGCTAGCGCAAAGAAAAATCAAACACGCACGCACACACACACACACACACACACACAGAAATTGTTTAACTGTCGTGATGAAAATATTGAGATTCATCTACATTTCAAAATGCCAATAGAATTCTAAGACACAGAATAAGTTAGCAACACCAACACTGTATTATAGAATGACATGTTTTTCATTAATTTTTTCTTTGTTTTTATGAATAAGAAGTTGACTCTACTAGCAATAATGACAGTTAATGACAACCCAGTGAGTCACTGCCTCCTGGGCCTTAAGGAGGAGTAGGTTCATGTATAAATGATAATTAATGCCATTAAACATTCCAACACTACACTTACTTCAACAGCTTTTGGCATTCAAACTCTTAAATGCTCTACTGTCCCTTACCAAATAATTAAATACTGTGAAGGCACACAGGGTTAATCTGCAAAGCTGACTGCCTGGGCTTGCTCTGGGATGTGTCTTGAGAACAGCATCAGTCTATAATTTTTATGTTCACCGGTCACCTTTAAACGTGGGCATTATATTTTTATCCACCTGCCTAATAGGCTGCCTACAAATTCAATACACAATAAGCTGGGCCCGTATTTTGGCTGATATCAACACTCAGCCCTTGAGTTGCTAACATTGGCTCTGGCATCTGATGATGCTGTGGCAAGTCAGACTTCTAGATGTGATTCAAATGCATTTTTATAAACTGTACTTTCAGTGATTTACATGAGGATCATAGGACTTCTTTCAAGATTTCAGGAAGGTGCTTAGAGGAAAAACTGAGTAATATTGGATACCAACCTGAAAAGTTATTTAAGATTGGTAAACATGTAGAATGTTCTGATTTCCAGATAATAAAGGATTATTGTATTGTACATACAGATGTTTAAATTAACATGCACATTCCATTCCTATCTTTCTTAAATTCAGCAGAATAACTGTAAGTCTTCACAAGGCATGTTATCAATGTAAAAGCAATAAAAAAGTCGCCCTCTTGTGAATTACTATTTACAGTATTTCACAAGAATGGCATTCACACCCTCCAAATGAACAAGGTTGTCTCTTTAAATTGAAGGACACTGCCTGCACTCTTCATCAGTGAGCATTAGCAACAGGGGGGAGGGGAAGGGAGAAAATAACAAACCATTTTTCTATCATTTGAACTCTCTTTGACCCTCGAAAGCTATTCAAGTATGCACTTAAGACAATTCAAATAAATAACATATATACACATATATAGAGCAGATATACAGACAGCAAGAGTGAATCCTGATAAAGTAGATAGATTGATACCTAGAAATTAACCACCTTGAAGCCTGTTTCTTGGCATTGTCATTGACAGCACAAGAGGAATTCCCACATATAGAGGATAATAACATTTCATGACTTTAATCAATAATTATGTGAATCGGGGTATAAACTCACTATGAATCAACTATAGCTAAAAGAGCTAAGTGAGTTCAGAAAAGGAAAGAGCCACCTTGTCCCCATATTGACTGAAAAATTTTTGTTCCATAATCATAGTTCCACTGGGGGAGTGTCAAAGAGGCTGGCAAATATAAAATGCAGTGAGAAGTATATGATGAAATATATCATTTAAGTGATATTTAGCTTAAAAAGTTCAAAATATTCTAGTCAAACTTATTTCTATTCCAAAAGTTAAATATAACATTTTTTGAAAAAAAGTTATATCCCACAAATTGCACTTGTACATATCTGTGTTTGCAAGAATTATTTCTTCATTTTTACTAAAATATTTCCTCAAAATAGACACTAATTGGTGTCTGTTTAGCAATTTCCAGCACTCCTTCTCTACTTTAGTGGCACTATGTGCTATAGTTTTCAGCATACACTTAATGATATTTACTACTGGGTCTACTGCATTTTTTAACATAAAATACTAATAAAAGTAGTAATCTAAAAACTTGGCAGGTAAATGTATAAGGAATCATGATGTTCCTAAATATTTTTAGGATGCTTTCTAAAGTCACGCACTCCCTCTTCCCCAAAAAGAAATATAAAAGGAGAAAAAGGTAAAAATGGAAATTTGAAACATGACACAACTGTCCTGTATATTTTGTTAATATTTGGAGAGCTTTAATTATACAGTTTCTAGAAGCAAAAACAAAACCCTACCAAAATTAACAGAGGAAGATAGAGATAAACGAGTCACCAAATAAACCTTTCGTTCAGCCAGAACCATGTGGATGTGGAAGTTTCTTCAGGGCAAAACATGTGCCTTGCGTTCCCTGGAATCTCTCCCATGGCAGGGAGGAGGAATTCAGTGGTTCTGAATATTCATCCCACCCAGGCTTTCCTGTTACCTTGTGGAACAGCGACAATACCAACTCTAGGAACCCGGGGTCAAGAGGGACTCTTTCTGTTGTGATTCCCAGTGACCCATAGAGCAGGATTTCACCACAATCCTGTGACATGTGCCTGGGCTTGGGGAGTTCCAGTGTCAGCTCCGAAAAACCCTAAGGAGGCTCTTCCCTTTGTGAAACAAATTAATTGCACAACCAAATATTGCCACATTCTCGAGGCCTATTGACATAATGGAAACTTCAACCCCCACTTTGGTTTGTATTTTTCCAAAAGAGTAAAAAGCGACCCAGGTAGAGCCCCATATAATTAAAATAAAGGAAGATAAAAAAGACAGAAGATTTTTTTTTTACTACCCATAGTGGGAAATTACCTATTTTAGATCTGAAGTCCAACAGAGAATAATTCAACTTTGTACTATTCACTCTTGAGTGGTACGTGAGAGAGAATGAATGGAAATCAGTTTGTCTGCTACTTCTGAGTCTTCTAAGCTGTAATACTTTCATCAATATTTACAGTGCCTCAGCCCTGTTTACAGATATGTAATCACACTGGGCTCAACCAAGTTGCAGAGCTCCCTATGATCTTCATGTGGACATCTCAATTAAAAATTACAAACCGTGATTCTTACAATTTTCACTGCTTTTTAAAACTACTTTATTGGGGCACCTGGGTGGCTCAGTGGGTTAAAGCCTCTGCCTTCGGCTCAGGTCATGATACCAGGGTCCTGGGATTGAGCCCAGCATCTGGCTCCCTGCTCAGCGGGGAGCCTGCTTCCTCCTCTCTCTCTGCCTGCCTCTCTGCCTCCTTGTGATTTCTGTCTGTCAAATAAATAAATAAATCTTAAAAAAAATAAAAATAAAACTACTTTATTTATTATAATTTCTTCTGATTCTTAGTGTCAAAATGAGAAAAACTTAACTGTATTTATTCCCTATGCTATCCAATCCTAGTTTTACTGGGAAAGAGACTTCAGGAGCTCTTCCTCTTCCTCATATCCATAGCAGGATAAAATATAATTTCTAATGGTAAATATTAAAGTCAAAAAATATGAGCAATCATGGAAACTGTGAGTTTTCCCAACACATATGAGTCACTTATATCCCCAGAAGTAATAAAGTCCTGAAAAAAAAAAAATAGATTCAAAAAGAGATGATGATTTGATAGTTTTTCCTGTGTTTAAGTCAGATTAGCTATGACTAAATAATTTCTCAATTTCTAGACTAAAACATGCCAAAGCAAATAGCTTTTAAAATTTTAAAGTATATTGTGTAGTGGTGACTGTTCAAGGTCTCACTAAAGTCAACACTGGAGACATAATACACAGATGAGTTGGATGCAAAGGGCTATTCTTAATTCATTGATTACAGAAACAAATAAAAGCCCTCTGCAACATTGTTGCAATCAGAAAAGTAAATTTAAAATAAGATATTCTCATTTGTACATTAACAAATCTGATATGGCTCACATTTAATAATAAAAAGGAAAATATATACACTTAAGGTAGTTAAAGCCCAAATCGTTGCAAAAATAATAAAGTATTTCTCCAGGTTTTATGACTGTAGAATGATCTCAGCATTTTCAGATCAATTAAAATTTTATCCATATCGCACAGTATATACATATTAATTTCCTTACTCATTTGATATCTTTCATATTTTTTCTAATGGCATAAATACAAGGAAGATAATATATTAAACATATTAAATTTAAAACTTCACCAATTAAAAGCCACTCATTTAATCAAGAAAGTTTCATCAATTGCCTATTGTGTCTAATCAGAAGTGGCTCAGTCCTGTAGGAAGCTAAACTACACAGATACACTAGAAGCGAACACTTGTTTTCTAAACTTGCTGATATTAATCTTATTATAGAAACTAGGTATGCATCTCAATTTTTTAAATTAAAAAAATAATTCATGCCAATGTGATCAGACAGGCTCATCTATTGCATTGCCCTAGTTCAGTTATGTTGGCATTATTTTCCCAGGAAGGTTGGATCTGATTTCTGTATATTTGTATAAAACCTAGCTCTGTGATGAATATATGGCAGGTGCTTAATACATAATTATGGCTGTATTCTGAAATAAATTCAAAAGACCAGCCTGCAGGAAAAAATCTGTTCTAAATACTATTTCTTTAGCAGTTAGGCAAGTGAACAGAAATTCGAGTTGGAAATGTCCATGGTCCTAACTTCCTCACTGTGTGACCTTAGACAAATGACCTAACACCCCTGAGTCTTCACGTTCTAAATTATAAAATGTTTTGTGACAAAAAAATTCATTAAGTAAAAAGATTACAGATTTACCACACACAAATTTCTACCAAATACATGTACATGGCAGAAAGAAAGTAACTGCAGCAATACTGTTGTTATATTGTCATAAGACACTAGGCACCCTGATCATTCATCACCTACATGAATTTCCTCTGATAATTAAAAAACATAGTCATTTTCAACCTTTTTCTACAGATATTAAATATTTCCCTGGCCTACATTTCTGCAGTGATTATTAAAATTAACTGTTTGGAATACCTTGTGATGGGGGAGGGAAACTTTATAAAGAATCCCAAGCATTTAATACATTAATTATAATTCTAAAGTACAGCATATTTCTTCCTTGTCCATAATAAAAATATACTAATAGTTCTAAACTAGAAAACCTGGACATCTAGGAAAATTTGTTTCTCTTCAAAGGGAACAGAGACACCTGAGCTGAATGATCCCAGAGATCAGTTTTGATGGTCCTGGGGGAATAGTAGAGGGACTTCTCATAGCCTCTGAATGGTACAAAAGAGTTTTGCATATCATAAGACTCCCTGAATACTTGTTCACCAAGTGAAACCTATCTTAGGTATGTATAGACGTTCAGTCCTTCCATCCTAAACATTAAAAACATTTGTCAAGATGAAAATACTGATTTTTCAAGCTCCAAAATACTGCTTACTAGTGATGTCATGTGCAAGAAAAGTGACAAATTCTTGGATTCAGAAAGCAGAGAGAGGAATCAGTTTGGAGCTAAAGAAATACTGTCAGTTATAAGAATTTAATGAGGACATTAAAGTATTTGGAGTTTGTTTGATTAAAGACTGCATATATATTAAGTACCATAACTACATATGTCAAAGTCCTTAAACCATTCATGGAGTCTATTTGTCAAAATTGAGCTACTCTTGTGAATTTAACTGCAAAAAAACCCCAAAACCAAAAAACTTTCCAAACTGTTCTCATGAAGGAGCCTATTGAATAAAATATTGAAAGGAATATTTATAAAACTATAAAACTTAAAGCATAAAAAGTGCTGCCCCTGCTCAGGAAACAACCAGATACCTCAGTGAAAGTTAGAAAAGATCATTTGATAATAGTTTCTGTACCTGGCTATAAAGAAATAATCAGTAACTGCTTAAAAAAAAATCACCTCTAAATCTCAGAATGTTCTTGTGATATATGACAAACTAATAAATTTGGGTAAGACTTACTTTTTTAATACATTGGTTAATAATAAGTTTTAATTTTTTTAAAGATTTTATTTGAGAGAAGAGAATGAGAGAGAGAGAGAGAGAAAGAAAGCACGAGAGGGGGGATGGTCAGAGGGAGAAGCAGACTCTCCGCTTAGCAGGGAGCACAACGTGGGACTCCATCCTGGGACTCCAGGATCATGACCTGAGCTGAAGGCAGTCTCCCAACCTACTGAGCCACCCAGGTGCCCTATAACTTTGTTTTAAACTACATTTAAAAATGAAGACTAAGCACACACTAAATAATTCTAGGTCCTCTTGTAAAGGCCCCAAATCAATCACTAAAGTTATTTGTTTGCTAAACATCTACCATGCACAAGACACAGTGCTGAGTACTTTAATTGTAACCTAGAGTGATGAATCAACACTGAATTTAACCATTTTTAAATGTCTTCAAATATCATGAGAAAAATATGTAACTGGAAAAACATAGCATTTTTATTACAGAAATAAGAACTAAGGTCACACACAAGGTACATAAAGAATATAAGTTTTAGAAAGCCTTGGTATTATTGTTAGTACTAATGCTTATGCATTAACCTTAGCATAGTAATATCAGTATGTATCTTTATAGTATTATGTATGCAAGGTAATAATAAAGTCATTAAAATTGACAAAACAGATTTTCCAATATTTATCCTAATCTGAATCTGTCTTAAATATTGCCTGATATTCTTAGCAGAATCTAGAGGTTCAAAAATAGATCGAATGTGCTGTGCTAACAAAATTTGGAAATGTTTCTTCTTGACCAAGCTATTGATCTGTTTAGAAGTGTGACTGACTGAAATTTCTTAAAGTTCCTATAAATAATGTAATTAAAATGTTCTTCATATTCATAAAAATGATTCACCCTTTTAAAAAAGTATACTTACTATGTCACTTGCTTCAATGATAGCTAGCAGCAATGAATTCTATAATTTTGTAGAATGTTCATAAAAAATTACTTCCTTCTAACGGTTTTGATCATGATATTTGGTTTCATTGGATATTTCCATGAAGAAAGGTAAAGAAGGGCACCTACAGATATGTCTTTTTCATTGTCATCTTTGGTCCATGAAGAGAATATTTTTTATTTGAGCCTCATCTTTTACTCATGGTTACAATACAGTGCTGCTGTTTGAAATTTTCTATTTTTCAAAGATTTCAGTTTTCGTTTTTGTGAAGCACAAATAACCTTCAGCAAACCTGTTTCTTAAATAATGCATTACTAACATTTATCATAGTTTAATTGTCATATCCCAAATATGAATATTAGTAGAGGAGAGATGGAATAGATAACACAATGTTGAAGCATATAAAAGTAATTGATACTGCTCCCCACCAGAGCCTGAGATGGCCTTAGGCTCACACTGTGTTGCAAACTACCTAAAGAAGAGATGAATTGTTTCCACAGACCTTCTGGTTCATAAATTTCCTGTAGAAAGGAAGCAATTGTTTTTGTTTAAAGGAAACATCCTGGGTTAGATTAAGCAAAAGTCCCATTTTCTGTCAACAGAAGACAAAACAGAGAGGTAAAAAGGTCAATAAGTATCGGAAAGCAAAAATCTAGCCAGTACTTATCAGGTACCTGTTTGTGCAACTATTAAGGGCATCAGGAAACAAAATATCTGAATGTCTGAGTTAATTTCTCATTTTATTCAAATATTTTGTATTCTGTGTAGGCATCATATGCGAAGAGATTACTAAACATATAATAATATGAAAGCCTGCCTTTTAAAGTAAAGTTCCAAGTCTATAAAAGGCAGATTTCTTTTTTTTTTTTTTAAGATTTTATTTATTTTTTTGACAGAGAACACAAGCAGGAGGAGCAGCAGGCAGAGGGAGAAAGAGAAGTAGGCTCCCTGCTGAGCAGGGAGCGCAATGTGGGGCTCGATCCCAGGATTCTGGGATCATGATCTGAGCCGAAGGCAGCCACTTAACTGACTGAGCCACCCAGGTGTGCCAAAAGGCAGATTCCTAATTCAAATTAAAGCATGAGTGTGCTGGAGCAATCTTATGCTCCACCCACGGATGTCTCAACAGTCCGACAGATTTTTCTCACTGAATTTCTCCGAGGGTTAAGGCAAGGGTTCCCCAAGTCCATTTGGGGGGCATTTCTGTGTTTTTTACATCCTAACCCAGCACAAGTTTCCTCACACAATCATACAGTGCCCATCCAAAACCTTCCCATTCCACATGAGTTTTCCTCTTTGTGGATACGGAAAATTTGATGGAATTGCTCACAAAAACAAATGTGAGCCAAAGTTACCTCCTGAACTTACACAACTCTAGTATTTCTTAGAAACTGAAGAGAACAATATATATTTCCTATTTTCCTGACATTTCCATTAGTAATAGAATAAATTGAATTACATAATATTTAAAGTAAAACGGTCCATCACTTATGGTCATTTTTAATTTGGCCTCATAACAAAGCATATACATATTTCATAGAATTAGGATAAAGATTAAATGAAATAACCTACGCTAAACATAGAAACAGGTGTTATGAGGCCTTTTACAGTAAGCATTCAAATAAATTATCATATCAATACTGTTATTTTATAAAAAGAATAGTCAGTGCCTTTAATAGCATCATTTGCCTTGGACCATCCATGATTTGCCTATTACACATACAAAATGTATGTGCATGCCTCTGCTTCATATGTATGTGCACACTATATTCGTCTATTCATTTAACAATTATGCACTGAGTAATTTCCATATGCCATGTACAATGACAGGTATTAGAACACAGAGACAGAGGACACAGTACTCCACTCAGAAAACCTAGGATGGCAGGTAAGTATAATACTGTTGCATCTACTAGATAAGTCTAGTATAGTATGTTATGTACAACAATTGAATTATACAAAGTGTGTATTAAGAGACAAAACACTGCTACCTTTTCCAGTCTAGAAAGTGTAAGAGGATCACAGAAGAGTGCATATTAAGACTTTATGCCTCTTACAAACATTCGCACAATGAGGCATGCTCTCTTTCTTAAGGACGGGTGTATGTCCATTGTCATCACAGCACTAAGTGTTCAGAGTCTTTGGGTATACAACCTTAAAGAATGTTTACATCTCCACATGATGACTTCTAAATGTTTGATTCAAAAGGCATTTATCTTACTGAGTTAAAAAAAAAAAATCCTGTCCTCAAATATAAACTAATATTGGTCTTTAAGAACTCTTCTGTCCTTATGAGGATTTCTACACAGTATATCCTGTAACAAATCAGACCTAAAATACATCCTTGATTGTGTGTCAGCCAGGAGACCACTCTGTCACTCATCAGAGTGCCTAGCATGTAGTAGAACTCAATAACGAGCATTTATTGAAGGAACAAATGAATGAATAAATGATTGAACTCTGAGTCCCTTAGGGTCTTGGAAGAGCTTTGGACCAAAGTGAAATACTTGGCATTGTTAATGAATGTAGCATGTTCTTACATTTTTTTTTTTTTTTTATTTCTCCTGGATCTGACGTGAACATTCAGAAGTCTCATTGTGCTTCTGAATAAATAATGGCTTTCAAAAGAGTCTGAGCAGGACTTGCAAACAACTAAGATTAGTAAAATGTCATGCTAGTGGAGTATTCAGAGAAGCATAGTAATTAAGGGAGTAGACTCCCTTAGAACCCACTGTTTGGGTTCAGATCAAGGATCTATCACTCACTAGCCCGTGAGGCCAAGAAAGTTACTTCACCTCTCAAGCTTCTCAATCCTAAAATAAGAGTAAAACAATGCCTCCTCTTAGAGTTGTTTTAAGGATTAAAAGGATTAAATATTTGAAATAACTTTGAACAACACCAGCAGGCGCTCTCTTGGTGTTTGTTTAATAAATCAGCAGTTATTCAAAAGCCAACTTTCTTAAAGATGGGTACACTGATAACCACTGTGTAAGTCTATTGAATTGAATATGGCAATTCTTTCTCAGTCCTATTTGCAAATTTCAACACGCAGTTATTCACAAATAGTCACTTACAAATAAATACCCATGGTTTTCATTCTAAAGCTGACTTGGTCAAAGGTGGCAGCCACCCAGGTGTGTTTCCAAGTTTATGAAACTCCCATTCTGTACAAGGAAACCCCTCCCACGTTTCAGGGTTGTTCTCAAGATTCCCACTTAAGCAATTTGAATATGTCTTTTCTGTGGCCAGGGAATTGCACAGATCCCCCTCCGTTTTATGTTTTGGTTTACCCCATAGCTATTATGTGTCTCCTGTCACTCTGGCTGTTTTTGGTTTTGTTGTCTATATTCAAAGGAGGCCTGTGGTTGTGTCTATCCCAAGCGTCTGTGTTTCGAGTTGTGGCGGTTTGCCCCCTCTGTCTCTCATCATTGCTTTTGGCTCAGTCCCTTGACAGGAAATGAGAGATTTATTTTATCTGGCTTGAACTACATTGTTCCTTCCTGACTACTGGTGTTACTTCACTCTAAATAACATGACTTTGTGCTCACAGTCTGCCCAAGGTCAAAGCCTGAGGGTAATAGACACATTTAAGAGCAGAGGAGGAAAATATAACCAGAGGGGAGGAGCGGGCAAGAAGAGAATTAAAAAAAAAAAAAAAAAAAAAAGTGATGCAAAAGTTAATCTTGCAGTGGGTCTAAGTTTTCTGGCGGGTTTGAAATGAAATCTGTTCTGAAGAGCTGAAAGGGGAACTATTTCCCCCCCCTTCCAGATGTTATTAATTTAAAATGACACTACGAAGTAATCTAGGCTTGAAATTCAAATTGAGTTTTAAAAGAAAGCATGAGTTGTCTGGGAGAAGGGTTTATAAAGCTTTATTAATACTTGTGATATCATAATTGTAGTGTGTTTTTAATAATCTAATTTGGAATGATTACTGAATTCAAATATTCCTCTTTGGTTTGACACAAAAATATAGAAGAATGGTGACAGTACATACAATTACTAAGATCAAGTTCATTATTAATAAAAGAAACAATGATACCTAAACTTGAACTTGAAGCCATAAAAAGGTTTAAAATTGTCTCTTTAAAAAAAAAGGTTTAAAATTTTGTTGTAATTTAAGTATAAACAAGAATATATCTGGAAGGCATCTCCTGACCCTTTATCTATCCCCACCCTGCCACCCTCCCAGGACCCTCTATCCCCTTCCCCTCCCCCACCCACCTTTGGAGGTGTGAATAAAATTTTCTTGTTTTTTTCAAATACCTCTCAAGTTTCAAAGGGTCAGCAGGATGGCCACCCAAAGACATGGTAAAAGAAAACATCTTGGTTTTACTGTGGTCACACCATTTATGCTGAGCTAAACTTCTCTAGGATAGTTAAAGACTGGGGAACTGGGAGAAAACTGGCTAATCTAGATATATATATATTTTTTCTGTTCTTTTAACAGATTATCATGCTCTTTAATAATACTTTTGACTCAGGAAAATGAATTTAATGGAAATGGACTTTAAATGAGGTAAAAAGCATTTAGGTTACACGTAAGGCTGGATTTTGTGCATGCAGAAAATTATTTCATGTGGGCATTCCATTCTTGGGAAGATGATGCAATCCACTTTGCTAACGATTTTTCAACATTCATATCATTCTGTGTGCTGTAAGAATGGCTTATGCTGAAGTCAGGAGGACATCCCTAATGACAGCTTAAAGACTTCAGATGTTTGTGACTTATAACACCTCCTTTAGGAAGCCCTAGTCATGTCTACAGAACTAAGTGGACATCACTATACTGGGTTGGCCAGGGGCCCAGTATTTGAAAATCATAAATTGTTTCTTTACACAAATGCTTCAGTTAGAAACTCTGACTAGAAATTATCCTCAGTACCCCTTAAACCTATACAATGTTATATGTCAACTATACCTCAGTTAAAACAAAACAACAACAACAAAGAAATTATTCCTTCATACTTCCTTCTCATTTCAATTCTTTATGGGATGGTCTACATGTGAAATGAGCCCCTAAATCTTAAGACAAGGTAGACATAATTGTGTAAGAATTTCAACAAAAGTCTCATTTTTTTTACACCAAGTTCTTAAAAGATACAGCAATGTTTTGTACATGTTGTTTTTAATGTTTTCTGATGATTAAATTATAAATATAGTTCTAAAAAATGAGCATAAAAATGTGATTCTTTTGTCCTAGGTGCTTATAAATCAGCCAAGAAAGCCCTCATCTGAATACCTAAATCATCGCCAAAAGTTTTTCTTTAAGCCTCTCCCTACACCTCAGGTACACAGAAGGAAAAATAACAAACAATTTCTATTAAAAGAAAATAACATTTATTAGAAATTTACTAATTTTGGAGCACCTGTGTGGCTCAGACCTTAAGCATCTGCCTTCGGCTCAGTGGTGATCCCAGGGTCCTGAGATCGAGTCCTGCGTTAGCTCCCTGGCTCAACAGGAAGCCCATTTCTCCCTCTCCCACTCCCTCTGCTTGTGTTCCCTCTCTTCCTGTCTCTTTCTCTGTGAAATAAATAAAATCTTTTAAAAAAAGAAAAAATTTACTGTTTTCAACACTGTGCTAGCTGCTTTTTGATATAGCATCACATTTCATGTATGTAAACTCCAGGCAAAATTAGTGTTATTATCCTCATTTTATAGATGATAGAATAAAATTTAATATATATTGAGTAATATGCCCAACATCATAGGTTTATAAGTGGTGAAATTAGTATTAAAATTTACGTGTGTCTAATTCTAAAATCCAGGAGCATGTGGGTGGCTCAGTCAGTTAAGCATCTGCCTTTGGTTCAGGTCACCATCTGATCTTGGAGTCCCAGGACTGAGCTCTCGGGCAGGCTCCCTGCTCAGCAGGGAGTCTCCTTCTCCCTCTGTCTCTGCCTCTCCACTGGCTCCTGCTCTCCCTTGCTCACTCTCTCTCAAATAAATAAATAAAGTCTCTTAAAAAAAATCTAAAATCCATGTCCATTCATTATGCTGGAATAGGAACTAAAATTCTAGATTACAGAAGTTTAGTGTATCTAGAGTCCAACTGTGTTATCTCACCTACACAAAATATGGAGTTACAAACAAAACTGTCCTTGCGTTCTTCAAAAGGTTAAAATTAGAGTTACCAACTAAGTCAGCAAAAATTTGCACCCAAATGCTCATGGCCACATTTCCTAAAAAAAAAAAAAAAAAAAAAAAAAAAAAAAAAGAAGGTGGAAACAGCCTTGATGCCCATCAACTGATAAATGGGTAAATACACTCTGGTATATCCATACAATGAAATATTATTTGGCAACAAAAAGACATAAAGTATTGAAACAGGACATGGATGAACCTTGAAATCATTACGCTAAATGAAAGAAGCCAAACACACACACACAAAAACTCATATTATACGATTCTGTTTGTTTAAAAGTCCAGTATAGGCAACTCTTTGGAGACAGAAAGTAGATTAATGGTTACCTATGCTGGTGGGCTTAGGGGCAAAATGTCAGGGGAGATAGGAGAAATGACTGCTCGTGAGTATGGGATTTCTCTCCGGGCTGACGAAAATGTTCTCGAATCGAATGTGGTGATGTTTATACAACTCTGAATGTACTAAAATAACTGAATTATATACACTTTATGAATAAATTGATGTTGCAAATAGATCTTTATAAAACTCTTGCTTTAAAAAAAAAAAAAAAGAGTCATGTAATGCCTTTGGATCCATATCATCAGATGAAATAGGAGGCACATTTCTTACCAAGAAGAAAAAACTGAACAAATGTAGCTACTGGAACAGGGAAGAGTTGGTTATCGTCTATCATTTTTCCCTCCATATCATCAAAGCTTGGGTCTGTGGATCCAGGCAGACCTCGGATCACTGAGAAGAGTTGGAAAGACCTCCCTCTTTGGCCAACTATGCTTTCAGACCAAAGCCTGCTGGAAAGACTTAGAACCACACAATGGTAGTTTATTTACCCAGTGTTAAACCACTTGTTTGACATTTTTCTCTCAACTGACCAGCGACATGAGTATTGTGTAGACGACCACAAAGAAAACTGAAACAGTGGGAAAGTATTATTTTAAAAATACTTAACTGTTTTATTGTCACAGAGAGAGTAGAATTCCCTGCTTCTCCCTAGATTCAGTTCTGCATGTTCCAATGTGAAGTTGCCTGATTGTCAAATTGGTCAATAAAATTTTTAGTCCTACAACCCATCATCAGATGACAGAAAAACATGTTGTGGCAAAGAACCAGCAGGTAGTAATCAAGTGTCTCATGATGTTGACATTTCCTGACCCTCCATAGTTTTTTGTTTGTTTGTTTTTTTGTTTTAAGGGAGAATCCTAGAAACAGCAGTGCACAGAATAGCAGGCCTGCGAAGGTCCAGCTCTCTGGAGATAATGAAACATTTCATCCAAATAACCTTTAGATGTTTATACCTTAAAAGTGACTCAGTTGAAGTTGCATTCAAATTAAACACCATTGCTACAGTGTTTCTGTTGTGATTGTCGGAGGGAAGTGAAGCCAGTGCAATTTGTCCATGTTTTACAAATCACCATCTGGCAGGGATATGGCAACATGTGAAATCTTCACAGGACTCTTGTTTTTCTACTATCTGCTGGATAACTAAGGAGATCACCAGACTGCTGGGATGCCTGCCAGATGGTAAGCAGGTATGTTTATGAGTTTAAGATTCTTATTTTCTTTCAGTGCTTTCACATGCTGTGGGCACAGAGGCATAAAAGTGAAAGGGAGAAAGAAAATGGGAATGGATAAGTAAGTGACTGTATATGATCATTACAAATGTCTTCAAAGCTTCTTGAAATGTGAATTTTCCAAAGTCTACATTGAATTATTTTCTGCCAAGCAGAAAAATCATCAGTCATATGGTCACAGGGTTTTAAAAAAATGCTACGTTTTTCATTTTTGTACAAATAAGCAGGTGTAGGGTTTCTTTAGTCCTGTTGGGTAGGCAGGCATTCCCCTAAGGATCATGGCATCACCAACAAACATCTGATGTGTGCATGCCCGGTGCATGGTACTGAGCTAGCCATTTCAGTGAAATAAAAGGCACGGTCCGTTTTATTTTATTTTGCTTGTTCAAATAGACCATCACAGGGACGCCTGGGTGGCTCAGTTGGTGAAGCAGCTGCCTTCGGCTCAGGTCATGATCCCAGCGTCCTGGGATCGAGTCCCGCATCGGGCTCCTTGCTCGTCGGGGAACCTGCTTCTCCCTCTGCCTCTGCCTGCCATTCTGTCTGCCTGTGCTCGCTCGCTCTCCCTCGCTCTCTCTGACAAATAAATAAATAAAATCTTTAAAAAAAAAAAAAAATAGACCATCACAGGCAAAGAATACCTACCTAGCAGAGTTGTAACAAAAAACCTTCTAAGAATTGAAGACTCACAGTGTTGAATCTGAGAAGTAAGTGGTAAGCAAAGCATATCGTAAGCAAACTTGACAGATAACAAGTGACATCACAAAAGAGGTCACGTTTGGGATATGAAGAGCTACAGTTCTTTCACTGGCGTTCCAATGCCTGCTCAGGAATATATGAACCTAACCCAAGGCAAGTTTCTGAAATTCTCCAGGATTCAACAAACTCATATAGAAAAATGGTGACAACGGTTCTACCTTTTATGATTATAGCAAGATTGAAAACATAAAAAATGCAAGTTGTCAGCAAGTCCATAGTTGCTCAATAAATGAAGCTGTTATCATTACTGATATTTTCATCACGTAGAGAGGGCTCCTTCTAGATTAAATCCTTCGGTATCTGCTTGCATGAATTATATTAACATATAACTAATCATATATTTGTATATTTAGATACACGTAAGGTCCATGTGCAATCAAACACTTATATGCAGATATGTACAAATACAAGTATATATGCTTAATAGTAGATAGATTCTGTGCTATCACAGAAAACAGAAATTAAGATTTTGACTTAAACCTCTGTAATCATATTGAGTAAGTATTAATACAAGTTTTACAGTTTCCAGAAGTGACACTTGAGGCAAATGACTGAACCTGTCTGTGTCCTTAGCCATGGAATGGAGAGAATAAAACCTGCCTCATGGGGTTACATGAAGATTAAGTGCGAGTATGTCTATGTAGCACATTGCACAATGCCTGGCAGAGAACAAATGAATAAATCTTTTTTTTTTCTTTTTGCTTCCTTCTGTTTCCCCTTTAATTACCAATTTTTCTACCTCTAAATTACTCTATATTTGCCCATCTTTATCTCCTTCTCTCAAGTTGAAGGATAGCTGTCTCTGCTTTTTTCTGATCCTTCCAATTATATTCTTAATTCCATCACTCTTTCCACCAGAATAATTTTTCTCCTTAATTATATGATTCCTGTGTCTATTTTTAATCACAAATTCCTACTCATCCACTAGTTCTTTCTCCTTAGCCTAAAATATACTAATTTCTCCCATCTTAACAATAATTTTCTTAAAGAAATATTATCAAATTGGGACGCCTGGGTGGCTCAGTGGGTTAAGGCCTCTGCCTTAGGCTCAGGTTATGATCCCAGGGTCCTGGGATCGAGTCCCGCATCGGGCTCCCTGCTCCGTGGGGAGCCTGCTTCCCTTCCTCTCTGTCTGCTTCTCTGCCTACATGTGATCTCTGACTGTCAAATAAATAAATAAAATCTTAAAAAAAAAGAAATATTATCAAATGACAGAAGATGAGAAAGCCTAATAGGCCAATGACATTGGAAGAAACTGAAAAGACTATTAAAGATTCAGCTCTAAAAAATGCCAGTCGAAAGATTTTTGTTTCTGACCCAAGTAATTTTATATTGGTTCTAATAACACCGGGTTGAACAGAATTTTTTTTTCTCATTTAAGCAGTCCTAAAACATTAAAAGTATTAAAACATAAAATGACTCACAATTCTTTTGCAAGGTTAGCACAACACTGATACCAAGTCACAATTAAGGCTGTTTAGTGTACACACACATACACATTACACATAAAATTATAGGCCAAGTTCACTTAAAAATTAAGAAGCAAAATTCTAGTAAGTAGATCTTGGAGTAAATTGAAGAATAACTCACCATAACCATAAGGTGTTCATTGCAAGGATAAAAGGCTGGTTCAATACAAAAGTATCTAAGTAATAATTTTTACATTTAAAATAGTAAACAAAAAGTGAAAAGCCACCAGCAAGTTGTTAAAAAGTCTTTGGAAAAAAGTACCAACCATTCCAGATTCATCTGCTGTAAGTTAGGAAAAAAGAAAAGAAAAGGGAAAAAAAAAAAAAAAAAAGCCTGCCTTCGAAGGGAGTTTGTCACAAATAGCAATAAAGCACACAGTGGGATAACAGTCGTACTATCTTTGGTTGACCAACTTCTCTTATTTCTCACTTCCTTTTCTTGTTCACCAACAATCACATTGCCTGCAAGCCAGGCCATATTTACTGCCTCTTCTTACTCATCTCCTGCACACTTTTCAACCCACTGCAAAAGCTTCTGCTTCTACCTTTTTAAAGAAGCTACTTACTCAAAAGTTATCGTCCACTTAATTTCTAGTGTCCACTGGGCCTGTTTTCTGGACTCATCCTCTTTAATCACTCTATAGCATTTAAGACTGTTGGACACAACCTCCTCAGCTCTTTGCCACCCATACTTTGGGGATGTTTCTGCCTTGACTCGCCCCACCTCTTGTTTGGCCTCTCTCAACCTCTTTCTGCCTCTTTTCCTCAACCTGCTCTTCAATACAGGGGATCCCTAGAAGTCTACCTTTTGCAGCTTCTTCTTTAGGTCCTACCCAGGGAATGTAGACTGAACTTAAAAAGGAATGATAGAAACTATTAATAAAACAAAGTAAACAGAAGACTGCATTAAACAAAAAATGTACACATGACTTTCAACTTATAACAGTTTAAGTAAAATAGAATTAAAAAGAAATTGCAACATGAACAATCTCTGCCTATATTACCTTCAATATGTTTAATATATCTAGCTAATTAAAAAATTAGTTTTTAGGGGTCCCTGGGTAGATTAGTAGGTTGAGCGTCTGCCTTCGGCTCAGGTCATGATTCCAGGGTTCTGGGATGGAGTCCAGCATTAGGCTCCCTGCTTAGCAGGGAGCCTGTTTCTCCCTCTCCCTCTGCTCCTCCCCCTGCTAGTGCTCTCTCTATCTCACTTACTCTCTCTCTCAAATGAATGCATAAAATATTTTTAAAAATTAATTTAAAAATTAAAAAATAGTTTTTAATGTTAACTAATGTCGTCTGTTATTGCTGTTACTTGGTTTCTTAAATATGTTATTGGTGTCTGTAATTAATGTACTAATTTAACCACAAAATATGAGTTTTCTAATTTTGTGTTATCTTGATTTTTAACCATTTAGAAACCTACTTAATTTGAAGGCAGCTAATGCTGGTAGAATTATTAGGATATAGGAGGATTCGGTGATCACTTAATGCCAGTGACATGTGAAACATTGTTTATATTATCATCCTTTAATATATAAACTCCAACCAGATGCTACATAAATGAACTGGACTGATTTCCAAATATAAAGTAACAACTTTAATGTTTTAATCACTATGATTCTAGGAATTTTATTTTCCCTAAATTGTAAGCAAATACTAAAGTCAAACAAAATATTGTAGAGACTTATATTGGTGCTTTCAAATTCCTCATTACAGAGTCATCAATTGGTAAAAATTCTTTAGTAAACTAAATTATCTTACTCCATTCTCTCATCTTCAAATTACTGCCAGTTCAATTCTTTTTCTTTTTAGCTGTTATATTTTCCTCCCCTACCTCAGTAAAATAAAACTCCTTCCAATCCTCTGTTGCTTCTTGTCTTTACTCCGATATTTGTATCCCTTACTGTTACACCTTTCAGGTATTTTAGGAAGTCAGTGCTATTGTACTCTCTCTTATTTGATACATGGTCTTTCCCTAAAGAAAATATAAATAAAATGCTCAAACCTAGACAATGTAACACAGGCCATTATTCATTCACAAAGAAATCTGTTACAAAAAATTGCCCACAGAAACGCTTTAAACGGTGACTTTCTCTGATGCATGAAAAGTGTAAGTCAATTAAATAACATACATTTACACTCAAATTTTCCAAAATCGTATCAGTTTTGCAAAGTGGGCTGCAGCTTGTTCTCATCAGATTGTTGGACCCCATGCAACATGGTATCAAAAATGAGTCACAACTAGACTAAAGAACATGATTTCTTAACTCCAGCTAAGACATTAGGAGCAGTGGACTTCAAACTTTTTTTAAGCTGTTGGAATATTTCTTCAATAGAAATCTTACAAGGATAAGACTTAGAAAAGGGATAAAAGTAGTAGGGTTATGTTCTTTCCCCTTTCCTTTACTAACTGGCTTCAGGATCATCTACAAAAAAACCTACTGCCTTCCTCAGAGGACAGTTTGAAAATAATAGTATGAGCCTATTCGCTACTTATTTATAAAGATCTGGCTACCAAAATCATAATCTTACCATAGACAGAGCCCCAACATGCCCAGTTGGGAGTATGTTGAGCATTACCCAGGAACATGCCTTGTTCTTTGTTTAAAAGAGTACCCGAAGACATGGGTCACATATGATGAAGGGTCAGTGATGGAAACAATAAAAGTTTTTAAAATAATGAATAGATAAATATCCTTGACACAGGAATGGTTTCCTTTTCCTGTGCCAGTTGTTCTCTCTGTGCCAACTCGAACGCACACCCCTTCCAGGAATGGCATTCAGCCATCCTGGCAACCAGAATTAGAGCAAAGAAAATATGAAATTTCTCTTCAAAACATAAGTGGAAAGATGAATGCAAAGCCAAGCAAAAAGTACCCAGATTCAACATGCACATTGTTAAATGTCACTTCATAGTAAGGCACTTTGTGAACGTCAAGTGAACATGGACATGTATAAATTAGGAGAATGCGAAGAGGTATGACCTACTAAAAAAGCACCAGCAAGTAAAGAAAGTCCAGGAGAACATACAAGTTTCCAATAACAACTTACTTTTGAGGAGCAAAAGGCAGGGAAACCAGGCAGATGGAGAACGGGAATGGGAAAAATATTTGTTGTTGTTGTACATGTTTTTATACTTTTTGAATTCTGAACTATACGATGCTATTCGATTCAATACATTGAAATTGTTTAAAAAAGGAGGGTAAAAAGTAATTCCAGTAGACCATTTTGAAAGGTCATGTTGGCATAATGAACTATTCTGGTTTGGGGGATAAAAATCAGCAACAGAATGTTTCACACTAAGAATCTAGATTTAGGCTACATAGGCCCATCAGTTAGGAAACTGCTTCTTCTACCCCAGATGACCCTTCAAGGAAGAGGCACCTGTTGACTGAGGCCAAGGATTCTTGTCCCGATTATCAAAGAGAGATACAATGTGGCAAGGGTTCTCAACAGTCCAGCTAAATGATAGGATACAGGTTAATAGTCCACAGGATGTGAAAAAGAAAAGTCCATGTCTTACCTCGAATTATATCAGAGAGGGAATTTCACAGCTCTTTCTTCATAACAAAGGAATTGCAAAGATCAAAGAGAAACCTTAACCACCCTGAATGGCATATACCCTATTTTCAAGGCATAGTATTTTCCCCTGTGAACTAGGAACAAGATGTTTGTTTACTGACAGATCTTGCTTTGAGCATTTAATCACCAAAAGGAGTCATGGAAGAGAATCATTAAAACTTGATAAAAATGAAAAAGTAAGATTTCTTTCAAAATACACATTTCAGCCAAATTTCAATAACCCCAGAACATCTTGTCCAACTATTACATGAAAAGAATATCATAAATGAGGAAACAAGAACAAAATACAATGACACCTAGGAGATCCCATGGCTTATTTAACTGAGTAAAAAGAAAATCTTACTGGTAAATACCATGTTTCCGGTGGCTATATGAAGGTAGCTGATACTCAATGAAGTCTGCATTCCTTACCAATTAACTGAGCAGGTCTTATTTGCCTCTGGGACCAAGAGCCTACAGCACTATGATTTGGGACAGCAAGATAGCACTGAATGTTCTTGATCTTTTCTCAGGTCTAGGGTCATATGTGCTACAAGTGTTTTAAAACTGTTCTTGGCCATGCCTTCTTGTACATAGGAGAATTACACACTAAATTCAAGTATTAGCATGTAAGTGCCCACTGAAACCATCTGTCATAAAAAAAATACTAATTACATGTATAATTTTCCATAATGTTGAAATAAGTTCTTTAAAAATGGTCAGTGCAGAAAGACTTGTACCCACTTCTGAGGAGCACACAATCCAGGATGGACCCACTGATAAAGATCGACACTCTCATATGCACGGAAAGCAACAGAGAGGATTTATATTTTGAAATAAAGTGCTAACTCTTGACTAATATAAAAGTAACAGATGACTTAGAAACACTGTAAAACATTTTCAAGTCCATTTAATTCTACAGTTGGAGCTTGACATCACTTGTTTTTGTTGTTTTTTTTTTTTGAAGTCCAACAATAGTTTTCAAACATATTAATGCTTAAAGTTAAAACTCAATACTGTATTTTTTAAAAACAGATACATACCCAATGGTTGCTCTATTTCTCTTTTATGTCCCTTAATCTATCCAAAGTAATATTCAGAATAATTCAACTCAATTCAGTCGCATGGTTTTGGGAAGTTTAGGTGTAGAATAACATGGCTCATCATTCAGCTCCTTGCACAGACATCTGTGGGCCCCTCTTACTCAAAGGAATGAGGTCATACCAAAAGTCCGAAAAGAAAGAGAAGGCAAATGTCCATTCTGTTCATTTTACAATGTTTATTGAGTTAGGTAATCTTAAAGTTATATTTTTAAAAAGTAGCAAAAGGGGGGTGCAATGTAATCTGTGCATCCTACTTTCAAAAACATAAATTACAGTAAAAGCCCAGATACACTGATGATAGGATGGTGTGAAGACAAAGAGAATTAAGGAAAAAAGACACAAAGATCAAATGAACAAGAATTAATACAATATCATAAAGAAGGCAAACATGTAAATAAAAATATTAAGATAAAAAAGAAGCAAAATAATTTTAAGGGCAAATATATTGTGAATAACAGAGCTAAAGCACCAGAAGCATTATTTTTTACTTAGTTTTTTCCTCTGCAGATATTCAGTGATTTTCCTCCCCTCTTACTAGCAAATTCATACTATTAATACTTGTGTTCACTTATATAAATAAAAAAGAAACTATTTTCAAATGCAGTTTATTGCATGACTTGTAATCTTCTTATGTTTTAAATTTCATTGCAAATGCAAACCAACTGACTCATGTTTCTGTTATTAGTAACTGATAATTTAAAGAAATATAAATAAATGGCATCCAAATGACTGTTAAATTTTCATAAATTGAATTATCTTCAATAAATGTTCAGTTAACAGAATTAACTTTTTTATTACCGCTACACAAAATAGGCAAAGATACATTTTCATGTGCAGCTCTGGTTATCATATTTTTCCCCTAACTTTGTTTCTATTTTTTTTATAATTTTGTTTTCACTTTCTGTTTCTAATTTTGTTTCTAATTCAGAAAATAGTATGTAAATATATCATTTGCAACTTGAGGTATTAATAAGATGACACTCTTGGCATAATGTAGCCATCAGCAGGGAGTAAGTCGGCTGGTGTAAAATCTAAAATTGAGTAACAGCCTTAATTGTTCCATGGTTTTTAAGTTTTTCTTAAGGAGAAAAATACACAAAATAAGCCTTTTTTTTTTCCTCCCAAGTTCTAAGATGCGGCATTCTTTAAAGTAAATCCTCTGAGCGGAATTTGTATGTTGTGATTGCCATCCTTTTGCAGCTTGGCAAAGCAAGGTAAGATAGCTTAGCATAGCTTTTATCTGCAAGGATTCCCTGAGGCAGTTTCTGTAAAAGGGTTAATGACAGATGTTTCCATTAAATCTGACCTACCTCTTAATTTTGCCATTGCCTGATAATATCCTGGCTTTGTGCTTATTTGCATGGGCAAATGGAGTCACTCTATAACAAGTAACACAGGGCCCTCATTGAAACAAAAGGTCAATTCATTTTAAACTGATGTGTGCAATATTTTTTGTAGTTGCAGTTAAAACAACAGCAACAACAAAATACCTTTCACACAATGCTACTAGTTACAAAGAATTAAAAGCTCTGTTTTCTGAACCCCTGGACACAATATACATCTGTAGGCAGAAACAAGTACTACCAATAGAAATCAATATATCTCCTTGTAGGTAACTGACTAGAAAAATCACTTCTGTCTCTAGGAAGTTCCTCTTATTTTCATCCTAAATACAACTAGGACACAGTAAATTGTCTTTGCTGAGGAATTAGCTGGAAACTCCAAAATGCTAGCAGCGCTTTCTTGTTTACTGAGTGTTATTACTTTTGCAAAGAAAAAAAATACATGTATCTGTAAATATAGAGGGAATAGTTACTGTCTTAGGTTTGTTAAAAGATATAGGCTTTTCAGCCTTTAGGCTGCAGTCCAAATACTATAGTTTATGAGTGACCAAATTATGTTTCACCAGAGGAAAAGAGTAAGTGGTCTTGAACCTTGACCAGGTTGCTGTAATAAGCCCCTTAAAAAATGAAACAATTAAGACAGTTCACATAGTTATATGCAAGGCCCTGTTCAAGCCACTTTTTCTGGAGGGAGAATCAAATAATGTCAAGGGGCCTTCCATGATTCTTCTGAGGAGATACTTCAACTCTCTACTTCCTTTTTGAGTAGTCTATAGCCAGGACTCAAAACACATGGCATTAATCTAACTGTGCTGTTTGATTTCAGTGTAACATTTAAAGAGTTTACTATTATCACTTGCTAGAGAAGTTCTCTCTGTAATTATATATACAGTATATGTGTATAGCTACACACATAAACTATATGCTTATCATACATCGTCTTTAACACTACAGGCTAATTGCTAAGACATTTAAATACTGGAATTCTGGCATTAAATTTCACCTTGCTTGGAAAACAGCTCTTCTGTGTTTTACTGATAGTAAATCTACAGACAAAACACACCTATTATACAAACATCTGTAATTACCTGACAAGGAAATAATTCAGATTTTAGGGTAGAACAGTGATATTTGCTAAATAGCTAATTTTCTTCATCTTGGATAAATAAAGCCCACGTTTGGCATTTGGACATTACATTAAATCACTGAAATAATTTCGAAAACTCTACTTGCCTGGTCCCAAGTTTGGTTTTTAATGGATTTGTCAAAGAAAAAAATTCTATTTTCACCATTCGGCCTCAACTTTATCTGTAAATGAGGTAAACAGGAAGGAAAGATGAATGATTTCTAAGGGCTCAGGAAGAAGTCTTCTCTGCTGCTGTGTGTGTGCCTGTTGCAGCCAGGAGCATATGTTCCTCTCCCACAGATTGCCCAGATCTGACCCCTAGCCCCAACCTCAACCCTCTATAGATTCACCTATAAAGCTCAGGAAAGGGGCGCCTGGGTGGCTCAGTGGGTTAAAGCCGCTGCCTTCGGCTCAGGTCCCGGGGTCCTGGGATCGAGCCCCGCATCGGGCTCTCTGCTCGGCAGGGAGCCTGCTTCCCTTCCTCTCTCTCTGCCTGCCTCTCTGCCTACTTGTGATCTCTGTCAAATAAATAAATAAAATCTTAAAAAAAAAAAAAAAAAAGCTCAGGAAAAAGGAAATCATGTCTCCCCTGCTAATTCTCTATGGATGGTCTTCCAAGATGCAACCCACAATCAAAAGTATAAAAATCAAATGAAATCAACAAATATTTACAGAGTACATGGTTTATACAAGGTTCTAAGTACTATGAGGGATATTGTGGTAGGTGGTATGCTTCCCTTTTTGTACAAACTAACCACTTTATTAAGTAATGATAGAAGAATTAAACAGTAATATCAGGCTACAAAAATAATACCACAAAAGTAAAAATAATAAATGAAGGGAATTGGACATGTTAAACAATGGAAGAAGCTAGGGATTTTAATCAGGTTATGGTTTCTGTTTACAAAAGTCAAGTCAGAACTACTGGTGATTTGAATCATAGGTTTGTAGTTAAGTGAAAAACAATAAATAAACAAAAACAAAAACAAAACTCCTAGGAAAGATGGAAGCAGGAATATCCCAAGCTTATCTCTTCCCAGGGATACAACTAGATAGCACTCACATCAGTGTAAATAACCCAGAAAATGCCCCTAAGACAGGCAGAACAAACTCTACAACTAAATGTAGAGAAAAGGCCATGTGGAAGAGAGTAGGTAGGGCAGAGGCATGGTCAGGAGCTAAATGGACCCACTGGAGGGTCCAGAGGAGGGAGGAACACTGTGGTATGAAGAGGAGAGGAAAAACAGACTCACACCAGGGAGTCTGAATGGGGAAGATGAATCCCCATAACATTTGGCTTTGAAACCAGAGGGGGTGAATTCCTGGAATTTTATTTTTACTATTTTTTATTTTTTTTTAGAAAGGTAGGATTAGTTCATTTATTTATTTTTTTTATTATGTTCAGTTGTATAGCACATATATGTATAGCACATCATTTGTTTTTGATATAGTGTTCAATGATTCATTAGTTGCATATAACACCCAAAGCTCATCACAACACGTACCCTCTTTAATACCCATCACACAGTTACCTTATCTCCCTATGCCCCTCTCCTCTGAAACCCTCAGTTTGTTTCCCGGGGTCCATAGTCTCTCGTGGTTCATCTCTCTCTCTAATCTCTCCCCCTTCAGTTTTCCCTCCCTTCCCCTATGGTCCTCGATGCTATTGTTTATGTTCCATATATGAGTGAATCCATATGATAATTTTAAAAATCAGGAGATTCATGTGACAGCCTGGAGGAGGAGAGGGAACTGAGTTCTGGCCTTAAAGAGATGGCACAAGAAACAGCCCCAGGGAAATACAGCATAGAAGTAGCAGTTGGAAAACACCTGAGGCATATGGGAGGGGATTTGATTGCTAATCTCAGAGCATATGCTGGAGGGGTAGGGATCATTAGGGGACTTCTCCAGGAACAAAATTGCTGGCAAATGCCACATCCCTCCTCACCACCACCACCCCCCCAGCATAAACACAGAGAAACCTGCAGGAACTAGCAGTATGCCATCACTTACTGCCTAATTTGCTAAGAGTATGTCCTGCTCCCAAGTTCTCCTGTGGACATGCCCCTTCCATCCAGGCTTCAGTTCCAGGTCTCCTACCACAGCAGGCCCACAAAAGCCTTGCTAACACTGCATGTCCCACCACCATTCACTTTTGTGGATCTGCACCCTCCAAATGGCCTGCCTCAGTTTCCAGAGCTTCAGGTCTCCTCCCACCAGTGTACACCTTGCTGGCACCATGTGCCCCACCCCCAAGTTCTCTTGCAGTTCAGTGTCACTGCATCTCTGGCAAATATGTGGTCTGACTCAACTTAAGAAAAGGCAGTCCCAGACTGGCCCACTGACAACACAGAGACCAAAGTCTGCCCACAATGGGCAAAGAGAGCCAATGCAGACAACTGGACTGAAGGCAAAAGTGGCTCAGTCACTATACCAGGGTGCATGCAACACACATAGGAAACACCACTGAATCAACAGGTTCTAGTGAATAGGGGAAACTATAGGGCAGGGCACTACAGAATGTCCTCTTCATAAGGCTACTACCTTCAGAAGCAGGAGACATAGCTGACTTTCCTAACATATAGGAGACATGGAGAGTTAGACAAAATGAGGAGACAGAGGAATATGTCCCAAATGAAAGAACAGACAAAATCACAGCAAGAGAGGGAAACAAAATAGAGGAAGCAATATGCCTAATAGAGAATTTAAAGTAATGGTCATAAAGATACTCAATGGACTTGAGAAAAGAATAGAGGACCTCAGTGACATTCTTAACAAAGAAAACAGAAA
The DNA here is from genome assembly GCF_902655055.1 of Lutra lutra. NCBI lineage: Eukaryota > Metazoa > Chordata > Mammalia > Carnivora > Mustelidae > Lutra > Lutra lutra. Next base: position 73,937,995 of record NC_062285.1, read on the forward strand.
AGGAACCAATTAGAGATGAGGAACTCAATAACTGAAATTGAAAATACATTAGATGAGATAAATAAATAGTAGACTGACTAAAGGAAGCAGAAAAATGGATTGGTGACTTGGAGAACAGGACTGGAAAGCTATCTAGCTGAACTGGAGAGAGAAAAATAGTAATATTTTATATATTTGCAAATGACATATCTGATAAAGGGTTAATATCCAAAATATATAAAGGACTTATGCAACTGAACACACACACATAAATCCAATTAAAAATGGGCAGAAGCCATAAACAGACATTTCTCCCAAGAAGACATACAGATGGCCAACGGACACATCATAAGATGTTCAACATCACTAATCATTGGGGAAATGCAAATCAAAACCACCATGAGATACCACCTCATACCTGTCGGAATGGCTACAACCAAAACCACAAGAAGCAGCAAGGGTTGGCAAGGATGTGGAATAAAAGGAATCCTTGCGCACTGTTGGTGGGCATGCAAACTGGTACAGCCACTGTGGAAAACTTTATGGAGGTTCCTCAAAAAATTAAAAATAGAACTACATATATCTTTTTCAATTAGTGTTTTCATATTCTTTGGGCGAATACCCAATAGAAATACCTCTGTTTATTGGGGCATTATTTACAATAGCCTAATTATTGAAGACACACAAGTGTTCACCAATAGGTGAATGGATAAAGAAGAAAAAATATATGTGTGTATAACACCCATTGCACACAAATATATATACAATGGAATATTACTCAACCATAGGAAAGAATGAAATCTTGCCATTTGCAACAACATGGATGGATCTAGAGAGTATAATGCTAAGTGGAATAAGTCAGAGAGTGACAAACACCATATGATTTCACTCACATGTGGAGCTCATGAAACAAAACAAAGACTAAAAAAAGACTCTTAACTATAGAGAACAAACTGATGGTTACCAGAGGGAGGCGACTGGGGGAGTACATGAAACAGATTTAAAGGATTAAGAGTATACTTATGATGAGCACTGAGAAATGTACCGAATTGTTGAATCACTATATTGTACACTTAAAACAAATGTATCACATTATGTTATGTATATTGGAATTAAAAAAAAAAAACCACTGTAATAATCGTATATGCTAGCAGCCATACAATGAAAGAAGTCTTCACATTTATGTCATTTAATCGTCACAATTTCCCTATGAAGTAGATATAATTATTACTCTCATTATATGGATAATGAAAAAAAGCTTGAAAAGATGACATACTTCTTCAAGGCAACAGAGCTAGGCCTTAACGTGTACAATCGGGAATCATATCTAGACATTCTGACTCAAGTTTTATATTCTCAACCTTGATACCTCTCTTGTGGGCACATAAGGTTTAGACTCAGACAGATGGGGTTACAGTCCCCACCTGTTATGTGAGCTTAGGCAAAGTCCTAGTTTGTTAAATAGGACAGAAAAATAATACATGTTTTAAAAAAAAAACATGTTTTATTTACATGGATATCAGTTGTTTGGTCTGCCTGGCATCTTCTCTTCTCATAAACAATTCATCTTTTTTTTTTAATGGGAAGCAGAACAATTCTCAAATAAGACGCACATATACAACCATGCTCTGGCCAAAAAAGCTCCTATTTTCTCAATCACAGCTTGGGTTCGGGAATGACCCAATACACAAGACAAGCCAATAGGTGACTATATGAGACTTGGGATAGAACTATGAAGAAAGAAGCCATACCTTTAAAATTTTAGGATGAATGATTGGGGCTGCTTGGACAGAGACCATATGGAAAAAGACTGCCTAAAAATGAAGCCAGCACAGAGAAAGGCAAGAAAAGATGAGAGGCAAGAAAGGCAAGAAAAGAAAAGAGAGAGCAACCAAGCCCTGGGATGGTCATGCCTAAAGATAAGGATCTACTGAAATTTTTATGTATATGAATCAACAACACTCCTTCCCCATTTTGCTCAAGCATATCTTAGTTTGGTGTCTGTCATTTATAATCAATGTGTTTAAATCTAGTAAATCACTTTGCAGAACCAATGCACATGGAGAACTCTATTTAATACCTGGAATTGGTATGTGCTCAGCAAATATTGGCTATTTCTCTTGTTGTTTTACTTACTACTGTTGTCAAGTTTCCCCAGAATTATGGATCATGAATGAAAACCAGGGTTTAGAAAGAAGAAATTACTATGGTTTAGTATCTTTATACCAGGCATACTCACAGAACAGAGGGATAAATTTTAAGGAGTCATAAGTGTTGAGAAAAACACCAAAAATCAGCTTTTCTTGCTTCCTAGCCAATGGTCCCATTTCTAATTGGCCTCACTGTGTCTCCAAAGGAGCCAGAAGCAATTATTACGCGTGCCCACTTTGTAGTCAAAATGTTCATCTATCCAAATGATTATCCAGATAGAAATAACATTTTATATAAACTAAGGCCACTTTTATTTGCTACTACTATAGTGTCAGTGATAACTTTTGTACAGAGCTCTAAACATAGGGCCTTGCAAAAAGCAATGCAATCTGCTTCTGAAAACTTTCATCCATGTCACCCAGAAGTCTAAGGTCAATAATTAGGTTTCTGGTAATAACTGAGTTACTTAAGATTTATTATGGTTGCCATATACCCATTCCATCAAGTTGACAGAAAAGGAGCTCTCTTCTGCTTCCTTCTCTGAACAGGCCTTATAATGTGAGAAGCAAGAATGGTTCCGCAGGAACTGTTGTGAACCACTGCGTCAATCACACAAACATTAAAACATGGCTTTGTTACTCATTACTATAGAAAGTATTCTCTTGCTCTGTTGAAAATGCTTGCAAATAATTGTGATCAAATGGGAGTTTTGTTCTTTTTTAATACAGCATTTTGGGAGAGGAAAAAAAGCACAGAAAGATATATTCAAGAAACAAAGCAAGATTAAAATAGCCGAATCAACTAATTGTCATCAATCATCATATTAGCATGGGAACCATATACTATGGGTTCCTAAACCCAAGAGACTGACTCACATGCTGACAGAGCAGTTGGCAAATGGATATACAATGATAGTGAGAAAGGGACAAGAATCTGACCTGATCTACCTAAGCAAAGAAAATTCTCCTCTGACTTCAAATGTCATTCTTTCTTCCATGTCCTCTATGCTGAGCTAATAAGCACTGACTGGCATCGAGTCTGAAAAGATTTTCACCTTACCTCTGACTTATCTTACTGGTTTCAGTCAAGCTGATCTTTAACATAGCTAGTTTGTGTGGATTTGTGTTAAAGAATGGTATGTAAGAATAATGCAGATATTTGCCAGAAAGAAACGAAGTGGACTCCTGGTCAGGTATCAGTAGCTCTAAATGTTCCTGTGTGACAGAGACTGGTGAAGGAATGTATTACAGTCTCTTAAATTCAAGCCAACAAAGACTCAGACCATTACTACAGACCAGAGCTCTTCAACTATGGTTTCTCTGTAGGAAAAAGTGGTAGGCAGTAGAAGGGTGGGGCTTTCTGACAGCTTTCTAAAGACATGGCCCTGAAAAGTTAGAGCTTGCCAGTGAGCCACCCATGGAAAATTCTGGGCTTATATGAAGCATCACACTAAGTTATAAGAAAATAAATGAATATAATATCCAGGCTAGCAATTCCTTCAAAGACTTAGAAACTGAACAGAGAATTACAAGATGGGATATTGCCAATCTTTTGTGGAGTGGCCCTGGGCAAGTTATTTTGTGTCCCATTTTCTTCAATAAAAGACTGTTCTTACCAGCACTATTATTGATAATAAAAACATCCTAACAATGACTTCTAGGAACAGTTTTGTGAGAATTAATGTATGTACAGGAATTTAAGAATGAGGGGTGAAAGGCACAATACTACACTATTACAAAGTGCTTTATCAACCAGCATATTACATAATGTGTTATAATGTACCATGTGCCCATGGAAACATGAAATCATTCATCATTCTTAAGTACTGCCAGATGCATAGCCATAACAAATTTCAACCCTTTTTGAAGAATTCACCCACACACTCACTTCTCCAACCAATATTTCCACTGGTAACTTTCAGAGTTGAGAAATCATAGAATAGACCCTTATTCACATCTCTGTGGTAATTACATATAGTTTGCTTCATATTTGGGTAGAGAACATGTCTTATTCATAATTTTATAACTAGTGACTTACCCTGTTCTGGTATATATGAATACTGACTGTTTATTGAATGAATGAATGAATGAATAAACAAATAAATGAACAGATAACAGTCAGACATAGTAAATCAAATAAGTCCTAGTAACAGTACTACATCCACCAAGAAGAGGCTCTAATGTAAGAAATATTTAGAGTGGAGGTGGTCAAAGACTGGCTCCTTCCCAGCAAGTCTATATGTTATTTCCTAGTATTAGTTCATTCGTCATTTGTCATAACTTTCTGGAATGTATAAGTAATCCTATTACAAGAGATCCTTGCCATTCTCAATGGAGGCATCTGGTTTTACTTAAGGATGCTGAATGATTTCATTTTTCAATGGCTGGGTATATGGTACATTACAACTTATACACAGATTGAATAATTTCTGATATTATAATATACCTGTGGTAGGTGGAAAAAAATCCTCAAACTTTTGAATTAGCTGTAATAAGGCACATAAATGCAATGGAATGGAAACAACTCTGGATTTGGGATTAGAGGATCTAGCTTTGCCACATACCTGCCCTATGAATTTGGTCTACCTAACAATTTTCTCTGAGCCTCTGTTTTCATCTATAATAACAACTACGCGTAATAAAAAAAAGTCATATATGCAGGGTCAAAGAGAAAATTTACTAAGTTAAATAATGTATACCAAATAGTATATAAATTGGAAAATGCCACACAATGCAGCATGACAGCTACGTATAAAATGGCAGAGAGGTCTATGGTATAAATAAACCCTAAAATCCTTAAGCGGAGGGTCCATAACATTCATCTTCTAGTACTTATATATCATATGTGGCTTAAAAAACAAATCAATCGAACCATCAATGTCAGTTGTTGAATTGGAGGCATCTATAAGATACGTGTGTTCAATTCTCAGAATGGCCTTCCAACGTCCCTTTTGATAAACTCTCTAATATGTATGGTATTCTTCAAAGTGTGGTCTTCCCATAACCAGCATTAGATTTGGCTGGTTTGCTTGTTAAAATGCAGGCCCCCAAAACTCATCCAAGGAGACTGTAATGGAATGGAACCAATAATGGAATGAATCAAGCACCCAAGATAACTCTTATGAACACTGTTACAGTAGGTTTTAAATTGACTTTTATAGCACAAGCTAAGGCACAAGATCAGTTCACTCAGAGAGGGGATATGCTCTTAAGTGATGTATTCTAGATAGTCAGCCTTTTTACAATTTATAAACTACTCTTTTTTTTTTTAAAGATTTTATTTATTTGACAGAGAGAAATCACAAGTAGGCAGAGAGGCAGGCAGAGAGAGAGGAGGAAGCAGGCTCCCTGCTGAGCAGAAGCCCGATGTGGGGCTCGAACCCAGGACCTGGGATCATGACCTGAGCCGAAGGCAGCGGCTTAACCCACTGAGCCACCCAGGCGCCCCTATAAAACTACTTTCAAATACATGAAATACAATATTAAAAATGAGAAATGGTTTAAAAACATTATAATACCATAGGAATGAGCGACAGTATAATTTAAAAATATAATTGTGTCCATAATATATATAAATGTCTATTTAAAAACAAAAAACAAAAAACAAAAAAACATTCATTTGGTTGTTGTCTGTATTTCTCTGAGAGGCTGTGCTCTATATGGTGCTGAAACCTCACTTTGCTCCCTGCTGTATCCTGGCACTAAAAAGGGCCTGGAACATAGTAGATGCTCAATAAATATTTACTTAACAGAACAATAAGTATGCAGAAGTGAAATGCGTATCTCAGAAGAGTTGTTGGCTTAAAATCTGCCCAGTAGTACATAAGGATGGGTTCATGCAAGAGAGCTTATGGCCCAGGTTCTTTTTATCAGAAGAAAGGAGGAACACAGGACCCCAAAATACAGGCTATCAGCTGAGGAGCTTTCATATATATCCCTAAAGATACTAATTTTTTAACTGAGGTTAAAAATTCAAACTGTAAAGCAATTGTCCTCAATTTCCAGATGCTTTTATTCCAAAACTAAACCAGTTGCATAGCATATAAAATCTTTCCTGAGGAAGAATGACACTTTATGCTGCACTGAGGGGCCAAAGGGTAAAATAGTTTTGAGATCTGAGGGTGTGTAATGGTCAGGTTCTCCTACAGTTATGAAAGAATGACTATCATGGTATTGTGAAATACAATAAAAAAATGGTCTTCATCCCCATTTCTGGCACAGAGCCCTGGAAACTCTTGGAATTTCCAAAGTGATGACAGTGATAAAGCCTGTGTTTTGTTATGTTAAGGAGATGATTTTTGGACCTTCCATGAGGGAGGGGCTGGTTGCCAAGGACCAAACATGTGATTAGAAGTGGAACTTTCAACCTAATCCCTTGACCTCCAGGGAAGGAGAGGAGCTAGAGGTTGAATCCAATTGCCACTGACCAGTGACTTAGTTAATCATGACTGTGTCATGAAGCTTCCATAAAATTTCAAGAGGATTTTTTTTTTTTTTTTCCCAGAGAGCTTCTCCACTTAGGGAACCAGAACACTCCATTTGCCACCAAGCCACACCCCAAACTCTAGGAAGACTAAAGCTCCTTTGCTCAGGACCTTGCCCTCTGTACTTCTTCATGTGCCTGTTGATTTGTATCCTTTACCATATCCTTCAGTAAACCGGTAAATGTTAAGTAAATGTTTCCCTGAGTCCTGTGAGCCACTTTAGAGAATTAATCTAAACTAAGGAGGAGGTCATTATCACCTCCAATCAGTAGCCTGTTTGTCAGAAGCACGGATAACAGTCTGGGGCTTGTGACTATCATCTGAAGCGAGGAGTGGGGGAAGTCTCGTAAAGCTAAAACTCTAACCTATGAGATCTGATGTTGTCTGATATCTGATGTTATCCCCAAGTAGTGTCATAATTAATTGGAATTCTTGGACAGCTTGCAGGTGTCTGAAAATTGTTTGGTGTTGTGTGTGGACCAAATTCCAATTTGGTCCAGGAATATTAAAAATAAATAAATAAATAAAACATACACTGGCTGAGATATTAAGTTCTAGAGCCTGATCTTAACTAGTTCCTACTGCATAATCACCCTATGCCCTCCAACACCTCAAAGATGAGTGAAGGAAATCTAACTAGTTGCAGGCATCAGGACTGGTGTTAAGAAGATGGCAAGAGAATCATATAACTGTCACTTGGCTGTGATGCCCTTGCTAATCAAGAACAGAAGTCAGTTTCCAAAAGGTGCTATTTAGCTCTGATCACCCCCTAGGGATACATGGGGATGGCTTCGAGAATATGTAAGTAAATAAGGTTAAGTTTGGGGCTTAGATACTGCCAAAATGAGCAGTCATTAAGTAGGTTCAGTGCTCAAGTCCATGATTTTAACCGCCAATTTCCCACAATGACCACTGTCAACCTTCCCATCTCCTCATAGCCAGGGTCTTGGCTTCTACAAAACATGAATCTTCACCTTATCTGGCTCTGCTCTGCAAAAGACACAAAGAAGGGCTCAGCATATACGATTACAAAATTAATGAATCCCGAATTAGGACCCAAATTAGGACATAAGTAACTTCACTATGAGAAGCTTTATTCTTGAGAAGGAACCATGCTTACCAATTCATATACTTTTTTATTCTTTCATTCAAAAAATATTTTAATGTTTCAAAGAATTTACAGTCTAATGATAAAAAGTATGTCTCAATAATTGTGCATTAAGTGAATGAATACAGAATGAGTAAATGCACTTGTGATTAAAATGATTATAATTCTTTAATGAATGAACCATATAAATTTGACAAAGAAAATATAATTTTCCTGATTATTAGTTGATATGGGGGAGGCTGATAAATACACAAGTCTTTTTTTTTTTTAATTTTTTAATTTATTTTCAGCGTAACCATATTCATTTTTTTTCTTTTTTTTTAAGTGTTATTCTTTTTTTTTTTTTAAGATTTTATTTATTTGACACAGAGAGAGAGAGCACAAGTAGGCAGAGCGACAGGCAGAGGGACAGGGAGAAGTAGGCTCCCTGCTGAGCAGGGAGCCCAATGTGGGACTCGACCCCAGGATGCTGGGATCATGACCCGAGCTAAAGGCAGCTGCTCAACCAACTGAGCCACCCAGGTGCCCCAATGCACAAAAGTCTTAAACTCTGCTCTTGATGTTGAATTAACAAGTGTCAATACCAAAACACACAACCTGAACCATGCAGATATTTATGAGATTTAATAAAATCCTGATCTTTCAGATAGCATGAAATAGAAATCTGTCAATAATGGAAATGAAAATATTCTAAAATAGCTTCTGGTAAAGGCATAGTGGAAAAGGTAAAATAGGTGTTCAGTAAGTGTTTGATGAAAGAATAAATCCCTGGAAAAATCCTTTTTAGAGGCATATAAATAGAAATACTAAGAATGAACAAAAAAGTGTGAAAACTAGAATTGATGTTTGTACATAAATAGAACAAGCAGCAAATTCCAGAGGATAAATATCTAGAGACACATCTCCCAATGTTTATCGGAAGAACAGAGTAGAAAAAAACGGGGCCCTTTATGCAGAAATTAGTTAATACATTATTGAAATAAACACGTTATGAAATAAAATGTATCAGTGGTTAAAAGTTCACTGTCACTCTTAAAAATGTTTCAAGAGACACAAGAAGGAAAATATGACTCCTATTGGTAAGTGAGTGATGGGGGAAAAGGTGAAGAATAAGTAATTATCCAAACTGACACGGAGTTGAACCAACAAGGAGACAAACACAGATGGTCAGAGATTCCATTTAACCTTTCACCTAAAAGTTGCCATCTTCCTACGAGAACTAACTCTACCAGTGGTTCAATTCTGATTCAGAAGGAAAAGAGTCACTTTCTGAGTCATAACATCACCCTGGTTTTCCTTTTGGTCCTCTGTTCCTAGCCTACCAAATCCCAACCCATTTTAATTCATCTAAAGGTGGCCTGGCCAGCAGCAGAATTTAATGCTTCCATAAATGAACCCTGATCGACATGAAAGATGACTCATTCACAGAAAAACTTGTATGGCGGCCATTTGGTCAGTTTGGGGTTTGTTTTTAAAATGAACGCCAGTTGAGGCCGAGCGGAAGCCAGGGTGTGTTTTTATTTTATGTCTCAAATAAAAATAAAGAGCTGGGTATGAATAATCAAAGTGGCAGGCGCCTCCCTAGATACTTCTAAACCTTCCAAAAGCAGTCATGGGCTCAGCAAAATGTAATAGAGTCAAAACAACCATGGACAGCCTTAGTACCAAGGGTTTGCACCAGAAAAGAAAATAATTACCGTGCAGATTCTCCTGCAGCCCCAAACTCCAGTGCCTTTCAATAGTATATTAAGTTAAAAATACCTGTTTGGAGGGTAGAGATCCTAAAAAGACTATTCCTGGAAGCTAGAAGGATATCACACAAAAGGAAGATATATATTATTATCTAGTATAATTCTTACAAGCAGGGACTCCTGTGATTAGTCAACTATACTCTGCCACTCCCTGTTAAATAGTAGAAGACATATGGCCAATTCCTTGTTATTCGGAGTCTAATGATCAGTTTTATGGATCATACATATTCTTCATCACCCTCTGTAAAACTTAACGTATTCTGTGGATAGTTGACAACAGGTACACAATGAGGAAAGAGAGAAATGTGGAGGAGAGCAGCTTGTTGAAAAGCAAGAAGGTGAAACTGAAAGTGAAAATGAATAAGCATGGATTAATTCTTGAAAAAGAACTTTAATAATGATTGGGAAATTAAGTTAAATGGGAATTCTGCAAAACTTATGGATTTTAGGGGCACCTGGGTGGCTCAGTGGGTTAAAGCCTCTGCCTTCGGCTCAGGTCATGATCCCAGGGTCCTGGGATCGAGCCCCACATCAGGCTCTCTGCTCAGTGGGGAACCTGCTTCCTCCTCTCTCTCTGCCTGCCTCTCTGCCTACTTGTGATCTCTGTCTGTCAAATTAATAAATAAAATCTTAAAAAAAAAAAACTTATGGATTTTAGTCAACAGTGTATCCTAGAGAAAGAAAGAGAGATGAGAGGCGATGTGACAAGTGTGCAATGTAATAGTGGGAAATGCTTGGGATATTGTTCCAAGAATTTGGGGGACTGAATTAAAAGAAATCTGAAACTTTTGGTTCTAATACAAAATAAAAAGCAGGGTAAAGCAGAATAAAAAATATACTCCTACATCATGATGCACTTGGAAGTCATTAGCCCTCGAGTATACATCATGATAATAAAAAGATATTTCAGAAAGCTTGTGATGGAAAAGAACCTTCAGTGGTGTATGGTCTGAGTCAAGTTAAATGGTCACTTCCCAGCTGCAGAGGGAGGCTGTTTGTTTTTCAGATCTGTGATTGCTGATTTTTCTCATGCTCTCAGCAAAAGATCTCTTACAGTGTCTTTACTTCAAGAAAGGCCAAAGCTTTTTATATACATGAGCACATTCACTCCCCGTTTATTTCTGAGCTGGACAGGTATTGTTACCATCACTATAAACACAGGGCAAAAAGATGCAAAAGGGCCGGATGAAGAGGGTCCTAGGAGTGCCCTGTACTAGTCTAATGAGGCACACCTCGTCCTCTCAGAGTTGGAGCCTCAGGAATAGGAACACATTTTAATATAGCCCAAAGCAGTTCAGACGGCCCTAGAAACTCAATAGGAGTTTAAAAAGGAGAAGGAGGGATGGAGGGAGGGAAGGAAGGAGGTGGAAGGAAGGAAGGAGAAAGGGAAGGAGTTAAGAAGGAGGAAGGAAGGAGGAGGAGGAAGGAAGGAAGGAAAAGAAAAGGAAGAGAAAAAAAGAAGTTGAACACTGAGCTCAACAATTCAGAAAGATCTTTGGCCCAGCTTGCTTCCACAATGAGAAAATATTTAGCATTGTCAAATGCTACTCCAGACTTAGTCTTAAAAAAAAAAAAAAAAAAAAATCAAGTTTTCCTGGAGACAAGGGAACCAACTAAAAATTTACTTATCAAATGTTTTTTTTTAAAAGATTTAATTTATTTATTTGACAGGCAGAGATCACAAGTAGTCAGAGAGGCAGGCAGAGAGAGAGGGAGGAGGAAGCAGGCTCCCTGCTGAGCAGAGAGCCCGATGCGGGGCTCGATCCCAGGACCCTGAGATCATGACCTGAGCCGAAGGCAGAGGCTTTAACCCACTGAGCCACCCAGGCGCCTCACTTATCAAATGTTTTTAATCTGATTATTTAAATCAGAGTATGAAAACTGAAGTCATACTTTCTACTCAGGAGATCTGCCTTAGAAATAGAAGTACTTGTTGGTCCTGCACCTCAAGTTCACATCCTTACACACTAATGTCCAAGTCTACTATCACCCTGGCTCTGCCAGGAGAGTAAAAGAAATGACCTCTTTTTTTCGTATGTAAAGTTAAAAGTTGAATAATCTTATAGCACCTATGTTATTAAAATGGAATTTTATGTAGTTTGAAAGCTACAGTGTTACAAAAATGACGGTGAGCAGAACAAACTTCAGCACTGCGAGTGGAAACCCACAATGTGGAAGGATCTCCTGAGCCAAGAGAGCAGTGATTCTGCTGGGACAGATCAGAGTATCTGCAGAGGGAAAATCCCCTAGCTGGGGACCACAGCAGGATCCCATCCATCATATCACATGTTCGTTCAGAGAACTGAAACTCTTGGAGCATTTTTGGCAGCAGGGAGAACTTCGAGCATCCTAATGCTTTTACAAGGCTGGATTTTTCTTTTCTCCCCCATGTGCTTCCAGATTTCATAACATGAGAAACATAGGAGCAAAAGTTAAAATGCTTTAATGGTCCCCATAGGCTATTTAAATAAACACTGTTTTTGCGATTTAGACAATCTGGAGTCCATTCAATATTAAATCCCCACCCTAAACTACAGCTACTACACAAATAGGGAATTCATGCTATACTCCACATGGCCATTTACTACTGCGAGGATTGCCCCTCGACGATCACGGGGCGGAGCTAGCCAGGCCCAAGATGACACCAGTCAAATCTGTCAACAACCGGACAGAAAGCTCCACTGAGCAAACACACTGATCCCTCTCACACAGCCCGCCTTTGTCCTGACTTCACTACAACTCCACTAATCTACTATCTTCAGCAGTGCAAGCAGAAACTTCTCTTGCAACCAGCTGTAACAAAAGATGCCTTTATTTATTTTCACACACTGTATGTATATATTTACGCTGTCCCTTCCGCTCCTGCCCCCGCCATTTCCACCCCTTCCTACAGACCCAATCCTAAATAAAGCTTGATTGAAGTAAATCATAAGCGGTTCTTCATCTCGGAGAAATACATGAAGAAAGTGGCAATAGGACTGATCAGGTTCCTTTGACCAGGCCCTTGTAAAAATAATATCCCATAATGTATGGCTTTGTGTGCACCAGGGCAAAGAGTAGATTCAAGAACGAGGCAGGCAATAAATATCCTAAAATATGGTGTGCCAAATTGAAACAATTGGATGGTAAAATATGTCAAACCACTGAGTGTTCTTCCAACTGCTCTCAGACATGGGGAGGTTCCTGGGATCAGGGTGCCCTTTTTCATTTTTATGTACTGTTGAAAAAAAACTGGATTGGAGTAATATTGTAGCTATGGCATTTGAAAATTATTATTAGTATTATTATTAATTGATATTTCTTCTGGTTATAGTACTTATGTTTAATAGTATTTATGTTTAGGGAAGAAAAACATTTTTTAGGCAAAATTTGTTCACAAAAAGGAAAAATCTTAATTCTACAGCTCTAAGAATTTTTTGACCCACGTATCCATCTATAATAATCACTCCCAGATTAAGATAGAGCATATTTCTGTCACCCCAAATGGTTTATTCGTGCCCCTTTCCAGATGATTCTGTACCAGAGGGGACCTCCATAGATGAATTTTCCCTAGAACAAAACTAGGTTAGTTTGCCTAATCACTGTAGGTTAGTTTTTTCCAGAAACAAACCTTTTTAAGCCTCAGATGTCAAACATTATGCTGCACGTTTTCTGTACATTACCTCACTTTAAACCCGTTTAACAATCCTGTAGTACAAGAAGAGACAGGCATTTCTGTCCCAAGTTTCTAATAGAGAGGATAAGTAACTTGTTCAACATAAATTGCATCTGAAAATCTGAATTTATTATACTCAAATAATCAGCTAGGCTATATATATACTATATAGACCATTAAATACAATCCCCAATTAATGGTTTAAAAATTAAATGCATCGCATGATAACAGTGTTAATAACAGTATTAATCCCATCCTCTCTGGCAGGCACTGAGCTAAAGGCTTGATTGCACTGCCTCATTTAAACCTTAGAGCAACCCTGTAAGGCAAATGTTGCCATCTCCATTTTGCAAATGTAGCAAAAAGGTGAAAATATTTGCCCATGTTTAAATAGTAAGTGGATTCAAATCTTGTACTTTCTGGCTCATCGTTGTTGGTTCATAATAACTGCTCAATAAATATGTGCTGAAACACTGAATTAAATGATGAATTAAAATGCTTGAGGGAAAGTAGGCTATGTTTTTGAAAATGTTAAGCAAAGTTGTTCATCATTATGTGATGACATTAACAGGAAAAAAATTAAGAAATTGAAAGTTAGAGAATCTTAGATATTACTTGGTCTCTTCCCTTCATTTTGGAGATAAGTAAACTGAAGCACAAAATGACCTGTTCAATAGCGTATAGTCACATAATGTTGACTGTCATTGAAAATCAGGTTTCCTGAGCCCTGTTGCAGTATTAGCTTTGTTCTATTTCTATGGTTCTGAATCAAACATACTGCATGGGTTCCGAATAAGTTTATAATTGAATTTGTTAAGTTTATCAACACTTCAAAATAGTTGTGACAATTATTCTGTAATGTGTTACGAGGAGAATTGGAAAAACAAGGCAACATAGAACAAGGTTACTTTCCTAGAGATGCTTAAATATTTCATTGTCACAAGAAGAATTAACCTTATGAGACAGTAAATATTACTAAATGTGTGCTCCTGGAAAAAACAACAACAACAACAACAACAACAAAAACAACCACCAGATAGCCCTATAAAAGACTAGATGGTAAAGTAGATCATTAAACAGAATCAAACACCACAAATTATGGAACAGATAATACCTACAGTGAAAGTCAAGAAAGGATGAGATTAGTGCTGGAAGCAAATATCAAGGAATTTAAGACTGGTGTAGAAGTTATCACAGGCTCACAGGTTTGAGAAGAGAAATCATCCAATGCAAACCCCTCATCTTATACAAGAGGAAGTGTGTTCAGGGAGATGACAGTCTTTGCCCATGGCCATGAATCTGTGGCCACAGCCACTCATTTCCAGTCTAGGATTCTGCCCATGAGCACCATTTAACCAACTTCTCCATAATCTAATGAGAGGGAAAACTTTCTCCGCATCCAACACAATATAATAAGTTCAACATTAATGAGTGTCTCATATGCCTTGAAAGATACCTATAAAAATATTACTTAGCAGTATATTGACCTGATTGCTCCAATCTTTAATGTATTGCAACTGGATTTTGGCATTTCGTACATAAAAATTTCCTAAAGATAATTAAAGGAACAAGGTAAGTCACAGAGAATCCATCTTCCAACTAATTCACTATCCTAAAACATATAGCTAAAAGAAGATTAAAAATGGAAAATACATTTTTACAAAACTGCTTTTTTTCTGGAATCTTATGATGGAATATACTTTTGCTCCCCATTTAAAATTGTCATTGGTGCACAAATGATTTCATCCTGTGAACCCATGAGGAATGTAACCACATGCAAACCTTCCAGCTGTTGTTCATCAAGAATTGTAATATTTATTCTGGAAGAAGCAAACAACAGATGCATTTGGAGAATGTGAGTTCACCTGGTTCCTATAGCATATGAGCTCAAATTCAATTTGCTAGTCAATAAACATCTTGTAAAAGAGCAACAACCTCCAAAAAAATCTAAAAATAAATAAAAAATTAAAAAGCACCAGGTTCTGCAAATTTAAATTTTAGAGTCCATGTACAATCTTGATTTTAATCCTTATCTTCCATACCACTCCCATTTATACTGTAATTATTCAGTAACTGTTGGTGATATTTTCCTGGGAACATGTTTTTTCTATCTATTTCAATAGCCTATCATGCTTCTTTCTTTAAAAATGGCATCTTCATTTTCTGGGACAATAACTTAGAGTTGGTTTAAAGATGACATGAAATGTATTTTCAGTGTTCTTTCCTGATTTACAGCCATTTTCAATAAAACTGCCAACCAGGCATGAGAATCCATGAAAACACTTCAGGGTCCCTGAAGGACCATCTATCACTTTCAAATGAACATTTGTATTAGAAACCAGAATTTTTCAATAGTGATTCAAATTTAGACCTTTTACCTAGCAAGTACTCCAATTACACACTTCTGATACCTTCTAAAAGGAAAATAAATAAATAAAAAAAAATACAATGATTTTAAACAGTTGTACAAAACCAGGTAAAAAGAATAGACAATTTTTATTTATTTATTGCTTCTCTTCTCTTGTTCCCAGTTTTTGGCTATCTGATAGGTAATATACTAAAGAATAAACAAGCATAGAGAAAAAGTGAAATGTCTATCAGATGATTTCTTGATAAACTTCTGATAAAATTTTAGTGGTCTCATAAGTTATCTTTTTTGGATGATGTATAAATTTCATTTTTTAAAACTAATCGGTCCTATGGGGTGCCTGGGTAGCTCAGTGGGTTAAAGCCTCTGCCTTTGACTCAGGTCATGATCTCAGGGTCCTGGGATCGAGCCCCATATCAGGCTCTCTGCTCAGCAGGGAGCCTACTTCCTCCTCTCTCTCTGCCTGCCTCTCTGCCTACTTGTGATCTTTGTTTGTCAAATAAATAAATAAAATCTTAAAAAAAAAAACAACGAATCGGTCCCTTTTGCCATATCTTTTAAAGAATGAGCCAATTAAAAACGTCATTAGCATGGAAAATGAAAAGCAACCTTAAGTCTTAAAGCTGTGAGACTTAAATTTAGTTTATTGGAAATTAAACTCAGAATATCTGAAATTGAATAACTGATAATTCACAGTCAAAATATGTTCATCTTTGTTTCTATCAATGTTCAATATACAGATTATCCAAATAGATTCCATTCCATCAATATTTACGGAATACAGAAAACCTTTCTAGAATTCAGGGTCTAAGAAGAAGGGTGTGGGCAAGGGAGAATTGGTAACAGTGTGGGATGAAGCAATGAGAACCTAATCCAGGGTGATGGACTGTTTCATCCTGCCAAATTCTCAGTGTAGACTATGCACCTTTCAAAAACAAACAAACAAACAAACAAACAAATGAAGAAACTTAGGCAAAGGAAAACAGGGTGAGAGCCTGAACTTGGAGAGCCAGATTACCTGGCTCCAAGCTTGGATCTGCTACTCAACAATAGGCAAGTAACACAACTTTTCTGTAACTTGGTTTCTTCATCCAGTAGTATAGAGTTCGCTAAGCATAAAATAAGTTAATGTACATAAAACACTTAATACTGTGCCTCATGGAGAGTAAGTATGATCTATATACATGCTTGCTATTATTATCTTTTTTTTTTATTGAAGTATGGTTGACACACAATGTTACAGTAGTTTCAGGTATACAATGTAGAATGATTTGACAAATCTATATGACAATTCTGTATGTTCACCATTAAGTGTAGTTACCACCTGTCACCATACAATGCTAACAATGCCATTAACTATAATCCCTTATGCTATACCTTTCATCACTGTGACTTATTTACTCCATAACTGGAAGTCTGTACCTCCCACTCCTCTTTACCCATTTTGCCCATTCCCCACCCCCACTCCACTGTGACAATCTATATGAATAATCTGTCTTTTTGTTTAATAGTACTATGGACCTGGTTTCTCTTCCTTCTTAAAGAAGATAACACTTGGAGGTTAGAAACTATGTCTTACGTTTTTATGTTGTCACCAATCTCTAACACAGTCTTATTGTCTAGGAGCCATTTATATGGTATATTGGCATACAAATGACAGTAGTAATGGAAGAACAAGGATAGAAAAATTGTCCAAACACTTAGGAAAGAATTGTTCAGCCTAAAGGGGGGCTAGGGATGGGGGGAAAAAAAGAAAAGAAAGAAAGAAAGAAATTACCAACTTCCAAGTGGAAGCATTCTAGAACAGAAAAATAGTAGGATAAGTTAACTTGACAGTCAGAATTTCTTCTAATTGAGAGAGAGACAAAGCTGGGCTTGGATATTCTTCTGGATTATATATTCTCTTATGTATATGTTGTTCCTACATATATACTCATTCCTGCAATAAAAATATTTTTTCTACCCTCAGGAAGACCAACCTGACAGTACATTGCTGTAAAAAAGATGCACTACGAAAATGAATGGAAAGATCTCTAAGAAGATGACCACATTTTAATGTCTAAGTCATAGGGAAAATCCATAGCTTCTTGGAAATGGGAGCCAAATTATTTGCTAAACAATTTATTAAGCTATACTAGCTATCTATTTGTTCCAAGAGAATTTCTCCCATAGAACTTGAAGTTATCTGGTAGAGTGGATATCCTGACAATATTAACAAACAGTAGAACTCATTACATCATATTGATATTTTTATCATTATCGCGGATTACGTAAAGTGAAAGCTTGTTTTAATTAGAAAGATGAAAAATTTGAAAACACCTGAATGGTCCAAGCCAAGCTTGGAGGAATGATGAAAACATTTGGTCAAACACAAAATGATAAGATTTTGACAGAGATTTTATAAGACTTTACTTGATGCACATTTTTGTGTCATTAATTTTAATAGGACATTTTAAACAAAACTAACTGAAAAAAAAAGTTCTATGTAGTAACTGAAAAAAAAAGTTCTATGTAGACAAAGAACAGAGTAAGTTTAACGGAACCACACTAATTCCTCCTTTTTTTTTTTTTTTTTTCAAATTCACTTTTCACCTCTAAATTCACAGATATTTCCAAATAGGGATATAGATGTGTTTGACTTAGCATCAGGCCACACACAGGAATCAGTAGAATTTATTTCCTCCTCTTCTAACACTTTAGCAATGATTTTTAAATGATTTTTAAATCCTGCACTGCCACTAGGTCACAAATGATACCAAATTTAACAGATCAAATCAAACCTGTTTACTTAGATGCCAATTCTATAGAAAGATAGTAAAGGATCTCACAATCTTAAATCAGGGAAGGAAAAAAAAAAAGCTACCACCTGCACTGGATAGCTACTAGCAGTGATTATAAAAATGAACTACATTAAATACGGTTAAGCATTGCTATACATTTTAGTACCTATTTGATTAATGACAAAAGCAATGACAGACAGTTGCAATATGGAATCTAATGTTTATACCCAAACAGTACTTCAGTCATAGAGCCCGCATTTACCTTACTCCCACACAAACCTGGTGTCAGGCTCATATTTATTTCTACACAAAAAAATAAAGAACGAAATAAAGAAAAAGAAAAGAAAAAAAGGCTCAATATCCAATTTGAGGAGTCCTGCTTTTTTTTTTTCACATGAACAAAACTTGTACGTGTGAAAGAAAATCCCAAAGCCTTTCAAACCACACTTTTGAATTTACTTTCAACATTTCTGAAGCATTTATCACACCTCTCTCAAAACTTCTATGCCCTACTTGGAAATCTTAACTATGACTACTGCATGATATGGGCAATTTGGGTTTTGCTCTTTATATTGTTTTGCTTTTTTTTTTTTTATCAATTCTTCAAACATTAAACGTGCTACCTTTGTGTTGATGGAGAATTCAGAAACAGGGACCGCAGGTTTTCCTTTTTATACCATGTAAGACTTAAATGGAAAATAAATAATATAGTTGTTGAACACTTCTTTCAACAGACAAGCATGTCAGTTAAAAATCCCATCCTTTCACATCAGAAGACTATGATCTAGGGGAAATGTGGTGCAGAAGGGATGGAAAAAAAGATTTAATTTGAAAAGTGGTCACCGTAAAACGGCAGACAGATACAGAGGAGATAGAGCCATAATCCAAAGCAGCCCACCTGACTTTGAGAAACTTTTTTATTATTTTAATTAAGAAAATTATACTTTCAAAGGTATGGCTGAAACCACAATTTAAAAGGAAAAAAAAAAAAGGTTGAAATAAGCAAACCCCAAATTTGAATGTTCCTCATCTGGAATCAAACTGAAAGAAATCAGAGACTCTCATGGCTTGAGTTTTATTTGTTTGTTTGTTTGACTTTTGCTAAACTGTTTAATTCATGATATTTTTCAAAGGAGCTTGGGAGGCCAAAATAAGATTACACTAATGCACAATGTGGTACAAAGGAAACACTCAGAATGCACAAATGCCTGCACACAAAGGCAAGATGCTGCTTCCTCCCACATACATATCAGATCTATATTAGCAAATCAAAAGAAATAAAATTAGCAAGTGGAGAGGAAGATAGAGAATAGCTGATAATTAGACATGGATTAAGGGAGTAAGAAAAGTGGGGAGAAAGATGGCTGGAATTGGAAAAAGGAAATGGTCCTTTCCCCCCATTGCTTTCATTTAAATCCAGCTTCTAGAATGTGGGAGTATTTAGGGGTTTTTTTTTGTTGTGTGTGTGTGTGTGTTTTTTTTTTTTTTTTTTTTTTTTTATAGCCCTTCTCCAACATGTGTGGCAACTAGCATCTGGGTTTGGGTGGCTTATTATTATCTTTCTAAACATATAGTTTGATATTCCTTTAATTAAAATGGTGACCATCACCCAAAACAACTTTCTGGAGAAGGACCTTGTAAACCCACAAAACCCAGGCATGGGTTTGTTGAACCTGCAGGCAGTTTTGTTTAAGTGAGCATTAAAGACTTGGCAAGCCCTCTGTGCTCTCATTTTCTTATTCTCTATTATCTATCCACTTAATAATTTCAGAAACCTTAATCAGACTCTAACCAAAAAAATCCACACAGTGCTTGGGATAGAATGATAATACCATCTGTTTTCATTCTTATGTGGGTTCTTTCCAGCCATACAATCCAGCATTCTGGCTGCTTACTTTATAATGATCCTAACATTATAGGTGATTTAAAGGAAAGTCTCCTATGTCACTTGCCTCTCGCAAACATGCAGAATCTTTTCAATTCACAAAAAGTCTGGAGTATGTTCATATTAATGTTGGTTGCATTTGAATTCTATAGATAAATAAGACCAATCCCAATACTTAAAGAGAGAGAGAAAGAGAAACCAAATCTACTTCTTGCTTTTTTTGGTAATGGTTGGTAAGATGGAAAGCTCTTCTAAGAGTTTATTTGGCACGTGACTTCTCATTCTCTTAAAGTCTAGATGGTAATTTTAAAAATAAAATAGCTAAACCATTCCTAAAAATAGAACTGACTTACTGAGAACCTTTGTACAATGACTTTTCAAATGCGCAGCTTTTAAAGTATTCATTAAGAACTAGATTACAATATCATTATTCGAGGATAATAAATAAAGAAATTCCAGTATCCTTTCCTTTTCGTCCTGGTAACAAGTAAGAATTCAGAGCAAAGGTCAAATGCTTTTAAACTCTTTGATACAGGAAAAATTAGCCAATGATATGGAAAAATACACTCCAAATAATTCATTTTTGCAGATTTTAACAATCAATATGGAGCACCATATGATAGATATGGCTCCAACAATCTGTATCAATCATGAAGATTGGCAGTGGCAAACTACACAGACCAATTTTTGTCATGCTACCACAGTCGATTTTACAGACTATGTGTAACCAAGACTTACTCTGGTGCTTTCCCTGACACACCACACAGCCCCTTCCAAGATCTGCTTCCAACACATTCAAGGGCTTTTCTGAACCAAACCTAACTGAAAACCTTTGGAGACTGGCACACAATTCTTACGATACTCCATGTTTTCCTTCCAAAGGCTGCATCTTTAATACATTATATTGGGTTTTTCCCATCACACATTTAATGTGTGAAATTTCTAAACTCTTCCCCTTCACTTATCTAAATTGAACTTTGGCAGCCAACAGTTAACTGTTGGAGAGTTGCTTAAAAACGATCAAACCCTTTCTAGATCTGATTGTGAGAAGTATCAGTGCCAAGATAGAAATTTCAGTCTTCATCATACACAAAATCAATATGTATGCTTTGCTCTGGAAAGAAATCCACCTTGAAAATAATTAATAAAACATCAAAGCTGCATACAACTTCAAAAATCCACGTAAGACTGAAACATTTGAGGCAATTAAAAGAAATTACTAATTTATATAAGGTAGTATGTCTCTTTGAAATATATATGTGTATGTATATATATATATACTGAAATCTCAGTTTTGGCTTCAAAATGGCAATTTAAAATCTTAACAACATATCCATAGCAATTATGAATGTTATATTAAATACATAAACTTTGAAAAACCATAAGAATGATTTGGAAATATTTAAATAATATCAAAGGCTATAGAGAACTGCAACCTACATTTTCTCACTGAAACACAATGCATAGGCATATTATTAGAATTAGAAAAAGGCATACATTTGATATTACAGCATGTATATAGATGAAATGAGACCTCCATAAAACACACAACAAAGTAAATCTCATGTGTCAGTTGCATTTTACTATCCTACAGAGTTAACTTTCACTGATTTATTCTTATATACACCTTGCTTAGTGGCAGATATTTTTAAAACAGTTTTTAAAAAGGTGACTAAGAAGCACAGTAGATGTGGAAGATGGGGAAGGGAGGCATGGTGGGACGGAGAGGGAGAGAGAATGAATCACATATTAGGGAGGTGCCTGAGAAAAGGAAAGTTTAACAGATGAGATGATGTTTCTTTTGGCTTTTGAAGATGAGCCAGTTTTCGAAGGCTGAGGATGGAAGGGTGCACATTCTGGACAAGGATAAGCAGCTGTGTAAAGATGAAGATTGAAAGTTCTGTTTAGATAAGATAGAGAAGGGTCTCGTTTAGACTTTATCCAGTAGGCAACTGGAAATCCTTAGAGGTTTTCAGTCAGGAAGATGGCATAACCAGACCTGCATTTTTTAAAGATAACTGGCATCATCAATGAGATGAATGGCTCTGTAGCAAGAGACAGGAGGTGAGGAGTCTACTCAGGAGAAATCTGTGATACGACTGTGGCAGATGAGGAGACCCTCCAGTAAGGTGGAAGCTTGGATGCTTGAGAGCAATTTTCTCTGTGCTCTCCATGAGGCCCTAACCCTATATCTAATCCAGTGTATTGATTTTAAGGACCCACAAAGCTTTTTAAAACTTGAGCATTTCTAGAACATACAACTTTGCAGAGCACTTTTTTAGACATTTCTTAATCAAACCTCTCAACCTTTAGAAAGGAAAGGATAACTTTTCCTCAGTAGAGAAAAACTGGGACTATGACTTTAGTGCTTCTGCATCAATGTCTTGAGAGCATCAACTGACCTACTTCTCTATTTGTTATTAATCTTTTATATATGATGATACAGCAAAAACTACAAGTGTGTCTAGTTGCAAACTGGGTCTCTCTTTCCCATTAGTTCTGCTCTGTGCAATGTCATGAGCCAGCCAAAATGATGAAAGGACATGGCATTTTTCTGAAATGAAAGGAAAAAAAGTAGAGTGGGTAGGAATATACTAATCGTGTCATTAGAGACCAAGAAGCTGCTTTAGAATTTATCTAGTCAAAATTTTCATTTTAAAGATGAAGAAATCTTGACCCAGCAAGAGTAAGTGATTTGTCCAAGATAAAAATCAACTTCTAAGAAGACCATAAGAAACCATGTAATTGTTGACCCAGATTTCTAAAGCTGTTTATTTTATAAATTTAATAAAATTATTAAAATATAAAATTATAGTTTACAAATTACTTTATAGCAAAGTTGTTAATAAAATTTTGGGGAAAAAAGTGTTTTCTTAAGGACCTACAAAAATGATACATATCATATTTTTTATATTTCCTAAATTAAGGAAGATGTTTGTTTTATTTGTATTTTTATTAACTGAGATATTTTTATTAACTTTATAGATAAGTTATTTGTACTTATCTATAAAGTTGCATTAATAATAGCCTAATCCTGGGTGCCTGGGTGGCTCAGTGGGTTAAAGCCTCTGCCTTCAGCTCAGGTCATGATCCCAGGGTCCTGGGATCGAGCCCCACATTGGGCTCTCTGCTCAGCAGGGAGCCTGTTTCCTCCTCTCTCACTCTGCCTGCCTCTCTGCCTACTTCTGATCTCTGTCTGTCAAATAAATAAATAAAATCTTTAAATAATAATAATAATAATAATAGCCTAATCCTGCAATGGCACTAAAACACATATAACTAATTTGAAACCATTGATTAAAATGATTATTTCTTGGGGAGCCTGGGTGGCTCAGTGGGTTAAAGCCTCTGCCTTCAGCTCAGATCATGATCCTAGGGTCCTGGGATAGAGCCCCACATCGGGCTCTCTGCTCAGCAGGGAGCCTGCTTCCTCCTCTCTCTCTCTGCCTGCTTCTCTGCCTACTTCTGATCTCTGTCAAATAAATAAATAAAATCTTTTAAAAAAATGATTATTTCTTCAGGTCCAATATATAAATTGTTAAGGAGATAAGTCAGTCCTTTGGGATATCTTAATGATGACTGAGCTCCTATACCATGATTGACCTGGCCAATTCCTTTTCTTGAGATAATCTGATTTTTAATCTTTTTTTCTAGTTACAGCCCATAGCTGGTTTGTATTTTGATATGTGATTAACAGCTATAATGCATTAGTTTTTAAGTCCACCTCTGAGTTTTAAAACAGCATAATTATCCCAAGGCAGAACTAAAAGGGGCTGCCAGAATAGAATTTGTGTGTGGTGGGGTGCCTGGGTGGCTCAGTGGGTTAAGCTGCTGCCTTCGGCTCAGGTCATGATCTCAGAGTCCTGGGATCGAGCCCCGCATCGGGCTCTCTGCTCAGCAGGGAGCCTGCTTCCTCCTCTCTCTCTGCCTGCCTCTCTGCCTGCTTGTGATCTCTCTGTCAAATAAATAAATAAAATCTTTAAAAAAAAAAAAGAATTTGTGTGTTGTATACATTTCCATCATTTCATTTTTTCAGAGTACAAGCAATGGAAGGCTCACAGAGCAAACCTCAAAACAATGATACATTGTTCAAATTCAGGAATTAGGGTGTACTACTCTTCCTTCCTATTATTCTAAAAAAAATAGCAAAAATTTTGATAACGTTATTTGGGGGCAAATTCATGTACGTAAAATAAAAATACTCTTCCGAAAGGACAAAATATCTAAGTGAAACTTGAAGAAGTGGAAAAATGCCTTTGCATGTTTCAGTTAGATGCGGTATTAATAACAGCATGATACCAAAGCATGCAGATATATTAGGAAGATATTCAGTAAAGATTAACCATCTCTATGATTGTAATTCTAAGAATATAGAAGAGCTCAAGAAATAAATGTTTAATGTCTAATCCGAATTTGATATTAACTAAGTACAGAAACGTAATCTCCCACCACATTTCTTAAATTCTTCCACATTACTAGAAAGTAACGTCCCACTACATTAAAATAACAAAATAAAAAGTGGTTTAATTGACTTTAATTTTTGTATGCATTTATGAAGGTCATGTAATTTTTATCAAATAGGAGAGAAACTGTTACCGCTAATACAAGTTTCTACTGTCTGCTGTATACTTCACCTGGGACTATGGACTGTGTTGAAACTTCCAATGTTTGAAGATCTGCTTCTTTGCCCTTCAAACTGTAAGTCACTTTTGTCCCAAAATATTGTTTGCTGCATTCTGATTGATCTGTGTGCTTTTGCACCTTCCCCAGGATTCCACAGCTATGCCACATTGCTTAAACCATGCAGAGTGAGCACAAATATTTGATAAGCAAAGGTGATTTTTCCAAGTCTTTGCAGGGGAAGAAATGGCATTGTTGCTATCGCATGATTTTAATATGTTTTATAGTGATGGTTAAAACAAAACAAAACAAATCAAGCTTGGCAAGGAAGCCAGAAAAAAATAATTAAGGACAATTCTATGTCTTGGTACATTTATAAATTAGGATTACCTTAGCTGGGTCTCTGTAATCATTAGTAGTAATATGCTTATTAACTTGTTAGTTTAATACATATGGCATCAAAGTAAAATCAAATGATGGAATCAAGCAAAATCACAAAATGATCGTTTTCTCTCTTTACCCTAAGCTGAGCAAGGAACCTTTCCAAGCAGTGTGAACTCATTGGCTTCCCCATAACACTACCGAGCTCACGCTGCCATATAACTGGGAATCAGAGAGGTGAGGTCATTTCATCACTCCTTGCAAAAAAATGCAAAACGTCTGCTAAAATCTGACTTCATTTGATTTACTCTCCAAGACTGTTTTTTATTAAATATGTTTGACTGCTATCTCTAATTAAATGTAGAATTAATTTTGGCAAACTAACCACAGATGCAGTTTATGTTCAATTTTATCAGACAGATTTATTTATAAGCTGTCAACTTCTTGAAAGACTTCATTTTGGAGCAGTTTTAAATTGCTAACAGTAGCTGTAAATGGAGCTACTGTTCTCTGGAACACTAAAGGAAAAGTATGCTATAAATGTCCGTTCCATCTGTGAGGAATCATAAAACAATCACATTCCTTTATTTTTTTTTTCCTCCGTAGGACCTTTATTAAATTAGTTCAACTCAATTAAAAATAACTTCAAAAACATTTCAGAGCCTTTTGTTTCATGGAATACTTGGAACTCTCTGCACGGAACGTCACCCTTTTAACTAATCCCTTTTAGTAAATGGAGGAGAATAGTGGTATTGTGACTTCAGACAGTGCTTTCAAGGGTCTCTACTGTACCGAATTGAGGTCACTGCAAGACAATGCTCAACACCCAATAGCCATTCAAACATTCTTCACAACTCTATCAAACGTGTCTTTCTTTCTCTCGCCCGCTTTCTCTCATGGCAAACTCAGAGGACAATGGAAAAGCCTCCAGCACCATTTATGGTCACCATATTTGCACATGACAAAGTCTATTCTTCCTGGTTTGCCAACTCCCTGTAAAAAGAATGAACCCTGGGATAGATTTTCCCACCATTACTGTTATTCAAACTTATCTTGTATTTAATGATTTTTGTTGTTGTTGGTAGAGGGTTGCTACATGGCATTGGAGAAGCTGACTTGCTATTTTCGTGCATGTATAACAAAGCAGAGACTAAATGCAGAATTAAATATGTCACATCATAGCCAGCATATGCATCATGGAGTGTACAATTTAGTACAAAACGGAGACAAATGATGAACTTGGAATTATTATACCTTGTCTTATTGTCTAGCATTACCAGTATTATAAAACTTACTGTTTACCCATGAACCACCACGCCTGTGCCCCACAAGCACTATTTAGTTTTGCTTGGGAGTTTTTATGGCTGTAGCCACAAACAAACAAAATCAATTGCTGTAAATTTTTCTCACCAGGGCTGCTCCTTTCTGAACGAAGGGAAAAAAAAAAAAAAAAAAAAAAAAAAGATGTATCCAGAGCATCATCCTCCAAACAAACAAGAAAAGAGCATATTTGCAAGCTATATAGTAAAGTTGTTACGATGAAGATTTTGATTTTAATTAAGAATGGGATTTGTAGAACAATTAGTGAGATGTAATATTCTTTGCAAGAAATAGTACCCTTATTGGAAATACCATCTAAAATGGAGTGGGGGCACTTGGAGCTGCACAGAGACTTATTTCTATGGGCTTCTACAGTTAATGAGAAAGAAAATATACACAGAAAATGTAGGTACCTCACCTGAAATGCAGGAACACAAACACTGTTTGCCTTTTCTTTTCCTTCAGTTTTTCTTTTTAATTCAAACCACATATATCTGTGTTGTTGATATTTCAACCAGTTAATCCTCTTATTATTGATATGTTTATAACTTACTTCTGCACATTTATTTTAAATCACTGAATAATAGGACTATACCTCATCTTAGCTGATGATTTTACAAAGATGTCATAACATATTTAATGATGATAAGCACAACAAACTCTCTGGTTATTTTGGATATGCTCAGGTGCCCTGACATTAAAAAGAGAGCTTTTTCTTACAATATAGAAAATAATTTGTATAACTGCTTAAATGTTGGAATGACTATTTCCGTTACAGCATATAAATTTTTATGTGTTGTGAAAACTAAAAATGCATTTATTAATCAAGTGCCTGATAATTTCCCAAGTTTATTCAATTAATTTCATAACAAAATTTTTATTTCCCCTTTCTATAATCAATAAGATTAAATATTCCAAAGTGAATTAAGGGATCTCCTTTCTATAGCAGATGGAAAAAATATTAATAGCACTCACCAGATATTATGTTATGAATAATAAAGCCCAAATATATATAATCACATGTATGTAGTTAAAAACATGTATTGAGCTCAAATTCTTGCAATATTTATTCTACAGGAATAAGCATATGCTATCTGCCAGGCATTGTACCAAACAATGGTAAAGTACAATACACAGTGAAGATATCTTAATGCAGTTTATAATATCCCGGAATGACATACGACTAAACCGGTATAATCATTCACACTGTGTGAAGGACTTGGATACACAAATAGGTATAAGATTTCTTTCATTTTATAAGCTGAAAGTGCAAATTCCCCACTATGGCAGGCAGGCTGGATATAATTTATGGTGGCTATTGAGTTCCCATCTGAAAAGCATCATGGGAAGTGTAGTAGGGCTGAGAACAAGAAACACACAATTTACCTCAGGAAACAAAAGGGAACAGAAACATGTGGATCATAAGGAATATTAGGTGGCCCATTATCTGATTATGCTATTTATATGGAATTAAGGCAATACAGGTCTGGAAATTTTGGTTGGGGTTAAAGTATAGTTAGTGATCCTTTAGGGCTACCCTTAACTACAACTGATTGGCGTAGGACAGACAGGATCGGGGGTGAGGCTAGAAAAGGAATTCCAAGGCTACTTCAGGATTGAACTGAGAAGGGATGAGAGTATGGGGTTTTAGCTGTACCAAAGGGAAGGGGAAGCGGTGTGAAAAAGAGAGAAAGAAAAAATGTGTGCTTTGGTAGCCAGGTAATAGTGGCTGAGAAGGGGAAAGGAATCCATGTGATCATAAAGGTCTGGCTTTACACTGGGCTGGCTGTATCTATAAATGGTTGAACCATGTGAAATTGTCAACTAATACATCCAAGTGATATTTGAATAGAGACAGTAGACAGGGAAGTGAGATCAAAGGAGAATCCTGCTGTTTGTATCTAGATTCAGGAAGCAGAAGGGCAAAGTGGACTCAATAAAATGGTTCCATAAGAGTCTCCTGTAGAACTAGAATTCACACTTAACTTCCTTAGTGTAACTGAAAACAGTGTTATTAGCTTCAAAATATAACAGATTTCATCTTTCCAAGACCTAAGATTCCTGATTCTTTATTTTGCTCCTTTATTGTCCTTTAATTAAAACCTTATGTGTGACTTTTTTAAAAATGACATTTCATTCTACCTCCTATTTTATTCTATAACTCCAGTGGAAATTCAGAAGGTGTGCATTGTCCTTTAATAGCTGTCCCATTATACATAGTCTTATTACATCACTTACCTTATTATAAGTACTAAATCTTAACTATGGCCATCTTTCTCCTCATTGATAAACTTTATAAAATATCAGTGATGCTAAGTGAGTCTTACATATAATCATGGGGATAGCTGCTTTATTCACTTTCTAAATAGCGTGTGGAGGAAGTGTTAACATCACACTTTCATAATGATTTGTATTTCATAATGATTGATTTCATAATGTGGAAGACAGGCTGACTTCAAAATCCCCAAAGACCACCTGAAAAAGGAGGGTATGTATTCTTATCTAGCATGATAGTAAAGACAGCAGACCTACTGAGACACCACAGTCTTACCAGGTATCTGGGTTCAAAATAAAAGGGCATCTCCTTCCGACAGACCTTGCCCAGCAAGTAAGAGCATGGCCAGCAAGAGGTGCAAGGGGTTAATGTCAGCTCTGCTCAAGCCTATTCATGTCCTCAATTGGGCACCCTTTTGCCATGTGAAAACTATACAGTTGAGTCTGGGGCTCTGGCTTACTACACGCTAGGAATTCAGTTCCATGCATTCCATATACTTTATCTCCATGAAGTCTCCCAATAGCTCTGAGTCAGGTGCAATTACTGTGCCCATTTTTGAGGTAAACTAATTTGCCTAAGGTCACAGTCAGCGGAAGCATCAAAGTTGCTGGATATGCATTCTGACCTCAAAGCCCTCATTCTTATCCAGAATGAATCCAGTATCATTATGTTAAGCCAAGATTTAAAATTCCACACTTTCACAGAATTATGTTTTGTTAATTATTTGGCTATAATATACATGCATATTAGCAGTTACAGGCTGAATAAGTCCCACGTACACAATATAATCCACTGTCTCTTTAGGAAATAACTTCGTAATAAATGGGAGAGAGGGGTACCTAGAAAGATATGCCACCAATGGTTTCGAATGTGTCATATATGAAGGAAGAAAAAGTTCTCCCATTTTGGAAAAACAAACAAACCTTGTCATTAACAAAAAAGAAAAACTACTATTAATTTTTGGCAAAGAAATTACAAAGGGACTATTATAATGGACAAAGAAATTAATTCTGAAAGCATCCCTCCTTCTGATGCCCTCTTCAAAATTAAAGTTACTGAGCACAATTAAATTAGTAAAAAAAAATTCTGATAAGATAAACAGTGCAAATTACCCACACAGACAAGCAAGCCTATCCTCAAATACAAAAGAAATAGACCAAAAAAAAAAAAAAAAAACCAAAAAACCAAAAACCAAAAACCAAAAAACAAAAAACCCTTAAAATATACTAATAATATTTGACTTGGTACTAAAACACTTCTCACAGCATTTCTCAACTCAAACTAGTTGTGCCAAATCAAAAATTTTCTTTTGGGTAGTTAAGAAAGCCAAGTGTATTCAAAACAATTTTAAAACCGTTTTACCTATTACCGTCTATGTTTCCAAAGGAAGCATTGGCAAACATAATCTGGCTGTTAAGGGAGAGAAAACACTATACATTTTTTTCATTGTCAAAATAAACCTTAGTTAAGAAACTCCTGGTTGGAAATAATTTAAAACCTCTTAAGTATTGGGTAAAATCAGTATACACTGCAGGCTACATACCCTTTGAATGTTTTTCCCTTAAGACATGATGCAAGAAACAGTGGAGAGTGCAGGGCTAAACTCCCCCAGTACTTGCAGAAATGTCCCAAGAATAGAAAATCTATTAGCTTGTTTTTAAAGTAATCTTAAACTCGCAGACTTTGGATTATAGAGTCTTGCAAACAAGAAGTGGAAAGGAGGAAGAGGAAGAGTAAACCTTGGGAAAAATTAGTTTCAAAATATATTAACGGAGCTGGAGGGCAGAAGAAAACTTCAGGAATGTTTTCCC
The DNA here is from genome assembly GCF_902655055.1 of Lutra lutra. Classification (NCBI taxonomy): domain Eukaryota; kingdom Metazoa; phylum Chordata; class Mammalia; order Carnivora; family Mustelidae; genus Lutra; species Lutra lutra. The sequence continues at coordinate 73,968,562 of NC_062285.1, forward strand.
AGGTACTGATATTTCATCCACAAAACCAAGCTTTAAAAATGAAATTATTATTTGATGTTACTATTTCACTTCTAGTAACATCCTCTCTATGGGGTCTGAGTGGCCTAGAAGACCAGGAGAGTCAAAGTATTCAGGAAAACAGTTCTGCCTTACTTTTTCTCTCCCTTTAAATTAGTCACTAGATACAAATCCACAAAGGTTAGTGAGAATTTTCCAACTCAGAATTTTCCGACACATGAATGTAAAATACAAAAAACGTAATCAAATATTGAAGGTTTAGAATGTGAAATCCATTCATTTCATGAATCATTACTTTTGTCCTGCAATATTTCAAGAATACCTTTGCAAGTACCAAAGATAGGGTTCCAAGATCTTGAAACAAAAATGACATATAAATACCATGTTTTCACAAAATTTAGAATGACCCATTTTAAAAAATTATTTCAATATACATCTAATGAACCTTGTAACAATGTGTCCTGCATTCATTTCTACACATTGGACACTGCTGGCAGCTACACCACAACCACAGGTTTAAAGAACCAATGACTCTATTCTCTCTTTCTCTCCAGCCCTCTTTCTCCCTCCCTCCCCTCCCATATATATATACATATCTATATGTATATGTATATATATCTATATATATATCTATCTATAGATATATATATATCTATATGTATATGTATATATATGTATATATATACACACACACGTATATATATGTATATGTAAATTTATATGTATATATAAATTTTTAGATTGTTTTCATTATATAATCATTAGAAATAATAATAATTACTGTTCCATATATTACTGAAATTTTAATCATAATTATGAGTGAAATGTATTAATAAGACAAAAGGTTGTATTGTCAAATTTTCAAAGACAGATGTTGTGGTTTAACTGCAACACCTACCCTGTGCACATATTTAATCAGTAATATGAAACAATAAATATTCCTTATCTTTATTACTTATCTTCTCATTTCTATTTTTACCTATGTGTTTATTAAAGTATATGGAATAAACCCAATCGGGCGCTTTGTCTACAAGCATCAGGCAGATTTACTTGGTTACTAGGGTATAAAGGTGTACCTGGGGAGGATGAATTTATTTTATCTTTGATAAAAGAATTAAAATGGCAGATTATACACTTTTTATTCCCGCTGAGAGCAAATACTCTGAAAAGTGATTAGGAATGTGACGTATTGGGGAACAACTAACTTCAGGTTAAGGTGTAATGCCCAGATATAAATTCTGAGATCATGTAATTTTCTACTGTAGGTAGTACATTTAGAGCATCTGGAAACAATCACATTCCCCTTTTGTAGGAATCGATTCTTAAATATTTTTCCCCCTTTGGAAATCTCTTCAAAACATAGAAGGGAGTCAGTACTTAAAAATAGATTGCTCTAAATATTTACAGCCCCCCTTTATTCAAACAACAGGCAAAAATAAAAGCATCTCTTGTTTCCCTCCCCTACAAATAGAGCCAACAGGGTCTCCGTGTAATGAAGAGAGAGACAGTGCTCTTCACTCCTCACCATTCTTCCAAATGATATCTCAGAAATGGGCCAAAAAGCAGGAAGAGGCACTAACCATTCCCCCCAGGAGAGCTGTGAGCAGCGGATGAGAATCTCTGACCTTGTATTTTAGAAATCCTAAGAGAAAGTATAAATTCCCCCCTACCATAAATCTCAGCTTTTTTCCTGTTAAATCGAGGTTCTGTCAACACAGGGCTACTGAATCAAAAATCCGTTGATCCTACCTATTTTCCATATCGATCTAATGGTGGAAGTAGATTTTAATGGAAAGGGTTCATTTAAAATGGACTGAACTGGGCGCCTGGGTGGCTCAGTGGGTTAAGCCTCTGCCTTTGGCTCAGGTCATGGTCTCAGGGGCCTGGGATCGAGCCCCACGTCGGGCTCTCTGCTCAGCATGGAGCCTGCTTCCTCCTCTCTCTCTGCCTGCCTCTCTGCCTACTTGTGATCTCTGTCTGTCAAATGAATAAAATCTTAAAAAAAAAAAAAAAAAAAAGGACTGAACTTCCCCTGTAAAAATGTTCCCTGTAATTATGAGATCTGGATAAGCTGTTCTAGCAATTGTCTACTGATGTCATTTATATAATGGGGTAAGTTTTTTTCATTAATATAAGAACAGTAATAGTATCACAACTTCTGCTACTAAAAGCAGCCTTGGTGAGGTTTGCATAGACACTGAACTACCAAACATTTCCACGCATATCTGCCAAATCTGGAAGAGACAATAAAATATGATTTGGTGAACAGGAGAAGCACCGAGAGGCGACACACATATATGGATTTGATTACTTGAATGTAAGTGAATAATCTGGCAATCTAATATTAATTAAGATACTTTGAATGATTTATTAAACACTACTGGCTAAATTTTGTCTTCCTTCTATCTACCTTCTAATCACTATTTCAGATGATTTGCTCTTTGACTTGAATAGGGCTATAGATTCTTACATTGACAAAACATCATTTTATCCCCTAAATCAGTCAGTCATCTGCAAACTTTTCCATCTCAAACATTATACAATCCTACCAACAACAGCGGTCCATTATGGCAGCAAATCTTAATTAGGGACATATATTTAAAAGAGAAGTATTTTTTAAAATGCATTGTTCACTCGGCCTTCTGAATGCACCCCACAGAAAGGTTGTATCGTATGGCTCAGAACCATTTCCAATTTATTTAAGAATGCAACAAAATGTTTAATTATCAGTTTTTATACCTGAGATACTTATAATAAAATTACTGATGACTCGTTAAAGAGTATTTAGATAACACCAGTAATATACTGGTTGCAAATGAAAACTACTGGTACTCAGCCAAAAGTCAGTAATATAGCTGTGTAAAAATATCTATATATTTTCAGAGGGTAAAAATATTAGTGAAGTGGGAAGATAAAAGAAATGTAATTGCTAGCTGATCAATAATTCCTTATTTTAGCTCTTGCTTCTAACAAATTCCTCCATATATAGGAGAGAGCAGATTTTTCTGCTTCATCCTAAAAAACAAAGAACGATTGCTACTCCCTTCCCCCCAGTTTCTATATACAGTCACTAAAACCCATCTGCATTCCAGTCGTCATTACAAATGATAGCTTTGCCAGATCTAGTCCCATAAATTGATATATTGGAAAAACTGGCATGAATATTTTAATGCCCTGCCATTCTAAAGAATGAGCTTTAGGTTTTGTAATTATATATGAATATTAGGAATTTATACATGATTACACATATATGTCTTTATATATTCATGCATAGAAAAAAAATTTAACCAAATAAAAAGTTTAATTTTTGTTAAAATTTTTTAAATGTATATACTACAGAGCTATATTGTCATCTTTGATAAATGTGGGAAATTGAGGCACAGAAGTACCCTCTAGGTGATAACCAAACAGCATATGACAAAGAGCAGAAAGACTGGTAAAATGCCCATGCCTTATGTGCTTTCCTCTCTGGTCTAAACACCAGATTGCCATAGAGATTCCTATAAGGAATTCTTTAAGATGAGACCTGAATAGTTAAAGCAAATGAAAGATGTATTCTGAATGTGGGGATTCTCAGCTACTATATTTCCTTCTTCGTTTCTGTAAAGTTAGTTGGCTCTCTACAAGTGTTTGGTATAATAAAAGAGTTTATATAAAGTAGTTCTAATGGCTTCTTACCATATTATACCACCTCTATTATATAGGAAATGGAAAGCATATAGGTATTTTTTTCCTATGAAAGGAATTGATACATAAGAGCATGTAGAACAATTTATGGATAATCAGTATGCTCAAAACTGACAATGAATGACTAAATATTTTAGATGATTAGCTGAATCATAACATGAGATTTAAAAATACCTTGAAATCCCCATAAAATGGAGATTGCCTTTTTTTTAAAGTGTGTTTTATTAAAAGCCTTGTTAATTTTCATATACTCTTTTATTTACTTAGATCTTGATTTTAAAGGAAACAGCATATCTATCACTTGCAAGTGCCTTTTCCAAAACCCTAACTTCAAACTCAGTGGAAGTAATTATTTACCTCACCTTGGAAAGATAGCTGGCTAACAGAAGGAAAACATAAACTCACATTCACTGACATTTCTATATGACCATGAAGAGTACTTCTGGAATTGTAAAGTGTTTTTTCTTACTGTTCGGTCAAAGACCACTGACTAAAACACCCCAAGAGCTCAAAGAAACAAATACAATGCCAGTAAGTGATACAATAAAAATTATGTATCAGAATGATTCTCTGTAACAAAGGTACAGAAGTAAGAAGTAACTGCATGGTCAGGGAGTCCCCTCAGTGGAAAAAAATAAAAATATTAAACAAATATTCTGATAAATGGCAATATTTGATATATATATATATATATATATATATATACACATACATACACGTTTACTATAAAAGTTAGTTTTTTAAAAAAAGGTGGTTTTTTTTGTTAACAGCTTAATTTTACCAATATACCCTCAAGGTCAGAGAGAGCAAGATGTGTGCTTTAAGCCCTTCAGGGTAATTGGTGGTAAACTGTAGGCGTCCAATCTGAAAGCAAATTGTGAGGTGGTAGGCAATGACATTTAGAGACACACTAAATTACATAACACTGAAATATCTGAACTAAAGCTCTGCGCACTTGGGAGGATCTGGGGAAGGATACCGCTGAACACCTGACAAACAAGACTGCTTTTTGTTTTTCAAGCCTCCAAGTTGACAGAGAACTGTCGACACCTTATGGAAAAACCTGAAAAACATTCCAGGGAGCAAGAGTTCTGCTGCTATATTTTCTTCACTTTCTTTCTTTTAATTGTCATTCAGAACAACTTTTGGAGAACAAAGCGCAAGTGCATTCTTAAGTTTGGCTCTTTGTTCGCCAATTCAAAAATTTAACTGGCTTTGTGACATTGCCTGACAAGAAATCACAATATTTCCGACATGCTCGACTTCTCAGAGGAATACACAGTAGGTATTGATGTTTTTTAAATACCACAGGTCTTGTATTTAAGCTCACTCACAATAAAGGGAATACAGACTATGAATGAAATATAATTCTACACCATAACAAAATTATGAATGACATATTGTTGTACATTGTATCAATGATGTCTTACTACATAAAACAAATAGCAAAATTTGAAATTTGAGAAGTTTCTAAAAGTAGAAAATACAAATTAGATATTCATAAAAAAGAAGAGCTACAAAGTAAATAGGGGATATCATTCTATAAAAATTTATTAAAAACAGTCCAGTAATGGGATGATAGAGGTAAATGACAGAAACAATTTGCTAGCATAAAGGAAATCCATGCTAAGATTGAAACTATAGTAGTTTTCTTTAAAAAAAATCCAATCTCTCAAGCTGTGATATTTGGAGATCCTTGTTAGGTGGGGGCTTTTGGAGTCATCTAGTCATTTAAAAGAAAAAAAAAAAAAAACTATTCTTTCATTTCTACCAACCCCCTCCTTTTTCACCTACTGAAATTCTACTCATCTATTTAATGCAAGCTCCCCCATAATGTCTTACCTGAAATCTGCAATCAGACTATTAACTCTTTCCAAGGTATTGCTTGTTTAATCCAGTCTCTGTCTGGGTGCTTTCCGGGATGGCATTTACTGCTTGACAGAGCACTGCATTTTTGAACTACTTTACATCCTAGAAAATTCTTTCTCACAGTGAGCCAAACTGAACTCCCTGTAATTTTAACATGCATTCAATAAACATTTAGAGAGTGGCACCTATATAGGATTAAAATGGGTATGAGGTATAAATGTGAATAATGTACAGTGTCTGGCCCAATTTAAATCCTGGCTCCGAGAAAGTTTCTTTTCCACTGATTTTTAACATAATATGTGCTCATTATAGCTATTGAAAACTTCATAAAACGTAAAGAAGAAAACACAGAGGACCCAGAGCTCAGCTACCAAATGGATGGTCTAACTATTAATGTTTTGGCATATCCTTTGCTCGTCTGCTCCAATGCCCCAGGCCCCCACCCTCTTCAATTCTCCCCCCAAGCCCAGTATCTCTTAATCACAGTTAAGGCTAATTTGATTTCTGCTGAAGTGGTTACTTTCGACCAGAGTCCATCCAAAATATCGGTGCCATTTAAGAAGCAAAGCCCATTTGATCTCAAGGACATAGGTTTTCATTCCACCCCTTTCCAGAGGAAAGTTCTCAGGTTACAGGAAAGTGGGTGTGGCCGAATTCCTCCCATTCATTGTCTTCTCTCTCTGCTATTCTGGGGAATAGTCACTAAAGAAAAACATAATTTACTTTCCAGGCCTGGGCCAAGTGCTACTGATTTTATTGTTTCCAATTATTTCATTGGATCTACTTTAATGATCCCACCAAAGAGAACTCTCTCCCCACAAACGGGGTCTCAATATTATTGGACAAGCAGAATATTATACTTCTTATCCGGTTCTGGGAAGTGACACTTGTCCTAACTTTTAGAGGCTGAGCTACATGGCATCCCTTAAAGTAGTCTGCTTCCCCAGTAAATCATACCCCATTAAAGATGGTCAGGTCCAGCAAACCTACAGATTTTTTTCCTGGCAGAAACTGGTTAGACCTAATGGTCCTTGGTACCAAAACTGGTTAAGCCATTCTGCTAAAAGCTGCTGTTTGAGCTAACCCTAAGTTAAGGATCATTATCCAAGTAACTGATATAAAATTTCATAGACCTAAGCAAGATACCTGTGTCAGGACACCTGTAATTGATTGTAAAAATGTCCACAAATTTTTCCCATGCCTGGATGAAAAGCTTTCACAATGTAACCCTATAGCCCCTCCCATTAATTGGTAAAATTTATTTCCCCAACCCTAAATCTAACACTAGCAGTGGTTTAAGAAAGTACTTGTGCTTTGTGATGTGTCCACTCTTGCTGGTTATTAGAACCTAGATATTGCCACATGAAGCCTGCCTGGGCTAATATACTAGGAGACGTAAGACCACCTGATAGGCCCCAACCACCCAAGTAGTCTCAGCCATCCTAGACAACCCACAAAATCATAAGCTAAAAAAATGGTGGCTAAAAACCACTAAGTTTTGAGGTGCTTGTTAATTATCAAAAAAGCTAATGGATATAACACCTTCCTTACTCAATCCATTAATCAGTACTTCATGGTTAGGGTTGTCTGGCCCATTTAAATGTCACCAAACTCTGTGTTCCATGATCAACACCTTCAAAAGCAATCTTTCTCCATTTTATCCAAAAAGGATTCATTATATCAAAAGGATATAATATTTTCATATTTATCAGTATTGATACTTGTCATCCTGGTTCATTCATTTTAACTATTACATGAATAAACCTTATACTTTACTTTTTGTCTATTGGAAATATTTCGGTTGTTCATTTTCTTCCAATCAAATACTGCCAAATTGCTCTCCAAAGTGACTGCACCAATTTCCATGGTCACTAAAGTTGTAGGAGGCCTCTCACTGCTCTCTACCTTTATCAACATTGATGCTGTCATTCATTTTCTTCAATCTGATGGGTCTGAAATGATATATTATTATAATTTGAATTTCAATCATAACTAGTTGTAGATAATTTTATTGGGCATTTATGTTTCTTCTTCTATAAAATGGCTATTTATTCTCATTGCTCATTTTTCTATTAGGTTGTTTGTCTTTTTTTTTCCTACTGTGGAAGTTCTAAATTCTTACCGTTTGGTGGCTATAGGTTTTCCAATATCTCCTATTAGTGGCTTTTTCTTGTTTTGTTTTTTAATGGTCCCTTCTGATATATATAGAAAATGCAATTTCAGTAAGGCCAAATTTACTAGCCTTTTCCTTTATGGAATCCTTCCTTAACTTGAGGTCATAAAAATACCCCAGTTTTTAACTGTAGAATTTTTTTAAGTTTTGCTTTTCACTTCCAGATTTTTAAGCCACCTGGAATTTATTCTGTCACCAGGATCTAATTTTACTTTTTTCCATATGGATAACCAATTGTCCTTGTACCATGTACTGAAGAGCCATATTTCCCTACCAATTTTTAATGCCACCATGGTCAAATATGATGCTTTCATGTATGAATTTAACTGCTTCTAGACTCTTAATTCTCCTCCCTCTCTGATCTGTATGATGGACATAAAGCTAATTCCATATTGTCTAAATATTTTGGCTTTATAGTAAATAATGAAATTTTAGAGAAAGTCATCCCCAAATCTGTATCTCTTCAAAATCATTTTAGCTACTTCCTCCTTTCTTCTGTTTCCCCAAGAAAATCATTTACAAGTACAGCTTCCCTTTGGGAATGGTTGGTAATAGCCTAAATGTCTGAATGTTAAGGCTATGCATTACAATTCCTCCTTTTATCCTTCACCACCATCTCTAATCCCAACAACACACAGGTGCACACACATGTACACACACAGATTGTGAAAGAGAGAGACGTGAGACAGAGAGAGAGAGGAGAGACTTCTTTATTATTCCATGAAAAATAGGCTTCCAAAAAGCAGAAGAAAAGGAAAAAGACAGACAACTACAAATTACTGGATTTTACAGTTTAATAAAGTAGAACTTGAATAGTTTGTTTTCTTTCTTATATTCCTCAAGTAGTTAATCTCCTCCTTTCTCACACCATATAATATTGGAAAACTTTCTTCACTGGCTTGCCCCCTCCCTTAGCTTTTCGGGTTTTTTCAAACTTGAACAAAGGCTAGATTTCAGTTCCCCTGACAGAGGATTCAACACATCTTCCTTTTTTTCTGCACTGGGTTCCCTTTGATTGTACTGTCAAAAAATAACTTTTTAAATAGCAATTCATTCCTTTAGACTCATCCTGCTTATTAGAATCTGACACTGAATTCCAAGATTACCTTAGTCAACCGCTTAGCCAAAACATATCCTTCTCGCTGATTGGAATTAAGCTCTAGGATGAATTCTTTTCATTCTAACTGTTATCATTGTGTGTGTATATGTGGTAAAATACACAAAACATAAAATTCACCATTTTAACCATTTCAAAGTATTCAGTTCAGTGGCATTTAATACAGCTGACCCTTGAACAATACCTAGGGTTAGGGACTTCAATTCCCCTCATAGTAGAAAACCCACATATAACTTTTAGCTCCCCCCAAACTTTACTAATAGCCTACTGTTGACCAGAAATCTTAACAATAACATTGACAGTCAATTAATATGTGTCTGGTATATTACATGTATTATTTGCTGTATTCTTACAACAAAGTATGTTGGAAAAAAGAAATGTGAAGATAATCATAAGGAAGAGGAAACACATGTACAGCAGTATACTGTAAAAAATCTATGAGTGGTCTGACCCATGCAGTTCAAACCTGTGTTGGTCAAGAATCAAGGCATCAGTTCCAAAAAATGTTCATCATTCCAAAAGGAAACCCTGCACCCATTAAGCAGGCACTTCTCTCTTGCCCTTCCCCGGGGCTCCCTCACCATTCCACCTTTTGTCTCTATGAATTTAACTGCTCTAGGGACATCATATATGTGGAATCATTCACTGTGTCCATTTATGACTGGTTTATTTCACGTAACATAATGTCTTTAAGGTTCATTCATGTTATAGCAGGTGTCAAAACTCCCTTCCTTTTCATGGCTAAATAATAGTCCATCATGTATAGAACACATTATTTTTTCATTCATCTAGTGATGGACATTTGGGTTCTACCTTTCAGCTATTATGAATGATTTGCTATACACATTTACACATTTGCATAAAAGTTTCTCTGTGGACATATGTTTTCATTTCTGTTGGGTATGTATCTACAAATGAAATAGCTAGGTCATGCAGTAACTCTATGTTTAACTTTTTGAGAAACTGCCAAACTATTTTCCACAGTGTTTACACCATTTCACATTCCAATCAACAATGTATGAGTGTTCCCATTTCTCTATATCCTTATCAACACTTCTTATTTTACTTTTAAATATTGTTTTACAACCATCCTGGTAGATATAAAGTTGTATCTCATTGTTGCTTTGATTTGTATTTCCCTAATGACATCACATTGAGCATCTTTTCATGTGCTTTTGGCCATTTGTATATTATTTGCAGAAATGTTTATTCAAGTCCTTTGCTTAGTTTTTAATTGAGTTGTATTTTTGCTATTGAGTTATGAGTTCTTTATACATACTAGATAGTAGACTCTTACCCTACACAATTTGCATATGTCTTCTCTCATTCTGTTGGTTTTGGCCTCATTCTCTTGATTGTGTCCTTTAAGGCACAAATGTATTTAATTTTGATAGAGCCCTCTTTATCTGTTTTCTCTTTCATAACTTGTGTTTTTGGTGTGACATCTAAGAAACTACTGTCCAATTCATTTTCATAGATTTACTCCTATGTTTTCTTCTAGTCTTTATAGTTTTTTAGTCCTATATTTAGATATTTGATTCATTGGCAATCAATTTTTTTTAAAGATTTTATTTATTTATTTGACAGACAGAGATCACAAGTAGGCAGAGAGGCCGGCAGAGAGAGAGAGGGGAGGAAGCAGGCCCCCTGCTGAGCAGAGAGCCCGATGCGATGCGGGGCTCCATCCCAGGACCCTGAGATCATGACCTGAGCCGAAGGCAGAGGCTTAACCCACTGAGCCACCCAGGAGCCCCGGCAGTTAATTTTTGCATACAGTGTCATTTAAGGATCAATTCTGCAAAAAGGACTTTGCCTCCTTTTGTATGCACTTTTATATGCAGCACTAATATTAGCTTTTTAGAAGCTAAATCAGCAACTAAGCAACTGAGAAATGAATTAGGTCCAATGTGAACAGTCTTCTCTCATTTATGTGATTGGTACCCAAAAGTTTTATATATATAAAACATTTATATATACTATGTATATAATATATATAAAACAGTTTTGATATATATACTACTATCACACTCTCACTTAATGTATATCCTGGAATAAGCTGGTGACTTTCACCATTGTATTATCTTTAGAAGTCTCATCCCACAACAAGAAGTCTCATTCCACTGCACCTTTTTTAAAAAATTTAAAGTCCACTTTGTAATCCATATTATTTGCTATCATTTGTAATCCCATATTATTGCTATTTAAACTTTTGAACGTATTGTATTTCAATCTGCTCTTGTTTAATTTTCAGAGACATTCTGAGCATCTAGGTAGAACTGAGTTCTGAAAATCATTAATATTGTATGCCACACCTATGAACTTCCAGTTTCCAGTTTTACTAATTTACTTAATTATTTTTTCCTTTCTTTCCGTCAATTTTAGTCACTTAAGTGCTATGACAATTAATGGGAATAGGTAGTGGTCAGTAACTTTTGTAAGTCATTATGAATCCTTTGTTACTAACAGAATTGGTTATAGGAAGGGCTTAACTAAAAAGATATTAGTGCTCACCTCCTTATTTAACCACCCAGGTCTATTAATACCTACTTTAGCACTCTTTAGCATTAGTCCTTTATTATAAATTTCCTGCTCTTAGATTTTCCAATGCCAGTCTTCTATTTTTAGTCTTATAATACTGCAGAGGTAACACTGCTTTGGAAATATTTAATTTAGGACACTACTTAACAAAACCATTCACACGCACACATGCACACAGTCACAAACACACACACAAGTTTCAACTACTCGGGATACTTGGTATCAATTTAATTTAGGAAACTACTTAACAAAACCATTCACACACACAGACACACACACACACAGACACACACACACACACACACACACACACACACACACAAGTTTCAGCTACTCAGGATACTTGGTATCAATGTGATTCCTTTACTGAGGCCACCCACCCCCTCATGGGCTGGCTCTACCTGTAAATTAAGCCAAAAGAAGTAAGATGTACAGGGTAGATCCATGCCAAAATAATCACATAGTTCTTTTTAAAAATATATAGAAAAAGATTTGGACTACTCAATATTTTAAATCATCTGCGTACCATTATCTCCCATTGAATTGGATTCTTATGAGTTTAGTACACATCTCTGTAGCAGAGGATTTCTTCTAGCTGTGTCTCTCACTTGATTCCATTTTCCAAGCATAACCCCGACATTACAAACAACTAGGTTCCAAATCTCCATTAAATTATCTGTTCTTCTTTACTGAATACAGAATTGTTGTTTTGGCTAGAATTAATCAGGCACAGTTAGTACAATAACACTCAGTGCCTTCCTGTGTAGCACCTGCTACATGTTATTTATTTCTTGTTAGCTACATAGTACAACAAATTGTGTCTTTTAACAGCTCATTGAGTAGAAGAGGAGAAAGTGATGGCAGTGGGATTGTTGAAAATGTTCAATGGTGTCAATATATTTTTTCTCAAATAATCTAGCTAGTAAATGTGCACTAATAACATTTATTTCTTTGGAAAATCTCTCTGCCATATAATTTCCAGATGACCTTGAACAGACAGCAGCATGAGTAGAGTAAATACAGACAATGACCTATGACTTTAATCTGTTAGCAAAGGTTACTTTAATCGAATAAATGCAGTATATGGAAATGAACCAATACTTCTTTTCAAAAAGCTTAAAAATATTAAGATAGTGTTCAGATGTTAAATTTCCATACATTATTTAGAGTTTTGGGATTTAACAATACAATTAAATGCCACAACAATAAGAGAACAAAATCTATATTAAGAACTCTTCCAGAGTATTACAAAGTCCTTGGAACACCTTCTAGAAGAACACAGTTGCATTAAGGTCACCCAAATCTATGTGTATGCACACATTTTACATTTCCCATCAAATCCACTAATTCAGTTTCATTAAAGGGCAAAATTCAACAAACGGCAGTTGAATAAAGTACAGGAAAGAGCAGTGGCTACTCATTTTTTCATCTGTGCATTTTGTTTTATTATGTTAGAGACTCTAATTGAACTTTGTTCCAAGCTATTAACCTATGACAGAAGACTGTGGAGATAAGATTTCCCCGACATATAGAACAAAGAAAAAGAAAGAGTGTGAAAATTACAATGACAAGGTTGCCTTAGCAGTTTTGAGGTGGTAAAATGAAATCCCTGACTAATAGGCCTTGCTAACACAGGAAGGGTGAGGATGTGAAGAAAGAAGGACAATCTAGGGTTGAACCCGGAGCCTTCCTGAGGACCCATAATAGATACACACTGTTACAGCAAAGTTCAAGCTGCAAAGCAAATCAAAGTGTGCCTCTAGTTGTTATAAGTTGTACAAGAAGTTCACATACAAGAGTAAATTAAGAAGCAGTAAGAGTCAATTGTTGATGCTATCTAAGCAGCCATCTTTTGTTTGAGAGAACACTAAATCTTTGTATTACACTCGATAAATTATCAGTCTTCTTGGTTTTCAGGAACTCCAATATCTTCAAGGGTTCCTTCCCCTTTGATAACATTATCTTAATTTTTAATTGAACTGAAAAGAATAAAGTATAAGAGCATTACAAAAGAGTCTAAACTAGGAAAGAATTGCTCACGGAGCCTTACAGAACATAAGAACAAGCCGATATTCTGCATCAAAGTTAGGTTCCGACTGGTGATTTGAGTAGTCTTTCTCAAATACGGGATAAAGGATTATGTGCAAAATGTAATGGAGATATGAGCTTATTGTAACTCATTTCCAACACAATCTTCTTCCTGAAAAATAATGCTGATGTTTTCCTTCCTGGCCAGCATATGTGCCTTCCAAGGAGAGAAAACTATTAAGGAAAGTCTTAGAAATTTAAAGCTGGAAGGAATGAAACTATTTTAGTACTGTTTTTCTAGAACAAGCTAGGAGGGTACCAAGAAAGCAGCAAGTCTCCATTCTGTAAACAAACTTTGAGTCTCTTTATTTTTAAAATGTTATAATTTCACATGCATTGTGATATATATATCACAATGCATTCTTATTTTATTTTATATAGTATATACTCTTTTTTATATATTCTTATTTTATAAATATATATACATATATATTTACATATAATATATATTGATATATATGATAAAATTTTACCGGTGCTATTGCTTGACTCATCATGAATATACACAGGGAAATTTATTTGGATGAATGGACGTTTCACTGGAGGTAAAAAACTAATTTGTTGAGAAATACAGAAATTAGAAAAGATTATCACAATAAAATGATTTCACAAATTCTATACTGAAATGACTACAGTTAGCTTCAATTGCTTATTTACTTTAAACAGTAAGTAACATCATCTATAGATTTTATTGATCCAAAGGAAAAACAGACAAACAATCTGCTCACTGGAAGGGATACTTTTATAATCTAGAGTTCACTTCTGAGAAACCAAAGACACTTCTTTAAGAGATCATGTAATCCAGAGAACTCATAGATTTAAGTGACATCCGAAAATTTAACATTAAAATAATGATTTTTTTAATTAAATAACTTACAGTATCTAAGACACATAGAAAATGATTACTGACATCATAATTATCACTCTTGATACAGCATCACTGCAAATCATTATTAAGTCATAGCTCAAGATGATGCAATCAATGTGTGTCATTCTGATATTCCATCAACATAAGCCAATGAGCAGCACTAGGAACGGTACACTTTCAGAAATGACTCCACTGAAGGAGATCTTTGCAGATGAGCTCAGACGAGCTCAGAGCACTGGGCTGCCTTGAATGCAATATTATGTCCCAACACAGCATTTAGGTTTTATGTTCAATTGCATTATTCTAGGACAACCACAGAACCCAGGGCCTTCCTCATCAGTAAATAAAGTCTCAAGCAGCTCTTGTTTCACTCAAGCCACGTATAGTCCTGGCAGATTTGACTGATTATTTTGAGTAGTTCAGATCACCACTTTAAATAATCTGTAAGTCTCTGGATGGAAAGAATACTACTAAGAAAAAGAGACAGAGTATATTATTCACTGAAGAACGACGACAGGCATTACTTCGGTCCTTCTGATAATGTCAGTTATATTGTTAGCTGATAAATTTATTTCAGTGGTTCTATCTTCCCTTATCTGTCATGTCAAAGATGAATCTGTCCCTAAAATACACTTATTTAAAGTTTATATAATCAGTTTTTCTTCCAAGTGCTCTTTTTGAGAAAAATGAATAAATGAACTAAAACCATTTTGCTTTTTAAAACATTTAGATTGGAACCAGTACAAATCTGTAACCAGTAAACTAAAGATCTGATGAAATATAATACAATTTCATAAAATATATATTTGATATAATTCAATTTGCATGTAAAGCATTATAAAATATTCCCTCAATTCTAACAATAAATTCTTCTTGCCAATGAGTTAATCATTTAATGTAACTATATTCAAAGTATTTGAATTAAAGAGAATTTTCTGATAGGGAAAGCATTCAGGGTAAATTCTTCTCACAGACAATAAGGACAGAAAGCAGCTTTAGTGTAATCATAACCAATTCAATAATTACCTCTCTTTTTTCACAATTTAGGAAATCATGTCTCATTCTTATCCTTAATACTTGAGAAAATCCTCCCTCGGTAAGAAAAGAGATTAGTCTACCATACTATTACTTAACTTCTTAATCTTAAAAGTGTTCAAAGAAAAAAAAAAAAGAGAAGCAAACCTTTGCCCTTGGGATAGGCAAAAATTTCTCAAATAAGGCTAAAAAGCACAAAGTAGAAAAGAAAAAAATTGAGAAGTTTGATTTTGTAAAAATCACAAGTACTTGCACTTTAAAAGACAGTGTTAAAAAATGAAAGGCAAGCAAAAGAAAGGGGCAATATATTTTCAATACATCTATTTGACAAACAATTTGTATGCAGAAAAAGGAAAAAATGCTGATAACTGTATAATTAAGCAAACAATGGAATTTAAAAAGGGCAAAATATTGAGCAGTTTTTTTCATACAAAAGAGATGATTTTTTTTTCATTTAAAAAAGCAGCGGCCAGCGAGCACAAAAAAAGGCAATTTTGTTAATCATCAGGGAAATACAAAGTAAAAGCACAATAAAATACTACTTGATACCTATCAAAATGATTAAAATTTTTAGGAGACTGATAATGCTGAGTCTTGGTGAGGATATGGACCAATGACTGGTGGGGACAGAAAAACGTTGCATCTACTTTGGAACGCTGTTGGCCAGTTTTTTCATTAAGCTATACATAACTAATCGTATGACTCAGCATTCCTTTCCTAGGTAATTATTCAAGAAAAATGAACTATGTGACTAGATAAAGATTTAGATACAAACGGTCAGGCATCTTTATGCAGAATAGCCAAAAAATGAAAATGACTCAGTGTTCATCATCAGAGGAATGGATAAATAAAATGTGATACATCTATCCAATAAAATCCACAATACAAAGAAATGAACTATTGATAAAAACAACAGTGTGATTAATCTCAAAAGCACTCTGGATCCTAAAAAGACAGACACTAAGGAGTACAGGCTGGTATGATTCCGTTTGAGATTCCAGAAAAAAGCAAACTAATCTCACAGACCTGTACCCCTGAGACAAATAATACATTATATGTTAATTAATCAAATTTAAATTTTAAAAAGAGCAAACTAATCTAGAGAAAGCATATCAATGGTTGTCTGGGTCCAGAAGTAGAGGAAATGGCTGACTACTTTGGCACATCAGCAAATTTGGGGGGTTGGGGAATGTTCTGTAGCTTGACTAATAGTGATGTCATGGTATCTGCATGTATCGAAACTTACTGAATCACAGATTTTAAATAAATGCAGTTAATTGTTTACAAGTTAAAGTTCAATAAAGTTGATTTTTAAAAAAAGAAGTACGTCCTTAAGTCATTGTCTGAAAATTCTGTTAAAAAATATGATTGTCATACTTACAGACTATTCTACTGGGAAAATAGCCAAAAGTACATTTAGCCTCTAGGTAAAGAAGGCAATGTAAAATGTGAAATAATTTGTGCAAAGTGTATCAGCTCAAGATTATAAAGGCAAGTTAAGTCAAAGGGGTTGAAAAATCACAAGAAAAAGTGGAATCCTTTTAATTTTAATTAACATGCATAAAAGAAATCAGAAATACCTTAAAAGAGATGATAAATTTGATGAGTCTCCAACATTGATGACATCTAATACAAAAATCAGATAAACAAAATTGCCAAAAAATTTAGGTGAGGTAAAGAACGGCCTTAAAAATATTGAGTTAATACTAACATTCCTAAGTAGAAGAAATGAAAATTAGAGCAAGCATTTTGTTTTTATCTGTTATTCCTCTGGTAATGTGATTATGTCTCTGACAATTGGGTACTTCTTATTCTTCTTCTCTATTCCCTCCAGGCAAATTTTGTTTCTTATACCCCAAACAGGCTATGCCTAAGCTAACAAACAAACAAACAAACAAACAACAACAACAACAACAAAACCCTCATTACCGTCTGCCTCATATACGACCAAACTGTAAGCATCTTTGGGGCACCAACTTTTCTTGTTTGCAAAAACATCTAAAACAGTGCCATGCACATAAATTACTCAATAAATACTACTTATGGTATTAGTGTAGTTTAGGAGATTACAACCCAAGAAAGAATGAATGCACTGATAATACCATTTAAACCTTCCAAATATACCTTGTTGGTAAATGTACTAAATGTAAAAGGGCATTTTGTTTTCCTCAAAAAAGTTGTGCAAGTAGAATTATTTATGGTCTTTATAGGTTATAAAGATTTTTAACAAACTACCACTCACACATTACTGAATTTTAAAGTGGAAAAAGCCGGGGCTTCTTGCCGGAGAAAAAAAATGCATTAGTGTTTCACTGGTGTTTAGTGGAAGTGCGTTTTACTCCTTTTAAGATAAAGCTCCCAAAGGAAGGGTTTAAAAGGAGTTCCTGCATCTTTAACCTAAGAGGATGAAGACCTTGATATGAAGAAAGGACAAAGCTAAGATTGCAGGAGAGAGAAAAGAATTGAAAACAATCAATGTGTTGATGCCGGCTTAAAGAGGGTCACCAAAAGATCAGATTTACCTGCATCTGTTCCTTAATTAAAAAGAGAAAGATGACAGTGTCCACTACTCATCACTATGGTAACATTTAAATATCAGGCAATTTAGACCAGCAGTCCACTCAAAAGCAAAGCCAAATGAATGTTTAAGTAATCCATATAATATATAGGTTTATTAAAAAAAAATGCAAAAAAAAAGCACTACAAATAAAGTTTTAAAATCAAGTCTGAGTGTTTATTTTCCTCAGGCATCGCATAAGTTAGAAATATGAAAGAAAACATGCTAATGAAGAAGCAGAATAGGATGTGATATGTGTGAAGGGGAGGCCTTTTAAAAGAGCTTTTGAAAAGATTTCCATTGTTTCTCTGTACAAGTTGTATTACATTATCTTTTGCCTTTCACCATGTCTATGATCCAAGCTACATCCACCCTAATTGTCTGTGATTTTCATTGTTCACTTTGTTCCATTTTTATTCTGCAGAAATATATTTCACTTACACTAATTATTGTTTGTGTATGTTTTTTTGTTAATTATAGATCTTCCATCCTTTTATCTTCTTGTTTCCTAGTTCCTCATCCAATTCATGCATCGTTATTACTGTCATCAAAGAATGTTTATGGCTGAAAAAAATGTGGTTTTCTTTGCAATAAATCAAGCAAAACTTGTAAAACTTCTCATTACCTGCATGATGTTGTGTTATTATTGTGTGATGTCACACATATTGTATCCTTGACTTCTGTTAACAAGTCACCTTTTAGTTAGTTATTCTATATGTATCTTTCCAAAGTAAAAAAAAAAATGTATAAAGTTTAAAATCACATTAATCATGGCCACTATAAATAAGGCATTTGTATTTACACAAATAGCATTTGCTTGTGCTTTATATTTTATACAGATTTTTATAATATCACAAAATGATTATTACCAAACATGACTTTCTGATATATATTGTGTTTGTAAAATGCATTTTAGTTAACAGAATGCTATCCTCAACCAGTGTTTAACTCCTTTACAAAGAAACAGGCTATTTGCCTACTTAAATGCTACTTTTCTCAGAGCAGTAGCAGTTTCATGGGCCAACAAGGTATTTTTCAAAAAAAGGAAAGTAGTAACACTGTTACTATACTTGGGCAATATACTGTTCTATTGAGTTCATTACATAGTCATCATTAACGTTATTTTTACTCGAACATGGCAAAGCTCTTTGATCTAGCAATATTTTAAGTTTTCTCCACCTCACGGGGCATTTATCTCTACTCTCCTGGTCCTGTTTCCAATATTCTGAATTGTAGCATATTGGAAAACGTAGGCTTAATATTATAATAGCATTATACTCAATCAAAATGCATCTTTATTTTGAAAGTTTTATTATATAGCTACTACAAACAATTGCCTTAAACATCTTATTTTGATGGTATAGCTTTAAGCAGCATTTTTGTTATAAAGTAATCAATTTTCATATCATCAATGTTCCTTATTCTTGCTTTAAAAATGTAACTAACTCCTGGCCACATATATAGCAGCACCAGGTTGCATTATGACTACTTTAAAATAGCTAGCCAATTTAAATGAAAGGACACAAAATAATTGGTAAAATTCTTTTCTTAGTGTTTTGAAAAACTACAAAAGCATCTTTCGTTTAAGATATTCATCTTTTTCTAATTTTAAAGAATTATGCACCTTTACTGCTTTCTGCCTCATTAAGGATTTCTAAAAAGGCAATTTAATCACTGGGAGTTCCTTTATTTAAAATAGTAAAGACAGTCTTGATCTTGTGAAACACTTCTGAAAGTGAGAAACAAGTAGGGAAGTTTCACCCACAATCACCTGCTTGCTTATGCAAATCCTACAGCTAGCTGCTTCTCATATCCACTAGGGGGATCATTACACAGTAAAAATAGATTGGTCTCTTTATAGGTGTTTTCTTACTTTCTCACTTAATAGCACAAGTACGGAAAATAGTTGTAAACAATAATAACAACAAAAAAGCACTTCAACAGAACTAATGAGAAAATACTCTATTAATATTGGATGCTGAAAAATATTTGTTATTTTTAAAAGCTATTATTCTAAAACCCACATTTGGAAACTAAGCCTACAGTCCATGCCCTAGTTTCCAAAAAATTAAAGGCCAGAAGCAGAGCCCTTGGAGAACGTATATCCACAAATTCAAACGTGGTACAGCACAAATTTACTTTAGTGATAATCTCACTGAATTTTTTGTCTAATGATACATTATTGGAATAAAGATGTTCATATATTTGAAAAAAACTTAGAAAAGTCATTGACCACATCCATCTTTCCATAAGAGGTTTCAATCATCAGTGGTCCCTCACAGTTTTGGTCTATAGATTACTTAAACAAAAACAAAACTGAATATTTTATAAATCAACTATCTTGCCCCATCCTCTTGCCAATACAAATAAAGCTTTCTAAATTTATGACAAGCCTATGCTTACTTTTTTTGAAGCCCAAGGAGTTGTTATCATGTAACAAGACATTACAAAAGTCTTGGAGAACTACAACGTGGTTTTAGAGCCCAGCAGTAAACTACATTAAGACCTTCTCATACTCAGTTTTGTATAAGTCAGCCTAGATCCCATTCCAAGTGCTCATTAATTGTTTCATCAACAAATGGATGATTCACCTGGGAAGAAATATTGACAACCACTGACTTCCCTATGATTCCAATATAATGATACATAAAGTTCAGATAATCAGAGAAATGCTGCATTCTCAAATATCTCCTTAAAGAAGACATTAGAAGTGTCTCATTAATGAGGATTAAGGTGATATAGATTTAAAGAATCCTGAGGGCCTGTTTCCCAAATTTTATACTAAGTCAGAGTTTTTCAACCTCAGCATGAACAAAAGTTTGGGTTGGATAAATATTGTGGGAGACTGCATCCTAGGCCTCCACTTCCTAGATGCCGACTGAATTCCCCAGTTGTGAAGAGCAAAAACGTCTAAAACATCTGCAGACAGACAAATGTCCCCTGGGGAGTGAAATCGCACCCAGTTGAGAACATTGCACCAAGCAAATCACATTTCTGAACTTGAAATCACCAAGAGAGATCTGGAAAAGGCTTCATGGCATATTTTAAACATTAGATAACATCTATCAAAGGGCAAAGTTGACAGTTATCATCTCTACTTGTGCTGCAGGGAATAAACAATGTGTGCAACATAGCCTGTGAGTGATGTATTAGGCTAGTCAACCCTGTTAGATTTTGAGCTTACCACCTCTAACTAAATTACCAGAAATAAAAGTCATAGTCTAGTATCATTAATAATAGCATTGAAAGATATTAATATGTCAGTTGTTTTTAAAACCTTACAGATCTGTGCATATCATTGAAAAATAAATCTGTTATCTGTCTTGTTTTGCTAAAAATCAATGTTTATCGAATCCACATATTTTAAAGTTGGAAATTCCAATAATTCAGACTTATAGGCTGATTCTTATAACTGTGATGTTCTTTATAGGTAAACCTCTAATCAAGCAACTTTAAAAAATTTTTTTAAAAGCTTTTTGCTTTCCTTGTTAATAATCTCAAAGCTGGACAAAAAAAAAAAAAAAACAAAAAACATTAAACCTAGTTTAATTCTTCTTCATGTTAATTCTTCAAATATGTGAGGACTCATAGGAAGCCCTCAAAAGCTTTCCCTTTTCTTTGGTAATCACAACTTCAATCATTACTCATAAATTATTTTCCTTGACCTTTAATTATTTTAGGTTAATCCACTGGAGATATTTTCCAGTCTCTCTATTCCTCCTTAATGGAACAATCTCTACTTGGTTCAGCTTTTGTAGAGTCTTCCCAGCACCAAGAATAGTAAGATATTAACAGTTGTGTATTTCTTTCTACGTATAAAGTAGCTAGGCTTAGCAATAATCACAACAAACAACCAAATAGGGAACAAGGAACCTTCAGCAAAATAAAAAACAAATGTCTCAACTACTAAAATGTAGGCAAATATTTCAAGATGTTTAAATGGTTTTGCTACTGGAATGAAAATAATACCACCAATGACGACAGTCCACTGAAAATGAAAGATGTGATAATCATGAAGATCAAGGGTTTGGCATAACCTTTGATATGGTCTGTATGCCATATTCAGCTTGTCATTTACTTTTGTAAATAAAGTTTTATTGGAACATAGCCACATTCATTCACTTGCGAATTAACTACAGCTGCTTTTGTGCTATGATGGCATAATTAGGTAGTTGCAACAGGGACCATCTATCTCTTGAAGCCTAAAATGTCTACCCTCTGACCCTTTACTGAAAAGGTTTATTGGTCTCTGCTGGAGACTATCTAAGTAAGACTTCATCAAGTAGAGAACAAACAGGTGAAATGTGCTAGGTTTATAATCATGTGCAAGGATAGAGAATACTTCATCGTACCTATTTTTGAATCACTGCTTTTAAAAAGCATCAATGTGAAGAATTTTGCTCAGAATTCCTTTTTTTAAATTTTAATATTTGGAAGTTTATTCTCATGTTCCATATAAAGACTGAAAGGCAAAGAAAGAAATGTAGTCCTAAGATTTAGATCACTGTTTCTCAACCTTATTAGACCTAAGATACACTTTTAAATAAACGTTTTTATTATTCCCTTATTATTCTGAAATGAAAGTAACAAATAATGTAAATTACAGACACTGATTTTAATGAAATCAATATAATGTCCTAGCTCTAATATAAAAAAGAAAGTAAAATGCAAACAAAACATAACAATATAATATGTATTCAAAGATGTAAATGCTCAGTGTATCTGTACTGGAAAATTGATCAAATTAGACATTTAGAACATGTAGAATTACTACATGTGTAAAAGAAAGCTATGAAGGATCAATACAAAAAGTTTAATATACAGAAAGAAAGAAAAGAGAAAATAAAGTGACAGAAATTAAAAGAGATTAATACAATCTATAAAACATTATACTTAAAAGGACACACAGTGGTCTAGTTTTAAAATTAAAAAATAAATAAATGATTTAATTTGAAAAACCAAGTAAAATATAAATTAAACTACCAGTCTTGATATATCTTTATGAAATTTTGAAAAACTGAAACGGTTATCAATTTGGAATTCTCTATCTTTAGGAGATATGCTGATAAGCTCTGCAGCAAGTCTAAAAAAAAATTAGAATACAAGTCAGAAGGAAAGTTCAGAAATTGGAGTCTATAGGGAAAAACAAAATAAAACAAAACCCTAATTGGTACAGACAGAATAAATGAAATGGCAGAGAGTTTGAAAAAAATGAAGATATAATAAAGGTAAATATTCCAAAGAAAAAAATAAGAAGAAAGCAAGGCAATAAGAAACTTCAACATGAAAAACAAAGAGCCATGTAAAAAGGACATATAATTGTAATTTGCCCATTAGATTGCATAGTTCTAACAAGGTAAATACTGTTTGCTGATTTGAACTTTTAGAATCAACATATAGATAAATAATTGGACATTTAATTATGTTTTCGGAATGTTGTTATGCTTTTGGAAAAGAATGCAAATGCTATCATACTGATACTGTTAATCTAGAAGTTTAGATGACAGAAATTGTGAAGGAGGAGTGTGGAAATGAAAACCAAAGAAAAGGATAGGAATGCTAATATTAAAATGGAATATTAAGAGATACAGTCAAAAGTGATATTAGCTAAAGGTATAAGTAGATGCCCATTTTAAAAAGATAACCAACAAAGAAGTGGAGTGAGATAACTCTATCAAAATGTAGAAGAAAGAGAGGTGAGAGAATGTTATAAGTAAGCTGAATACTGAGCACAAGTTGCCTCAATGTCCAAATTTAGTCAATCAAGAAACAGTGATATATGCATAGTATTTACAAGAGAGACTGTCAACATAGCTTTGGCATGGACTTCACTGGAAATCTGGTGAAGCCTGTGGCACTATTCTTAAAATATTAATTTAAATGCATATAATAAAATATATAGAATTTATAAAGGAAATAAATTACATTGAAATGCAAAAAATACTAACCAAATAAATATGTAATATAGCAATAGATATGCTTCTTTAACAATTAACGCATTAAATAACAAGATCTAATTTGGAAGTGGAGAGGAGTGTAAACAACATTTCAAGGTCAATTTTGCAACAACTTAATGTCATATAAAAATATTCCAAATTCTATCACTGATAATGTTATAGTTCTGATGATACAACTGTGGATTATTGCTTATGTTAAATTTCAATTTAGATGTAACTTTTTTCTACCCATCCAAGCACACAGACTTCCTGAATCCTATTCATCTACTCTAGGTTAAAAACACCTGATTTAGGGGGCACCTGGGTGGTTAGTCAGTTACATATCTGGCTCTTAATCTCAGCTCAGGTCTTGATCTCATAGTGGATCCTACAGTTGCGAGTTCAAGCCCTACATTGGGCCCCATGTTGTGTGTGGAGCCCATTAAAAAAAAAAAAAAATCCTGATTTAGAAATACACAAATGGGGGTGCCTGGGTGGCTCAATGGGTTGAAGCCTCTGCCTTCGGCTCAGGTCATGATCCCAGGGTCCTGGGATTGAGCCCCACATTGGGCTCTCTGCTCAGTGGGGAGCCTGCTTCCTCCTCTCTCCCTCTGCCTGCCTCTCTGCCTACTTGTGATCTTTGTCTGTCAAATAAATAAATAAATAATCTAAAAAAAAAAAAAAGAAATACATAAACAATATCAAACTAAAATAAAAAAGGTTGACTCTGGAAAACGCCATAGGGCATGTAGATACAGAATTGCTGCTCTGTGTTGATTTTTTTTAAAAAAATCATATGTATATAAAGCTTTGATAACAACACTTAAAACATTTAAAATTTAAAATGTCCTTAATATATATTAATATATACTATAATTATAACATAACACTTATTAATATGTAGTATAATATTTACATATACGTATGTACATGTACGCATATATGTGATATGATATTATAATATACTATTTCTAGGCCCTATATATTTCAAAGTTGATTCACTTATCTAAAAATGAAAAACTCCTAGACACTTACTTAGCTTGAAACATTGGCACAGTTCTCAGTGCCCCAATAACAGACAAAAAAACTATCAAAGGTCATTAAACATCTTGATAATATCAATACAATTAGATGAGATTAGTTGACATGATCACAGATTTATTTTTAAACCCTAGGAAATCCCTATTCATCAGTAATTGTATTTATTCAATTGTAGGCAGGAAAAGTCATCTGCAGATGAAAGCCGACATCATAGTCTTGGTCAAACCTGAAAAAGCTTCTAGTAAAATAGAATCTAATTGACCTAACATTATTTCTTAATCAAGGCATCTACAATAGCAAGGCAAATAATATAACAGGAAAATATACCATACCAACGTAGGGTTATTGTAAACAGGAATCTGGCAGATAATATGAGAACGACTTTGAATGACACAAATGTGTTCCTATTAATACTAGCAGTAACTAAGATTATGCATGTGAATGTTCTCTGTAGACTGAAAAGACAGGACCTGGGTGATGTTGAAGTTGTGGCCTCAGTAATGAGAACAGTAATCACACCTCTTTAGACATATTCCTTAACCTTTCTGGGTCTGTTTCCTCATGTGAAGTAAAAAAGTAGAGGAATTATTTTGTAATGATATTTGGTCACATATGATTCTAAAAATTCTGAGTTTAATCTATGATTTAAATTTAGGTTGTAATTTTCTTATTAGCATTAGATACTAAATGAAAATTTGGTTGTTAAAAAAGCATATTCCTCTAAAAATTAAAAGAGTAAGTATAATTTGGGGAAACTTCCTCTAGGTGTAATGCTCTGTATAACAAATGTAAAAATTCCTTAACATTCATAATGAACAAAAAATTAAAATGTCAAAAAAAAAAATTAAAATGTCCATCTTATATAAAAACCTGCACATCATTAGAACTATTCACCATCAAACATTGTGAAAAAACTGGGACGCCTGGGTGGCTCAGTTGGTTAAGCAGCTGCCTTCGGCTCAGATCATGATCCCAGCGTCCTGGGATCGAGTCCCACATCAGGCTCCTTGCTTGGCAGGGAGCCTGCTTCTCCCTCTGCCTCTGCTACCACTCTCCCTGCCTGTGCTCTCTCTTTCTCTCTCTGACAAATAAATAAATAAAATCTTTAAAAAAAAAAATTGTGAAAAAAACACTCAAAAATGAGAGGCAATGTATTGAGTATATTGTATACATGACTAACTGATTCACACTTAAGGTTACATTTTACAAGTTTTGTAAAATCAGTGCATATTTTTAAAAATATCTCTGAACTTGACAAGAATTACACCTTAAATGTAATTATGTGAAACCACAATTTGTAGGGTATCCCCACTTAACAGTCTACTCCACTCAATTTATCCTACTTTTACCTAAAACAGGTAAAAAGATATTGGAGAATATGAAAAAAATAAATGTATTTCCTTTAATTAAAAATTATTATTTCATTGAACTTAAAAGACTTATTATTGCTTTCATTTTAATGTATTATTAAAGAATAATAAACACAGAACAATGTGCCCAAGTCACAGTATCCAGCTCACTATCTATAGCCATTTAACGTATCTCTGAAATCCTGCACCCAGATCAAGAAATAAAATATTACCAGCACCCCAAAGGTCCCTCCCCTTGTCTTCCATTCTCATTACTAACATCCCCAGAGTAACAAGCATTCTTGAATTATAAACAGCATAGGTCAGCTTGTCAATTATTGTACTTTAGGTAAGTAGAATCATATGCTATATATACTATTTTGGGTTTGACTCATACAGTCAGAATTATGTTTGTGAAATTCATATATAGCCACGTGCAGATATAGATCATACATTTTCGTTACCGTATAGTTTTTCATTTTAAGAATAAACAACACTTTATGCATTTGGTATTTGTTGGGTATTTGGACTGTTGAATTGGGCTATTATGAACAGTGCTACTCTGAATATTCTAGTACATCTCTTTGGTGAATATATGTATGCCTATCTACTGGATACACACTCGCAAGTGGAACTGGAGTTACAGGTATTCATCTATATGTTCAACTTTAGTAGATACTGCTTAACAGTTTCTTAAGTGGTTATGCCAATTTACATTCTCACCAGCAGTATATCAGAACTCCAGTGTCTCCACAATCTCACCACACTTTTTTTTTCCGTTTAAATGGCCTATTGTCTTTAATCAGTAAATATTCACTGAGTACTTGCTCAATGTTAGCCACTTTAAATTGGCTACTTTTCTAAATACCGTAAGTGATAAAGATCCAGAGAACAAAAATTCTTCTATCATCCAAAATACATGTTCAAACTATTATTTCAGAACTGTCCAACTCTCCATCATCTAACAACAACAACAACAAAAAGCAAAATTGATTTTATTTGGAGCAAGTAAAAGTACTATGATAAGGCTTTCAAAAACAGAGAGTTCAGTATCTCTTATCCTGAATAATATCATAAAGTCTACCTACCTATTAGTTACCATAAGACTAAAGAGACCATATATTTAATTGAGAGCAATAGAAACACAATGTACCTGTAAGTTCCCCTGATGACAGAAGACTTACATGGATGTTTTGTTTAGTCTTCAGTGTGGTTTTCTCCCCCTTTTTTGAGACACATTTAAAAATCAGGACATTTTACATAAACATCTAGACTTCTGACATTTCTTTAAAAAAAAGATAAGAGTGGGTAATATTAAACCCCACACATGAGAAAAATCAATAGCCCCTTTTTGTTGAGGCAAGTGCTGTCCAGTTTCCCAGGGTTCCCATTATCCTCAATTATCTCTAACATGAGATCTGGTCCCAGAAGAGAACTGAGCACCAACTAGGGAAATTTGGGGGTAGCTGAATTCTTACCTTGGGCCCAATTCACCTATTGCTTCACCTTCCTCAGTCTGGGTTTAAATGCTTACAAAACAGACAATTTTGTGGCATCAGCGTATCATAACAAGCTTAGAAAACTTTAACAAATGGCTCCAGATAATATTTTTTTTTTATAACTACTGACAATAACCACAGATCCATGAATATATCAGAATATAGGGAAGGACTTGAAGTATAGGTCAAACAGGACACGGGAGTCGGGGTTCTGGGTATCTCCTCTCTGACAGAAGTCTCTTCTTCACTTTTAAGTCACAAAATCCTAAATTGCTCAACAGTGGGTCAGAAGTACCTGTACAAGACCAATGTATAGTTCGTTAAGAAGAGAAAGGTTGTGATTCAAGATACACTGCTGTCACAGATTAAAGCATGTTATCACACCAAGCACAGCAGTCCCTTCATTTCTATATTTTGTCCACGAGACAAAAGTGAACAAGAATGGAATTTTTAAAGGTAATCTATACCCTAAAAATACACCAGAATAGGAGACATAAGATATTAGGCTACTCTGTAAAATGAATGTCGCTCTACTGGATATTTAGCTTACATTATAAGGCATATTAACCCCTGGAATAGCTCAGCGACCTAAACTATCGTATCCTTGTTTTGTTCCCATTTCTTTCCTGAAAAATATGAAAAAGAAAGTTTCTTAGAAGCAATTTCTGGAAGTGAATTAGAGGTCAGCAGAACATAACTCTACAGAAAAAGTGTTTGAAGGACACAATGTGATGTTAACTTGAACTAATGTGATGCTTACTTAAGGAGCTGAGAAACTGCTGTTGGGCTGTGAAGCCATTAGAGGCAAGTTCAATGTCAACCAACGTGAGAGGTTAAGCAGCAAAAGCCAAGATCTGACCAGCAAGTTTTCATCAAAATCATTACAGAGGAGAGAGTAGAGCAGTCATGACCAGCTCTTTCACTGATGTATGTTGTACGGACAACTGTATACACCTTCAGGCATCATCTTCAGGACAACTTCCTCAACGTCCATTTCTTCTGATCCACTAACATCCTGACAGATGTTTCCTTTGTTTGCATAGAAAAGATTCTCTCCCACCGGTGCCGATTAAAATAAGTAAATAATCCAAAATAGCAGATAATACCACAAAATGTGTCATGATAATTCAAAAGTAGATAGAATTCAAAAAACATTTTCTTTCCTTTTTAAATGCCCTGAATTACACAGACTATACATGCTAACTAGCGGCATAAAAAGTCTTTCTCTAAGACAAGCCAAGCTTTCAGGGAAAAGCAACTTCAACTTAGGCCTTCCCCAAACCCCTACCCTTCCATAAAGCATACTCACAGTCTATTTTTTTTTCTATCATCCAACCATCAAATAATTGGTTAATTTATCTAAGAACATTATAAGGAAATCGCATATGCTATAGTAAGTTATGGAGTATATCTCAAAAGCAATATAAATTACAGTAAGATATACACCTTTCTTCTTATTCCTTGTACCAACCTTCAGATTCAATCAGGAGTTGACTATAAATCATTTTGGCATAAATACTTGGTGCATTCCACACACAAAGAAACAGTTACATTTGCATGTACCAAAACAAACTGTGCATCATTTCTGACATGGACAATATGAAGATGTCTTTCTAAAATAACCTCCCCCACTGAGGACCAGGGTTGAGCAGCTAGCTGGTCCTCCCAACTGGGTAAACAGCCCCATCCCCTCTTATTCTAACAACGTCCCTCCAGAAACTGCACATTAAGTTCGATAGTCTCACCTTTGCCCAAAAGAATAGTACCATCCCTCTTGTGTTATAAAATTGATACACAGTTACACTGATTTTAAAAAATGCAATCAAATGGCTGGTAAAATACTTCTGTGAAACTTCATTTTTAAAAGAAATCTAGAAGAGTAATAGACTCGTGTTGAATACCATATGCTATTTTTTAAATTTATTTTTTTACAAAAGTATCTATATCCTCCCCTGGTCTTCCCTGCTGTCCCGATCTACTTTATATTTGTGCTTCTCTGCCCACATAATAATCTTTCATAATGTGTCTGCTCAGCAGCAAACCATTCTTATTGGCTAATGCAGATTTTAAAGTAAGTAGAAAAATTTTGCTTTGTATCTACTGCGCAGAAATTACTTGGAAACCAGAACCACACAATGCATACAACAGGTTCGTTCTAACAACAGCCCTAGGACATCTGGAGTCTGCCTTTTCCTGACAAAACCATTCACTGATTAGTTCACAGAAGAAGGTGGAAGTCGAAACTGAGACACTTCAGTAATTCCTCTGGCAAAAAGAATAATCTGAGAATGTAGGCATCACTGAAAATAGCTATATTAAAATCACTTTTCATTATCCAAATATTCTTCTATAAATCACTTGTGGAATATTATAGAAAAAAAAAAAGAGAAAAGAAATGGATTTTGGATGGTTCCCCAGGACTGCAGCATAACACAAATTTGGTCTTACTTAGAGAAGAATTAGGGTCCAGAGAGCTACATTCACCAATGGTCTCCATTGGAGACTAATGGACTAATTAGAATAAAATATTTCTCAAAGATAGCCACTATCCTTTCTAAATCTAAAAGGGGTTATTCAGCCTTTATTATAATTTAGTCATTCAGCATATAAGAAATGAAGAATAACCATAAATACACGATGGTAGTATTTGGGACACATATTCAGATATACTCATATGTGTAAAACAGGGTTTTGTTTCCTCCACATTCCATTCTGAATAATGCAGTGATATCATAGATTTCCTCAAACTCGAAGCACAAAGAGAATCTCTGTGAAAGTAAGATGAGAGACATTTTCTGATGATTACAAATATAGCTAATTTTTCTAAAAGAGAGAATAATGAATTACATTAAAATTAGATTGACTTTTTAATCCTGGGTCAAAAATATATAAAAACGCCTATTTTTAATGCAAACACAATTCTCCATTGTAAAATTTCCATGAATTTATTATACAGGTCAAACTTTCCTAAAGGAGGAATCTCAGAGCAATTCCACAAGGGACACAAAGTGTTTGAAGACATCAGCACAGGCCCCACCAGGAAACACCAGTGATGGGCTTACTCTCCTCAGGACCTTTCTTCTCTTCTGCCATTTCTTTTCTCCTGAATCCCAATCACTCCCACTTAGAAATGCCTTTTCTTTCTCCCTTTTTCCCTTTCCCTCAGGAATAGCATGAGGTACAAAACCCTTATCTGGTCATTCAGCAAATAGTTACTGAGCACTTATGAAATCTGTAGCAACATAATTCTGTCCCCTGTGATCTAATGTCATGCTTCCTAATCACTGCAGGCAACTCTCTGCCCTTCTGGCTTCCTAACTCTCTTTGACCATGATCCTTAAGAAATAAGAAAAAGAAAACTCAGGGAACATTTTTAAATTGTCTCTGTGTAGTCTAATAGAAGTGTTGAGGTTGAAACAATATTCATTTTCAATACATACACTTAACCTTCCCCTATCCTTCCTTCAGCATTTAAACACACTCAAGTCTCTTTCATCTTAAAAACACAAAATCAAAAAGAAAAATAAAAATAAACTAGCACTAGACACCGCTTTACTCTCAAAGAGAGCTAGGTCTGGAACTTTCTCTTTTTTTTTTTTTTGACAGCCCCTCACTTTTTACTCTCTTCCCCACTCACATCATCTTAGTTTCCGCACCACTGTTCTTCCAAGACTGCTGGTACTAGATCTCCTGTGACCAACACACCCCTGAACAAAGAGGTACTTGGAGATCCATGCATCGCTTGACACCTCAGGAGTACTTCGACCAGATGGCCACTTCCTTCCTCATCCACTTCCTAGGCTTTCAGGATGCCCCACCTTATAGGTGTTCTTCCCGTCTTTCAAACTTCTTTCTAAACCCCTTTTCTTCCTCAGCCCTCATCTTGAATGTTGGAGTTCCTCAGAGCTATGTTCAGAGCCCTCTCCAGAGTCACTGTATAATCACACCCATTCCCATATTTTAAATCCCTGCCTATATACCAATGCCTTCAAAACCTCTATCTCCTTCCTGGACCCTTACAACGCACTCCAAAGCCCACCTACCCAAACATCTACTCGACATCTCCAGTGGAGGCCTTTCAGAAGATACAAAATCAATGTGCTCAAAACTGCACTCACTCATTTGGGGGTCCCTTCCAGCACCCCTTATTTCAATAAGGGTGTCACAAAGCATCCTGCTGCTCAAGGGGAAAAAAGCAAAACCAAACAGGCAATCATCCTTATTCCTCTCCCCGCTTCTCCTCTCCCCCACCGAGCTAGCAAATCACTACACCCCGCAGAGTCTCCATGATGTAGGCTTCACTCTGGCATTCTCTGCATGGCCATAACCACCATCTCACTCAAGTCAGTAGCATCTTTTGTTGGACTGATGAAGGAGCTACAGAAATACTTAAAAAAAAAGATTTTATTTATTTATTTGAGAGAGAGAGAGAGAGAGAGAGAGCATGAGTGGGGGGAGGGCAGAGGGAAAGGGAGAAACAGATTCCCCTGCTGAGCAGGGAGCCCCATGCAGGGCTCGATCCCAGGACCCCAGGATCATGACCTGAGTCTAAGGCAGACGCTTAACCCACTGAGCAGACACTCTCACAGAAGTACTTTCATAATACAAATCTGACCCTGTCATTCTCTAGCTGAAAGAAGTTCCCTGGCTTCCCTCTGCCAAAATCTTACACTTGTATACAGGACCCTTCATAATCTAGCTGGGTATAGCCCTCCACCTCATCATTCAGCATCCCTCTGTCCCCCCCACTCTGATGTGCAGCACACTGCTCTCTCTGGGGTCACTGCCCATGATGGGTTGACTCACCTCACCATTCTCCTTCACACAAACTGCTCCCGATGTGCTCTTTCCTCTCCTCATACTCTTCACTTAACCATATCCTGCTTCAGGTCTCATCTTAGGTTTCTCAGCCCCCCTGAAGCTTCAAAATGGTTGCATGCTTACATAAAGTATTACATGATTGGTATATATGACAAATGGTTTTAACATGAGATTGTACATTATAAATAAATACCATCATACTTTCAAATGAAGTCCAAATACAATAAATAAGTTGGTTATCTACTTTAGTTCATCATTTTATTAGGGCCACCAGGTCTCTGCCATGGCACTTCTAAATATATGTATTCTTTTTTTAAAATTAATTAATTAGTTTTTATTTTGCATTTCTTTTTTTATTTGTTTCAGAGGTAGAATTTAGTGACTTATCAGTTGCATATAACATCCAGTGCTCACGACGTTAAGTGCCTTCCTTAATGCCCATAACCCAATCATCCCTTCTCCCCACCCAAAATGTACGTATTGTGAGATTCGTGTACAAGCAACTTGGAAGCAGAAGCTGAGAAAGTTCCTAAGCTTTTCCTCCATACTTCGATCCTTCCTGCTGCCAGAGTGCAGAAATGAAAGTGGAGACCCCATCTTGACATCATAGCCTTGGCAGGCATTTACATTCCTCAGTCTCCTCTCTGCCCTCCCCCAAGAAGACAACAACCCCCTCATGAGTGAGACACATGGCCCCACCCTGCCTCCCACCCCTGCCTCCCACATCACTAGACTCTAACTTGGGAAGTTTGGGCCCCAAGGGAGTATGTTGCAGGAAACTGTTGTCTAGTTGTGTCTAATTTTTACATCAGTTGCTTCCTGTTGCCCTCAAATTGGCCCACAGTCCCCATGGCCATGTATCATATTCCTTAGGGAAACAAGATACATTCTGGCAGACATCTAGTACAATCTGCTGGGATTTGGTGCAATGCTTTATGATGGATAATTTTTACCCTTTGAATCACATTTTTTTTTCTTCTATATACATCCAGTCAGCCTTGATAACTTCTCTGGAGGTTCTGTTTGTTTGTTTGTTTGTGTTTTTGTCCCTCCTTTTGATGAACTTCCTTTTTCTTTTTAGCAGTGTTTGCTACTGCTCTTGGTGGTTGTTTTTGTTTTTGTTTTTGTTTTTTTTGCTATTATTAACATTATTATTATCACATAAAACAATATTTTTAATTATCATATGGATGAGTTTTTTAATAATTAGTAAATTCATTCTGTTAGTCATTTGATAAGTATTTCCTAAGCAAAGATGTTGTGCCAATCACTGTGCTAAATATTAACAGTACACTGTGAATAAGCAGGCATGGACCTTTACTCTTCTCTCGTGAAGCTGACAATCTAACAGTGAAGATAGGCAATAAATGAGTAAACACAATGACATAAAATCTGCTTCATCATTGTAAGTGTATGAAAGAAACATGGTGAAAAGCTAGGGAAAAGAGGGCAGGATACTACCGAGATAGGGTAGCAAGGCAGAACTCTCTAAACTTGACATTTTAGTAAAGGCCGAAAGGATGAGAAGAACCAGACACGGGGTGGAGATAGGGAAAGGGAGAGTTCTACCAAGCAGGAACCATGTCTGCAAAGGTCCTGATATGCGGACAGCGTTTGACCTGTTCCCCAAACTGAATGGTCACGTGATGTAAACTTTATAAATGAGAGCTTAGTGGCTCAAGCTGAAGTTAAAAGAGGTAAGCAGAAGCCATATTTTGCAGGGCCTTATTGGCCAAGGCAAAGAATTTGGATTTAATTCTAGTTATAATGAGAAGCCACTGGAGAGCTTCAAGCAGGGGAATACTATGGTGTGATTATACTATGACCTGACTTATATTTTAAAGGGGTCTCTTGGATTGCTGTTGGGGAACAGATTGATGTTAAGAGCAGGAATACAGGAAGCAGAGTGACCAGTTGGGAAACTATTGTTAGAATCCAGAAGAAAAATGGTGAAAGAGGAAGGTAGCAATGGAGACAGAACGGAGTGGAGAGCTTCCATATTTCTTTCAGATACAATCTGCAAATAGAAACATAGGGATTTGCTGATAGATTTAAACACAATTATGCATATTTACAAGAACATCTGACTACTATTAATCTATACAAACATTCAGTCATGACTTAACTTCACATTGTGATTATAATGGCTATAATCAGTTGGATGGATTATACTAATTTAAAGCAAAGAATAATTTAGAGAAAATATTGAAAATACATCCATAATGAAGGTTCTTTTGAAGGAATGTTAAACACCTTTTCAGTCGAATAACCCCTTTTAGTCATTAGCAGCATATTAAGAGCTTTAGTCTATATCTGTTAAAAACAACTTCAGTACAATAGAAATATCATTTTTGTCATGACTAATGTACTTCTTACTAATTTTTTTTAATGGAATGCTATAGACTGTGTTAACTAAACATTTCATTGGCCCAGCATGCTATCTTGTTCTTCATCTGATAAAAACACCCCTCCCCACCTTCTTTGATGGTATTCATCTCCTATCCTTGTGGTCTGAGTGTGCACAGGGCCTGTATCTGGCCCTTACCTGATCTTCCTAGTCATAAAAAATTGTACAGGGATGGGTATGTATCCAAATCAAGCATTCTCGGGATTTTTTTTTTTTTTAATTGCACATAGAAGATGGCTCTTCCTTCTCAATGGAGAACTGCAACTGTCACTGTGGGAGAAGCCTGACTTCAGCCTGAGTCCTAGTAATAAATTAAAGCAGAATAAGCTAGAAGACAATAGAAAAGAAGTAGAGCAAAACCAAGATTCTAAAATCAAACTAGTTTAAGTTAGTCTAAATTGAGTTTATTTCACTACAACTGAAAGAGTCCTAACTTTTAGGAAAGGATATAAATTTAATAAAGAGAATCCAAAGAAATTGGGTGAAAAGCTTTAAATATTAGAGTCAGAGTTTTAAAAGGTTGAGAAGCTAACAGTAGAGTTTTAGATTTTTGTTTGTTTTATTTCGTTTTAGAGTAGAATTCTATGTATTTATTTATTTTTACATCATTCTAAAATGCCCAAGGGAAAAATACAAAAAAAAAAAAAAAGGCTATGTGTGTTTATGTGTATGCATGTGTGAGAGAGTGTGTGTGTGTGTGTGTGTGTGTGTGTGTGTGTGTGTGTAAGACTACATATATCTGGAAAGCTTCTCAAGTAACCGTGAATAGTGCTTGCCTCTGGGAGAGGCAAGAAAATAAAGGGATAGAAGTGGGAGAGAAAACTATAGGATGTTAGAAATATAACCTAGGAGTAAAGAAGTCAGATCTGAAATAGTGTATTTGAAAGCAGTGGTGTGAAAAAATATGTAACTGATACATTCAGATGCTTCAATAAAACGACTAGATAGGTGATTACTATCTGCCAATCTAGGGTAAAAACTGCCAGTCTTGGGTAAAAACATGCGTGGCTACTACGTCTCTGAAAGTTTTAGCTTTAACGAGAAAGATAGACATTGAGAGAGAACATGAAAGGCAAAGACCAACTTGCTTAATCTGAATAAAAGAGAGGGCAGATGGTAAAAAACCATGTTCTTATA
The DNA here is from genome assembly GCF_902655055.1 of Lutra lutra. Taxonomy (NCBI): domain Eukaryota; kingdom Metazoa; phylum Chordata; class Mammalia; order Carnivora; family Mustelidae; genus Lutra; species Lutra lutra. The sequence continues at coordinate 74,004,702 of NC_062285.1, forward strand.
AATATCATGTTCTAATTAATCTGAATCTGCTCCAATCTGCTGGACTTCCAAATTCAAAAATTTTAACTTACTCATATATGGATATTTCAGATATTTCATTTCAACTGATGAAGTTTAATTAAAGATGGTCTGTTGGGAAGGACAGCAAAAAAAAAAAAAAAAAAAAAAAAAGAAAGAAAGAAAGAAAGAAAAGAAAAGAAAAGAAGAAGTATTTATTTTCCTAGACCGATGAGTATATTAATAGGGGCGACAGAAAAGTGGAGAAGAGCAAGTGAGCTCAGCACCCTTCCTGGATCCTCAAAGAGAACAAAAGGGAGGCAGGGGCTGCCGCTGTCTGAGGAACCCACGATGCTGACCAGGGCTGTCTCCTTGCTTTCGGCTGCCCCCTTTCTTGTGGACATTCCTCTTCTTCCTCTACATACTCTGAGTAAGCAAATATGCTCAACTCCTGGCATTCTTCAACTAGCACCTTATACCTCAACACAACCATTCTTATCCCAAATGCCAGCTCCATATTTTTCCCCTCTCCCTAGGTGTCCCAAAAACCACTAACATCTAACATAGCCACAAGTGACTCATTATTTTTCATTCCTCAAACCTATACCTCCTTCTGATTCCCAGTTAAATTATCACCATTCACCTAATTATCTAAACTAGGAATCTCCAAATTGCCCTCGAAAATCCATCATTCAAGATTCAACTCCAGTGATACTGTCTCTGAAAACTTTTATCAACCTCCTCAGAGTTATTAACCTTTCTGGGTAAATCTGTAGTATTTTTTAAATGTCTTTATTACAGCATTTATAACACTGTGTTGCATGGTTTTATTTGTGTGACATTCTTTGACATTACACTGGGAGTTTCTAGAGGGCACGAGAGCTATCTGATACATTTTCCAAGACCCAGAATCGAGTGCTCTGTTTCTAGGTAAAGCTCTGTTATTGTTCATTGGATTTATTTATACCACTTGATTCGATTTCACACAAAGTAAGAGTAATCCATTTTATATTGAAATGCATTACTAAACTAACATTTTAAATACGCAGCATTAACTTTACATATATTTATAATCTCACTGTAAGAATATGCAGAAGATGAAAATGTACAACGGAAGTGAATATCAGGTGGATGATTTTAGATCTTTAGCTGCTATTATTTATACTTTAAGAGTTGTGAAGTATGTGAGTAATGGTGTATAGTATAAATTCATGTGATTGCCATGTGTAGGATACGTGAGAAAAAGAGAGGGAGAGAGAGTGGTACACATCTGTGTTATTAAAACTCTGTCTATGTTTAAAACGAGTATTTGCAGACTTAACAGGATCACTGCGTACAAAACCACTACCTCCACATTTTGTCTACACTGAACTAGATTCTCAGCATTTTTTCTTTACTTTTTTTCCTCTCTTGTGTCAGAAGCTAATTCTTCACTCAAGTCCTAAGGGACTCAGGGAGCATGGCCACAATTTGTTATCATTTTATTAATAATTTAAGGAACTTGTTTGCTCTATCACCTTGTCAAGGTCCCCTTCCTAGCTCTCTCCAACACCCAATACTAAGGGGGGAAAAAAAGGTTCAATTCAGTTACAGTCAACAAACACAGATCACATGTATCCTGAAGCATTCTGCTATGGGCTGTGGGAAGCAGACAGGGTAGATTGAGAGAACACCCATCCCCAAACAGCTTTCAAGGAGGCAAAGTCAAAAGTTCATAGAAAATGTTTTAAACTTTCTAATTCTAATGTGTACCCAGTGTGCAAACCAGTTAGTAAATACTTGGCAACAGCAAAGTTTTCAACAGGATGATTGAATTGTTTTTATTTATTTTTTAATGTTTAATGCCTTTTACAAAAACAAAAATTTTCTTACTTTGGAGAAATAATTATATGTATGATTAATTTTTTTCTTGGGGGGTGGCTTCCATGTCTTGCTCTGGAAGTTAGTACCAGAGTAATGAATGTCCATTAGTGTTCACGTGAAGTTAAAAACAAGGAAAAGACAAGGGGTCAGGAGAGGACTCTTACAGTTAAGTTACTCAGGAGGAAGTGCGTCAGGAATACTTAACACGCGTGGGCTGGAATTTTAAGAAACAGTCCTAGGAAGACAGATTTATACAAAAATTATATATTGTGAAATGATGGCCACTATGAGTTCGTTAACATCCATTACCACACATGCTTACAGTTTTGTTTTGTTTTTTTCTTAGGATGATAAATTTTAAGATTCACTTTCAAATACACAATACACTATTGTCAACTATACTCATATGCCATTGTATAAGTTATATAAGAAATCATTCTGCAAGTGAGCATTTTAAAATGATCTCACATGTAAAAATCAACTCTAAATATTTTATTTCTATTTTAAAATCAAATAAGTGAAATCTACAATATAATCACAGCCAAATGATGACGGAAAAGGTTACAGAACCCAGAAGCTGAGTTTTAAATCCTGACATTCTTAAAAATAGGATCAGCCACTCTACAGGAGAGGACAGGCTGTGGCCTTACAGGTGTAGCTGTCCTGCCTCTCCCTGGAAGGCTTGTCCCTGCCCAGAGAAGCCTGCCCACAGTGCTCTACTATCACTACACGAGGAGAGCGGAATCCCTGCCAGTGAAAAATAAAGTCTTCCTCACAACCGCAATACTAGCAGACGAGATAGAGAGGCTCTCTGATTGTACAAACTAATATTTTTCTAATATTTCCAATACCGCAATAAAAATTAAAAATACAAAACAATGATTGGCATCCTGGCTTCCTGCTCTGCTTTAGTAAGAATCAAATGCAGAAACGCAGAAAGTTAGTGAGGAGATTCTGGGTCTTGCTACTGTGAGCAAGTAGATCACTCAGGACGTGTTGCTCCCTGGAGAAACGGTCACACGCACAGCTTTTTAAAAGTCATGAAGGAAAGTCCGGAGTAGTTTCCTTTCACCCAGGGTGATTGTTTTATGAAGGATGCTGCTAGCCCTGGCGCCTTACCTCCATGTCAAAAATCATCGGGAACATCCTCTACATTTAAGAAAGATAAAGAAGAGAGGACTGTGGTGTGAAATCAGGGGGTTGAGAGCTGACTTCCCCTTTTAAGAGCAGCATCAATTAAACCCAGGGGAGGCGGGTACAGTTTACTAGTTAATTAGTCCAGGGATGAGGTTCTTTCATGTGTAATTCAGAACAGGAACACCTGGTGTGCGGCTCTTCAAAGCACAGGGGCGGGGGGCAGGGAAGCCAAACAATGCAGGGGAGGTCACACCAGAAAGCAACAGCACAGGAACAAAAACTGTTTCTCTCTGACCTTCACCCAGCTGTAAATAAAATGAGATTCCTGAGGGTCCCTCCCTCATCAGTCCAGGGAGAACAAACAGCTTCTGGCCCACTTGGGGAGTTCTAAAAAGACATGGTGTTAACTAATTGTTTTATAACCCAATTAAAAAGAAAACAGAGAGCCAGAGAAATGCAAATAGGGATATAATGATTATAATCACATTCTGATATATAGCACACACCAAAAATATTGGCATGCTCTTTCTCTGTTGTGTGACCAGGGCTGCCCACGTTAACAGTCAACGAAATTAGGAAGGGACACTTCTACTTGAGGACAAATTACCTTGTTCTGTTGAATCAGAAATTGAGCAGTTTACTAATGGAACACCTCTCATTGTGAATTCTAAAATGGTGAGGTCATTTTTTTTTTTTTTTTTTTTTTTGAATTGTTGCTTCTAAACATTCTGGCTGTAGACAGGTTGATAAATGCAGGTGAAGAAACATTAATGTTTAAATTGAGCCAAATAATATATGATTTCAGCTGCACTGTCCATTTAAAGAAAAAATAATAAATTTTTAGGGGTTTTATTAGTGGGTTCATTCAGAAGGAATGAGGGAAAGTATCCTGGAATGGGTGGAATCTGGTACTTTTAAAAACCTCTGCCATGAGAAATTCTACAACAGAGAACACAGTGTCTGAAGATACCATGAAAAAAGGCTACCATAAAGAGTTTTAACCTAATTTTAAAGATTGCAGGTTCAGAAGAAAATGGCTTAACCACTTCTAGTATTGGTTATACTTGTTTTTGCTCTAGGGAAAACTTTAATAAAAACAGTTTCACACCCCACTCTGTGTGTGTGGGGGGGGTGTTTATTTACCACACTCACACAAACACACTTATCAAACCAGGCTTCTGATCCATCAAATCAGACATTTGAGACACAAGGAAGTGGACGTGAAAGTGAAGACACTGTAAAAATGTTCTTAGCACATCTCTGCAGCTATCTAATTAAGAGTGAACAATGAACCAGAGACAGGAGAGTTGAATAAAAACACAGAATTACATGGTGGCTCAAGGAAAAGAAAGCCACTAAAAGGGATAGTAAAAATAAGTGTAGACAATTGACTTCTGACTCACTTGTGTATAAGGATTCTCTTTTAAACTACTGAGTGCATGGAAAGTAATGTCTTCCTGACTATTCAAAATTATTAGTTTCAGGTTCTAGCTATTTAAGTAATCATCCAGAAAAAGAAAAGTATCTTTCCTCCATATTTTTTTTTTTTTAAATTCACTGATTTATTGGTTAAGAGTCAAAATCTGTACTGGAGAGAAAGAGTGAAAATTAGCTTAGATTGAAAAGAAGAAAAAGCAATCTTACCATGAGTCAGGCCAGGAGGACAGACCCAGAAAAAGCCAAATACTAAAAGCAGGAAACACTGTTTCTTCCAAGGCCATGCAGTCATTGCAAAATGTCACAAGGACCCCTCATTTTTATCAATGTCACTCCAGGCCTACTTTGTTAGTTTTGTTTCTCATCAGCCATACTGCATTACTGCCGAACTGCACTGGTCTAAACTATAATGGCGTCCGATCTCTAGTTAATTCCCACTTCTAATCCCACCTCAGAAACAGTAACCAATCCAAAACTGTCCCCTGTCTCTTAGAATCTCCTCAAAATCCCCAACCTCAAAAGTTGCTCCCTCTTAGCTCTTGTTAGGGGAATTCCATGGTTCTTTGGTATTCCCTTCCTCACTACAACTCAATTAGTAGGATTCTGTCATACTACAGGTTTCTTCCTGGTGCTTTTGGTCAATTAGACTTTTACACATTTGGTTAGCAATCGCTGAGCGTCTACGAAATGAAACGGACCGGTGTTCTGGGAATGATAAATGAAAATAAGTAGTATCCCTTGCTTTTCCTGAGATCCTGCTATGTTGGAGAGATAAGACATCTATAAACAATGGAAATAAATACCATGTATAATAATTGCAACCAGACAGGTATGAACAAAGTATTCTGGATGGTCACAGGACAGAAGGATGGCTGTCAGGATGCGACCGGAAGAAGCTTACAGGAAAAGAAGGAGCATATGGCTAGGTAGTAAAAGAGATTTCGTTGAGGTCTGGGGGCAGCCGTCCAAGTAGAGGGGAAAACAAGAACCCCATGTAGAGACTGGGAAAACCAGTGTGTTCAGGGAATGACAACTGACTTAAGTCAGGACACAAAGTGTGCACATGAAATTACTGGAAGTCAGCCTGAAACCTGAGACTAAAAGAAACGTTTTTGGTAGATGATACGAAATCACTAAAGGTTTCTGAACGGAGGCAGCAGCTCCGTGAGAGGTATATTTTATGATGATCTGCCCTATAATGTTATGACACACTGGAAAGTATTACAGGAAAAAGTATGCATTCCCGATACCTGTTAAAGTAGTCAGGTAGACACTTTTTTCCCCTGGAGGGGACTAGGAAATGTGATAAGAAACTGCAGTGGCACAATGGGGTTTTGCAGGAGGGGAAAGAGATTGGGCTTAACTCTGAACCCAAAAAGGAGAAGTGGGAATTTATAGCCAAGGAGCAGAGTGCGGGTCAGTGGATGAAAAATTACTGTGACTAAATATCCAGAGTAAGGAGAGATTTCTGGCTAACCCAACCTAACAGGATTCTTGCTGAAGGCAGGTCAGCAGGATCAGACTTCACCGCAAGGATGGCGGCAGATGAAGGGCCGGGTCAGATCCGGGTGGGAAGGAGGTGGTCAGATACTGAGGAAGGGGGATTCTGGCTCAACTAAGTTACTAAGATTCTTGCTAAAACTGGACAGTTCAGAGGTAAACATGGAAGCCTAAAAGCGCAGTTGAGAAGAGAGTGCAGAGAAGCGTGACTACTGTTTCGTCAAGGAGGGACTGTCAAAAGACAGAGGCTATTTTATTTAAATGATAGGAGTTAGCCAGGGTTTAAAGTAAAATGGTAAAAACGGGGATGGAAAGGAACCAAGCATCTGAGAGAGACACTAAAGGCAAAGTATCAAGATAATGGTAGCAGATAGGACTCCCAAAGCAAGACAGAGGAGTCAGGGAGGGCTGAGGTGAGCAGCCTGGGTCCCCGTAAGACCTACGGAACCCTTAAAGGAAGAGGGGACATCTGGCTGGGAAATGAGGCTCTGGACGAGTCCTGGGTTTACATTCCATCACATTCCACAGAGTCCAAATTCCTATTCTCTCTCCGATCCACTTAATCACTATCCTGAAGAGAGTGAGCAACTAAACAAAATGAATATTTTATGGCGAAATGTGGGTTTAAGTATTACTTTCAGTCATTACTAGCTATGTGAATTTGGCAATTATTTAACTTCTCTAGCCCCAAAGCTCTTCTTCTGTGCAAAAGGAATTATAATGGTATCTGTCTAATAGAGATAGTGAGATGATTAAATCAGCGGGGATGTGGAGGGCCTTACCAGGCACTATCAGTGTTGCAGTGGGATTCAGCCTGGGAGGAGGGTGTGAATGCAACACTGGCAGAGTGGGGGGTGAATGCAACCCTGGTGGAGTGGACAGCTTTGCTTGATCTGGGCTTCTGCTTTTTTTTTTTTTTTTTAAGATTTTATTTATTCATTTGAGAGAGACAGAGATATAGAGAACACAAGCAGGGGGAGAGGAAGAAGGAGAGGGAGAAGCAGACTCCCTGCTGAGCTGGGAGCCGGATGCAGGACTCGATCCCAGAACCTGGAGATCATGACCTGAGCTGAAGGCAGAAGCTTAATCATCTGAGCCAGGCAGGTGCCCCTGCATAATCAGGGCTTCTTTCTGGCCCGCTACAAGCATAACAAAAAGGCATGACTCCCCACACCTTTTTTTTTTTTTGCCACTTTAAAAATCAAATTCCCATTTTAGAAAGGACCCTGGTTTCTACAACTGAAGTTTTCTGTCTGTTTGGGGTTGTTTTTAAATGTGAATGTTATCTGACCTGTTCATTCTGGATTGAAGGCTTTAATTTGTTACTCTACCGCAAATATATAAGAATTTAAATAAGTCCATTAGGCTATAAAAATTCTTTCAGATCTGTTCTCACTACAATCTTGTGCCGTACTTCAAAAATATCATTCACTCCTAAACAGGACTCGTAAAGGTCTGGAACTTTAAAGTAGCTGATCTTTTAAGAACAGATAAGAACGAAGTGCACTATTTACATTTCAAAGTGATCTTCCAGTTTCCAAAACCCAGCTCCTTTTTATGGGTTTGCAAGTACACAGGAAAAAAAGTTAATTTATTAAATAAACACCCAAATAAGTGCAATCATTATTGACAATTACAGGTAGCATATGTGGTCTAATAAGGCAAAATAGCATATCTCTGCTGGGTACCCTCTCTCCTGAGATTTCATTGTACCTTGTGGTGAGAAGTACAGCGGGAGGGGATGGAGGAGTCCAATAGCAATCTCCATTCACAGAGTTGTATAACCCTGCTCTAGAGCTTTCTAACATTTACCTTGGTATCATGCATCACTTTCCAACTTAAGATTATTTTTTCATCTTAGGTCACAATGAGTAAGAATACATGAGAGCTTTCTAGAGAGAATAGGGAGGAAGAAAGTGCATACACGTAAAATGCATAAAGTCCAAAGTTGTCTTCACCCAGGATCATGATGCTGTTGTGCCTTTTAGGGAGCTAAAATCATATCCACCACCAATTATGGAGATGCAGCATCTCTTGGATTAGAATGGCCCACTGCTGCGCAGTCTAAGATGAAAAGTAAAGAACTTGGTAGCTAATAGAACTTACAGGAACACACACATGGCACATTATAATGACCAGGCTGGAAGCTTGGTGGGAATTTAGCCCTTCGCATGCAAAAGGCATCATACCATTTTGGAGGCTGCTTGTGGATAGAACTCTGATTTACATCTCGTCCTTAAATATAAACGTATAGCAAAATCTTGCCACTTAAAACAATGTCAGAGTAAGTTTCAGTATACCAACTGAGAGAACAGAGGCATACCCACTTGTTTATCCCTGTGTTCTGTAGCAGAAGTACCAAAGCAAAAAAAGGAAATGTGCTTGCTTTTGACAATTGAATTTTTCTCATGTTCATCTGCTAACACTTTCTTACATTGTAAGTTTGCATTTATTTTGCAAGGACTATATTGATCCTACACACAGAGATGACACCACTCTCCTCCAGGCTGGCCTGTCAATCAGTGTACCATCTCTTCACATACAACATGTTCCATATTTTCTTTGCTAACATAGCCAGTGGTGTTTTGGTTTAGTTGTGCGTTAAGTTAATCCTACATGTTCACGAACACTTAAACATCTAATCTAAAGATTCAGAAGCAAGGAGGCATTTATCACTGAAGCACTTGTGTGTGTGCAAGGTTGAGGTGGGGTACGGGTTTACAGGACAGGTAAGAAAACACGCATTTTTTCCTTTTAAGCATATTTAGTCTTAAAAATACAGGTTTAACATTCTACTCTTACAAAATGACCTATTCCGGGCACCAACAGGTGAAGGGGCAGATAATAAGAGGTACACTTCGGAGCCATAAAAATTTGTCACTTCAATTTCAACTCCATCCATCTCTAGGATCATCCTGGAGATATTCCCCCTATTTAAAAAAAAAATGCTATAGGATGTTCCAGCTATTGCAACTGTATGTGTCCCAGGCAACATAATAGATTATACCTCGACTCCTTAAAGAGCACCCTGATAATATGCAGGGCTAAAATGTCAGAAGCTATTAGAAACTCTCAGATGCACAATATATCTCCATCCCTGAGTTTTCCCCTTACACTGCGAAACACCAGACAACAGGCATGCAAACTGCTCAGCTGCAACTGTTCCAAGTCGAATAATTACAACTTGTCAGAAAGAATTAATTTTCCCATTTCTCATAAAGATGTGTAAAAATTACCATGTTATTATACACTGACACTCTCTGGAGGCAGACACAAAATTTAATTTTGAATTCTTTCCGCATATTAAATTAAATCCATAAATAAGAGTTTAGGCATTCACTCGGAAGCATATGTTCATTGGGAGCGAAAGCCAACACGAGCCCGGCTGTAATGGCTGTTGTAATGTTTTAATAGCTCGCTTCTTCTAAGCACCAATAAATTTACATGATCATAACAGTCGTGGGCATACAAGAAGCCCATTACTGTCTGGGCACAGGCAGCAGCGTTAACAGGATGGAAAAATGGAAAAAGGAAAAAAACTCTTAAATAAAATTAGGCAACTGCACTTGTCAGCTGCTCCATGATTGAATTTTTAATATTGTGGTCAATTGGTCAAAACAAATAATGGGATAAAATATTTTAATGCATTTAGAACCCGCTTCCGTGGTTAGCCCACCGAATAGTTTTTTGTTTGTTGGCTTTTCAAAAAAAATGGACCATTTCAATCTTGCTGTTTTGAACAATTTTAAATTTAAAGATACACAGTATAATTTTTAATCTCGTAGAGGACATTTGCTGTCTGTGTGTCCATATTTGAAACTAGGGCACCTCCGACTCAAAGGGTGGCTCTTTTTAGCCAAAAGAATTACACCTTAGGGAAACTGGGGTGCTAGGAAGGGAGCCCAAGGCCATCCTTGGGGGCACACAAGTATATTCCCTGTCTGTCTACTGCCTGGACCAGAGCATGCTTTCCTTTGGAGACACATTCTGTAATTAGAATCCAAACCCAAGAGAAAATACTACAACCTTCAGACCCTTGTGGAGGAGGTATATGGTCAATTTAGTAGGGTTTGTTTTCTGAATGAGGAGCTTACTTCTTAATTTCTAGGAGCAAATTCACCCTGGTTGTGAAAATAAAATACAGATAAACCTATACCATATTTCACACTACTTAAGTGTTTTTCAAGGATAAAAAGTCCAAAGTAATGGATGGTCTTATAGTGTAGGTCAATGCTGGCTGGTTGGCGCTTCTGATCCTAATCACAGATGCTGTCACTCAAGGGAAGCTGTGGGGGTGGGAAATGGGACAGGCATGTTAGCAAAGGATCAAAGAAGGAGTTGTGGTCAGAAGAGTAAGGTTTTATGATGAAGGATATGTGAGTAGGCCAAGGCTTTTTCCATAAAGGCATGATGAGCGAAGCATGCCTAGAAAAGTGATATGAATTAAGGATACAAATGAGAAAAAAGGTAATTTTTGGGATAATGGCCTGTGGATTTGAGTATATTCATTCTTATAGATAAAGACTATGGTCACATAGGGAATGCTTATCCTTCTGATCTGTCTTAACTGAGAAAGTTGTGCTACTTAAAATTTCATACACACACACATACACATGTAGAGAGAGAGAGAGAGAGAGAGAGAGCAAGCGAGCACAGTCAGTTTTGAATCATGAGATGTTTTGTACATATTCAGAATATCAAAAAGTCCATGGTTTAAGAGTTCTCTATTTGGGACAAAATATTAAACAAGTAACTTGCACCACAACGATAGATAACAACTCTTGCCCCTTAAAAATAAAAGATCTTAGGGGCGCTTGGGTGGCTCAGCAGGTTAAGTCTCTGCCTTCAGCTCAGGTCATGATCTCGGGGTCCTGGGATCGAGCCCCGCATTGGGCTCTCTGGTCAGCGGGGAGCCTCCTTCCCCCTCTCTCTCTGCTTGCCTCTGGCCTACTTGTGATCTCTGTCAAATAAATAAATAAAATCTTAAAAAAAAAAAAAAGATCTTAGAACAATGTATATACTTGTAAATGGTCTATAATTAATTATTATTTAATAGAAAGTCACATTAACTGTTCTACATTTCCAAAGCATGCATAAATGCTACCAAAATCTCTTATTAAGAAACAGAGGTTGCTTATTACCAGCTGAAATGAACTTCAGATTTTCAATTCAATTTATAGAAAAAGTTAAACTAAATAAATATCCTAATACTCCCAGTAACACACAACTTACTCCTATCAAATCACACATACTAACAAATATATTTTTTTAAAAACTCATTAATCCTCAAAAGTAACAGAGGAACTGACAGAAAATACACACAGTATCTCTAGATCAGAGATAGAGAAGCACATAATAAAACTATTAGAACATTATAGGAAAAAGACACACTTTCCCAAAACTTCACAAATGACTCTGAAATCCTTCTTCAAACCTTTCTTCACTGTTTAAAAAAAGAAGAAGAAGAAGAAGAAAAAGGGGATGTGGAGTGTTTTAAATCTTTTTAAAGTCTTTCTTCTCCTACATGATTTTTTTTTTAATTTAGGTTGCTATTAAAATGGTTTACCAGGTGAAACATATTTATATCCAAAGTGTTGCAAAGTATTATTAAATGAAGAAAAATCTGTCAGCAAGAAGTTTTAAGGAGAAAATGGTTTCAGACTGTACCTGAGTAATGGAATGTGGTGGATATACTAAAAGGCAATTAAGCTTTTACAGCTAAACATGTGTATAGGATGATAAAAAAACAAATTATTAATAATATTACCTGTGGTATGGAGGAAGATTTTGACTATGAAAGAATACTACATTAAACTATCTTTTTTCACCTGGTAGGGTCTTTTGTATTAAAAATAGAATAATCCTTCAGGAGCCAATTGACCCTATGCCCATTTCAGACAGGACCTTCATTGTCCCAAAGGACAAGTAACTTCTCTGACACCAGTTAATCTTAACACACAAATGAAATCCATTTGAATAACACAGTATTTCTTTCTTAAATACTATAAACTGGTCTGTTTATTTATTATTTATACGACTACATCAATGTGCCATATGCCCCAAATTCTAGTAACAATGTAAACAGGTGGTAATAAAAATGTGAGTTATTAGGGCCTAAAATCTGATAAAAGGCTAGTTGGTATAGTTTTCTGGAGGCTGGGGAATGTAATTACCCAAACTGTTGAATTAATCACTGGTTGAATCATGTTTATATTTAGGTGTGGCAAACTTTGTGAATGGAAAGGAATTCTTAATTATAAAATGAGGTAACCATTTAAAGTCTGCTAGATATTTCTTTATAATAAAATACCTGGGATCAAATTAACTGGTTTTTACATTCCCCCTTCATTTGCTTCCCTTTTAAATCAAATTTTGAGAAATAGGGAAAATTTCTCCTTGTACTACTTTTTCTCACTTTGAAAAAAGGGATGACCACCAAAATCAGAAGCGTTTTCTTCCAAGGAAAAAAAAGACATTAAATACACTGCTGAGTGCTTACTGGTATAAGGGTAAGTAGAGAAGAAACCAGGGGGAAGGGGATACATAGTACTTCCTCTCCTTTTCAACTTCTTTCTCCCATCCATCTCTAGAGATTGGGTTAAAATTGAAGGTACCTATAACACTGAATCCTCCCCTAAAATGAAAGGGAGATTTAGGGTATTGGTTTCTCTGCACATAAACTAAAATGTCATTCCTCTAATGAGGTATAAAATTTGGATTATGGTATATCTATTTTAGACTATGGCCAAAGAAGACTTATTGCTAGTAATAATGGTGGTGTACAGAAATATCACTTTTCTATTTTCCCTTCCCTCTTTATAATAGGAAATGGGTGGAATGGTGTTTGACAAGGATACCCTCTCTAATCTTTGACAAAGCTATTAACCTTTGATTCTCATCAACATTCACTTTTTCCATCCACGTTACATATTTTTTTTTCTTTAAAACACATACTATTGGGACAAGCGGATTTACTATTTCATCAAAAACAACAAAGTAGACAAAATTTGTGAAATAACTTTTTTCAAAGATTTTATCTATTTATTTGAGAGTGGGAAAGAGAGTGATAGAAAGAGAGAGAGCATGAGCAGGGAGAGGGGCAGAGAGAAGGAGAAGCAGACTCTCCATTGATCAGGGAGCCCAAAATGGGACTCTATCCCAGATTCCAGGATTATGACCTGAGCTGAAGGTGGATGCTTAACCAACTGAGCTACCCAGGTGCCCACAATGCCTTTTGAAATATTGGAAATCTGGCACAAGACAGCACTGATCCCTGAGAACAAGGAAACAAATGAGACTAGCTCTATGATTGATCCAGGTTATTTTCTTGAGAGAGATTACAGGGTGTGGATCGGGATAAGGCAGCTCAGGTGGAGTTGGTAGACTCCCTAAGTTGAGGAGACAGAGATGAATCCAAGAAGACAAAGGCAGCTAGGGTTTATAGGACCAGCCAGTGGAGAGAACAGAGAATTTGGGAAATGTGTAGAGGGTTCTCCTAAACATTTAGCAGAATCCTGATCAGTACATGTTAGAAAACTTTGTAAAGCTAGGGAAAGAATAATCCCCCAAATTAGAGGAAAATGTAACTAAGGTTCATATAGGCTAGGAGTAGGGCCTATACCCACCAGTTACACTGGAAAGACTCACAATTCAGAGCTACATTAAAGAACTCAAAGTGTCTTGCCTTAATAGTAGGGAAAATTAGCTGTAGAAAACAGGTTAGTGTGGTCCCATCTATCTAATCATAAAAGCAAGACCCAATAGGATGATCTCTTCCCACAGAATCCCAGAAAAAAAAAAAACCTCAAGAATACTTAACAAGAATACACAAACATCCAACATCAACTGAGATAAACCTTAAAAAAATTTGCCATCTGATTAAAGCAAAACAAAACATTACGAAGCATTCAAAGAAGGAGGAAAACACGACCCACAATTAGAAGAAAAATCAATCACTCAAAACTGACCTCAAACTGACAGATGTTAGAATGAAGAGAAATGTTAAATAACAATTTTAACAGCTATTTAACTGTATTCCATATGTTCAAAAACCCAGGTAAAAGATGGAAACATTAAGCAAAGACATGGAACATATATTAAAAAAAAAAAAAAGACCCAAAACTAACTTCTAGACAATGAAAACTATGTTTCTAGGGAAGAAGAAAAAAAAAGTGCTTAAAATGAAGAATACACTGGATGGCATTAATGACAGACACAGACTAAAGGAAAAAAAAAATTAGTAAATGTGAAGACATAGAAATACAAATCCCCTAAATGAATCATAGATAAGAGACTCAAGAAAAACAACAACAGCAACAACATAGGAATAAGTGAGTTGTGGGACAACTCTAGGAACTGCACATTCTGATACATGTACTGATGGAGTAACAGAAACTGAGAAGGGAAAAATAATATTGGAAGAAATAATAGCAGAAAAACTATCAAATATAATGAAAAGTATAAATCCACAGATCAAAGAAGGAAAACAAATGACAACCTTAAATTCTACCCAGCAAAAATATCTTTCAAAAACAAAAGTGATGTATGAAATATACAATAAAAATAAATACAAGAGGTAAAGGAATTTATCACAAGTAGATCCACCATACAGAAACTTAAAAGGAAGTTCTTCAAGTAAAAGACAATAAATTATACCAGATAGAAATATGGATTAACAAAATGGAATGGAGAACATTGGAAATGATGACCATAAGGATAAATTATATTTTTTTTCTAATTTAAGTGAGCAGCTTTAAAAGATAATTGACTACAAAATAATAATCTAGTAATGTTGGGTTTGCAACATATGTAGAAACAAAGCATATGACAAAAATAGCATAAATGTTTAGAAAGGAAAAATTGGAAATATGATATTTTAAGAATCTCATAATATATGGGGAATAGCATAATACAAAGGTGGACTGTGATAAACTGAACACACATAGACTATAAATCTTAAAAGGCTGTAACTTATACATCAAAAATAAAATAAAATAGTAAATTAATTGTATCTCAATTTAAAAATAAAGAAGTAAAATAAAATATTAATTTTTAAGGAAAAAGAAGAAAAGGGGGCAAAAAGCAAATTGGACCAATACAAAACAAATAACAAGAAGGTGGACTTAAACCTGTCAATAATAACATTAAGTATAAGTCACCTGAATTACTGTTAAAAGACAGAGATTGTTAGAGTGAATTAACAAACAACAGTTAACTACATGCTGCTTCCAAGAAGCTTTATGTCTTTATAGATAAAGACATAAAGAAGTTAAGCAGAAATGAATACAAAAAGATACGTCATGATAACATTAATTGTGGAAAGCTGGAACAGCTTCATTAATATCAGATAAAGTAGATTTCAGAAAAAAGAATATAACCAGGAACGAAGAAGATTATTTCATAATAATAAAGGGGTCAATTTATCAAAAGAATGTAATGACCCTAAACATTTATGAACAAGACACCAGAGGAGCAAAATAAATCAAGTGAAAACTGATAGGTGTACCAGAAAGAATAAATAAATCCACTATTACAGTCATATATTTCATATCCTTCTCATAAGAATTGATAGAAAAAAATAGAAAACAGAAAATCACTAAAGATAGATTTGAAGAACATCATCAACCAATTTGACGTAATTGACATTATAGAACACTACTCAACAATAGCAGAATACATGTCTTTTCTAAGTCTAGATGAAATATTTACATAGAGAGACCATATCCAATCCATAAAACAAGTCTCAATAAATTTTAAATGATTCAGCCTTATGACAATATGTTCTCTAACCACAACGGAAGAAAATTAGAAATCAGTGACTTTATGATATCTGGAACACCCCACAATATTTGGAGACAAAATGCCACAATTCTAAATAACCTAAGGGTCAAAGACAAACTCAAAAACAAATTGGAAAGTATTCTGAACTGAGTGAAAATGAAAATATAGCATGTCAAAATTTGTGAGAACTTGCTAAAACAATATTGAGGGGAAAATTTATAGCTTTACATGCCTATATAAGAAAAAAGGAAAAGTCTCAAACAAGGGGCCTCAGTTTCCTAAGAACCTAAACAAAAAACATAAGCAAAAGATGGGAAATAATGAAGATCAAAGTGAACTGAATGAGATAGAAAATAAAAAATCAATAGATAAAATCAATAAGACCAAAATCTGGTTCTTTGAGAAAATCAATAAAACTGACAGATCTCTAGCCAGACTGATCAGAACAAGAAAAGAAAAAGAGAGATGAGGCACAAATTACCAATATGAGGAATGAGAGAAATGGCATCACTAGGGATTCTTTAGATGTTCAGATGATCATAAGATAACATTATAACCAATTTTATACCAAATATTTGACAACCTGCCCAAAATGGACGTATTTATTATACTACCAAAGCTCACTTAGGAATAAAGAGATAATATAATAGCTTTAGGTCTATTTTTAAAAATGAAATTATAGTAAGGAACAAACAAAACTTTCCCACAAAGAAAACTAGGCCAAAATTGCTTCACTGGCAAATTCTGCCAAAGAATTAATAAATAAACAATTTCTTGCAAACTCCCACAAAGTTGAAAAGGTAGGAAAATGTCTCAATTCATTCTATTCTATTCCAACATACACTGATATCAATTCAGACAATGACAAAAAAACAAAAAATATAGGTCATTATCACTCATGAACATAGATATAGACATACTTAACAAAATGTTAACCAACTGAATCCAAGCAGAGTTTATACTTGGAATGTAAGGTTGTTCTAAAATTTGAAAACTGCTCAATGTAATTTACAATATTAACAAACTAAAAAGACCGTGGTCATATTAGTAGATGTACAAAAATCACTTAAAAAATTCAACATCTATTCTTTGTAAAAATTCTCAGTGTACTAAAAGTAGGAGGTAATCTCCTCAACATGATAAAGAATATCTACCAAAAATCTTATGGGCAGTATCATACATAAATATGAAAGAATGCATGCTACCTCCTAAGATTGAGAACAAGACAAGGTGTCTACTGTCATAGTTTCTATTCTTTTATTGGAGATTATATTGTAGCAAGAAAAAGCAATAAAAAGGCAGCTAGATATGAAAGCAATAAGTAATACTGTGTTTATTCATAGAAAATTTAATTGTCTATATAGAAACTCTGATTGAATTTACAATAAAGCTACTAACTCTAATGAGTTAGGAGGGTTGTAGAATATAAAAGCAATACAGAAAACCAACTGCATTCTGCAGACCAAAATGGAAAAATCAGAAATCAAAATTTAAAATAAAATTATGTTTTATAATATCATGAAAATTATGAAGTAGGAATTAACCTGAAAAAATATATAAAACCTATATACTGAATATTATAAATCATTGCTGAGATAATTTAAAGAAGACCTACATCAATGGAGAGATAAACTTTGCTCATTACTCAGAAGACTCAATGGTAAAAGTGCCAATTCTCAAATTATTCCATAGACTACAAACAAGTCCAATATAAACCCCATCAAAAACCCCATAAATATATATTTTTTAAGTTTTTTGGAGAAATGGACAAATTCATTCTAAAATTCATCTGAAATGCTAAGGGCCTGGAATAGCTATGTCACCTTGAGAAAAAAATACAAATTTGTGTCAAAACCAGAGATTTCAAGTCTTATTATCAAGCTACAGCAATGTGGTATTAGCATAAAGAGGGACAAATATGTCAATAGAACATCATGGAGAGTTTAGAAATTGACACACAGATATATAGAAAACTGATTTTGACAGGTGCAAAATGGAAATTCAGTGGATAAAATATAGTCTTTTCAAAAATTGACACTGGAAGAAGTAGTCCTCCACACAGAAAAATTAAAACTTCGATCCACACCTTGCACCATACATCAGTATTAACTCAAAATGGATCATAGATCTAAAAATAAATCATTAATTTACAGAATTTCTAGAAGAACACATAGAAAAAAATTTTTGTGACCTTGGGTGAGGCAAATATTTCTTAGATACAACAACAAAAGCATAACCCATAAGAAAAAAAAAATAATTTGACTTCATCAAAATAAAAATTCTATTCATGAAAGACATTAAAAAAAAAAAAAAAGTGACATCACTGGCCACAGGAAAATACTTCCAAATCATAATGAGAAAGCACTTGGATCCAGAATATATAAAGGACTCTCAAAACTCAATAATAAGAAAACAAATAACCCCATTTAAAAATGGGCAAAAGAGGGCACCTGAGTGGCTCAGTGGGTTAAAGCCTCTGCCTTCGGCTCAGGTCATGATCCCAGGGTCCTGGGATTGAGCTCCACATCGGGCTCTCTGCTCCGCGGGGAGCCTGCTTCCTCCTCTCTCTCTCTGCCAGCCTCTCTGCCTACTTGTGATCTCTGTCTGTCAAATAAATAAATAAAATCTTTAAAAAATAAATAAATAAAATAAATAAAAATGGGCAAAAGATATGAACACATAATTCAACAAGAAGATATGCAGATAGCAAATAAGCAGATGAGAATATTCTCAACATCACTCATCATTAGGTAATTTAAATTAAAACCACTGTGAGATATAAACTACACATCTATTAGAATGACTAAAATTTAGAAGACCAACCACACCAAGTGGTGGTGAGGATGTGGAAGAACTAGAACTCCCAAACACTGCAGCAGCTTCTTAAAAACTTAAACATATGTCTCTACTCTAGGATCCAGTCAATCCATTTCAAGGTATTTACTCCAGAGATATTAAGAAACATGGCTGTAAAAAAGCAAACATGAATTCTAACAGAAGCTTCTTTGCAATAGTCAAAATGGAAATAACCCGAATACTTTACGACAGGTGAACAAACGAATTGTTTAATTGTTAATACAATAGAATACCACTCAGAAACAATAAGTAATGAATGTTGATACTCATAACAACATGGCTATATTTAAATAATTATGGTGACTGAAAGAAACCAGATGAAAGGAAAAAATGTACATCCTGTATAATCCCATTTGTCTAAAATTCTAGAAAATGCAAACTATAGTGCCAGAAAGTAGGGACACGATTGAATATATTCACTATCTTGATAGTGGTGACTGTTTGGGGGGATCTATACATATGTCAATACTTAACAAATTGTACACTTCAAACATGTGCAGTTTCTCATATATCAATTTTACCCCAATAATGTTAGAAACCAGTATGATACTACATGCATATTATTTTTTCCCTGCTTCCTTTATGTAAGCAAGGATTTTGTCATTTACTTCATTTCTGTACCCCAATGCTTGACTGACAGTAGTAGGTGTTAAACAAATACTTTTGTGATGAGCAATATACAAAGATTCTCGGGCTCTCATTCAAGGGCAGAAATAGTGGGTTCATTCACAAAGATGTAGATTACAGAGGTAAGAAAAGATTTGGGGTTGGTGTGGGGAATATAATATTAATTTGGAAATGTGAAGTTAAGGGGTCCTTTGGCACCAGATGTTTAGTAAGGAGTTATAATAAACTTATTATTTATTAATAAATAATAATAAAATTAATAATTAATATTAAATTTAAATAAGTAATTATAATAAGTGAGTTAAATAAGTTAAAAAGCCAGCTTAACAATTATCTCAAAAGCCGACAGATATAAAAATTATGAAAAGGAGGAACAGTTAACCACATACACAAAGCACAGACACTAAGTAAAAAAAAGGCTGAATTCTAGCTCCTGGTCAAGGTATTTGAGAGAATCTTGGGTCGAGGTCAGAACAGGCTTGTGACAGGATTGGTGGCAAAGTCAAGATCTCAGTGGTGAGGAAGAAAGTTTTCAAACACAGAATGAACAAGGCAAAGGTCCTTCATTAGGTAGGTATTAAGGTAATTGCAAGGGAGATGAATTTAAAGAGAATTAGGTTATGTGCTATGATGAGCACTATGTATTGTGTCAGACTGATGAATCACAAGCCTGTACCCCCAAAACAAATAATACATTACATATTAATTTTAAAAAAGAAAGAATTAGGAAGGACGACCATTTTTAAAGCAGTGTACTTGAGTGAGGTAAAGAGGGTCTACATAAAAATGGTGTCAGTCATTAACACGGAAAACTATTGCACAACATCACAGGGAAAAGAAATTATATGACTTATTAGTGTACTAAATTATGTACTAATGTCAAAAATTCTGTACTAATGTCAAAAGTGATTGAGAACTAAAATAAGATTCTATGTTTAAAGTCATGGCACATTGGAAAAATAGGGTTATTAATAGCAGTGAGAAAGCTGGGAATGAGACCTGTCTGGTGAAGGCAAGAGGAACATGCTAATCTGCTATGCAACTGTATCTTTCTCTAGTTTCCTATTCCAGGATATAGAGATATTTGCAAAGGTATACATAATAAATCTATAATTCATGAAAAAGGAATTCTACACAGTCGCTAGAATTTTTATAAAAATTAGACATGCCAGCTTAATGAAATAGTGTATTCATCTATCATGTATTTGAGTGTTATTGGTAAAATCAGAGCCATAATTTCAACTGTACAATTATAATTGAGGACAAGTTCTTTCTGTTGTATGTTAAAACTTGAGCTTGTTGTCGGTGGTAATGATGATGGTGGTGATGATGAGGATGAGGGGTGTGTGTGTTAGAGAAATTTTGATGTGATAGCAGTGTCCCCAGGGCGTCCAATCAGTTCCTTGGTATTTGAAAGGCAACTCCCTCCTGAACTACTCAAACAGCAAAATGAACACAATATACTCTCCAGCCACTGCTATGCCCTCAACCTTGGGTTGGGAGTCGAAAAGAAAAATTCACACAGGCTTTTTTTTTTTTTTTTTTTTAATTAGGGCTGCAGAGAACTGATTTCCCTCTTTCTTATAAAAGTATGATTTCCTAGAATTTGAGGAAAGGGGTAAGTAAGCCTACAGTTTCTCAAAACCACATAAACTAAAATATATTCATTTTATCATAATATCATTTGATATCTATTCCCCTATACTTTATTCTTAATGATAAATAGCTTTGAAGAACCTAGGAAAATGTCTCATCTCATTGAATTCATTAAGAAATATTCAAACATTAAAAACCCTCTGTTTCCCTCAATCACTGAAAGGCTTTCAACTGATTTGTTTTCCAACATACAGACATTTTCTATTTTGTTGAAATCTTATCTTGAGTCTTTGTGAATTTCTTTAGACTTCCATTAATATACTATGTACATAAATAAAAATGTAAGTTGTCATATGTCTTGGGTAAAACTAGTTTTTTTTGAGAGTTCAAAGATTTTTTTTAGTCTTTAATTAGTTAAAAGTATATTATAGCATTTCATGTGTCATTGATTAAAGAGATCTTTTGTCTATTTGTTACCAATCCAGCATGACTTTCAGGCACATTTTATGATTTTTTTAATCTGATGGATTTTAACTACCCTGAGCAAAAGTACTTTGATAGCTCTTCTAGAGGGATGCTTTCCTGAGAAAGCAAGCTCTGAATTGTACTTCTTAACCAGCTTTGCTTTGCTCCAGACCTGTGTCTCCTATTTGTGCCCTCGGTTCCTCAACTGTGAAACGGGGATACATTTTGCTTGTACTAGCCTGATGGGTTTGAAATAAAACAATAATAGAATATCACACGTTTAAAGTATATATATAAAAAAAGGCCATAAGGGTATATAAACTAACATGCTTTTCTTCCCCCAGGCCCCAAAACATACAGCTCATCATTGTTATTATCACTGTTGTTTGTTTAAATCATATTAAATTTGGCAAAGGTTTTGGAATATATCAATATACTGGAATGAATAACATACACCAGGATAGCATTACATTATTTGGTAAGACGTCATTACAAAATTGAGTAAAGAAAGCAAAATGAAGGGGCTCGGTGCAGTTCAGACCTAACACAGAAGGGGGAAAAAAAAAACCCATAATCATACCTAATTAGTATTAAAATAATGTTTCCCATTGAAATGTTTAATTAAATTAGTTGTTTTATTACAGAAACATTCTTGATGTGGAGCACACCGTAGAGCTCGAAGACTCTGATGAGTTCAACGGTGCAAAATGTTCCTGCGCCCTGTGTGGGGCAGAACTCGACAAGGAGTGGCTGTTGTTAGCAGATGTCTGGACCATCCGTGGAGTCAGGAGGCTTGCTCCAAACAGCAGGCCATCATTTCAACCTTTGTTGCTTCTCCCAAACCTCCCATTGTGCTTTCAATTTAATAGGATCACAAGCAGACAAAGAAATTTCTTACAATTTACCCTTCAGTTCAGAGACGAATTCTATTTAAACTTGTCTAACCTCTCATAACATATTAGTTATTGTTGCCAGCCTGTGTGTGTCCCCTGGCAATGAGCTACTCGTTCTGGGAGAAGGAGGGGGTGCCCTTCAGTTTGATAAAGCAAGACCAGATTTACTGGCACACTTACAGGATGCTTGTCTCAAGATTGCAGCAAATTTAATTAACCTTATTACAAATATGGTTTTCTTGATGATTACATCACAATTTGGTCTTACTTTGCCTACTGCTGTTTCAAAGTAATATATGCTTTCTAAAGTAGTTTTCTAGAAAAGCTTGGACTATTGGAATAAAAGTACACTTATCCTGGCCATGACCTCTTCTATGTATGCTCCTGTTCATGTATATAGTAAGAACATACATATTATGTATTATAGATAACATATAATATCTATAACAACATATATATTAACAACATATTCCTCCCTGGATCCTTGTGACATTACCTTTGTTCCTGCATACCTCATTGCCATAAGGGCAAGAATTAACTTTACAATAAAACAAAAGTGATTCTAAGACATTAAAGAAACAAAAGTTCCAGTGTGGAAATCTATATAAGACTTAATTGTTGTCCTAAATTCTCACCAAAGGGACTATCCTGGTCTATGAAAAGTACAAGTATCCTGGTTTAATAACTTTCAAAGCACTAGTCAGGTCTTTAACAGATTAAATGTTCTTGTGTAAACACACACACACACACACACACACACACACACACACCCCTAAATATGTGTTTATCTCCAAAGTAATTTTGTCTCCCTCATCCCTGAGACCCTCAGTCACTAGAACAAACCTACAAGACTAACCCTCAGCACACACCTAGAATACCCCACTTGCAATTTAATAAGCTTTCCTTTAAGTGAGTAGCTCAGAATAGCCCTCTTTCTCTAGGAAATTTCCCTGGGAAACTAGGAGAACTGTAGTAATTCACACTCACTCAGGAGCAATCCTTAAGGTTCCATCTGATCTCAAACTATATAGGTGTCCTTTCGCTTCTACATGGTATGGGCCTGTAGAAACCTCTATCAAATGTGAGGCTTTAGAGCCACTGAGATCTAGGTAGTGTGATTTTAGATGATAGCCAGAAGCACCAGGCCTACTCAGCCCTGTTTGGGTGTATTCCTGACAAATAAATTTTTATATCAAACAGGTGGCTTTAGTTGGCCAAAAAAGGACATATGAGACCCAGAGAGACTCATTGAACCACAAAGGACTTGGAAATGTTAATGCCTCTCTGCATAGAAGAGGACAGAGACATGTAGAGGTTAGATTACTAAAGCCTTAAGCCGCTGCCTTCGGCTCAGGTCATGATCCCAGGGTCCTGGGATTGAGTCCCACATCGGGCTCCTAGCTCAGCGGGGAGCCTGCCTCTCTCTCTCCGCCTCTGCCTGCCTCTCTGCCTGCTTGTGTGCTTTCTCTCTCTCTCTTTCTGACAAATAAATAAACAAAATCTTAAAAAAAAATTACTAAAAGCCTTGGTGATACTCCTCTGAGAAGAAAAAAGAGGAAAAGCAGTAAACAAGTTAGGTGTCCAACAATCTAATAACTGTTAGCCTAAAAACTCATGCAGTGATGATGATTTTTAATGCAGTGGCATTAAAAAAGATTTATGAAGAGTTTGTAACAACAGAAAAATGCTTATGCTTTAATGTTAAAGTAAAAAACAGCAGTGTGCAAAGATACATATATAAAGGATAAAATATTTGGATGGAAAGAAAACCCATATTTGCAGTGGTTGTATTATGGTGCTAGAAAATTGCATTTTAGTTTTTTTTTTCTGTATTGATTTTTCATAATATAATAATACATAGTATAACAATTATAATTAGGACATTGTATTATTACCAATAAATAATAATAATATGCCATTTATATAGAAAGTTAAATGTTATTTTTTTTTAAAGATTTTATTTATTTATTTGACAGAGAGAAATCACAAGTAAGCAGAGAGGCAGGCAGAGAGAGAGGAGGAAGCAGGCTCCCTGCTGAGCAGAAAGCCCGATGTGGGGCTCGAACCCAGGACCTGGGATCATGACCTGAGCTGAAGGCAGTGGCTTAACCCACTGAGCCACCCAGGCGCCCCTAAAGTTAAATGTTATTTTGAAAATAGGAAAAATTTTAAAACTTATCAGAGGTTAGTCATAGAAGTTAATCATGCTGTATAACTGGAACAAATTTATGTTATTGCATTAAAACTTTGATAATATTTTCTTATTTTTATTTGACCCTCTAGTCTATGCCAAGAACTTGACATTGAATATGCATAAGTGTATCCTCCTTAAGAACAGATACTATTGTCCTCTAAGCACTGCTCAGAAGGGTGTCCTCACATTAAATGTCCTCTGTAAATAGCTGAACAAGGAATATAATGAGCACTTCTAATACATATTATTTCCAGAGGTTTCTTAAAAATAAATGAAATATATGTCAACCCTCATAATATAGGAGAATATTTGTCAGCCATACCCAACTGGTGCTGGGGGGAATAGAAAAAAATTATTTATATTTTCTAATTTAGATGAAAACTGTTTTCAATAGATTTTTCATTCATTTATCTGTTAAAATATTTTGAGTATTTTAAAAGAACTTCCAAACTTCTTTAGTATCAGACTCTCTATTTTTTGGACATTGCTTCCCTCGTGTTACTATCATGACATGCAATTGTTTCAGAAACAAACAAAAGAAGTTGCAGCCATGAGAACACTTTTGGGTTCAGAGATGCAGGAAGTAAGACAAGCAATCTAGAGCCATTTTTTGCTCACATGGTGACTTCCAAGCTGAAAAATGTCTTCCCTTGTACCATGTCAAATTCTCTTTGTGTAAACTGTCTCAAATACTATGAATAAGATACTCACTTAGGTTAACAAATAACTGTTAAAAACAAAAGCTAAAGTCATGTGAATGAATTTGAATCTGTCTCTTCTCAATACTTAGTTGAGCTGTGCTAAGAAAATGAGACTTTTACATGGATGTGGAAAGAAAAGTGGTGTTTCAGCCTGGAGTCACTTGAGAGAGAAGAGTGGGCCTGGCCATGGGCACCCAGATGGCAGTTCCAGGGGACCAGGGGCACTTGAACAAGCTGGAAAGAGCAGCCACAGCAGGTGAGTCAATGCAGAGAGGGAAAAGTACAACAAAGATAGGTGCTTCTATTTTAAAATTCTAATTTCTTTCAATGTCAGCACGTTTATGCCTTCAATGTTGGTAGGCATACATTTTTGGACACCACTGATGCTCATATCAGACCCTTTTGCTAGTGGTTCTGAGTCCCAACTCCCAGCCACTGGGGGTTTTGTTTCTCTTGCTTAGCATCTGCAAATTTTCTTCAGAAGACTCCTTTCAGCCTATGAGGCATCTTGCACTGTAGGAGCACTGGGCTGGCAGTGCCTGGCAGCATGAGTCTCATCCCTCTGCCCTGAAGTTTAATAATTCATGACTGTCTCACAGAGCAGTGTAAAGTCCAACTCCTTTGCCTTCAGATGATAAAAACTCTAAGGTGTAATCTATAGTCCAAGCCCCTCACAAGACTAGGTCAGAATTTCTACTGAAATCATACCCTGCTTGGCGTTCAGCCTTCCCTGGGTGTGTCCCTCATCCCCTTACTGGTTTCTCCTGGGAACACTTCCTTAATAAATAACTTGCACATGAATCCTTGTCTCAGGGTCTGCTTCTGGGGAACTATACCTCAGAAAGCTGGACAATTGGGGTGCCTGTGTGGTTCAGTTGGTTGAGCACCCGACTGTTGGATTCAGCTCGGGTCCTGATGTCATGGCCTCCTGAGATGGAGCTCCCTGCCCCCCTGTGTATTCCAAGTTATAAAATATACCCCATTTTATGCTTGTCCATGATGATTACAACTTTTTTTTCTCCTGTTTAACTTTCAGTACTTCTCTTGGATTGATCTAATGATAGTTCATTTTACTTCTCATTTCCAATTTTTCATCTTCAGTGTCTTCTCTTTCCATTGTAGTGAAGTTTCATTTCTGCTTTATAATATATTTGCTCTCCATTTTTGTTTCATTAGCATTTTTCTGGCATCTTAACATTCTTAAGCATGTTTAAATTTCTTAAATATATAAATATTTGATTAAGTAAACATATCTCCAAAACATTAAAATTCTTCATTGAACTAAATTAACACTTAGAATTGCATACAATTATTATAACAAATTTAAAAACTAAACTAAGTTCAAAATAGGTATAAAACCCATTTAACACTATACTCTCTAGAAGTTATAAGTTTAATTAGAATAATAATGAAACAAATGCACAGAAACATGTCACAACTTTCTCCTCACTTTCAATATCAGCAGGTATAACTTTGTAGGTATATCTTTTCATTTAATCTTTAGATGCTGACTTGTTCATGGGCTGATTAATTTAACCAGTCTAGGGAAATATAACTAAATGTTTTAATTAGATATCTAGTTGGGATTTGGTTGGGGATACCGCAGATCCTGTTCATAACAATAATCCTATGGAAAACATACTTTGAGTTTCAACAACCGATTTGCAAATGAATTCGTGTTAGAGGACTTTTCCTGATAGAAACCTTACAAACACTGTTTTCATATTATGTAGATTATTAGTTAGATAAGTTACTCCCCTTGACCCTATCTGTCACATTAAAAGCGGTACCAATATTTACTGCATTAAAAAATATATATAACTCAAGAGCAATAAATAGAGAGAGTAATAATATGGCAATATTCAAGGGCTTCAGCATCTATCAAGCACATTTTGTCTCTTATTCTTTTATGTTTCGTCTGTGTGTGTTCTACATAATAAACTTGAAGGTTCCAAAATAAGAAGGTATATGTAACATTTTTAGTGCTTGCTAATTCAGAACACCTTACTTATTTCACTTTTGTTCCTTTGAAAGGAGAAATTTGAGACTCAGGTTAAAGATGAACTAGTTATTAAAGTAAAGACAGTTTTGCCGAGGTCAGTTTTTTCAAAAGATAAATTCAACACATTTAGAAAACCAAAATTTCTCAAATCATCTTACTAAATTACTTAGCATGTAGGTCACTTTCACCCTCTCATAAAAGGGGGTGAAGCAGTAGAAAATATAGCATATCATTTCATTACTTTACACAATAACTAACAGAGTAAAAATATTTATTTATTTTTTTAAAAAGATTTTATTTATTTATTTGATAGAGAGAGAGCACAAGCAGGCAGAGAGGCAGGCAGAGGCAGAGAGAGAAGCGGGCTCCCCACTGAGCAAGGAGCCGGATGCGGGGCTTGATCCCAGGACCCTGAGATTGTGACCCGAGCCGAAGGCAGAGGCTTAACCCACTGAGCCACCCAGACCCCCCAAAAAATATTTAATGAAACAAAAATCCTTGATCTTCTTAGATTTGACAAACCATTAATAGTACATTTAAAGGGGCACCTGGGTGGCTCAGTGGGTTAAGCATCTGCTTTTGGCTCAGGTCATGATCTCAGGGTCCTGGGATCAGCCCCGCGTCAGGATCTCTGCCCAGTAGAGAGCCTGCTTCCCACCCCCACCCCGCCTGCCTCTCTGCCTACTTGTGATGTCTTTCTGTCAAATAAATAAATAAAATCTTTAAAAAAAAAAAATAGTACATTTAAAAATTTTAGAATTTCATTCTATCCAGGGAAATATTTTCTAGGATAAATCAAACTGAATTATTGTTGCTGAAGAAGCCACAAAAAATAATTCACATTTATTTATCCAGAATGAATATATTTAGAAAAAGTATTGATTTTATAGAAATTAATTGATACACATTTTAACTACTTTTGTGGGTCAAATCACATTAATCTTTATGCCTTTAAATGTAGCTTTGAGGTATGGAAAACAATTTAATAAAACTGCTTTGTAAACACACTTTGAAATTTATTTTGCCCTTCAAAGTAGTCTTCTTAGAAACAACAAACTTATTTCAGTAATCCCATCGCTCTGTTTTTAACATTGTCACTCACAATCTGCAACATATCCTTTGGACTACCTCTCAATAAGCTAAACTCCTGTGATGGCAAATGTGGTTTTAGACTCAAAAGTCATGTAAGCCCATTTTTGCCTACTGAATTGCATGAAAATATTTGGTAATATATTTGGTTAAGTTTTTGAGATGTTTCTATAAAATAATGAAGGGTTTGGGCTGTTTTATTATGTAACTTCAAAATTATTCCAAAATTAAGTGTAAAATAATATTTTCAAAATTACTTAAAATAGTAGCAATCACAGACCAAAGTAATAATCTTGAAAAATGATATTCATTTGAAAGGATATAATGTGTTGTGGTATGAAATCCTTTTTAAGGGTACATCATATACATAGGGATTTGGTAAACCACTACTGACATTTATTACATCTGATTCTCTGACTGCGCAACAACTCTTTCTTTCATTCATTCATTCGTTCATTCACCCATCCATCTATCCAGTCAACTATTTGTTTGTTTGTTTGTTTATTTGTTTACTTATTTGCATGGTTCAAACTCACAACCCTGAGATCAAGACCTGAGCTGAGATCAACAGTCCAACACCTAACCAACTGAACCACCCAGGGTGCCCTATTCATTCACTTATTAATCAAAAATTTAGTGACCTTATTACAACATGGCAGGCTATATCCAAGGGCATAAGATGAAGAAGAGTACCTCCTTCTTTTATATATCCTTAGATTTTTCCCCTCAAATATTACAAATTAAATTATCTGTTTCCAAACAGAAAATTGTTTTTAAAAAAATCAGAATCTTAAGGAAAACATTTATTTTGTAACAAAGTGTATTCTAAGAAAAAATATTCAATGAATTTACTGACTTTGAGATTCTTGTGTTTTCCCTGTTACTGCCAACAACGAGGGTAACCTATCACTTAGTTTTGAAACTCAGTAAATTTCCCCCAGTGAACTATCCATCATTTAGGCATAGAAATGACTTAATCACCCAGCATCTCATTAACTGAACTCTTAACCATATATTATTCTCATTTCCTTCCTTAATTTTAGAAGATAGCATATGATAATAAAATAAATGCATACTACAGGCTTATTTTAAGGAACAGGTTCCAGGGAATTTTCTGGGATCAGAATATTTGAACTAACACTCTACTCATTCAACACTCATATCCAAGTAATTGACAAGGTGAATAATTATGCAGAAACATAATGCTGACAGACTGCAAAGATCTGCAATCCTTATGGATGCAACATTATTCTGGATACTGTACTTGGACAGAAAAGTATATTCTCCCCAATGTTTTCAACAACAGATCATTATAAATAAAATATGTTTATAATATTTTAATAATTTAATAATGTTTAATATTTTCATTTTATAATAGAATATTTTTAAGTAGGCTATATTTTTAGGCAGAGCTTCCTATCCCTGGATAATCAATAACCAAAGTTTTTTTTTTGCCCAGTAATAAAAGTTTTAATATAAATAACCACTATATCTAGAATTAGAGGCAATAATCTATGAATTATTGCCATGAACATTGCTCCCCAATCAAGAGGAAAAAAAGGAAACATCTTAGCCTTTATCTTAAAATGCCACTGTCTTCTCCAATATGAAGATGGTGAGATGATAAACATGTTAAAGGCAATTTTGTCTAAAATGAGGTTGGGAAATTTTCCTTGATGAAAAAAATAGTATACAAGAAATAACTTGAATGTAATTATACATGTTAAATTTTATACTAGTTTTGAAGTTTTGATCATTATAATATCTATAGTAAGAAAAATATGAAAGAACATTGCCATAAATCATCATATTTCTTTGAATCTGATCATGATGCATGTGGTAAAAGAGAAGAATAGTAGGTGATCAGGAAAATGGAAGGTAGGTGAGCTTTATGACCTGTTTTGCCATTTGCACTGCAACCTATAAGCCATGTTGAACCATTACACATTTATAACTAAAAAATGATATGATTGACTTCCTTTTATTAGAAAGATCATTCCACTGGCAATGTGGAAGTTCAATGCAAGAAAAGAGAGATGGAAGGAATATCAGCTAAAGACTACAAGGTGAAAGGATGAAGGGGGCCTGAACTAAAATTACATTGAGAGAAAGGGAGGAAGGGATGGACACAAGATACTTCTGAGTAATGAGCTTAGGTTCAAACTCACTGAATTGTTTCCTTTTCTATATTTTTATGGCCCAAACTGAATCAACTAAACATCATCAACATGAGTGAGAAAAGCAGTTTAATATAAAAAAAAAAATTCTAGACACTGAAAACATGATGTGTTTTTTTTTTTTTAAGATTGATTTATTTATTTGAGAGAGTGAGAAAAAGAGAGAGAAAACGAGAATATGAGTAGGGGAGGAGCAGAGGAGGAAGAGAGAATCTCAAGCAGACCCTGTGCTAAGCATGAAGGCTGTTGCAGGGCTGGGACTCAGGATCATGAGGCCATGGCCTAAGCTGAAACCAAGAATTCGTCACTTAACTGACTCAGCCACTCAGGTACCCAAAACATGATGTGTTTTAAAGGGAAGTTGCAAAAATAATTTTTCAGGAGATGACTTTATACATATACTGCTAGACACAAATAATAACAACACACACTCATAAACATGCGTATCCCTCACCTACAGAATTTTTAAATTAACAAAGCATTTTCATATGTATTACTTAATAATCACAACAACCTTGTTGAAATAGGCTTCATTATCCCCACTTCACAGTTAACTGAAACACAGAGATGATTCTATTCGCACGGGGCCATGACATTTTAACATGGTGGGCTTAATTCCAGACCATTCTACTCTGAGAAGATGTTACCCTAGCACCAAGTTTTTTTTCCTGCCTGAAAGAAAGTGATGGACTTCTAGACAATCTCCAAAGGACATTTCCTAGGAATTCTTGAATCTTTCATTATTAACCATGTAATGGTGGTCAAGCAAGTTGCTTCTCACTGACCCTCAGCTGTTGTGAAAATAAAATATATATAAAAGACTGAAAGTGCCATCAGCATTCACCAGTACTCTTGTAAATCCACCCCCAACAAATATTTGAAGATAGTTCTATACCAAGCAAAAATGTCACATGCATCACATTTCACTGGTCAAGTTTGAAGTATACAGAGGTAAATTATGAATCTACACACAGGATGTGTTTAGTAGAGCAGACAGCATAAATACAAGAGGGTCTGTGCCAAGGCCTATATGTTTATTAACGAACATCAGCTAAGAAGACCAAATAAGAGTAGTGGAATAAAAACCAATTGAGATTAATATTAGAAATGTCAGGAGAGGGAATTTCAAGTAGTTGTTATACCCAACAGAATCAAATGTTGCGGAGAGCCAAAGGAACGTGATTACTCTTAACAGTTCATGGAATTTGAAAATTTAAAAAGTTATTGCTTGGCGCAATTCGTTGGCTCAGTCAGTTAAGCTTCTGCCTTCAGTTCAGTCATGATCTCAGGGTCCCTGGATGGAGACCCCACATCTGGACTCCCTGCTCAGTAGGGAGTCTGCTTCTCCCTCTCCCTCTGCCCCTCGCCCCATTGCATGTGCTCTCTGTCTCAAATAAACGAATGAAAATCTTTTAAAAAAATAAAATAAAAGTTACTGCTCATAATATTAAAAACTGTCATCCATAAACTTGGGGAAAATTTTTAAATTTAAAATACAGCTGTTATGAGGGTCCAGGGAAAAGGGAAATTCATACTTCGCTCTTTGGATTGTCAATTGGAGCAGCCCAGTATTAAGTAACAAGAGCCCCCAGTGTGTACACCTTCTTTACCAACAATTCCAAGTTGAAAAATTTCAAAGAAAATCAGAATTCTACAAACGAACTAAGGATACAAAAATATATAGTTTCCTTGAAAATTTGGTAAAAATCAAAAATCAAATCATTGATGAGGAAACTGCTGTACAGTGTTTGCAGACACTTTACAACTTCCACAATATTGGTAATAAACAGAAAAAAAAGGAGTAGAAGAAGCATTTTTAAAAATCCTGAAGCTAGGGTGCTTCACTGCAATTTTTTTCAGCAATTAAGTTAATAAAAATCCTACTGGAGTTCAAGAGCTTTTAACATGATGTTTTCTCCAGTATGCTTTCATTGAAAGAAGTGCAGTAGACCAGGACCTCTTTAGTGAATAAACCTGGTACTTCATCAACTCCAGCTAACCCAATGATATACAAAGGTTGAGGATGCTTCTAGATAAACAAGCTAGTACCTATGATTTAAGCACATTTATCTAGCCAAAATCATCTTCATAATTGAAAAATTACAATGGCTCCTAAATAAGTTTGATGGATGAGAAGACAGAGTTCAATTATTGAGGACTTTTCGCCCATAATTATTCACACCAGATTTCCCCCATATAGATACATTAATCTAAATGCCATATGTCAGACAATATCACAGACTGGAATTTTAAAATAGTAAAGAGAAATGGGAATGAAGAAGTGTTGACCAGTTTTCTCAGAGAAACTGCAAGTTACTAAACCCTACATTTCTAAATAGGGAAAAATTATTAGCTCACAATCCCATCAGGGCAGAGACACAACATGGGAAAAATTTCCTTTATCTTCTTGGAAAATAAGCTCTGGCTAACCAGGTTTATGTAAAGAACAAATCTTGTTTTGGAAAGGAATTCTTCCCTTATTCCCTTTTTGCTCTCAAGGTTATGGGTTACCTATTCTGTCCTCTGGAATCTTTAACAACAAAGGTACATGAAGACACATTTTCAACAGGTCTCCTTCAGCTTAGAAGAGATAAGGAGTCATTGCCTGGTGGGTCATCCACTTCCGACAGAGAAGGGTGACCCAGATGATGGGCACTGATGCCCTCAGCCTTCTTCACTTCAGTAGGATTTGTCTGGCCTTTTTTTTTGGTTTGTTTCCAATGTAGGTAAATGAGCTCTGCAAATATTAACCAGTGTCAGGCATGCTGTGAGCCTCTTCCTAATGAGGCCCTAAGGATGTAAGCTGGAGGAGCTATTTCAGCTGGTCTAAAGGCAATACCTAACAGTCAGACATTTAATTTCACTTAAGTGCAAACCAGAGAAGGGTAGCCCTGGAAAGCTTTTTAAATATGAAGAAATATGCTCAAATCATAGCATAATCTAGTTAATGACACAATAGGGCTTTCAAAAATGACCTAAAGCAAAGGATAAAGCAAATGATTAAAAAAAAAAATTCCCAAATGAATCACACTGCATTAAAAAGGTCTGTTATTTTGAAGTGCTCCTTTGCAGACACATCTGCATTTATCTTAATAAACAAAGGCTTTCTGATCCAGGTTCTGGGAGGTAGCCATATGACAATGATCTTGGTGCCAGAGCTATTTGCTGATACTGCATTAGGGAAGATCAAACTTCAGCAATGTTCTTTTTGTCTACTCATCACACTCCTGCATCTGAGCCGTCTCCTAAATTAATCTCCTTTTTTTGTGTATTTATTCTGTGCTTTTATTGCATAATCTCTGTCTTGTGGATTGATGCCAGCATTACTTGATTTGGGTTATATGCACCTAGAATACAAGGATTCTGCCAGCAAACAGCTCTATAGAGTATTAATGCACCATGGATCTTCAAAATATTTTTCTGATAATGATGAGTCTCTTCTGAAAAGTCAGTGATAGCCAATGAAAAGGTGGAAGTAATTATCTTTTTTTTTAACTTCTTGTTCAGCAAAATGATTTCTCCTATAATTTCTCCTGATTAAAAAAATATATGTATGGATAACTATCTATCCATCCACCCATCCATCCACCCATCCATCCATCACTGGCCAGCTAGATAGTATATCCCCAGGCAGAGAAAGCAGCAGGAATCCCTGGCTCTGCAATTTGTAAAATGACAAAAATGGCAGATGCAATTCAAATCATTCATTGAGATAAAATTAGCTCAATACAAAAGAAATAAAATAACAGAAATTAAATTGCATAGTATGTGTTATAGGTTATTGAGTGGTTTATTACAAAAATAAACATGAATATTTGCCCATGGGGCAATTAATTCTTTTCTATGTACAGTGACAGAAAATAATCTCTAGTGAGGAAATATTCTACAAGTTTATACCTTTCACTCTATTTTCTTCAGTGAGTCCCCTGGCACACAATAACGCAGTGTTCTATGACATAGAACACACGAACTGTTATGAGCTAGAAATAATCCCCATCAGTAGAAACTGGAGATGATGCTTTATTGTTCAAACTTATATACTTCAAAGTATATAAACTTAAAGCTTTCTTTCTTAAATTACTGTCAAATCTAAACATTACAATAATATATGTTTTCCTTTTTAATTAAAAAAAGCTCCAATTCATTCATATATATATATATATATATATATATATATATATATATATAACCTAGTTTCTCACTCCTAGGCATATAATATTCACTTTTGAAACTAAAATCATCATTTAAGTTATTTACCAAGAAGAAAAATCTTAATTCTATTTAACTACATGCCCTATGAAACTCTGTTAAAGGATAAACTGCAAATTGGGCTCATTCATCTTAGTCGCCAATTATTCTAGGTGTCCATGATTAGAACAGTAGTTAATTCACACCAAATCACCATCAATGTGCTAACTAGCAAGCCAGCACTTCTGCATGTCTTTATGACTAAAAAATGAAAACTGTGGAAAGAGATGGGAGAATATTTAAAGGTTTCAGAAATTTAAAAGGAAGAGCTGTTAGGATTTGATGATATTATATGTGGGGGAGGGTAATGAGTTGGGAATGATAGCCAGGTTTTGGCATGAGTGTCATTTGTGAGTCACATATGGAAAATTCAAGAGGAGGAGGAACTTTTTTATGTTTCTTTTCGGAAGAGGAAAGGGTAATAATGAATTGTTTAGGATGTGCCACATTTGAGCTGTCTGTGAGATATTTAACAAAGACGTCCAGGAGGCCAATGGAAATACAGACCTCTATTCAAAGAGAAAGTGAAGTGGAAATATAAATATAAATATAAATATAAATATAAATATAAATGTGTGTGTCATTACATGCTGGTTGATAATAAAATCTTGCACATGAATGAGATCCTTAGTAAGTACTGAGCAACGCAAGAAACAGATGCCAGGGTATTAATTCAACTGCGGCTCTCCTAATTTCTTAACCCTTATGCTAATATTACCGAAATTTTGATGAGCAATTAACTCACTTTGCTCATGTCACCATACCTATACTAACATTGCTTTCTTATTATTATTTGCCAATCATTTTAAAATTTCAATCATATTTTTTGCATCCTTTAAATTTGTTCTATTTATTTTCACTTGAAATTATGCTTTTAAAATTTGTACATAGTTTCATATAGACCTAGTTCATTCATTTAACTAATGTGTACTGTCTGCATGAACCGTGTTTACTCATTCCCCTCTTTGGTAATTATTAGATGTCTTCTCCTTTTTTGCTCCCAAAGAGCACTGCAACGAATGTCCTTTAACTCATGTAATCAAAGTGTTTTTATAAGGAGGTATTTACTTGGAACTCTTAGGTGTGCCCATCCTTATGATTTCTGGAAATAGGAAATGAGGTAGAGGACTAGTAGGTGAGTAGAAATGAGGAAAATATGCTACTGAAGGAAATGATGTATATGGGAAATACTATGCTTGAGCTGTAAATGTCATTCAGTTACTATTATTAACCTCTTTCCTTCTTTCTTTTCTAAGCTAACTTTGTTCTACTTAGTTTTTCTTCATGTAATACAAAAGGGACCAAAAAACAAACATTATTTCATATTGATGTTCTATCTTCTAGCTTTGGAAGATAACAGTAGTTGTATGATTTAAAAAAAAAAAAAGAAAGAAAGAAAGAAAGAAAAGAAAAGAGAAGAAATCATGGAGAAATAAATTTGGGATCTGTTGTATTATATGTGCTATTCCTACAGTATCAAAATGCATTTTAAATTTTTTGAAAGCCGTAGAGTATTATTTGAGTTTATTTAACCCAGAGTTTGGAAAACTTACTTCACTTAGGAAGCTTTTCCAAACACACTTATTAAGAATTTACAGAAGTAGTGGTCTGTGGAGCCAGTTGGAAGAAATGGCTTAACTCAGTGTTCACTGTCTGGCTGACCAAGCCCTCAGAGAAGCGTGCTGTGGTTTCTGCGGACCCCCCGCCCCAAACCACCCTCCACCCACTCCCCAGACTTGCCCCTGACATTAAAACATTGACTTCCTCTTTCCATTACATTCCCTCCACCATGTTGGGACTTCTAATCAAGCATATGCTGCAGAGAAAAACAATTCCTTTGGTCTCAAAATGCCAAATCCTAAGTGGATCTGTAGAAGGTACACATTTTCTCTCTTTTCCTAGAAACAGGAACTTATTCCAAACAAAACAAGTTTTATTTCTGATCAGTTCCAGCCACTGATATCTTTATTTAACAAACATGATACAGAGCTTACTATGCGGTAGGCACTATTTTCTAGTTTTTCTAGTGATTTACAAATAGAATTTCACTTACGCCCTCAAAGATTCTATGGAGAAAACACTAATTATCCTTAGATTGCAGAAGGGCAAACTGAAACTCGAGAGATGAAGGGAAGCAGCAGAGCCAGGTGCAAAACCAGGCAGTTGCTGGCTCCTCTGTGACCTCATTTCCGTTTTCTGGTATCATTCTGTATTATTTAAAATACATAGTATATTGGGGCACATGGGTGGCTCAGTAGGTTCAGTGTCTGATTCTTGATTTTGGCTCAGGTCATGATCTCAGGGTCATGAGACTGAACCCCACATCAGTGTGGGCTCCCAGCTCAATGGGGAGCCTGCTGTCTCCCTCTCCTTACATTCTTCCAATCCCCTGCTCTCTCTCTCTCTAAAATAAATAAATAAATCTTTAAAATATGTATTATATTAATTCCAGTGTGTGTATATACATGCTTTATATACTTACATCTATATATTTTATATATGACATGATTAATATATATCTATGCTTATTTATTACATATTATAGATATATTTATATCTATGTATATTGATATAGATATACATAAAGTAGTTGATCTGACAAGAAGAGTTGTCTGAACTTTTATAATAAAACTGTCCCCTTATGGTGAGATTTCAGATTGATTCAGAATTGTGCTAACCTAATCACTGTCACACTTTATTTTCTATAAAATAACAACAGAGCTAGGTTTTAGTATGTTTTTCTCCTACTAAATGTGTGTGATTGCTCTTAGCAAACCCATTTGATACTATTCTTATTGTTGAGGTTTGTTTCTTTGCTTTTTAAAATACACTGCATTGTCTTACTCAAAAAAAAAAATCTTCAATAAAAATAATTGCAAGGAAGTAGGGGAAAAGATCAATGATCTGTAATTTATATTTCAATAGAGATGCTAAAATAAGCTGCTTTTATTTTTTATTTATTTTAGAGGATGGTTTTTAGAGCCTTCTTTTGACAGCTACTATAACCCTATACTAAAGCAGGAACTGCTTGGAAAAAAATCTCCCTCTCCCAAAATATCAATAAAATGAGCAGGAAAAATTAGCTTCACCGCAGGCCACTTTAATGAGACACAGAAGCAAATCGGACAAGGCAGATAATATGATGCCTTTTGGAATATAATAGAGAATAGAATTAGCAAGTATAAAAGAAGTCCCATCATTGTGTAAATCAAACTCCCAGGGTGGGAGGAAAATCTTATATATCTATGAAAGATGGGCAGGCAGGCATGTGCCTATAGCTACAAGGGACTCGTTCTTGTGTATGTATTTATGTATATAAATGCAAATGTGTCTGTATATATTATCCTCTGCAGAGCATAGTATGCTATCACTGTTGTGAATAACAGCAAATAAATATTATTACTACAATCTGAATTTCCAGAGAGAGAGACACACACAAAGAGAGAGAGAGAGAGAATGTGAAGCTCTTGAGTGTAACATTTCCCTTGTAGGAAAATCAGCTCTTTAAAAAAAAAAAAAAATGGAACTAAATTTTAGAGAAGAGTGAAGTGATTCTTATAACGAATAGTAACAGCCATATAAAAATTGAGGATCCCTCAAGATTAAAAAGACCAGTAAATAAGTCATTTTTATCCTGACATACATAAAGTTTACCAATTTTTGTGATATTCTCATTTAAAAGAATAAGTAAAATAAATAAATAAATAAAAGAATAAGTTACTGACTTATAAAATGCATTATTTAAAAGTCTACACACATAAAAGCAACACCTTCTAGAAAACTTAATGGGATCTTCTTTAAGTTTCCAAGAAAAAAATTCACTTCAAATTATTATCAGATTTCATCAACTGTAAGGCAGACTGGAAAGATTTTAAGAATTCAAGCTCTTATACTAAATTCTTACTCCAAATCAGTTCCTTACAATTAGGTTTTCATAGGGGATATTAAAAGAAATTATACACAATAGCTTTTTCACTTGTGTACCGTCTTCACGGTGTTTCCACAGCATCAGTGTCCTGCCACAAAACATTCTGTGTTTGATGTGGATAGAAACACAACAGTCACTTGTTCATTCAATATTTATTTTACACCTACTATTCAACTATGTTCTACAGCTCCTGTATGGCACTAAAGATACTAGACTAGACTAAAGGTACTAGACTAAAGCAGGAAAAGTGTAGGACTCTGGAGTTGGAGAGTTTAGAATGTGAGAAAGCACAACTACTTTTAGGCAAATGATTACTCTCGAGAACTTTGGGGTATTCTAGCTTTTGCTGATTTAAATCTCACTATAGATAGAGGTAAGCTATAGATCTGGCTGACCTAAGCTATGTTATGCTACCCTCACCCCCATAGTCCAAGGCTGCCCAATTTCATGCACATCCAGCTGTCTGGACGGCTGGCAGAATGTGCCCAGAAGGCGTATGTTTGCTGGAACCACAAAGGGTAGTCTAGGAGAAAACGTTAAGAGGCACCCACAAAATGAGTCTCAGGACACTGAGTTCGTTTCAGAGGACAGTGGCACGTTTAAGTAGAGCAGGTTAAGTGACTTAAGATTGTTTCTTAACCCCACAATCTTTCTCAGGGACTTGTGTCAGAATCTGAGAGAAAGAAAAAGAGAAAGAAAAAAGACAAACACAAAATACAAGAGCTGTTTCACAAAATTCAAAGGCAACACTAAAAACTCAAGGCCACCCTCCTCTGCAGCCCCCAAAACAGCAGGCAGCATCACAGCAAGGACAGAAACTTGTGGGGCGAGGTAAGGTACTCCTGGGGCATCCGGTGACCCTCGACGTTAGTCAGAGCAAAGGAGGAGAAACACAGCAAACACCACACGACAGGCCAGGTGCCATGTGTGTGAGTGCCCGTGAGATACATTCACAAGTGGGAAGAAGACAGGAGAAGAGGCAGGAGCACTCTGGTCTTCCAGGTAAGGAAAATCTGATTTTACCTTCAGACATGCACAGCTATAGGAGATGCAGACTTAAAACTTGCCCTTAGGAAACTCCGTTGTATACAGTTATTTTTTTCCGGTGTTATTTCTTAGCCCACTAGCCAACCCATCTCCCCACACACATATGTACGTGAATGAAAGCAATAAAACGTCAAAATCGATGAAGATTTGTACTACTTAGTTTGCACTTAAAATATTTCCATTTTGTAACACATAAATTACCAACTATATTAGGAATACATACGGCACAAAATACTCTTCCGGATTATCAAGAACAGTGGAGTTTCAGCTTTCAATCAAGTAGTTAGTCTATTAGCCAAAGTGATGTTCTGGAATCAGAGGACACAACATATTGGGATGCCACTGATGAGAAGCCCTTGCCAAGTTACTGCACCTACACCACTTCATCAACATCATTATGAGTTCATGCAGAATTTCGGGGATACTGGCCCCTCCCCCAGAACCATCATAATGAAGACTCGTGGCTTTGCAAATACCTATCCTGTTGAAGCACCATTTCCTGCTCTGCTTGGTCTGGGGGGGGGGGCTCCAGAATACAGTGGTCCTTGGCAAGTTGTGTTGCTAAATTAGGGTATCCTAGAAACAGGACAAAATTAAACCTTGATTGTCTTTATCTCTGTCCTCAAAATGTATTGTTGAGCAGTCCCTAGTACTGATTTTGGTTGTGTTTTTTTTTCCCCCTCTTACTTGGTCAATAGACATTTTTTAAAGCTTTGGTTATTATTTACTGAGCACTTTATGAGACAATGGAAGAAAAAAAAAAAGACCCAGAACCTGCTTTCAAATACCATGTCTGGGGGACACAGCTTATAATACTACGATAACATGTTTAGCAGTTCAGTATGCACGGGGTACTAGGACAGAAGCCTATAAAGGGACCCCTGTTGTGGTCTCATCGAGGGGCAAAATTTCCATTTTTACAGAGAGGTCAGGATTTAAGTAGAGTCTTAAAGTTAGGGTTGAAGTTTATGAGGTTTGTAGAGAGAAAGAGAAAGCTAAGCAAAAGGAGGAGAATGCGGGTAGACATGAGAATAGGAGAACACAGCATTTTGAGGAGTGACAATCATTCACCATGGCTGGAGAACTCGTGTGTACATGTGTGTGTTTGTGTGTGTGTGTGTGTGTAAACAGACGTGGAGGTTGGAAGTAGAAACAAAGTCTAGGCCCCAAACGTGCAGTGTATGCTGTTCTAAGGTTGGATTTAATGTGCCCTAGAGAGTCACAGAAGGATTTCAAACAGATGAATAACAGGGTAACATTTCCTTTTAGAAAGTTTGGAATGGACAGACTGAGAGAGAGAAGCCAGTCAGGAGGGCAGTTCAGGAAAGAGGCAGCGGGTTCTCTCTTGGCAGGAGAGAGAAAAGTATCTGAGGGAAAAGCAGAAAGATGCAGGAGGCTACTGTCCCTCCTGTGAAGAGAAGGCGAGATTTCACACAGCAGAAATGTCAGTTCAGGTAAGTTAGAAAGACGTAAACAGGTTCAATAAAATATAGTTCATTATGCTATCAAAGCATAGTTTTCTCAAGAGAACAAGAAATATCACCCAGTGCTGGGGACAGAGGTCCTAAATCTTTATTATTACGCCCTCAATAGGACTTTATTAAAAGCACCCTAGGAATCTTTTCATAAAAATTAGGTGCTTCCCTTTGAAGTCCCACTTTCTATTTTAATTTCCTATGGCAGAAATTCCAGAAACTAAACGTAAGATTTACACGGATGAGAGGGAGGGGAAAAAAACAGAGAAGAGAGGGCTGCTGAGGTAACATCCGGAAGGCGGGTTCCTGGAATTCTCAGCAACACTCCTGCACTGCCTTTCCTCGTCTTTCACCTCATCGAACCCGCCACACCAGCCCAGCCTCTCACGCACATGTGGACACTTGAGTTTTGAGCCATAAATCTTGCAAAGTCTGTCAACTGACAGCCTAATAACATGAAAGGAGTATCTGCAAACAAGATGGTTTCGAGCCATTGCTCGTGACCCTGAACAAATCAGGGCCTGGTTCCCTTTGCAGGTTAGAGCCTCTCCTTTAATCACTTAACTGGGCTGATTGATGTGACACTTAAGAAATAAACCAAGAGGTCTCTGTTTTCCAGCTATCTACTGGTCTCATTTACTCTTTCCCTAACAATTAAGTCCAGCTTGTCATATTTTGAGACCTAATCAATGTATAAAGGAGGGGTGGCTGATAATCTGGCCTTTTCTGCCCTGTATTAGTTATTCACAAAGAATGCAACCTTTTCCGGCTTTCTACCTCGTAATCATTGAGGAGCCTTCAAATAACGACACAGTGAGGTTAAGGGCTAAGGCGGTGGTTATCAATCTTGGCTGCACACAAAAAAAATAATCACCTGTGGAGTTTTACTGTGTGTGTGTATGTTGTTGAAGGGAGTCGTATTTTAATATTTTAGCATAGATGCTTAAGACTCGAAGTAAACCTAATAAATCAGAATTTCTGGGTATGAGACCCAGGCATTTTTAATAAACATTCACTGTAGATTCAAATGCTCAGTCATAGTTAAGAATAAGAAGGTATCAGCAACATACTCCCAATTTCTACCAGCTGTGACAATGATTAATTCACAAAGCAATGTTTTTACTAGGGAAGCATGAAAAAATGCAGATTCTCAGGAACCACCAAGGCCTACTGAATCAGAATCTTGGGAAGTGCAATCCAGAAATCTGAGTTCTGACACACTTCTTAACGAATTTTAGATTCACCTAACTTTTGAGAACCACTGCAAGGATTTCAAATAGCTGCTTTGTTTTCTGACTATGTCAACTCTATCAGATATTATTAGCACTTGGGGAG
This sequence comes from Lutra lutra, assembly GCF_902655055.1. Taxonomy (NCBI): domain Eukaryota; kingdom Metazoa; phylum Chordata; class Mammalia; order Carnivora; family Mustelidae; genus Lutra; species Lutra lutra. The sequence continues at coordinate 74,047,049 of NC_062285.1, forward strand.
TTGGAAGGAGCCCCAAGGATACTCACAGGGACCACGCCAAATTATGATTCCAGATATTAGTGAGGAAGGAGAATGCAAAACACACACACATGCGCACACACACACACACACACACATCAAAAAGGAGATAAAAATAAGTTTCCTGCTTTAATAGAGGAGACACTACTCAGTGGGGAAAATAATCACCAAGCAACCTATTAAGATTACAGGTTAATAGAAAGAGAAGAAATGCTAAAGGGATGCATTACCTCCAGCCTTTTTTGACAGTCATCTTTCTAGAAGTACGGTGCAGAGACTAAGAGCTAATTCTTGATTAAGAAGCCGTTCTTGGCAGACCCCACCTAAATGCCCAAAAGTGTAGGCCACAGTTGTCCTAAAACTAAAGGACACAAATATCCTCAACGTATGCTAACTATATGTAGGATTACACTTGAAATGCTTCATATGATCATTACCTCTCATATTTTGCCTTCCTGCTATCTCTACAATCTTTCATACAACAGGAACCCTTTTCCAGCAGGTGTCCACATAATATTTGCAGTTAAATTGGAGTGACTAGGAGACCCCAAAAGGGGAAAACAACCTAAAAGCAAAATAAAACTAGGGCATACCAAAAAAGGACAATGGTGATTTGGGTTGACAGTGTTTCTGCTCTCATAAACACTGTTCCCACCATGGTGAGTAAACTGCCCGTTTCCCAGGTGGCAAGTGCAGCATATGTTCATGGAGGCAAAAGTTCACAGTCTTTCGCACCTACAGAGTAGAAATGCTTCACGTTCACTCTGCTCATTCCTAATGGGTCCTAGGAGATGACACAGGATCCCTGGTGCAAACACGAGGAGGACCATTTACCTTAGATCATAATAGAAACTGTAAGAAATATCCAGTAAATTAAAAATGGGTGTGAGCATTAACATTATGTGCTGACTGTCCTAAAGAAAAAGAAAAAAAAAAAAAAACCCACATGGTTTTCACAAGAGAATACTTCTCTGATGTCACAGACTTTATTACTAAGGCTTCTCCAGTTTCTCACCTTGAACACCCTGTCCTGAAAACTGACCCCTCTATCATAAAGCTAGCTGGTTTTTCTTCCAGGGTAAGGCCTGTCAGATCCCATCAAAAACACTCCAAATGAGACTCCTCAGACAGGCAAAAACTGAAATTAAAACAAGGAAAGGTAAGTAAATTTACTGGAGAAACCACACATACTTATCTTTAAAGATGAGAAAAGGGGCGCCTGGGTGGCTCAGTCAGTTGAACTTCCAACTCTTGATTTCAGATCAGGTCATGATCTCAGGATCCCAGGATCAAGTCAGGTGTCAGGCTTCCAGGTTAGCATGGAGTCTGCTTCTCCTCTCCCTCACCCCCGGCCCCTCCCCGACTCAAACACACTCTTTCTCCCTTTCTCTCTCTCAAATAAATAAATCTTAAAAAAACAAAACAAAACAAAACAAAAAAAAGATGAGTAGAAAAATAGCCATAGTATATTTTAAATAGTATTTAAATATATAGAGATTTGTCTTAAGCTAAATCATTGGCCAGGACGCAGTCCCATCCCTAGACTGCAGTGGTTTAAAGAGTCTGCTATAATGAGCAAGTTTCCTACCAAGTGATTGGAAGGCTAGTGCAAATGAGCCTATGTTGTACAGCCCATAGACCACAGTATGTTTCATTTTAAATAAAGAAGGGCCAGGCTCAATCCAGGATCATCCCTGCAGTGAGAAGTATCTCCCCATTCCCTGGTGTTATACCTACTGCCCTGGTGCTGGGATGGGACAGAGAAGTGAAAGTCCAAGGTAATCTCTTGGACTTAAATGTCCTAGGCTTCTCAAAATGTTTTCAACCCCCTCATCCATCCTAATATTTGAAAGGTGACTTTCCCCTGATATCTGGATTTATAGCTTCAGGCTATAGACAAACAGCTAATTTCTAATAAGTATTTGTCAACTGAAAGACTAACTAAACTGTGCTCTTGGTTGTGACAATTTACAGTCCTTTAACAGTGCATTCAGAGCAGCTCAGCCAAGCTTTGTTTCCATCAGTTTGGTTCAGATTCGGTGACTGAATGGAATAAACACAGAATACTTCTTTATCCAAACCTGAGTTGTGTTTGAAGGGCATCTTAGACCAAGGTAAGTAACAATAACAACTAGTATTTATTGGGTCTTTCTGTGGACTAAGAGCTTATTATCATTTATTCTTCTCACTAACATTGTTACATTACATCACTAACATTGTTACATTATCACCTCATTTTTTAGCTGAGTTAAGTGAAGTAATCTAGAGGCTAAGTAACTAGTTGAGGTCCCATAACTGGCTAAAAAATGTTGAAGCCAACTTCAAATACAGCAAATCTGATTCCAAAGACCTCTTTTAACAATTACACTATTGTGTCTCATTTACAGAGATGCAAAACAATAATGAAAAAGACCCTAGAAAAATGTGAACATGATATTTTGTCAAATTCACTGTGATACTTTACGGTTATTGCCTAAATAGAAGATCTTAGGGGCCATGAGTGTCAGAATAATCTAGAAACAGAACTCAAGACCTCTGTCTCTGGAATTTTTTTTTCCCTATATTTCAGATTTTGGATTTACAGTCATGCTATTAATTTTATATTTAGTGGTTGTTTCTACATTAAAGGTATGATTGTGCTCACCTCCCTCCCCCTTAAGTATATTCTGTGGGGGATATTACAGATATTGTTCATATAGATAATGGTGTATGATTTTAGCCTGAGGGCTAAACAAGAGGTCCTGTTTTCATTATTCTCTTGGGACAATAAAATTAATAACACTCAGCAGGGTCACTAGACTCTTGTCAAACCAGCCATTGAGTCTTTTCACATTCAAAAGATACACTGCTATAATTGACCCAGGACTATGTTTTAATTTGTGTGTCCCAACGGGATTCTTGCCAGAACATCAGATTAAAACCAATCCTAAATAGCTTTGCCATTTGTTTCAAAGATGAACATAGCACTTTAATTTTACAAATGGTGTGTAACTGTCACCAGAGTCCAGGGCAGTCCAGACAGGGGCAATAAAACCATGAGCACAACCTTGAAAATCCATAGAAATCAGTCAACAGCCTTAAGTGGGTGTCTATGTGGTTTGAAGCCATAGTAACAAAGTTTCTTACAGAAGTCTCATGAAATATTTAAATATTCAGTGTCATCTTCAGATTATGAGTCAGGTCAGGTTTTAATTTGGAAAGTATGACCACACTTTCCTTAAACATAACACCAAAACAAGAGCTTGATTTTTTTTTTTTTTTTTAATTTAAGCCCTGCAGATCTGTTTCTACTCACATTTATTTTTCTTTGGTCAAAATATCATGAAATGAAGAGTTATAAGAATAAGGATAATGCAGTGAAGGAGTCCCAAATGCAAAGACCTGGAGAGGTCATTTGAGTGAGTAATACAGGCTGGTGGGTCAGCAGTGAACTGTTCAGCATACATTCTGTCTAGAGGAGCAGCTAATACTCCACTGCTGCCCACTGCTGAATACAGAAACGGGGACCCTGAGTCCCAGAAGTTATACTTTTCAAGAAAAGTGAGAAATACAGATTTTTAGATAACAGTTACTGACATTTAAATTTGCAATTACTTCAAAAATAATTTGAAGGAAAAACAACCCCAAAAACTGTGTAGGCCAGATTTGGCCCTTTGGTTAAAAACTTTTGTTAAAAAAAAATTTAAGGAATTTTTCTTTTATCTTGTTTTCCTTATATGAATTTTTTGTATAGAAAACAAAGCTAAGATGGGCACCTGGATGGCTCAGCGGGTTAAAGCCTCTGCCTTCGACTCAGGTTATGATCTCGGGGTCCTGGGATCGAGCCCCACGTCGGGCTCTCTGTTCAGCAGGGAGCCTGCTTGCCCCTCTCTCTCTCTGCCTGCCTCTCTGCCTACTTGTGATTTCTCTCTGTCAAATAAATAAATAAAATCTTTAAAAAAAAAAAAAGAAAGAAAACAAGGCTAAGTTATTCAGCACCTATGATATTATTGGACTGTATACAACCTTATGAAATCGGTTTAATTCCTACTTCTATGTGATCAGGAGCAGAATATTTAAATGATTTCTGTCTCTTTTGCTCACATGTAACAGGCTCATAATATAGCCTGCCTCTCAGAATTGTGACAATGGGATGACATGGTACATGGGAAGAATCTAGATTGGTGCCTGGCATATTATAAACAATTTTTAAAATTCAATATTATTATTGTTGTTATTGTTCTTTTTTTTTAATGTACTAAGTGTTGTTCCAAGTTCTGGGAAGCAAAGATGAATAAGATCAGATCTTTCCTTTAGACAGATTAAAGTTCAGTGGGGAAGAAAAATAAAATGAATGATCATAATTCAAAAATAGCCTTCCATATATGCCTTCTTAGAATTTGGTCTAGAGTTTTCAAATGGGTATGCTTACGATCTCCTCAGTTTTCAGCTCCATGTATGTACAATGTAAAAGAAACTCAACTTTTGATCTTTTTGTGATGCCAGATGTGTTTTCTGTGAGGTACCTTCTATGTAGAATGAAATGGGAAGACAATTCATGGGTTATAAAGAACAGTAGATTTTACATGTCCTGTATGTAATTTGTCTGAGCAGGGTTTTCTCATCTGTATCTTTACTAAATAATCTTCTTTGAATATTGTCCTCAAAATTTTTAGAGAAAAGAATTATAAATCAATATAAGGAGATTTCAGGAGATGAAGAGTGAAAATGACAGTGAACAAATACTATCCTAAAGGACAAAAAGGCATCAGTGAACCACAGCAAAATTACCCAAAAGGACAAGGTACATAATTTAAAGGGAGAGGTATTTTTCAAATGCCCTGAGTGAAGGAGGCTCATTTGCAGCTTTGGGCTTATTTAATAACATTAAGCAAGAACACTTAACTATCTACAAGAAGGACCGAGAGCATAAATCAGACATCAGTCCACATATTTCAAGATCAAAGCTGTAAAGCAAAATGATTTGTGGGAGCAACTAAACAGTGTGAATATATTATAGCTTTTCAGAGAATACTTAAGCATATTAGTTGTCCAAATTAGGATTTTGTTGTTGATGGAGCCAAAAAGAAAAATATATGCATTGAGATTTCTTCCTTCTCACCACAGGATACTTTCAGCAAAAATAAAACTTTTTCCAACACACCTTAATTATGGATTATCGATACAGATATTATTCATTAGAAAACTCCTAACTTTATGATCAGGAAAAAAAAAACCCAAATGTCCAAATGATTCTTATGGAAATAATGCCACATTTACCAGAACTATAATTTACATCAATTATGAGATTTCTCCCACAAAGAAACTAAGAACCATAATCCAGCACCAAAATGCAAGACAACCACATGAGTATTTAGCACTGGTATTTACTATCTAGATTGTGTATGACTTTTGGGCCATACTTTGGCTATTTTTTTTAATGTTCCAATAAAATTGCATACTACTCTACAACGGAAAAAATATTTTGAATCCTAATTTTCTTTCCATTTTACAAACAGCTGACTTTGCCACAATCTGAAAAACATGTTGAAAACAGCATGCATGTGTTTTCTTGCACTCGGTGAGTGACTGCATAGGTCTCCCTCTCTCCCCACAGCTAAATTTCTTTTGCACTAGCCATAGTGTTGCAAAGACACCAGAAGGAACAGAACCGAACTCTCCTGCATGTAATTTGTCTAAGTCAGAGTTTCCTCATCTATATTGTCACTGGACAGTAGATACTCAGTAAATCATTTTAAATATATAACATATGAATTATTTGGGGCTTCAAGTAACATACTGGAAAAGTCCTAAATACATGGACTATCAGGTGCAAAAAAACACATTTTCAAAAATTTCCAAGTAATTTTTACCCAAAGGTCTGCATTATTTTGTCATTTTGATTTTGTTTTTCCATAATACATAAGAAGGAATGATTCTGGACTCAACATGGTTTGGGCACAGAATCTGGAGCCAAACTGCTATTTCTAGCTATACAGTATTGGCAAGTGATTTGACTTCTGTGCCTCAGTTTTCTCCTCTATAAAATGTGGGTATCAATAGTACTTATTTCATTGCTCTGTGTGTGTGTGTGTGTGTGTGTGTGTGTGTGTGTGTGAACTATTTGACTTAACATATTAAAGCACTCAGAAGAGGTCCTGGCACAGTTACCACTCTTTAGGTGGTGGTTGTTATTATTTACTCACAATAGTAATTTCATATTACATGTCCTGGCTTTGTTCACAAGGTTTAGTTAAACCAGGGAATCAGCGAAATGATTTGATTCTGGTTTTCAGCAGTGCCTTTAAAGGTAAGAAGAAAAATTACAGGATAGATAAATGTACAGTTAGATACATTTACAACTAATCAAATGACATCCAGGCAAGTTAGTGTAAACTGGAAAGAAATCTTCAGCAAAATAAGAGCTCCGCTTTTGTCTATTTTATTTGGTCAGTATTATCAACAACAAAACTAAGGTTGAAAAAAGTTTAAGCAAAACAAAAATCTTGGAGAAATAACTACTATACTGAGGAAGATTGTAGGATCACTCTTCAAAAAGATGGCAAAAAATGAGTACATTTAAATTTAATAATGATAGATACAAAGCTGCCAAGACAAGCTGACACACTCTGTATGACACACACGTACAGTAAAAGAGAAATGGTTCTAAGCCGTTTAGATAAGGGTCTTGGTAGATCGTGAATTCAGCATGAGTTAACATATTACATCACTCTCAAAAGAGTTTGTGTAGTTTTTGAGCAGCATTAATTAGTCACCTCAAGATGCTAGCAGCCTCACTCTCTGTAGCATGTGGAGCACACGGGCTGTTTTGATGCTGAGCGCTACAGCTGAATAAAAGAGAGGGTCTTGGGGTTGGCAACCAGAGTGAGGCAGAGTCTGGGTGATACATTCTGTGCCTGAAGCATCTGGAACAGAAATATTTCAAATAAGTGCCTTCGATTATTTGAAGGATTACCACCGAAGAGGATTTATACTTATTCTGTACAGGTCCAGAGGCAAAATGAAGTAGTATTACAGGAAGTTAGCTTTTTGGCTCAAAATGAGAAAATATATTATCACACATAAAGCTGTTTCATGGACTGCTTTGTGAGACACAATGTTCCTTTTTTCTGGAACTCTTCAAGAAAAGTCTCTATAATGATTTATTTCATTTAGTCAATCAACAGCATTTATCATTTTGTGACTTTTTACATGGCAGTGTATTAGTTTTGGTGAGTAAAATAATGAATCAAGAAGGACATCACTGTTTATTAAGTGCTCACTGAAAGCTTGACACTGTGCTAGACACTTTGAAATACATTATCTCACTTCTTCTCATACAGGTAGTATATTACCATCTTTGCTGCAAACTCTTCTCTATATCGCAGACAGAGGGATTTTTAGAAAGTAAAAATATGCTCATGAAGTCCCTGTCTTAAAGACGTAAAGTCAGTTTCCCCCGCTCCTAAAATAGACAAGACTTAGCATGACCTAAAGGACTCTGGGTAACCTCCATCTTAAATTCAGCCTCTATCCAGTGGTGCACCTGGTTCTCAGGTGCTTCCACACCCATATTCCCTCTGACCACAGAGCTTTTGCACACAGTTTCCTGCACCTGGGAGCATGTTTCCCACCCATCCTGACCAGTTCACTCTGGCTTTTCCTTCAGAGCTAAGTTCAAATAGTGAATTGTTAGGGAAAAAATGACAAAACATAACCTAACCCCCACCCTCCCAAGTATGTAAAAATATATTGTTCTTTTTCATAGTATTGTGCATGTCCTCTTCACAGCACTTACTTACTCTTTGTAATTTTATATTTGACAGTGTTGCTGTTGCTGTTTATTGGATGCGCATCTTTCGCATTTGCTTGAAAGTTCCAGTAAGGCAGAACCTATGTCTAATGTTGTTCATTTGAGGAAACGATAAAGCATGCTGACTATGACAACAGATTCTGGAACCAGACCACCTGGGTTTGAATCCCTGTTTTGCTACTTCCTTGCCATGTGACCTTCACGAGTCCTTAATTTCTTGGTACCATAATTTCCTTATTCATAAAAGGGGTTAATTAATAGAAGCTGCTGTGAGGATTAAATGAGTTCACACATGTAGAGCCCTTGGAACACTGCCTGGCATATAGGCATTCCATAATAAAGACTATTATTTGTTTGTTGTTGAATCCCAGAGTTCTACACAAGGCCTGGCACACAGAAGATAATATTTGTTCAACAAATGAATGAATGATGAAACCGAGATGGCAGATTTAGAGATGGATCTTGCCTTCATACTTAGGACTCCCAGAATCCAAAGATGCTTGTTATGTCCTCCCACTAGATTACAGAGGAGAGGCAACAAAATGCTACAGGAACATAGCAGAGGAAGCAATGAATTTCACTGGGAGAATGAGTCAAGGTAAATTTGAGCTTACCTGTAAAAAAAAATAAGTGAGATATCAATAAGTAGAAACAAAAGTAAAAGGTGTTTTTGGTAAAAAAGAAATACTGACAAAGACACTGAAGCAGTATTTAGAGAATCCCCTCAAGAGGGGGTACCTGGCCGTCTCAGTCACTAGAGCAGGCAAGTGTTGATCTAGGGGTCATGCACTCAAGTTCCACATGGGGACAGAGCTTACTTTAAAAAATAATAAAATAAAAAATACTTTAAAAAATGAATAGTGTGAGGTGAGTGAATCTAGGTTAAATTATAAAGGTGGTCATGAATAAATTAGCAAATGATCAACACAAATGCAAAGAAATGGGAACTTTATTCTGAAGAAAACTGAAAGTCATCCAAGCCTTTGTTCAAGCCACAGTCTTATGAGTTGTCCATTTGTTTTGTTCTGTCTTATGTTTATGGAAGGATTAGACAGTTCACTAGACACAAGCAATTATTTGAATTAATATTAAAATAGCCCAAACAAGGTATGATGAGAGCTTTGCCTCTAGGAGTGGCAATGGGAATAGAAAAGAAGGAATGAGAGAGCAAAACTAATTGCCCCCAAACAAGATCTCTGTTGCGTTAACTCCGGTACATTCAAATGGTAGGATAGTATGCAGCCATTAAAGTACTGCATAAAAGATTATCTAACTACATGAAAGATGCTCACATCACCAAATAAAAAAGCAGCTCTAAAACCATCACACAGTATGATCAGTTTCTATACAAAACATATATATTGTTCATATATATTACATCTTGACTATTATACACATTTACTTTTTTAAAAATGCAAGACTGTATGCCAAAATCTTACTAGTCTTCTTTGGTTAGGAGAATTAAAGTTGTGGTTTTAATATTATTTTCTTGTTTTGCTCTTTTTTCCCTCCCAGCATATCCCCAATGAACATGGAATCCTTTTGTAGGAAAAACAGACGAAAACATGACAAAACATATTGAAAAAAGAAAAAGTAGGGTAAAATGTCAACAGAAATTCTGGGAAGTAGAATGATCAAAACATGGAAACAGTTGCATAGGACCATCAGGAGGAAAAGGGGGTGATTCCAAACTGATCTCAACATGATCAGGATATCACACCATTGGGACAGGAAAACACGACAGCATGATCAATTTGTCCCATACTACAGTAATAATCCTGTTATTCGGCAACAATTCGATGGCTTTGTTCACTAATCATACACCTTTCTCCTTTGCAAAGACAATGATTGTTACTGACATTGTGTTTTTTTCCCCATCACTGGAATGCGGAACGTGTATGAAGCAAACCAACTATCAGCTTTCACAGAAAAAAAAAATTGAATTGTAGAATTACCCAGTATCTTCGGAAGATTTACCAATGGAGGAAGCAACAGTCACAACCTGACAGCAACATAATATTAAACTCAGATATACTTGGGGCTTCAGACATTTTATTTTATTACTTTTTTTTTTCTTTAGAGAGAGAGAGAGAGAGAGAGTGAGCAAGCATGAGCAGGGGTTGAGGGCGAGAGGGAAAAGGAGAGAGAGAATCCCAAGCAGGGTCCACAGTGAGCCTGACGTGAGGCTCAACCTCATGTCCTTGAGACCATGCTCTTAGCCAAAACCAAGAGTTGGATGTTTAACCCACTGAGATGGCCAGGCACCCCAGATTTTTGTCATTTTAAAGACTCTTGGGCAGTTTTAAATAGTAACAAACTCCGGCTTAAAATAATCAATTCTACCCAAGGATATTATATCTAGGACTTTTACTTTGGATAGCTCAGAAAAGTTTGTGTACCATTTCCAGTAGAAAGACAACTCCAGAGGAATTATCTAATAGTATCAAATTTCATTAGCATAACTGATTGAGCTAAGACCAGCAATGGCAAATCACCTAGGAAAACATGGTATTCTAATAAGCTGATGTCTTCTTGTTTTCTGAACTATAAACATGACATCTCATCATTAAATTTCATTCTTAAATATCTGCAAAGATAGAAAGATGCTGAGAGCATGCTAATTTATAACAAAGAGTATGAAGTGTCCCATTCAAAGAAAAGAATCAGTTTGAAAAAGCACAGATAGAAATACATTTTTTTCATATCTGTATTTTATCTGAGTGTTTTTATAAAATTAGGCATTGTGATTTGGGTGTTACTATTAATCTATATTAGTTTAAATTTACATCTCTATCCTTGACCTCTCACCCTTTCTCCAGTTTCATTTTTCTCACTATCTACAGGACAATTACTTGGGCACTCCTTGTCTGAATCTATTATCACCCCTTCCTAGCATGTTCTTTGCCAACTATCCTCATTACCACTTATCCTTGAGGTTGTCTGCGTTTGTTAATGGAATCTAGCATTGTCTTTCTGACATGAGAAAAAAAATCCACTGTGTCTCAGTCATCTGTCCAAAATGCAATCTCATGGAATATGAGAAACTACTCCTTTGTGCAGTCTTCCATGCCTTAAGGACAAGCCAAGTTTGACTTTAAAATGGCCTATTAATATCACTACTTAGCAACAGAGTTTTAATGTAAAATCTTTCAGAAAAATCTTTACTACAGCAAAAGGAATATGTAACTTCTGCTGTTCTTATAGATTTTAATGGATTTTTAATCTACCGATGGTAGGCTGTAAATTCGAGCTCAAAGGAAACACAAGTGCAACTCAATGGGAAGTTTTATTGGATTGCTTACAGAGAATTATAGTTATGATCAAAAGCCAGGAGTGAACAAAGCCTGAATGCCTCTCTTCTCTTTTCAAGTGATTTGAATGCTTCATTTCTTCCTGTGTACTTCCTAAATTAGAATTTAAATGAATAAGGCAAAAAGTCTAAGTTAGGCAGCATGAGGATGAAGCATGAAAAGCAAAGTTTTGGAAAACTCACAAGTGGCAAAGAGCTCCCTGAATAATCAATACTTTGAGATATTTATATCCAAAAATTATTAACAATTTATCAAATATGTTCATTCTTTGTAATAGCAAAGGCACCTATTATGTATAGACTACATGGAGAAACAAGATCAGTCAACTAACATTTATGTAAATACTTAAAAGTTAAGAAAGAAAATACTATTTCCAAAACAGGGAGTGAAGGTTTTAAAAAGAGGAAGACATTTGAACTTGAGCTAATAGTTGGCTACAGCATCAAGGACAGGGCCTGCGTATATAGGGTCTTGAATATCAGTCTATTAAATTTAGATGTCACCCAACAGGTCATTCAGGGCAACATTAACCATTTTTGAGCAGGGCAGTTACAGGACCAGAGCAGTGATTTAGGAAGACTAACCCCTTTATAGTGTGTACAATACATTATCATGGGAAGAACCTGGAGTTAGAGACACCAGCTAAGAGGTTAATAAAATGCTGCAGGTAAGAAATGACAATGACACACTCCATTCTCTTCTAATGAAGGAGATGTGTAGTTATAGGAAATCGATTTCTAAAAATGATTTGTTGAAAATCACATTCCATGAGGTTTGATGATATTATGATATATATTCTACAAGGAAAAAAAAACCCACAGACATTATCTACTAGGATAGAAATCCTAAATTGAATGCCTATTTAAGTCTACCATATCCCATCTCATTTTTGCTACAATAACTTTTCCCCATATGAGTCTCAAAGCCTCCTCTTACTCCTTAGCAATTATTGAAAACTTTCTTAATAACAGGGCTTTCAGATAGCTGTTAGAACTTGAACTCTTATGATACTACATTCAGCATCCAAAGTCTCTCTCTGACTTTTAATTTCCGAAATATATGATGAAAGCATAACAAACAGGAACCTGTCTGTTCTCTAATACTTCAAAGGCCTAAAAGCCAGAGATCCATCCATATTAAATAAACCCTATTTGTCTTTTAAATTTATAAGTTTGAAACTCTGTGAAATTCTTTTTATTTTTTTTGCTTTCTTGTAAGAGAACTGTTTCTCACATTCATGTAATCAGCAATATTCAGGACATATATTCTTCCTTGAGGTGCTATGGATAGGTGATCTCAGTCATCACCTCTAACATTGCACCAACTATGAATATAGTGCTAAATGGCAGATTGTTTCTAAGCAAGGGCCCCAAGTGTGCTCTCAAGTCACACATAGAAAGTCTCATCCTAACACCCAGTGGAAGCTTGGTATTGCCTTCAAATGAAGTCTTTGTCTCTGGGAAAGCAGTCTATCAAAGTCCACAATTCCTTATTATAAATAGCTCTTCTTTTTTAGTCTGTAGTCTTTGTTCTTATCCACAAATCTTTCGTTTCATTTTTCAAGTCAAGTCATATTGTACTTTCTTTCTCATTGGCCCTATGTATTATTTTCTTCCTAGAAAAATTATGTAAAGCAGAATTTTATATATATATATATGTACACACACACACACTTTTAAAGAGTTATTTATTTATTTTAGAGAGAGAATGTGGGTATTTGTGGATTGGGGGAGGGGCAGAGGGAGCGACACTTCATGCAGATTCCCTGATGAGCAGCGAGCCCAACTCAGGGCTTGATCCCATGACCCAAGAGATCATGAACCGAGCTGAAACCAAGACCTGGATGCTTAACTGACTGAGTCACCCAGGCTCATATATGCATACATATACATACATATATGTTTTATAAAATCACGAAATCAAAACATTGCTGAAATATTAAGACATATTGAGACAAATTCAATATTCAACACATTTCAAATACTAAGCTTACCAATGGCAGATATACTATCCTGTTACTATACAACAGGAGAAGAAGGGCTTCTATTTATGACAGAACAAAAGGTATGATAATTAAAAAGAGGAAATTTAACTAATGATGTAATTACCATGCAAATATCTGTTTCCTTTCAAGTAGGCAATGAGAAAAATAAAGCCCATGTATTATCCAACTGTTCTAGTCACAAATTTGTGCATCTTTTAGACAAAGATGAGAACTTTTGGAGGATGTCATAATCAAAGAAGTCAATAATGAAAACACAGAATTAAGCCTCAGTATCAGAAAACTAAGGAGAATTGTAAAAACATGAATATTACTAAATAATTTCCCATATTGGGATAGGATCCACAAAAGGAAGAAGATCCTATTTTCATTTCTGAACATCAGGATGTCACTTTTGGACACACAGATATATGTATACAGATGAAGACAGGTATTAATCAAACTCTGATTCATAAATTTCTATTAGGAGAAAAGAGAGGCCAGATGCAATGAATTCATTCCCACTATGAAGACAAAATAGTTCCTAGAAACCTGTATAGGAATCTCTTCTTCTGTAGAGCCCCCTCTGGTTGATCTTTTCCTCTATACTGAGAATATGGTCAAATGGGGGAAAGGGTGGTTTAGACATTGGAGGGATTTTAGAAACAACTGGGTTCTATCAAGCCCCAGGGACAGTCAATGTCAATGACATCATGTAATATCAGTGATATCATATATCTTTATGATTCAGATTGTATTTGAAGCCACTGTTGGCAGCAACACTCTTGGTTAGGTAAGCTTTGTATTTCATCCAAGATGCCATTGATTTGAGGACAACCCAACATTTCATGTATCACCAAGAAAAAACAAAAAAACAAAAAAACAAAAAAAATACCCTCTGGCAATTAAATTATGAAAAACTACAGATTTAAGATTCATCACAATCTCATATGTTAAAATGTGCTAAAATGTGTCTTAAACCAATAAATTTTGGTGTGACTTTCATACACAGATTACAGAAACTTTGAGGGGAGAAAGCTGATGGTTGGGAGAAAACAGAAGCAAATCAGGTAGGAAATAACCTTCCTTTGATTGACATAAAAGAGACAGAAAGAGAAGAAAATGAAGATCATGTTCTCAGAATTTATATAAATTCTCTCTTTTCCTGCTTTGCTTGAATTTAGAAAGAAGAAAAGAGGTGGCTAATATAAGACCTTAGAGCAAAAAAATCAAAGAGGATATGAGTTACTTCACTGTCTAACCCCCAAAGCCAGACAGACCTCATAGTGCTAGTAGCTGGGAGCATGCTTTTGTTTTTTAATGGAATAGCACAGTTTTAGTAACACAGTGTTTGCATTTTGCTCTCTTACTGTGTCCACTTAGTTTCCATAATTTTTACCTCAGGTCTTTGTCATCAGTTTTTAATCTTGGTTAAAAATTTAGTCTCCTGGGACAATCTGCTACTGTTGCCAAGTCTCTGGTATGCTCACGGACAATATATCAGTTTGACTGCTTCCTACTGTCTGTGGATGGAGTTTCCAGTCATGGCACTCCACCCTTATTCCCTGGATCACCCCACAGCTAGACATTCAACACCAGTCCATCAAGGTGTTCCCCTACCATGAGATCATCTGAGTCTTTGTACATATGAGCTTCCTCATATTACTAAGATCTGCTCTAGGAGCCTACTCCTTGTTGGTCATGTTCTCCTATACTCAGTTTTCTGTTTTCTGTAGTCCTATGACAGCTCAGCCCTCTTTCTATTAGGTGGAGATATTTTCAGATTAATCAGGCATGGCAAGGCAGTATTAAAATCTTTTATTTGTGTATCTTATGTGTCCCAGATATGATAAAAAGATGAATTAGAGAAAATGCACAACTAACCAGTACTGGGAAGAGAACATTTCAGAGGCTGAACGGAGAAGGGAAAAACTCTATCACACAGAACCCAGAGCAGGTTTAATCTCAAGCTAAGATTCCAGAAAAGCCATGAAAAGCAATTTATAATTGAGGATTATATATAAAATCGATCTGATAAAAGATAAATTATTTAGTGAGGAAAGTACTATATTTTGGTTTAGAGTTAATTTAAAAGGAAATTTATTTTCTACCATTTGTTTAAAACTGGTTAGGTGGGTAGGTCAGAATATTAGAATTATTCCTATTCACAAATAAAAAACTGGGACAAGGAAGCTACTAAGCAACTTACCATTTGGAAATGATAGAGTTTGTGAGAGCCAGCATTAAAAAGCAGCTCTTTTGACACATGGGCTTATGCTTTTCCTACCATATAATATTGTTGGCAGGGTAAGTTTTAAGATTAATGGATGAAATTTATGCTTGGGTTAGGACTCAATTACTTTGCTTTTTGTTTTATCATTTTTTGTTGAATAAATAAAATTATGACAAAACAAGAAAAAAAAATCACTTTCAACCCAGTAGGAATATAATAGGATAACTACTTGATACAGTTTGTTGTTGTTGTTTTTTGGACCAAATCACTACCTTCGAAAGTAATACATCAAATGTGGTTCTTTTTAATATGGTTGGCATCCAATGAATGTTGATTTGATAGAGTTTTATCTTTCTGTAGATTACCAAAAAAATGATCCTGAGTGAAATATCTAATTCAAAACATGGCCATCAAAATTATGACATATCAAAATATTGCTCTTAAAATCAGATACATATCCTTCTGCCTTACAAATCCAAATTTAACATGCTTATCAATGGGGAAAAAGATTGACATTTAACAGGAAAACGAACCATGTCATTCTCGGGCTTGAATGGAGCTCTACCACTTTTTACTTCTAAATGAACTCACATTCGGCATATTCTCCTGTGATTCCTCTCCAAACTCAGCAAGTGTCAACCATTTTCTTTGCCTTCCAGCAACTCCCTCCAAGATAAAGAGCAGGTACACTTGACCATATTCATAACTGCAGCCCATGTCAGCCACATATCTATTGCTCCTCTTGCCATTATTTCTTTTCATTCTTTCCTTTATACGTGTCCCTTAAAAAAAAAACTAAACTAAAACAGAGTATAAAAATATGGAACATAAATTATTAATGCAGGCTAAAGTAATATGCATCTAACAAAACATTTGTGTTCTATTATAGCACAGTCTAAAGAAGGTTAAAAGCACACAACAGCTTAAAACTGAGGAGAGATGCACCCCAAAACTCTACGGCTCCACATATCCAAGCAATGACAACAATAAAAACCCCAAACAAACAAATAAACAAAAACAAAACCTGCAGGAAGACATTAGGAGGCAGAATGTAATTACCCAATTTGGAAACTGACCAGGACACTGTGGTTAAAACCCTTCTTGCTACAAATGTTCTGAGGAATCTTTAATGACTATAAATGGTTAGGACTTCGTGTCCACACCTCATCTGAAAGATGATGACAACCAGCAGTTAGTCCTCCCTGCCACTACCCAGGGACTAGAGTCAATCCTGACTCAGAGAATAAAAGGCCACCTACAGAAATCGCAACCAACATTTGCTATCCTTGGCTGCCTTGGCTAACTGGTCTTATGTGAAGCAAATTACTTAAATATCTAGAGTATCACTGCCATGTTTTAATAGAAACATATAGTGATATAATTCCTCATCGTATATAGAATTATGAATTAATGCTATGTACACTATTTGGGTAAAAATTGTTAAATCCTATGCTTTGACTAATATTGAGTAATGAATAGGTACCTATCAGTGAGGCATTAGATGCCTATTGTTTAATCTACATATGGTTACTATCACCCAAACTTATTTTTGCCTCTTATATTTTTTTAAGAAACTGACTCAAGTGCAGTAATTAAAATACATTACAGTAGTGCAAGTGAAATTTGGAAAACTGCCAACATTTTCAAGAACTTATAATTTTCTTTTTCAGAGGAAAAAGTAGTTTTGACATCTTTGTGCAAAACAGTCAGTAACAGTTACTTACAATTTCAGGAAAATCACTGTTTTAATCATGACCTTTCAGCTGTCCTTGATTGAAAAAAAATTGGCCACCTACAGAAATAATTCTGTTGGGCCCTCATCTCTCTGCTGATTGATGGCCTCATGTGGTTCTACATGTTCACAATTATAAATAAAACTATATAAAAGTGGCAGAGCTAGCTCCCATCTAAGCGGAATAAAACAGTTCTAATCGACAATAAAGAGGACTTTCTTTAAGTGACATCTTTTCCATATACCTGTATCAAAATCAAATGGCACATTTATCTTTGATTAAATGTGTATTCTTTTGGTCACCATTCACTACAACCATTAATTTAGCATCCATTGTGTAAAAGACACCGTATTATACTCTGTCGGGGGTGATGGAATGCGGATAAAACAGTTTCTGCAATAGAGAACCTATTATCTGATGAAACACTCAACCAACTAACATAATAAATATGGACACTCTGCATTCACATATGAAGATATCTTGCTTGCATATACATAAATATTGAGTGTGATTAAATATATTGATATGAAAATATATATTTATACTTCAGCAACAATATCTCATCAATATATATTTAAACTTGTAGAAATATATGTATGTTACACCGGCAAACTTTTTAACTAAAATATTAGAAATCCCCGAGTGTTAGGATGGGAGTTTTTCAATAGAGATGAAAACAAAGACTCATCCTACTAGTTAAAGGTTTCCCACCTACTGTACAAGCAACAAAAATAGAGCTGGCATTCAGGACTCCATTAGAAGTTTATTGAAGCTCTGTGAGGTTGGAAAGCTTTTAGGAGTTCAGCATAAATCATTCAATACACTAAAAAAAAAAAAAAGACTTAAAAAGATTTTCCCTTTGTATTCAATTTCTATGAGTGATCTCCAATTTACAACCTTATACTCGACCCAGAAATTGAATTAATCAATACAATTATCTCTTTAGAAATCTCTTTTGTCAACTACAGTAGTTCATGGAACAGAAAGGAGATTGAGATTCCTTAGATGGTAGACTCGATGGCAAGATTCAGCTATATTGAGGGCCTGGCATGAGAAATGGGTGTGGTATGGCTCTAATACTGTTTTGGGAAATTATAAAAATTAAGTGATCCTTATCTCTTAAACAAAAACCAATTATCTAGTAGTTGCAGTCTAAAACAGTTTTATGGAAAACAACACTATAAAACTATTTATATTAACAGATCATGAATACTGATAAAAATTATCACATGAAATTCTACACTAAAATAGTCATCTTTTTAAAAACAAGTAAATTCGCATTTCTAGAAGTGACCAAACTGCTCATAAGCACCAATTAAAAAAAGATTTCAGTTCATTTCCTGTTGCTGAAGCATTCTTAGTAATGATCTAGGGCCATGATTTCAACATACAAACTACAAAGGAACGGAGACAATTATTAAGCTAATTTAGACCTATTTAATACTTTCACATGAAATAATCAAATAATTAGGGCAAAAGTTTTTTACATTAATTATCTTTATCATACATATTTACTTTGTGTATATGATAATCTCTAGCAAATTTAACATTAAAAAGGAAAAGAGAAGAACGTAATATACCTGCCTAATTAAAATTAAAATCAGCTATTAAAAAAGCAATTTAAAAACCTAAATGATCTAAACTGCTTATTTTTCTAGTCTGTATTTGCAGATTGCCCAAATTTTCTCTTATGGAGTTAAGCCAAATTTTACAAGAATATATAGAAGTTCAAAAAAAAAAGTTCAAAAATAAAAATCTATAAATCCTTGCTTAAAAAAAATTCAATTAATCAACATCTTCAGTCAATTAGAAAATATACTGATGTTAGGAATTTACTAAAAACGGAACTAAAACTCCCAAGAAATATTCTGGAGTGAGTATATAGTCTGCTTAATTGTTTACATATTTTCCATATATAAAGATTTGAATAAATATTTATTTGGTTTGGCCCAAGTTTGAACTATCTTCTTTGAAGCACATGGTTCTTATATATAAAGCAGTTGAAAATCAGTTTGTTATCAAAACAATATTACATATTAACCACATTATAATGACATAATAAAACAATAACAGTGTACTACAGACATGTGTAAAAACAGAGTAACACTGAGGTAGCGCTGAGTCAGAATTACTACAATTATCATTTGGTGACATATTTTAAGATATGAACTCCACAAGCAAGTCCTGAGTATATGACAGCATTTTCTAAATGGAGAAACTGAGGTAGCAGAGAAGACAAAGGTGAGTTTTTGTCAAAGAAAGGTCAATCAGGTTAAGAACCCACACACTATATTTACTCAGTCTTCAGCCAATATGCTCTCACCGCTTAAATGCAAACCTCTTGTTTATATTCCAGCACTAGGACACAAAGAAATAAATAAGTTCATGATATTTTAGTCCCTTGAAGTTGAAACATACCGTTCCCTGCTAATACAATTCTAATCGGCAATTTTTGTTTCCCCAGGCATAGAGAGGAAGATACACAATTCAAAATGCTCTATCCTAAAGGAAAGTATTTCTATCTGAATAACTAACCATTTGTCAATTAGCATTTTTGAAGGTGGAGATGGGCTTTAGAGCATTGACTGTCTCTGAACTTAGGTGATGTTTCAGTTCCTCATTTCCAGATTAATTTAATACCCCCCTCCTAGACAGGTCTGTGCTAAATATTTGCTTAATATTCTATAGAAAATACTCTATTTAGGAGTCATAGAACAGTGGATGTGTGTATTATAATAAACATAACTATAGAGGAGACCAATGACAAAGGAATATTTATGGCTTATTTTAAATAATAATAATAAAATAATAAAAACTCCCATCTCATCCAAACCAATGTCATTCAGGTTACTTGAAACTATACAGTTCCTAAGTGACAGGGATTCAGAATTTGGTGTCAGATAAGGTACTAGTCTACCCACTTCTCATGTGCTTTTGGATTGTCTGCACTCTGCTTACATCAACTTGCTCATCTGTAAAATGGGAATAAAAGTGACACCTTTCCCTAAGGGCTACCATATAAACCAAGGTCTAAATGTTTAATTTTTATTTTTTATTATTATTAGTCTTATCGGGCTGCTCACACTGTAAGAGGGCATCTTAATCACGGTTGAAAAGTAGGTAAAAGTTACCAACAGGATATAGCAATAAGGGAACACAGATCTTCCACCCAAAAGGGGAACAGAAAAATTTTGGTGGGAAGAAAGAAAGAAAGAAAGAGAGAGAAGAGTCATGACTCAATTTTATGACATTCTTTTCTACTTGGATAATGATTTGCTGTTTTTCATCCACATCTTCAGGATGTGATATACACTTCAAAGCCTTCCTTTACATAAGATTTAAACATATTGTCTAGCTGTTTATCAGAATCTCTCTATTTGTGGACGTGTTTATATCTATTGGTTTGAACTACAACAAAAACTAATAAATTCCATGTGAGCTCACCTTGAGCCCCCAGGGCAGTCTGTATCTTTTCTGTCTATCATTGAGTCCCCTGTGTGATGATATAGGAAATCATAACCTGATGCATCAACTCTCCCCATTCCATGTATTGTCTTTCTCATTTGGGTCACAAGGAACCAGAGGAAAAAAAAAAAACAAAAACTTCAGATTTTACATATAGAAAATTACTGCTCATACATAATAGCTAAAGATTTGGGTGTTTGGGGCTCTTTTAATTTAGGGAAGAGGTAGAGTGACAGTGGGAAGAGGCCTCAAAAGCTAATGTGAGGTGACCTGCACTCCTACCACACAGGGCACGTTTAGACTGAAGAGGTTGGGGCGAGATGGGCAACACTGGAAATCCCTTTCCATCTAAGCTCTGAGCAAAATGAGGACTTGTGGCTGGCTGCCCAAATGGCACTCTGTGAGTCTGACCTCGCAGAGATCCCATGACAAACTGAAGTAAGGAGAAAAGGGTACAGGGATGGCTGCATAGTGAGTCAAGGCTCCAGAGACTGTGATAACCCGTTTGATCCTTCATGGTATGGGAGTTCGCTGAGGGAAGGTGCTGACAGCCTGAAGGGGTCTCACTGAGGGTTGTGTGATAAAGGGGTGCAGTTGGGAGCCACAGCATGGCCAGGGTGACTGAGGTTGTGAGAGAGGCCAGCAGGGATGGATGCCATGACTAGAGCTCATGACAGGACAACTGTACAACTCATTTGTTCCAGTAGAGAGCATACAGTAAGGGCCGGAAAGCAGACATCACTTCTCATCCTTCCTCCTACCCTCGATCAGTTAAACATATCAATATCCATGTCCCAGAACCAAAATGTTGGAATAATGATTTCATGACCCACAATGAAAGCATACTGCAATTTTCAGTCACAAGAGTCAATTCTGAGTCATAGAGTGAACCCGTTAAACTTAGAATCTCTACATCTGAAAGAATGCCTTCTAATGAAAAAGGTGAAAACTACTGTCCTCTACATCCAATCATATCTCTGGTAAACCAGGGGAGAAGTTCAAATGCATGGCTTGGAATAGAGCCCATGCCAGCAGATTGTGCTGGGTAGAAATAACACTAGTCTGTCTAGGTAAGATCAGTGCCAATGGTTCCAACTAAAATTAGAAAAAAGGAGACAGTACCTTGGCTCATGCTTATGTTGGAGACAAGACTCTAACTCCTGCTAAAGCCAAATGATGGCAATTCAGTTCCTGCCTGCCAGTTGCAAATCCCTACACTACCACTGCAGCACTATCAAAAGACATTTGCAATCTAGTACACCTAACCAGACGAGGTGATTTTTTAGATTAGTCACTTAATGGGTGAATAACTCAAGCGCTAGCAACTCAAAGGTACGCATGCTTTTATTCTGAGACAAGAAGGTATTTTCCAAAACTATAGGCAGATTGTTGAGGAGAAAAAAAAAAATGAGTAGAACCTTATTAATTTGAGGTACATAAATACTTATTATTAACTTATTAATTTTACAGTACAACTAAGAAAAAAAAATCAAGGACAGAATGACCTCATTCCTTCCAGAAAACATCATCAAAAGATCCACAGCACTTTTCATACATTTCAACAAATACAATTTTGCTTTAAGCTCATACGTGTCATGAGGCACCATGCCACAGTAGAATGAAAACTGAGCCAGGAATCAGGAAATCTGGGTTCTTTTTCTGGCTCTGTCACTTATTAACTGTGTAAAATGATGCAAAATTTAACCTCTCAGAGCCTCAGTTCCTTGTCTACAACATCAGTGACTTAGATAAGCCTTATCCAGCTCTTAGATTCTCTATTACTCTCTAAATCATTACTGATTAAATGAAATTTTAAATTTTATATGGTTTTTATAGCAAGTCTAAATATTAAGTCTTTCATAAATCCTGGGTTTGGAAATCAAATATATGTAATAGTCAAGGGATTCTGATTCTAATAGTAAAGAATTGAATACTTTTAAAATATTTGATCTACTCCGCGATGGCAATACACACACTCATAGATAGGGACAATGGGACAGTATCTGCATATCTGAGCAGCTACCACAAACTTTTGGCAAATTGTCAAAGTCACATAAAGACTGACATCATTTAATGTATTCTTCAAAGGAAAGAGTGCACTGCTGCTGGACAGAAGGAACTGTCCAATTAATTCCAGATTCATTCAGGAAGCTAAAACCTGGGAGAGGTTTTCAGGTGCTGAACGACATGATACTCTCAACATGCACCCCAAGGCTTCTACCGAATTTAAACTGCTTTCCATTCTACATAGGTAAGATAACTGTGCTGTTGCTCCTGTCTCCCCAGGATAGCAATCTACAGAATTTTACTCAAATCACCCTAATGCTCAAAATACTAACTAACGCCTCAATAGAGCAACAGAACTTGGCTTCTCCACCGAGTGCTACGCAGCCTGGGAAGCAGACCTCCAGTCTTCCTGGTTGGTGCTGGACTATCAAAGAACTATCTGCATCAAAGACAATTCATAACTCATAAATGTGATCAATAGGATAATCACTTCCCTGGCTGTCAGCAACTGCAGCTCTGGTTTTATTTCTGGCACTAACTCTTGGGATTCTGGGCAAGTCCTACAATCACTCTGTTAAATGCTATTGATAATGCTGTTTCCTGAGTACATGCACTGTAAGAGTTATGTATTCCCAAGTCCCAAAAATACTTCCACGCCATATTGTACATTAGTGTGGAAGGAAAATCTTTATCTTCTTTTAAGTCACAGACCCTTTGGGAAGATCTGATAGAATCAAGTGATCTGTATCCTTGCCTCAGAAAAAAAAATGCACCTGAAAAATCTTATATACAAGAATTTCATGTAAATATGGGGGGGAGGAGTCTGTGATGCTAGAACAAAGTTCATAAACTCAGGTGAACACCCTAGTCTAAAGTACAAATCCTTTCTGTACTTATTAGCTATATATGATTATGGAAACACTGAATCTGACTTTCTTTATCTCTAAAAACATAGATAATGAAGTTGATCCTTCTGCCTACATCTTGTAACTATTTAACAGCATGTAATTTCATGTTGAGCATGAAATTTTTGAATATGAATATATGTGAAAACAATCTAGACAGAACTCTGTGCAACTCTACATTGCTACTGTTCCCTGACCCTAGTCCTTTAATGCTGTCACAGAGCATTAATGAGTACTGCCCCCGCTCCAGTGGCACCATCAAGGTTGGGGAGATGTAGGTCACCAGACCAGTGTCTAACTTTTAAGAATCTGGACTCTCAGAGTCTGACTGACTGACTAGCTGTGTAGTGTGCCTGTAATTCCTTTCTAGCTTTTGTCTGACTACTGAGCTCTTCACACACATCCACTGGACTGAATGCACCAGCTCTGTCTTCTGTCCCTGGAAATAGTTTCATAATCTGGAGTTTTATACCTACCAGAATACACTTGGTTCTTCATTGACATTTAATCTTGATCTCCACTTGAGTGCTTAAAATTATTGTTGTTGGGCTCCATACTCGACATTTTTGCTCTCCTCCATTGGCGTGAATAATTAGAAACCATATTGCTAAGATCATTATCTCTGTTTTATTGGAAAATAGACTAGCAAATGCAAAGATATAGTAAGTACCCTCAAGGCTTACACAGTGTGTGACAGAGCTAGTTAAGAGAATAAGACCCAATTCATAATGCTCCATACTTACCACTCTATTACAATTTTTCTTTTCTTCTTAGAGCCTACTGATTACCCTCTCATACAACAAAGTCTTTATGATAATAAAGAAGGATGGATAATACATGCATACATCTTACTGAAGGCATACTTTTTTTTTATTTTTTCAATTTAGTAGTTCATCTTGGAATTATCTCATACTTATAAAATATTGCAAAAATAGTAGAGTTTCCAGCTTCCTCACATGTTAACATCTTACAAAACCACAGTCCAATTACCAAACCCAAGAAATTAACTTTAATACAACTGGCTGATCCACAGACCTTACTGAAATTGTAACAACTGTCCCACTAATGTTCTTTCTTGGACCATGAGCCAATATTTAGCTGCCGTGTCTTCTTAGTCTCTTGCTATTTGGGAGAATTCTCAGTCTTTCTTTGTGTTTCAAGACCCTGACACTCTTTAAGAATACTGCTGAGTTATTTTATAATATATCCCTTAATTTGAGTTATCTCATAGTTCCTCAAGAAAAAATCCATACAATGCATTTTTGGCAAGAAACATGGTGACAGAAATGATTTTTTGTGCCTTTCTCAGTGAATCACAGGAGTGGCATGTGATGCCAATACATACCATTACTAGTGATGTTGACTTTGATTGCTTGTTTTAGGTGGTGCCTGCCAGGTTCTTCCCCTGAAAGGTTACTACTTTCCCTTTTGTAATAATAAACATTTTAAGAGGAGATTTTTTAACACTATGTAGGTATCTTATTTATCATCACATTTTGACCATTAATTTACTATCCAGTGGTGATTCTTGCCTGAAATGATTATTACTATGCTTACCAGATGGTTACTTTCTATTTTCATCATTTTCTAGAGTTATTAATTGGCATTCTACTCTTATAAAAGAGTTTTTCTCTCCCACATTTATTTACTTATTCAATCCTTTTAAAGTTTCACGAACTATACTGAGTATAATTCAAAACTACCATTATTTTCTTGCTCAAATGTCCTAGATGTGGTCATTAGGAGCTACTTTACATTGGCTCATGTGTTTTTTCAATGTGTTTCCATCACTTTTTAGTCTTTCCTTACTTTCTTGCACCATAAGATGTTCCAGTTTCTTATCATATACTTCTCCTGTTCTGGTACTAGAAACATCCATTTCTATAAGGATTATTGGTTTCTTTTATTTAAGAATGGTATTTAGAAACCAAAATCTAGGTACTAATTGTGCTCATCAATATTGAGGTATTATTGCTTCTAGGCCTCTCGATATATAGAGGTAGGGGATATATAAGTACAAGTACACACACACACACACACAACCACTTATTTTTTTATCTGTATATCTGCGATACATACTTTGAATATACACACACACATACCTTGAGTTCCTATTGGTATCTCAGATTCCAATTCAACACCACAGGGTTTGTTTTAGCCCTCTTTGTTTCTTTTATGGTAAGAAAAATAGCCATCATTATCCACAATCCTATGAACCATTTAAAGAAGTTTCAGGGCACCTGGGTGGCTCAGTTGGTTAAATGACTGCCTTTAGCTCAGGTCAGGATCCCGGAGTCCCAGGATGGAGTCCCGTATCAGGCTCCCTGCTCAGCAGAGAATCTGCTTCTCCCTCCTCCCCCACCCTGTGCTAGCTTTCTCTATCTCTCTCTCATTCTCTCTCAAATAAATAAATAAAATCTTTAAAAAAAAAATCAAGCAGTTTTAGAAATGTTAACTCTGAGTCCTACAAAAACCCGTCATTAATCCATATCGTGTGAAAACAAATTTTCTAATCGGAGAACAATTTTTTTTTTTAAATCTTAACATGTAAAGTCTGTTTGGCAAACTTACTCAAATTAGCTCTTTTCTCCCCTCCTCCATTCATTTGTAGTTCTTACAAATATATTTAAGTTTACTAGATATTTTTGTTCATTTGTTTTTAATGTGGGGGTTCCTGAACACCCTGGTTCATTTTAATTATTTATTTATTTTTGTGAATTATCAATGTGAAACATTAACATAGCTCCAAAAATCAGAACTAGACAAAAACAGAGAGATAGATGGATAGATAAATAGCATCCATATAAGTGTCACTGCCCCAGCACCCTTCCACCCTATTTCCATGTTCTCAGTCCCCATTTGTTGAGCCTAACCCACCCCCCAGTAATCAATTTCATGAGTTTCTGGTGTTTCTTTCACCTGTTTGCCCCAGTTAGCAGATATAAGTATATTTTCTTATTTCCCTTTCATTCTAGGTAATATACTTCTGCACTTTTTACATTTGGCAGTATAGCCTGAAAAATTACTCTGTATTTATTCACTACTTTTACAATTTCATGATAACTCATTATATGGAGATGCCATAGTGTATTAGTGTACTCAACTATTCTCCTATACATGAACACTTAGGTAGTTTTTAATATCCTACAATTATAAACAATGCCACAATCAATAACCTCGAGCTTGGGATTTTCATACTATTGAAGGTGCGTCTTCAGGATAAATTCCTAGAAATAGGATTGTTGGGTCAAATGTTATGTCTATGTAAATCTGTTAAATTTTGCCTAATTATTGTCCAAAGGATTTGTACCGACTTTCATTCCCATCAGCAATGTAAGAGAATAAAGCTTGTGTTTTTATCTCTTCTCCCATATCATTTTAGGACAGATGCAGAGAAGCATTTGAGTGGTTGATTTGTGTTTACATCTTCTGACTATAGATATTATCTAACCGTGGTACTAAAAATCAAAGAAAAGGTTTACATAACTGTAAAGGAAGAAGAACAGAAAGAACAAAGAGCTGGAAAAATCACTAAAAAAAAAAAAAATGGCAGCCTTTCATCACAACAGATCAGGATAGAAGTATATAGTTTAGCATCTTCACTTAGAAACCTCAACAAACCAGGATTCTACAGTAATTTTCCCATGGCCAACATTAAGCCCTGCATCCTTCATGTCCCCAAGTACCATACCAATATTAGAACTGGCAAACAGTATTAGTTATCTGCTTACATGCTTGTCTTACATTAGAATTTATTGGTCAATATGTTTATGTCAACTCCTAGCACAATCAATATATAACCCTGATGAAATTTTGTTAAAAGATCACTAAAACAAAAAGAAACATTTCTTCTGTCCTTCCTCTATGCCATATGACATCCTCTATGTTTTACATGTATTGTCTCATTTCATCCTGATAACGATCATACAAAGTTGGTTTTAGTACTACCCCATTTTATAGATGAGAAAACAACAACTTGGAAAAGATACATAACTTGTCTATGGTGCTTATATTATGGGGGGAAAAAACCCAACTTGGGCTTTGTGTAGAATCTGAACTGAGGTCTGTCTCATTCTAAAGCATGTCCTGCTTACCTTTCTCCTGGATGGCAACTGGAAATAGGAGCCTTCCTGATGCACCTTCCATTACACTTATATAGGCAAGTTTTATTTTGCCTACTGTGAGGCCAGAGCTAATTCTATCTGAAGGACTCCAAGCCAGTGTGTCACAATCGAGAAGGAAAGGAAAGGTGGTGGTTTTAATGGTTTCCAAATAGACTCTGAGAAAGCTTTCTGAGATTTTTTACCTTTGGCAAACAAAGCTTTGGCTCCTCTGAGCCATGCACACATTTATTATACCCTTGGGACTGTGGTTTATGTACAAGCATCTTATTTAAAAGACTTTTTAAAAGACTGAAATGTGATTTCCTTTCTGACAGCAAAGGAAAAATAAAAAGATGTTCTTTGCCCTCCTGTTCTAATCTGTATTTGGAAGTCAAGTCTGCAGTTCCCAGAACTCTATCACCAGCTTGTTACATTTCCATAAATCTGTCTAAGAATACAACACTGTTCACCCAAAAAAATGTAGTATAAACTATAAAACACATGCACAGGATACCTGAATCCAATTCACCCTCATTTTGTATATAAGTGAAAATAAAGCAATGCTTTAACTCTTAGAAATGACAATATCTCGTTATTTAGATAAGTGCCACCAAATCATTATTGAGATTCTGATAGCATTTGCCTTACTGGTAAAAGAAAATTACCTGTAATGCATAGTTTAAATAATTACTTTTAAACAAAAGCTTCTTTTCTGCATTGCTTATTTATCTTTTGAGACCAACTCAGCAGGGCTATGTATTTTATTAAAATTGCCTTCAGACTGCTAATGGCAGGGCGTCTGTTAGCACAGGAAAAGTGATGGCAGTTTGACTCCTATTCCTAATATTGGGAGTTAGTCCAGACACTTAAGAGCCAGAACTCTGCTGTGCATTTGACTATGTTATCAACACTTTACTTGCTAATGATACTAGTGACAGCATTTCAATATGATGGGTCAGACTTAAATAGGAAAGCTTATAATTGTGCTTACAGAACCAAAGAAACTCCCTCCCCCCCACCACCAAAAAAATCCTTTTTATCAGCAGATCAGCTGGTGTTAAGCTTCATGACTGGGAATTATTTGGTAAGCTTCTGCTCAATTTTTTTTTTTCCTTCTCTACTTTCCACCTGGAATGAGGAGCCTCCATCAGCACCTGATATCTCCCCGTTCAGAAAATGACAACTGAAAGCCTTCCTGTGGTGCAACTGTGTGCCAACTACCCAGCAGAAGGTCACACTGATGACTCCCCTGTGGCTTTTATTTTCCCCAGGGAAATCCACAGCCAGGGCTGACTGCCTGCCAAATATGCTGAGTGCCACAAACCAGCAGTGCTAAGAACCCCCCATCTTTCTTGATGCGAAGCAGTAAGCAACTGTGCTGAACACCTGTGTCAGCTCCTGTTCCTGGGGACACCCCAGGCAAGCACTCATTCAGCATCCGGGGATAGGGCTCCCTTCCTCTAACTGGCACTTTTGTCCAAAAACTTCTCAGTAGTCATATGATAATAGTTATGTTTGTCAGATCTCTATAACATCAGCGTGTTTAACTACCGTTAAGGAGGAGGATTTAAATCATTTGCAAGTTAAATATTTAACTCATGTGTCTACAGGGAATCAGCACAATGAAAGTACTTCCTGTTATTGTACAAGTAAAAACAATAGTCTCCATAACTTCCTTTCACAGCTTCTCCAACCTACTTGAGGAAGAGGAGACTTGGTCTGAGTTGTGGAAAAGGCACAATGCCATAGAGAGACAAGATCTAAACCAGTATTTTCCTGTAACTGACAGAGAATAATATGCTCATTTCAACCAGTGAAAATTCCAGTCAAGAATGGGATGGAGAAAAAGTTAGGCAATATGAATAAAAGGGTGCCTGCCACAGGTTAATACTCAGTTAGAATATACGAATGAATGAATGAATGAATGGACGAATAATCAAATGAATGGACTCCTGAGTAATTTTCAATACCTCAAAAAAATTCTATAATTCAGAAATGATTATATTCCATTGAGCCTATACAGCCCGAATTTAGTGTTTACTATTCGCAGGCCACTCAGACCAGGCCTATGCAGAGATTAAAAATAAATAAATGAGGGATGCCTGGATGGCTCAGTTGGTTAAGCCACTGCCTGCGGCTCAGGTCATGATCCTACGGTCCTGGGATCGAGTCCTGCACTGGACTCCTTGCTCAGTGGGGAGCTGGCTTCTCTCTCTGCCTCTGCTTGCCACTCTGCCTGCTTGTGTGAGCTCTCTCTCTCTGACCAAAAAATAAATAAAATCTTTAAAATAAATGAATGAATGAATGAATGAATGAACCAAAGCCTACTTCAGAACCACACATCTTGTCAGGCAGCAGAACTACAATTCAAACTTCAGAGTTTCTTGTATTTTGACGATTCCATTTGATTTTCTTCAAAATGCCACATGACATTCAGACCCCTAGTCTTTCAGGGTGTTCCCTCAGCTTGGGTTGCCCTTCTTCCATTAAAGAGGAAACTTGTGCTGTCAAGTTTCAATTCATATAGCTTCATCCTCGACTTTCCTGCCATGTTCCTGAATGTCTGCATGGATGCTTCTTCAGTGTATCAATACTGGCATCTCAAATGTTAAGACTCTCAGAGCAATCTGTGTCTCTCCACTAACGAAAATAGAAGTAAATAAGTAAAAACAACTACCTTTTTCTCATTTCCCACATCCATGTTTTGCATGGCTTTCATTTCAGTTACTCAAGATTTAAATTCATCCCTATTGCTCTCGTAAGTCAAACTCTGCTGCTTCCATCTTTGAATTTCTGCTTATATTTGCCCCCAGGTGTTTTAGTCTTAGCTCTGGCTTTATGGATCTCTTGTATGATGACTGTATTGGTCTCCTCTCTTTCCCTTGTAAGCTCTCCCATTTTAATCAACCTCATATTGCCACCATATTAATTAATTAATACAAGGCACAGACCTAATCATCAAAAAAATCAACAAAAATTTTCAATAACTTCCCAGATCATGTTGAATTAAAAGTGAAATCACCAAAGAGCCAAAGTTCTCTTTCTAGACTTTGAATTGCAAAGTCTCTTCATATTGTAAA
This sequence comes from Lutra lutra, assembly GCF_902655055.1. NCBI lineage: Eukaryota > Metazoa > Chordata > Mammalia > Carnivora > Mustelidae > Lutra > Lutra lutra. Next base: position 74,077,677 of record NC_062285.1, read on the forward strand.
GAGCTCAACATATCTTTACAGTCATTATTCCCCTTTTGTATACCTTGCGCTGTATGAAAACGTACTCAAGCCTAAAGACACACTTCAGACACCAGGACTCTAAATATATACTAGGCAATCCTATCCTCTCCCACTGTAGCTAAGATCTCGGCTAGGAAAATCACATGGATCCTTTAAGACCCAGCTCAAGTACCCTCTTGCATACAAAACTTTCCTTCTCTTCCCTACAAACCCTTGTAGAATGTTACTTGGTAGCTCTTGTTTACTCTTTATGACATTATATCTTACATTATAATAATTGGTATTGGATCTTCAATCTAAATTCATTCAACATGTGCTATAAGCAAAGCACTTTGAAAGGTGTGTTACGGTTATAGTAGAGAACAAAACAGATTCACTCCCAACAAAAAGCAAAGAGAAAAGGGTCTTTCAAACAAACAAACAAAAAAGTGTGATGGGAGACAGAGTCATTCATGCAGTTGAATGAACTGAAGGACCAAATAAGATAATGACTAAAAATTGTCATTTGGATTTAGTGTGATGGAAGTAACTGATTCCTTAGCAAGACTTGGCATGATAGAAGTGGAGAGGATCCGGGAGTGGGTGGGAAGAAAGAAAATGGAGACAGGAAGTTGAAACATCAGGAAAACATGTGTATGAAGGGAGTGATGGCTGGAGGAAGAAGTAGGGTCAAAGGGAACTTTTTGTCAATTTATTTTAAGGTGGGAAACTTCAGCACCTGTAAATATTAAAGCTTCCAGTAAAGAAGCTGAAGCTATTAGAGTGAAGAATCTTTCTGGAACTGCCAAAAGAAGTTGAGGCATAAGCACAGTTGGAAGAACTAGTCCTTCTAAGAGAAGGAAAACCTCCTGCACTCCCTGTGGCAGAGAAGGACCCGAATCACCCCTAGATTCAAGGAAGACTGCAGGTGTCTATGTGAAGTTGAGGTAGGCAGGCCCTCTTCTTTAGAATATAATTCAGAGAATAATTTCTTTAGTCCTCATTTAATCATAAAGGTGATTCTTATAACTAAAAAGGGAGGAATTTAGAACAAATAAAAATTTTCATTTATTGCATGAATATTCTGATAGCCAAATGATGGAAATCTAAGCTTAGATATAATGTATTGGTCTAAAGGTTTGAAAATATTAAGGTAAACCATTATTTGGCAGCTGGAAACTGCTGCCACAAGACTGATGACAGAAGACAACCCTTAAATTCCTTTTCTTATACTCACTTTGATGCTTTTACAGGATAGTAATGAGATTTTTAGAAACAACTCTTCTTCCAAGTGTCAATAGTATGTTCTCCAATGGATAATTTTTAGGAAAATAAATATGGAGATTTTCCTCTGTTCTTTAACCCACTGAGCCACCCAGGCACCCCTTTCCTCTGTTCTTTATACGAAATAATCTCCCTTATTTTCTTGTTCATATTAAAAATGGCCACCTGTAGTGTAAGTGACTCTTAATTCAACCAATTTTTATTTACCATCTACTATGTGCACACTGGCTTAACAATTGCAAAAGAACTGCCAAGATAACAGTATGCTTCTCCTGTGGAGCAGTGTTGATCACTTCTAGACAAACATGTCTAAGACCCCAACTTGGCTGGTAAGTTTCAGAGCTGATGCCAGAATTTATGCCCTCTAAATCCTACTAAGTTTTTTTTTTAATACTCCACATCTCCTCTTCATAAATAGTCCAATAGATCATGTGATAATCGCAATAAAGCTATGACATACTTTGAAGCCTCTTCCCTGACAAATAGAAGATAAAATTCATGATTGCTTGTGGACTTACACACAGCTATGTAGTTTTGGTTGAATTATAAATGACAAACAAATGGGAAAATCAGTATGCAAAGCAACAATCAGATGCACATAATTTTTAAATATGACATATCATTGTCATTAATGTCCCTATTCTAAAACAATAAGTTATTATACACTGCCAAAAAACATGATTCAAATTCAAAAGAACTATGCAAATTAAGGACATGGAAAAGAAAAATGAGAGCTGCACTATTTAACATTAGCTCCTGGAACACAATCATCAGTCAATATCCTGATCAGATAATGTTGCCCTGATCATTGTTAATTTAAGTCTATTTTCATTCATAATTTATATTCTGTACCAAAAGAGAAAATGTTAGAATGCTTTACATACCCAGTAAGTCTGAGTGATCCTTAAAACATGTGAGCCATGTGATGTCCCTTATTGGCTAAAATCTCTTTAACGATTCCCATCTCACTCAGAATGACAGTCAAGGTCCTACCGCTATCTACCAGGCTCTCTATGATAGACACCACTTCATCCTTCCCATTCTCAACTCCTAGTTGAGAATCTCCTTAAGCTTTCCCTGCCACATTGCCTTTCTTGACAATCTTTCAACATACCAAGTGTAAGGAGTGTCTATTCACCCATCTATATCTATATGGTTCCCTCTCTCCATTTAGTTTTGTGCTTCATTTTCTCCTTAGAACTACCTTCCTCAGACTTAATATCTGAAATATTCTCCCATCCTTCTCTATTTATTCTGCTTTATTTACTTCTTAGTACGTATCCCCATTAACATATACAGATAACTCTTGAACAACGTGGGTTTGAATTGCATGGGTCCATTTACATGTACATTTTTTACAGTATAGTACTGTATATGTATTTTTTTCTTCCTTGTTATTTTCTTTCTTTTTTTTAAATTTTATTTATTTATTTGAGAGAGAGACAGAGTGAGAGAGCATGAGAGGGGAGGTCAGAGGGAGAAGCAGACTCCCCATGGAGCTGGGAGCCCGATGTGGGACTCAGTCCCAGGACTCCGGGACCATGACCTGAGCCGAAGGCAGTTGCCCAACCAACTGAGCCACCCAGGCGTCCTCCTTATGATTTTCTTAATAACATTTTCTTTCCTCTAGCCTACTTAATTGTAATAATACAGTATATAATATATGTAACATACAAAATATGTGTTAATTGACTGCTTATGGTACTGGTAAGGCTTCTGGTCAATTGTAGACAATTTGTTAAGTTTTGGGGCAATCAAAAATTATACACAGATTTTCAACTGCATGAGGGGTTAGCACCTCAAACTCCCACATTGTTTAAGGGCCAACTGTATATTTAAATCTTCACTTTATGTTTTCCTCCTCTAGAATAAAACTTCAGGAGCATAAGAACCTCCATTGCATGAAGGAAAGAAAGAATGGATAATCATCTTTCCATTTTATCCAGCCAAATAGGAAACTTCTCCAGGAAAACAACAGTTACAAAAAAAACAAAACAAAACAAAAAAAAGCAAAAACAAAAAAAATAAAGTTCTTGATTTCTTTAAATATCAAAATGATCCGAAGTCAAATATTATATCAATTAGTATCAATTGTATTTTCTATAAATTATAAATTGGTGGACATGGCAAATGATGATTTTTTTTATGTATGTGTATAACATTGTGTGCAGAATTGTGTGTATTCCATAATCTGTAAGGCAGCATAATGCAGTATGATTGCATCATACCAAGAAACACAGATTTACCTCTGTTACTATTTCATGTGACACTGGGTGGCAATTTAGGTTTGTAAAACAGGTAGACTGGATTGGATTCTATCTCCCAAGGCTATGGGATCTGAGATGTTCATCTCTTCGTTTTTGATTTTGCTTCCAAACACAAAAAACTCAACAAGTATATTCAATTTAAGGTCAATACTTACATTTCAGCTGGATGCAAAGAAAACCCACCACTTGGGCTTCAATTTATTTCTTGTTAATGTTTAGTTAAATCATATTTGTCAACAGAAAATGTGGAAATGTTTACCACCAGAAAACTCTTCGTAAAATTATTGCTCAAAGGAAATCTCAAAGCTACAAGAATCAGTGCAGTCACACTTACAAACTCAATCAGTTAAACATATCATTCTATATACATCTTTTTTGCAGGACTCATACCTAAGTTAGCTAAGAACAGAGACTTGAGCATATGCACCGCATCAAGATATACTTGAAATTATCTCTCCTTTAGGCCAGAGGCTAGTGTTCTCTCAATACATAACAATAATAATCTGTCTAGTATTTAATGCTAATGCTAAGAAATAACTAAATCCCTGAATCATCCAGGCAGAGGAACTTTAAGCTTGGCTCCTTTCTTAATAGGCCTTTTTACTAGAAAAGATGTGATCAGACTGAAGGACAAAAGCATCTATCCCTCCAGGTTACAAAAACTGAAAAAGCCCAATGGGAGTTGCTCTATAAGAAACCTGGATGTGGAGGAGTTAAGTTACACTCCAGGAGAGTTGCGGAAGTGATAGGCGTGAAAGAGAGGTAAAGGATCCCCAGGCTTCTATAAATAACTAAGCAATTGTACTGAGAAATGTAATCACTGTTCAAGTCAACTGGGAGACTTCTCTGAAGCAGGAGATGAACACGAACCCATTAGTCACTCATGGAGACACTCAGGGCAATGGAGACCCCAAAGGCCAGCATGGCTTCAGCTTACCAAGGGATAGGACTAATACTAAACCTTCCACAATGGTGACAAATGCTCATAGTACACCCTTTGACTTTTGGGATCTTTCCATTTACATAGAAATTGGATTTTAATTAACCTTCACTTTACACATGGTAGTCAACATTCAGTAGTTAAGATTAATGGAAGCAAACAGATTGACTCTAAAGTGTCAGAGCTTTTAGAGGTGGATCCAAGCCCACAGACTTTAGTGGAAAAGAAAGGAAATGACTTTCATGACCCAAGTGTTTTACAATTACTTAATGTCACTACAATTACTTAATAACATGTTATATGTTTAAAGTTTTGATTCTGGAAAAGTTATCAAGAAATCTTCATTCAAAAACAGCTTATTGAGAATTATAGAAATCAGGGTATTTAACTAACTTATTAGGTAAGATATTTTCTTCTATTCCTGAAAATTTATTTTAATTATCGTTTTGATCTTCAAATCCTAAAAAAAGAAACCCAAATGCTGGACTTTTTATATAAAGGTGTTAGTCATGGTTTGCAAAACTGAGAACATACCAAGCAAGCACATCCAAGAGATAAGTGGCAAGAGACTTGAGAACTCTAGAGTTGATGGCAAAAGAATGATCAGCAAATGATAATGCAAATGTCCTGACCTGCTGAGTCTCCCAGTCCAATCTCTCCCTCTCCTGATGTCCTTGATGTTATCTATTTCCTGCAAGGCTAAAAAAAAAAAAAATAATAAAAATAAAATAAATGGAAGAAAAGTAGTGAGAAATCAAAGTAATCCTAAAATAGGGGAAAAATCAAATATCATAGAGTTAAACAAAGTTTCTACTACAAAACTTTGGAAGAAACAGTAAATAATTTCATCATAACAACTTTTTCTAGATCAGATTCACAGCCACACAGTCAGATACACAAGACTGTGCCAGTTAATGGTTGATGAATGAATAATGAATGAACAACTGAAAAACAAATTTTATAAAAGACAGTCAAGATATAATGACAATTGAAGTGTAAAAATGGTAACCAATTATTCTGGAGCTGTATTAATTAAAAAGATTTTTATAAATCTTTATATTATTAATTCATTCATATAAGCACATGCATGAATATGAACCCTGGGCCTAGTTTTATAGAGAAAAGCAATTGTAACCTTCTTTATAGTTCTTGATGGTTACCTTAAAATACACTTATAAGGCAACATTACTTACAGCTACAGTATTATGGAAAACATCTTAAATGGCACTAAGATGTATTAAATACAGACTATTACTTATGAGGCACAGTGCTATGTTATACTAGGACAGTAAGTTGTATAAGAATAAAAGTTTACAAACTCACAGAATAATTTCTACATTAAAAATGGTATGACTAAAACCAGCAAAATAAAAGCAGAAACACTTTATTTATACCCAGTTGCTCTTTCATAGTCATACTCTAGTGTTTTAAAGACCAGGTTTGCTTTTTAGGGGGTGTGGGGATTTTATTTTGGTTTTATTTTTGTTTTTTAAGAGTTTATTTATTTGACAGAGACAGACACTGCGAGAGAAGGAACACAAGCAGAGGGAGTGGGAGAGGGAGAAGCAGGCTTTCAGCATAGCAGGGAGCCCAATGTGGGACTGGATCCCAGGAAAGCTGAACACAGACCCTCAACAACTGAGCCACCCTGGCACCCTTGGTTTGGTTTTAGAGAGGGGGGGGGTGGCAGAAGGAGAGGGAGAGAGAGAGAGAGAATCTTAAGCAGGCTCCATGTCCAGTACAGAGCAAGTCTCCATCTCACAACCCTGAGGTCATAACCTGAGCTGAAATCAAGAGTCTAACGCTTAACTGGCTGAGCCACCCAGGTGCCCCAAAGCCCAGGGTTTAATCAGTGGTCCTATGACAGAAGAGCTATATGTCTTTGGAAATTTACTGAACCTCTTAGAGGCTTATTTTCTTGATCTAGAAAATGGTTTCCTTTCATTTTGTCATGAATCCAGGAATCTTCCCAAAACCAATACATACAACTATCTTACCATGATTTTAGTATTTACTTACAGATGTACGATAATTTTTATAAGGATAAATTCATCACCTATTCTACCTTTTTAAGCTTTGGCCCCTAAAATGTTTAGTTCTATCATTGCAAAATGTTTAAACATGGTTAATGATTTTTGTGACATTGCAAGATGACTGTTAAATTTTATAAATATAAATTATATAAATTTTGTGCCTTGGGATGGTGGAGTTACCTGTGTCATTAACTGGATTATATATAGTCAGTATTTGAAAAAGACTTAAAAATGATACTTTTAGGAAAATAGAATCCTACTTCTAGAATATTGGTCTTACATACTATAATCACAGTTTTGGAGGTGATCTAGGCCCAAATTACTGCATAACTTTTGATTTTTAGTTTATAAAGACTTCACTTTTAAGAACTTCAATAATTTTGGGTGACTTCTGGAGTACCTAAATTATTTTAAAGTACATAAAACAGTAAAAAGAAATAATACACCAAGACCTGCTGGGTTTTATCTTAGTAATATAAAAATTAGTTTGACATTTAAATATCAAATAATGGAACATGCTATATAAATAAAATACAAAATCATACAATTATTCAATAGATGAGAATAACATTTGACAAAAATCCAACACATTTTCATGATAAAAACACTCAACAAACTAGCAATAGAAGAAAACTTCCTTAACCTAATACAGAGAGCATCTAAAAAAACCCACAACTATCCTACTTAATGGTAAAAGACTGACTGGTTTCCCCCCAGATCTGGAATAAAACAAGGATGTCCACTCATACAACTTCTATTCAGCATTGTACTGGAGATTACAGCCAGGTTTGTTAATAAAGGAAAAGAAATAAAAAATATCCAGATTGAAAAGGAAGAAATAAAACCATCTATTTGGAGTTAACGTTATTTTTATTTAGAAAATCTAAAGGAATTCACTAAGAACTATTAGGAAGGAAGGAAAGAAGGAAGAAAGAGAGGGAGAGAGATAGGGAATGAAAAAGAAAGACAAAGAAATCTGATATTTGTTCCTGATTCCTTGCACAGAGTTTCAAAAACTTATGGAATTCACTGAGTGATAGATAAGCCTTTGTTATACTATGACTTGACTCATAACAGAGCCCCTAGATAGCTTCAGAATGGGAGAGGTTGTGAAAAAAAGCAAACACATGATTTAAGAACTGGAATTTTTTAGGACCCTAGACTCTGAGGAGAAAAAAGGGACTAGAGATTGAGTTTAATCACAAGGTTAATGATTTAATCAATCATGCCTATGTAATGAAACCTCAAAAGAAGCTCTAAAATGATGAGACTCAGAGAGTTCCTAGTTGGTGAACATATTGACGTATGGGAGGGTGCACACCCTGACTCCACAAAAACCAACTCCTGTGCTCCAGACCCTTCCAGACTTGTCCTGTGTAACTTCATCTGGGATATTCATTTGAAGCCTTTAGAGTAAAACAATAATAGTAAGTATAGTGGTTTATGAGTTCTGTGAGTCATCCTAGTGAATTACTGAAGCCAAAGGAGTGTTGGGAGAACTCACAAATCTGTAGCCAATTCTGCCAGGCAGAAGTACCCATTGCCTGCGGACCCCACTTGCAGTTTCTGAAATAAGGGCAGTCACTGGGGACTTTACTCTTTAACTTCTGGGATCTGATGCTAATTCTAGATACTGCCAGATTGAACTGAATGATAGGACACCCAGTTGACATCTGAGAATTCCTATCGGAACGTAATAGTCTTTTCAACAAATAGACAACTGGATATCCATATGCAAAAGAATGGAATTAGACCCCTACCTCAATACCATGCAAAAAATTAACTCAAAATGGATATTATTAAATGTAAGAGTCAAAACTATAAAACTCGGGCGCCTGGGTGGCTCAGTGGGTTGGGCCGCTGCCTTCGGCTCAGGTCATGATCTCAGGGTCCTGGGATCGAGTCCCGCATCGGGCTCTCTGCTCAGCCAAGAGCCTGCTTCTCTCTCTCTCTCTCTCTCTCTCTCTCTCTCTGTCTGCCTCTCTGCCTACTTGTGATCTCTGCCAAATAAATAAATAAAATATTTAAAAAAAAAAACTATAAAACTCTTAGGAGAAAGCACAAATATTCATAGTTCTGAGTTTGGCAAGGGTTTCTCAGATATACCACCAACAGAGAAGACAAGTAATAAAAACAAAACAAAACAAAAAAAACCCCTGGTAAATTGGATTACATCAAAACAGAAAAACTTTTGTGCTTCAAAGTATATAATCGAGAAGGTATCGAGCACAATTTTGTCTTGGAAGCAATAAAAGAAAGAATAAAGTAAAAAGGCAACCTACAGAATGGGCGAAAATATTAGTAAATCATACATCTGCTAAGAACTTATATCTAAAATATATAAAGAACTCTTTCCACTCTATAATAAAAAGTTAAACAACCCAATTAAAATGGGCAAAGAATCTAAATAGGCATTTCCCCAGAGAAGATATATAAATGGCCAATTAACACATGAAAGATACTCAACATCATTTAGCCATTAGGAAAATGCAAGCCAAGGCTACAATGATATACCACCTCACATCCACTAGGATGACTAATAAAAAAAGATAGGTAATAATAAGTGCTGATGAGATTGTAGAGAAATTGTACATCAAATGTACATCAAATGTAGGAATGTGAAATTCTTCAGGTGCTTTGGAAAATAGTTTGGCAGTTCCTAAAAAGTTAAATATAGAGTTACTATATGACCCAGCAATTCCACCCTATATACATACACAAAAGAAATGAAACCTATGTCTGTCTATATAAATACTTGTACGTAAGTGTTTATAGCAGCATTATTTATAAGAGCTGAAATGTGGCAACAATTTAAATGCCCATCAACTGATGAATGAACAAAATTTAAGTATATGCATACAATGGAATATTATTCAGCCATAAACCTTAAAGTATATATTAAAACATGAATGAACCTTTAAAAGATACCAAAACAGAGAAGCCAGTAACAAAAGACCATATATTTTTAAAGGTTTTATTTATTTATTTGACAGAGAGATCACAAGTAGGCAGAGAGGCAGGCAGAGGGGGAGGGGGAAGCAGGCTCCCTGCTGAGCAGAGAGCCCCATGCAGGGCTCTATCCCATGACCCTGGGATCACGACCTGAGCCAGAGGCAGAGGCTTAACCCACTGAGCCAGGCGCTCCAAATTTACCTAATTGGAGCATTTCTTATATTCATATATTGTATGATTCCATTTATAAGAAATGCTCCAATAGGTAAATTTATAGAGACATACAGACATATTAGTGGTTACCTAGAGTTAACAGATTTGGAGTGGGGACGGTCTGTTAATGAGTATGGAGTTTTTGTGAGATTAAAAAGTTCTCAAATTATATTATGATGATTTTGAACAAGTCCTTGAATTTACTAAAAAACAGTGAATTGCTGCTTTAAATGAGTAGATTGTAAAGTATATAAACTATAACTCAACAAAGCAGCTTTTAACAAATTACATACTAGAAAACAAAGACACCTTAATACAATTGTGTTCTCACTTTTTTTTTCAAAGATTTTATTTATTTATTTGACAGAGAGAGATCACAAGTAGGCAGAAAGGCAGGCAGAGAGAGAGGAGGAAGCAGGCTCCCCGCCAAGCAGAGAGCCCAATGCGGGGCTCGATCCCAGGACCCTGGCATCATGACCTGAGCAGAAGGCAGAGGCTTTAACCCACTGAGCCACCCAGGCACCCCAATTGTGTTCTCATTTTTAAAAAAGGAAAAGTACCCACTCTGCCTTGAAAAAAATCTAACCATGTTAAGATAATACAAAATAAATTTTATATTTGATAGATGATTTCTTGACAGATAACACTAATACCAGGCCAAGTTTAAATACCAACAATAAAATAATAGAAAGATATTCTACTTTTAAACTAGTCTTCAGAGATTAGTCTTTCAACAGAGTTCAAGCATTATAATACAATCCAAGTGTAACTGTCACTTTATCAGCACTGATAGTGAAGGGAAAAACTCATTAATCCAAATTATGGCAATAGTTCAGGCGATTCTTTGAAAGTTGGGAATCACATAGATACCTCACCGATTTTAGAATTCTCTATTTAAGAACGACAGTTATAAAATTTTAGCTGCCAAGCAAAACTAGGTAAATATACGAAGAAACATATACGTTAAAAATATCAGGTTTCAGTGACATAAAATTGAAGCTTCCCAATACTACCTATCTACTTTTGATTTAAATGAATTCATTAAAAGATAGAGACTTCATTATCCTGTAAGACTACTTCATGTTTACCCAATTTCATAATGGTAAGAGTGATGTGATTAAGTAGCTTGATCCATTGCAGTTATACAACATACAGTGGCTAATCTCTTTATTTAATACATGTTTAATGATTCATGTTTATTTTCTGCTATTGAAATTTAAATAAGATTCCCTTCCCATCTCTGAAGTGGGTATACACATTGCTTTAAGTTGGGGATTGCTGAATATCAGCGATCTATTCTCTCATCTAGTCCATAAAAAGTTACTGATGACTTATCATCAGATATTGATTATGTTATAAGATAAATGTGTACATGTGTTTTGGGATTCTCTATTTTTATTTATTTTTTTATTTTTTTTCAAGATTTTATTTATTTATTTGACAGAGAGATCACAAGCAGGCAGAGAGGCAGGCAGAGAGAGAGAGAGGAAAGCAAGCTCCCTGCTGAGCAGCCCGATGCAGGGCTTGATCGCAGGACCCTGGGATCATGACCTGAGCAGAAGGCAGAGGCTTTAACCCACTGAGCCACCCAGGCACCCCTTGGGATTCTCTAGAATGGACTATGAGTTCAGGCCTCAACTTACAGGTGGCAAAACCTTTTTCAACTGCAGCTTCCTCATCTTTAAGGTGATAATGAATTGACCCAATGAGTTTATAGAACCCAAAAATAAACAATAATTTCTCTTTTTTGGTCTACTGTGAAGCCTAGGAAGATTAATCACACGTGGATTCTGCACCTTAGAAATTAACAGTACAGCAGATATTATAATGTGTATAAATAAATGAAGGTGAAAAATCATAAAGTAGGAATTTCTGGTGATAAAATAAGATGTGAGGTGATCCCTACCAGATATACACAAAACAGAGCATCATCACTATAACCAAATGGAAATAACATTACGTAGTTGATTAGCAAGTTAATTAAATGTTTGTTAAGTAAAAAAATAGAAGATCAATAATCTTAGTTTGTTCCCAGGAAATCCTGAATAATTGCAAGTAAAGTTGAACATTATGGAAAAGATGTTTACTTCCTAGTATCATTCCTTAAGATAATGAATAAAAATACCACCTTTCCTCTACTGACTTTTGTTAAGTCTGGCTATCCCAGCTCCAGCACTTATTCATGACCACCGGAAAGATATTTTATGTCTTGGTTCCTTCATTTTCTCATCTTTTAAATGGGAATTATAATAATGTATGCCTTAGGGTTTTTAGTAGTATTAAATGGGTTAACGTATATCAAACGCAAGAGGACCTAGTCCACTGAGTACCACTGAGTTTTACTGTAGATACTCAATCAGTGTTATATCATCTTGTCACTCTTATAATCTTTCATGCCATAGCAAGAATGTACAGGTATTGTGATTAAATTTTAATTACCATTCAATGGGAAGACAAAATGTCAAAAGGGAAGATTACTCATAAATGCATAATGGAAAAACTAGGGCTTTTCCTATCACTCATAATGGCCTGAAGAATGAAGTTCTGTGACTAACTAGGACCATACCATGTACCTTTATCATGCACAGAGAATGAAGAAGCAGTTCTCCCAAGGGAAAGGGCCGTGTTTGGGTGGAGCAGCATTGCTGAAATACAAAACAGTGGTTGCCTACCTCCACCTACTATGCAAATAGGGGTAGTCTTTACTGTAATTTGGTGTTTTTTAATTTAACTGAACTCAAAATGTTGAACAAAGGACTGATTTATACAAAATTAGAACTCTTTAATCAAAAAGTCCTTATAAGACTGATGGGAGTTTCCTCTCCCTCCCCTTCCACACGTCATTGGCCACTGAATCATGCTCATCTTGTCTCTTAAATATCTATAAACTCTGTCCCTTCCCCTCCATTTCTCTAGCTATTGCCCTTCTCCACATTCTTTTTTCTTACTTTGACTATGATAAGTTCCTCAGCTGTTCTCATTGCTCCCAAACTACACATGGGACAACTTGAGCACGTTCTTCCACTCTTCTCTACCTACTTCCCCTCAAGACTCAACCCTGTTATTCAACCTTCTGAAGTGAAGTCTTTCCTAACTCTCCAAGGGATATGAATTTTACCAACTAGCACAAGTTTTTATTATAAAAACCCATACTAGAAATGTATGGTAAAGTGAGACTTTCATATGTGGTTAGTGAAACTTGAAACTGGTTCAAATATTTTGAAAAAGTATTTGGATCATATATACCAGTAATCTTACACATACTCATATGTAAATTTATTTCTGAGATTATATCCTGGGGAAATATTATATATATATATATATATATGGATATATGGATATACATATATACATATATGAGGAATGAGTCCAAATGGCTAACAATAGGGCATTGCTTAAATGAATTATGGATCATTTCCCTACTAACCAGCTCAGGAAAATGAGGCTTAGTAATCAGCAGAGCCCGGATCCATATACACAATGATTCCAACATCTAAAAGTTCCTAAATGCTAATCTTGTTCGAAAATATTAGTGTTCAAAAATATTAATTTGGTTTCTAGGCAGAGGATCTGTGGTTTATATAACCAAGGACACACATACACACACACACACATGCACACACGCACGACATAAAAATGACCCAAAGGAAAAAAAAAAAATGACCCAAAGGGTAAGTGCCAAAATGTTACGATGTTAATTTTAGAATTACAGGAATTTCTTACTTTCTTCTTTGGTAATCTACATTTTCTAAACATTTCCTCAATAAATTATATAACTTTTATAATAACCAAAAGGTTATTAAATAGAATAAAAAAACTTTTATACAAATTGTATGCTGCTATTTAAGTGATGGAAAGAAAGGACTTTTACAAAGGTTCTAAATTGGTACCTCATAATAATCTGAGCTCATAATAATCTTATAATAAATGACTTCATAATTTAAAAAATACCTTCTTAGGGTTCCTATCCAGGTCTATTTCCTGTGAAGTAGCCAAAACTCTTTTTAAAAACCATTTATTGACTTATTATACTATGTATTAGATAACTTATCTACACTGGTTCCTTACTTCACAACCGCCTATGAAGTGTTAATTTGTTAATGCTGAACAAATGAGGCTACTGAGTTGAACTTAATTGCCCATGGTTACATGGTCAGCATGGGGCAGATCTGGGACTTGAACCCAAAACTGCCTGACAGGATACTCCATTTTCTTTCCAACAGACCACATATACCTCTTCAAAATATACCTGTCTATGTATTAATTCCTCATTTCATTTTCAAATGCTAATGTATCAAATAAAGCAATTATTTCTAGTATGTAAATGAGCTAGTCAGATTACAAGTGGAAAAATATAAGAATTAGAGGCCTCCCTCAGCCACTTGTCACTATCCCCTTCTCCCTTTTATTTCCTGCATAGCACTTACCTTCTCTAAAATTAGTTTGTTTTATGACCTTACCTATTTTCTTCTTTGCTTTACCTCTAGCACCTAGAACAGTGCCTGACTTAAACTGGAGTTTAATACTTAGTAAATGAATAAACAAATGTGTTCATGAGAACAAGTGAAAATCCCTCTCTTTACTAAGCTATGTACATCTTGACAAGTCGACTAGCCTCTAGACTTTTTTTTTTTTTAAAGATATTATTCATTTATTTGACAGATCACAAGTAGGCAGAGAGGCAGGCAGAGATAGAGAGAGGAGGAAGCATGCTCCCTGGTGAGCAGAGAGCCCAATGTGGGGCTCGATCCCAGGACCCTGAGATCGAGCCCGAATGTGGGGCTCGATCCCAGGACCCTGAGATCATGACCTGAGCCGAAGGCAGAGGCCTAACCCACTGAGCCACCCAGGCGCCCCTAGCCTCTAGACTTTTAAATTCTAGTTTCTTTCATGGGAAACTGCCTAAAGTTTTTATAAGCTTAACTCCATCCATTCAAACTACTTACTGAGCATCTACTGTATGGCAGATATTCTAAACAAGGTGATAATTACAAAACACAAAAATCTCTCATGCATCGTATACTCTCGTAAGTAAAGAATGACAAGAATATAACAAAATATGTTAGATGGTGATCCTGTACTTTGGAGACAAAACAGCTTGTGGGTCTCTGAGCGGAGAGTCTGCAACTGGGTAACTGAGAAAGAAGGCAGTTGAGTCAGGAGGTGAAGAGGTAAGACATGCACACTGGGGAAAGAACGTTTCAAGTGGTGGGAATAGCATGTCGGTGTGACTGTCTTTTTAGAGTGGCTGTAATGCAATAAATGAATGAGAGGTAACAGGAAATGAGATCAGATAAGTAAGGGAGCAGCAAGGATGGGTTGTATAAGGCCTTGTAGGCCATTGTAATAACACTGGCTTTTATTCTCAGAGAAATTAGCAATCACTGAAGGGGTCTGAACAACAGTGAAACATTCCGTGACTTAGGTTCTTAATGGGCTCAGCATTTCTCAGTGGGGTTGCTACTGGTATTTAGGGTGGGCAACTCCTCTTTGTCCTGATCCTCGAGCCCACGGTGGGTCATTCAGCATCTCTAAATGTCAGTAGTTATCCCCAGACTTTTTGACAATTAAAAATGTCCCCACTTATTTTCAGAACTATGTTATAAATTGATGGAAGATAGGTTTAAAGAGCCTATTTTAATATTCCAGGCAATAGTTGGTGTTATCTTGAGCCAAAAAGGTAGTGGGAAATTCAGAATATATATTTTTGCCGATAGGATTTGCCATTGAGCAGAATATGGATGTGAGTGAAAGCTAGAAATCAAAGGATGACTCCCAGGTGTTTGGAATGAGCAAATAGGATGGAGTAGCATTCACTGAAGTTGTGAAGACTGAATATGGATGAACCAGCTTTGGGGAAGAAAGCAGGAATTCAGTCAAGACATATTAAGAACTACTATGTAAAAACAGATATATCTACATATTATGGAAGAATTTTGTGAAATGGGGTAATGGGGACTACCGCTAAACTGACAGATTTTGTTAGGGTATGTTGGATAGAGTTAACAGAAATAAATATTAGATAAATGAATAAATGATTACTAATTTACTAATAGTAATGGATTAACCAGTTTAAACAATCAGATTATGTCAAGAAAAAAAAATTTTTTAAATATAATCCAAAGGAATGAGTCTAATTGTGGGATTTCAAATGATAAATGGTGTGGAAGTAGGCAGGCTTTTAATGCTTTTAAAATCCCACCAAGCCCATATTGCACAGAGCAAATGTCCTACAGTGAGATTAGGCTCAGCCTTATGAAAACAGTGGGCGCATCACTGTCCTGTACCTTCTACTGACTAAGAACCACCACTTCTAACACTGCAGAGTCAACAGTCAATAAATGTAAAGTTTTCTGCATCCGTGGACAATTTAAGAATTTCAGAGGAAAAGATGTATCTAGACATGGTTTAGATACACTTTACCCATTGAATTTAGTCATTCTTCCAGAGACAGAACAAATGATCTGAATCAACACAATGAGGTCATTGATACAAACACACAATCTAGAGTTGGTAGGAGGAAGTGTCCAACTGCATCATTGCTGGAACTTTTCCCTAGCGACAGGATTCTACCTGCTCATATGAGTAGAAAGGTCATATTTTGAACAGCAATGCTCATCATAGAAACATGACGTTTCCCTTCAATGTGTTGAATAACCAAACTCCTATCATCAGAAGTTTCATTCTCTTTGGATTTATATCACATTTATGAATATTCTCTCTCAATATCTTCTATTAACATCTCCCATGATTTGACACAAGGGTGGTATCCACATTCAAAAAGAAGTCCTCACACTCACACCTAACCCAGGGCACTTGGCTTCCTTCAGAACACGGCATCATTTTTCAGACCGACTTGGCCTGTGGTTTAACACCCCCCTCCTCCTCTCTGGAACAGTAGCAGAGGGGACGTGGAGGCCACACTTCAGTCAAAGTGCGGCTCCAATCACCAGGCGGCTCAAGAAGTTAGAAGGTTCATGCAAAGGTGGTCACTTGAACTGAAGTGGGAGGAACGTGATAAAGAAGAACTAGTGGCAGACAGATGCCCCATGGGCTTCCCATTGTTGTTTCGCAGAAGGACATACTGTGTCATAATGAATTACCACTAATTTGAGCCAGCAGTACTGTTAGATTGAGCCCAGCAACTCAGAATGACAAACAGTGCCTGCAAGATCATCTAATGAGGGGACAAGACTGCTCCTGGAGCAACGCTTCACTCAATTAGTGGACAAGGCTTTTAATGCTGCTCTGCACAACTAAAGCAATTTTGATTACTTAGAGCGGAGTCTCCATTTAGAATGGTTCCGAAGCTGAAACAGGGTTTCTCTTTTTTTTTTTCCTTTAATATAATTTATCTTGAGAGTATTTGAATGGTAATAAGCTATTTGAAAGCCAATCACATTATTTCCTATTTTTCCCTAAGTAATAGTGAAATACATTTTTTTTTAAAGTTCAAATGATAGAATTTGCTCTACCAAATGAAATGTAAATAAGATAGCAAATGATTAAGGATATGCTGAGGGTGTGTGTGTGTGTGTGTGCATGCGGGCACTATGTGTGTCTCTCCGTGCCAGAATTACAGTTGGTGAATTTCATTTCATCAGCCAACATTATCAGGAGGGTTGCATATTTATTCTATATATCCTTAAAAAAAAAAAAAATTCCAGATCTTGCCTTCTTTGGCTGGGAGCACTTATATTTCATACTTTTTGATATGGGGAACTGACGTTTCTACTTAGTTATTTTTTTTTTCACTATGTCACTGCATGATGAAAAGCACTCATATGTGTAATAGTACAACTTTCTTTAATATCGTGATCACTGACTTATAACTAAACAGAGGCTATTTAGGCTTAGCAAATTCCTTTCGTTCTCATTAGAAACACACAGGGTCCTCACTATACATCGCTCTAGGCATCTTCTGGCTTTCTATCCATGGCATGTGCGTAATTCTCAGACTGCTGGCACTCTGTGAAATTCTATGAAACTTTGCCTACTTAAGTAGAAGGTCATTGAGTAAAAGGAATTACTCAACTGCTAGACACAAAGTTGGTGCCAATAAACTTTTATTAAACTGACCACAAATTCTACACAGATGAAGAAAGTAAACCTCATGATTCACTTTGCTTCCCTCAAGTGAACAGCAACACCAGGGTCAAAAGTTGAGAATGTGACTCTACAGAGGCATACCTTACCCGTCATCAAAATTGTGGGGTTTCCCCATCCCCCCAAACTATATAAAGCAGGTCTAATACAAACAAATATATTGTCGTAGAATGGGGGAGAGGCAGAGGGAGAGGAAGAGAAAGAGGGAATTTGAAGCAGGCTCCGTGCTCAGCACAGAGCCCGATGCTGGACTCCATTTCATGGCCTTCAAATCAAGAGTCGGCTGCTTAATCAACTGAGTCTCCCAGGAGCTCCTAAAACCAGTTTCTAAATAATGTACACCTGCACATCTTTGTTTTACAAAAGAGATATATACAACCATGCTGAAGCACTCATCTAGAGCAGAAGTTAGGGAAAACTTCACAATTTTAACTTTTGAGTCACTAGAAAACCCATTAGTTGAATAAATTGACAATTATTGAACCTTATCATAGTCATGTTTCATTTTCTTACAATAATTTTAATAATTATGACCTTCTTGCTCCAGAAGGGTTAACTCCAAAAGCATGTTACACCTTCAAGGAGATGGATACGTATTCGTAGAAAGTGGTACATTATTGGTATTATTTTTCTAGTAAATAGAAAGAAGAAGAAAAAACAATGTGGCTCAGGAGGCAAGTAATATTTCCTATAATGTATGTTTTTAATAATTATGAAGACTCAGAAACTGGCAAAGAGTATGCACTGACTGTGCATGGTCCTCTCCTGAGAACGCATGACATTAAATCACATCAGTGGCTCAAATTATTGCCAAAATAGAGAAAACTATTAATAGTTTCATTTATTTTCCTTTCCTGTTAAAAGGACTCATAGCCTGGGAGAGGAAGAAGCAATTCTTGTTAGTCGTAGAAATGAAAGAAAACTAATAATTAAGGAATAAATTTAATGGGAAAGTACCAGTAATAGATACAATTGATAGTTGGTATCAATCTCTTAAGTGCCTCCCCTTCATTTCTTATTTGTCCTTTAGTAGACTATCAGCCCAAAGTACCAACAACAATTATCATTCAGCTTTCCATCAACGTTAGTATCAAACATCACAGATATTTTCCTATTCTTTGTTGGTTAATTTTCATTTTTCAAATATATATGGTATTTGCATGGTCCAAAGTCCAAACTATATATAAAGGTAACTCTGGGGAGACTTCCATCCCTATCCTTCTATTTATTCCCATCCGCACATTATATGTAATTATTTTTATTAATTCCGGCTTATCCCTCCTATATTCCTTTCCTTAAAAAAAAAAAAAGCAATCATGTATTTATTCTTATTTGTCCTGCTTTCTTGTGCAGAATGTAGCATACTATATACTGTGAGTAAAGTACAGAAAGTGGAGTCTATATATAGTCTTTGAAGGTTTTTAATTTTTCACTAATAACACATCCTGGAAATGTCTCCAAAATGCTGCCCAGAGATCTTCCTCATTATCTCTTATAACTGCATGATTCTTCACTATACAGACATGCTTTTGTTTATTCAATAAGTCTTTTATGGACAGGAATTTATGTTATTCACAGTATTTTGAAATTGCAAATAATTTTATAATTAATAACCTGCATGAGTATTTTTAAAATCCTCATACAATTCCCGGAAAATCACTGGTGGGTAGGGAGGTTCACTGAGTCTACTCTGGTTGTCAGTTGCCTCAACATTTCTGATATGGAAGAGGAGTAGAACTGGGAAGTCTGAATTACCTTTGATGTTTTCACTGGAGCTCAAATTTATTTCTAGTCTTGAATATAAATTTCTATGAGAAAAAGCAATTATGAAATAGTCTTGGTTGATACTCAGAGAGGAAAAATTAGTTTTAGAAATTTTAAATATTTTTCTTTCTTTCACAAGACTTTTTTGAGACTTAAACTAACCTAAACCCACTAAAGGTCTGAAAAACATAAGAGCCAGGAAATATTTCCCTATGAACAAACATCTCTGTGGCAAGGAACAACCCTGAACTTTCTTTAAATTTAGGACACATATTAAGGGCTTGAAAATAGTGATTAAATGAATGAATGAATGAATCTATTGTAATCCAATCTGACACAAAAGCTTGGGAAAAGTTTTCAGAAAATAGAAATCTGAGTTGCAGTTCTGAAAGTAGGCAGGTGTATTTAGCAACAGCTTTTCCTACTCCTCCCCAAACAAGGCAGCCTATACGTAATTCAAAAGCAATCTTTGCAGCAGTCCCAATGTAATGCATAGACATGGATCTCGTTTTGCGGCTTGAGATCACCAAGTATCCAATAGCACATTCCCTGCTGCTGTCGTGAATGCTATAGGAATGATGCTTGATGGCTTGGAGGAAGAGTAGAGGTTCAACAAGCCCAGAGAAAGCTACCAACACCAAGAGGGTGTATTCAGCAAGTGCCTAATGAGGTGTCATAATCTCTCTGAAGGGGCCAGAGTTTCCTCAGGGGAGAAAAAGAAGAAAGGAAAAAGGAATGGCTGTGTTAGTGTTTGCCAAAAAATAAAAGTCTGAGAAACCGCTGAGAGACCCCAAAACACAGTAAAATTTACCTTTCCTAAGGCTAGTGTTGGTTTTACCCTTGTCCTGGAGTAGAATGAAGTACAGCTAACACTCAGAGGCAAGCTCGGGGATTCTAATAAAGACTATGAAATAGGAAGGGGTGCCTGGGTGGCACAGTTGGGTAAGCATCTGACTTGGTTCCAGCTCTGGTCACGATCTCAAGATCCTAGGAGAGATCCCCACATTGGGCTCTGTGCCCAGTGAGGAGTCTGCTTGAGAGTCTCTCCTTCTCCCTCTGCCCTTGCCTGCTCTCACTCTCTCTCTCAAATAAATAAATAAAAATCTTTAAGGAAAAAGAATATGAAATAGATGAATACTGTTGCACCAAGACTGGACTGATTTTTAACACCAGATTTTTTATTCCATTGTATCATTTTAATTCAAGTATCTGATTTCTCTGTATTCCTCTAGGAGTAGAAAAAAAGCTTGGGGTGTGGGTGACCCCCTAAGCAGAAAAATTATCGCTAATAGAAGCATTTCACTGTATCAGCATTTCATTATCACGTGTAGGGCATTAATCAAAGCACCTTATTTAAGGTGGGAAAGAGCTTTGCTAAGGGGAAGATGATTCAGCACAGTATCTTCTGACAAGTGATGCCATCTCAAATCCTTTTCAGAGATAGGTAGAATGAGTAAAATGTGAGCGTCTATTAAGTTTATTTATCAGTATGTTATGTGTTCCATTTTTAAAAGTTTCTGTAATGATAGTCTTATCCATTTTTCTCTAAAACTGCCCTGTCACATAGTAATATGTGTATAGACTACACTTGTTTCATTTTTAAAAGGCATCCCAGGGAGAGGAGATGTGGATGGGTATGAAGAGTAGATCAGGGGAAGCAAAAGGGTACAGACGCCTCCATTGACAAAAGGAAAAGGCATATGGCTTCCTTCCTTCCTGGTGCACCCAGGGCTCAGAGAGAGCTCTAGATTTCCCAGCGATAAGTTTCTGCTTGTGAGCTCCACTGGGAAGATATTTTGTATGCCACAGAAAACCAAGATGTTTGCGTTCCCACCAATCCAGGGATAAGGCTTTTCCTCATACAGACACAAAACATACAGTATATGAATGTTTAATGGAGGCTAAAACTGGGAGAGGAACAGAAAACAAGAACAGAGCAGGTTAAAAAAATATCTGGTTTCTCTCTATCAAAATACTAATTAAAATTCATGTTCATGGGGATGATTATACATATGTTTTTGAACTAAAAGTCTAACCTGGCACTATTTTTTGGCCTTATTTTTGTGACAACATTTTTGTCCATATGGCATGAAGTGAATCATTTTACATCTTTTTTTAAGCTCTATGTGTTTTTCTTGTTGTCTATTCCCTCTTCTCCCACCACACACACACTGGCAGCCGCTACCAAGTTACCAAATGCCAACTCAGCCCTGCAAGCTGGCTGCATGGAGCTATATAGTACTGGCATTTTCCTTTCTTTGCAGAAATATTCCCTCTCTATCTCTCTCTCTCACACACACACGCACATAGGCATGCACACATGTACACATGCATGCACACACACGCACACACCACCAGTGAAGCACCCTGACTACCCCTCCTTCATTCCCATGCTAATCTCCGGGTTCCTCGGGGTTCTGCCCAGCTCCGGTGTGTGTGTCGCTGGGCTGCGGAGCGCCACACCAGCTTCTTTAAGGTCTCTCATCCCTGGCCTTCCTTCTCTGTGGCACTATGACAATAAGTGGCTCACTTAAGAACTGCCATAAATTAATGGTCCATCGAGCCCATGAAATCAGTTTAGTCACAGCAAAGGGCAAAAACCATGATTGTCCAGGGGTCTCCTTTCCTTTCTTCTTCTTTTGCAATCCTAAGAATCCATGCTTCTGCTTTTTCAGACAGAAGCAATGTTTCCTATCTGCAGCACAGCCACACCACCCGGCCGTTTGGGTCCCTGCATGGCACACGTCTTGTACACGTGCTGCCTCTGCCAGGATCCGGCACTGCTGAGTTTGTGGGGAAGGGCAGCGACTCCACCTAACAAATGTAACTTTAACAACAGTAAAACAACCTAATAGCTTAGCATGCCAGGGGGCTAATGTGGCGGGCCATTTACTGCTACACTAAATAGCCCCGGTTTGATTCTCATTGCCAAGTGTCGAACGGAGAATTGCAAGGCAGGAGTAGCTCCTAATTCATTAGATAAAGGGGGTCATTGCTCATAGGGCTGGGGAAACTGGAGAAGGGTAAGAAATTAAACAAGGCAGCCCCTTTCCAAATGCTACCAAACCCTGGCTACCTGTGATCTGGGAAAACAGAGTCACCGAAACACGAGGGCTCTATCCCCGCACTCACGGGCCAACTTCCAACTTTGGATAAGTTTGTTTTATTTGGCAACATTCATCTGGAAAGAGGCTAGAAGGGAAAGGGATCCTAATACTGAAGCTACTGTTTATTATCTGTAAATCACTTTGACACCTTTGGAACCAAAGCAGCAACACAAGAACAAAGTATGATTTAGCCTTGACTGTAAAATGAGCCATGACTGAGATGTTCCTGCCAGGGATTCTGCCTCATGTGTCCTGGAAAAGTTGCTGTGGACAGTTGTGACCCAGCTAATTTTCCGCTGGGCATGAAAAAAAAAACTGCTAACAATAAAACAGAGACCAAAGTGCTTGCTAGCATTGCTGTATCTCTTAGTATTATCTTTTTTTTTTTTTTCCCTTTTTTTCTTCCATGAAGTCATAAAGAGTTCTAAGTTCAAACTGCCCTGAAGAGTCATGGTTAGACCGTGTGGACCAATCAATTCCCTTATCTTGTTCTTTTTTTTTAAACAGAAAGAAAAATAATCAAAAATTTCAAATGAGATCTCTAAAATGGGACATTTTTATTTCCTGAACATTAGCCCTAAAACAACTGATTTCTTTAATTCTTGCCATCACTCAGATTGGCCTTGAATTACCTCCCAATAGGCCTCCCATGTGCTTCTAGATGAGAGTGTGTAATGGGGGATCTGTTAATTAACTAGAAGCAAAGTTGCGCGGTGGGGATCAAACACTGGATACGTCCTAAAACTCCCACAGAGAAGATGAAATGCAGCGCAAACTTTAAAGACTTCCCGTCATTAGCTGAGACCTTGCTGATCCTGGCCCAGACCCCTCCTGTTTCAGAGAACAATGAGGACAATAATGGCAGAAATGAAATCGTGCAGCCAGGAACAAAGGAACTAGCTATTTACCCGTAGAAAAAGAAAGGGGGGAGGGGGAGAAAAAGGGAGAACTTTCTTTTTCTGTGGTTCCTGTCTACTTTTAATTAATTTATGACTGCCAGGGAATTGCACAGAGAGTGCACCCAAATGCGCTGTATGGAACACAGTGTTAATATATGTAACATCTACTGTTTACTTCCAGGAAAAGTGCAACTAGCTGGGGAGAGGGAGGTGCAGAGGAGGGAGGGTTGGCACAGGAGAGGATGAATGAAAATGGACAAAATGTTGGGCTGAACTTTTCACTCTTAGGATCAGAGTTCAAACTGGAAATGATAAAAACAACAACAACAACAACAAAGAAAACAAAGCAACACTATCCCAAAAGTAATACATCCGCCTAGATAGTTCTCTATCTCAGTAAAAGACAGAAATTGTACTCTGACACAGAGCTCATATTTTGCAATTTTTCAGAGGTTTCCTGGTAAGGTCTATAGAAATATACATAAGTATAATATCAAGAGCAAAAGCACACAGTCATGATATTGACCTGTTGTTCTTTCTTGCCTCTTGACAAGATGGAAATAGGAAAAATTATACTGAACATTGAGCTAACTGTTTACTGAGTAACAAAATTTGACTACTAAAGGACCTCATCCTCATTTTGCATTCTGAATTTTTGCAGAATTCAAATCAGGAGCTTTTCTATCTACCTAAAGTACAAGGCTTCAATAGGATTAAGAGAACAAGTAAGAACACCAATAAGGTGCACAGAGAGAAAGCCTTGGTTCTCTCTGCTTTACGTTGAAAGCAAGTGCTTTGAGATGGACCAGTAGGTTGATGAGAGCCATTAGTTAGAGCTGCTGGTGGCCCTGCTCCCTCTCTTCAAATTTCGATTGAAAATGACCACACTAGAATTATTTTCTTTTCAAAGCTCAGTGACAAAACTTACTCCTCTGTTTTCACATCACTTGTTTAGAACCATCAGTGGAAACTGCAAATGGATGAAATAAGAAAATCCTCCAGGATTATGTTTTGTGACTTCTCACTTATTTATTATGAAAGGTTTAAATATAATAAGCTCAACCACAAACTTGAGTTTAGGAAAAAAAAATTGTAAGTGTATAGTTCAACCAAATGAAGATACTCTATAATCAAAAGGGAGTATAGGTCAGAGGTTTACGGTTAGTTGCCCATATGTTCTAACCCGTATTAAAGAAACAAAACAAAAAACCTCCACCTTGGAGTGAAAAACCTATTGTCAATTATTGAGAATCTTATAGTGTCTCCACACATAAACTCACAAGAGTAATGGACCCCCCCAGTACATTTTATGATTGTTATGACTATCCATTTACCAACAATAATATGGCAAAATAGCAGAATGGCATGATAGTCCAGGAATGAAAGGGCTTAACATTACATTTCTGACATCTAAGAACTAAGCATGTGTCTTAGGAAATATTGTTTATTCTCCTCGGTCTCAGTTTCCATGGGGATAATAATTCTCCTGATTACTCCATAGGGTTGTTTTAAGTGTCGAATGATACAGCATATGTCAAAGTATTAAAAATATCAATTTACTTTCAATTTCACCATCATCTACTGTTCTAGAACAGTGCTGGGTCCATAATACAAGGTATTTAGGATCTAGAAATCTATAATAGGATTACCAATTCCTTTGGGATTTCTTAGTTCTCTTCAAATTTTTTAAACAAGTTTAGAAATCAATCTAGAAACAATAACTTTCTCATAAATCATCCCAGTTAACTTCATTCTGCCTTCATTCACCTTGTACGATTTTTTCTATTTACTATGATATTTTGTAAGCAAGATTATATTACTTTCTCCAAAGATAGCAATGGCCTACCTCATTTCCACCTTATTCAATAATTCTCATATTTCTCCATATACAACATTCTATTTATACAATATTCTCTAGAATTCTTGATATTGTTTCCTAATCATTCTGTTGTTATGATAATTTAGGAATAATTCTAGAAATCTTCTTTACCTTTAATGAGATTTTTATAGGTAGCGTTAAAATCAAAATAACAAAGAGCAGTAAGACAGGACCACACATAATCGCTGTAAATGTATAACGGCAATTTCTTAACACAAAGAGAAATCTACTAATACTTAATATCTTCAGGATTCAAGTAATAAATGTAGAAAATAAGCCTCTTTCTAAAAGAGAAAGGAATTCTGATCATTAGGATAATAATTACTAGAAAAGTACCGTAAGACAGAAAGGCAGGCTAAATTTCTAACTCTCAGAATAAGAGTGAATCTTCTGATTTAAGTAATCATTCTATTGGCTAACATCACCCGCCTTTAAATGCTCCTGCAATAGCTTTGAGAAGTAGCCGGATATCACGGCTGGGCATTCCGTTTGACCTACATAGTATTAACACTTTTATGAAAGTATTTTCCAGTCTTTGGAAACTGAGAGAACCCATATTTCTAACACCTTTAGAAAACCTGGAAAATCTGGCAATGCTATGCCAGCCTTTCACACAACAGCAATCTACTGGTACTAAATGGGAGCTGCCCATGTGATAGAGAGACACACTCTTGCGTTCATCCCAGTCCTCACTATTTCTGTCTGCCTCCTTTAGACAGTTGAGTTTTTGACACTGAGATTTTAGAATAGGCTTTAGGAGACTGGAAGAGTAAAATATTCAAAGCCTTTTTCTCAGAAGAGAGATTTTATAGCTGCTCCTCATATGCCTAGCCTTTTAATGAAAGACAAAGATATGCAAATTGACAGAAAAACGCAGATTATAGTCACACATAAAAAATGAGTAAATGAATAAAGTTTAAAATAAGTGCAAATAAAATGGGATAAGGATAAAAGTTTTCTACAGAATGTGCTAGCCAATGTGTGAATTATAATGAAAATACACAAAGTACATAGGAAAATACCAAGGAAGATACAGGCAAAAGTAAAAAAATGATAAAATAGGAAAAAATGTATACAGTTATGAAGACAAAATATGAAGAAAAATTAATATACAGATAGCATACCATAAAAGATTATTAGGATACACTAAAATTATATTAAGGAAATGCAGGTACAAATTACAGAACTCAGAGTCCAAAGAATAACAGTGAAAATGTGGCAAAGGGGAAAACCTTAAATTTAAACTGGCAATGCAGAATCCAAAGTTTAACATTCTGTCACATAAGCAAACTTTAATCTGAGGCAATTGTGGACAGAGAGCCACTCTCCTACAATGTTTGGTTTTCTTGAAGGGACTACCTGGTTGATAAGGTTCTCTGCATCTGGAACACTGAAATACTGAATGCAATAGACAACACTCTCAACTATGGTATTTGATCCCACTTAGGTACCGTAGAGCCAGCACAAGAAAGGTCTATATGCATATTTGCCATTAAATAACCAGATAGATTTTTTAAACAAATCCCTAGAAAGAATAAGTTGAAGAATATAAGCAATCTTTTCCAATACATTCAGTTACGAACAAATCAAAGATTAGAGTTTGTGTCGCGATTTTTATTTAGGAAAATATATTCAAATGAATAAAGGAAGGATACAATTTGCTTTCCAAACGATCAAGAATGATCTTTAGGGAAAGATATCATGGGATCTTTATTCATTTCCAATTTTGTCTGCCCAAATCTAAACATGGAATCCAAGGCCACCTTCCTCACACCTCCTATTGTGCTAAGGCTGTTTCTGTTTACTGTCCTAGAATGTGTGCTTAGGAAACTGAAGATATTTTTAGTATCAGTTTAAGGGGCATGCCAGAGGACCTGTAATACTCAACTGCATAATTAGGCAAGCAAACATTTCACAAAATAATGGTATTCAATAATTTTTTCCAGTGTCACAAGAATATAAAAAGATCTCCGAATTTCTAAAATTACTGACCTTTAGCACGCAAGCAACATCAATTCATTTTAAAATTCCAGTCTCTAGAATATAGAGCTTTCTCAAATGTATCACATATTTACCTGTCAGATTAAAGAGAAAGAGCTAAAGATAAACTTTTTGACGGCTTAAGCTTATAATAAGGAATATCACAATTGTATTTTGATGGATTATCAAGGGATTCATAGTTGTGAAAAGTTCCATCAGTGGTCCCAACAGGGGTTGATTTCACCCCCAACCCCCACCCCGGGAACTTTGGCAAAGTCTGGAGATAATTTTGTTCATCACAATTTCGGAAAGAATGGGGAGGAGAAGAAGCCGCAACTGGCATCTAGTGGATAAAAGCCAACATTGCTGCTAAACATCCTGAAATGCGCAGGACAACTCCTCCCCAACCTGCAACCTTTTCCATCTCCTCCCCACAAAAAGTCAACAGGCCAACAATAAGAAACCCCACATTACACTACATGGGATCAATTTATTATGGCCCCAGTACTTTCTATGGTTTTTTTGTTTGTTTGTTTGTTTTTTGGTCTCCTCCCCTGCACCGTCTCACTCTATGAGGGCTTCAGAATGGCCCTTCATTTTTCTGATTTGCTACATTATTCTGCTGTGGACTCAGGAAACACTTTTTTCAAGCTTATTAAAATTATATTGTCGGGGCACCTGGGTGGCTCAGTGGGTTAAGCCTCTGCCTTCGGCTCGGGTCATGGTCCCGGGGTCTGGGATCGAGCCCCATGTCGGGCTCTCTGCTCAGCAGGGAGCCTGCTTCCTCCTCTCTCTCTCTGCCTGCCTCCCTGCCTACTTGTGATCTCTGTCTGTAAAATGAATAAATAAAATCTTTAAAAAAAAATTATATTGTCTACAAGAGAAGGACTCAGAGCTCTTTATGAGTAAAGCTGGGGAACACAAAGGGATAGATTAATTAAATAATTTTAAATTTTCTAAGCTTATTTTTGGTTCAGACCTGTTCTAGTTACTAGAAATCACCAGACTTCAAATGTGTGAAGTATTGCTGTGGTTTATTCCAAACTAAAGAAGTAATAAATGAGAAACACATAAAACAAAATAACAGAAACCTGGTGTTTTGTACTCTCCTAGTACAAGATTGATAATGTCTTGGAGAAAGCTGAGCTGAAATGTATCTTCTAAGGTGAGTAACAGAATTATTGTAGCCAAGTGAATCTCATAAACAAGACTGAAAGTGAAGGGCAGAATGTCTATCTTTTTAAGAGAGTACCTTTTTAATACTGTTAATATTTTTAATGTAATGTTTAATATTTTGTGTATTTAATTGTAATGTGAGATTTACATGGATACTTTTATATGTACTAATGACATAATTTCATCTAAATTTAAGTTTCTGTACTCACATTTAGCTATGTTAGGTATTTGAGAGTAATAAATTGAATTTCTTATAAGAAGATTACTTATACATAAGACTTGCCTTTAATTAGTCAAAAACCATACAATCATAATAGACGACTTTGCATGATCCACTCCAGGGACGATAAAGAAGCAACTGTAATCAGATGATAGGATTTGTACTCTTCTCATACTCTGCTCATCTATATACCTAGCACTAAAGAGCATCGCTTGGTGTTCTAACCCAAAATATGAATCAATCAGACTACACATAAAATTCATTGACTTAATGATAAAAAGAGTTACCATCTGTAGATTTGAGGAACTGTGATGATAAAATTTAGAATTTTACATGGGAAAATACCTGAAACTTGGGGCGCCTGGGTGGATCAGTAGGTTAAGCCTCTGCCTTCCGCTCAGGTCATGATCTCAGGGCCCTGAAATCGAGCCCCGCATCAGGCTGTCTGCTTGGCGGGGAGCCTGCTTCCCCCTCTCTCTCTCTCTGCCTGCCTCTCTGCCTACTTGTGATCTCTGTCAAATAAATAAATTATTAAAAAAAAAAAACAAAACACCTGAAACTCTAGAGTGCTTCATGTTACCAGGGAAGAAATTGCGTCGGGGGCCACAAATGGCTCAAGTCCTGATTCATGGCAGCTGCTACTATTTCAGCAAGGCTTTGCCTGATTTAGGTGCACAGGGCTCTTTGGTTACAGTTACCTTATCTTGTAATTCGAAGGATCTGAAAGGTAGTAGTGGAAACCAAAGGAGGACTATAATCAAGAGGCAGAGTTGAGTAAGTTTGCAAAGCACTTGATTGGCAGTACGAGATATTTACCAGACACCATTTCTTGTTTGGAAGTTTTCAGCTTTTACCCATAAGGACTCTGGTCTGTATTTTTGTAATTATTCAGGTAGAGTGTCATAAGGGCATTGAAGCAGGTGAAAGTAATAAACACATTGGGGCGTTCAGTGAAAGGTCAAACTCTGCCAAAAAAAATAGGTTGGTGTCTACAGCTCAGAAAGTAATGCTGATTTGGAATGCCCAGTGCGTCCTCTACAAGTTTCGAACAGAGCATCACTTGGGAACTTCACCAAAGTCTCTTGATCATTAGAGGTCTGCGTGTCCGTTGGAAAACCATTGCCAAAAAATTGTTTATTTTCTCAGAAATTGGTGTGATAACTTCTGAGTATAATTCTTGGTAGCCTATCTTCTGAATTTAGCATGTTATTGGGTCTCAACAGATATTTTATTTTCAGGCCTCAAGTGGAAGTTGGGTCACTGAATGCCTTCAATGGTGACAGAGTCAGGTAGAGGGATTCCTCAGAGCTCCCCACAGCTGCTCTGGGTCCTGCCTATCTAAGAATTAGGGTACTGTGAAACTCTAATATTTTGCAATTTTTAAAAAACTAGCAAGGTCACTGTGATGCGAAACCAAATGAACCTTAATTAATTCAACTTTAATTGGTCAATACCAAAGTCATCAATTAAGCAAATTTAATTCACATATGTAAAATAGTAGATACTAATAATAAACATTTTGACAATTAGGAATCCTTCAGATTAACTTAAAATTTGAGTAATTTAAATTCCAAGTCTTTATCTTTCTTAGACTTTGTTTTTTAATAATCAAACTAACAAGAAAAAAAGTAACAATTATTAAATATTCAAAATAATCGAGATGCACTTTTTGAAGCATGAATAATGTATTTAATATCTCTCTTAATTATTTCATATGTAAAAATCTTGTTTACAGAGCTAGCCTACAAAAGTCAATATGGGCTACCTTGCATCAAGCAGGAATGATAATTATCTAATAAGTTATAAATACAGTTAAGGTGAAATTACATATCATATGTTTTAAGTAAATTCAAGAATTTTCACATTTCATTTAAAGAATTGCTTCAGATTCTAATGGTGACCAGAATGTATCAAAAAATAAGTTCACCCTAATTCACATTTTGGATCATGAAGCCAATGCACCTATATATATTTTCAATGAAACATATGGAATATTTCTACATGTTCAAAATGAAGGAAGAACGTTTGTCTCTTCCGTCTTACTTCCGTTTCCCTCTTCACCCACCTCTCCCACCACTATGCCCACCTCTGCTGGCACAGTGCTGCTACACATATACTCATAGAGGAGCTTTGCAGACTGTGAGGGAAAACAACCAGGGTAGGGGAGAGAATGGAATGGCCAGCATGACCTCTGGGCACCCCTGATCCTTCCTCTTCACAGCCCAGAGGGGACACTCTTATGCCACAACAACTAAGAAGCACCACATTGGTCCTTGTGTTGGCAACCTAGGCTGAAGACGAATAATCTTCTCTATGATCCAAGGTACCAAGAATAGAAGACAAGTGGAAACTGTCCATTTTCTTATTGTTAGCCTCCTTCTAGGAATAACAAATAACAATAATAACAAATAACTTAATAACAATATTAAGTATAATTCATCGCCATGACACCAACACATGATTTTTTTTGGAAAACATTAAGTCACTGGAAGAAGGGCTTGAGATGAGGACCTTTTAAGAGTAAAATAGTGCAGTCATCCCTCCCAAAATAGAGAGTAGAAGGGCAGGGAGGCAGGGGGAAGAGATCAAAGGAAACAAAAAAAAAATGGAAGGCAAATATAAACGGCACATCTACAGGGAGCTAAGCTCTGTGTTAGGCACGTTACAGAATAGTCTTACTACTATGAGATGACTTTTTATGCCACACAAACCCCAGTCCCTGAACAACAGATTTCTACCTTCCTTTTTGTTCTCTCAGATCCAACATATTTTACATCATCCAAATCCTGAACCTAGCCTGAGACACGGTAGAAACCTAATTCGCATCTGTCCACGCCACATTACAGTGTGCTTGAAAGCAGGACTTTTGCCCATCTCTAACATTCAGCGTCAGAATAGAAAGGCTTAATCACATATAAACTGCCTCTCTCTACTGTTGTTTTATTTCCCAATTGTTCATTAGCTTGTGGGCCACAGGAACAAACAAAGGTTTGACAAATGAATAGATCTGCCTATTATTTATAAGCATCTACTTCTATATTAACTACAATAGAAATACCAAATTTTGGTCAGGGTGAGAGAAAAAGGTAACAACCTTCGGAATCCCAACAATATCATTATTCAATATTGCATTACAATTGCTGTTCAGAAGAGGTTCTGAGTGGCATAAATATGGAAAGTGAATTACTGCACTCCACTGAAAGGAAGAACCCTACCTCATAATAACTGTAGTAATTGACTAAACTATTTATAAATGCTTAGAGTATGGCTGCTTTGGCAGTAGCTCATTTAAACAAAAAAGACATGGTTTTCAAATTCAGTACTAAATTTTCCTAGGATAAGGAAGCAAGAAGAACCTAATGATATGAAAATATCAAATTTCATCTTTGGCAAAAGATTTAACAACATTTCACATTGTTGCCCCAAATGGCACATTCTTAATTTTTTTTTCCCCCCAGACTTAATCTTGGCCTAGTGTGCCTCCTTTTTATAGGACTTCTGAAACTAGAAATCGCCAGCATGGGGAGAGACCATTAAAGGCAGAGGTGTCTCCTATAAGCACAACATGTGACCGGGTAATATTGTCTGAATTAGCAGCTTTACAACCCAACTAAGCCCTGGAGCTACAATTATCTGGTTGCATTAAACTGAAATCACCTGAAAAACTTCACACTGAACAAACCCTTGGAAATGTCTAATCTGCCAGTTTACACTCAGAAGAGAAAGTGGAATGCAGTGGTTAAAGATAAGAAAACAAACTTTTTGACGAGGAAGTCTCACCTGTGAGCCAGTATATGGTTCTAAATGTCTGAAGACATTTCTCCAATTTATTTTCATGTGATCTTTAAAACTTTTATTTAAAAAGGAGATTTAACCTGACCATTCCCTTTTAAGCCCATGTCCCAAGTACATATGCTTGATGAGGGCATAGAAGAAGAAGACATAAGGAATAAAACTGCATTGCCACACAGGGAATACGTAGCTCCAGATATGAGGCCTTATGCTAATTTTAGCAAAATGTATGTATCTTTTTATATACATAAAGTTATGGCACTATATAAAAAGATCCTTAAATGTGACATATACTGAAATCCTATTTACTGCCTGACTATCCATCTTAAAATATAAAAACTCCAAGCAGTGGTTGCATTCATATTAAACTACTTCAAAAATTCTCTTTAGTTTACCTAAAGTGCTTTCTTTTTTTTTTTTTTCAATTTGTAAGATATAGGTAAATCATAAGCCTGAAATTAAAATTCTGATTTTAGTGCAAGGCTACAGTTATTTAACAGTAGATCAAAGAAGCTGATGTTAGGCTCTACATTGGGGGTTTGCTTTCTGTTCTTCTTTGTCAATATCAATGCTGAAAATTCATTGTGTTAGGTTACAATCTATTCTATAAAATGGCATTTTCCAAAAGAATAACCAGTCTTCTGCACAAAGATGCAATGTATTTATGCTGTATCTCAAAGTCAAATGCCAAGATTTCCAGATGATAAAATTCAATTCTTAAGCATGTACAATTATTCAAATTCCTTATCTTACACATTGCTGTTTTATTGGCCAAATTCCTACTTAGGTAGTAGTTTAGCTACCCTTTCCCCACTCCAAAAAAATCAGTAGAAAAACAAACTTCACTTTCCATCCCGATGTAATGTCTAACTATATCATCTCAAGACTAACAAGACTGGCAGCTGTATTTCACTCCAGATCATCTACCCTTGGTGGCAAGTAGAGGAAATCCACATGTAAAATGATGCAATTCAACCAAGTGTTTGTTACTACTGAACAACATCTATGATGACTGTATTGCTTTTCATATTCATTCTACTTTTCCATGAACATTAATATGCAATGTAAGTTTTCAACTTGAGGTACTTATTACTGTACAGATTTTTCTTAATGGCACAATTTTAAAAACAATGCATAATTCAAGTATTCATTGAGAATAGATTACCAAATCTTTTTTCCGCGGCTAGAGTTTCAGTGAAATGTAATGGTTTATGTGTGGTGCCATGAAGTAGGAAGATTGATTAGATGTACTCTGAATTCCCTCCCTCTTTTTTTTTTTTTTTTTTACAAATTTGTAACAGTAGAGAATTCCTAAGCATGTCTGGATGTTATTGTAAAGAACTAAGGTTCATAGTTAAGCTTTCCCTTATTTTTAACTAAGCCATATTACTTTCAATTAAAAAATAAAGTGTAATACTGGGGTATACCAATACAACTAAAACAACAAGATATTTTCCTGCTAGTCAAATAAATGTAGATTTGGGCACAATTTAACTTCAATAGAGATAATTAGATTTTAAATACGAGTGGCTTTGCCTGATTTCACTACAAAACACTCTTTGTTCCTATGTTATGATTTAAAATTTCTTTCAATGAAAATTTAAGACAGAGACCACTTTTTCAAAACAAGAACAAAGTTCAAGACAATTAAAAACAATCCTTCGCTCTGTTACTGGCCACGATTCTGGTAGGAGGGTCTCATAAATCACAGCTAAGGTTCATAACCAGAGATGATCTAAAATGAAACTCAAAGAAAAATAAAAGCCATCCTCTGTTTTTACTACTGCTGCACAAGGTGTGCGCTGAGGATCAAAGCTTTTCTCTCACAGACCGCAGCACTCAGATGACTGAAGGTACCTCTGGAGAAGACATTGAAAAAAATTTACTTTGCTTTCGGTCTCAACGGAATATTCAAGGTTATTAGGCTGCCATTCAGAAACTGTGCAGTCAAGATCTACAGCATGGAGGTCTGGCAAACAGCAAGGTTACATTTGTAGGACATCAATATTCTTGATCTCCCTTCAACTTGTGCTTCTAAAATACAGTAGGTACTGGATGATTCATGAAAATTAATCAGCTACTAATATTTCTGGCTGTTCTTAAAGACTTTGGATAGTTTTAATTTTTTAATGAATTCAGGCACTTGGAAAAGAAGAAAATAACATTAAGAAGACCAGAAGAATTTGTTAAAATCATTTATCACCATCCAGCTCCGTCAACCAAAATAATTTATTACTGTCATGAATGCAAATTTTTCTTCGGGCCAGTCAACTGACTAGCAAAAGTTATTTTTGTCTATTTGGTAAAGTTTTGAAAAAAACCTCAAAGATTTGCACAGAAAAAAATAAATATCATAAAGATGGGAAGAGTATTAATAAAATTTGAAAACCTTAAACTGAACTAATTGATTTAGAGCTATATATTGGTTAGAAGCTATTTTCTGATGGAGGAGTGGAGAAAAATGTTTAACCTGGTTATGGCTATAAATACTGCGTCTCTTCTAAATTAAATCAATTTTCTTGATGAAACTAATTTCTTGCCTGAAAGGTATTAAAATAATTTCATTATAAAGAAGGTTTTGCTACAGTTCTGCACATTCCTCCATTGAAGCAAACAGTTCATTGCATGTGTCATGACATGCAAACTGTTTTTACAAAAAATGAAGGCATTTTGAAAACACAGGATGATATGAAATAGACTAACGTGAACGATCCATTTTCAACTTTCCAGATCAACCTGATCTCTATTCCCACGGAGCTACACAAATCCAGTTTGTTTCCTCTCCTATACCATCCTATTCTATTGCAAATATACACCTATAGTAATAACCAAAGAACTGAAAATTAAAACAGCAATGAGAAACCACTTTTCTATCCAACTGATACAATGTTAAAAGAAGATGATACCCAGAGCTAATAGATGGGAAGAAAACAAATCCTCATATATATTTAGTGAGAGTGTAAATTTATACACTTTCAAATGGCAATTTGGCAATATATGTGGAAATTCTAAATGTGAATGATTTTCAGCCCAGCAAACCCACTTCTAGTAATTTATCCTATCTAAATAATCACTTACATGTGCAAAGATACATGCATAAAAATACTAATTTGTAGCATCATTTGCCAAAGTAAATAATGGAAAACAGCTCGAATGTCCATCAACAGAGAATTAAGATTATGACATCATTTTAAAGGAGGGATAAAAAGGTGTCTTTATATATAGTAAGAGGAGAGAAAACAAAATGTTAATGTCATTATCTCTGGGAAAAGGCAATTGTGGAGGCTTTTGTTTTCTCCTTTACAATTCTATTTGAACATTTTTTACAAGTTTTTTTCTTTTACAATTAGAAAAAAAGCAACAAAAATGAAGACAATATGTATGTATAGTCCTGGGAACTTGGATCTCTAGACCATTTACTTCTATATCATAAAACATATATTTAAGCACATGATTTATTAGAGACATGTTTAAAGTTTTTAACAACCAAAGGTATATATCTCTATTTCCAGCTTATTAATAATCTCTAATATTTCCTTTGTTTCATATAATATATAATGTTTTCTACATAAAATGTTTTTGTGAATATTATGAATACATAAAAATATTCTAATTTAATATCAATAATTGCTATGTTATATTTATTTTAATTATAACCAAAACATTAAAAGTAGGGAATAGCTCAATAGTACACTATTTATTAATTCAAAGAGAAAGAAACCCACTAAAACTGCTATTACAAATATGAACTATGTTAATTTATCCTACATTTATATATTTAACTTTTTATTTTCTATGAATGATCTTTTTCATACAACCACTCCATGTAACAAGCATTACTCTTTATGTATTGTTTAGGTATGATATTTAAATAAAGTCATTCTAAACACTCTAAGTTGCCTCATAGAATAGCAGTGTTATAAAATGATTTAACTGACTAACCATTTATCAAAAGAAAGCAGGGTTTTTCATTAGCTATGCATATGATTATGTACTTTTAAATTATATCTGTAATTATTATTATAACCGTATATACTGTAGGTCCCTTAACACAACCCCAAAGAATAGGTCCCAGTTTTAAATTAACAATCAATTTTCTATCTAACTCTACTTGGAACTTCTAACTGACCAGAAATATTCTTAACATTGAAATAGTCAAAAATAACAACTATGATATTTTTTTTCCCATTCATGATCTACGTATCTCTTAAATGATGGTTCTAGGGTTAATCTGAGCTCAAGTCATTTAATTTATCGGTTTGTAAACTGACCAAGGTGATCGCCTATTATGTTAGGAAGATGTAGGCAAGTTGGCCTAAAGGCTGGTGATTTTATACTGATCACTATTTTCCATATTGGGAGGGTGAAGAAGGGAAGTGAAAAGCTTTTTAACTCACTTATTGCATTGAATTTCTCTACCCTTGAGTCTGTGTGATCTGCCATGCAATTTAGAGTAGAGCTGGCTGGAAGACCTTAAATAAAATCCAGGAGTGACTTGCTATACCATAAATAAAGATGGCTTCCCATGGTTGGTCTGAGACATGGAGGGTAGTAATAGAATCTAGAGATGCACAGAAAACAAATGGAGACAGCTTTGTATTCTGGTGGCTTCCTCTGACTTTTTTTTACTCCCACTGACTTTCCCTCCACCCCTCCTATCACTGTACTCCCTTCTGTCATCCCAGGGCCTAGTCACAAGCTGCACATCTTCCAGTGCCTGGAATAGTCTTCTCCCCATTCTTCACATAGGCAAGGTAGCAGAGAATGTTTAAACATTTGGACACTGGAACAGATCCCCAGGTTGCAATTTTCCCAGTACCGATTTTCCCTCTGCAAACTGGGGTGAATAATGGTGCTATCCTCTCAGGATACTTAGAAGGATTAGATAAACTGACACAGGTCAAACAACCATCATGGTGCCTGGGGCAGAGAAAGGGATCAATAGAGCTGGCTATTACCATTACTGTTATCATTTATATTCTTCACGTAGTTATATCTAACTCAGGTTGCAGGGAAGCCTTCTCCAAATAACCCGATTAGGTCAAATCCTCCTCCCAGAAGGCTCATTAGTGTTTACTCTTCTTTCGTAGCATTCATCATAGTCATGTGTTT
Source organism: Lutra lutra (assembly GCF_902655055.1). Classification (NCBI taxonomy): domain Eukaryota; kingdom Metazoa; phylum Chordata; class Mammalia; order Carnivora; family Mustelidae; genus Lutra; species Lutra lutra. The sequence continues at coordinate 74,115,401 of NC_062285.1, forward strand.
ACATTATTTTTCTTATCACTACACTATGAGTTCCACAGTGGCAAAGAACATGATTAGTGTTTTGGGAATATTTTGTTTGTGTTTGTTTTGACTTTTCCCTCAAAATCTACCATAAGTATCTAGCACATAATAGGACTCCAATAAATATTAGCAAATGAATTAGTGCATGAGTTAATGAATACAGAACCTAGGAAATAGAAAACAATTTTTAGAAAGAAAAATGCAGGGGTGCCCGGATGGCACAGTCAGCCAAGCTTCGGACTCTCGGTTTCCGTTCAGGTTGTGATCTCAGGGCTGTTGAGCTTGAGACGGGGAGTCTGAGCTCAGCACAGAACCTGCCTAAGACCCTCTCTCTCTCGGCCCCTCCTCCTGCCCACATACGTGTGCATGCTCTCTCTCTCAAATAAGTAAATTGATCTTAAAATCTCTTTCTCAAATCTCAAATAAATAAATAAATCTAAATAAATACATAAATAGGGGGAAAATTGCAAAGGCAACATGTTTAAGAAATGTAAAAACAAAGACAACTTGACGTGCCTGAGATTGAGCTGGAGAAGCTAACTCAATCTGCAGATGACTTGATCTTAGATTTTACTCTATATCCTGGTCACCCTAACACAAACAGTTGGACGGGGTAACACACTTGATCCATTAAAACTTGAGTTGGGGCTTTAGCCAGCTTGGAGTTGTGGAGGAAGGACTGTAAGTGTGTATGTGTATACACAAACCTGCATATCATATGGCCCACATCTAGAATTCATTTATGTGAAATTGGCTAATTTTTAACAAGATTTAAAACCCAAAACACCAACAGCAACAAAATTTGGCTAAGTAAGCGCATAAATGAAAGAGACATAACACAGGTAAAATACAGAGCAGCTAAGGAACAAAAATCTATGTGAATACTGAAGTCAAATTTAATAAATAAGGAGATAGATGAACGGAAAAGAAAATGTTCTTCAGTGACAGAGAAGGGAAAATATCCATTTTTTATATTTTTGTATTAACCTGTAAACAATTCTATTCTACTTATCCAAAAGAGAAAATGGCTTCAAGGCAGAATAATATATGTAACAAGTATTTTGTGTTGATCAGTTTTTCTGCTAAACACGAATACCATTGGATAGCATCAAATTACCATTTCAGGTTTGGGCCAATTTAAGTCTTTGGTTGTGAAATCTGTGCCATAAAACTGGTGTGCATACACTTAAAACTTTGGTATTAGTCTTGTTGAACGTTGGATTCTAATAATACTTTCTCATAAAATTTTTATTCAGTTGTCATACCACACTGACTATTAAAAATTGTTTATTTCAATTTTTGATATTATTTTTCTTGTTGGCTTCTCAAATTATTTATAAACACTGATTTTTTTTAAAAGAGTGCTTGAAGTAAAGTATCTTATGACAGTCATATCAGTCATTGTCAGTCATATAGAACTCAATGTTTCAAATTGAAAAAAAAAAAAGCTCAAGGAAATTAAAATAATAATTTCATTTTGATGATTATCAACCTACCATCATACCACCTGAGTGAAACTGCAAGAGACTAAGAGCCAGGAATACATTCTCATGTTATCAACTTTCTTTTTTTCATTCTGAAATTTTGGCTCTTTTTGCCTCAGTTCCTCCATATTATAAACACTGACATGTTGGCAGCTAATCAAGTAATGATTGGAAAGTGCTTAAAGCTTAAATATTCTTGGAAGAGAAGTAGTGTACAGGTGCAAAGTAAAAGAAATTTTTTTAAATGTTTCCCACAAATTGAGGGAAAAAAAATCATAAAATTCTCAGGCCATGTTTACAAAAGTATAAAGTGTTCCAAAAGCACTATAATTGCAGGGAAATGGACTTGCCTGAGGTTGATTCATCTCACTTATTTATTATTATATACCCCCAAATATTTCCAAAAAGCTTTGAGACAGCCTATAATGAAATACAAAGCAAAAATCTATAGGTAAACAACAAAGGGAGAGAGGATTTATGAAATAGCCACACCACACCTAACAGAAGCTTTAGCAACTGGTAATAGAAAAATACAAGGTTTCTACCAACCAATTTCAAAGGAGAAATATGATGGCATATGAAGATTGGATTAAAAAATTAATAAACAAAAGCATGCTTGTTCCTCAAGAAATGAGAGAAGTGTGCCAACCCTCAAGCAACAATGAGAGTGATTTACTTTTGAACATGTCAAAGAAGGTGCAGTCATTTGTACAAAATAAGTAAATAAATAAATTTATTTTATATATATGTATATATATATATATATATACACACACACATATGTGTGTATATATATATGTGTGTATATATAGTGACTATCTCCAATGTGCCAGACAGTGTGCCAGGAGGTAGAAAGAAACATCAAGAGGAGAAAAAAGTCCTGGTCTTCTACTTAGAACTCAGTTTAGGAAGGGAGATGAACATTAATCAAAAATCACACACACACACACAAAAACATTAATCAACAAATCACAAATCACAGACTAAGAGAGTACTGGTGGGAAGGAACATAGTATGAGGATGGAAACAAGTAACCATATCTAGACTGCAGATTGAGGGCTAGCTCCTTGAAGAAGTGACGACCCAAAGAAATCTGTTTGATGATGAAGAGTTCACTCAGAAATGGATGAGGTTGGTTAAAAAGCATCTGAAGGAGAGGGGAGTGTGTGCTAAGGCCCAGGGTCAGGAGGGAGCTGGGGCCCTCGCGGTTCAGAAGAAAAGATCAGAGTGTTGAAGCACAGAGCATTCTAAGGTGAGGCGGGACTAGTTCTGTGGGAGCCAGAGACACTGAGCCTGTGGGAACATTAAGTCCTTACCCAAAAGCAATAAGGAGCTCCTGATGGCAGTTCAAAAAAAAACAAACAAACAAACAAACAAACAAACAAACAAACAAACACTAAAGCCAGAGATATTTTCTACAAAACTATTTCTCATACTGTCTTGAAGTTTAGGGAAGTTTAGGGATGTGCGAGAAGTCTTTCTGGGGCTTATGGTTCAAGACAAAGTTTTACTGAACTTGACAGAAAATAAATGTTTGAGGACGACTTGTGTTAAACCTCCTTTTTCAAGGAAGGAGAAATAGCAAGAACAGAATTTTCTGGAAGTCCATTTTGGGGAACTTGAACCAAGAGCTTGTAGAAGAGAGCTTGTATTTGGCATACGGTGATTTTCCTTTGGAGAATAAATTCTTAGAGTGGTCCCCAAAAGCAGGCTCAGAGAATCAGTGTTTCTGAGGTAAAAACAAGTGCCTTCAGGGAGCTAAGGACACAAAAGTTGGAACCCACTGATTTGTGCTTTTAGATGAAAAAAATAGGAAGTTCTCTCCTCTCTTCTCCTCTCCTCTCCTCTTCTTTGCCTTGCTAGGCCCACAATTCTCACCCTCTTTCCTTCATGGACATCTTTTGATATAGTTTTGTTGTGTTCTCTCTCTGTCTTTGTCTCTCTCTGTGTCTCTCAATCTGTATAGCACATTTCTTTCAAACTTGATTAAGTCTGCTTATTTGTTTTTCAGAATATTTTGTTCTATGTGAATATATGATAGTCACAATGGAAACGATGAAGAAGATCTTTATATTAAAATGGCTGAAGGAAGGTGCTGAAGGCTAAGAAATTGCACTATAGTGATCCTTCATGAGGCTGGTTCTTAAAAACATGTCCCTTCAGTAAAAGGATCCCAAGGAATGGCTTTCATGCCTGCATTGGAACATCATGCCATTGTCACTGACCATCTCTCTGGGCTGACAATATTTGTCCCAAAGCAATAATTTCACACTTAGCCATCACATTACCCAGCACAGAATATTGCTCAGTAAATGGTTAGACTTGAATGAAATGTTTTCTCTGTAATGGGGACGGGACAGTGAATACAAAGAGGTCTTTCATAGGCTTGTACTTGCCCTAAAAACCAAATGCCCTCCCCCTTGAATGTTCCTGAGTGGAATCACTGGTTTCAGCCTTTGATTTGTAAGGTTGATAAGGATTTCCCCATTCATTAAGAGTCAATATTGACAAGCAAGATTTATCTTATGTATCAATAGAGAAATGGCATCAAAACAGAAATACAGGTATGTAAGTGCCGCATAACAGAAGTCCCTGCTAAACAAAAAACAAAAAACAAAAAAACAAACAACTATACCTGTTTTAGACCTTTCAGGAACAGGTTTCAGTGTTGTTTCTTTTTTTCTAATCTTACATCTAATCAGACAGCAGCCTGGAACTTTTCTCATCATTACATATGGCCTATCGACAGTTGACAACAACTTTACTCATCATTACATATGGCCATTTACAGTTGACAGCTGTTAACCAGGCAAGTTCACATACGTTGCTTCACAATCACATCGCATCACAAAAAGTGGGGTGAGAACCCAGGCCAACATGCCATTGCTCAGCTTTGGGTGAACTGCCGCAGCTGGAAACCACCTCGCTGAAGTAAGACAGATCCCACACTTGTACATGTCCCCTCCACCTCTCGCCGTTATACACCACCACCATAGTCCCATTAGATGGTCTTTTATTTCACTTAGTTCTCATAGAGCACTTGCGTTCTGGTACTTACTTCTCACACTAGTGCTTTTCTCACCTTTCTATTCAAGTTGATTTCCTACAATTAAAAAAGAAAAAAAAAAGGAGGGAAATGGTATTGTGGTATTTAGGTCACGAGGAAATTCTGCTCCTTAAGATAGAGGAGTAAGTGTATCTCCACTTTATGCTTGACCGTGCACTGCCTTTAAATTCAGTGAATGAGAGACCATAGGAGTTAGGAAACAATAGTTATATCACAAAAACATAAGACTTCAAAATCTATCTAAAATGCCTATTTTCAAAGCCACCTCTAGTTTGACGTACAGTAGAATAAAGTTGCTGCCAGAACCAAGAACTGAAAGTTGCCAAGTCTATGTTGAGTTTTGTTCTGCATGGGCATACGTGTGAGTGTGTGTGCACGCACGTGTATGCGGATACATGCAAATGAATGCACGAGGTAGCGTCATCCCCAATGTTATTCATTCACCTAACACATTTGATATCATTATTGCAGTACTTAAGCCTACCTATTCCAAGCAGATCTTATGAAAGGGATTTTAGCCAAGACACAAATCACCTGCCATTAGTGATTTCTAACCTTTATTACCCCAGCGAGAGATAGAGAACTTTTGAGACACAGCCTAAACATGTCTAAAGGTTGGTTTTCCACTAATACCAGCAGGAGTAGAAAATGACACTGCAGTTGTCCTTGGAACTGAGAAGCTGACAGAGTTGCTGAAAGGTTCAGCCATTGTAGGATTTTGTTAAAAACCTAAAGGCAGCAGCATTTCTCTTTGAAGTTCTGAAACATCTTGGAATTCAAAAAGCTCAACAAAGAATAACATGGACAACTGAGTTTTTCAAAACTCAATTTTAATTAAGCTTTTAAAATACTATGCCTACTCATTTGGGGTGTCAACACATTCAAAGGTACAAAGTAAGTTCATTAAGAATTATCATCGAAGTTCCCAAATAGATTTCCAATTCAAAGGATGTATGCCAAGGTCTGATACGTTTAATTTAAATGCCTTACCTTTCCCCTGGGCATTTCCAACAATTCTAATTGAAAGGCACTTAAGAGAGGGAGGCCCACGATTCTGAGTATTGTACACTGGCTCTCATACTGAAGGCCTTTTCCATTCAGAATGTGAAAAATCAGATTCCAGACCACTTGTCCTTTATAATGCCCATAATCTTTTCTAGTTAAAATTAATATTTGAGTATTACAGTAAAAACCAATATGCAGGACTAAATTTCCTGGATGTTGGCAGCTATATTATTCTGTATTGGAATACTCAAAAGAGAACTCTATAGTGTTTGGGTAGCAGCAACAGGCTGAGTGAGTCAGCTGAGACTAACACAGAAACTTACTTCTACAAGATGTGTGTAATTAAACACACTGTACTTTTTCAACATAAATAGCAGGTCTCAGTTATTATTCCTATACACCTGATACTTAGGCAATTAACTTGGCTCATTCTTATCCTGGTTCTTTACGTGACTGATAAATTTTTGATGTTTGTCTGATTAATTGCCCAAAAGCATGCTAATGTTGAACAACAGTAGTCTCAAAATATACGTCAGAGATATGACTTAGAATGTCAGGAAGTTCTATTCCTTCATTCAAAATTTAGATGCCCTCTTTGAATTAAAAAAAAAAAGTACTTTCCACATTTAATATCATAGATTAGCTATCACTTACCGCTTTTTCTCTTTGGCCTGATAATCTACGTTATACCTTAAATCTAAATTTGATGGAAAGTTCCAGGCTTCTTTAAGGAGACAGCCCAGTCCTTACTGAACTGAGATGGTCAGATATTCCAAAGAGTAATTGGCAAGGCATATATACTATCATATCACAAGCCCAATTACTGAAAGAAGTACTGCTTTAAAAAAAAAAAGTGTGATTTTTGTTTAATTTACCAGTTTAAGTTTAGTATTTGCTTTTCATTCTACAAATCTCATTCATTTCTGCCTTCACCAACAATACAAAATGAACACATCTCAACAATGAGGAAAGGAGGTAAAGAAAGGAAAATACCACCTATACACATAAAAATGAACACATTCCCTAAAAAATAGACTCATTTCTCTCATTCCATTTGGGGGGGAAAAGGGCTTTAACAAACATTTCAATTGTATCAGCTCTATGGAAAATTAGGAAGACAATGAAACAAGTTAATTCCCTCAATGCCAGGTTTATAAGAAAAATAGTAAAGACCTATGATATTGTTTCTCTAGTATCTATGCCCAAAACAGTTGCTGTTACAATTTGCCACACTTACCTTAGTTTTTACATAGAGAATGTGTTAGGTTTCACAGGTAATTGGTAGCCTTGAGCACATGTAACTTACAATCACTGAATGAAAAGATTCGCTTTGGTAAATTAAAATGAAACAATTTCTCCAAAATAAAGGGAAAAGGGCAAAAAAAAAAAGTTAAGGGGATTAATAGGCAAGTGTTTCATCTATTTTTGCATTTAATTTGATGTTAGAAAGCTTTAGGCATCTAAAAATATACCCCATTTATTCCTGAAAGTCTGCAAGATTTGGCTTTTGGAACAGAAAGAGTTTAGGTGGGGAGGGAATTGTTGAATTCTGTATCTATGTTTAAAAAAGGGGGGGGGGGGTTGACCATAACCCGAGGCCCTAGCTCCTGCAGAGTGCCTGTTGTTATGAAAGCAAGGTGCTCCACACGATCTAATCATAGCACTAAACCTTGTTACAAGCCCTTTTACAGCTCCAATATCTGGGTTACATGGAAACACGCTGGAGAGCCTCCTTGTACTATGAAATAAATGTCATTCTGACTGGCATCCTCTCTTCCAGCAAGTAATTTCCCTCCGCTGATAAATCGATACAGCAAAAACAAATGAGAGCACACAATGGGCACAGTGAGGATTACATTTTTATTCATTTCAGAGCCCCTGCAGCCAAGTTTTTTAAGTACAATAGCAGAAAATGATGCACTTGAGCTAGGAAACAAGAGAGATACATAGAGACATTGAGATAAGAAAAGAAAGACAAAAAGGAAGAAAGGAAAGAAATAAGAACAAAGAAAAAGCCAAGAGACAGGAGGCAAATGTGGCCCTATCAAGCAGTTCAGACACAAACTTCTGTTTGAGAGTAAGATTATTATTTGAATTCTTGTCCAGCCCCTCATAGATATGATCAGAGAAACACATGCACGTCTTCTTTTTTATTGCCTTATTGCAGATAATTTGAAAAGGATCTAAAATCTTACTTTTCTGGGATTGATTAATTATTGATATCAACATAGGATCCACACATGACAATTTATCTACAAAACCCACAACTAGAAATTGTAGAAAAGACACAATCGATCTTTATTCATCACTGGAAGTCCCCTCAAGTCACTTATGTTTTTCATCTTTTTTAAGGCAAAGATGGAAAGGGCAAAACAAAAGAGAAGCAAGAACACAGTGACTGACTATTCACAAGAGGGATGAAAAATCCCCATGCAGATATCTCTTAAGATTGATTTTATTACATCCTAAAATAATTTTATTATTTCCCAAAATAATGGTACACAATTTAAAGTGAAAATTTTAAGACATTTTGTCTTTGGAAGGGAAAATATTAAAAAATATTTCATCAAAGCTTGAAAAACTCAAATTTCCTGTTTAGAAATAGTATTATATTTTCTGTTATTTACTGTGGCATTCATCTCTTCTGAAGGCAATGGAACTAACAATGAGAGAATTATAAACTCTTAGTAAGACTTTCTAGATTATATGTTATTGTAGTCCTCAATCTAAAAATTTTGGGGCACATTACTCAACTAGCTGTGCCTTCATTTTTAAATTTATAAAAAATAGGAATGATGGTGATTGTAACTATCTTAGGGTTTTTGAGAGAATTAAGTTAGAGTAAGTAAAGTGTTTAGGACGCTTTCTGACTAGAGTAAGTGTGCCTGTCATCAGTGACAACATCCACTGCTTCCCAAGCTACAGTTAATTATTTGGGTCCCACCCACAATTTCCGTTTTGCCTACAGCGTAACAATGTACTCACACAACATAATCTTGATGTCACTGCACAACACTGAACTCAATGGACTAAGGGTCTTACCTGTCCACAGTTTTTAAATATTCTTAACTGTTCGGTGATATCTCAGAGTTAATACCCTCTCTTGGAAGAGCAAGTTAGAAAATGCATCACTATATCCAATCCATAAGTATTCTTTTAATTTTCTCTTTAACTACTAAATTCTAGAAGACAGTGTGTACATTTTTCCTCATGACCTGAGCCAAAATCAACAGTTGGATGCATAAATGGTGGAGCCACCCAGGTGCCCCTCTAATGATAATTCTAAGTCAGTTTTCTTTTTTTTTTTAAGATTTTTTTTTTTTTTTGACAGAGAGAGAGAGAGAGAGAGAGAGATCACAAGTAGGCAGAGAGGCAGGCAGAGAGAGAGAGGGGAGGAAGCAGGTTCCCTGCCGAGCAGAGAGCCCGATGCGGGGCTCGATCCCAGGACCTGGGATCATGACCTGAGCTGAAGGCAGAGGCTTTAACCCACTGAGCCACCCAGGCGCCCCCTAAGTCAGTTTTCAATATGTTATATTCTTTTTTTTTTTAATTTTTTATTTTTTCAGCATAACAGTATTCATTATTTTTGCACCACACCCAGTGCTCCATGCAATCCGTGCCCTCTACAATACCCACCACCTGGTGCCCCCAACCTCTCACCCCCCACCCCTTCAAAATTCTCAGATCGTTTTTCAGAGTCCATAGTCTCTCATGGTTCACCTCCCCTTCCAATTTCCCTCAACTCCCTTCTCCTCTCCATCTCCCCTTGTCCTCCATGCTATTTGTTATGCTCCACAAATAAGTGAAACCATATGATAATTGACTCTCTCTACTTGACTTATTTCACTCAGCATAATCTCTTCCAGTCCCGTCCATGTTGCTACAAAACTTGGGTATTCATCCTTTCTTTCTTTTTTTCTTTTTTTTTTTTTTACAGCTTTATAAACATATATTTTTATCCCCAGGGGTACAGGTCTGCGAATCGCCAGGTTTACACACTTCACAGCACTCACCATAGCACATACCCTCCCCAATATCCATAACCCCACCCCCCTCTCCCAACCCCCTCCCCCCATCAACCCTCAGTTTATTTTGTGAGATTAAGAGTCACTTATGGTTTGTCTCCCTCCCAATCCCATCTTGTTTCATTTACTCTTCTCCTACCCCCTCAACCCCCCATGTTGCATCTCCTCTCCCTCATATCAGGGAGATCATATGATAGTTGTCTTTCTCCGATTGACTTATTTCGCTAAGCATGATACCCTCTAGTTCCATCCACGTCGTCACAAATGGCAAGATTTCATTTCTTTTGATGGCTGCATAGTATTCCATTGTGTATATATACCACATCTTCTTTATCCATTCATCTGTAGATGGACATCTAGGTTCTTTCCATAGTTTGGCTATTGTAGACATTGCTGCTATAAACATTCGGGTGCACGTGCCCCTTTGTATCACTACGTTTGTATCTTTAGGGTAAATACCCAGCAGTGCAATTGCTGGGTCATAGGGTAGTTCTATTTTCAACATTTTGAGGAACCTCCATGCTGTTTTCCAGAGTGGTTGCACCAGCTTGCATTCCCACCAACAGTGTAGGAGGGTTCCCCTTTCTCCGCATCCTCGCCAGCATCTGTCATTTCCTGACTTGTTCGTTTTGGCCATTCTGACTGGTGTGAGGCGATATCTCATGGTGGTTTTGATTTGTATTTCCCTGATGCCGAGTGATATGGAGCACTTTTTCATGTGTCTGTTGGCCATCTGGATGTCTTCTTTGCAGAAATGTCTGTTCATGTCCTCTGCCCATTTCTTGATTGGATTCTTTGTTCTTTGGGTGTTGAGTTTGCTAAGTTCTTTATAGATTTTGGACACTAGCCCTTTATCTGATATGTCATTTGCAAATATCTTCTCCCATTCTGTCAGTTGTCTTTTGGTTTTGTTCACTGTTTCCTTTGCTGTGCAAAAGCTTTTGATCTTGATAAAATCCCAAAAGTTCATTTTTGCCCTTGCTTCCCTTGCCTTTGGTGATGTTCCTAGGAAGATGTTGCTGCGGCTGACGTCGAAGAGGTTGCTGCCTGTGTTCTCCTTGAGAATTTTGATGGATTCCTTTCTCACATTGAGATCCTTCATCCATTTTGAGTCTATTTTCGTGTGTGGTGTAAGGAAATGATCCAATTTCATTTTTCTGCATGTGGCTGTCCAATTTTCCCAACACCATTTATTGAAGAGAAAAACCTAACCAAAGAGACTAAGAATCTATACTCAGAAAACTATAAAGTACTCATGAAAGAAATTGAGGAAGACACAAAGAAATGGAAAAATGTTCCATGCTCCTGGATTGGAAGAATAAATATTGTGAAAATGTCTATGCTACCTAAAGCAATCTACACATTTAATGCAATTCCTATCAAAGTACCATCCATTTTTTTCAAAGAAATGGAACAAATAATCCTAAAATTTATATGGAACCAGAAAAGACCTCGAATAGCCAAAGGAATGTTGAAAAAGAAAGCCAAAGTTGGTGGCATCACAATTCCGGACTTCAAGCTCTATTACAAAGCTGTCAACATCAAGACAGCATGGTACTGGCACAAAAACAGACACATAGATCAATGGAACAGAATAGAGAGCCCAGAAATGGACCCTCAACTCTATGGTCAACTCATCTTCGACAAAGCAGGAAAGAATGTCCAATGGAAATATGTTATATTCTTAATGCTATTTATGACCTTCCACCTCTAGGCTTTAATTTGATTATTCTTCATAGTTGTGTTTGGATTGTATATGTTTATAATGCCTTAGTCATTTATTACTATATGCCATTGGTTCATCCATTTTACTACTTAAGAAGAACTAAGAAATAGAGAAATAAGCTCATACTGGTTCTTCATCTGTACTACAGACTTTGATAATGAATGAAAAGAAACAAGAAAATAACGCAAGGCATAAGGATTGGTGGTGGGTCCTCCTGGCCTTTGCCATCCTATCTCTCCGTATCATCAATAAACAAGTGTCTCTGACTATTTGTCTCATTATCGTCTTCCCTGATGAACATTTTTATAAATTTGTACCTAATCACCCACTCTTGAAATTTTAATACACCAGATATACTGTATATGTACCATATATGTGTCTATAGTTTTTTATAAGAAGGATAGCCTTTTTTCCTCTCAAGACCAATTTTTACCCCTTTATGGCAACATCCCCTTTTGAGGATGCACAGACTAATTCCTGATAGGACCACAAACAGCTTTCCACTTAGCACACTGGGTCCAACATAACTAGAGAAGATGAGTTGGAATTCAGTTATAGTTGTGTTTTTGTGTTTTGTTTAATTTTTAGCAAACCTTCCAGTACTAATCCATAGCTGTATAATTTCTCCTACCCTAAATCCATAACAGTACTTTGAGGGTGGAAGATAGAGAGTAGTTTATGAAAGATACCCAAGAAGCTACAAAGCAGTTTAAGGACAAGAAGGAAGGAGGGGATGAAGAGTAAAGTAGAATTGTTTCCAATTAAGGCAGCTAGGGAATTAGGTAGGTGGAATGTAATTATCTACATTGGAGTTTGGCCAGGCTTCTGGGCTCTTTTGAGAAAAAAAAAAAAGAGAGAGAGAGAGAAAGAAAGAAAGCAAGAAAAAAAAAAGAAAGAAAGAAAGAAAAGAAAAAGAAAAGCTCTGTGATTTTTTTTTTTTTTTTTTTTTTTTTTTTTTTTGACAGACAGAGATCACAAGTAGGCAGAGAGGCAGGCAGAGAGAGAAAGAGGAGGAAGCTGGCTCCCCGCAGAGCAGAAAGCCCGTTGCGGGGCTCGATCCCAGGACCCTGGGATCATGACCTGAGCCAAAGGCAGAGGCTTTAACCCACTGAGCCACCCAGGTGCCCCAAGCTCTGTGATCTTTAACGAACAGAGAGGTAGGTCCAAGTTGAACATCTCCTCCAAAGAAATGGAATAAGATTTCTAAGTCTTTCTTTTCTGGAAAAGAAGTGGCATTCTCCTTTAACGAATTTGAAAGTACTTACAAGTCCCTTACTTCCATTTGAAATAATTATTTCATAAAGCAGTAACCTTTGGAAATGGGAGCGTTGGAGAAGACAATACTATAGCTCCAGCAATCAATGAAAGAAGAGGCAAAACGTACAGCTGATAAGAGTCAAATCTGCAGCATTCCGAAATAGAAGTTTTTTTTTTTTTAAGATTTTATTTATTTGACAGAGAGAGAGATCACAAGCAGAGAGAGAGAGAGAGAGAGGAGGAAGCAGGCTCCCTGCCTAGCAGAGAGCCCGATGTGGGACTCGATCCCAGAACCCTGAGATCAGGACCCGAGCTGAAGGCAGAGGCTTAACCCACTGAGCCACCCAGGCAGCCCCCCGAAATAGAAGTTTTTAAGGCACGCCAACACATACCTAAAATTGAACAAGTCACTTCAGGTTTCTCAGTAACCTGAAAGGAGTCATTTATAAAACAGGTTAGTTTTGCTCAAAGTGTACAGACCCTTCCCCAATGACTGGGCCGCCAAGGCAGTGTAATGAAAACTGATAACTTTGCCAACTTGGGAAGCCCGAGATGTGTGCCCAATAAATGTAAGTAGACATTATATCCTTCATAATCAGGGTAGAATGAAGATGTGAACTGAATAAATGCTTGGGAAAAATCATAGCTTCTATTAGATGCAAAGACTGAAGCGTTAGACACCTTTAAGCTCAGCTTTCATTTAATTTACTGCTTTCCTTTCTGTAGTCTGAAGGGAGTGAAAAATTCTTCTCTCTAATTTTTTCCCCTTTCATGACTTGACCACGAAGATGAAATCGGGGTACTTTAATTACCATTCAGAGCCAAAGGCTTGCCCTTTGATATGGAAATCCCACTTCTGCAACCGCCTTTTCCCGTCCCCTTCTCCTTCCAGTTGCCCAACAGAATTTTAAGTAGCTTTGTCACCAGCTGATAGTGAAAGCTAACTGTAGCTCTTTCCTGTTAAGTTCTGTTTTAAGTTACACTATGTTTCTTTCACCAAATTGGAGGAGCTGAAAGCCAGAGAGGAGGGAGAGGGAGGGGGGAAAGAGATAGAGAAAGGGAGTCAGAGAGGGAGAGAGAGAGGGGATATGAATGAGAATATGACCGACTCTATCCATTAGAGTCGCTGAATTAGTTTCTACCCTGTCAGCATGAAGTGTGGCCCATCCAGCACAAAGCCTCTCACTTTAAACACACACACACACAGCACAAACCGATGAAAGCTGCCTTGTACAGTTACCCCGTTATTGTCATCTGCCTGCTGCATGACTCCAGGCTTTGCTATAATTATTAATTGCACTTGTCAACTGTCATTAATTCCTCTTTAGCATCCCTGTCTTTGAGTAATTAGACAGAACAGCCTCACTGAGCTCATTGTTTAGAGTCCCTTGAAAGAGCCCACTGGGCTTTCTGCAGAGAAAACCATCAGGAATACAATAGGGCACTTCTCAGTTAACCCTTTGGAAGTGTGAATGGAAGAAAAATTGCTTTCACAGGTTCGGGTGGCCTGCTTTGCTTTGTGGGTACATAAAGTACTGCCAGCTACCTCATACCTGGAACCATATTTTAAATGTGTCTTTGCTGCAGAGAAAAGGTATTTAAGTTATTGAAAAGTCAGAAAAAGTCTTTGGGAAAACAAAATTTCCAAATTAACATCATCAAATCTCTAATCGTTTTCTCATTTGATCTTATGCTTCGATGTTGGAGTAAGCCACATTCTTCAGAAATAATATTTCCCTACACTGATTATAGGCCATTTACATATACTACAACATATGTAGTGTTCTGTCAATCTAAAATTTAGAATCTATTTATTCTAAATTTTAGATTCTAAATTTAGGTTCTAAATTTTAGGTTCTAAATTTAGATTCTAAATTTTAGAATCTAAATTTAGAATCTAAAATTTAGAATCTAGGGGCGCTTGGGTGGCTCAGTGGGTTAAAATTTAGAATCTAAATTTAGATTCTAAATTTTAGATTGACAGGATTGAAGCTCCAATTTTTATTTAGTCGTTTTCCCAGCCTCCTACGTAAGGAGGCAATTGACAGAGCTTTAATCGTATAACTGATAGCTCTGAATACATTTTAAAATTCTATTTTAAAACCCCCACACTGAAAAGGAAACCATATTTGTATTTGGCCCATGGCCTCCAGAAGTTCCCTGAGTTTATCCAGGGATAAATTTTGAGCAATAATTTCAAATCAGAATTACTGTGTTATCATTTGAAATCACATAATGCATAGGAAGGCACTGTAAAAACTATTCTGTGCTATAAAATGTCATATTAGTATTTTATCATTATTGGCCTATAAAACTTAATGCCTTTGATGCTGTTAAATCTATTAGTAGTTTAAATTCTTTAGCAATTAGAAATATGTCTAGAATAAAGAATATTTAGCCATTTTCTGAAAGTAACACTGTTAATATCAAAATAGTTATCTGTTATTAGTTTAAACCACTCATAGAGTAAATCTTCTTGATCTATCCATTCCACTGAGAAGAAAAATCATACAAATTTCTCTTGAAAAAGTTAGGGTCTGTGTAGTTTTTGAAAATAAATGAAGGTAAATATGGACACTAAGGATCCTTAGAGCTATTTCCTCTATTATCCTGGCTATAAGATTTTTTCCAAATGCTGAGTGAGTGCATTTTAGTGATAACAACATTTACTGAAGTCGAGATATGTGCTCTATATACTTCATATCCATCAATCCATTTAATGCTCCAAGCCCTAGGAAATCGGTAGTATCATCTCAAGTTTAAAAATAGGAAAACTAAGCAATAAGTAGTTAAGGAAGTTGTCTAAGACCGCACAGTTACTGAAGGGCTGTCAAGCTCTGACAAATGCAAAAGCTCTACTCTTAACTGCTTTTCCAGACCACCTCTCCAGGAGCTAAGACACTACTCTATTTAGGTCTCCATCCAATAGGTAATAACTGTAGATGTGTGGCCATGTTTCCTAAAGAGCAAGAGATATTAATATATCTGAAATATTTGTCATAAAAGTATGACATAAAAATATGTTGGACATCTTAGGAACTTGGCATTCAAGACATTCAAAGAGAAACTGGATGGAGGTGGGGGAAGAGAGAGAAAATGAGTTTTGTAAATGTTAGGGATTATGCCAGCTATCATTGGGCACTGTTACTACTGTGTGTAAATGTTAGGTTAATATAAAGAAAAATCCATTTTGATTTCTACACACACAGACACACACACAAACACACATGCACACACACTGAGTACTGCACACCTAGTCTGTGCTAAGAAGTATGTAAGGCACTGAAGGAGTACAGAAGGATAAATTATGATTCTTAACTAAATGGAGTTCTCAGACTGGCTGAAAAGATAGAATTTTGAGGAACACAATTAACATACTACAAAGTGCTAAATGGAATACAATCAATGAAATGGATTGAATGAAAGGGCTAGGATCAATGATGTTACAGGAAGGAAAAATGTGACTTATTAAAAAACTTTCTAAGTATCAAGGATGTCCAAATGAATCAAGCTGATTTGATAAGCAATGAATATCTATCACTAAAAACATTCAAGTTTGGTGATGATCAATAAAGAATGATACAGAAGATTTTCTAGGGTGGTTGTGAGGTTGAACCAGCCTAAATAATACTGTCTAGGGTTATCTCACAGGTCTTATATGCCATAATTCCATAAAATAAATTATTACCAAGGAAGGGAAAGTTTATTTTGCATGCTCTTTACAGAGAAGTCATCTTAAAGAAGTTTGGTATTGAATTTGACTTTGAGAAATGAATTGGACATTAAAAAGTGGTAAAAAGTAAAATAAATAAATTATAAACAATTACAAGTGCAGATAAGTGTAGAGATAATAAACAGTTATGGGAAAGACAGTGAAAAAGCTCTACCTCACTTACATGAAGAGGAACTTGGGGGAGCAGGGATGGTGGGGATGGGGTGAGCAGGGGTAGGTAGCAGGCAACAGAATAAAAGTTCTGGTAAGGAGGTTTTTCATTGATTTAACTCTAAGAGCAGGAGTTGATTGAGGTGAAAAGAACATTATGGATGAAACGTGAACGAGGAGGCAGCTAGAGTTCTGTACTGAGTTGTGTGGGTCTGGAAACCTGGTTTTCACTACTAAACAGGACAATAGGCAAATTACTTTACCTCCCTCTAGTTCAGTATCCACATCATAGGATTGGTAGGAAGGTTAAAAGAGTTAATCTATGGAAGGCATTTAGAAAAGTACCCAGCACATAGAGTACTCAATAAATGTTAGTTATGATTATTAATTACAATATATTTATTGTTAACCAATATGTTTTAATTTATGCCCAACTGGCATAAAAATTATGATAAAGAAAATGAGAGATAATTTAGTATGGTATACTTTTCTAAGAGAGTTGCTGCAAAAAGCAATAAACTTCCTTGGGATGTAGTGATTTTTTAAAAATTATTATTTAAAGTATTTATGAAGGGGTGCCTGGGTGGCTCGGTCGGTTGCGCATCTGACTCGTGGTTTCAGCTTGAGTCATGATGTCAGGGTCCTGGGATCAAGCCCCATGTCAGACTCTGTGCTCAAAAGGGTTCTCTCTCTCCCTCTCCCTCTTCTCTCCCTCCCCCCAGCTCATGCTCACTCTCTCTCTCAAATAAATAAATAAATAAAATCTTTTAAATAAATGAATGGTAAATAAATACATAAAGTATTTATGAGTCATTGGAAAAGTGATCATAATGTTGTAAGGAAGTTTTCTGCAATGAATGGGAAATTGGATTACACGCCTCTTAGTTCCCTTTTCATTCTAAAGTGCTGAAGTTCTAATTGATTAACAGTAAATCTAGCAAGTTAATAAAGAATCCATATTTTTTTAATCTTTGGAGGGAAATTAAATTAAGGTAATAATTTCCCTCAACTTTGGGCTGATAAAGTAATATAATATTGGGAGGGTGAGCTCTAGAACAAGACTGTCTAGATTCAAATGCGGGTGGTATCATTTAATTCTCTTGCATAAGCTTGGGCAGCTTTCTAAATTGTCCCATGCCTCAGTTTCCCCAAACATAAAATTGAGATACTAGAACTTACAGGATTGTTCTGAGGACTGAATGAGTTGATACATGTAAACTGCTTATAAATTTGTTTTGAGTGTTCAACATATGTTAACTATATCCTTGTCACTGAGATTTAAAATATAGAATGGGAAAGAATAGGACATACTAAACTTTAGAAAAAAAAATCAACTGCTATATATCTAAAATAAGAGTACAATTTATAATTTTCTTTTTATGCCTTACTGTTCTATTCACCCTTTGTAATGCTTAAATAAATATGACCGAAATTTTAGCCAAAAAGTTAGCTGAAGAAGGTACAAAAATACAAACTTACAGTTATAAAATAAATAAGTCATGAAGATACAATGTGTAGTATAGTGACTATCGTTAACAATATTATATTCTATATTCAAAAGTTGCTGAGATATGGGGCGCCTGGGTGGCTCAGTGGGTTAAGCCTCTGCCTTCGGCTCAGGTCATGAGCTCAGGGTCGTCCTGGGATCGAGCCCCGCATTGGGCTCTCTGCTAGGCGCGGAGCCTACTTCCCCCTCTCTCTGCCTGTTTCTCTGCCTATTTGTGATCTCTCTCTGTCAAATAAATAAATAAAACCTTTATTAAAAATAAGTTGCTGAGATAGATCTTAAAAGTCCTCACAAGAATAAAATATTTGTAACTACTTATGGGGACCGACATTAACTAGACTTATGGTGATAATCATTTTGCAATATATACATTTACTAGATCATTGTTGTATACCTGAAATTAATATAATGTTATATGTCAATTACACATCAATTAAAAAAATAAAAGCATATTCAATGCAATGACAATATCTACTCATTATAATACCATATTTAACAAAAAGAAAAAGAGAGAGAAGGAGAGAAAGAGAGAAAAGGAAAGAAAGAAAGAGAAAAGAAAAAGAAAAGAGTAAGTTAGCTGATGGACCCAGCCTGACTCCTCAGTTGTGGAGTATGAACTATAAATGACTATATAGTGAAGTATCATTCAGTCAAATTTATACTACTTAGATCTGCCATGGTTACCAACACCCATGCTCCAGAATACATTTACCCAATTTCTATTGGGGAACTTAAATTACATTTTATTTTTGGTTCTTTGAATTGCAATATGCCCTACTCTTCCCCCAAATCCATACCATAACACATAAAAGAGAAATAAATCTTTATGAGAGTGAACAAAACATCATAAATATTGACATTTCCTCTATAGGGGAAGAATCAGTGCCATCTTACTATTTATCAAATTAGAAAAGATTATTTATAGTTTCCTCAGGTTGAATTTAAGAATTTGAAACGTACAGACTGGCATGTCACTACTGCCATAATATTTCCAAGCCAAATGGAACTACACAGTTTTTTTTCTGCACCGTTGATCATGCTATCTCAACTCTCTCCTCATTTCCACCATTCAAGACCCAATTCAGATATCATGGTCTTAGCTATGAATTTATGGAGTCCCACTGCTTCTCCACAGCCTCTATCCCCTGGCCGTGAAACCTCTTCCTTCTCTGATATATGAAATAGGGTCTACAGCCATACCACCCTGAATGTGCCCAATCTCATCTGATACATGAAACAGAACAGAGAACATCAATTAAAATTCAGTTATGCAATGTACAGGTATCATCTGATGAAAATAGAACAAATACTTGGGGGCAGCATAACTGGTAAAGAGGAGTCAGAAATCTCTCCCAAGTAGTTTTATATAGTGGATATGGTAGGTTGAAATGCAAGATTTCCACAGCACAATTCTCGGTAATCATAATGCACTTTATAGGGCTCTTTCTTACAGCAACATGCAGGCTGGGACTATGACACCATACTAAAGAAGAGGTCATAAAGGCCACTTACTTGGGGTTATTAGAAGGTATTCAGGGACACACCACTGTATTTCTCACTATATTCAGAGATAGATTTCAGAGCATCTCAATACATCTGCATATCCCTCAAACCATATTCCCTATTATTGATTATTGCCATTGGATTTCTCTTAGATGCTGTGAGGCAACAAATTTGAAATTATTGTCTCTGAAAGAAGTGGAGCTGAGATACTCTACATGGCCAAAGACTAATCAAATGTCTATGATCAAATCAGTTTTAAGCTGACCCCCATCTTGAGAAAACTGGCATGCCTAGCAAAAGCCACATCTGGATGCGAAGTACGCAGAAATGAGCTATTAACGTCTGCATCCTGCCTTTCAACAGAGGGACTGACATAATCTTGCCATCCTTATCCCCACCTACACCCCAGGACTATCTATTGCTTTTGAGGCCCAGGATCTCATTTTACTTAGAGTTGTGTCCTCTGCAACAACCAGCATCATGCTTGGCATATTATGGTATAACTGTCACATGGAGACGCCTCCTGCCTCCTGCTTTTCCATCCAACTTGTTACACAACTTCTGACAAAGTACTGGAATGGATAAATGGTAGGCACACCCAAGATGGGTTCACCATCAACAAACTGGGCATGCATCCCATGCTGCCTCCAAACTGTCTCATAAAGAAATTACTAAAAAGAAGATGAACCGATATAGAATGTGTTGAACTTTATTTCTGTCCATTTTGAGTAATTTTGTTCAAGGAGAATTGAAAGCAGATGGTTAAAATCAAGAAAATAGACTAAAACCCTAGTTAATGAATGTCTTGGAGATGGCTATGCATGTATTTAGTATATGTTTAACTAAGATAAGCTTGCTAAGCAATATTTATATGTGTAGCATTTCTGCTTTCTCAGGGCTACTGTTTCAAACTAGTGCTTCCTCAAAGAAATTTTAAATCAGATTT
The DNA here is from genome assembly GCF_902655055.1 of Lutra lutra. Classification (NCBI taxonomy): domain Eukaryota; kingdom Metazoa; phylum Chordata; class Mammalia; order Carnivora; family Mustelidae; genus Lutra; species Lutra lutra. The sequence continues at coordinate 74,135,825 of NC_062285.1, forward strand.
CACCTCTGGTCACATTCCTGCACACTTGTACTTTCTAGTAGTTATGCAGCCTTAATCCTCTTGAAATTTTAGATCATAATTCCAAGAGTTATTAGGTTGGAAAACAGCTTCTGGGCAAGTGATGTTATTCAAAAAACTTTTTATACCAGAAATAATAGTTGGATTATTTCTGCCTCACAGATAGTCTTGAAGTCTGGTTTTTAGTATAATTCTGACATGAGTGTTCCTTCCTTTTAAATAACAATACTTTCAAAACAAAAGGGAAAGATGGGGGAATAAATAAAGAAAATACAATGGTTTGTTGATAAATACAAAGGTTAAAATTAACTTTGACCTTCCTTTTCTATTCAGTTTGCCCTATTCTTTTGTATTCCAATGACATTAAATAAATGCTTTAATATTTGCTATTTAAGGGCATATCAACATCTTGAGTTCTATTAAGTCCCTCTAAGCTTTATTCCTTTTAAAATTGCTAGTCATAATGTATTCATTTTCTTTTAAAAACACACTATTTACTTTTGAAAAGTCATTCTTATTCCAAAAATTAAAATATTTGTTTATGCTTTGCATCAATACAGATAAAGTTTAAAAATAGAAAAAGTGGTCATGAACCAAAATTCACTTGCTGGTAATGGAAGAACATAGAATTCATTTTATAAAACAGTTTCTTTCAATCAAAGAAGACAAGTTCATTTGAACAATCGATATAATATATTTTACCTTATTTTAATAAATTGCTTCATTATGGATTTACTAATCACTTTTTTATTGAGGCTTTCAGTTATAAAAGTGAGAATAAAGGGGGAAATGCAGGAGGACTTTAACAAATCAAACTGTAGACACATCTGTAAATGCATGGACATGAATTATGCTTACAGCTATGAGGTAACTTTCATTTAAAAAAAAGTGACTATTAAAAATAAATAAATAAATAAATAAAAAATAATAAGTGACTACAGAAACACTAGAACAGTACTGGAAGATTTAAATTATGGTTTTCATAAGGTAAATATCTTAATAAGGAATAATATCTATTGTCCATTATATAAGATCTTGAATTTTTCGAAGGATTTTAAAAATCTTATTTCTGGGGTATTGTTCTCTGTGACAGTGGAATCTAGTGGAAGTCACATAAAGGCAAAAGTTGGCACAACATGAAGCACTACCCAATGGCCAGAGACAGACTGAATCTAAAGCAGTGTGATCCAACCCTACCATTAGGATTTTAGGAGTAAACACTGGATAAATTTGTTGGCGGTGTTGTGGCACTTTATCCTAGCCAAGTAGACTGTAGTTCAATGTATCACAAATTCTAAAAAACTTTTCGTTCCTCTTGATTTTTTTCCCAATCCAAAATTCAGAACAAAGAATTTAGACATGTTTGTATCACAATCTACGTGTGTAGAAAATGCTTTCATTCGAAAAACTATGTATAAAGTACTAAAGCAATTTCTATCAAAATTCCAATGGAATTTCTCAATAAAAGAGAAAAACTATCCTAATACCTGAATAGTCAAAGCAATACTGAGAACAACGAACAAAGCTGGAGATTTTCTTCCTGATTCCAAACTATACTACAAAGCCACAGTAATCCAAACAGTATGGTACTGACATAAAATAGACACAGAGACCAATGGAACTGAATTGAGATCCCACAAAAAAACCCTGGTATATAGGGGCAACTAATATTTGATAAGGGAGCCAAATGGGGAAAGGATAGTCCCTTCAACAAATGAGGGTCTGGAAAGCTGGATAACCACAAGCAGAAGAATAAAATCAGAACTTTCTCTTATACTATTCACAAAAATTAACATAAATGCATAAAGACTTGAACATGAGACCTGAAATTATAAAACTCCAAGAAGAAAACATAAGGGGAAAGCTTCTTGAAAGATGAATTATGACACTGATGTTTATAGTTTAAAAATACATATTTTTCTTTAAAATAAAAGTAACATGTTTATTAAAGAAAGGTAACTAACACATGCAATCAAAAAGGTGAAATTTTTTTTAAAAATCAGCCATAGTCCTTTAATCCAAGTATAGCTTTTTGTCATTTTGCTTATGTTCTTCCAGAATTTTTGTTCTCTGCCTGCTACACACTCGTGTGTGTGTGTGCATGCACCTACACATCCAACCAATAAATATTTCTTAAATGTTTACCATTACCCAGAGCCTAAGATTTCCCATGCCAACACATCATTTTTAAATGAAATTAATATTCCATTACTACAAACACCATGATTTTTTAAACATAGAAACCATTTTTTAATATATCCAGTTGTTTTCAATTTCATGTTTCTATAAACACCGTATATAAAAACATTTAGCTAACTTCCTTGAAGTACAAGCATCAACATTAACAGACTTTTCTTCCTTTTTTTTTTTTTTTTTTTCCTTTTTGAAGCAGGCTCCAACATGAAGCTTGAACTCATGACACTGAGATCAAGACCTGAGCTGAGACCAAGAGTCGGACGCTTAACTGACTGAGCTACCCAGGTGTTCTGACATTAACAGATTTTAACATGTACTGTGAAATGAATCTTTGGTGCCAGGATACAATTGGCACCACCAGCCTCAGTCAAGGACAGGCCTAACCTCACTGCAATATCTTCACTCATTATTGTGCCATTTTTTTCTTTTCTAATTTGCTAAATGAACTAAGATCTCACAATTGATTTACAGTTCTTAAATTATAAAACTCAAACATTTGTTATGTTTGAACCCCAATATTAACTGAATATTCAAATTATTTTTCTACTTTTCTCTTAATTTGTTAGCAGTAAAAAATACATTTTATTTACATATATTGAATATATAAAATTGCCAATACTTTTAATAAAAATGGTACTTTATATCATTAAACCTAGTATACCACAAACCTATTTCTCAGCTCCTCATTTGTCAGTCTTACCACTGAAGATGCAAAAAAAGCTTTTATGTTTATGTGATTAAACCTAACAACATTTTTGCTTTGTGATGTCTGCCTTGGTATAATTCTTAAAAATAACTTTTGACCCTACCCCCACTTACATATATATGTGCCAACACTATCTCTTAATACTCTTAGAGTCTTTTATTAAAAATGTAAATCTATAATCCTTCTAGAATTAATATTGGTAATGGCATAAGAATTGAATTTAACTTTTTTCTAAATAGTTAGAAAACTGTCCTTAAACCGTGCCTATAATGACACTTGTATCAAAAAGCTTTAAGAGGGAATAAAATTCCCTAATCACATGTTAAATATCATGATTACATTATATTATGCTATATTATGTCATGTCATGTCATATATTTTAAAAACACCAGTTATTCACTATAAAATGTCTAATTCTGTAAAAGATGCCTAGATACATTCATCATCTAGGAAAATAACATCATGGTTCATAATTACTTTAAAAATTGGGAAATATTTACTACATTTTATAATGAATCTCAGCAGTTCAACTTCACTAATTTATGCAAAATGTATTCTCATTTACAGAATGTGACCATGGGCAAGTCTTCTTCCACTGAGAAGATGTATAACCTAATTATGAAAAAGTTCTATGGAGACAGTTTGGGTTCAAGGTTTTTCTCAAATTAAATTATTATTGTTCGAACTGCTTTGTTGCTTAGTGTTCTAAAGAAAGACACAAAAATAAGCAACTGCTTGCTCACATATATCATTTAAAAAATTTCTGGTCAACAGTTCATACATTATTTTATTTGGAAGGAAAAATTCTCTTAATTACAAACAATTGCTGAATAAGAGAACAATGCTTGATTGTTATTAAATTAGTAAGACATATTATCATCTGACTTTAAAAAGTAATATAGTCTAATTTTCCTGTAAGTTTTGAATGATGCTCATTCTTCATTCCTTATCAATCAAGAAGTGGAAAGCTATAGCCAAAAGAATTATGCATGGACCATTATTTTCTGCTTGCGGTTTAGGACTGTTTCAAGTACATCAGCATTAGCTACTCAAACAGAAATATCTTGTTCTAAGACCAGCACAATGGGGCATCTCTATATGACTGAATTATGTTACTTAAATTAATGTACATTTTGAAATGAACTCTGCAATTCAAATTGTGCTAATAAAATTCCTCCAGTGCATATGTACATACGAAACACCCAGAAAATAAGCTCAATAACTTTATGCAAAGCTATTCGGATGGATATTAGATATTTGTAGGTAGAACATGCAGACGATCAAGTATAATCAGGCATTTAAACAAATAATTTTGAGTTAAAGAAAAAATTATAAAAGTATGGTGCCATTAGATTTAAACAGGCTGTTAGCATGCTTTTCATGGTGTTTTTACTTACGAAATTTCATTAACTTAAGAAAACTAAGCTGAAAGTTTATCAAAATGGAGACATTTAAGAGATCGAGGTGCAACAATGAAATATTGATCTAATGTGATGTGCAAAGTGTTATGAAAAAGAATAAGATACAGAAATGTGATGCTGTTCAGGAAATATATGATTATAATTAATTAATAAACAAGGGATTCCAGTCAAAGACCAGCACTGACTCAGTTCTACCACGTGGTACTATAGAACTGTGGGTGGGGGTATAGAACATGGACAGTTAGCTTTGCGAGGAAGTAGTATCATAAACCCTGTATTTATACAACTGTAAAAATCAGCGCCGCCTTCTTGTTTGTTTTTTTTTTATAATGATCAATGTTTTGATCTCAGAGGGTCACTGGATTTTCCTATGACCTTTCAGTCTTCTTAATTACTATGTGTTCAGAGTAATGCACATTTTTATCCACAGGTGGCAGACCTTTTCAAAATCAACTTCAATCACATTCAGTATTTTGTTTTGGTGGTGGTTTTTGTTGTTGTTGTTGTTGTTCCCCTTAAACTGCAATCTACATTAAAATGTAAGAGTGTGCTGCTCAGAGTTCTCATTAATGTTGTACAATTTAGATGATAGATTTGTCAACAAAGTGGCTCATTCTCAAAGGCCAGTGAACCCTGTCCGGATAAATGCCTTAAAAATTGTATATTGCAGAGTAATCTTTAATTATAAAGAACTCACTTGACAATTTGCAATATATTGGGATTATTTTCCTTTTTCAAGCAATAAAGAGTTTTACTATCTGGATTAGGTGACCAAGGGAAAAAAATGATGGGATTTGATAAATAGTTAAAGCAAAGAGCTTGCTTATTTACAAGTAAGAGAGAAAGGTGACCAAAAGGCATGTACAAATAACATTAGGATCACAAATTATTAACTAGCTAAATGGTTAAAGCAAATAACTATAAATGCAGTGACATTTTAAAACAATGTTAATACAGAAGGAGATAAGCAAAGCAAAAAGAACTGCTATCAGTGGTATAAACTAACCACTATCCTCAATTTACCTCTAAAAACTCTTGGATTCACAACACCTATGTAACATATTTATTTTTGTGGTACCGTTTTTGGTCAATGGAATATAAAATCTGATATTCAATGAAGACTTTTTGTGGGTATTGTTGATATGTGCAAAAGGATATTTTAACATTACAATGTGTTTTAAAATATATAGAGATAAAATAACCATAATTTTATAGTTTGAAGACATTTTACTTCTACTCAATCTAATGGCAACGTCTTAATCCTTCATTACATTTTTTAGAACAAGTACTAGAAAGAATAAATGCTTATTTTACTCTCCTATTATTTCTCATTTCCATTACTTTACAAGCATCTTAAATAATTTTACCTAATTTCAAAGATGTTTCAGTTTAATCTATACTATTTGCAACCATATTTTTCCTTCCGAAAATATAATACATCACTAAAGAAATAAGTAAAACCTATCATAACTATTTGCTGTATTATTTTAACATTTAATTATTATGATTAAATGTACACAATATTTACAGTTTAGCAAATAGTAAGAAAGCATATACCTACAGAACCACCACATAGGACGTTCCTGGCACTCTCCCTTAGAGCCAAAGCTCTCCGTCACCCAAATACTTCCTCCCTCAGCTCAGCCTCTTTCCTTATTCTTAATTAGGATTCCCTGGTTCTTGTAGTAGTATTTTTTTGCTTTTCAATATTTCAGTATTTCTTTGCTCTTCAATATCTCATTGACTATTCTATAAATTTCCATCTTGATGATAATTATTTCCAATTTTTGGCAAATATAAATATTTCTCATGTGAACATTCTTATATATGTTTCCTGATACACATATGTACATATTTCTCTGGGATATCTATCCAGGATTGCTATGCTTGATCAGGGGATATAACTTTCACCTTTATTAGGTCTTATACTCAAAAGTGGTTGCTCCAATTGATAGCCAAAAAAGTACTGTATAAATGGCTGATACTCTAAATCCTTGCTAATGCTTTGACCAGCTAGATTTTAGGTTTCCCCATTCTGAAGTACGTGTAGTGGGATCTTAATCTGTATTTCCTTGAATACTATTGATATTAAGCACTTTTTAATATGTTTGGACACTGGGACATACTATTGTCCATTTGGATTTCTTCTTTTGCCACTTGCCTATTAGATCATATGATTAGATTATATGATTAGATATCATCTGCCTATTAGATTATAGATTAGATTATATGCTACACTGATTTATAGGTTTTTTTTTTAAAGATTTCATTTATTTATTTGACACAGAGAGAGATCAGAAGTAGGCAGAGAGGCAGGCAGAGAGAGAGAGAGATTGAGAAGGAAACAGGCTTCCTGCTGAGCAGAGAGCCCGATGCAGGACTCGATCCCAGGACCCTGAGATCATGACCTGAGCCGAAGGCAGAGGCTTTAACCCACTGAGCCACCCAGGCACCCTGATTTATAGTTTTTAAAAATCTATTCTGATATGATCTTCATCAATGATAATTCTACAATTTTATTCTATCACTCTATGTCCTGTCTTTTCCCTCTTTTTATGGTGCTTTCTGATAAACAATAAAATAATGTAGCCCTTAATGTAAAGAATGAACTCTGGGCAATAAATGATGTGTCCATTATAAATTGTAAAAAAAAAAAAAAAAAAGTACCATTCTGGTAGGATATGTTAATAAATGAGGCTATGAATGCGTTGGGGGGGTACCAGGGGGTATATGAAAACTCTCTGTTCTGTCTTCTCATACTTCTCTGAACCTAAAACTGCTTTGAAAAAAAAAAAAAAGGTTTGTTTAAAAATAATGCAGGATGTGAGCTTTCTTCATTTAAGAGATCCATCTCTACTCCCAAGTCATAAAGCTATTTTCTTAGATTCTCTTGGATTCTTTTTGCCTCTTACACTTAGATTGTGAGCAACTGAAATTGATTTTTGTGTGTGGTGTGATGTAAATTTTGTTTTTTCCGTAGATAATCAATTTTCACAGTACTAGTATTAAAAATTCTACTTTTCTATTGCTTTGAAATACCACCTTTATTGTAAATAAAGAGCCCATATATGCAAGAGTCTGTTTCTGAGTTCTCTAGTTCGTTTTATTTGTTTACTTGTCTACCCCTGACACAATGTTTTTCTCAATTAATAGTTTTATAAAATCAGCAAAGCAAGTATTCCGACCCATTCTTTCTTTTCTAAGAGTGTCTTGACTATCCTTTGTCTTTTTCACTAAAATTAACTTGTCATATTGCCCTGCAGTGCACACGCACGTGCGTACGCACACACACACGCATACACACACACTTTAAAATTATCCAAATAAATAACAACTGGTTGGCTTTTTCTTTGCGATTACACTGTACTTATAAATCAATTTGGCAGTAAGGAGCATCTCTACAATATTGGATCCTTTAGTTCATGAACATCATTTATTTCAGCCTTGAAAATACTTCTTAAAGTTTCACAATTATCCCCATAGAGATGCTACATATCTCTTATTATTAAACATGAGGTAAGGGTGCCTGGGTGGCTCAGTCAGTTAAGCTTAGGTCATGATCCCAGGGTCCTGGGATCAAGCCCACAATGGGTCTCTCTTCCTCCCCCTCTCTCCCTCCCCCTCATTTGTGTGCACTCTCTCTCTCAAGTAAATAAAATCTTTTAAAAAAATGAGGTATAAAGTGATGCTGATATATAGAAATACAGTTGATTTCTTATATTGTATGCATCAAACTTGCTAAGCACTCTTTTTAATTCGTTTTATCTGCCAATATGACAGTTGGTTGTTTCTTTTCCAATAATAACTCTATTTCTTTATCTTGCCTTACTACATTGGCTAGCATCTCCAGAAAAAATGCTAAATAGCAGGAGTGATAGAAAATATCCTTGTCTTGTTCTTGATCACAAAAGGAAATCTTCCAACTTATACTATTATAATTTATATTTGCTATGGGTATTTTATATCACATTAAGGAAACGCTTTCTTATTTTTAGCTTTCTAAAACTTTTAAAAAATCAGAATAGATGTTGAATGTTATTAAATGCTTTTTGTATTAATTGAAATTATAATTTAATACTTTTCTTTAATCTGTATTATATAGATTGTTGGGTTTTTGTTTTTTTTTAATGTGTTAGCAAACCTAGAATTTCTGTAATAAACCAACTTGGTCATGGTTAGTGATCCGTTTTATAATATTTGGTTGATGGTTTTTCCATTTATATTCATGAGAGGAATTTGCCTGTAAATGCTTTTCCTCGTCATACTTTTCAAGTTTGGTATCAAGATTATAATATATTTATAAAGTAAGTTTGTGAAAAAGACTTATGTAAAATTAGACATAATTAGACTTATGTAAAATTAGACTATTTCTTCCTTGAATTTGTCTGTGAAGCTACCTGGGTCTGGAATTTTCTTTATAGGCAGATTTTTGATTACTGAATTAAATTGCTTTAATGGTTATAGAACTATTCAGAACTATTCAGGTTCTCCCTTTCTTTCTTTTTTTTTTTTTTAATTTATTTATTTGACAGAGAGATCACAAGTAGGCAGAGAGGCAGGCAGAGAGAGTTGAGGAAGCAGGCTCCCTGCTGGGCTCGATCCTGGGACCCCGGGACCATGACCTGAGCTGAAGGCAGAGGCTTTAACTCACTGAGCCACCCGGTGCCCCTCTCCCTTTCTTTTTGAGTAAATTTTGTTACATTGTGTTTTTCTTTCTTTTTTTTTTTTTAAAGATTTTATTTATTTATTTGACAGACAGAGATCACAAGTAGGCAGAGAGGCAGACAGAGAGAGAGGGGGAAGCAGGCTCCCTGCAGAGCACAGAGCCCGATGTGGGGCTCGATCCCAGGACACTGGGACCATGACCTGAGCCGAAGGCAGAGGCTTTAACCCACTGAGCCACCCAGGTGCCCCACATTGCGTTTTTCTAGGAACTTGACCGTTCATCCAATTCTTCATATTTACCAATGTGAAGTTGACAACATAAAGTTTGTAATATTCGTTACTGTCTGTTTAATATTTACACAACTGTGATGATGTAGTCTTTGTCATTCTTGATGTTGGTTATTTGCCCTTTATCACTTGCTCTCTTGTTTGGTCTCATCAGAGGACTGGAAAACTTGCTCTTCTTTTGCAACAATCAATTTTTTTTACTTTCTTGGTCCTCTCCATATGACTATTTCCCACTCTATTAATTATGCTCTTGCTTTCATTGACTCTTGATTTTATTACTTTGAGTTTATTCCATTTTGTTTTTGCTTTTTGAAATGCCTCCTTATTTCCATTCTTTATTTTTCTTAGTACATTTATTTAAAATATAATTTTTCCAGGAAGTACTTCCTATAGGCAATCTATACTGGTAACATATAAGAAGTTCTATTTGTTTAGTTTAAAATATTTAAAATTACTATTGTGATTTCTTTGAAATTTTGAAACTTATTTCTAGTTAAACGTTTCTAAAACTTATTTGCAACTTGATTTCTAGTGAAACTGGTATGATTCTAATTCTTTGAAAATGGTTGAGACCTATTTTATGACTCAACATATAGCAATTTTTGTAATTTTTCCATGTCTTCTTCAAAGTAATGTCAGTTTTGCAGTTTATGCAAGGTTCTGTATATACCTATGAGGTCAAGTTTCTTAAACTTGTCTTTCAACTCTATATCCTTACAGATTTTTTCTGTCTACTTTATCAATTACTAAAAGAACTGGGTTAAAATGTTATTGTGGGTTTGCATATATTTCTCCTTACTGCTTTGGCAATTTGTCCTTAATATATTTTGAGATTATGTTATTATGGGCATTTAGATTTTAAATTATGTTATCTTCTTACTGAACTGAAACTTCAGTTATTTACAAAGTGACTATTTCTAGTAATGGTCTGGGCTTTAAAGTCTAAGGTTTACACTGTTCAATCAGTGTAGTTACACCAGTGTCCATGTGATAAATATTTGCAGGGTATAGTGTCTTCTATTATTACTTATATTTTACACACGAGGAATCAGTGGTTAAGGAACAGACTGAACAGTAGACATAAGGATACCATCAGGAACTGAGCTCAATCTGTCTTCAAAGTCTATACTTTCAACACTATAGTTCTCTTATAAATTCCAAAAAGTATAGTCAACTTAGGTTCAGGGGAGAAATGTTTTCACTTTAATTTCTGCAGAGAATTTCTGATGAATTGCTCTGCAATTTAATTTTTCTCTTAGCTTTGAGTTAAATTCTCATTTCTTTAATATTCTCTTAACATTATAATTTTTAAAATCCTTTACCATACAAAAAAGAGACATTTCTTAATCCAGAACTGCAATGGGCAACCTCTCACTCACACACAAGAAAGTTAAGTCTTTAAAACTTTGCTCTTTGCCTTTGAAATAGGCATGATTATCAACAACTGTCAGGAGCTTGCCGCATGCTATTGAACTGCAAAACAGTATCTCAGTCTGCCCTAACCTAAAAGAGGCAGCTGGCTGCAATGTGGTCAAGATTTCTGAGTGACTGCACTGCTCTACTGAGAAGGAAAGCTCACTGCAGCCTGACTTCAGGAAAAAGTCAAAAAGGATGGGTGCGAAGCTGATTCATTTCTCCTTGAATAGACATAGTAGTCTTTGTAACAGGAACACTAAGCAACTTCAGTAAACCTTTTGGAATCCCATACTTCTTGTATTTTCAAATTTTAGTGTGAAGTCATACTTATTATTTAAAAAATTGTGTAAGGCACCTGGGTGGCCCAGGTCATGATCTCAGGGTCCTGGGTTCAAGTCCCAAATCAGGCTCCCTACTCAGCGGGGAGTCTGTTTTTCTCCTTCTACCCCTCCCCCCTGCTCGTGATCTCTTTCTCTCAAATAAATAAAATATTTAAAAATAAATAAGTATAAATAAACAACTGTGTAATCTAGAAAGAAAGTTAAAACTACTCATGATTCCATGATCTAGAGCTAATATTTGATGTATTAACTTTCAGGTATTTTCCCTGTTAATTTTTATGCATTTCTAATATATAAGTAAGTATGTATGTGTTTGTGCACGTATGTGTGTACACACACAAATTTAGAAATACAATGTATCTTTAGTGTGGATTCTGACTTAATATTACATTATGCATAATTCCATATGAGTTTAAAAATTCTTTAAAATATTTTATTGACTATATAATACAAATGTACTCAAATTTATCCAACTACTGTTCCACTGCTGGACAATTTAGTCAATCTCAAATCATTCCCATTATAAAATAATGAAAATGAACAAATATATTTATATCATTTGGTCTCTTCCTTTAATTATTTCATTAAGTTAGATTCCTGGAAGTGAAACTGCCAAATATTGTTTATTGGGCCCTAATATCCAGTCTCTTATTATTCCACTATAATAACTTCCCCAGATTCCTCTCCCAGAATAAAAACTACATTTCCCAGCCTTTTTAAGTACGGCTTTTTTGTATGACTATGTTCTAGCCAGTGGAATGTAAATGGAAGGGCTATGAACACCTTGCAGAAGATTTCCTTAAAGAGAGGGAGCATGATCTTCTCCTAGTAATATTCCCATCCTGTAGCTAGCACATGTACATGATGACTGGAATACCAATTCTGAATATTCTAAAACACTAGGTAAAATCACCTGTTCAGAGTAACAGAGTAAGAGATGAAGGATCTAGGTCCCTGATGACTGTGGAGCCACCCGACCAGCACCAAACTGCTTACACAGGCTTCACACAGAGAAAATATAAATTTCCATCTTTTAAAAAACTCCTTTGGATTACTTGTAACCAAATGTTTTCCAAACTAGTGGAGTGGAAATGTTGCATAGAATGCTTTGGAAACATGTAAGGCTCATACCAGAGATGGGCAAATCACTTCCTGGAAAGTTGAACAAATACAATGCTTTTCCAACAGTATTGAAAGCACCCATCTCCCCATATTCTTGTTACAACATTATCATTCCAAACTGCTTTTTACTGGTTGGATAGTAACCATAACCCTGCATTTCTTTTATTAGTATACTCTATTAGAATTACTTTCCTCAATATTTGTTCTTATAGTTTATCTTTATAAATTAAGATGTTAGTGCCTTCTTATAATAATAGCTCTTTACATGTGATGTTGGCCATATTTACTAGAAGTGGCCCCAGATTTACATTTGCCTTTTAATGGTATTGATATTGGTTTTCACTTGTAAAACTACATAAGTTTCATATTTGCAATAATCCATTTGTGACTTACTCCACTTCTGTTAAAATAAAAATCCATTAATCACAATGTTTTCTTCCATGTTTTATTATTTCATTTGTCCCTGAATATATGAAGTCTTGTTTATAAATACTTTAAGGATATAATTTAGGTTTTAACAATTTTTAAAGAAGGCAACAGCAACGATTGATTCTAAAGGTTTTCACAATTAAACTTACATCTTGAAGTTCTAGAAACGTAAATTATAAGACCATAAGAGTGGATTAATGAATAAATAAATTTTAGTTCACTATTCAGAAAGACCATTTTCCGTAATTCTTTTTAGGAATAAACAGAATTCCCTTTCCATCTTACTAGTGATAAACTTCTAAACAAAGGATCCCTTACCTCCAAACTTTTCTGCTGTCACGTACATGAAAGTTAGTCAACCACTAGAATATAGGAGGATTTTCAAGTCTAGGTCTGTGGTCAAACTTTCAGTTCCTATTCCCAGAGTATAACTTTTTTTGAAAAGACAAACAAGCATTTCATAAATGCACTCACAGACGGATGCCCACTAAAATTTCTGCTAAGCACATTGGAAAATATCTGTTTGGTCTGAGCAATATTACATTTTTGTACATGTTTACAAAAATATACCCCGGATACTTAATAGCCTATGGAAGTTTTTGTAAAATATGTGACCTACCTATTGTGACCAAAGTAGTTCTTTTGCAACAATGACAAAAAAGCAGGAACAAATGTTTTAAAAAACATTTTTCAATGGAGAAAAAAAGCTTTCACAACTTCAAGAAAAGTGTATCTCATTAAGAAAACAAAAATAAAAGAAATGTTGCTATCATCTGCCAGTTTAGAGACATTACCTTCATAATGAGTTTCCAAATTATAATTACAAATCTAGTTGTCATCTGAATATAAAAGACTATATAGTATAGTTTAATATGCATATGTCATATATTTTACTTATAAATTAAAAATAAGAGAAGACATATAAACTTTCATTTTTGTAAAGCAGCAAATGTAGTAATTGATTTTTCAAAGGTGTATATTAATGTATTTTATGAATATACCTTTTTCCTACCCAGTGCAGTGCCAAAATTCTCTGTTCAGCTTTCAGAATCTTGTAAACGGATTCACAGAGGAATTGTGTCATCAGCAAGAGGAGTGCTAGAAAAAATAAAAGTAGACCATTAACAGCACATTTTAGTAAATGTATTGACATAGGACTTTTGTTCTTTTTTGTTTTTGTTTTTGTTTTGTTTTGTTTTTTTATTTTTAACATAGGACTTTTGGAAGCAGGATTTTCAAAGATTTTTTTTCCAAAGTTTTCAAAATAAATTTCTATATGTAAATTTACATAAATGTACAAAATATATATAAATACAATAAAGTTATTTTTTATAGGAAAAGAGGCATTAATTTGGCCCTTTAATGCTACCAGAATTAATCTAAAAACATATGCACATATAAATTACATTACATGCATATATGTATATATATTAATCCCCTCAGAAGTTGTTCATTCTGTCTAATTTTCATGTAAAAATCGTGCAGATGCTATAGGACAGGCAACATTAAGATAAATTTTTAGTTCTTGGAATGATTTATGAGAAATCTTCAGGTGTCCTCATAGATCCTTTCCTTGATTCCTCTCAAACACCTGACAGCATCTGTCAGCACGGTAACATCTTAGTGGGAGTCATTCAGCTATGTCTACATTCACAATTTTCACTATATGTCTCTAGGACTGTGCTACTTAGCTCAACTTCAGAAATACTGTTCTTGCCACTTTCATGAGTACACAAAAGCTCTGGCCTGTTTCCCCAGGCTGGACAGAAATGGCCTCTGCTACTCAGCTGAAATTCCTAGGTGTCAGACTTCTGAAAGCAGGGAACCCATACATGGTGGTCTAGCCATAGCCTGGGTCCCAGACCAGTTTATTCAGTATTAGTTCAATCAAGGGAGAGTTGGATAATGCTTCTGTGTTCATTCTTACTACGCCATTGATTATTCAGTTTTCATGACAAGATTTATGGCATTTGAGTAGTTGGTATCTGTCTGGAGCATGATGGGTAGGAAGGGATGTTACTTCACTCCAGTATCAGAACTTCTGCTAATAAACACAGAAATCCAAAAGTCACCACACTGATGGCTTCACATTATTGGGGTACTTGGGTGGCTCAGTTGATTAAGCCTCTGACTCGATTTCAGCTCAGGTCATATTATCAGTTTTCTGCATGTAGCTCTGCACTCAGTGTGGAGCCTGCTTGAGATTCTCCCCCTCTCTCTCTCTAACACACAATCCTCCTTTGCCCCTCCTCCTGCTCTCTCTCTTTCTCTTAAAAAAAAAAAAAGGCTCCACATTATTTCATTAGTTTGCTAATTATCCCATTGGAGAGTATTCTAAAATGAAAAAAGTTATTAAAAATTTTGAACATCAGAAATTATACTGCTGGGGCACCTGGGTGGCTCAGTGGTTTAAGCGTCTGCCTTCAGCTCAGGTCATGATCCCAGGGTCCTGGGATCGGAGCCCCGCATCGGGCTCTCTGCTCAGCAGGGAACCTGCTTCCTCCTCTCTCACTCTGCCTGCCTCTCTGCCTACCTGTGATCTCTGTCAAATAAATAAATAAAATCTTAAAAAAAAAAAAGAAATTATACTGCTGCAGTAAAGCAAAGGTTGTCTATACATAGTCTGCTAATTTAAAAAAAAAATCCTTTTCATTAAAAATGTTACTAAAAAAGTACCCTACACTCTACATTTTTTCAATTAAGTGAAATGTCACATCTGACCAAATAAAGAGACCACACAGAATTTACTTAAGAATGAAAGAGAAATTTTGTCATAACCTGTATGTTGGCAACACAGAATATACAGGTGGTAATTTTACCCACAAGAGGGAGCCTGTATTTTTACATTTTTGTCATAGAATTTGAAAAACTTGAATTAAAATATAAAATTCTAAAAATGTTTATTGATACCATATTCTTTATGTCAGGTCAATTTTTAAGAAAGTCAAACTTTGGTTGGCATAATTTTATTCAACCTTAACATACAGTACATCAGATAATTGGAAGTATAATTAGAATTTTTATAAATTTCCTACCTATATATATTTTTTTCATATATAAGAAGGAAAATGTAAATGCCAAAGGAAGCCTAAGAGAAAATTCCTTTTAGGTGGTAGTAACATTAGTTGGGATAAATTGCTAGAATTATTACGAGTGCTCTGGACATAGAAGTAAAATGTTATTTCAGTCATCCTTTTGACAGAAAAGAAGCTTGTGTAAACCAATAATTTTCTATGCATTTGTAGAATCCATTAATCACAATGTTTTCTTCCATATTTTATTATTTCATTTGTCCCTGAATATATGAAGTCTTATTTATAAATACTTTAAGGATATAATTTAGATTTTAACAATTTTTATTTTTATTATTTTTTTTAAATTTTATTTATTTATTTGACAGAGAGAAATCACAAGTAAGCAGAGAGGCAGGCAGAGAGAGAGGAGGAAGCAGGCTCCCCGCTGAGCAGAAAGCCCGATGTGGGGCTCGAACCCAGGACCTGGGATCATGACCTGAGCCGAAGGCAGCGGCTTAACCCACTGAGCCACCCAGGCGCCCCAGATTTTAACAATTTTTAAAGAAGGTAACAGCAACGATTGATTCTAAAGGTTTTCACAATTAAACTTATATCTTGAAGTTCTAGAAAAATTACTGTGATGACCATTCTCACTAATATTACTTAAAACTTGCTTAAGAAAGGATATAACTGGCATAATACTATAATGAACTCTCTTTTCTCAGAGTTGAGAATAAAAATTTTTTCTTTAAAAAAAAGTAAGCTTTATTCCTCATAGTTTAGGATCTCCCTAAACAGTATCATAAATTACTATGACTTTCCAAATAAATATGCTCTAGGTTTTGTAAAAACAAAACACAATCATCATCTTAAAAACTACCTTATAAAAACAAACTAGAGCAACTCTTACCAACCCAGAGTGCTCTGCTCTATCACATTTGGAGACAGTAATAATCCAGCTGAAATTTGTTTTATGATCCCTCATAGAGTGCAAGGAAGACAGAGGACAAACTGCCCCTCTCCTCTAGAGCCCTCAGCTACTCCACCATGTTAAATAATGCGGCAGGGAGTCAAAGAAGAAGGGGTTAATCACTGCTGTTGTGCTTCCTTCTGGAATTCCAACCTATCCATTAAATCACTGTTTTTTCTCCCACTAGGGACTGTGAATCTAATGGACCTAAAATCAATACCTTATAAATGACATAAAAAATATATTCATTTTATGGACTAACGTACCCTAGTGTCTGAATCTTATTTACACCCTCTACTTTAAAAAGGACCAACAGACCCATTTCTGCCGGTAAAGGGTTCCTCAGTCACTCCGGTGATGTGCAGCAGAATGCAATGTCATAGGAAAGTGCAGCAGGAGGGAAAGATTGGTGGTTGCAGATCTGCTCTTGTAGAAACTTTAAACCTGGTGGGCGTGCTTGTGTTAAGAAACACAACCAGGGAGGAGCCCGCGCAGGTTGCTCCCTAGAGTTCACTGTGCTCTGAGGTGCGTGGGCAGGCCTCCTCTGTTCCGTTATCATGTTTCTAAACTTACATAAAATTTTGAGAGCATCAAATATTACATAATATTGAAAAAACAAACAAATGTAACTTCCATTTAACAGTGAATTCTATAATGATTGAAAAAAAATGGATAAAAAATCCTGAAAGGCAGAAATGCTCATAATAGACCAAAGAGATATTAGCCAAGTAAACGTAGTATGAGATTACACATTAAAGCACTGTCATAGACCAGCTCGTAGGCATTTCCTCTATCAGAATCAGCAGAAAAACCACCATAAAAAGATACATGACTATCTGCTGGGTTTTTTTAATGTATTAAGAACACACACACACACACACACACCCATGAGGTTTTATATTTATAGAATAGTCTTTAATGCAAAGGACCCACATACTTGCTTCAAATGCCCTTCTTATCAATTACAAAGTATCATGTTTAGCTTAACAACAAAAAAACCCCTCAATTTACAATCTGTTAGTAACTTTATATAGGGATAGCTCCTTCTACTTATAGTATTTTTAAAACATCAAATACAGAACAACCCTGAAAAACACAAAATTATCTGCAGTGCAAAGATAAAAGTATGGCCAAAAAAAGGAATAAGAAAGCTAAAAACTAAAGGAAGATCTATTTTCCTGAAAACAACAACAACAAAAAACATCATTTGACTTGCTCTTTGTTTCAATGGGTACAAATCAAAATAGAAAGTAATGAACAGGAAAAGCAAATTGAAAACAGACACTTTTTGAGATAATTCTAGCAACAGGTCAGCCTGAGATTCCCTGTTCGGTTTTACTGGCTTAAAATCCATATAGTTATAAAATTACAGATTGAAATTTTAAAAAGAAAAAAAAAAAAAAAACTGTTGTTCTTTATTCCAATTGCCAACCAGAGCCATTTATCCCCTATTAGATAAAGTATAATAGACTCTACCGAAAGGGTCATTGGCCTTCCATTTAATGATATTGCCAGGCCCAATCTGCATTTTCCCGGCAACGTCCCTCAACACGGAATAAATGGCTGATCTCTTCACAATAACAGCTGATTTCTATTTATTAAGCTAAAAAGGTCACCATTTTCTACGGCTGGGCCGCCCTGCACTATTGATAATTTTATGCATAAACAAATGGCAAATTTGTGCCACATAAATATGCATTAGCAATTACTTTTTCCTCAGGCAACGCTCACCGCATGCAAATGTGTACCTCGAAGGGCCTGGTAGCTTTTGTTTTAGCTCTTGAACAGTGAAACAAAAGAGCACAATAAACAATTTTAAAATTGCCAATCAATAAGCAATGCAAATGCAAAGGTAAATGGCAAGAAACTTGCTTAGAAACAACAAAACAAAAAGTGAGATGGAGCAGGCTTGGTGGAAGGATTTTCTTTTTTATATTATTTCATTTCTTTCCCTTCCATAATGAAAAGGCTAAAGTACTCTTGACACAGAACAGCTAGAGAAGCTGGTGCTGAAGCAGATGCCAGATGGGGAAAGTGGAAAATATACACATGTTGAGTAAACACACACACACACACATACACCCCAAAAGGGGATATGGGAAAAACTGTGTTCCACTGTGATTTCAAAAGCATCACCTATTCAAATTTCTGATTTTTCAATTTCAGAGATTCAGAGAATTTTAAAACTGGGAGGAGCTACAGAGATACACTGCCAAATCTTAATTCCACTGTACTGGGTTATGCTGTTTCCTAATACCATCTTCCTCAGACAAAGGGAATATATATGATCAATAAGTAGGATTTTTTAGGAATGTGAGAAAAAGTAATAAATGAGGAATACATAAACGAGAGAGAGAGAGAGAGAGAGAGCAAAATATCTACATGTCCTGTAGATGTTTAGGATTAAAAAAAAAACCAACTATCCAATCTCAGAATAATTCAAGACTAGTATCAGGGCATCAGGATAGAGAGATAAGGGGTTAATAAGGTGAGCGGTAACAAGTGTATGAAAGCCTAGGAAGAAAAAGAAGTATTACCTAATTTGAATATGAAAACAAATGATAACTCAAAAAAAGTTGGTATTTTTTAATAAAAAAATGAACTTCAATAAGTTTTTTGTTTTTTGTTTTTTGTTTTTTTTTTAGTGCTATCTATCAGGCACTGTTCTGAGTGCTTTACACACTTAGATCCACTAGGCTTGACCGTCCCAGAAACTTCTGTAGGTTAGTACATTTCATAGCATGCAGTATCAAACAGAAAAGTTAGAAAACCTGACCAGTTACTCAAGGCAGTGCTAGATCTGGGCTTTGGACCCAGTCTGAGGCCAGCACCTGCAACTTCACTACTGTTTAAGACTGCCATCTGTTCCTTAAAACCCATCCATTATGACCTGATTGGAAATCACTTTTCCAATGTACAGGGGGCCCTGCTTTGTATAAATAAGTCAAATTGTATTTTAAAGATCTAAAATCAGGACTTATGTAAGTTTCCTTAACCTAGTTGTTAAAATACCTTAGCTTCTATAAAATGTGCAATTTGTATATTAGTATGAAGGCACATTAATACATGTACACTGAGAACATGCCATTGTCTTAATCATTTGGGGACAGAAGCACACTTTCTGATCCCCATCTTGATCTTTCTATAATTAAAGGTTTTAGTATTATACAGCAGATTAACTCATATTAATAAGAAAGTAGTAAGGGTAAATAAATATTCTTGGCCTAAATGCAAATAGGAAACATGAACATCTAAAGTTAGCATGTAGCTTTGTTCTGCTCCGAGCCAAGCTATTCTTCAAGGGATACTAAAAGTCAAAATTCTTTTTTTTTTTTTTTAAAGATTTTATTTATTTATTTGACAGAGAGAGATCACAAGTAGATGGAGAGGCAGGCAGAGAGAGAGAGAGAGGGAAGCAGGCTCCCTGCTGAGCAGAGAGCCCGATGCGGGCCTCGATCCCAGGACCCTGAGATCATGACCTGAGCCGAAGGCAGCGGCTTAACCCACTGAGCCACCCAGGCGCCCTAAAAGTCAAAATTCTTTAGAGAAGACCATGAAACTTCTCCTGGCAATACTGCCCCCCTGATTATATCAGAGTTGGAAGATCAGGTCTGTTGCTAGCACAATGAGTGCCTTTGTGTAAATAAGAGACAGATGCCCCCTTAGGTGGGCCATTCAGAAAATACATTACCTACACAACCATACAGCAGGCCCCAAAAGAAACTTTATAGTTTTCTTCGTTAGAAAAGTGTTATTTCTAGTATTAAAACCCAGCTTGTTTAGAAATTTTTTGAGAACCAAGTACCCACTTATTAACACAAAATCAGTACAGATAGATCCCAATATGATAGTAATATCTTATATGTTAATTCTAGTAACTACATAACTAGTTTACTCCCATTTTTCTTTGTTTAGTTTTAATTTTCAGTCTTCATGGCTGAACATATAAAAACTTGAGTATGATTTTTCTTATATCCAATACATGCAAAAAATGTGTGCCAAAGAACCTTACTATATAATAAGTCAAAGTTTTAATCATCATCATTTTCCTTTACCCCTCTATACAAGGGAAAGATTTCAACTGGGATGTTATATGGACAGCACAGTATCCAAAGGCTCAGTGTGGCAGAGGTTGGGTCTAATAATCAAACTATGTGTCCCAATCCCACTTTCAGAGCGACAAAAAAAGTTAAGTTTAGATAGAGGATATATTTGAGGGGTTCAGAAAACCAAATGAGCAGCAGGCAGTTCTAGCTAGAACTCTGTGTGGATGGCAGCAAGAAAGTCATTGCCTCATCTGTCCTGGGTGAGGGTCTACCAGTCTCTTTGCTTTAGATCCTTTCTTTGTCTGTCTCCTGCCCTATTGATCTGGACTTGGGCTATCCTCGGTGGCACAAGTTTCTCAGACTCCCCTGGCAGTTGGCTTCCAGGTGAGTTCAGCTACTGGAAAGAGACTGGAACCTGATGGTGGGGGCCGGGTGAGACACCATGGTGCACATGTACATGGGCGCATGTGTGCATGAGGGTATGTGTGGAGGTGAGCACCTTGGGCTCACTCTATCCTTTATTTACTTTTTTTTTTTAAAGATTTTATTTATTTATTTGACAGACAGAGATCACAAGTAGGCAGAGAGGCAAGCAGAGAGAGAGAGAGAGAGAGAGAGAGGAGGAAGCAGGCTCCCCGCTGAGCAGAGAGCCCGATGCGGGCCCGATCCCAGGACCCTGGGATCATGACCTGAGCCGAAGGCAGAGGCTTTAACCCACCGAGCCACCCAGGTGCCCCTCCTTTATTTACTTTTTAAAAAACATGTTATTATAGACACTTACATATTCAAAATAGAGACATGAGGAAAACAAACCACCATCACCCATCTTCAAGTTTCAACATCTATCGACTTTCTGCTGTTTGAAGTTCTTCCCCTCTTTCTCTGTTTTACCAGGTATCTTGGGCAGAAATGCCATCTCCACCTGGCCCCACGTCCTGCCAGACAGGTCCCCATGCTTTCAGCCTCCCTCCAGCAACCTGGGGAACCCTGCCTCCTATTTTTGTCTCCAGCATAAGGGTGGCAGTAACTTCTTGCTGAACTCCAGGTTGCTTTTACAGTTTATCATGGTAAGTGTGTAACAGTTTTTCAACATTACATGCCCCTTTTTAAAATAATCACAGTGGTTCCTGTCTTCTTGCTTGGACCCTGACCATAGAGAGTGCTGACTTTATTTTGCTTTTTATCACCTACTGGCAGAACCATTATTTATCCTTTATTCATAGTGCCCTTGAAGCAGGTCAAGACCACCTAAAGTATAGGACCTTGTCAATAGCATGCTGGTCCAATATTCACCATGCCTGAAGTGTATGGCCCTATATGTAATATTCATGATATATTCATGTACCAGACAAGCTACTCGTATTCCATATTGTTTGTCAATTAATATTGATATCCTGTTCTTTCATTGACTTGTCTGAATCTATGGACCAATGAAAACAACAGAGACCTACTACTGGTCCTAGAAATTCCACCCACTGCCTAACATCATGGGAACCTGGCTAGGCTATTGTAAGGATGTAGCTCAATCTGTCATGAAAATACATTTTTCCAATGGTAGATGGCAGAGACTAGTTAACCAAGTGTATGTCTTAGACAAGATATGTTTAACATACAGGCATTTGTTTATTCATAACAAAACACGACCTTTTGATGTTAGGAATGAAGATAAATGTGTGTGTGCATGCACACAAACACACACACACCATAAAAATGACTGATGTTAGATGGCTCTTACAAAATTACACTTTGAAAAATTATGGGACTATGAATCAAACATATAGATTAAATTTCTCTGAAACAGACATGTGCTTAATAATTAATGGGAAAGGATACAAATAATATTTATGATTTTAACTTACCCCAAACACTTGAATAATTATGTAGTAATCATTTAACTCGATGAAGATATACTTATCAAATGTGAACTCTAATCTGTGAGGAAATTTTAAAATATATAAAGAGATCTTAAAATTGAAATGATGGACTTTAATCAAGCTGCACTTTAACCTACTTTAATATAAAGTCTTGTTTGAAAACTATCCAGACCAAAGAAAGTGTATAATACTTTGTAATTTTTAGTGGCAGCAATCTGGAGGCAAGCAAAGAATAAGAGGTGACAGTGGGAAAAAGAGAAAACACAGTTAATAAGTGCAGAGTGCCCAAATCAAAACTGGGTAAAGACAGTGACCAAGGGTAAGATGATGATTTCAAATATTGGTTCAGACCTGGTTTCTGTCCTAGAGGTAGGGGACTGTATAAGGACTCCACACCCAGGAAAAAGTCAACCAGAAATACAATGGCTATGACAGGGGTGTGAAGTCAGTTAGGAGATGATACATTCAGGCCAAAAGATCAAATTTAGGAGTAGGAGAGGGGGTTGATCCTTAATTACAAAAAGGGATTTGAAGGGTTACCATTTACAGGATATAATGTCTCATAGTCCACACAGAAGAACAAGGTGTTGTTTTTGAGTTTTAGTTTCTCAGCAGGGTAATGGAGAAGTAGATTTCAGTGCCTTGTGAAAAATGACTTTTTAAAAAAGAATGATCTAACAGTGGAATTAGTTGGAGCAAAGCCAAATAAATGATGTAGGACTGAAGCTGGGGCTTTGGATTCAGACAGAATGGGTCACTTTCTGGCTTTGCTACTTACTACCCAAGTGATCTTGGACACAGCTGCATAGTTTGTGTAGCCTTCAGTTTTCTCATCTTTAAAATCTTCCAAATATATTCTATACCGAAGAAAGGTAGAAGATCAAGCAGAGACTGCAGGGCCATCTGTCAGAGGTCCAAGAACAGGATTTCTGAACTAAATAGTACATTGGGTCATGTAGCTTTGAAGATCCATTTTAATCTGAGACTAAATTACTCTATTTCTCAAGGATCAGGCATATATTTTTATTCAATTCCAGGCAAGGAAGGCCAGCACTAAATATTTAATAGGGGAAAAAGATTGTGGCAATTCTACATTATTTAAAAGGTTTAGCACCAGGTAAAGGAGATTCATTTTTGACCAAAAAAGATAAAGCTATTACATAAAATATAAAGCTATTACAAAAAAACTCACAACTGATTTTTAGTTAATAAAAGGCATAAAACATCATAAATCAGATACAAGGTAACAAATCAGCAATATCTCTTTTTTAACAAATTTACACCATTCACTTTATTTTCTCCTTTTTAAAGTCTCTAGTTACTTAATTTATAGATACTCCTTGGTTACTGAGGAAACATAAACAAAGTACTTATGGTTTTTGAACACTGAGTGCTGCTTCCTGGCTGCTGTCAGCCAAGTCTTTCCACTACTCCTTCAACCGTGCCTTCTGTCCCAGCCCCTCAGCACATGGCAACCAAGAACACAGAAAAGTGAGCTAAGCAGGACTAAAGGGCATCTTCAAAAAAAGTGATTCTCAAATCCTTTTTTGCAATGCCCTGAGGTTCCTCTGGTTATTTCAAGGAATGTTCTAAAATTTGAGAAATTCTTAAAAAAAATAATTTGTATCCTTCTTATCCTAATAATTAGGGAGATCTTGACCCTTTACAAGGCATTTTTACTTACACTATCTGATTTGATTCTCACAGCAGTTCTCCAAGGTAGGTATGACAGGGGATGCTCTCTCTTACAGATGAAAAACAAACTCAGACAAATTATGACTTGACCTCAAATCACAAAAGGACAAAGCAGCAGAAAAAGGCAAGAACCCAAGTCCAGTCTTCTTTCCTGTCCACCATGCTCTGGAACAGATCACACGCAGTACTTTAGGAACTGGCAGAGAGGTCATATGGAAATCCCTCAAACTATGGAAGCCTAAATTTATTTCTGAAGCTGTGAATGTTCATCAGGCTTATGTGATACTCTCTATTTACCTTCTCTTTCATTGATTGAACATTCTCACTTTTAAAAATGGGACTAGCACAGTGGTTCTCCACGGAGGGTGATTCTGCCCACTACCCCTAGGGAACATTCTGCATTGCACTGCCATTTTTAATTGTGACCCTAGTGGGGGGTGGGGGTGGGGGGGTAGGGTGGCTACTACTGGCATCTAAAGGGTTGATCCTACAGTGCACACACTATCTCCCTACAATGAAGAATTATCCAGCCCAAAATATAAATAATGTTGAGGTTGAGAAACCCTGGATTAGCAGTATTTTTATTTAAGCCATCTGTTTTTGTCTCTTATTTTTGTTACATAATCATAATAATGCTTTCAGAACGTAACATTTGCTGAGCACTAATGACTGGTTTGGCACAAGGCTATAAGCTCTTGGGTAGTCACTAATTCCACAAAATGCCCTGTGCCTTAATCTTTGCTGTTTGACAATACATTGAACAGTGGTTCAAGTGACAGAGGTCACCATTACTGAGATAAATGGATCATAAAATAATTTGCCATGGTATTTATAACACTTTGCTTATAAGAATGTTGAAAATACAGTGATGCAAATGGGGAAAGTCAGAAGCATACATTTTGACAAGATGAAACGAAAATGGAAATTTATTTGAGTTAAGGGAATAATCTTCGACTTTCCTGTTATATATAGCATACACCAAAAACTCACCAACAATGCATTTCCAATCTTAAAAATGAATCTGGTTATCTTTGTATGTGGCAAATTATTTTAATAAGCATTATAATAATTAGTAATGTCCTCTTTAGAGAAAAAGCTATCAATTTTTGTCCTTACCCTGTTCACATTCTTCACTAAAGCCAGAGTTCTCAATTCTATTTCCTATTGGAAATAGGTTCAGGGTGCCATCTCTGGACTGAGTTCTGTCCCTTTTTTTTTTTTTTTTTTTTTTTGGTAAGCTCTATGCCCAACATGGGGCTTGAACTCATGACCCGGAGATCAAGAGTTGCATGCTCTCCTGACTGAGCCAGCCATGTGCCCCAAGTTCCATTCTTAATTAGAGCCAAATAAAAGACCTGATTCTGTGGTAGCAAATTCCTTCCAACACAAAAATGCCACATGCTATCTCCTATGTGATATCTTGCTTCCTTACTCTTTACCTTTTGATGTTCTCAAATATGTTATCACTCTGAATAATGAATTAGGAATTTAGAGACTTAAACATTTTTTAGTTCACATACCCCTTTAAGGAATCTGATAAAAGTTGCAAATCCACTCTGTAGAAATACAAATTTCCATGTTTGAGAGACCATTCCCTGTAGGTCTCTGTCTCTTGTGTTCTTTTATGAATGAAGGCACCAAGTGCCTTTCTTTGGGGCTACCTTTTCAAGGATATTTATACAGAGAAAGTCAAAGGTAGTGTCTCCCTCCAGAACTAGCGTAGGTATGTTTACTGTCCAGTGTAATGAAGATAATGTCTCATTTAGTGGCAAAGGTTAGGCATGCTTGCCACCTGATATAAAAGAGTCAGGTTCCTTAAGTTCAGGTTATCCACCCCCCCACCAAGTGTAGGTATCCCCAGGCTGTCTTTGAATCACCATATGGGAATTAAGTCTTAAAGAACTGGTACAAATGCTAATTTTCTGGCTACCAGAATTGCTGTGAGCGATGAACTGTACTTTGTCACTAATCCAAGGTCTTCTGTCTTCTATCAGCATCCATGAAACGTGGCAGGTAAACTGATGTACTAGCTTGCAAATAGGGTAAAAATCTCAAGCCCTTCACAGTTCTTAATGCACACAAATAATAAACATTTTTAACAGATGGCCATCCTGTCCCCATATCCAAAATCAGAAGGCTAAAAGTATCATTTTATTTCTTAGTCAGTAAACAGAATGGAATGATCATAGATTCTAATATGTGAAAGAACCTTAAGAATCATACAACACGGGGCACCTGGGTGGCTCAGTGGGTTAAGCCGCTGCCTTCGGCTCAGGTCATGATCTCAGGGTCCTGGGATCGAGTCCCGCATCGGGCTCTTTGCTCAGCGGGGAGCCTGCTTCCCTCTCTCTCTCTCTCTCTCTCTCTCTCTCTGCCTGCCTCTCCATCTACTTGTGATCTCTCTCTGTCAAATAAATAAATAAAAATCTAAAAAAAAAAAAAAAAGAATCATACAACACGTGTATTTTGTTTTAGCAATAATAGTAGTAATAGCATTAACTGAGCGCTTTCTACATGCCAGGCACTTTGGACAGGCTTAAAAAATAACACTTCAGTTTATTCTGATAATAACACTGATGAGGCAGCCATTATTATCCTCATTCTACAGAAGGAAACAAAGCTCTAGGTAAATTAAGGAATTTGGTCAAATGTACATAATCAATCAATGTTGGAACCAAGATCTAGGATATGAACTTGGCTTGTGTTCTTAGTCACCTTTCTTTTCTGAGTCCCACTCTGAGCTACATGGTGGTGGCAAAAAGACATGACCTTTGCCCTAAGAGGCACAGGCCTTAAAGAGAGAGAAATTAATAACCAGACAGCTATAACAGAATGCCTTAAGGGCTTGGAGGGAGTATGCACAAAGAAGTCACCCAGCTCCTATAGAAGTGAGCAACAGTTTCCCAAACAAAAGAATGACTGAGATAAATCCTGAAGGAAAGTTAAGAGTAGGCCAGGTGAAAAAGTAGGAGTAATCCATTTCTTGTTTTCTCTGTGAGGAAACAGAGGCTCAGATGCAAAGCCAAAGTCATACAGATGCTTTGAAAAACAGGATTGCGGTCTGATGGCTTATGAAAGTTCACTATCTTTTGCTGTCCTCAAAGATTATTTCTCACTTTTTATCAGGAAGTAAGCAATGCTCAGGATTATCTACTTTTTATGCTGTTGTTATTCCTCTTTTATTATTTTTCAAAATATGAAGTCACTAGGCATTGGGCATTCAAGGAAATAATATATGAACATAGTGTAATAAGAGTATCTCCTTGCTAAAATGGGCATAAAACATCACAAAGTGTTCAAAGGGTTAATAAATCACTTGGAAATTTAAATGTCATTTTCTATTAGATTTTATTGAAGGACTTATCATGATTATAGACAAAGTTCCAACAAGGTCAACATCAGTGTTCCAAAGACATGAGCAGGTAAGCTAAAGAGAGATCAAATAAATTGTTTAAATGTTACGGCATAGGTAGTTCTCACGAATGTCTCTGCAACCAGTCTAACTTCCATTAACATTGTTAGAAACTCTCTGATACGAAGAAAATTACTATAACTTCAGATATTACTCTAAGGGGCTATTGCTGTAGAATAGAAATGAAGAGATGTAGATAATCTGCTAATGTTCATCTTATTCACATAAAGTGTGTGTATAGGAACAGAAAACAGAAGCAAGAAATGCAAGAAAATCATGCTCAATCAAAGATTTGAGTTCAGTTGTAACATCTTCTAAGTTACAGGTATAGTACATTCATATGGATTTTGATAGAGATTCAGCATGGTTTGGTAGACATTCTAAACCAGGAAGTAAGGTAAAAAGGACTATATTTATTCAAAGAACAAAATATTACCAAAATATTCCTGGCTGGCCAGATGCTGACTAGTTAGGACTTTAACACCACGACCAGCAGCATCACCACCATCACCAGCACGTGTAGGCTCACTATAGGAAAAGTCTCGCTATGATCAACGGTTCCTGGGGGAAAGTGGAGACAGATATGCAGTGATTATGCCCTGTAGCGCCAGTGGTCTAGTGGAGATGGGAGGAGCAAGAACACACAGCTAGACAGAAGGACAACTGTTCATCCGGCAAACATTTTGAGAGTGCCATTTCTTTTTTTTTTTTTTTTTAATTTATTTGACAGACAGAGATCACAAATAGGCAGAGAGGCAGGCAGAGAGAGAGAGAGGAGGAAGCAGGCTCCCCACTCAGCAGAGAGCCCGATGCAGGGCTCGATCCCAGGACCTTGGGATCATGACCAGAGCTGAAGGCAGAGGCTTTAACCCACCGAGCCACCCAGTGCCCCTAGAGAGTGCCATTTCTAAGCAAGATACAGTGACAGGCTAACAGCTAAAGAAATCCAAGTAGCAGGGCCACATGAAGCTTGGAACTAAGGAGAAGAGGCGCTAAGAGCTTCTTGCATTTCCAATATAGTCATTTCCAGTCCTTACTGGAGCCAGAGGTGATCAATGGGGACAGCTTACCGAGATCAATGACAGTCCAGGATCAGAATCACTGACATCAGTATTATCAGTATTACTCAATCTCATCAAACTGAGGGATTGTTTTAGGAGTGACTGAAAAAACTGGATCTTGTTCAACAGCATTTGACTAAAAAGGAAACTCGTGCTTGTAGTTTAATTACTTATAAACCACCTGAAGGTACACAAATTAAATTTTGACTGGGATTTAAAAAAAAAAAAAAGTACTTAGCATCACACTTAGGATACTCTATTAATTCAAACAAATCCCTAGTCATGTGACAAATGCTTTTCAATATTTAAAAAAGATCTGAAAATATGGTTTATTCTTCACAGTTTTAAACTCATAGGAGGACCTTTAGAAACATGGCATCTATCTGGCTATTGCAAAATGTGTTCTCATTAGGGGAAGATACAAGTTTTATAAGGCCTGAAACCTATATGATTAAGAGTGCTCTCTTCACATCAGCCACAATTTCACAGAGAGAATTTTATGGATAGAGCAGAATTATACTCAGAGAGAACTTTTTAGGGAGACTTAGAGATACAAGACAAAGATATTTTTAATCTTTCTAGTGGTATAGTTGATAGAATTTAGTTGTCATCCTTGTTATTAGAGACAATTGAGGAAAAAAATCCTTTCATCTTTCCAATGTATTTTTGGTAAAGTAATGTAAAATGTTCAGACAATATCAAATTTTGGGAAACCTTTCTCAAGTTTCTTATGAGGTAGAGGATTTGGAAGAATTCTTCCAGAGGCTAGCATATGGTTCTCTCCATTCAAACCCAGTTTTTCTTCCAATGCCTACATGATTTCAGAGTCTAGTGACACAGGAGAAACTTGCTGTTACTCTGTCCAGCAGGGTCATTCCCAGGAGCCACGGTCATCTTGCATGGCTACTAATCACATAACTGTAGATGGAAATTGAGTGTGGATGGTACACATGATTCCTACTCAACTTAAACTCAGTGTTATCTCCAGATTAATTTCCCTTTGTATGATCCCTCAAATGCCCACGTCACTCTAACACCATAGGTAAAGGTGAAAAGGGATAGAGGGAAAGCAACAATATATACCAATAGGGATACTAGTCACCTTTGCAGATTCAATGAAAACCTATGCCCATGCAATTACCATATTAGGACACAACGAGAAGCACAGAATGAACTCACATTACACTTGCTTCAAGGTAGAGCTGCCTCTGGTCTGCATCAAAACATTTTCATTTTTGTGACCTCAAACTTTAGGTGGCTACACTGGCCATCGTTTAAAGCAGTTAACATGAACTAAACCTCAGGTGGCTACACTGGCTATCGGTTAAAGCAGTTAACATGAACCACTAGGTTCTGTAAATCTGTTCTAACCCTCTTAAAAACTTACACAGCCATGGCTGTACTACAAAATGAATCTTCAGCATCCAGTGCGAATGCCCCTGGACACACCATCGGAGAAGGAAGACAGGTATGAGTATCTCAAGGACTACAAAGTGGCACAAATACTAAAACAATGATGAACCAAAGAAAAGGGGAAAGGAGAAGAAACTTCACAGATTGTGTACTTTAGAGAAATACATTAATATTCCAGAAGGCAGACATTTGTATACCAAAATTGGCACAAGCAGGACTGCACTCATTTTCTACTTTCATTTTAATTTTTTTAAGCCAAGGAGAGTCATATCACCACCCTGCTGACACAGCGTATCGATCCCGGTTCCTGAAAATTGAATTATACTTTTCTACTTCACTATTAGAACCGGGTTGTGTCTGTAAGTTCTTTAACATTTCTCTTCCCCGAATGGCATAAATTATCACATCTAGCTTATCTCTTGTGATTGTCTTCTAAGTGTCTAGTGAAATAAATCACCATGACAGAACAATAAATAGGAACGGAACAGAAATCGCTACAATAAATGGTAAAGTGCCATTTTTAACATTATTCTGACAACCTCAAGTCCTCCAAAAAAATAAGATATAGAAGTCGCTCCTGTAAAAGCATCAGAAATAGATGCATTTGAAACCACAGATTCAAAATGCTAAACAGAATTCTGATGTAGGGACCCCACAGAATTTGATCAAATGTATCCATCTGTTCATCTTCATGTAAATAATGCTCACACAACCAGTGCTGGGACCTCTTCTAGGACAGTCCCCGAGACTTTCATTACATCTGTCACTTCCCCTGTTTACAGCTGCCTCATCAGTAACTCATGTGGTTTTCTTCCTAAACATTCAAACAGCATCCTGAGGAAACAGCATCAGGAAAAAGTTATTTCCATATTTCTCGTCTCTCTACCTGATTTCTGCCTCAGTAACTAACACTAATATCCAATGTAATATACTCTTCATGGACGCATAGAAACAGTTCAAGAAAGCCCTTTGGGATTTCATTTCCGCTTCTTGAGCCCTGAGGGGACTATTTCATAAGCAAATGTGACCGCCTCCAAGCAAGTACACTCTGAGAAAGAGTTCCTCTCACACTTTCTACCTCTCACTTGTGGCACAAGAAATGGAGTTATAAAATGCACGGCATCCAGCCATTTTAACAGTCTGCACCGTTCACGTCTCTAAACAAATCTCTAAGAGGGAAACAGCAGTACCCTTTAACCCTCATCTGTGGATGGATTAGCCTGTTTCAGTGGCTGTAGGTTACTGAAGGCAACCATGTCTCCCTGAAAATAAAGTGAACTTCCTGCACACAGACCTAGCAGAGGGATGAAGCAGGTGACAGTCAAATCAGGGAAACCTAATATACAGAAACCGAAGGATCATCGTTGTTGGTCTCGCAACTGACCTATCATTTCATTTTCTGTGTTCTTTCCTCCTCAAGAAATCAATATCACGTCTTACATCTCTGAAAGGTATAACAGGGAATTCCACTGACACAGCGGAATATGGGAAAGAGCCAAGCATTCCCAAGTTTTCAGGATGTTACATTTTAGTAATGATAAATCTCCTCCGAAGGTTTAGCACAGATATATTTAATCATAGATATGTCTATATGCATGAACTTAAAAGTAGAAGAAATTATGTATACATATACTTAACACACATATGACACACTCACATTTCTATTTATTTTCTCTTATTAGCAAAAATTTTTTTTTTTACTAATCATTCTTTTTATTGCTGGAGGACCCCAGATCTTAGTACCCTCCTCAACAACTAACAAACACATTTCCTCCAATTCTCCCTGGCTTGAGCACATTTATCTACTCAGAATTTCTGTTGCAACATAGAGAATTAAATGGAAGAATGATTCATCTGTTAGCTATTTCAGACACCTCCAAATACTTTAACCCTGAAATGTAAAACTAAGTGTATGGTGTATCTAGCTTGAAGAAATCCGAAGGAAAATGTGTGAACACTAAACTCTTTGCATCATTTGGGCTCACTAAAGGGTATTCTGCTCTGTGAAACTAATACTGGTTTTTATATGACATTTTTCAGTTGGTGCATCTAATATGCTGCCTTCAGCCTACATGAATCAGGACCTGTGTATGATACCAGGCATAATGTTAATGAACATTAAACATAAACCTTCTTTTACCTGTTGTATTATTTTGGGATATGTCTCATCTTTGAAATCTGAGCTACTTACAGGAAGAATAAAGGAAGAGGAAATCTGAGAACTAACGTATCCTAAAATGGTGTTGGAAAAACTTCCTATCTTTCACCAACACCAAACAAACATTTATCTGAGACTTTATCACAGGACATTTAGCTTCTGAATTAGCAAAAATATCTCTTTGGAGACTGATTTTATCTCTTTAAGATATGATCATCAAAATTCGCCTGCCTCCTATTTCTTCATGATTCTTTTCAGTAGCAAAACTACAAAATAATTTAATGGGAAAAGGAACTGCTACCCCGTGATTGTGAGATCTCCTCACTGATAAATCAGGGAAGTCACAAACGTTTAAGACTATTTTGCACTGAAGTTCCCCACTCCAAAACTCTTGTGTCCTGGGTCAGTACAGGAGAATTCTGAAGAGACCCAGACGTGGTTTACAATAATCCGGGCCCAGACTGGTGCTTCTCATGTTAGCTTCTCCTGTCACCTTTGACATGATTGTCAGGTATAAGCATAACCTGGATCTTTAAATATAATAGCAAACTCCTGGATAAATAAGGAAAATATCTTGTGAAACTTTGAGAACCAACAGTTGTGGCATTCTCATCATGATTTTTGATGATCCAACTTTCTGACAGTAGCAACCATGTAAAATGACAAGGCAGTAAAAGCAACATGAAATCACTCTCCTATGCAACCAACATGTTCTCTCGATTGCTTTTCCTAACTAAAGCATTATCACTTCACAGCTCTAGAAGGCAAATCTGTACTCATCAGATATTGTAATCTTAAGAAAGAGTGGTTTAAAAATGCTAAACCTTTTTATTTCTTAGATAGTATAATTTCTGCCACCTGGACATCCATCCACTCCACATGGACCTACACAGACAGACACACAGACAAATATACACCAACACAGCCCTTCTGTTAATCCCCAGTTTACCTGTCACTCCAACTGCCAGGCAATTAATAATTTTTTTTTGTATTTAACAGTCATAGACATAAAGGTAGTTATGCAAATTGTTTTACAGTTTTAACTTAGATGAGACTAAAATATAGTTTATATTCTTTCTTATTCATCTGCTTAAGTTTCTTCCTTGTAATTAAAATTGTGGATCCAAACTATAATTTGGTCAAAATCTCAAACAGTGATTGATGCTTATTACCAAGGAAGCTTATCTAACATGATGTATATTTCAGAGGATAGCACTTGGGGTTTTTAAATCACCAGGTCTTTCTGTTCAAAATAATCTGCGTCGAGCTTTATCTTCTGCCACTTTCCTATTCTCCCAAGGCTTTTTTTCTTTCCAATGAAACAAGCTGTTCTTTCCTTTCTCCACACATCATGAGCTAAAAAGCAACCAGGCGCAGGTATCTGGAAATGGGATTTCATTAACTACTATAAGTGACCACAGGCTAAATCAATTAAACAACAGAGGTAAAATCTCCATGCTCTCCCTTAAATATTGCTAAAGCTACAGAACTGCTTAAAATAATGAACAGATTCTTCATAGCGGGCGAATGACTCAACAAGCCAAGAAGGTGTGATTCCTTTCAAGACTGTCTGTTGTATTCACACTGCATTTCCAGTGCTGCAGGTCAGAGCAAGAACTCCAGGAAGGAGGACACTGTGGAAACGCATCGTCACTGGGTCTGGAACTGTGCGTGACTGCTCGGAGCATTTTCCTAGGAAAAGAATTGCACAAAGGCTAACTCACAACCCACTGCTCTTGCCTATTTCCACTCCCTATTTCCTTCAAAGTCTTACTTCCACACAGCTTTCGGATGACAGATTCACTAACAATGAGCAGCCACGAACCACACACCCTCCATTAAACCTCACTCCTGTTTTCAAAACAACTTTTTCAATAGCGGCAATTTTAAGTTAAAAGGAATTGGATTTTAAAAAAGATCTTGCAGGAGGGGCGCCTGGGTGGCTCAGTGGGTTAAATCTCTGCATTCGGCTCAGGTCATGATCTCAGGGTCCTGGGATCGAGCCCCACATCCCGCTCTCTGCTCCGCAGGGAGCCTACTTCCTCCTCTCTCTTTCTCTCTCTCTGCCTGCCTCTTTGCCTACTTGTGATCTCTCTCTGTCAAATAAATAAATAAAATCTTAAAAAAAAAAAAAGATCTTGCAGGATATTATCAAAGTTCGATTCCAATTTCAAGTCTATTAAATGTATGTGTATTCTTAATATTTAAAAGAATAGTGTCAAGATCATTTGCTCCATAAAAATGAGTAATGAAGTAAAAAAATTATCTATATAAAATGGTATTTTCACATAATCTGTAGTTGTACCAGTAGCAACAGCATTAACAGTGGAACAGTTACTATATAATACACATTATTTCTAGTACTTAATGTGTACTTTTTCATTCACATCTCAGAAAAATACTATGAGGGGAATGCTTTGATTCACCTAGGTTTTATTGCTCCACACAGAAAGGTACAATGTTAACCTTCATGTTGCTGGTGAGTCTTTATCTTCTTGTGTATCTTTAAATATTCTCCCACCACTGATACTGGAGTAAATCACATCTCAACTATTCGTCTGGGTAGCTTTGACTCTCAATTTCTCTATAACTTAAAAAAAGAATTTAGCAATTTATAAAGTGCTTCGTATTTGAGGTTAAACCCCTAACTCCAAATATCAGAATAAGTAGAAAAAAATAGACCGAAGTCTGAAAGAATTAAGATTTATACAAAGTATCTCTTATTCTTGTTATCTAGCCAGGTGAGAACCTCATATTTTAGGTACTTTCCCTTTGTAACTGTGACTACTTATATCTGGGTATGTTAAAGAGCCTTAGAGATTATAACCTATCAGGGGTTCACACTTTGCAACTTACTACCTATTGTTTAAAAGATTTAAAATTTTCTGCACAGCATCTTCAAATCTCCAGGGAAAAGAGGCTATATAAATTCAAAATAAACAAACATTAGACAGTTTA
The DNA here is from genome assembly GCF_902655055.1 of Lutra lutra. Taxonomy (NCBI): domain Eukaryota; kingdom Metazoa; phylum Chordata; class Mammalia; order Carnivora; family Mustelidae; genus Lutra; species Lutra lutra. Next base: position 74,171,028 of record NC_062285.1, read on the forward strand.
TGTGGTAGCACTTTTGACTTTCTTGATATGCCTTCCCAATTGATTCATAGACACGATATCATGTAATAGCTTAATTTCAGAAAAGAAAATTAATTTATCCCTAGTGAATGCCACTGTTTCCTAATAGGCATTAACTAAGTGTTTCCAAAGTTCTGCCTCAAACAAGGCTTATTTTTAGTGGCAAAAGTTTATCTCTTCTGATTTGATGCTTATCATCTTTGCTACCCTTGATTTTATGACCCCTTATCCTGCTTGCTATGCAGTATTTAATTTGCTAAGCCTAAAGAGGGCATAACAACCCTTCATTTGCCCCAGACAATCTCAAAGGTAAGTAAAATTCTAGAGGTATTTTCCTGAAGGAACACACAGAAGTAAAAACTTTTCCTTATGAACTTCAGTGAAAAAGAAACAATGCTGGAATTTATGGTATACCCGAGAACCAACTAAAACACTGCTGTCATCAACAATTTAAAATTCATTTTAAAATAACTTTTGCAAAAGCCACAACGCTATATTTTAAAGGTTGACAGAAATTCTGAGACTGAAATCCTGCCAGTGGTAACTTCTGGGTTCAGAAAAATAGAAAAACATGCCAGAAAGGGAAAAACCTGAGGAAGGATGGAGGGGAGACCCTACATCAAGAATTAAAGTATACTGGAATTCAGATATATCCGCATTAACTATACACGTTAGCTAGTTACAGGAAGCCTTAAAAATGGTGTTAAATGCACCATCTGGAATCTTATAAAATGAACTTTTACCTGATGGTTAGTGGCAATTTATTACTAAACACAAGAGAGATGTGTGAGCTATTTTGGACTCAAATAGGACATTATCCTTGCAACAAGACCAATGTTCACTAAGCAACATATCCACTGAGCAGTAAAACAGACCACTGAAATTGTGGTAAAGATCCTATAGCATAATGGATTTCAGTCTGTGAACCAAGAGACTTTTTATTCCTTCTGTTAGTCTCTCCTCACAAAATTTTTCTTTCAGGAAGCCATCCAGTAATAGTTCTTCCAAAACTACAATCTTTCTTCAACTTTCATATTTGGTGTCTTAAAAACAGTGTATTGCCTATTCGTTTAGCCCCAAATCCCTAGGTAACTGCTAGTCTACACAAGTTGTGAGAATGAAGCATTAAGATTGTAATGTTGCAGGGAATCAAGAATTCATTTTTAAATTTCTTTTTGCTATACTATATTGTCTCTGTGCATATTTTATATGTGTACATAGTACTGAAATTTCACCTGTGTTGATCTACAATGCTAACCTCAATCTTTCAAATGATCCTTTTCTAGTTTTATATAGAAAATGTTCTTTCTCCATCAGTGCCACTACAAAATTCTGGGAGTAACAAAACCCCACAGTTTCCAGACTCCCAGCACTACCCTGAGGTTGCCCCACTGCTCCCTGCCAGGAGCCAGTGGCTGCTATCACCCTCTGCCATGCGGAAGACCCAGAGACCGGAAGACCCAGAGACAAGAAACCTGTGATCTCCGCTTCCTAATTTGCCCCCAGATGAATGCATAACGTCGCTGTCGATCCCGACAGTCTCATGCCAATATTAGTTATTGAAAAAATAATTCCACTTCAAGAGGCAATTTAATTCTCTGAGACCTATTCCACTTTGTACTGAAATGCCATGACAGCTGTCTTAAACAGTTGTCCAAAATGCCTTAAGTGTCTGAATTATTCACGGAAAGCATCAATCTCAGTGGATATATCCTATGATAACCATGAACATATATATCTCATGATAATGATGAATATATCTTATGAATATAATCATAAATATATCTTATGATAACCATGAATTAAACATACATTCCACATCTCCACAATTAAAAGAGCAAGAGTCAAGACATAACTTTGTAGAAAGTTTCCAGTAATGCTAGAACAATTAGCTACTCTTTTTCTTTTTTTTAAAGATTTTATTTGTTTATTGGACAGAGAGAGATCACAAGTAGGCAGAGAGGCAGGCAGAGAGAGAGAGGAGGAAGCAGGCTCCCCACCAAGGAAAGAGCCCGATGTGGGGCTCGATCCCAGGACCCTGGGATCATGACCTGAGCCGAAGGCAGAGGCTTTAAGCCTCTGAGCCACCCAGGTGCCCCCAATTAGCTACTCTTATAAAATACTGTTACAAAGCAAAGCAAGAAAAATACTCCAAATTCTTCACTCCCTTATTATAGCTCCTAATAATGTTTGGTTCTAATCAAGATACATTTACTTCTGAAGTTATTCTTTTTCTGTTATTTTTTAAAACAGTGTGTGTGAGCACATGCCCACTTGCACAGTACTGGGTGGAGGATGGAGAAAGACGCACTTTCTTGTCTCTGGCTATATGACGTCAATAAGCCATGCAGATTTCAGCAATAAATCACTGGGATCAAAGTTAATTTTAACACATCAAAAGTGTTTTTTTTTTTCAGTGCTACTCTTAAGGCAATATATATCAACAATCAATTTTGATGAGACAAGAGTAATTTTTGTTACATCATGTTCACATAGGTAAATATACATTCATAAGGCCTTTACAAAGTGTTTATAAAAACTTCACCACAAAAAATTTTTGTTTTTCTTTATTATTTCAGCCAAAAAATAAAATACTAAAATCCAACCGGTGAAAGTTCTCATCATTTTGGCATGGTTTCACTCAGATCCAAAAGATGTCACAAAACAATCTTAAGGAAGGTATTTCTGTATAATATGTATGCAATCCCGTTCTCTCCCACCTCCCTTCTTCTTTCTCTCTCTCTCACACGCATACACATGCCCTCCTACATATGTATCTCCTTAAGATTTGTTTAAAAGAAGATATGACAAAATAATATGTGTGTGCTTATGTGAATTTAGCATTATTTTAGGTTTATTCATAAATATCTTGATTTCCTGGACTACTAAATATATCTGCAAAGGTTTATGGGAAACAATTTTATAAAAGTATGCTTCATTACAATTTGTACTAAGGTACTTTGTAAGTAAGAACTTGGAAAATATTTGCAAAGAGCTTCCATGTATTGCTTCTTTTACTTACAAAACTTGGGGAAAGTTCTGTAAGTAAAATAGGGATAGGTCATATAGAGCTTGGAGAATTTTCTAAGCATTATAAGTTTCCAGGCCATTGGTATAGTTAGTAGAAATCCTGCTGGGTAATCAGAAAAGAGGGATTGCTTACTCTGCTTGGAGTTTCGGGGTGGCTTTTAAGTTGCAGCCCACAAAAAATGGTAGCAAAAGATGAACTGCCAAGAATTTTAACACTGAAAGTGAAGAGAGAATACAATCATTGTTGCCCAGAATCAGTCTCCTAAAATGAGTGATTAACTAGGGACAGGGTCCAATGTGTCACAATGGGACATATCAAAAGCCATTATATAGGGACAGCTGATGACAACAGCGCTCTGAGTGGGGAAAATGAAATTGCTGACTTCACATTAGTTATGGGGGGAAAACAACAACAGTAACAACAACAAAAACTTAATTTTCTAAAAACAACACTCTCAAAAAAATTGCACCAAATCTAAAAGTACACCAAGATTCACTATGAGCCAGAGGAGCCAAATAAAAAAGCATACATAATATAAAACAAGGCTCACAAAAGAGGCCGTTTTTATGGCTAGTGTTATTAGAGAAAGGCCACCATGTATATCTATATACACACAGACAAAAGAGTAAGGGTATAAAGTATAATTCCCAAGCAAATTTTGTAGCCACATACAATTTTTTAAAAGATTTATTTATTTGAGAGAGAGAGAGAGAGAGGGTGGAGAGGGGCAGAGGGAGAGCAAGAGCCCTCAAGCAGACTCCCTTCTGATAGGAGAACCCAACACAAAGCTTGATCCCCGGACCCTGAGATCATGACCTGAGCCAAAATCAAGAGTCAGCTGTTTAACCAATTGAGCCAGCCAAGTGCCCCACCACATATAATTTTTTAATATCACCAAAATACGTGAAATCTAAACACATTCAATATAATTCAGATAGTCATTAAAAAGACCGATTTATCTTACTCCAAAGTTAATAATAATATTATAGCATATTATATTAATAGTATACAGTAATGGAGAAAAATAAGAAACTAGATATGCTGCTCATAGAAAGTCAAAAAGCACATTATCTATTTATCCATTGAAAAATGTGAAGTAAAACATATTCTGCCCCAATATGAACAAGTCCTCTTAATCACTGAGAATGAGGACTCCATTTATGTGATAGCCTGCTTCCTAAAAAAGGAAATAAAGGCTAGCTTTCTTTGAAATACAGCAAACTGCATGTATGTATAAATGTGAAGAAGCTTAACTCAGTTTAATTACTATAATATAGGTTTTCCAGGTGTATTTCTTATAGTTTAAGAAAGTCTGAAACACTTCTCTTAATGTTTATATTAAATGGTTGTGCTTCCAGCACTGCCCAGGAACATCCCATGTAGGTAAATAAAGGATATCTCATCCCTTCTGCTATATCTCATGTTATAAGCAAGTCAGTAAGTCTAGCCTACACTCACAGGGAGGGAGTTAGTTACACAAAGGTGTGAATGCCAGGAAGAGGGGATCATGCGAGGGGCATCTTAAAGGCTACCTGCCCCCTATAGGTAAACTTAAATCTCAGACAGTTCTATGTATTAACTTATCTTTTTTTTTTTTTTTTGAAATTTTGGGAAAGACAGCAATCATTCATTTATATGTTGTGCTAACACATAATGTTGGGATTATTGAACTAATCATGCCTTTAAAAAGGTATGATTAAGTGCAGGAGGTCAATGAAGAAAAATATCACATGGAGACGAGTAAAGGAAAAGCTTTGACAGATTTTAGAGGAAAGAGAATTCCATGTGAAAGGGACAGCATGAAGACAGAAGACGAGCATGGAAGTGGGAAGTAAAGATCTTAAAGAAACTGAAAATAGTCTTGGCTTTTAGACTAATGTTGTCTGGTAGAAGAAGACTGGAGAATGCAGCTGAAGTGAAAGACTGGGTCAGAGCAGAGAGGATCATGAGTTCCAAAACAAAGAGGCTGAACTAAGATCAGGAAAGAGAGTCTGTGGAGCTGCCATGACATGAACTCAGTGCTACCAGAGGAAGACGGCAGACTTCTCTCTTTGTTCATGTTTTCTACTTGCTCTCTCTCTCTCTCTCTCTTTTTTTTTTTTTAAAGTAAACTCTACCCCTGATGTGGTAGCCCAGACTCAATGACCCTGAAATCAAGAGTCACATACTCTTACTTGATCTCTACTTTTATCTCAATCTCTCTCCTGACCCACAATTCCAATATGCCCATTCGATTGATTAGTAGGCTTAGCAAACGTAGCCTGTCTCCCGGTTTACTTACAGTTGGTCATCTCATATCTGCTCTCCTCTTCTCTTTCTTCTCTCTGTTTTAGCACCATTATTAATTCAATGCCCTTAGATAGAGAAGGGGCAATAGACCCCCAACTTCCCTCACCCCCACCTTCCAATCAGCCCAACCACTGTCATTGTTGATCTTCCTTTAACCTTCCATTCCCCAATTTCCTGGCTTATGTCAGGTCCTCAGGAAGCCTTGCTATAACAACCGAGAGATAACCACGTAACCAGGAGGCATCTTCCACTCCAATCAATGCCTGGTCCTGAAGAAGATTCTGGAAGAATTTTTACAATCAAGTCAAAGGGATGAATTTAGAAGACCCAAAAACAATGTTAGATTTTCTATCAGTCTGGTAGAATGGTGGCCTGAGAGCCAAAATTATGTTATTATGACTAATCATGTTATTATAAGATAATGATGTCAATAATTATGTAAAATAGTAGAAAATAAAGGAAATGATATTGTTCAAACATACAAGACTGTGTTCTGATGTTCACCCACAGGGATCTCTTCAGGGACTGCTAAAAATCCTTAAACATGCATCACTGTAACAAAGAGAGATGTCAGTCCTTAGAACTAAACCCAATATGCTTTGTGACAGTGACTGTGATTCTGTTGGACATTTGGTACACAGAGATGGGGCGGGGGAGCCATTATATCATTTCTGAAATATCAGTGGCTTGTGATGAGAATTTCTGCTTTGAATTCCTTAAGCAGATAAGGGGTGACTGGTAGAAGGGAGGGAGGGTGAGGCAGCCTTGTTAGATTTGGCTGAAGAGATTAATCTTTAAACTATTCCTAGGAGAATACGCAGGAGAGAGAGAGGCAAGGAAAGATATTTTTAATATCTCCACCTGGGACTCCAATTTAAAAAAAAAAAACAAAATAAGACAAAAACAAAAAAAGCAGAACTCTTCCTGTAAAGGAATGGGTTCTGCCCAAGAAACTTCAAAATCAGAAAATTGTAGATCTGACCTGTTTAGAACAGGTCTTGGCAGGTGTAAACCAAGTACCATGTTCTGCTTATGGCATTGCCGGACTGAGTCCCACACCCATCAGAAATTCTCCTGAAGCTGGAATCCAGGGCTGGCAGGAGATAGGGTGGGTGGGGAAAGCTGGCATTTGCTGCTCACCTCTGAGGAGCCAGGGGAGCCAGGCACAGATTGGGTGATGCCTGCAATGCCAGCGCAGATCCTGCTGATAAGAAGATGGGGCTTGCCAAAGCAGTTCGAAGTTTGTTGTAGTGTTTTTAAAAGGCCAGTAGCAGAATGACCCCCAAAAGACAAAGAGACCATGTCCCTTCACCTCTGATTCTACCACTGAAGCCGTGGTGTAGGATCATGTGCAGACTGTGATTGAAGAACAAAATCATACCCTCTATGGAGAGCACAGAGAGCCCTGGCTGGCATCACACAAGACGTTCTTAGACTGTCCTATAGCTGTGAGGAATTGCAATCACTTTTCTGGTTTTGCTTCTGGAGCAGGCAAATATACATAAATGCTCTGTACATAAATGGCCCCCATGAAAAGGGCCCACAACCAGCAGGAACAAGGCTAAAGAATGCTTGGAGGGGCAATACTATGACAACTCTGAGGACTTAGAGAGTGGGACATTTTCCCTTCACATTCAGGATATCAGAAACCCAGAGAGAGGAAGGAAAGAAGGAAAAATATACCTTGGATACGTATCCCAGGTAGAAAGGTGGGCTGGGATGGTGGCCCCCTTCCAACTCCAACCCTTAATAAGAACAAAGGTCAGAAAGGGGCTCAAATCTCAGTCCAATTCCCAGATGCAGGGCAAGTCAAGGACTCTGAGACAGAAGAGAACACAGCTGGAGATGCTGAGTAGGCAGTTTCTTATCTCCACCATATTATATTATATCCTCCATCTTCTGCCAAAGACCAATGTTCATCTCTCAAAGATTTCGGGACTGATTAAAGACAACAGCAATGGACAAAATGGTATTCAGCCTCCTTATGGATTCAACTGAGGTAAGACTACTCCTGAGGTAACTGCCATGTTAGGGAGCTCTTGGTTAGCAAGAATCCTCCTTACAGGTATAAACACCACAGGGTAGCTGCTTATAGGGTTGCATGTAAAAAAGTTTTAGATCAGTGAATATTTACTGAAACGTATGTTCATTAGCCAAATAACTACTGTATATATTTACAAAAGAAACAAAATACCTATATATTTGTCCATGAGAAGACAATTTTTTTAAAGAGTTATTTATTTATTTTAGAAGGGGGTGGGAGAGGCAGAGGGTGAGGGAGAAAGAGAATCCCAAGCAGATACTCTGCTGGTGTGGAGTCCAGTGCAAGGCTCCATCTCACAACCCTGAGATCATGACCTGAGCCGAAACTAAGAGTCCGAGGCTTAACCGACTGAGCCACACAGGTGCCCCCATGAGAAGATAATTTTCAAAACAATTTATCTGAAGTAATTTTAAAGCATAACAGCAGAGCTATGTATTCACATAAAAGCATATGTCATTTTCTACAAATCCACAGTAATTAAAATGAATGAATACACACACACACACACACACACACACACACAAACAAACAAATAAATAAATAAATAACAAAGGGCTAAGGAATAACTTTCAGATTACCTCCCCCAAATCACCAATCTGAATTTTGCTTCTTTTTTGCTCGGAGCTTCATTTTGCACACTTTAGGAATCCTGTGGGAGATGTCTTGAGTTCTTCTACAATTCCCATATTTGCAAATATAGATGTTTTATGAGGGTTTATTGCTCACAGATCACAACTCGACTGAGAACCTGGTATTGTCTGAGTTTAATTTCACACCACAAGTTAACAGCCTTTCCAGAATTCACTGAAGTTTGATTTCTCACTTGATGGCCACACTTTAGGACAGCAAGGGAAGAATAATAAAACCTTGCTTGTTGGGAGATAAATGCTGAGAAGTCACTTAAGATTTCTCTTTCACTGTTAAATAAGCTGATGATACTAACAGTAGATTCCATCTACTGGGGCTACCCAGGTACCAGAGACTTTATAAATTATTCTTATGTCATCTATTTATGTTATAGCAATCCTCACAACCAATTCTTTTTTTTTTTTCTTTTCAATGTAACAGAATTCATTGTTTTTGCACCACACCCAGTGCTCTATGCAATACATGCTCTCCTTAATACCCACCACCTGGCTCCCCCAACCTCCCACCCCCCGCCCCTTCAAAACCCTGAGATTGTTTTTCAGAGTCCATAGTCTCTCATGGTTCACCTCCCCTTTCAATTTCCCTCAACTCCCTTCTCCTCTCCATCTCCCTATGTCCTCCATGCTATTTGTTATGCTCCACAAATAAGTGAAACCATATGATAATTGACTCTCTCTGCTTGACTTATTTCACTCAGCATAATCTCTTCCAGTCCCATCCATGTTGCTACAAAAGCTGGGTATTCATTCTTTCTGATGGAGGCATAACTCACAACCAATTCTTTTTTTTTTTTTTAATAAAGATTTTATTTATTTATTTGACAGAGAGAAATCACAAGTAGGCAGAGAGGCAGGCAGAGAGAGAGGAGGAAGCAGGCTCCCTGCTGAGCAGAAAGCCCGACGTGGGGCTCGAACCCAGGACCTGGGATCATGACCTGAGCCGAAGGCAGCGGCTTAACCCACTGAGCCACCCAGGCGCCCCCTCACAACCAATTCTTTAAGACAAGTTTCACCATCTCCATTTCAGATGAAGCTATGGTTTGAAGAGAGTACCCTAGGACACGATGAAGGACCCACAACTGGTCTTTTCAAGACCAAAACCCAGATCTGTTTACCACCATGCTGTACCCCTTCCACACTAGTTACTGCCTCCAACACTCTGAATGCACATTTCAAATGTCTGGCTCCGTAAAATCACGTTTCACGACATCACAGAGCTCCAGACAGAGCCTAGTGGGAAAAGTCGAAACTATGAATAGTAATTAAATAAAATATCTGCTGTATGATAAAACCAACCTCCTCCTTGATTTAAGCTGCCCTCTTTTCTAGAAAATAACAGTATTTGTGGTATACAACTTTCCTAGAACGAGAGAATTCAATGAACTTGTGAGTACAAGCTGTGTAAGAACTTTCACACACATCGTCTCTATCACTATCCCCACCAGGTCCTCTGAAGGAGGTATTGTTTTTCCTGTTTACAAGGGAGGATACTGAAACTTAGAAAGATTCAAGGATTTAACTAAAATATCACATTCCTTGAAGACATGGATTAGGCTTTCCTCATTTACGTATTTGCATGCATTTTTGTGCTTGTATACACAGAGCCTGTCTCATTAAATGTTGAGTAATAAATGGACAAAGTGGAGGAAGTGAGATCCGGCATGGACAATTCTTCTTGTTTACCACTCTATAGCTAGATGTTAATAAATGTTTTCTGGAGGAAGAAAGAAGGAAAGGGAGAGAGGAAGGGCGGGGGAGGAATTCTTCAAATCTCACTCTCATTTGAGCTTAGAGCACAACAGGATGAATTCTCTAACATCTCCAAATTTACAACATCTACTATAGTACCTGGCACTCAGACATACTCAATAAAAGCAGACTGACTGTAGGATCCCTACTGGAATAACAAATCGAAAACAAAGACACACAACTAGAGTTCACTCTTGAAAAATGCAGGGGTTAGTGGCACCCTCCACCTCCTGCAATCAAAAATCCACTACATTCTGACTCCCTCCAAACTTAACTATTTATTAATAACTGACTATTGATGGGAAGCCTTACCCATAATACAAACAGTCAATTAACACATATTTTGTATATTTATTATACACTGTGTTCTTATAATAAAGTAAACTAGGAAAAATGTTAAGAAAATCATAAGGAGAAAATACATTTACAGTGCTGTACTGTACAAAATCCACACATAAGTGGACCCACATAGTTCAAACTCATGTCTTTCAAGGATCAACTGTACCTTTCCACACAGACAGAGACTTCCAATGGCAAACTAAACATAAACCAACGATTAGGTCAGCAACTACCAAAAAAAAGGGGGCGGGGGGCAGATAAAATTAAATGGAACAGAATATCAGAGAAAATGAAATGTCTACCTATGGAAAACTGATTGTTGAATGCAGAGACATCACCATGGCAGAAATTCATAAACACATACACAGCACAATATAGCTCGCCAGAGACACAGTTAACTATTATTACATTCTTCAGGTATTCAGGTCCCATACCATTTAATAACTTAAAAGTAAAGGTCAGAACAGTGCAAAGAATCACCAATCAATGTGAAAAGCAGTGCTGTTAAATACATAGAGAAACCGAATTCACACATTCCCCTCCCTTCTGGCTGTGATTTTTCAAATATAAACTGCAGAGAGCAGAAGAATGATGATATCACTATAAAGTAGATGTTCTACTTAACAAAAATGATCATATTCTTATTTTCTTCTTCCTTGGGGAGCCTTCATCTCAAGATAACTTTTAAATAGAAACAACCAGCTTTTCAGCAGAGCCTGATTATCAATTTACACCTCTGGCAAAGGAAGGCCTAGAATTCTATTGTTTTGTTAATTGTCAATTTGCATCTTTGAAAGGTGTTGCATTTTCTCTTCTTTCTAGCAGGTTAAGACTAATTCTGTATGTTAATAAATATTATAAACACTTTCCACAGAAACATAGTTCGCTAAAAAAGTACTACATTATTATTGTTATTCTCTGTTTTCTTCTACTTAATTACACCTTAGATCTTAAAGTTGATTTTATGAAAACCAGTTAGGCTCTTACTTAAACTGCTTTTTCTTTAGAAAAAAAAAATCAAAACAAAACAAAAAAACTTTTGCTTTCAAATAAACATTTAGATAAAATGTGTTTAAAGGGACTGGTTATTGATAGTCACGAAAAAGTTATGAATTAATTAAGGCAAAAGTCACAAAGAGACCTTTGATTTTTACCTTAAGTATATAATTTGAAAACATTCCTCCCCCTCCCTTCTTCTAGTGTGTGTATGTATGTGTGTGTGTGTGTGTGTGTGTGTGTGTGTATATATATATGGCATAAAATATAACAAGTAAATAACAAGTAAACTCAGAAATTGATTTCACAAAGTAACATGTGTGTGTATGTATGTGTGTGTGTGTGTGTGTGTGTGTGTATGGCATAAAAATATAACAAGTAAACTCAGAAATTGATTTTACAAAGTAACATAAAAGATGGAAATACAAGTTGTAAAAAGCACATCAGGAAAGGGGATACAAATAAGATAAATATTACTCTGTACACTTCTGTTTACAAGTAATAACTTGGAGAACTAGAAGTTCTTACCATGCCCTATCAGTGCTAGTTCCAGTACTTGATTTGGAATGATATGATCTTTCTGATATGCTTGTCAAAGCAAGTAGTTTTTAATCTACTGCAACATTTTCCCTATCTGATTGCTAGATATAAAATACTAAGTCAAATACTATCTGGTAACTCGAGCTTTTGAGCTTAGGGAGGTGGTATTTTAAAAGATCAAGCGATCACTTCTCATTAGATTCAAGGGAGGATGTTTAAAGGCCATCTCTACTGTTAAGAAACATGGCTTCACAGGTCATAAATAGTTTTAATTTACTAAATTTATTTATATTCTAATGTCTTCCTAAAAGGATTTGAGAGGGGATGATCCTTGTGTTGCTTTGCTTTCACACGTGCCAAATCACGGATAAACAATATTTATAACAAAGATAATATATTTAACATGTCTGTAAAGTGCTTTGTAAAATATGAATGTTCCATGTGTTATTTAATTACTGTCTACGAGCTTGCTCCTAAACCATGTCATCGCTCTGAGAAGATGCATCTATTTAATGTTATACCCTTACATTATAAATATTTAAAGCTTTCTTGAAAGTATTAACACCTTGAGATAGTTACCTTTTACCATTTAAATCAACTTTCCCAATTCAGCCTCTCCCCATCCCCATGGTATTTGTCACACACACACACACACACACACACACACACACACACACACCATATATACGTTTTATACATGAACCCTTTATATAATGCCTTAATACTATAATATATTCCTTTTAATAAAATCTATAATATTGGTCAAACGAAATCTATTTTGGAGAAAAAGACAGGAAAAATGATAATCTAGTAAGTGGAAAGAGAAGTCACAGACATTTGGTGAAGTAATGAAGAGTTGAGTTTAACAATGCAAGTTGTTAATTCTAAGCACAAATAACCCAGTCCTGTCAAGTAACATCAGGGAAACAGACAACGCACATTAACAGCTTAACTGGTTTAAATATCTGAGCTATAAAGGACTTTCAGTGTTTGTTTTCCTTTTCTTTCTTCACTTTTCTTTTTTACTTTATATATGTCCTTCCAATTTTAAAATGGTTCTGGGACAGCAGACATCTACTTTTATACTTCATAAACTTTTTGTCGAACACCTACTATGTGCCAAGTTTTGTCGAACTAATTTTGGGAAAAAAATAACCAGAGTTTGCATGTGCATATTTTAGGAGTGGGACTGAACATAATATTACACAAATGAATTTCCAGTTTTAGCTCAAACCTGATGTCTCTGGGAAAAATAAATAGAATTTATTCAACTATCACCAGAGAATAATTTTAACCATTTTATGTCAGTTGATTGGAATTATTTTTCAGGTTAGGTTGTTAGTAGAAATTTTGAAGATGGATGGACACATTTTTAAATTTTTTGACATTATTTAATTCTGTCTGAATTCTGATGAGGTTGCTATCAGATATCTAGCCTCCTACCCCATCCCAGAATCCATGCCTTCCTGTGGTCAGGAAATGACTACCTGCCTCCCTTTTTATAGTGAATAAACTTGACTAAGAGTATGATGTCTGGGAGGTTCTTTAAAAATATAAAACAATGACAATGAAAATACATGTTTTATCCTAAACAAATACTTAGCAGGGTTTCAATGTCTTAAACTATACCAAAAAAAGTATATAGAACTTCAGAGTTTAATGAAATTCCCTTTATAATAACTTGATTAAGGATTCTAGATAAATTAAGCTCAAAGAAATTGGTATTCGAGAAAACAAATTAAGGACTCCGGTATATTTAATGAAGAGAATGAAAAAAAAAAACTTCTTTTCAACTTACAGTGAGATCATAACTAATTTTTTCCCAACCCTACTGATAGATACTTAGGAACTACATTTAAATCACAATGCAAAGGATATAAGTAACATGTCCAAAACCTCCTCTATTTTCTGTTAAGTTTTTTTTTTAAAGATTTTATTTATTTATTTGACAGACAGAGATCACAAGTAGGCAGAGAGGCAGGCAGAGAGAGAGAGAGAGAGAGAAGAGGAAGTAGGCTCCCTGCAGAGCAGAGAGCCCGATGTGGGGCTCGATCCCAGGATCCTGACCTGAGCTGAAGGCAGAGGCTTTAACCCACTGAGCCACCTAGGTGCCCCTTCTGTTAAGTTTTTAATCACAACTTTCCCATTTTAGGCCTTATGATCATGTAGCTCCCCTCTTCAAAATGCACCAAGAATTTGCCATAATATGTGCAGTAAAATCTAAAACCCTTTCTGACAATTTATTACATTTATTTGTGCTTCAGGGTTTAGTTCTTATATCCATATTCACTTTCCATTTTTGTCTATGCTCACTTTCTTGCTGATGACTCTCACATTTATATTTCCAGCCCACACTTCTGTTAAATATTTTTACTTGAATATTTAATAGGAATTTCAAACTCATGTTCCAAACTGATCTAGTCTTTATCCTCGATCCTGCTCCAAATCTCTGTAATTAAAAATAGTCAAGTCCGATTTACTCAGGCCAAAATCCTCAAGTCATCTGTGATTTTTCTTATGCATACCACATATTCACCTGAGTCAACAAATCTTGTTGACGAAATCTTTCACGTACCCTAGATCAAGGTTTTGACCACTTCTCACCATCTCCCCGGCTGATCCAGTCCACTATGATCTCTTATCTGGCTGACTGCAATCACCTCTGACTGGCCTCCTCGTTACCATTCCCTGACCAAAACCTTGGTCTCTCCCCACAAAAGCCAAAATAATCCTTTTCAACATTATTTGGTTCTCTCTGCTCAAAGTCCTATCAAGGTTTCTTGTCTCATTCAGAGTCAAAGCCAAAATCCTTATCACGTTTACCAGGCCCACAGGACCAGGCTGCAGTTGTTCTCTGACTTCACGTCCTACTGTTTGCTTCTTCAAGGCACTCTGCTCCAGCCGCACAGGTCCACTTCTCTTCCTGAACACAACAGACATCCTCCCATTCATTGTTCCTTCTTTTATCAGGTCCATTATCTGTCATTCCCCCACGAAGGCAGGGATTTTTATCTGCTTTTTTCATTATTTCATCCTTAGTATCAAGAAATGTGCCTGGAACATAGTAGGTATTCAGTATTCATTTACTGCTAGATGCTAATGTGGCTGTATCCCACTACTAGTTCTAAGCTCTTGGTCTTGTTTATTAATGCCTACTCAATGTCAAGAAGAGTCCCAGGACCATAATAAATATTCAATGAATGTTAACTACTTAATGAATTAATGGATTAATTAATGAATTAACACATCAGTAAGGCACAAAGTTTTAACATGAAGGTACTCTTTGAAATCAAATAACAAATTGCCTACTTACTCCCATCTTGCTTTTGTCTTGTCTCTTCACTTCTAACCTTCCTTCAATCTCCCCCCTCCCGCCCTTTTTAAAACTCATCTTTTCTGCTCTTAATAACTAGGTCTAGTTAAATTACACTTCTATTTCTAGCTTCCTATACAGAAACACCTATAAAATAGGTGAATTGAAGAAAGAATGTACACATCTACTAAATTTTAGAACTCTCTGCAATTACCATGTATTTCTTTCTGTTTAGTTAAAAGAACGTAAGTTACAAAGGTTAAGACATTAAAAAGGAAAAAAAGGAAAAAAATACAGAAACTTGATTCAATTCTTTGAATTTTTACCATATTTGGAAGGAAGGTTGTACGCACATCCTAATAATTTACATTATTATGTAAAAATATATGTGTAATGATACCTCTTCTTCAAAGTTTCAAATTAATAGGTTTAGAGGCTTATGACCGAATTGATTCATCCCTACCCCTTACTGGCTTTTTTATGACTTTCATCACCAGAATCAAGAGTAGAAAAATCAAAATATAAAAGTTTCTTTTTTAATAATTATCATTCAGCAAATCATTTAGAAAGCTTTACTAATTTCCTCTAGTTGCAAAAATAAAGGAGAAACTAGTTCAGATAAAAACCATCCTTGCTGTACCTTTCCAGCATGTGGTCCTCTTTATTCTGAAGGCCTTGGGCACAAATGAAAGTTACAATTTTAAGTCCCACAAAGAAATCTTGAAAGTGCCAAATATCTGTTCATCTAACTCGGCTTTCAGAAAACGGAGGCATGTGACTCTTTTTGAACCTGCCTTCAAAGCTAAGGATCTTCAGCCACGGGCTTCTCTTTCACATCACTTGGGCCCACTGGTAATCAGACAGCTGTGAAGCTGCCTGCATTACCCCGAAAGCTTTGTAGCCTCTGCAGGCACAGCCATGCTGGGGACAGTCACCTATGTCACTTGTGGTATTCACTTGGATGGTAATTACGGAATAAAAATCACTGGAGTCCTAACATGTGAAGAAAGTGCCAGGAAGCAGAATTCTCTCAAGATGATTTTAAAATGACTAATTTCATCGCTTGCTCTACCTATCTTTGGAGTAAGCAGGAGTGGGGTAGGGTAGGTGTAAAGGGGGAGGGATGAAGATTCCATGTTGGTACCAAGTCACACCTGCCAACCAAAGAAACAGATGAATCACCCCCTTTCCCATTCATATGAAATACTACATAATGAAAGGCATACATTCATTCATTCGTCTCCTTCTGACGTTTAACAATAGACTTGACAAAATTTTCAGCACTCTTTCAACTCAATCATCAAGAGTGACTGGAATTCCCTATTTTGGCCCTCTAACTTTTGAGGGTAGAAAGAAGAAAGAAGCAGAAAATCTGCAGAAATACAAATTAGTGCACAGAAATTCACAAGCTTCAATATCTCTCAGCATGTATATGGGAATAATGAAATAGAGCTGTGCCAACTACATTTAAATTCCACATGTCGTTTCAAAACATATTTAGAGAAAAATCAAAATTTTTAAAGTTAAAAATAGAGGCTTCCTTTAAAAAGCATTCCTTATTAGGTAGGATAGTCTTCATTTAACATTTTTTTTTTTCTGAAAGCAAAATAGGGTTTCTTTTTGAACAAATCCTTTCCAGTCTGTAAGCAAGAAACTGTGGTAGCATGAGATAATTTGGTCCTAAGACAACATTAAAAAAGAAAAGGAATTTTTTAAATAAGTTTTAATTTGTAAAATTATAGTAACCTTTTATCCAGTGGTCAGCATCTTACAATCTCTAATTCTGGGGAACCAGGGAGCAGCCAAATTGTTAAAATGACCAAGATGAAGCCAGCTTTCTAAAATTATAGAACTTCAATGTGTCATGGAGGAACTCCTATAATGAAAGAGACAGAGAAAAAGCTGAGTCTTTTATTTCACTCCAGGACAATAACTGACAGTTATGATTAACAATGAGTGTCAACCATAAAATATGTTCTGTGTATTATTTTAAGAAAGCAGTTTGTAGCACATTTTAGGAACTTTTCCATCTGAACGGTTTGCATTGAATGAAAGATTCAGTTATGTGAAACACTACTTATTTTGAAGTCTTACAATTTTGAATATAACAAATGTCATCTGTGTAAAGCAAGCTTGAACTTTGACTAAGTATGTGTCCAAAATGAATAGCATAATCATTCTCCCAGTAATAAGAAACAGTTTCCTAAACTCTCGTCAACACTACTGTGATACATGTTGGATAATAATCATTAAAGCATTCTTGGTCCTAGTTTTTGAAGATCTTCATCTCTACCCTTTAACTGCCTGGCCCCTAAGTATATTCACCTGACATCAGCAAACTACCAAGAGCATTCTTTCCATTGCCACTGGTCCTTCTCCACCCCTGAAATCATCTCATCCTCTCCTCACACAATCCATCTCAAGGAACTAACTATCCATAAAGTCCTATCATTCACTAATACTGGCAACACATCTTTGACTTCACCAAGTTACTCAGGCCTTTCCACCTTCTTTTTCCTTCTGTCTGTGAGCCAGTCCTTGGCTTCACTTCTCCTTGCTGTAATTCATCCCTTAACTGTACTCTGCACCCTCATCTCTCTTTTTTTTTTTTTAAGATTTTATTTATTTATTTGACAGGCAGAGATCACAAGTAGGCAAAGAGGCAGGCAGAGAGAGAGATGGGGAAGCAGGCTCCTGGCCAAGCAGAGAGCCTGATGCAGGACTCAATCCCAGGACCCTGGGATCATGACCTGAGCGGAAGGCAGAGGCTTTAACCCACTGAGCCACCCAGGTGCCCCTGCACCCTCATCTCTTTATCCCTTTCTCTTTTCATCAAATATCACCTGAAATTGCCCAAATCTAGATCAATTAAACAAGAGACCTCCCCCCACTATTTGCTCTTCCCTTATTCCAAAAGTTATCGACTCTAAATAAAAATATATCACAGCCTTCTTTGGATCAGGGTATAGCCATGCAACCAAGTTCTAAGAGTGTAAGCAAAAGTGGTGTATGCAATTTCTGGGATGTGACATCAACTGAAAGGGAAGAAGCATGTCTTTCCTGTCCTCTTCATTTTTCTCAATGTCTGAAATATGACTGACACGAGCAGCTATACTGGATCTTGAGATAAGCCTGGAAATAGTAGAGCATTGCCCATGTCCTTGAAACCATAGAGGTTCATGTTAGTTCCAGACTTACTACCTTGGGATATTTTGAACAAAAAGGAAACCTTTATTTTGTTTAACCCTCTGCTATATTGGCTTATTCTATCACTGGACGTTGATCTAAGCCTACCTAATTCTGTTGATGATCGACTTTCTCCACTTTTATACTTTTCAACGCCTCTTTCCTCTTGCATAAAATGAAAATACTGATGCTTATTAGCCCATAAATATATCGTGAACATTAAGGATTTGACATTGCCTGTTACATAATATACATTCAAAAAGATTGGCTATTATTATTAGCACTATCCAGGTACACCCAGTATTGCTGGGAATTCCGCAAAATTATAAGGATCAGTACTTCTATTGAGACTTCAACGCTAGTAACATACCTTCCTTTGCTTTCAGTAATCACTTACCCCAATTCCTTCAATGATTATCTGCACACTAACACCTTCCTCAATCCTTTCCCCTACTGACCTGGTTCCACCTCAGCAGATGACAGTTTGTACTAAAAAACTGAGGCTATATGAATCCTTCCATAAAGGGCGACCACCTCTACCCCTCTGTCTCCTCACTCATGCTTCCTCTTTGTCCTCTGCCATTCCTAAGGAGGAGGAGACTTCTGGTCAAGGTTCACCTTGAACAAACCCGTCACCTATTTTTCCAAGCCAACAGCTAGAGCCACTTAAACTACAATTCTCCTTTATGCCCCCATAGTCAATTAATCATTAATTATTGATTTTACCCTCTTAAATATCTTTAAAAATCATCCTTCTTTCTCTCTCCTTGATGATATTTTAACTCTTTTTCATATCCTACCTGGATTCATGAAATAACTATTTTCGTCTCTTGAAATCCATCCAGAGGGATCTTCTAAACGTCAAACAAAATCAGATAACCCGACTTTCCCATAGAATGAAATACAAACTCAACAGTATGGCGTTAAAGGCCATTCGTTATGAAGACTCTAACTAGACTTCCTGTTTTAAACTCCTAAAGCTACCGTCTCACACTATCAAATTAATGCTATGACATGTAGCTTCACCTTTCTTTGAACAAAAGTTTGCCCTTCAAACCTCACCCCAATGTCACTCATTCCATGATGCCTTCCATGATTGGCAACCTTTCCTGACAAAATTAACAATCTCTCCTCATGAGTAATACCTTAGCAGGTTGTGCACGCTATGTCATCATTCACATCACGGTTTATTGTGGTCCTTTGTTTTCTCTCCAGCTTTGTTTTTTCTCCAGCTTTATTGAGATCATTGTTTTTTGAGATGTAACCAACATATACCATTATGTAAGCTTAAGGTATACAATGTGATAATTTAATATACTGCAAAATGATTTGATACGTTGGTTTGATGATCTGATACACTGCAAAAGGATCGACATAGTCCTGTTAGTTAATAGCTCCATTACCTTAAATAATTTCCCTTTCTTTTTTGTGGTGAGGAGATTTAAAATGTACACTCTCAGTAATTTTTCAAGTATACAGTACAGTATTATTACCTATAATCACCATGCTATGTATTAGAACCCCAGAACTTATTCATCTTATAATGTAAAGTTTGTCTTCTATGACCAACATCTCCTCATTTTCCCTACCCCCAAGACTCTGGCAACTAGCATTCTATTCTGTTTCTGTAAGTTCAGGATTTTTTTTTTTTTTAAGACTTCCCCATATCAATGATATCATACAGTATTTGTTTTTCTCTGATTTATTTTACTCAGCATAATGTCCTTAAGATTCATACATATCACAAATGACAGGATTTTCTTCTTTCTCATGGCTAAATAATATGCCATTGCATATATATATATATATATATATATATATATATTATATACACATACATACATATATGTCTATATGCGCGCATGCACACACATACACACAGATATATTACCAAGATACAACAACCTAATTCTGTCAATGAATGAATGGATGGAGATATATATATATAGAGATATATATATATATAAAGTATCTTTTTTAACCATTACTCCATTGACAGACACTAGGTTGTTAACATAACTTGGTAATTGTGAATAATGCTGCAATAAACATGGAAGTACAAATATCTCTTCAAGATACTGATTTCATTTCCTTTGGATGTATACCCAGAACTGGGATTGCCAGATCATATGGTAGTTCTATTTTTATTTTTCTGAGGAACTGCAATGTTTTTCATAGTGTCTGTACCAGTTTACATTCCCAACAACAGTGCACAAAGGTTTCTCCACATCCTTGCTAACTCTTGTTATGTCTTGTCTTTTTGATGACAGCCATTCTAAGATATGTGGTGTGATGTCTTATTGTGGTTTTGAATTTTCATTTCCCTGATGATTAGCATTTCAGGTTTTGCAATTATCCAATGATTAGATGTTGAACATCTCTGCAGGTACCTTTGGCCATTTGATTATCTTCTTTGGAAAACTGCCTATTCTGTTCCTCTACTTATTTTTAAAGGGAATTATTTGGTGGGTTGTTTTTTTTTTTTTCAGTTGAGTTGTATGAATTGTTAATGTATTTTGAACATTACCTCTTACCACATGTATGATTTACAAATATTTTTCTCCCATTCCATAAGCTGCCTTTTCATTCTGTTGATTCTTTTGCTGTGTGGAAGCTTTTTAGTTGATATAGTACAACTTATCTATCTTTGCTTTTGTTTCTTATGCTTTTGGAGTTAATATTTAAAAAAAAAGAATCTTTGCCAAGACTAGTGTCAGAGAGCTTTTCCCCTATGTTTTCTTCTAAGAGTTTTACAGTTTTAGGTCTTACGCTTAAATCTTTAATCCATTTCAAGTTCACTTTTATGAATAAGACAGGAATCTAATTTCATTATTTTGCATGTGATTATACAGTTTTCCCAGCACCGTTCATTGAAGAGACTATCCTCTCCCTATTGAGTGTTCTTGGCTCCCTTGCAAAATAATAGTTGACTATACATGCAAGGGTTTATTTCTGGATTCTCAATTCTGTCTATGTACCTGTTTTTATGCCAGTACCACACTGTTTTGATTACCAGTGCTCTGTAGGATAGTTTGAAATCGGGATGTGTGATGCCACCAACTTCTTTCTCAGGATTCCTTTAGCTCTAAAGGGTCTTTTGTGGCTCCACACAAATTTGTTTTTTCTATTTCAGTAAAAAAAAATGCCATTGGAATTTTAATAGGATTTTATTAGACCTATACATAACTTTAGGAAATAAGGACATTTTAAACAATATTACTTTTTTCTAATCCATGAACACAAAATAACCTTTCCAGTTATTTGTGCCTTCTTTAATGTTTTTCATCAAAGTCTTACAGTAAGTATACAGATCTTTCACTTCTTGGATTAATTTATTCCCAAGTGTTTTATTGTTTTTGATGCTACTGTGAATGGGACTGTTTTATTTCTTCTTCAGACATTTCACCGTTGTTATATAGAAATGCTACTGAGTTGTGAAATGTGTAAGCCTGATGATTCACAGACCTGTACCCCTGGGGCTAATAATACATTTTATGTTAATAAAAATAATTTAAAAAAAAGATTAAAGTTGAATCTTACAATAAAAAAAAAGAAATGCTACTGATTTCTGTAAGTTGATTTTATATTCTGCAACTTTACTGAATGTGTTGATTAATTCCAACAGCTGACGAAGACTTTAGTATTTTCTACATATAAGATCATGTAATCTGCAAATAAAGACAATTTTACATCATCCTTTCAGATGCCTTTTATTTCTTTTTCTTGCCTGACTGTTCTGGCCAGGACTTTCAGTACTATGTTATGGATAGGAGTAGTAGTAAGAATGGGCACCATTGTCTTCACCCTGATCTTAGAGGGAAAATTTTCAACCTTACACCATTGAGTTTAATGTTAGCTGTGGGCTTCTTATTTGCTGTCTTTGTTATGATGATGAAGTTTCTTCTATACTCAATTGTTGAGAGTTTTTATCATGAAAGGTTACTGGATTTTGTCAAACGTCTTTTCTTTTTTTTTCTTTTTAAAGATTTTTATTTATTTATTTGACAGAGAGAAATCACAAGTAGGCAGAGAGGCAGGCAGAGAGAGAGGAGGAAGCAGGCTCCCCGCTGAGCAGAAAGCCCGATGCGGGGCTCGAACCCAGGACCTGGGATCATGACCTGAGCCGAAGGCAGCGGCTTAACCCACTGAGCCACCCAGGCGCCCCTCAAACGCCTTTTCTGTACCTACTAAGATGAACATAATCTTTATTTTTCATTCTCCTCGTGTAGTGCATCATATTTATTGACTTGTATATATTGAACAACCCTTGCATTCCAGGGATAAATCCCACCTGATTATGGTACATGATCCTTTAATGTGCTGTTCAATTCAGTTTGCTAATACTTTGTTTAGGACTTTTGCATTTATGTTTATCAGGGATATTGGCTTGAAGTTTTCTTGTCATCCTCATGAGGTTATGGATTAGGGTACTAATGGCTTTATAAAATGAGTTTGAAAATGTTTCCTTTTCTTTAGTATTTTCAAAGAGTTTGAGAAGCCATCAATTCTTTGTTAAATGGTAAAATTCAAAAGGTCCTGTGCTTTTCTTTTCTCTATGTGTATATGTGTATATGTGTTTTTCTTTCGAGGGAGATTTTGATTACTGAGTCAATTCCCATACTCTTCATTGTCTGTTTAGATGTTCTATTTCTTCATAATTCACTCCTTTTTTCTTGTTGTGTTTTCTGGGTTTTGTTTTTTGTTTTCCATTATTCATTCTTAATAGATTATATGTTTCTAGGAAATTATCCATTACTTTTTACGTTATCAACTTTATTGCCATTGAACTGTTCATAGTATTCATGATCCTTTGCATGTCTGTGGTATCAGTCAAAATATTTCCTTTTTTTTCATTTCTGATTTCATTAGAGTCTTCTCTCTTTTTTCTTAGTCTATCCAAAGGTTTGTAAATTTTGCTTATCTTTTCAAACCTCAGCTCATAGTTTAATCAATCTTTTCTATTGTTTTTCTGGTCTCTATTTTACTTATTTCTACTCTGATCTTTGTTATTTCCTTCCTTCTGCTAAATGTGGGCTTAATTTGCCCTTTTTTTTTTTTTTTTTAGTTCCTGGAGCTGTAAAGTTATGATGTTTATTTGAGATCTTTCTTTTCCCTTAATGTAAGCTTTATCACTATATTTTTTTTTCATAGAACTGCTTTTGCTGCATCCTGTAAGTTTTGGTATGTTGTATTTCTATTTTAATTTATTTCGAGATACTTTTTGATTTTCCTTTTGATTTCTTTGACCAATTGGTTGCTTAGGGGTCTATTTTTCAATCTCCATATATTTATGAATTTTCCAGTTTTCTTCCTATATTTGATGCCTACTTTCATACCACTGTGGTTAGAAAAAAAAATACTTAGTATGACTTCAATCTTCTTAAATTTGCTTAATTTTTTTTTTGCCACCTATCACATGATCTCTCCTGAAGAATGTTCTGTGTACACTTGAAAAGAATGTGTATTCTGCTGCTGTTGGAATGTCCTGTGTATGTCTGTTAGATGCATTAGGTCTAATGTATAGTTCAAGTCCAATGTTTCCTTAATTTTCTGTATGGATAATCTATCCGTTGTTGAAAGTTGGGTATTGATGTCTCCTACTGTCATTGCACTGATATCTATTTTTCTCTTCTCTGTTAATATTTCCTTAATGTACTTAGGTGCTCCAATGTTACATGCATATATATTCATAATTATTATATTCTCTTGATGAATTGACACTTATCATTACAAAATGACCTTCTTTGTCTCTTGTTAAAGGTTTGGCTATTTATCTGATATCAATATAGCCACCCCTGCTGTCTTTTGGTTTGTACTTTGATAGAATATTTTTCCAACACACCACAGTGATAACTCTGATACAAACACAAAATTATATCAAAAAAATTTGGGAAAAATTTCACAAGTTGCACAAAAGCACCAAAAGTGGAATAATCATTCCTTTCAAAAACAAAGATTTCCCCCCTTTACTCTCTATTTTGATTCCTTTGGTTTTCATACAACCAAGTTAAAAACTGTTTTATAAAATGCTTCTTCCTAATTGTTCCAAACAAGTAACTTTTTTAAAAACATTTTTATTTATTTATTTGACAGAGAGAGAGAGAGATCACAAGTAGGCAGAGAGGCAGGCAGAGAGAGAAGGGGAAGCAGGCTCCCCGCCAGAGCAGAGAGCCTGATAGGGGGCTTGATCCCAGGACCCTGGGATCATGACCTGAGCCGAAGGCAGAAGCCCAACCCACTGGGCCATTCAGGCACCCCCAAACAACTAGCTTTAATGAGAAAACTTCTTATTAATTTTTTTCCTTTATTTATTATTTTATTTTCAATTCTCTAATTTTAACCCCATCTCCACTACTTATGCTTTCAATGATTTCTAACTAAATTGGTTGTTCTCCTTCATCAGATTTCTCCAATTTCTATTTTTATTCTTTAGAGCAAAGTCTTATCTACTGTCTTTGCTCTTAGTTTTAACTTCTTCCCTGGAAAGTATCAGCAGATTTAATTTCCTCTTGCACAAATATGGGTGTAGTTTGACTATACAACTAAATCAATTCATTATGAAGTCATAACTCTTTTCTGTGACCAATCTAATATAACATTCTTCAGATTATCAATTTTCTACACAGTATACCATCTATAAGATGTGAGTTTTGTCTTTTTTTCTGTGTTGTACTAAGTCATTCACACTTCCTTTCCCTGCCTCTGTTTTAGCAAGCCTGTTTGTATGAGGATATTAGCCAGTTAATGCTATAGCAAGAACTGTGAGACAAACTCAGTCCTTGCAAAGTTAACTAGTTCATCTATGGTTTAAGAATGTCTAAAAACTCAGTTCTGATATTAAAACATGATAGATGAGTAACCAATGTTTGTGAATTAATGAATTTCTTCATTAATTAATAAAATTCCATGTACTTAAGATATTGCTACTCTAATTTATGTTTGAACAGAGAAATCTCAAGTGGGTAATCACACTGATAGAATTCTTACTAACTATATTTGCATGAAATTTGAAGATTAAACATTAAATAATTGCAATTAAAGAGATACATGAAGTGTAATGTTGATATCTTCCCAAAAGGTGAACATTATAATTTTTTCATATTGAAGTGTTTAAACACTAACCATAACCAAGAATCAAAGAATATAATACATTTGTGTAATAAGCCTGTACATGTATTTTTTTTAAAGTTCAGAGCCATGAATATCATGTGCTCATTTCATATTCATGCCATAAGAGACTATCTTAGTTTTATTGTGTTGACTCAGTATATTTGAATAATTATTTGAGCCATCAAGTTGGAATGTAGAAAAATCAACTATATACATACAGAACACATTTTAACAGTTCGAGGAAGACTATTTATAATTACTGCAAATAAATATTTACCAGGCACCTGTAGTAGGCTGGGTAGAGAATCATTCCTTTAAAACAAACTTGAATTAAAATTGAAATTGGGAAAAAGAGTTATATTATGTGAATGAACTTCAAAAGGTTCAGAAGTTGGCCCTGATACACTCACATTCTCATCCAAACTGGAAATCTGAAATATTATGTTGAAAATGGCTTAAAACTGTCTTTTCTGAAAGACTACAGGACCTTTATTTTCTCCTTCCCACCAGACTATAAATGCTGGAAGAACAACCTGTCTTATGGCATTTTGGGCACACAATTTTCCTTCCCAGCAATAAATTGGAAGTACAGAGTTTATGTCTGTTTGATTCCCATCTGTCAACTAAACAGCAGTGAGATCAAATCCATCATTCCATTTCTAAGGCTGTTTATTAGCTATATGCTTGTTCATGGACTTTTAGGTATCCCATCCATAAGATGAAAAAATCAAGTTAGTAACTTATGCCACAGTGATGGTAAATGTAAATTAGATGGACATATGTTTGTTTCTTATTGACTGTCATACATTATCATTATGAGCAAAGTGAACTTAAGTACTTGCTTAAGGTGCTATTTTTGATGTGACTCAAAACAAGTTAAACAGATCACCTCTCCCCAGATGGAGAGGAATTTAGAAAGCATAAGAACCAAACAAGATAACAAAGTCTGTGGTAACTATTACCAATGAACAATGTTTATTCTAATGAGAGATATGAATGGAGGTTATGGAAATAATGACATCTTTGAAGGAAAAATTGTGTACGTGTGTGGGCACACTTACGTGTGTGTCCGATTATTAATTCCGCTATAGAGTTTTCTTTAAGGCTGACCTAAATTTTCTTTCCTGTAAAAAAGCTTGAAACTGTTATGTTGGCATTGCAGTGAACTGATGTTTCTCACAGGAATACGGAATTGTCTCACATTTTCTCTGCTATACTTTTGATAACAAGTTAAAAGTGGAAGAAGAAAAAAAGGACTCCCTCCAAACAAGAAATTCCTGTTAACGAAATTCTGCATTGTGTCGTCAACTTTTTGCTTAGGGAAGAAACCAAAACCATACTTCCATAAGGATGGGATGGGGGTGTGGATTGGGGGCAGTGCAAAACAATGGCTTCTGTCCTAATCGCCACACATTATTTTGGTCATACTCTCCAGTCATTATTACCTTCAAAGATGCAAGCAAATTCAAGATCAATCCCTCTCCTTCATTCAAACATAAACCATACATTACTACTCTGCTACTGAGTTGTGTTTTTTAACCTCACTTGATTTTATAAGATAGTGCTTCTCTAAGTGTGGTCTCTGGCCCAGCAGCATCAGTATCATCTGGGGACCTGTTAGATATGCATAGTCACAGTCCTCACACAAACAGATTCTGAAACAATGGAGGTCAGCCCATTCATCTGTCTTAGAGTCCTCCAAAGTATTATGTACCACTGTAATAAAGCGATGTATTTTTATAATATGTTATTTCATTCATTCTCAAAAGAGCTTACTGAGATTGTAGAGTGAAATAAATAGGTAAGGATATATAATTGTAGGAGTAAGACATAAGCATATTATTAAATTAGTGACAGAGTCATGATAGCTGGGTAGAAAACCCCAGAAACAAACCATATTAATTTTCTAGCACATACACTCTCAAAGCTTACCTGTAATTTCAGCATATCATTTCTAAAAATTCCAACATAAATAAAATAATATGATAGATTTTCCACAATACATTGACATTAATCTCTTTATATTAAAACACATTTTAAATGTTAACATACTAAAGAGTATTCCAAATAATTAAAAATCACTGCTAAATTTAAATGTTCAGGGGGCGCCTGGGTGGCTCAGTGGGTTAAAGCCTCTGCCTTCGGCTCAGGTTATGATCCCAGGGTCCTGGGATCAAGCCCCGCATCGGGCTCTCTGCTCAGTGGGAAGCCTGCTTCCTCCTCTCTCTCTGCCTGCCTCTCTGCCTACTTGTGATCTCTCTCTCTGTCAAATGAATAAATAAAATCTTTAAAAAAAAAAATTAAATGTTCAGGAGGAAAAGAAAAATGTCCCTTGTAAGTGCTATCAAGTTCAGGGTCCTTTATTACAGTTTTAAATAATGGGAAAATGTAAATGGTCTCTTAAAATATTAAAGAGTGGGTAAAAAGGTCATGTGACCAGAGTTGGTTGTTTCCTGGTATGGGTAAGTTGTAGTGAAGGGACTGTGCCTGCTGTGCAGTTTTTAATTTTGTTTGGGAAGGAAATATACATAAAGTTTATACTTCCAATGGGAGGAAAAGTTTAAAAATAAATAAATAAATAAAACGGAGAGCAAGTTTCATTTCCCTTAGCTAAGTTCCTGGAGAATAAGTTGACATAATATTTTGAAAAAGATTGCAGAATGACTAGGGATGATAGAGAAGAATGCCTCAGTTATTTAAAAAAATGTAATAAGTTACTATGTCTAAATAGTGGCTGCCACGAATTAAGTATATGAAGGATTTTTAACTTTAAAGGAAAGATAATGACCTTAAGATAAGGAGAACACTTTGTTAAGACAAAAGTAGACAGGATAGTTCTTTGCTGTCAGTTGCTCAAATTCTATGCTTTTACAAGTGAAAAGGAAGCAATAATTTTGAGCTTGGGTCTTATATATCTTCAAATTTTACTTCAAATGTCCTTTTCCTTAAAGTTGGTTTTGAGATGTAGCAAGTAGTAATTAAGCATTATTAATGATATTAATTCATTAAATCTTTTGTTGGAAAAATTCTAATCATATTCCTAGTGTTCTACTTTTCTGTGTGAGAAATCAAGGTTCAGACATTTCCATCAGCTGCCTTTGGTAGAAGAGATGGATAAATATATTAAATTGATTCTCAGATAAGCTATCTCCTCTCTCTAAATAGAGTTCTGTCAAACTATCTCTCTTATTTCATCTTGAAATTCTTCTTTAATAACCATGTATGCTACTTTTCCTATTCATAACTAAGTGTAAGGAAAGACTATTTTGCATTTGTAATTCTATAGGTAGTTATGACATTATTCATTGTTTAACAAAGACAAGTTTTTGCAACACTGTATTACATATATTAGCAGTCCTGAAATTCCACCTGTTTTTAAATCATTATTTAAAAACCCTATAATCTGGGTACCTGGGTGTCTCAACCTGTTAAGCGTCTTTTTTCGGCTCAGGACATGGTCTCGGTCCTGGGATCAAGCCTTCCTAGCCAGGAGAGAGCCTGTTTCTTTCTCTCTCTCTCTCTCTCATTCTCCCTCTGCCCCTCCCCATCATTCATTCTCTCTCTCTCTCTCTCAAATAAATAAATATTTTTAAAATGATTTTAAAAAACCCTATAATCATCTCCTATTTGTGGCAAATAAATAGCACAGTAGTTACAAGCCAGATGGTAATGTTAAATTACCTAGATAACCTTTTCTAGTAGTTATGTCTTTGGGCAAGTTACCTAATTTCTCTGGGCCTCAGTTTCTCTGTGTATAAACCAGAAATAACAATAGCTATAGCATAGGTATTGTGAAATTTCAATGAATTAATACACGTAGAAAACTTAGCTCCTGGGAAATACTCAATAAAAGTTACTTTAGTTAGTATCTTTATACCTCAAAAAGTTATCTAATCTTCTTAAGCCTCATACTTTGCATGACACAATGCAAATATTTTTTTCTCTTCTCTTTTAGATACAAACCACAAATTAATAAACATTTGAGGTACTAGAGTGGGGCAAATAGCTGAATTTGGACATATTGTTTCCCTACATAAGAGGTGAGATAATTCCAGTTCTAGTAATCTTATAATTGTGTAATCTTAGAAAAACTACTTAGTCTCATCACATATCAGTTTTTAAAAATTATTTGTAAAAAGAAAGTTGAAATATAAGCCCTTAAAATAAAGCATATTAATTGAACATAATAAAATGTGACACAGACTAAAATTGTTGATTGTGACGATAAAAATGCAGGCTTTCAGTTGGGCTTATACTATGAAAAAACTGGGGTTATATACCCATAATTTAAGAGTGTAATCTTTTATAATTCATTTATGACAGATTTAAATGTCAACTATATTTTTAAACAAATCAATATATATCATGTCTCAGACATGATATTTCAGAAACATCTCCGATAGTTATATAAAGAAATCAGAGGGGGAAGAGTCACTGAGAAAAGCAACAGAAAGAGCAAGATGGCAGGACATGCCATGAGCCTTGATTTAGAAAAAGAGAAGACACTGCCAAAACATTCTCAATGTTTTCCCCTCAAGGAAGAATCTAGCCATCTACAAGTATACACTAGTATATAAAGAACAGTGAAAAATAGCTTTATCCTGGGGCTGTAGAAGAAGAGGGTACATTTCCTTGATAGTGGAGAAGAGCTATATGAGATATAACCTAAAAAAGGACAGTCTCAAACACGTGGGTTGTTAGATACAGAAATGTTATCCCATGAATCCTAAGAATGAGGGTTCCAGAATGGAATGGATAAACCATCTCCCTAATGAAGGCAATAATATCTTCCTCACAGCCTTGTTGCAAGAATTAATTCAATAGAATAGCACTTTATGTAGGGTAATAATAGTAAGAACTCCAGAAGTAGGAGTGTGTGTGTGTGTGTGTGTGTGTGTGTGTGTGTCAGGTGAGGTGCTCAGTACTTAGCATGTGCTATCTGTTACTACACAGAGTTGTCAGAGAAGTTTGAAGTGAAGCCTCCCAACTTTAGGCTGAAACTTGACTACAGGCAATTCCAGTCCCAAGAGTCTATAATCCCACCTGCTACCCCCACCTTTGCCTTTATCTCATAATATCTAAAAGACCCCATTTGATGATGTACCCATGGATGAATAAAAACAGGAATGTACATGCTGGGAATTAGGAAGAAGAGCTGAATTTGAGTCCTGGTTCAACTGTTTATTCACGAGCCTAAGTTCCATCATCTTTAAAACGAGGACCTGGAGGGGCGCCTGGGTGGCTCAGTGGGTTAAAGCCTCTGCCTTCGGCTCAGGTCATGATCCCAGGGTCCTGGGATCGAACCCCACATGAAGCCCTGCATCTGGCTCTCTGCTTAGCGGGGAGCCTGCTTCACCACCCCACCCCCGCACCTGCTTGCCTCTCTGACTACTTGTGATCTCTGTCTGTCAAATAAATAAATAAAACCTTAAAAAAAAAATAAAAATAAAAACCACAAGGACCAGGAGAACCATGGGACATTCTGGTGAGAACAAAATAAGATCCCATGGGTAAAGTGCCTGGTATAGCACCCTGTAAGTAGCTGCTTCCTTTTATTTACTCCTTCCCACAAAAATTGTAAAAAATCGTCTAGCATATTCATGAGATTCCTTATATATTTAAAGCCATACAATAGTTTACCTCAATCTGAGTGTCTACAAAGACAAAAAGTATTAAGAGCAATCTATGATGCAATTTGGAGCGGGAACAGTCTTGGCATGAATTCTTTCCTGACCTCCCATATAGAATTGACTACTTCCTCTTCTTTGAGGACTCACTGTGCCCTTAACAAACTCTCATGCCTCCTACATATTTTTTTTTCAATTGCTCTAGTTTATATACTTATCCATCCCTACTGGATGGTTAACTTCAGGAGAAAAACAAAGAATGCCTGGCATATATAGGGTAAGTAATAGCTTATTTATTTGTTTATTTTTTAGTATTTTTTTTATTTATTTTTATTTTTTAGTATTTTTGAGGGCATGAAGCAATGCTGTGGTATTCCCTACAATGTCCGGCATGTTCCTGCTTTAGGGTTTTGCATTTTCTGTGTCTTACACTCAAAATGTTTCTCTCTCAGATATTGGCATGGTTCCCTCCCTTACCTTTTGCAGGTGCTGTTGCACATTTCACTTTCTCAGCAAACCTTCCCTAATCACCCTATTTTTAATGTATATGTGCACACATGCACACACACATGATGCACACCCAGTCTCCTTTCCTCCATCAACCACTATCTGACATAGTATTAATTGTTCATATTGGTCATTATTTGCCTTCCCCGTTACAGTGTAAATTTCACAAAGGCAGGGTGTTTTTGTCTTTTTTGTTTACTACCTAGCATTCTGCAGTGTCTGAGACATAGTAGGTGCTCAATAAATATTTACTGAATGAATGAATAAATTTCATAATGACACAGTATTTGAAAGAGGAAAGATAAGTATTTCTGATGAGTAACAATAGACACTTTTATATAAATTTAAAATGTATGCCATGATTAAGCTAATCCCTTGATTGCATAACTGCTCAGAACACATTTTATGTTACTTGATATACTGCAGTTTTAACTTCTTCCTCAAGCAAAGGAGCTTTGTTTCTTCTCATGGGAAACAAACTGAGTAGATTTCTCTAGTATTGAGTTATTTCTGTTTTTCCTTATTAACATGGATCAAAGCATGCTAAAAGTGGCCCTAAAAGTGATGTGGTACATCCCCTTTGATTTACAGCTTAGGGAGTAAGGGCTGAAAAGATGGAGACTTCTGAAGGTCATTGTCAATATGAGAACTCATTTCTTCTGACCAAATCGCAGGACACTTCTGAACAAATCTATTTTTCTACAAATGATTTGTAACTGATAAAACCTAAGTTAACTTCTTTGCCTACATGGTATTCGTGCCATTTAGACTATGTTTAGTGGTTAATTAGCCAATCTAAACTATTCAAGGAGAAGGCAAAGATCCACCCATGATAGCAAATCCTGTTTCCTAAATAAGCCCTCCTCTCAACTTCTATATTTGAAACACTAACAATGTGTCCACCTGGACTTCTTGGAGAGCTCTGGTTTGCAAGGACAATATATGCTTTGGTTCATCTACGGAACAATCAGCTTAAGGAGTTGTATTCAGATATTATTAATGTTTTCAAACCCACTTCCTATTTTCCTGCTGAAATCCCTGCCAAGCACACACTTCAGCAGACACTAAAATAATTTGGGTAGTTGACATTCAATCCAAATTTTCTATGGAAATCTGCCAGATTTGACATCTGTGAGAAAGTGGGTAATTTTTATTATCCACAGAGAGCAAAAGCTTAGTTTGATATTTCTCTACCTCCACACATCTCCCCATAGTGGAGCTGCTACTCAGATATACACAAAAAGTGGGTAGCAAACAAAATTATTTAACTCTTTCACCCTTGCCAGGATATGGCCAAGACTTAATTAAAATGAATTTTGAAGGAACCCTAGCACAAATAAAACAAATTTTAGAGGTGTGGGGAATGCAAACTACTTTTATTATCATCGTTATATTTTGCCTAAAAACTATTTAACTATGTTTTATCTATTGCTTTAATATGACTATTTGTCCTTAAAACCTCTTTACTCGGTTCATAAAGTGAAATTAAAATTTCAAATTCATTTTTCTTTTTAAAATATTTTTACAAATCCTAATAACATTTGACTCTGTAGTACCACAAAAGCATGCTTTTAAAATCGCACAAAAATATTTCTACTGACATAAAATTTTACTGCCAATGAATTAAGACTAAGATATGTGTTTAAGGTTTCTCACCTCTTTAAAGGAAAGAGATAAACCTAGATATTCCCATGTTCTTATATGTTATATACTAAAATCCTACCAAGATTTTCATTGCAAAGAAAGTGTATTAGTTACTATATTAGCTCACTACAATAACACAGGTGAATTTCTCCCACTCACTCTTCCAATTGAGCTGTGAGTGTGACTCAAATTAGGAAACTAGAAATGATGATAGCATCTGATAAGTAGTCACAGGGGTAGAAAAAACGGTAAATTACTCATTTTACAAAAGTAGAATTCAAACATTAGTGGTATGTACTTAACTTTTAACATAAGAGAAGACACCATCTTAAATATATATTTTAAAAACTAAAGGCGACCACTAATAGATTTATAAATAATATACATAACTCCCAAATTACTGAAGAACACATAAAACAAACATACCCTGTGTCACAAAGGATGAAAAAGAAAAGAAAACAAAAAGGAAAAGAACAGAAAATGTAGACATTAAAGAAGTTGAGACAAGTAAGATTGATACATCAATTATGATAATAAATTAAAGTTAAATTTCCCCCTTGGAGGCAAAAATCAGGTTGGCTTAAGAAACAGATTCAACACCATTTCCATAAGAGGTAGATCTAACAGGAATTGTCAAGATAAAAAGAGGAAGAAGGGGTAGAACATACCTATGTAAGGGTATGATCTGGGCCTCTAGGGCAGAATGCAAGCTGCTTTCCAAGAAGGAGAGATGGGGAGAGAATGAGTCAGCTCAGGCTGCATATCTGAAACAGTCAGGTCCTTCCTTTCCCTGGGATCAATTCTGACCCCGTCTCCTTTACTTCTCTCAGTAATAACACTGCCATGACATTCTGTCGGCTTTCCCTATGGAGCAAGCGTCCTAATGATCTATCTACAAGGCACCACTCAAACAAAAGCTCCACAAAAGCAGGGAGTTTTGGAAGTTCAGTTCAAGGCCTTATCTTTGGAAACAATTCAGCATATGGCAGACAGGGCAAGCATATGTTTTGAATGAATGCATGAGAAAGTAAGAAAATAAATGAAGATGTCTACATAGCATGCTAGAGATTTAAACACAATGCTTTGACTTGATGCATCTCCTCACTCAAACGTCCACTGAAACGGGTAAAAGCATTTCTAAAAGTTACAAACACTGAAGAATAAGAAAGACTATCCGTTGTTAAGAGATTTCACCATGTTTCCAGAAGATGGAAAGCAGATGGAGGAGCAATGACTGATGAAGCAGCCATAAGCTAGAATATAAATATACGGGGCTGCGGCTGAAAGGGAGCCAGTTTCACTATCGGAGCTCTAGCGTAGGAGGTATTAGGTACCGTGGAGAAGTAGAGGTGGGCCAGAAACAGAAAGAACTCAACAAAGCACTTGGGAAGGAAGCGTTGACCCCCAAGTCCCATACTAGCCCATGTTAAAAAAAAAAAAAAAATGAGTTCTTTATTAAAGAAATTGTCCAAACTGTCAAAAAAGTAGGCCAGCTGGTATGGAAGTCAACATCCCAGAGTAAAGTCTTCCCTATTTGACTTTAGAAGTCTTCCAAGGTAATGCAGGCAACTCACCTATTTTTAGCACTAAGTAAAGCCCATGATTATAACTTACCTTTGAAGTGCTTTTCTTTTACCTCATTCTTAAAAATAATGGGCAGCAATGGATCACCTAATTTTTGAGAAAAGCCTATAGTATAAAAGATAAACAACAGAAGCCCTCAGGAATTTATTAACAGAAAGAATGAGATCTTTAATATACTTGCTTCGGGGGTCCACTTGTTAGACTCGAGAATATATACAGCACCCATAAAGCAAGTTTAAGAAGAAAGAATAACTGGAAAGTCCAAAAGAACTACATAAAATTAAAATACAATTGCTGAAAAAAACAAAACTAATAGAAGTGTCTGAAGTAATGATGTGAATGTTTCCCAGAATACATAGAATAAGTAGAAATGGGAAGAATATTTGAAAGATAAAATAAAAATTCCATAGGTGGCCAAAACAGAAAGTCTCAGGGGCGGCCACTATCGTCTAAAAAATAAATAAATAAATAAAATAAAATAAAATAAAAAATTTTAAAAAGGTAAAGGAAGGCTATTTATTCAAGGCAAAATAGCAAAGAATTTCTCAGAACACAAGAGGAAAATATTATGAATGATCTAAAACACTTAAAAGGAGGAGCTAAATCATGTTATCAAAGAAATATGAATTAACCTAGCATCTGAATTTTAGCAACACTATATCCTAGAAGATGAAAGAACATGGTTTCAAAACTCTGAAAGAAAATAATTTTCCATCTTGAATTTTAAGCCTAGCCGTGCTATTAATCCAATATGAGAGAGAATAATGATACTTTGAGATTGTGGGATCTATGGAGGTTTAAATGGTATGTAACTTAGAAAGCTACTTAAGGTTATCCACCAATAAATTTTCAGGAATAATTGAGAGAAATCAAAAAAGAAGAAGATATGAAGAGTTCAGGAGATAAGAGGTCTGACCCAGGAGAAAAGCTAAGCAGTAAGCAGCAGTAAGACATTTGAGGTTTGAAGAGTTGGGCAGAAAGTCTCCAGGGAAAACAGGAAATGATGAGGATAGATAATCTGACTGGAGGTCTTGAAAACTGAGAGGATGCATAGAGGAGACAGGTGGAGTAGCAGAATGTAGTAACCACTTGAAATGCACACTAGAAATGTTCTGCATTGATACTAGAATCCAGAGAGCAGAAATACCTCAAATATTCAATATCCCAAATTGTATGTTGGTTTTATCTTTTAGACTCAACCTATACACAAATCACAGAAGACGTAAGGATGGTAACAATACAGAAAATAAATGGCAACTGTGACAGTATAAACGTGTTCAAGTGTTCATAGAGTTTGGGAAATAGAAGAAAGTCAAGAAAAGTGGATGAAAAGATGAGAAGAATGTGCTCATCTCACAAAGTGAGTAATCAGGTAAATTACCTATCACCGATCTAACAAGGAACGGAGGGTTTCAATCTTGTTTGAAGTTTGTTTGAAGTTTGAAGTTATTTGGAAAGAAAACTTGATCAAAATGGGTGGCTCAGTTGTTAAGCGTCTGCCTTCAGCTCAGGTCATGATCCCAGGATCCTGGGATCCAGCCCCCACATCAGGCTCCCTGCTCGGCGGGAAGCCTGCTTTCCCTCTCCCACTCCCCCTGCTTGTGTTCCAGCTCTCGCTGTCTCTCTCTCTCTCTCTGTCAAATAAATAAATTAAATCTTTAAAAAAAAATTCAACCAACATAAGGAATAGCATGGAGAACCATAGGGGAAGGGAGGGAAATCTGAATGGGAAGAAATCAGAGAGGGAGATGAACCATGAGAGACTCTGGACTCTAGGAAACAAACTGAGGGTTACAGAGAGGAGGGGAGTGGGGGGATAGGATAACCCAGTGATAGGTATTAAGGAGGGCAACTGTTGTGATGAGCACTGGGTATTATACACAACTAATGAATCGTTGAACACTACATCAAAATCTAATGATGTACTTACTTTATGTTGGCTAACGGAACATAAAAAATTCAACAAATGTGATGACAGCACAAATACATATTAAAAACTATGAAGGATATGAGAAGAGTTAGCATATTCCAAAATTATTATACTTTGGAATTCTACTTTTTTGTCCACCAACAAATTCTTCCAAACTGGTTTAAGAATGACGATGTAAAGCATAGAATATATAAGAAGCTACTATATTCCTATTGTCTCGCTAGTTTAATACTGACACTAAACTGGAGAAAGGTGCCAGCAAAAAAGTATAGCAAAAACTGATGATTTGCAAATTTAAATAAATTTCTAACTAGAATACTTTCTTAGAATCAAATCCTTATGCAAGCTCAGTATACAAAACAGATTGAAATAGAAAGATTTTGGTCAATGGGACAGCACATAAACCAAGCTAATTTATAAATTGAGATGGGAAAAGTCTAAATAACACGCAGGCAAACTAAACTTAATGATTTCTTAAAAGACTTATCATTAATCCAGAAAGATTATACTACTAGTGTATCTAGTAGTATAGATTCACGCCAGTATGATCATCTTGCTACAGGACAAAATGGCATTTTTAAATGTGAAACAAATCCCACTTTATGTTTAACAACAAAAAAATGGACCTCCAGTAAATTAAGCATAGCAGTATACAATTCCCTAATATGATAAAAATATTTTGTTCTAATCCAACAGGCCAGAAAGAAAGCTGAATACCTAACAAGATGCATTATACCATTAATAACGGTGAAAAGATAAGGTTGCCAGCTTTCAATATTAGTTATTTTTTGCTTTGTTTCATTGGTTTGTTAATGCTCCTTTGGTGACAATCCCAAAGGACATTTTTGGATATTTCGACATGTATCTAAAGGTCATCTAGCCAAAGAAAGAGGGGAAAACATCCTAAGTAAGATTTATTAAGGAGTTGTATCAACTGAATGAATGAGTAATAGTACAGGTGAAAGAAATGAGGACCAGACCAACTGAATAAAATAGAAGCAAAGCAATTTCTCATAAGAGTATAATCCTGAAACAGATTCTAGTTTATAAATAATTTAACAGAGGGATTATTTAATGAATGCATGAGGGAACACAGACAACTACTTGAGGAAAAAATGATACTATGTACCAAACTGAATAAGAAAATAAAGGATTATATGTAAAAAAAAATAATAATAAATCATTAAAAAGAAAATTAGAAGATAGTATAGGGAAGCAGCTACATTTTCTGAATATAAAAGCGAGAGGAGAAATCAAAAGAGCAATCTATGACTGGAATCTATGATTCCAATGCATAAATAAATAAACATTTACATTGAGTACATTAAAACCAAAAGGCAGGCTAAAGACAAGAATATATTTAAACAAATATAAGGGAAAATTTAATATATTAAGAGGATTTACAAACAGAAATGTATCTTAAGCGAAAAACACAGGATGTGAACAGAATAGAACAGACTAAGAAATACAAATTGAAGTAAACATATAAAATGATTCGCCTTCACTAAAAGTTAAAGAAGTGTCAAATTTAAATAAGGGGATACCTCATAGTGCCTATCATTTTACCAAATGTTAAAGTGTTCAGTCTTGGCAAAGGGACAGGGAAACTGACTCCCTATTTTATACTGCTGATGGAAAGACACCAAAAGCCTGCAGAACAATGCTTTTTGCCTTTCATTTAGTAGTTCCAGTTCTAAGGACCTGTCCTTAGGAAACAGTCAAATATATAAACAAAGTTTTATGCATAAATATAGAATTTAGAACAAATAACCTAAATGCTCACCCACAGGAGAACAGTCAAGCACATGACAATACATCATAGAAACCAGACTATACCTACATGATGACAAATTAAAAATCTCATTAACTGGGCGCCTGGGTGGCTCAGTGGGTTAAGCCGCTGCCTTCGGCTCAGGTCATGATCTCAGGGTCCTGGGATCGAGGCCCGCATCGGGCTCTCTGCTCAGCGGGGAGCCTGCTTCCCTCTCTCTCTCTCTCTCTCTGCCTGCCTCTCCGTCTACTTGTGATCTCTCTCTGTCAAATAAATAAATAAAATCTTTAAAAAAAAAAAATCTCATTAACTAAGAATATTTAATCTCATGGAAATTGATCAAAATAAAAATTAAGTAATAAATGTAATTATAAACACCACATTTACAGTTATGATCCCAAATAGAAGAAAGAGATCTGGATGAAAATATATAAAAGTAATAGTGAATTTTCTCTGGCTCTTGAGATATAAGGTAATTTCATTTCTAGAGTATTCTTTATTTTCAAAACTGTCTGAAATATGAAAACAGTTCTTTCATTCTAACAAATAAACATTACAACTACTTCAAAAAAAATAAAAGAATTATGAGATCATAGCTCTTTCGTCTCCAATCACCTATTCTAATGCTATACAAACCACAGCAACAAAACTCTTTAGCATCATGAAAAAAGTTCCTCTTTGCACCACCTCTCAATTCTTTAAGATCCCACAAATGTAAACCATTACAATATGCAAGACTGGAGCCCCTTGTAGCTATTCAGAAATGGGAGAGGGGAGAAAAATCCTCTCTTTGCTCCTTTCCCAAACCATTCTCCTTTCCCCAAAGGATTCTGAAATTTCTAGAAGAGAGGGCACTGCCTTTCCTGTTCATTTTATTATTCTATCATAGAAATAGCCTTTATTGAGCATGAGATAGCAGGAACTAGGTGGAGGTAGACGCGCATTACATACATTAGCTTAAACCTCCCAGCAACTATTATTACCCCATTTTACAGCTGAGCAAACGGAAGGTGGGAAAAGTTAAATTACTTGTTTAGGGTCACTAGGATAGTAAGTGAGACTGTGGAGTTCAAGCCAGGCAATTTGACTCCAAGGTCTGCCCTCTTATTAACTTCTATGCTGTAAGGAATTTGACCTTGGAGGAATTAAAATATTTACCCCAATTTACAGCAGGGTGTGAGAGGCTTTTCCACCTTGAGAGGAAGTTTCTGACTGGGAAGAGAGTCTGGTTTTTTGAAGGACAGGCAAGTGACACTGGGAAATGAACAGAAAACGTAAATTGTGATCTTTAATATAAAGCTCCTTATTTTTTCACTGTCCTTAACTCCACATATAAAAAGGTTCAGACTAGGCACATGCTCTGTAGATTCTATTTACAAAACTCTGCTTTCACTAGCCAAATTTTTAATATAATTTCAAGATTTAGGAACTGGAATGCTTTATCCAGGATATTTTCGATAGCTGCTGGTTCTAGGCTAGGAATATTACCTTTTGGGCATCCATAAAATTAAGTTCTACTTGGCACTAACGTGCAATTGACTACTATTTCCTAAATTTAGACTTGGAAACAAAAAATATGGGATGTGATCTTTTTATGTCAGAGTTCAGCATAACATTCAGACAATCATTCAAAGCTGTAGCAAGAACTGTTCTGAGATGTACGGAGGGAGCAGGAGGACAAGATCAATACAACACGATCCCAGCCATTGAAGAGTTCCCATTTAAAGCATCCATAGAGAAGCAAGAAATTTAAACAGAAAATTTTTGCATGAAGACTCAAACACATCATTCAAGTGCCACTGAATATAGTATTCAAGCACTTTAGAAATTCTCATCTGGTAATCATTCTTACTTCTATAAAACACATATTATATAAACTACCTTGCTTTGCTACCTAAATATAGTTTGTAAAAGAAAGAAAAGAACCCTCCCTCTGTTCGAGGTATAAGAAATAAGAATAAAACTAAAATATCTGAGGAGTAGAAGAGGAGAAAAGAAGACAGCCTGTAGGCAGAGCTGTCACTCAGAGCAGTGACTGCAATCCTCTCTTATTAACAAGAAACCAAGTTGAGCAAGGAATGAGGATGGGGCCCAGATATTTCATAGTCAAATGCAAATCTTTGGGCATTTTCCAAGCAAATAAGCTTTGTAAATGAGATGGTATTAGCCAAAAAAAAAATTTTTTCATGAATTACCCACCAAATGCATCCAGTATAAGTTTAAGTTAAGCTGCACTTGGAAGATGACAAAAAGGAAACAAGAGCTAAGCTTCCAGAGTTCTCTGTAGCAGTTAATGATCTAGATGGCAAGGGGATCATCACATTACCAAAGCTTAACCAGAGCCCAAGCAATAATCACCCACTTAGTGTTTTTGGAAAAATCAAAAAGATTATGTCTCCAGGGAGAATATTAGCAGAGTTTCCTTGGTCTACATGGCTTTTAAAACGTGAGCACATGAACAACATTCACTTTACTTCCTGGAAGGTCTTTAATCAGACACTATTCCCAGCTCGTAATCCTCTGATGTATTAACACCATTATGCACTTTATTAGCTTTATATCTCTGAATCCAACGTAAAAGATAGGGTTCTCACATTGCCTCTTTTTGATTTGGTAGACATTACTTGAGTTCTTAAAAATGACGCTGCCACAAAATAGTCTGAAAATGACACTACCCCTAGAACAGGAAAGGAAATTTTTGTAAATGGTTAAAACGCCAAGGCACTGGAACTTTATTCAATATGGTTTTTATTAGATGTATAATGTATAAACTATAGCATTGTCATCCGGCATTAAGAAATGATGCACAAACTTTCTAGAATCACGTGTATATGGAAAATGTACACAATCGCTTTTTTTTTTCATCAGATGAGTTATTTCACCCAGACTGAGATCCATTCCATGTTATTTTTAAACATAAAATTAAAGGAGTAAAACATTTTAAATCATTCATTTACAAGATGTCAAAGACCTTTCTTTTCCCTGGTATTTGAAACCCACATATAGGCAATGAAAACTTTATTTGCCTAGTTGAATATAAAGCCTCTAAAGCCCAGAATCATCGCATTTACAACATTCTTCAATATTGAGGCCTGGATTTATGTAAACATTCACATTTATAACGAAAACTCATTTTATAGCTATTGTAAAGATTTTACTTTATTGGCAATTTGCTTAGATATTTCAATTCTTTTCTATACTTCGTACAAGTTATTTGAGATCCTTAGTAGTGTATATGCTATGATGTGTTAACATGCTAAAAGGTCAAGGTACCTATACAATAAAACCAGACCAAATGAGCAGTATGACATAGTCATTCTATACTATATATATACACACATACACACACGTGTATTTGTGTAGGTATATACCTATATGCATATATTCTAAAAATACATATAAAAGAATATATATATGCTAAGGCAGTATATATATATATATATATATATATATATGTATATATATATATATATATATATATATATATATATAGTATATAACAAGGGAGATTAGTGAAATAAATATGCCTTAGACTTTGGACCTGTAATTGGGAAATAAATGTTGATGTTTAATTCTTGAAATGGTAGTGGTACATCATATCGTACTTTTTAGGATAACCAGAGTCATCTCTGGATTTTGTTTTCAGGTTGATCACTCATTTTTCTTTATTCCACACATATGGATTGAGCATATACTATGTGCCAGGCTGTAGGCTTGGGATAAGGGATAGTGATTCACAAGGCAGTCAGCTTACCTGATCTCATGGAGCTTACAAGTTTAATGGCACGAGCAGACATTATACAAATAATCAGTCTCTGTGTCACACATACCCCACAGACACACATACACAGTTACTGAGAAAAAGTACGAGCTACAGTGCAGTGGAGTTTGGAGAACATGTGAAAAGAATTTGACCCCCTCTGGGAATCAGGAAAGGATTCATGGCAGGGCCCTTTGGGCTTATATTGAAGCAGGAGCTAATGGGGCATGAACACGATGGGAAGCAGAAGAGAAAGCTGGAGCAGAGGGAACAATGTATGCAGAGGCTCCGAGGTGAAAAGTACACAGTGATTATAGTACCAAGAGCAAAAAATGTAAATGTCCAGGTATGAAGCCAAAGTAGCAGGACAGGAAACTTTAAGCCTTGTTAGGGAGGTGGGTGTTTATTCGGAGAGAAGCGGGAGCCACGGAAGGGTTCTTTAGAGGAATGGCAGAATCCAATTCGCATCTTCCAAAGATCAGTGGCTAAAATGAGGAAAATCAAACCCAGAAATGATGGCATAAAAGGACACGATTAAGTGGCATTTATGTTTATGTAGCGAAAAGATGCTGGTAACTCACACCGGAATGACAACGGTAGCTAGGACAAGAGGGCGTGTGGGTCCAGGCAGTCATCAGATGCAGGGGAAGTTGTGGTGTGCCACAGAGGTCCCCCTCAGGATCCAGACAGTAATTTCCCCAGCTCTAGGGCAAGTTAGCTGCATAGAGTTCATAACCAAGTCACTTCTGCAAAATGGAAATTTCTCTCAGCTTGAGGAAGTGCCTTCCCCCAAATAGAATCTTCCCTGGCAGTAGCCAATACCCAATGTCTGGACCTAAGCAGGTGGGGCAGGTGGGTAGTGGCTCAGCCCGCTCATCTACATTAGGGAAGGACAAAGGGCTGACCTTGGAGATCATCACCAGCCTTGCCTAATCCTGCTTTCCTTGTCTCTTATAGATGTTCCTGAGAGCTCTCTTCCAGAAACTGTTCACACATCATCTCCCTCACAGACACTCTTTCTGGGGAACCCATCCTACCTATAACAGCATACAAGGGTTCTTCTGTTTGTCTTTAAATCTTTGTAAGTTACTTCACACTCATTTCTTAATAAACTGCTTTGAAAGGAAGTTTATCTATAGGATGGATATTTTAATGTCAACTTAGACCTACATTGAATCAAATAAATTAAATTCTACTCAAGATGACAATATTAGAGCAAAACTTAGGCACTGGATTCACTACCCAGGGAATTAAAATCTAAGCAAGATACTAGCTTGACCCAGTTAATCCACCTACAGATTTTTTGTTCATTGGTCTCCCCCTAAAACGGGTAAACACTGCCATTAAAATATCTGGGAGCTAAAGCTGGTGAACAAGTGTATGACTCTGGTGTGAACCAGTAGATACTAAATGGGCTTGTCTGATCTATACAACAGAGCGTTCAACCCAGCGATTTGAGCACATCCTTTCTGCTTCGTTGGTCACCAATGGATTTTCTGTTAAGTTCAATTGAGTCTGGCACTCTTTTTAGCCTTTCTCTTTTGAGGGAAAGGCTGATGCTGTTTAAAGGTCTTACTAAAAAGCAGAGCTCTTTGATTGAGAACCTCAAAAAAGACTATATCAAGAGCACACCTTTTAATATAGAGCTACACACTCCCTTATTTTCAGCCCAGCAAGGGAAGCCTAATTGTCAGAAGGATTTTTTATTAGTTCATTTTTTACGAAGTGCACATCCCCACTGAGGCAGTCGCATCTGGGGAGAAGACTCAGTGAGAACACTGCTCCATTGTATAAATTTAGCGTACTCAGTGGTTCTAGCTCTAATAGCCATTTGGGCAACCAAACCAATTTTTTTTTTCTTTTTGGTTCTTAGGCCTTCTTAACTGAGGAAAAAGGCACAGTGTTATAGAAATATTGCAGTATAAAAGTCCTCATGTTGTGAAGTAATTTTTAAAAGTGATTAGTAATCAGGGCGCCTGGGTGGCTCAGTGGGTTAAAGCCTCTGCCTTCGGCTCAGGTCATGATCTCACAGTCCTGGAATAGAACCCTGCATCAGGCTCTCTGCTCGGCAGGGAGCCTGATTCTCCCTCTCTCTCTCTCTCTGCCTGCCTCTCTGCCTACTTGTGATCTCTGTCTGTCAAATAAATAAAATCTTTAAAAAAAAGTGATTAGTGATCTATGCAATTGAGTTTTAGTTTGATAAGTAAATGGGAATAAAAGTACTCGATTAATTAAAAAAAACAAACATCATTTTATTGCTTCTCTACTGCATCTTTCATAATTATTATTTTAAAAAGAAGAAAAAAAGATTATTTAGCTATATACCTCTCAATTGTCTATTTGCTCTTAGACCAGACTAACCCTCATTCTGCTCTACATCACGGGGGATTAAAACTCACCCGTGGGGTGCCTGGGTGGCTCAGTGGGTTAGAGCCTCTGCCTTCAGCTCAGGTCATAATCTCGGGGTCCTGGGATCGAGTCCCACATCGGGCTCTCTGCTCAGCGGGGAGCCTGCTTCCTCCTCTCTCTCTGCCTGCCTCTCTGCCTACTTGTGATCTCTGTCTGTCAAATAAATAAAAATAAAATCTTAAAAAAAAAAAAAAAAAACTCACCCATAATACTTCTCTAGGCTTCATTGCTAACTAGCTCTAAACCAGATTCTTCCAATAAAAGGGACTGGCAAAATAAAGTAAGTGGGAAGAGAGAAGCCTTCTCTCTCTCTCTAATTCAGGAAACATCTCTACCAACAGCTGCATTTCCTTGGGGGGTCTAGTTCCCACAAGTCAGCCCCTCCCTCTAAAGGCAGTTGACACTTTGAGTC
The DNA here is from genome assembly GCF_902655055.1 of Lutra lutra. Taxonomy (NCBI): domain Eukaryota; kingdom Metazoa; phylum Chordata; class Mammalia; order Carnivora; family Mustelidae; genus Lutra; species Lutra lutra. Next base: position 74,215,934 of record NC_062285.1, read on the forward strand.
CAGCTCCCACTGGGCAACCTTGGCTGAGTTCTGGTAACAATGCCTCCTCCCTTGGTTCCTCCAGCTCTAAAGGTAGTAGTTGTTTTCTGCTATTGCTAATCTTCATCTTAATTAATTCCTTGTGTTAAATTCTCTGTATAGAACTATTGGGCATGAGCTCTGCTTTCTTGTCTGGTCTCCAACTGACATAGACAAACCAATATTACTTTACAGCTAGTTCCTAGAGGAACTTCGGTGGCTCAGCTGATTAAGGGTCCAACTCTTAGTTTCAGATCAGGTCATGATCTCACAGTACTGAGATCGGGTCCTATGTCAGACTCTGCACTCAACATGGAGTCTGCTTGAGATTCTCCCTCTCTCTCTCTTTCTGTGCCCCTACCCCCCCCCACTTGCACTCTCTCTCTCTCAAATAAATAAGGAAATATTAAAAAAAAAAAGCCCTAATTTATGGCCATACATTGTTTTAAATGTATGTTTTAAATTCTTTCTTCCCAGAACTTGTAGGAAATATCAAATGACAAACAACACCAAACATTGCGGTTGGGTTCCCAGATTAGCCCATAAACTTTGATTAAAACTTCCTAAAAATTTTCCTGCCACTATTTTTTATTTTTATTTTTTCAGCTTTACTATGCATAATTGACAAATAAAAACTATAAGATATTTAAAGAGTTCAATGTGATTTGATATATAGGTACACCTTGAAGGGTTTTCCTCTGAGTTAACACATCCATGACCTCTCATATTCGATCCTCACCCCCATTTTTGGGTAAGAACATTTAAGTTCTACTTTCATAGCAAATTTCAATGATATAACACAGTGCTCTCAACTAGAGTCACCATGTTATACATTAGGTCTTTCAGGCCTTATTCATCTTACATTAACATATCTGAAATGTAATGCTTCAAGGTTCTAGTCTTCTTTTCTTTTCTCACTCCTTGCACTCACTTTTTTTTTTTTTTTTTTAGTAAGCTCTACACCCAACATGGGGCTTGAACTCATCACCCTGAGGTCAAGAGTCCCATGCTTTACCAACTGAGCCAGCCAGACACCTCACTCTGCACTTTTGATTACTTCATCCACGTTCTTTAATCACCAGTTTCTAACCAAATCTATGCCCCTATCTAGACCTCTCTACTGAGATACAGCTTTGTATTATCTCCATTTTCTTAATAGTTATGTTCAATGGGATGTCCTACATGCATCAATTTTACTCTACCCCCCTCTGAACCAATTACCTCATCTTGCCAAACTTGTTCCTTTATTTGATATTAAAATCCTCCTAGTTATCAAGATCAAAAGCTTTGGCATAATCCAAGAACTTCCTCCTTTCTTTCATATTCAGTTGGTCACTAAAACTTACAGATTATAGATCCTCAATATCTTTTACATATCTTCCCTATTATCTATTCCTTCTGCCACTGCCTTAGTTTAGAAACTCATCTCTTCTTCTTTGGGCCACTTCCACAGCTTCCTAACTGACCTCCCTGACCTTAGTCTCTCCACCCTTCCATTCAACTCCACAATGCAACCAGAGTGATCTATCTAAATGGTAAATCTGACTATGTCATTCATGTGATTTGTCTTTATTTATAGGATCCACATAGCATTCAGTAACGGTAAATTAAAAGATTTCTTTATCTGACTCCTACCTAATTTTCTTAGCCTCATGACTTCCCCACACCTAGAACTCAGCACATCAAACTCATTTCACCGTAAGGGTTCACCTAATGCCTGCTTAACATCACTTATGCCTGTGGCTTGGAATGCTCACCCCCACTTTTTAATACTAGTAACTCAAATTGTTATAGAAAGAAAGTTTAATACTCATTACCTCTTACATCACAAAGAAAATATATGGAAGTAAGAGGTTAACATTATGGATCTGAAGTATTGTGTGAATGAAATAAGTGCCAAGCGTAATGGCTTGTGTAGTTTCCTAGAGATCCAGGCTGGCTGCTTACTCAACTTCTTTGACTTCATGCACTCCCTATGATAGATATGCATGTATCCCTTCTCTTCGGGTTCTTCTCTTGATAATTTATCCCCTCTACTATCTTTCAGTCAAGGTCATCACAACAAAAGGAAAGAGAAGGAGGGTAAACAAGCTTGCTCCTTAGCTCTTTACTTCCTCCCGACCCCAACTCATGCCCTTCCCTGGTTTTGTTTTGGTTTGTTTGCTTCATTTTAAGTACCTCCATGCCCAGTATGGAACCCAACACAGGGCTTTAACTCACAACCCTGAGATCAAGACCTGACCTGAGATCAAGAGTGGGATGCCTGACCAACTGAGACACCCAGACGCCTCACCCTTTTCTGTTTGAACTGAATGTAGTTGATGAGGAAAAGACAAAATGAGGACACAGAAGAAATTTATATATATGCACATATATAATATACAATTTACATGATATATGTGAATATATGATAATACAGTTAATATGTGATTGATATATAATCATATACCTATATGATTGATAGGTGAGAAATACAATAGAACATATATCTATTTGTAAAACTGAGTTAGGGTGTCATAACATTCAGTCAACATCACATTTGGTAGATTTTGTCTTATTCAATCCTAAGGACAATATAGGCACATAGCAGGGACTTAATGTTTAGTAAACAAATCATTGAAAGAATGTTCTTGCCAAAAAAATAAGCTTCTCTGGTTGATTCACAGCTAAGAAGTTGCAGAGGCTGCTCTGAGGGGACAAATACAAAGCAGAAATAGGCAGTGGAGAAAGGCAAATATTCTGTGGGAACGGGGGAAGCAACATTGCAGCCAGGAAGCCAACTGTAAGTTGTATCAATTGTTAACTTGGGGATTGTTGAAAAACAGGTTTTAGTGCTACTTTATAATTTTGGAGGATTTAACAATTTAGGCACTTGAGAATACATTGTCATACTCACCAAAGCAATGAAAATCATGTGCAACACAAATGGTGCCTTAAAAGTCTCTTCCATATTCCTTATCTTTCCACTGTGTGTTCTCTTTGCTACGTGGCCAGTTTGTGATTTGGTATTTGAAACAAACTGGGACAATGTGATGAGAAGTTCTGGCACCACCAAGGACTACACTGTTCTCTTTGAATAGCACTGCACCAAGTTTCCAAACCTGAGAGGAGTACAGATGACCACTGTGTCACACCGTTTAACTTGACAACACAAAACCAGAGAGACCAGCCTCTGTGATCTCATGAAAGAGTCTTGACCTTTTTCAAACATTCAAATGACTGTACAGCTCTCATCAGCTATAGAATGCTTCTGTGCTTCCCATTCTAAGTGGAATTCACCAACTGAAAGGGATGTGCTTGGGTGGTCTTTTTTTTTTTTTTTTTTTAAGAGCACACCAATGTGCTCTGAATAACTGAAAAATATTTTTGACAAAGGTCAAAAAGGCTTCAGGCGGAAATACAAAACAAAGGCTTGTACTTTAAAAGCAAAGCTTGGAGGATGTTGATTTTACACCCAATCATAAAGCATATGATTGAATATGAACTCTTATCAGCAAATAAACCCATCTGGGCTCCAGCTATACTTATAAAGAGGAAACCTAGGTTCCCTAGGTTGCTTATAAAGCCCTCCCCCAAATCCTACAAAAGAATGTGTACACATACGATACAGTATGAGAATCTTTTAATGATTTTTTAAAAAAACACCCTATTTGCTCAGCCTGATTACATGCTAATGGCCAAGAAAACAGACTCTGCTGTTTAAATGCATTGTGATCCTGTAGAGCCGTTCTTCTCAATCCAGAGTGTCTGTCATACTCCTGCAGATGTGTGGTGGTATGATGGAGTAAGGGACTATCCTGTGTGACACTAGTGATAAATTCCTGGTATATCAGGCTTGGAAAAGAAAATTAAATAATTCGAATGTAATTCAAACATTATTTTATTTTAGCATGAACACAACTATATTGTAGGACAGAAGGCAAAAATCACAGGTATTTTATCATAAATACTAAAAGTTCATTGAGCTTTCACTTACCAAGATATCAGGTGACTAAAACTTCAAGGCGTACCTCTGACTACACAAACTCCATGGTCCAGCTCAAGTCCTAAGTGCCTGAACCCTCTCCAGGGACTCCAGCCCACCCAGCCCTTTATCTCAGCTGGTTTTTGACTGCACAGCCATTCAAAAAGTGCTTTCTTGCTCTATTATTTCATGTTTCAGTTGAATTTTCTGAACTATTAAAAATCTCATTTATGGTCTTCTCATAACTTTTTTTAAAGATTTTATTTATTTATTTGAGAGAGAGAGAGAGAGAGTATGAGAGAGATTAGCAGTGGTGGGAGAAAGGGGGAAGCAGGCTCCCCGCTGAGCAGGAAGCCCAATGCGGGGCTCGATCCCGGGACCCTTAACTGGTAGATGCTTAACCAACTGAGCCACCCAGGCGCCCCAATACATTTACTTGTTAATGATTGCATGAAGTATTACCAAAAGTAGTTTTAACAGTAAGACTATGAATATTGATACTCCAAATGAAAAATTTAAAAGATTAACATTGATAATTATTTAAAAAATGATAGTATTATTGCACTTAACCATTTAGTCTTAGAATCTAAAAGTACTTCAAAATATTAAATATTTTCATCCACATTATTATTTTGGAAAGACTTAAGTTCTTAAATTGCACAAGGAGAAACTATGAAGTTTATGCCTACTTGACTGATGGCATTAATAAAATTGTCATGAAGGAGAACATATAACTCTCTGGTACTACCAACTTAATTTGGGGAATGTTCACATTAGCTATATACTTGTTCTGTTGCTCCTTAAACACACCTACCCCTTCTGCTCTACTGTGGCACATTTAGTGTAAACAGGGCAGCCCACGAAGGTGTCCTTCTCATTTCATTCCATAAATCACTCATACTGCCCTGTCTCGGTGTTTGATTGTCTGGTCCAAATATACTTACACTTCATCAACTTTAAGTTTCCACTGACATGTCATTCCATTATTAATCTGTTTCTGCTTTTCCTCAAAGTCAAACATCCAATCTTCCAGATTCAGGTTCCTCTAGTGAAATGCAGGGGAATGAACATCATTGATGCATTTAGGGAAATTTTCCCAGAATCCTTCCACATTACTGATAATCTGAGACAAATGTCAGATGAGAAGTGGGTAAGAAAGGTCAAATGACAACTTTCAGAACCACCATGATGTTCTGAATCTTAAATAGTAGAGAATAATATTACAAAGTAGGATAAAATTTGCAGACATATTTGAAACAGGAAAAAATACATATGATACAGAATACAGCATAAGTGTATTGTTCTATTAAAATGGATATGTGTATCTTTTCAGGGCTATTAATTTTTGAATAATTTTTCCATCAAAGAAAATCAATGTGTAAGGGGTATTTAACAATAAAACACATGTTTCAATTTTAGTTGCTTTTGCTTTTACTTAAGAAAATGTACTTAAGTGGTGACAGCTATCATTTTGATAAACTTTAAAATTCTAGATGTTAACAACTCTAAGATGAGAATACAGTATCAAACTATTTGTCACAAATTCGCAATGCTAAGCGAAGTTCTAGACAGTTCTCAGCAAAGTTCCCAACACTAATTACTTAAACTAAGGCCTCCATAGTCTCTGAACCCACCGTAGTGAGGATTAATGAACTGACCTAGTCTCAGAAAACTTCCAGAGACACTTTGAAGTACTTCCAAGTATAAAATAAATGCAATGTTTTAAGTAGGGTTCACTGGTATTTTACCAAGGCAGGCAGATATAAGGGGAAATTCTTTCAGGCTGAAGTCACTTCAGTAATAATACAGTTAATAAATAAAAATGAAGCCTCACCAAGTTAATACACCACTTCTCAATATTTTTTAATTGTGCAATAAGAGACATCAGAATCATAACCTCAATAAGTGAGCCAACTACTATTTGTGAACAAAATGGATAAAGTCTGTGATCTCTGAAGATAGAAAGAGCCCTATGGAAGAAAGCTAAAATGTAATGGAGATAACTCCGTTCAAAAATCCTTCCATGTCTAATGGTCCTTCCATGATCAATACTTTCTACCCCTCTCCAAGAAGATCATCTACTACTATGTGCCTTCCTTCGCATTCAAATGTCCTTAGCTCTTTCTCAGCCCAGGGTTTTATATTTGTGGATACCTCTGCCTGGAAACTGTCTTTGGCTTTGGACAGAGAGCTCCACGGCGCTGTGCATATTTGGACATGTCTTTAGTGAAAAACTTACCTAATGAGCTGCGCCCCCAACACAGATATTCTCTGTCATGTACTCTTCTGTATTTCCTTTTTAAAAATGTTTAATGTGGTAAAGTACATATAATATATAGCGTCTTAACCATTACCTATGTACAGATTGGTAGGGTTAAATACATTCATGTTATGGTGTGTGCTATCTCCAGAACTCTTCGTGTCTTGCAAAACTGAAACTCTATATCTGTTAAAAAACAAATTCCCCTTCCCACTTTGTCCCAGACCCTGGCATCTACTTTCTGTCTATGATTTTAACTACTCTAGGTACCTACTATAAGTGGAATCATACAGTACTTGTCTTTCATAGCTGTCCTAGTTCACTTAGCATAATGGCCTCAAGATTCATCCATGTTGTAGTATGTGTCAAAATTTCTCTCCTTTTTTAAAGCTGAATAATAATAATCCATTTTGTTTATCTATTCATCCATTGATGAGCACTTGGGCTCCTTCGACATTTTGGCTGCTGTATTTAATGTTATCATGAACATGGATGTTCAAACATCTCTTTGAAACCCTGTTTTTGGTCCTTTTGGATATATACACAGAAAACTGCTAGATCATATGGTAAATCAAATATTTAATTTTTTGAGGAATCTCCATACTGTGTCCCATAGTAATTGTACATTTTACATTTCTACCAACAATATACAAGGGTTCCAGTTTCTCTACATCCTCATGGACGCTTATTTTCCATTTGCAGTGGGGAACGTTTGTAGTAATCATCTTAATGGATGTGAGGTGATTCTACATTGTTTTTTAGCATGCATCTATATTTGTTCATCTATAAATTTTTAAAATTTCTTACTGAAGCAGTTTTTGAGAGAAACTTGCCAAAGGAGACCAAGAAACCAATCCAAAAGATATGATAGATTCTTTCTGAAATGGTTTTGGTATAGCCTAGAATTAAAATCAACTAAAAGTAAATATCTTATTCAGTGAGTACTAGCCATAAGTGCCAGAGCTAAAAAATGCTCTTAGCTGTTTTTTCTATAGAAACCTTAGAACTGAGTGAGTCCAGTCTGAACTGGGATCTGCTCTCTCTCACCTACTTGCTCAGATAATTTTTGGTCAACTATTTAACCCTCACTTCCTTATGTAAAAATGGAGATTAAAGAATTCACTTACAGGGGTGGGGATTGTGTTTATGTGAGAATGAAGTGACCATATGTGGGACATAAGAAAGCATTCAATAAGTAGTAGATATTATTTTTAATTATACAACTGACTATCGCCTACGTTGCTATATTACAAGATTCCCGCACCCAATCATGAAATTTAAATACCATCAATTTACTGTCTCTTATGTTCTGCAGATTAAATGAAAGTTTAAAACTATAATAAACTTGTTCATTCGTCATGATTTCCTGCTTTATCGCCTGTGCTTCCAGCCTTGTCTTATTCACATTGTATCCCTAAGTCCTAGCAAAATATTTGACACACGGTAGACATCCAACAAAATATTTAATAGCTTTGGCAGGGATTCTTAGTATCTCCCTAGTTAGGATTTTACAACTTGCCTGTCACTTCTGAACAGGGTTCTGTGGGAATATTCCAGGAACTCCTAGAAAAAGAGTTAAGAAATGGAGAGGAATTTTGACATTTTTCTATCTGAGAAGCAGTCCCAGATCATTAGCAGTTTGTAGAGAGCAACGGAATCAGAGTGGCCTTTACATAACTAGGTTGAAAGAACTGCTTAATTCCTTTCCACTATACTTAAAGTATCATTTTTATTGTTATTAAAAATTGCTAATGTCAACTGAATGAACATGTTACCCAGTTCACAGCAGCCTAAACTGCTGAGGTAAGAAATTATAATGAATAGTTATTAGAGTGCAAACCATTACATGAATGCAATGGGGAGTCACAGAGAAACAACTAGATAATTTCTCTCTAACTATTGGGTAATTAATGCAGTAAGAAAATAACATGTACATATTGGAAATGAAGAATTATAGATTATTTGCACTTATTTTCTTTCTGTGGCAATTAAATTAACTATCTTTGATTTCTCACCTGTTACCATGGTTATTTTCAGTGATCCAGGTCATTAATGTCTTGAATATAATAGTTACATTAAAATTATAGCTCTTTCAACTTTGCAAAAAGATTCTAAAGGTACTGTGAGAAAGAGAGCTGTTGGCTTAAGGGAAAAGTACTGCCGGTTGAATGAAATGGTTTAATCATCTTAAAGTTAAGAAGTCCCTTCCTGATTTTCCTCCACTAGTATCACTGAGATTTTGTTTACATAGGACAGCAATGAATGGACAGGTGTTTTTGTGACAATAAATTTTAACTATGCTATTAACTACTTCTTTATGTTATTAATTCTTCCTACCAATGATGAGAATAACAAGTTCTCTCTACTTCACTATAGAAAATTCTGGGGGAAAAATATATTAATTATATGATGAGAAACAAATATTGAAACAAAATCAACCCTCAATTCTCTTAAAAAAAAAAAAAAAAATGTGAATAACAAACTGAGCTCCAGTGGGGCCATAACAACAGGGCCCAGTGTGTTCATGTCATGGATCACTGCCATGAGCCTTTTCTCTAAAACAAATATCCCACTAATCATGACTGTGCTGACTAGATATGAGAGTCATGCTGTAAAAATCAAGGTTGTCTTTTCCTAATTCTGATCTTTCTAGTTGGCTTCTGCTTTCAAAAGTTATTTTGCTCAGACACTATGGGTTTATTTATTCATCTAGTCAAGTATTAACTTGTCTGGGCCTTGATTTTATGTTCTTCAGGGCATTGCTCTTCTCCTGTTATATGCCTTCTCCCTAAAGCACCCCTCTACTCTCCAGCATCCCCTTAATATTTGTGGCCCAGGACAGGAGCATAAATGGAGATACCCCTTCTCTGTGTCCAGCCCCTGGAGACAGAGACAAATAGCTATGTCTTGGCCACCCTTGGACCCAGGGTTACACACTCCAGGGGCAAAGTATGACCTCTGAAGGACAGATCATGAAAGAAGCCTGCACAGGCCTCATTCACAGGTGTGAAGTCTTTGGACAGAGAATTACAAGGTATAAATGTGCTGAAGCATATCTAGAACAGGGCCTGGTAGATTTCTCATCTACCCAGGAGTGAAGGGAATAGCCAGAGGAGGGTGAGAAAGAAGGCTCTTTAATGCACGAGGTACATGACAGGGGTCCAGTTTCCCAGATCAAATTTGACAAAGAAAAACAGACAACAATAAATATACTGCCTTAACTAAACCCCATATCTTTAATCCTCTGTCTCCAAAAGCTCTCCTTCCTGCCAATAACCTGTATTAATGTGTTATGTCAAGATATGATCCTGACATGATGGTTGACCAGTTCAGATACAAGATTTGTGTACCTTCTATGGAACAAGCTCTTTATTTGGGCAAATGAGGGAGTCCAGAAAATGGAGTCTTTATTTCCTATAAAGAAACTTTTGAGAGGTCCCTTCTCTACCCATACTTCTTGCATGAGTCATGCACAATTTTACTTTCTTATTATGTTATGTTAGTGACCATACAGTACATCATTAGTTCTTTGATGTAGTGTTCCAAGATTCATTATTTACAAATAATACCCAGTGCTCCATGCAATAACATGTCCTCCACCCACCCACCACCAGGCTCACCCATCCCCCCAATGTCCTCCATGTTATTCCTTATGTTCCACAAGTAAGTGAAACTATATAATTGACTTTCTCTGCTTGACTTATTTCACTCAATTTTAGACCTCATCTCAAGAGCTGCAACTAAAGCAACTGCTTTAACATTCCCCCTTTAACCTCAGAGGAGCGCAGAAAAGAGGTGAAGCCAGGCATTCAGAAGTCACCAGAACAGAGAATGAGAAATAGTAGCAGGTTGAGAGATTACCAATTCCAGATTACAGGAAAGAGTATATGTGGCAATGGGGGAGGTGCTCCTGCATAAATGAGCACTTTTCTTCTATTGATTCATTTATTCTTTTACTTAACAAGTATTTCTTAAGAACCTACTATATACTACCCACTGTTTGAAGAATTAGGGAATCCATGATGAACAAAATTGTCAAGGTCCTTACTTTTACCAAGGTTATAGTCTTATAGATTAGAAAAAAATTAACCAATCCATTCCATTCATATAAAATTATAAACTGAAAAATGCTCTAAAGGAAAATGCAAGGTATTCTATTCTAGCATACAATAGGTAGACTCAATCATACCTGGGGCATCAGAAAAGGCTCTCCTGAGGAAATATCATTCCAGCTGATCTGAAATGAATAAGCTGAATAGTTTACAATAGTTTATAAACATGAATAGTTTACTAGACAGAAAGAAACGAAAACTCAATGGCCCTACGATGGAAAGGTAATACACTGTGTGAGAAACTGAAGGATAGCCAGTTGGCATAGACAGCAGAGAGTGAGAGAGTTCTAGAAGGGCGGGACAGATCATGCAGGGTCTTGCAGGCCACTGTACACATTTTGGTCTTTATCCCAATTGCGATGGGATGCAAAGGGGGAAGACCTATGATCAGATCTGCATTTTTAATATCTTGGCAGTACTGAACATCTACTAGAGCACAAGGTGAAGTGGTATAGAAAAGACTCTCGATTGGAGGCTATTCCAGAATCCAGGAAATATGGCACCTTGGCCCAGGATGGATGGTGGGGAAGATAAAAAGAAATTGACAGATGAACAATATTTCAGGAGGTGAGATCAACCCAGGATATCGAAGATAAATGAGAGGGATGATGATGCTTGGTTTCCGTCTAACACAAGATGTGTGGTGATGTCTTTTGTTAAGATATGCACGCTGAAGAAGAAACAAAGTTGGGCAGGTGGAGAAGAGTTCAGTTTTGCATCTGAAGGCTTATCATTTTCATGAGAACATGTTCATGACTGATATCATAAAAAAGAGAGGTCCAATCAAGAAGTCTTAAACTGAAGCTGAGAGGAGAGATTCTTTTGACTTTTTATGGTTTGTTTGCTTCTTTAAAAAAAAAGAGATTTTATTTATTTATTTATTTATTTAAGAGCGAGAGCAAACACACAAGGTGGGGGAGTGGAGGAGGATCAGAGGGGGGAAGCAGGCTCCACACTGAGCAGGGAGCCCGATGCGGGGCTCAATCCCAGGACCTTGAGATCATGACCTGAGCCGAAGGCAGACACTTAACCAACTGAGCCACCCAAATGACCGTTTGCTTACTTCTATCAACTCAATCTAAGAATAAAAGCTAGTAAGTAACTGTATGTGTGCATGTATATTTTGACTCAGTCTTAAGTTTAAACTTTTAAAAATTTCATTAAATAATGAAGTTCCAAGATTTTAAAGCAGTAGAAAATATGACACAAATTATTCAGAGTTGAAAAATGTGCGCCCCCAAAGCTTGTAATTTGCCGAAAGTTACTCAGTGAGTAAATGATCCGATTAGAAACCAGCCCAAATTCTACTGATAACTGGAGCAGTGTTCTCTCTGTGACAGAGACAGTATGCTCTCTGGGCTGGATGGTAGCCCACGTCACCTAGGGGCTGGTAGGGAGTGTGGCATGGACCTTATACAGACATGCACATGCTGGACCCTCATCCCTCAGATCCTCTTCCAGGCAATCTGGAGAGGAGTCCAAGGGTCTGTACTTTTAAACGGCCTCCAGGTGTTCATAATTGGCCAGATTTGGATCCCAGTGTAATTAATATCCCATACCACCTCTCCTTAGACCATTCTGCAAGGTTTTTTTTAAGATTTTATTTATTTATTTGACAGACAGAGATCACAAATAGGCAGAGAGGCAGGCGGGGGAAAGAGGAGGAAGCAGGCTCCCCACTGAGCAGAGAGCCCAATGTGGGGCTTGATCCCAGGACCCTGAGATCATGATCTGAGCCGAAGGTAGAGGCTTAACCCACTGAGCCAACCAGGCTCCCCTTCTATAAGATTTTTAAACAGATATTTAAAATATATTTTTTCCAATTAAATACTTCTCAGTTTTTAAGGCAATTAAAAGTATTCATTATAAAAAGTATTCATCACTGGAATGAATTCAAAGATTGAAAATTCAGTTTGACATAGATGTGAATGACAAGAGGCTTTACCCTTTCTACGGAAAAATAACACATTTCTAGTACAAAAACAATCCATTATATATACTTCCTTTTTATAAAATAAAAATCCCTTGGTTGTGTTAAGATTTTTCAGAAATTTAAAGTAATTTTGTACTTGTAAACGTCTAATTTAGTCATTTCAGTTTACACTTTCTCTTTTCTAAAGAAAGATACAATAGGTCAAAATCCAGCCCAATTTTGTTCTTTGTCCACCATAAAAACTCAAAATGATAAAAAGAAAGGGGGGATGTTTTATGAGTAAGAGTGAACATTTTTGAATAAACAGCACCAATACCAGATTTTATAAACAATGGACACAAAACAGTATACTTGGAAAACTGAGCAAAATTGGATACTGTGAATAAAGCATAAAATAATCCTATAAGTATCGCTAATCAATCTAGACTTCAGTGAGAGGAGTCACAGAGATCAAAGTTAAATGAAGCAATCATGAAGGACACTAACGAAGGCACGGAAGGGCACAGGGATGGGAGGTAAGGAACCAGCACATCTGGCTTTAGTAGAGAGATGAATATATTGAGTTATTTTTGTCTGACTGACCATTATACCACAGAAACATGCAAATGCTTTCCTGGTTTCTTTCTTTTCAGATTCCATAGCACCTTTGTTTCTCTCTGTTCCTCCTCCTCCTTCTCTCTCTCTCTCTCTCCTGGTGGCCATTAACTATACTGACAGTTTGACAGGCTGAAATAAGGAAATAAAACACTTAAACATTGTTTCCTGATGTATGCATTCATCTCTTCTGCCAAACACAGATATTGAGGAGATACGCCTCCTGTCAGCTCACTAAATTACACCCCAGCTCACAGGCAACACCGAACTCAGGTCTCTCAATCTCAGCGCAGCTCCAGTCCTTCCAGAAGAATATGCAAAGGCCTGCTTCTATTTGCAGAACTACTCCCTTTATCATTTTTATTACCAAATTTTCTTAAGCGATGGATTGGATTTCCACCGAAGAGCTGATTATTTTCCTCCTTTTTAAAAGCTGTTGGAATTCAGTTTTATTTTTTTAGAGCGCACTGAGATGAGCAATGGCAGAAGAATGTGACAGCAATGGTTACAGGGTCTACCTTTCTTTACAGCCAATGAAGAGTTCTAACCTTTGCAAACTAGACACAAATTTAACCTAACACTGATTCTCTTGATAGGTCCAGGGATTGGCAGAAAAAAGGTTGATCATGATATCCTAAAAGGCCACAGATAGGAGACGCTTCCCCATTATTATGTGCATGTGGCCACTAAAGTCAGACTTGAGTACAGCAAACTTGGTAAGTCTTACAAATAATAATTCATTTATTCCAGAGGAGATTGCTGTGGATTAAATTTTGAGAGAATAATAGATGAGAGAGAGGGATAAAGGAGGGATAATGACTTTCAATTGGTTATTTCCCACCCTCTAACCACAATGAATATGAAGAAGGAGAAATTTCAAAGCGAAATATTTAAGAATTTAAAACAGAAAGAACGATGGAAGTAAACCGCTAACACTTCTTTGCTTCAATTCTCTCAACAGCACTGATTTAGTAACAACTACGTACAGTGCCCAAGTGCATATCCTCTGAAAGAGACTAAGGGCACTCCCACGGGTATCCTGCCTAATTCCTACGGAATTTGAAGTCCTAGGGGATATGCCACAGTCATAAGAACTAAATGCAAGGTGGAAGGTATTTCCAAATGGAGGTACAGGTAAAATGCTATGGAAATTCAAAGCAGGGAGGAATACCCCTACCCCCACAATTAGGAATTCACAACTCAGTTGGCTTAGAGATAAAAAAAATTCCCCTATTATAAGACTTTCACATTTCATTGTAATTACTTGTTTTATGTTATGTACCTTCTCTGTCAGGCTGTAAGAGCTGTGAGGCCCCATGCCTTGTCTCCTCTGTTCACAAGTATATTTTCAAAACCGACACGGGGGTGGGGGGTGGGGGGTGGAGCATGTAATGTACTCCCAATAAATGTTTGTTGAATGGATGAGTGAATTATCTTGTGATAATGAGCACTGACTGAATTCGAATCTCCTGAGGATGGTTTTCTGAGGTTCTGATTCAGGTAATTCCCTATCTGATTGAACATGGCCAATAAAACAGATGGGAGACTCGCATAAAGCTACCAGACACCCCAATGATCATAGATACTATATTTAATTAGCACCATTGCCAAAACATAGCCACGACCAAATGACCAGTTCTGGAGAGCTGAGTGTTTCCTTTTACTCATAAGAAGCCTCTTTTACAATCCGATAATTATTAATGATTATTAAGAATTAATCACAAGAATGGTGACGCACAAGAAAGTTTCTGCAGTGTTTCTTTCTCCTCTTTTATTTCGTGTTTTTCCCAAGGAAAAGTACTTTCTAAAAATGTCTTTGCAAGACATTTTTCCATCTTCCAAGAATGATAATCCAACTATTGCTAATATAAATTATCAATAGAAGTGAGACGTTACCACAGTAAAGATTATAAAACAATAAATGAAAGGATCATTAAGCAAATCCATCTGAAGAATAGTTCAACCAGATAAGATTAAATTATTTCACAATAAACTAGTATCCACATCATTTTGCTTTATCAAATGTTATCTGAAACAATATTAGCTACTATTTACTAACTGCTTATTTATAGGCACTAGGCATGGTATTATATGAATGTTCCTTCATTAAAGTCTCAAGATTATCTTATGAAAGGGGGATTTTTATCCTCCCATCACAGATTTAAAAAACTGAGGCATGGAAAGACTGTCCTACAAAGTAAGGAATCCAAGTTCACCACAGTCTGAAACTCCAAACCATTTCCATTCCAACTATTCTGCTCTCAGCCATCATTATATAATAGAGTGATTACGCTTACTTTGGCTTAAAATTCTCAAATATTTCACAAGGAAATTCTTCTTAGTACTGGTCATAACTTTAAACTAAGTTCTTTCAAGTCAGTATAACATGTAAAATACAAACTTCGTTACCTGACTAGAAAAATGTATCAATGATAAGATAACATTTGTTATCTCGTGAAAAAAGTCTGAAGCAAGCTATCTGTTTCTGATTATGGAATAGGGGATTATATGTGAAGTTAGGGTTAAGCAAAGCCCAGAGAGCTGGGTCTTGCTGGGATTTGAGGGTAAGTCAGGACATAAAAAGAGCAGGACCCCTTTGACTAATTTCTCCTAGACCTCTTGTTCTTGCTTTGTCCCACTAGTTTCTGATATGTCTTGGCAATCTCTTACCTTTTAAAATGTTGAAAGGGACACTTTGGGGGGAAAAAAAAACAAACAACTGCTGGTCTTTTACCCCTTAGTCATATGTTTGGATAAGGTATGAATAATTCTGACCACAAAAACTACACTCTATTATAATATAGTGTCTTCTAATAGTTTATTCTGGATTTAAGAGGTCAAAAGAAAAACCCTGCTTTTGCCATGGCCTCAGACCCTTCTCTAAATTTATATTTATAAAATATATATTTTATCAAGGGATAGGAAGAAGGCTAAGATTTTCATCCCCAACTTCTGAGACATCAAAATGATTCTATGGCTATCTTACCCTTGACCAAAAACAGCCCCTGAATACCACTGAGACAAAAAGACTTTCTCTTTCACCACACTTCCATCTATCCTCAATTCTACTTTTAAAAACAGAATATTCACTCATAATAACACTAGATCTTTACCTTATAATATCGAAAATAAGTGTAGTAGAGAGAAAATGAAGAAGACAGTGGCCTGTTTAGAGACAAGGCAAAGAAGGAAGGAAAAAAAAAATGGAAGGAAGGAGACAGAATCCTTTTGTTTAGTCCATACCCTCCGGTAAAGTTAGAGGTTTGCTTTAAGATAAAATTGCCCCTTTCAGTCCTCAATGATATTTTATTTCTATGCAACTTCCTTCTCAAATAGGTTAATTACAGAGGCAATTAGTCTAGCTACACACAGGATGTCACTATTCCCTTATATAAATAGAACTAGCACACATGTTTCAGGCAGAGAAAAAAATCTGTAAAGACCAATTTCAAAATGCATTTGAAGTTCTTTGTTGAGAGATGCTATATTGCCTAGTTTGAGTTAAATTTCCTTGTTGTCACCATCCTTGTTTATTAAGAGGCCTTTATGTTTTATGATTACTGTGGAAGTTCTTTACATGAACTAGGAAGTTCTGCTCAACTCAGAATTAAAAAATCCAAAAAGGAGAGGTATCATGGCACAAGGTAACAGAACAGGAATAAGTTAAGGTCTTCTTATTAGCAAGGCAAATAGATAGGAAAAACAGAGCTGGAACTGAAAAAGCTAATTCTGTATTAGTTTAAACAAATGTTCTGACCTATACAGCTCCTAGGTTTTTAGTGCAAGTACTTTATTTTACATATTCAGAGTTTGGAAACTAGTGACTACCGCAGTTCTGAGAACCAAAGGGTTCCTAGCAAGAAGCAGCTGAAGTGAACTTTTCTAAAGAGTGAACATGTGTAGCTCTGGGTAGCACAATCCAGTCTTGGTGACACACATGGAATTCCCAGGAAAAGTTGTTAAGTCACTAATAATGGCATCCATTTTAGCCTGAAACTTCTAACTACTGATTATTGCTTATATGTTTATCAACACCAAAATGATAAAGTGCTTTTCAAAAGAATAAATTGCTGTATCTAGTACTAAATACATATTCATAGAGGGCACTGTCCTTCTTGATGGTAGCTACCCAGGAAGACACAACTGCTAGACACTAATGACACACTAACATCTGTGGTTCATTAGCTCGCTTGTTTACTGTGGCAATAGTGAAAGCAAGGTCCTTAGGTCAGATCCTCATATTAACCAGTGCACTCCTTTCTCTTCTTTGGCCATCGATTATTTTCTACTCACTTTTGACCAGCTGTCTCAAATAAGACTCAACACTAGCCACAACAGGGCCTGAGTGAGAGATACAGTGACTATCAGTAGAAGAGAAAGACATTCAAGCCCTACTTCCTACTGAATGATGGCTCTGCTATTCCTGTGTCTTCATACGTGAAGCACTACACATTGCTTACAAGCCAACCTGCCAGTGTGTGCTTCAACCCCAGCAGCTCTCTGTCTGGCTCTGTATCCTGACTCCACCTCCCACTAGCTGTTGAGTCACGGCAAGTTACTCAATTTCTCTTTCTCTCTCAATTCCCTCAGCTGAAAAATGGGTTTAATAATAGCACTGGCTTCACGAGGTACTTAGGAGGCTTAAATTAGATCCTACATGCAAAGTCAAAAAGCAGTACCTGGCAAAAAGAAAGTGCTCAGTTAATGATAGTTACTCCAAGTATTCCATACTAAACAAAAAGTGATGGGTTTTTCCTGCTGTTACCTGTGTGTGCGTGTGTGCATGCGTGCTTTTATATCTGAAGGTCTTACATTTAAATTTAACCTCCTTTAAGATAAAGCAGAATTTTAAATAATGGTTACGATTCTACAGGATCAGTGAACTGAGGTTTGTAAAACCTTCTAACCACACAGAATCTTCCCATAGTCTAGGCGGGTAGAGCAGTGTCTGGGATTTCAATCCAGCTTACCTGAGTGGACAGCAGCAGCAAGGTAGAAACAGGCTTCCCTCTTCTAATATGAATCCCAAACTACTGCTGATGGCACAGGAACAGGCAGGGAATGGAGTGATCTCCTTCCAGAAGATGAACAGTGCCACTGAGAACTTATGAAGTAACTTTTTTGTAAAAGATCATTGGCTTTATTGCTTCTATTTGACCTTTTTGCCTCTTTCCTCTAGGGAGTTTGTGAGTGGGTGAATAAGTCAGCTTTGCAGCTAAGCAAATAAGTTGTTTTGACTATAGTGCCTACAAATATAGAGACCTCTGCATATGCATGTTCTTTCCAATGCATGCACCAGGATAGCTCCAGAAAGCCTGACAATTAAAAGTATATTGCAGAAGTTATAAAGGAGCAAATTAGGATATTTCCTTCAATCTAAGAGTCAAATAAATATTGTTTTCTATTACAAGTCTCTCTCTCTCTCTCTCTCTCTCTCACACACACACACACACACACACACCCGACTTGCTTCAGTCTCATCATCTTTTCATATAGGATTGCCTGATGAGATTTAGTCTTTTGTGGAGAATAGGAACCTCAAGGTTTTAAGATTACTGATCTGTATTTTCAGCCCCTGGAACAGCTGATGTGAACTCGCTTCATCGGTAACTAGATCGATTGCGTAGACAGAAGTACTTAAGAGGACATGGGGGGGGGGGTGTGCCTGGGTGGCTCAGTGGGTTAAAGCCTCTGCCTTCGGCTCAGGTCATGATCCCAGGGTCCTGGGATCGAGCCCCACATCGGGCTCTCTGCTCTGCAGGGAGCCTGCTTCCTCCTCTCTCTCTCTCTCTGCCTGCCTCTCTGCCTACTTGTGATCTCTGTCTGTCAAATAAATAAATAAAATCTTAAAAAAAAAAAAAAAAGAGGACATGGGGGAAGGGAATCAACTGAAACAGCTTATGATAGGGACTATAAAATCACTATCAGAAGAGACACTATAAACACAATAGAATTCTTCACAGCCCAGTTCTTCTTTACACAAATTAGGGCATAGAACAATTCAAATCAGCCCCAACACCAGGACTGTGTGATCAGGTAAGCAGTCAACACCAGGGGCTAGCAAAAAATTGCTATGAAGCTGACTGGTCAGTTATATGACTGTTCCTCCTTCCCCTTTAACTCAACATTTTAGATGAATTTGGTATTTAACAATTACTTAGATATAAAATGACCAATTACTCAGAGGTTTTCTTTTTCTTTTTTTTTCTTTTCCCAAATTCTTTACGATCTTAGAAAGAAAATCAGGGGTGCCTGGGTGGCTCAGTGGGTTGGGCCGCTGCCTTCGGCTCAGGTCATGATCTCAGGGTCCTGGGATCGAGCTCCGCATTGGGCTCTCTGCTCAGCGGAGAACCTGCTTCCTCCTCTCTCTCTGCCTGCCTCTCTGCCTGCTTGTGATCTCTCTCTCTGTCAAATAAAAAAAAAAAAAAAAAAATCTTTTAAAAAAAAAAAAGAAAGAAAATCACCTTGACTTTTCATGGTAAAAAATGAGAGCTATTAGTGTAACAGCATTACACATATTACAAAATGGCCTCATCTACCAGTAGAATCAAGTGGTTTGTAAAACATTCCTCAAACAATTCATTCACAGGAATGCAAAAAAAAAAAAAAAAAGAATTAAACATTATTTCTGTACACACTGTACCTATTGATACAAAAAGATATATAATTACATAGCTGTTAATCTTTATTACTCTTACACTTTTTTAATGTTACATGGTAAAAATTCACGGGAAGTGGTATCTAACTAAATTTTGCTGAATTGGTTTTACTAATACTTTTCTCCTATTTGCTCTGCTTTTCCCCCCTTTTCTCTCTTAGTTGGCTCTTGACCTTACTGGGCAAAAAATAATAATCATTTAGATCTATCTTTTTACTGCACATAGTTTCAGTTTCCCCTCTCATTCTTTCTTCTTTCAGCCATTACTCCTGGAAGAGAGCCAGAAGCCATGCTGGAGAGGTGCCAAGAGGTCCTGTTCTAGTACAGTTTGAGCGCCTCTGTGTATATCTCTGCTAGGCTTACCTAAGTCACCACTTACAATATTGAGTAGAAAGAACGGGTTGGAATAGTCAGCATTTATAAGTCAACTGGTTACATGATACAAAAATATATAGCCAACCTCAGAATTTATAGCAATAACATTTATGTATCGTGTTACTCCTAGAACAATCCAATTTATAAAGTGCCTATCGTGTATACATAAAGAATAATCATAAATCATTTACATTAAACAGTGTCAACTAGCAAAACACAACTTTCCTCCTAAATTCTGCACACTAAGATTAATGAGGTTGTTGAAGGGAAGCACACTAAAAAAAAAAAAAAAAAAAAAAAAGGCAGCTCTGATTCATCCTAGGTGGAGAACATATCCATATAAAGGAGCAGGTGTCTGTAGTATGATTTAGAATACCTATGGAACATCTCTGGAAAATATTAACTTTCTCTGAAGTAGAGAGCTGTCGACAAATTAAGCTGCGAGTGTGGCAAGAACCCAAGTCTGTCACCAACTTCAAGCTTTCTTTTTATTTCCTTCTCAGTAAAGAATAGATTAAAAACAAATAAACAGAGAAAACTTTAGGCCCTATTTGACCAGCTGTCTGACATGTTTTCATCTACAGGCACTTTTAGAAAACATGGCAAAGATTATGTAGATTACCTGCTTTGCCTCTTTGACTCCCAGTTGGAGAGAAATGTCAATCAGTGACCAAAACTATCAAAAATTCTAAAGTGAAACTCAAATATATTTGTGGATTTTCTCCTGTTCACCCCTTAGCTCATTCCCTATTCAGACAGGCAAGGTGTCTTTAGAAATGTATGCTTTGGGGTCTCAGATTAAACCCCTCCTTCTCCTTAAAAAGCCTTTAAAATAAATAAAAGGGAATGTTTTGACTATAAAGGCATTTAACCTTATCTGAAACTCACACCTACACAGCTGAATTGGACATCGTGTAAAAAAAAAAAAAAAAAAAAAAAAAAAAAAAGCATGGATTGGTCTTATAGGACTTTGGTCCTCTATCTTTTGTCTTTAGGAAAGATTACAGGAGTGACCCTTTCTTCCTGCTTTAACTCACAGCCTTAAAAATATCCACTGACTAGTTTTAGCCCAAATGGAAAAATAACATTTTAAATTAAATATTTTTAAAGCTTGTTCTTTAAAAAAGAAAACCCATTTCTCCAAACTTCACTGATGACAAATATGACTATGGAGAGAAACAACTCCTTATCACGGTTAAATCTAAAATTGAATCTGAAAAACAGAGAAACGTATAGCAAGAAAATTTGTAAACTAGCTTTCAACGAATGAACTACCTGCTGTTTCCTATCCACAGACAATTGGCACTGTGTAAAGATATGCTGTAATCTAGAAAGCCAAACAAAACAAACACCATACACACACGGAGTGGTAACAGATCAAACAAGAACAAACTTTTCAATTGAAGCCAGAACTGGTGGTAAACTGAGGTTTTCAGGAGGGATTTTTAAAAATAACATGTTGGTGTGGAAAGCCAGATACATTATAGCCTTTGCAGAAATATTTTGAAAAGTGGACACCCTCCAAAACAGCTGTACCATTTCAGTAACATTAGTTGATAGAGAAAAATATAATGTCTTTCTTCACAACTGAGAATACCAAACTTAACAAGGAACAGTGAAGAATCTCTTTTAGTCTTCAGTCTCTTTAGTAGAAGATTTGGGTTAAAAAGCTTATCAATTTATGAGGAAGAGTGTTAAACCCTCAGTGTTTTTGCTTGTGTAAAGAGACAAAAGGTGGCACAGTAAACCTGTCTCCAATTAACATGTTTATTCTTTAAAAATATCAGGCAATATTTGCGATGAAGTGGATAGAACTAGAGGGTATTATGCTTAGCCAAATAAGTCAATCGGAGAAAGACAACTATCATATGACCTCCCTGATATGAGGAAGTGGAGATGTAATGTGGGGGGTTTGGGGGATAGGAAAAGAAAAAATGAAAGAAGATGGGATCGGGAGGGAGACAAACCATAAAAGACTCAATCTCAAAAAACAGACTGAGGGTTGCTGGGGGGAGGGGGAACGGGAGAGAGTGGTGGGGATATGGACATTGGGGAGGGTGTATGCTATGATGAGTGCTGTGAAATATGTAAACCTGGTGATTCACAGACCTGTACCCCTGGGGCTAAAAATACATTATATGTTTATTTAAACATGTTTTAAACATGTTTAAACATGTTATTTAAACATGTTTATTTAAATATGTTTTTTTAAAAAATCAGGCAATCATGGAATTCCTTCCCATTTTTGAGTAATATTTTGACTCACTTAAGAAAAACTCCCCTTGTGTTCAGAGATGCAACTTAGAATCCCAACCTAACTCCTGCTTGTCAATAAACTGAGAAATCTAGGTAAAAATAAAGCATATTTATGACTGTTTCCCTGGCAGTTGCTATGTTTTTGTCCACATTATTAAAATACTATTTTCTAACCAATATTAATAAAAAGTACATAATCACTATGTAGGTATTTTTACAGTATCCACATTTTCCAATGATCAACCTATATTGTCTACCAATTTTCTTAAGATTTCTCAATTTAAAATAATTTCAAAAGAAACAACTGACATCACCAACATGTTCTAAAACAAGTATTGCTAAAAGGAAAAAAAGAAGCAAATCAACAGGTAGTTTGGGCCAATCATCAAAAGGATATTCTTTACAAATCACTTTCATAGACCTGATATTTTTTTCCAAGTAATAATATTTATTTTTAAATTTCTTTTATTTGAGTGTAGATGACACACTATGTTACATTAGTTTAAGGTATATAGTTTAGTGATTTCACAAGCTTATACGTTATACCATGTTCACCACAAGGGTGGCTACATCTGTCCCCTCCCATCACTATTACAATATAATTGACTGTATTCCTTATGCTCTGACTTTTATTCTGATTAATACTTTTTTTAACTGAACTGACTAAATTGAAGGGATTTAGGATGCACATAAACACAGGTCCCCATCGCAATAAAAGTTGTTGAACAAACATTGGAAAACGTCTTTTTATCCTAATAGAAGTCTTCTGACGTTGCCAGTTTCAAGTTTTTATCTTCAGTAAAAGATTTTGCCTCTTTTCTTCATACATAATAGTAGTTACAGAAACATCTTCAAGGTGAACCACTCACTTCTACTTTAGCTAACAAGAAAATATAACTTCTCTTTCATTCTTAATTTGATTTTATCATTTAAACAACTAGTTATAGATTATATTCATTTTGTGTCTATTTTCAGGAAACAGTCTACGTAAAAACACATTTTCCTGGATGGCTATGGCTATCAATACTGTTTTTTGTTTGTTCCAGAAGGCATTGATTCATTGTTACTTTTAGAGTTTCTTAATCTAGAATCCATGGATCGCTAAGAAATCTACAGGTTTCTGGAAATGTATGCAAAATTTCATGTGTGCATACCCATTGTGATTTTTCTCCTGACACCAATTATTTGTTTGTTTGTTTTGCTAGCTAGCATCCATATACCCTCCTTCTATTAAAAGTTCCCCCCTTCCCTCTGGGAGACATCATAGAGATGCCTCTAGGCATCTCAATGCCTAGTCCATGCAAGTGATAAAGCTGACTCTATCTCTTGCTGCAAGAGAGGTACACAGGATTAGTCTGTGATCTAATCAAAGCTAATTAGTACAAAGAGACTTTTGATAAGGCTTCTGGGAAAGAGACTCTCTTTTTCCTGTTTGATCTGAATGAACCATGAGAGGATGCCCATGCTATTGCTACCATCTTGTTCCCAAGTGAAGCTAAGACTGAAGCTGTCTCAGTGGAAGCTAAGAAATGGAGAGAAGCTGAGTGCTGCTTACATTATTTTAATACAGAAGTTAGCTCTTTGCGTAGACTTTCCATATTTTAATAAATAACACAAGTACCTGCATGCACATTCATATCATCTTACTCCCCAACACATGCACAGGTGACTCCTTCCTTCTTCAGCTTAATTGCTACTGACTTTCTCTGACCTTTACTATACTTTACTATTAATAAGTGTACTTTACCATTAATAACCTTTACTATTAATAAAAATTCCCCTCTGTATCTTTATATCTGTCCATCCTACCTGTCTCATTATATATTGCCAAAATCATGTGCCATATGCTGTTTCTTAATTTGATGCACATGAATTTGAACAGTTTTCCAGTCCTTTTCTGTCAAAGTATACGAGTACGGGATTGTCTTCCAATTTGGGGGAGCGGGGAGGCAGGGAAGCAGATTAAAAATTAAGGATTCAAATAGAGAGCCATGTTATAAATTTTATCAGGAGTAGAACAAATTGAGATTTTTATTAGACATACATAAGAAAACATATTTCAGTCAAGCAAATATCTTTAGCATAGATTAGAAGGAAAGGATTTTTATGCATTTTAATCTCCATTCCAACCAGACTTAGCTGACATAATTATGGGGCCCCTAAAAGTAACTGTTGGGGTTTAGAAGCACTTGCCACTTCCTTTGAACTGGCTCTATAAATGCCAAGACTGAGTATTTCAGATTAAATAAATAGATTAATAAACATCTTTGGAATATCCATCATTAAGGTTGATTTATGTTCTATTGCCAGCAGTAATTCAAGGAAATGCCATGCTATTCAAAAAATATTTCATGTCGTTCTCACCATGTTGCCAATGTTATGACACCACGTAAGTATGACAGTATCTATATTCTTTTGCTGTTCTAACAATACTCAAAAGCCAATAGATATTAAACCACTTTAAGTTTACATGGGCATCAGCACAAGAATCACTCATATTTATAACTCTGATGAATGGCCTTTCATTTATAAATTTATAGTGTATCCATAATTTCTTTAGGGAACCAAAAGGTTCATTCAAAAAATTGCCACAACATTTATCTATGCAAAGATGATGGATATGGTTTATAAAATTAAATGCTTTTAAAAATTAAAATCATATTGCAAAAAAAAAAAAAAAGGGGGACTTTTTTTCTTGGGTTGCTCACATTTTAAAATGATCCCAACTGCACTCTCAGCACTTACAATGCTTAATCTAGATAGCATATTAATATATGTTCTAAGTAGATCCAAATATATTGTTGTTAGTGCTGTGGAGCAGCAGTGTGAACTACTGGACATCAAATTCGCTTAAATTTATTATTTTCTAATTCGATTCCTCTATATTAAGCTATAAAATATATAAAGTATAACTGGGATATAATATTTCTTATTTATATTACTGCATTTACTGTACTATTTCTTCAAGACCTCCCAGCACACTGCATGGTGTATGGTAAGCATGGCCTATTATAAACTTTACCTTAAATAAAGTACATATTTGCCAAAAATCACCATTAACTAAATAAGGAATCCTATTTTACCGCAATATGGACTTGGCTCAATTGGAGAAATCAGTGAAGTAGGAGAAAATGAGAGGTGAAAATGATCCTAAAGTAACCAATGAAAAGCGGAGTATTAACATTACAAGTGTGAAGAAGAAAGCACATTGTTCTTACGTGCGATGTGAGATGGTGGCATTCCTATTCTCCCTTCACTTGCCCTCATGTACTATTGTAAGTAGGAAATACAGACAAATCTCCATGCTATGCCCCCACCCCCAAAGGCAAAGGAAATAAAACTTTTTAAAAATCTACCCTATTATTAAAAGAATATATTAAAAGACTGAAGCTGAGTTTAAACATTTGATTAGTTATATGAACAACAATCTCTAAATTACTAACTTTATCATTAGCTCATCCAGCCAGAAAAAACAAAAATGGTTACAAATGCTTGCAAAATTCATAGGCAAAATATTTCTCACATATTACACTCTCTCTGTTCTGCTTAAAACTAACATATTATTAAAAAATAATAAACAGTTTACATACCCCAGTGGATCGCTAGCTCCTTATGGACAGGAACATATTTGTCATCATCTTTAGGTCACCAGTGTCCAGCACAGCACCTGAGATATAATGCATACCCCATAAATGTGTTTGAATTAATTAAATGATACAGTGCTGACTGGAATCCACTTGGGAAGTATGAATTCAATGATATAACCATTCTATATAGCAATCTTCTTCCTCTATATCCTACATTATTAAATTATCAGAGCACATTCTTATATATTTGAATGACAACTTTGTCCTGAAAACAATTCTCAAGAATAATTGCTTCTAAATTCTTATTACATTATATATTCTTATTGTCCTTTGATGGAGGCAACTAAGTGTTTAAAATCATGTACTTTCGAGTTAGGCTGACGTTGGCTTAAATTCTGGTTCCACCATTGACTATTTACATGGTCTTGGGTAAATCTTTTAATCTATAAATCTCAGCTTATTTTCAAAAGAAAAATAATAACAGCATCATTGGTGTCCAAAAATTAAAGGAAACAATGCTTAGCACACTGCCTCACATACTACATGCCTTCAATAAATGGTAATGACTATTTGCATTCATTTCTCTTTCCCTGCTTTTCTGTGTGGTGAAGAGTTAAACTTATGCAAAGAAAGAGCTGGCCTTTGTCTTTCGCTACTAAGAGGTGATCTCTAGGTCTTCCAAATGTCATGTCTGGCAGGAGTGTCTTTGCTTGCCTAAGAGCTTTGGCCACAGGACAGTCAAACCGTGATTTTGGATGGAGGCTTGGGGCCATGCAGTACCAATTCTGCCTCTGGAAGGAACTGGAGACTAAAGGTATCAACCCAATAGTGACATCCAGGAGGGGCTAGAGACTAAAGGTCAGAAACTTGGGCAGTATGTGATCACATCCCATTAATAACTCTGGACACCAAAGGCTCACTCAAGCGAGCTTCTCTAGTTGACAAAGTTCCATGCATACTGCCATATTGATGCTGGGGAAGTAATGCATCTGACTCTATGAGGAGAGGACAATGAAAGCTCTGTGGTTGATTCTTCAAGCCTCAAACTTCGACTCAGCCTTAGCCTTATACTTATCAGTTTGAGACCCAGCTTTATACACTTTTTCCCCTGGCTGAATTTAATTTGTATCCTTTCCATGTAATAAACTATAACCTTGAGTATAATCTGCTTTAGTGAATACTTCTAGCAAGTTGTCAAACCTAAAGGTGTTTTAGAAATCCCTCAAACTTGCAGTTGGTGTCAGAAATGAAGAGTAAGTGGGGAAATGTGTTTGTAGTTGACTAATTATATAGTTAGTTAAAACTCTTGTACTTCCTTATTTAAATCTTGAAATCCCCAAATTTTCTAAAGATATTTTATTTTATCATTCAAGTTAACTTAACAAAGCTCTTACTATTAAAAATCACTTTGGGGTTGCCTGGGTGGCTCAGTGGGTTAAAGCCTCTGCCTTCCGCTCAGGTCATGATCTCAGGGTCCTGGGATCGAGCCCCGCATCGGGCTCTCTGCTCAGCAGTGAGCCTGCTTCCCCCTCCCTCTTTCTCTCTGCCTGCCTCTCTGTCTGCTTATAATCTCTGTCTGTCAAATAAATAAATAAAATCTTTTTAAAAAATCACTTTGAAGTGATAGTGTTTATGTATAGATTATATGGCATTGTTTTATTTTTCCTTGCACAAACAATGAAAACCACACCCCAGTAATAAATATAGAAATGTTTTGTTTCGCTTTGGTAATGTGAATGGTAGAAATATTCAGAAGTGAATGAGTCACAAACAAGTAAAATTTCTAAAGATTAGTAATAGTAGACCTGTCAAGGTCAGATATTAGAAAATTAACTTCATTAAAAGATGTGCTGGTTTTCAAACAAAATGTTAATTAAATCATACTTTTATTTTTGCTTTTCCAAAGTGCTTAGATAGCACTCTGCAAGACTCTGTTCACAACTTGGGTGTTTTTCTTTTTAATGTTATAAATTAAAGTTTGGTTGAATTTAAGAAGCTCCTCCTAAATTCTCCTAATTGGGAAACATGCTCTGCATAGTCCCTAGAAATGTGAATATCATGAATTTTACTCTCCTAAACTGGTTATATTATACACTTTAAAAAAAAAAGATTTTATTTATTTATTTGACAGAAATCACACGTAGGCAGAGAGGCAGGCAGAGAAAGGGAGAAGTAGGCTCCCTGCCAAGCAGAGAGCCCAATGCAGGGCTCAATCCCAGGACCCTGAGACCATGACCTGAGCCAAAGGCAGAGGCTTTAACCCACTGAGCCACCCAGATGCCCCTATGTTATACACTTTAAAACGGGAACTATCTGGTTAGACTTAACCCTTTAAATCTTGATCTAGAGATCAAAGACAGAGGGAAATAAAGATTTGAATCATAAAGAGGCTTTGACAGACTGGGGAGCCCTCCAGAGCCTCTGGCAGCTATGGACAACCCCAAGCTGATGGCCAGCAAGGTAACAGGGACCTCAGCTCTACAACCACAAAGAGCCGAATCCTACCAACAAGAATGGGTTTGGAAGCAAATTTTTTTCCTCAAGAGTGCATGTAAGAACTCAGTCAGGCCAACCTTGATTTCCGCCCGTGCTTCTCTGGGCAGAGAAAGCCACACCATACCAGACTCAACCTGGAGAACTCCAAGCTAGTGAGTGGGCCTTGTTTTAAGCCACTAAGTTTTTAATAATTTGACACACCAACATAAAATGAGTACCCATGGGAACAAAACTGCATGTATTTTACTGACCTCTCTTCAGTCTTGCTCTGAAAACAAGTGTCAGTTATGTGCTCGGATTCATGTAGACCCCAGGTTACCATGGCCAAAGCTGAAAATTCATTGACCCACTCTGAACAAGAAATACAGAAAAGATGCGATGTATGCCAGAAGCTGTACACTGAATGTCTGTGCCCTCCAAATTTCGTATGCTAAAACCTACGAAATGGGTTTAGGAGGTAGGGCTTTGGGAGGTGCTTAGTTCAGGAGGGTGGAGCCCTCAGGGATGGGATTAGCCCTCTTATCAAAGAGACCCCAGAGAACTCCCGATTTCTTCTACCCTATGAAATTACAGTGGAAAGATGACTATCTAGGAAGCAGGCTCTCTCCAGACAGCAATGTGCGGGTGCCCTGATTACAGGCTTCCCAGCCGCCATAACTGTGAGAAATAAATTTCTGTTGTTTATAAGCCACTCACTTTATGGTATTTTTATTATAGCAGCCCATATGGACTATGACAAAAATGTATTTATTGCCTATAAAATAGATCACTTGAAACCTCAACTCTCTATCTCCTATATGGAAGGTGTTGAGAAAGTAACTGTTAAAAGATGCTGTGCTTTATCTCTAGGTTTTCTTGGGCCATCTTAAGGGGTGGGAGCAGTCAGTGTCCATGCCTTCTTGAGGCATACATGGGAAACTAGCATATGTTCAGTACAGAGTGAGAGACTCTCTAAGTACCTAGAGAAAGGTTAGAGGTCACTTAAAAGGAATCTCCCAGGAGCTTTCATAGAACATGTGACAACAGTTGCTCCCCGTCTCATTCCCATTTCATTCATTACAATGCTGCCGTATTATTTTTTATAAAACACAAATCTCATCATGTTGTACCCATATTCAAAATGACCAATTTTGATGGCCCTCAAGATATAGTCATTCATCCATTTATCCACTAAATACTTAAGTATGTATAGGATGCCAAATTCTGTGCTAGGTGATAGGGACACAATGGTCAGTCTGATAGACAAGGTCCTGCTCTTCATTGAGCTTTGCTCTTTCAAAAATACACTTCCCATCTTATTCATAAAAGACTATAATTAATCTTTAATCCCTAACTTGGGCTTCACTCCTCTGGGAAGCCCTCTTTGACACTTCTAGGCAAACTTAGGCATGCCTTCTCTCCCATAAAATACTGTTCCTAATCATAAAATAAAATTGATCATATTGTATTAAAATGGCATGAGATTCCATGCCTGCCTCCTCCACAAGCAGAATATAAGGAGAAGGGGCGCCTGGGTGGCTCAGTGGGTTAAGCCGCTGCCTTCGGCTCGGGTCATGATCTCAGGGTCCTGGGATCGAGCCCCGCGTCGGGCTCTCTGCTCAGCGGGGAGCCTGCTTCCTCCTCTCTCTCTGCCTGCCTCTCTGCCTGCTTGTGATCTCTCTGTCAAATAAATAAATAAAAAAATCTTAAAAAAAAAAAAAAAGAATATAAGGAGAAAATTCAGGAAGTGTACATATCACAAATTCCTAGAGTCGAGAAGAGATTCTGAATGAGAAGTTCCTCGTTGGGAGAATCTACTCCTTTCTGTAGGGTAGGCTATACAGTATATACACATAATGGAGAAAGAGTATTCTAACTTGAGAGTAGGAACTGGGCTGGGAGGTAAGGAATGGAAGCCCGTGGAATAACCTGTGCTAGCCTACACATCTTCGGTATGTCACACTGTGACGATAATTCCTCTTGATGCTGTGTACTCTTCTTCTCAGTTAGGAGTTCCTGGAGGTCTCACCCTTTGTAGGTTCCAGTATGCAAGTGGGGAGGTTAGCTACTATCTAGAACAAGGGGGCTCTTAATCAGCTTACCTAGTGAGACAACAACTTTGAATGACAGAATTTGAGAGTGAAAAGTTGTTTAAAGTTTTCCAAAAATTCCCTGTGAAAAAAACAAGAGCAAAATATGGATCCTAACTGATAGAGCCAATATAGGAATTCTCACGTACTTAGGGAGGAAGGGGGAAAGAAGTCTAGGGTAAGGAGAGAGGCAGAGCTCAGAGACAGGGGCCAGGCTTTCTGCATATCTTGTTATTAAACTGGTAAGGAGGTGGGGCAGGAGAATGTCAGCTGGATAAAAGGAATCCAAGCGCCTATGGGCTGACAGTTCTCTTTCAGGGCATCCTTTTTTGGGGAGGGAATGGAGGAGATCAGAAGCCTCTAAGAGAATCCCTGTTGTAAGTTTTGTACCCATGTAACCTGGAAAAGGAGAAATAAAATGCTGGTGAAGGAAGGTTCTCAGACTGAGTTAAAATTGGTTACTCTTCACAGGTTGTGTGCATGTGCAAAGAACCTAAAAATTTCCAACACACACACACACACTCAAGTGAGACACAGAGAAAGACTGAGAAAGCCTTGGGATGAGAAAAGAAAGAGGGAACTCAAGTTCAAGGCAGTGGCAGGTCAGCAGCAGCCACTCTGGCTCAGAATCTAGGTGGGGTACGCTGCACCATCAGGAATAGAGGCCTCTACTAATAGAGACGGTATCAGAGGGGGCAGAAGCCAGGAAGGATACAGAGGTCAACCCCAGGGTCAGCAGGCACAGCTGTGATGCTCCACACTCCTGCACCAGTCATAGCAATACATGAACCCCTCAAAGATGGTTTCGTTAGTGCTCACAGGGGCAGAGCCAGCACGAAAGCGAGGTTCGTGAGGCATTCCGGAGGCACAAAAGGTAAGCAGCATCCCTCTCGGGGTCATGGAAGTGCAGGGCTGCTGCCAAAGAAGGCTGCCTCCTTACATTTTACGTCCAGGGTGTGTCCCTCACCCCAGTCTAGTACTAGGCTTGGGAAATAGATAAAAAAAACAAAAACAAAACAAACAAACAAGAAAACACAGAAAGAGATGGCTTGTTAGTAAGGATACTGAGTTATTTTGTGTGATATTGTATTTATTTTGGATTGTCTTTCAATCTGTCCAGTAGGGTAGGGACTCAGGAACAAGAATACATATGAGAACAGCTCCATTTTCTTTGTCTATTACAGTGTAAGTGGATACGTTGTGACTCAATTAGATATGTCTCAAAAATTATTATAATGGTTTCTCAGATTATTTTAATGACCCAATATATTTAAATAATTCTAATTATTGGAACTCAATTTAAATAATTAATTCTATTTAAAATACCCAAGAGAAAAATCTGTTTTTTTTCTTTATACACCGTCTAAGCATATCAGGTCTACTTCTTCCCATACTGTTGAAAATCACATGTTACCTCACTCAACAAAGGAAAAAACCCAACAACTCAATTTCTTAAGAGTTAATAAGAAGGATGACCACCTATACTCCCCCGACACCCGGAGGCATATTTTCTCATGCCAAAAAGACACATGATCTAAAATCTTAAATCACTATAAATCTGAAATATTAGGGCAATTCCCCTAATTTAAACCATTGTGTGTTGAGGTCCCTTTTACAAATTTCAAGAACTTTCGCATGTTCTATTTAATAACTCCATAGGTAGCTGTACTATATTGGAAACTGTCATTAGGACCTGCAGGTTTTGCCTTTGTGCTCTACCAGCCAGCTGGGTCTTCTTGGACGAGTCACTTGTTCTTTCGGAGTATTACATTTATCACACGGAAGGACTAACCTAACCAAGTTCTAAAGTTCCACCTGCTCTGCTTCCACCTCGAATAGATAGCATCTTCTGATAGTACCATAACCTTTCTACGATATGAATAAGGCACAAAGTTAACTGACTGGCCAATCACAATAAAAGAACTGATAGCATGAAGAATTAGAGGCAGATATGTTCAAGATGGCGGGGGGGTGATCCACAGTCATCATAATCAAACACTTTTTGTATAGGAATGACTATGCACAGGCATCGTGCTAAGTGCTTTACATGACCCTGTAATTATGGACTTTAATATACCCATTTTACAGACAAGAAAACTGGCACAAGAGATTAAGAAATATGCTCAAGATCACACAGCCAGAAAATCTTTCGCCAACTGTGATACTCTTATTAGCGGCAACCAAAAGAACTCACCTAAAACATAGGTTTTAGGACAAAAGAAATTCCAGAATCACCACATATTAGAAAAGTTCCATAGTCATTTCTGAAACTACAGTTAAAGAGGACTGCAGAAAGAAGTTATTGCTCAAAAAATTTATTTTCATGAGGTGGTAATATAAAAAAGCATACAAAATTGAAACTGGAAAGGATATAATCATTTCTTGACTGCATTCTACAGGGGATGAAAATTAGTTTACCCTAGTTTACTAGTGACTGGAACGCGGGGCTTCTCTTTTTCAGCCTACTGCTGTTCCTGGTCCTTTTCTAAAAGTTATGGAAAGGCCGTTGTGGCTGAGAGTGCAGGTTCCAAGGCCAGCCTGCTTCTACAAGATGTGAGGACTAATACCTACGGGATAGGGTTGTTGTGAGGAGTAAAATAATGACTACGTATCAACCCACAGGACCATTCCTGGCAGCCAGTAAGGGCTTAGTAAATGTTGGTCTCTATTATTACCATGATAACACATGTGGAAAACAAGGAGGCCAAAACATGATCACTCATTCAGCAACACACAGAAGAGATCACAAAAGACTTGTTAATAAATACCATTTAAGATTTATCCATCCAATTAGTCTATTCCTGACTCTCCTAAGCACACCATATAGACAGCAGAGAGTAAATTTTTGTGAGGACTAGAGATAGAGGAAATGAGAACTCAATTACTAGCAAAGTTTTAGGGAGGAACCCTAGCTTCCAGCCTGAGCTTTATCATTAGTAACTGGATTTTGGAAAGCCAGACCACATCTCCAAGTCTCAGTTTCCTTCTTGGAACTTTCCTACCTAGGGATACTTCTGGAGGTTTCTCAAATTTCATTCATAACTGAGGTCCAAAAGATTGCATACATTAATTTAAATTATTCTAATGAAGTGAACAGTATATAATCTTCAATTACAAAATCTTTTGCTTTCTTGTTTTGCATCAGATTTCCTGCCATTATTAATTTAGGCATGATGATAGGAAAACATGTAAAATTTGAAATTCAAAGTCTTTTATCTTAAAAGGATCTCATGGGCAGAAGAAAGGGGGAATGAGTGCCCTAGCTCTGTCCCTTGCATAGCCCACCACTTGCTCAAGGGATCCTAACTCATAAAGGAGGAGGGCTGTATAGCTTTAAAATGACTTCATTCCCATATTTACATATTTTTAATAGGGCTATGATGAATCTCCTTCCGCTTGACTCCTATTTTGAGCTGTGATATTTTAATCTCCATTCTTGCTGCAACTTAGCAGATGAATGTGCAGTGTGACAGAGCTCAGAGGAAATAGTATAAATAAAGCAAAGTGGAGCTATGACATCTCACATTTTATAGCTTTTTTATTGTAGCCGAAGCATAAACAGAGCACAGCTGTGTTATACTTACCGCTGTGAGCACTCCCTCAATCCTCACCCCCTATTGCTTTTAAAAAGACAGTGCTCTTATTCAGAAAGCTTTGGCTGTGGGTAGCATGGCCCCACCGGGGCAGCCTCTACCCCAAACCTCTGCACTTAATGTGTTCCTCCTGGTACAGATGCAGATTCGTCGTGTTCCGTATCATTCACCTGACTGAAAACCAACACGCCAACTGCAGCCCACACTGTACCACAGCAAAAACACACTGCTCTCACTTACCTATCGGAAGATAACGCCACAAGGAAAACTATAATTGTCACCCCTTCTCAATGCACACACTGCGCCCAAATAATTTCCAAACCCTCTCTTAATAGAAGGCACTAGCTAGCAGTATTCAAAATAGTACACTCTCTTAATGAAAACGCCTTCATTTTCAAATGAAGAAGTTGTATTTCTCACTTTCAAGTTAATTCTTAGTCATGTCTGGGTGAAAGTTGGAAATGCCAAGAGGGTGAAAAGAGTGTGAGTTAGAAAAGTGGTGTCGAGATGTGCAACATAATTCCACGCACCGAGACAGTCATCAGGTTGTGGAATTCTTCAGGCCTCTCACGTATGTCAATAAATCTGAAGAAGACAGAATAAAACAAACAGCAAGCACCTCCTACACTCTGACAAATAAGAAGTCATGTATACTCAGAGTTGATTAGCCCAGGATAAGCACCTGATCGAAGCAAAGCCAATCAGAATGCTTCCCTGAGATATTTTATTTAAGTCGGCTGGAAAGGGCAGCCAGCTATAGAACTCCTGAGCTGTCATCAATGGAGACATTTCCTCCCCTATGGAGAAATCTCTATTATTGCAGGAACAACCTAAAGTGACAGGGAGACAAGAGAAAGATATCAAACCCTGACAGAGTATGACTTCCTGGTCCCAACTGCTCCTGAGCCCAGTCTCCATTCCTGCCTTCCCCCAGTTTGATTATTTGCCTTCTCTGT
The DNA here is from genome assembly GCF_902655055.1 of Lutra lutra. NCBI lineage: Eukaryota > Metazoa > Chordata > Mammalia > Carnivora > Mustelidae > Lutra > Lutra lutra. The sequence goes on from NC_062285.1 coordinate 74,250,805, forward strand.
ATTCCTTTACTCAAAAAATTCCAGCTCTTTCTCTCAAGCTGCCTTAAATCAAGTTTCATCACTTACAAAAAAAAAAAAAGGAATCCTAATTATTACACCTTCTAGAAGAGACTTTTTTTTTTTTTTTTTTTTTTTTTTTTTTTTTTTTTTTGCAGTTGGGTTAAGATTTATTCTTCCTTTTTCAAATACCACCACACTATTTGTGGGAAGGAAGGAAAACCCTCTGAGCTTGTAAAGGAATGTGTAATGAAAATTCAAAAGACACATGCATCCAAGTGAAAAGAATATAGGGGTATAGTAGCCTATACAACAGTGAAGTGAAATGAAAGACAGGAAGATTGATTTGCATCATCATTAACATGGAAGGAGAAAAGCACAAGAACACAATAACTGCGAGAACCACCTCCATTGACAAACATAATTGTTTCGAAACAACAGGCCCAACTGGGCTAACACAGGGGCAAAGTTGGTACCCCAAGCTTCTCAGCTATCTATCCGCCCAAAGTTGCTCTTCTGCCAAGCTCATTGTTTACCAAGCCGCCAGCCCAGCCCAGGGATCTGATTAGCAATTTGCACTTTTGTGAGAGGATTAACAGAATTCCTTTGTTTTGATGTCGGATTATCAAACTGCATCTTTAAAGAGGTGTGACCTCATCCAGATTCATAAGCCTGCTCCCTTGAGAATGACTTGAATTTTACTCTACTTGCGCAACATATAATTTCATAAAGGAGTTACTGTCAAAACATGGTACTCAATTCTTGATGTGTGCGAAGAAGCACATTTGTAATGTAAATAACCTCAGAAGTTTTGTGATATTTTAAAATAACCCATCTGGTGGGAAAACAAGGATTTTCAACCCATTTGGTTCCAGCACTGTAAATTAGTGTGCATCTAGCTCATAGAACCCAGAGATAAACCCCCTTTTCCAAACTGAGACTCATGATGCTTTTATTTTCAAGGGCAAGTATTTTTCATTATCTCAGTCTCCAGAAATGTTTTAAAAAAGGAAAGCAGAATGCGCAAAAGAGTAAACTGAGGAAAACCAGAGAACTTGATGGCCAAGTTCAACATGATAGTGGTAGCAAACGGTTTATACCGCTGGGTCTATACGTCCGGCTTCACCTAAATACAAAGATGAGTGAGGAAAATATAAGAAGAGCTTTATATTTCGTTCAGTAATAGGCAACTAATCAGGAAGAAAGTCCCCGAAATTTCCACCAAAGTTCGAAACAAGTGAAACTTCCAAAGGGGGCATCTGCAGGGCAGTATGCAACAGATTGAGAAAATCCGTGTGCAGACATTGCAGGAGCGTAGTTTTTACTTGAGGTGGCAATCACAAACAGAATGCACAAGACCAGGCCAGCCTACAAAGGGTGTGCATTACAGTGTGAGAACTGTATCTTGGGAAGTACGGGAATGCTCTTTCAGCTGCAGATAGTGGAAGGACAGTCTGGCCACAACAAAGGCTGCAAATGAAGCAGCAGCTTTACTTGTTGACAAACTGAAAATCCAAAACAAACAAGCAACCAGAACATCCTGTTTCATAAGGAGGAAGCAAGTATAATTAAATATGCCTACTTTTAATATTACTATAGATCGTTCCCCCAAATTTAATAGGTTTGGAATATTTCTTTACATTAGGAAACCTTCACTTACAGGGAGACTGTACCAGGCAGGCCTGATAAATAAAGTGACAGATAATGTCTGTCTGTCTATACAGACATGGCGATTAAATCAATGGTTCTTAATGGATGGTTGTGTGGATCAATGAATTCACTTGGAAAACCTTTTTTTAAAAAAATCAAGCCATGTACCCCAACTTACAACCGGTGGATGGGATGAGAACATATTTTTCTGAAAAATCTCAAGTCAAGTATTCTATGAATCCCTCTTAAACAGACTTCTCCTATATTTGAAAACAGCCCTTCTGTATGGATTATTTGCTAGTTGTGCCTTACTAACTAAATTGCAAATGTCCTTAAAAAGGTGGATCATGTCTCTTAAGAGCCGCATGCAGTGACCTGCGCACAGTTTGGTGTTCGATAAAAGTTGGATAAATAAATTCAAAGGACTTGTGGTTAATTAAACAAATTCTTCAGGGAGACTAGGAATAAAAAAACAATTTAGTAAGAATTTGACTTTAACCCAAAGCAGCCTACATGGAATTCAAGAAGAAAACAATGTGCATTATCTTTCTGTCACCATAAATACAGAACACCAGCCAAAATCAACCTTAAGTTATCCATGTATTCAACATATATCTGTTGAATGTCTCCATTTGCTAGGAACTAACTTGGGCTCTAGAGATAGAGCAGTAAACAAAACAGACCGAGCTCCTTGCCCTCGTGCAGCTAATATTCCAGTCAAGGAGAGAAGACATAAACAAGATAATTCAATTGAAAAGTCCTATGTTAGTTAAAGAAGGGTTAGGGAGAAAAAGTAAGGAACGATACAAAGTGTTTAGGGAAGTGCTAGGTAAAATTTTAAATAGAAGAGAAGGAAGGGCCTCACAGAGAAGGTGCCACTTGAGTCAAGACCTGAAGAAAGTGCCGAAATGACTTGTTCAGTAATGGAGCAAGAACACCCCAGGCAGAGGGCAGCTTGTAGAAGTGCAAAGGCCTTAAGAGGGATGGGGCCCAGAATGTCAGAGAAAGACCAATGGGCAGTATGGCTGCTGCAGAGTGTGTGTGTGAGGGGTAGCATAAGGTGAACTCAGCGAGGAGCCCAGAAGGGGCTCACTCTGCTTCTTGAGGGTCACAACTAGGGACTCCCCTGAGGAAGGAAGTTGCTGCGGACCCTGCAGCAGAGAAGGGCATAATATGACTAATCTGATTTACACTTGAAAGGGTCACCCTGGCTGCCATATGAAAATTGACTGAAGGGGAACAAAGGCAGGAGTCCTGTCAGAAGCCTACAGCCATAGGCAGAAATGATGGTGACTTGGACCACACTGGAAATTGTGGAGACCAGGAAAGGTGGTCAGAGCCTAGAAATATTTTGAAGGTCATGCTGACAGAGTTTTGTTGAGAGATTAGGTAGAGGATAAATGAAAGAGAGAAGTCAAGGATGATTAAGGGTTTGGGGTCTGAGCAATGGGAAGAATGGATTTTCCTTGAACTGAGCAGGGGAAGACTACCGGGGAGCAGGTGTGAAGGGCACATCCAGGGCTCATTTACATGTGCCATGTGGAGTTGCCAAGGAGCCTTTTGGAAATGTGTGTGTAGAGTTCAGGAGAGATGTTACAATGTTACAGAAATTTATATTCTCTAAACAAAAATTTTCCTAGCTCCAAACACTACAATCAGTTGTTTTCAGATGAATCTTTATTTAAAAGACAGGACAGAATTTGCAGTGTCTAAAATAATGGTCTTTTAAAACGTACAGAAATCTTACACAGCCATTTGGTTTTAATAGAGACAATTTCTTAAAGCCCGTCATATACTGATAAATCATAGGCCATTAAATTCATGCTGTCAACGCACATAATGAATGGTAAAGTAATAGTCTAAGTTTGGTGGTCTGACTCAATAGAACTGGAGTTCAGATAATCCAGAAGAACAAATATTTAATACCATCTCTGGATGTGTATGTCTCACATTTTTCCAGGAATGGCAAGGAAACTTATAAGCTCATGCTTCTGAAGGGTCTGTTGATAAGACCTCACGCTCAGCACATTTTAAGTTTTATGTTTTGGCTTTAAGATTTATGGAAGATTTAAAACAATAAATTGAAAAGATTAAGTGTTTTATAGTTTTTACTAAATTATGTGTCTTTTCCTTTAAATTATGTAAAAATGACTTTGATAATTGCCTATTATCTTATAGTCAATATCATCATCACCACCATCATCACCAATATCATAACTCTCTTTTACTAAGCTCTCCTGTGTGCTAGGCCTTATGTATAACTTTCATAATTCTACATACCAGATCCTGTGTGTTATCTTATATGTTTTAAATCATTTAATTCTAACATTAACCCTATGTTATTCATAAACATTTGTTACACTGAAGCCAAATGTCTCATGAAAAAAAACTTACAGAGAAATGTCTTCTTCTGCATTGTGAAACCAAAAACAATAGTGAAGAATGAAACGTACATAAGTACGGGGAATTGAAAGGAACTGAGAAGGTTGTACTCCTAGGCACTTGTCCCATAACTGGGAAATGTCTACTAAATGCCCTATTCTGGTGAAATGCCATCCATTACAATGAACCGACAATAATTTCAGTGGCAATGTGGTAAAAATTAAAATAGCACTTACAGAAATAAGGAGTAATCCACAACTACTGACCCTTAGTAAAGAGTAAAATCTACTGTACAAAATATTGAGAGGAAAAAAATTAAAGCCATTACTAAAAACACAAGAAGTCTAATCAAATATTTATGATATATAACTGGGTGTCCAGAAATAAATTAAAAGAAATAGAAAATATCCTTCCACAGTCTTGAGTATTCCTTCCAAATCCTGCAACCGTTTCAGTTGGCAGGACATAATCAGTGGTTTATTTGCATATTGTCCACAGTTGTAAATGAGCATCTTCGTTTCTGGATTTTGGCACTGGACCACGTAAATGATTATACTGCTATATATTTAATGTAGTAGATATAAAACATGGCACAAAGTAAAAGTACCAATTTTAGAAAACCGTAAAACTCATCATATAACTTCTCTAAATTCCTCAGCGTAAGTCGCCAGCAAACTGTGGGGTTGCTGCAAGTAGCTTCTCCATTAACACAATCTTTCAAGGACTGTCCACTCTTTTCTCGTATGGCTTTCTTCCCATATCCCTTCCCTATAGATCCTGTTTGGGCAAAAGGAATGAGGCGTAGCATAAAGCATGCCTCTTGGCCAGCCTGGAGTCAGATGTGAGTTCCGTGGCAGATCTAGCACTCCCCCTAAAAATCCAAAAGGAAACCTAGTGAAGCATACAGGAGAGAAGATACCCACACTTTGATATCTTTCATGCTCAGGAAAGCCAACTATAATTTTCTTAGACTATTCAAGTGTCGTATTTTTACTGTCATTTTAAACTAAAAAGGAAAGTAGAGCTAATATGCATAATCAGTAAAATTGTTAAGGAGGCGAATTTTATTTCCCCAAATCCTACATCTTCTTTGACAACAAGCTTCTTTCTTTTTCTCCTGCCATTTTTCTCAGACTGGTCTCTGACCACATTAGAGTTCAATTTATTGGTCAGTGAAATTGAACTCAGGGTGAACACCCCATTCTTAACAATATTCCCTTTGCTTTCCCACTATTATCAAAATGTACCTATTCCATGTCCTATTAGCCAAAGCCCAAATCCTGAACTTCTAAAACCACAGCCAGCCAAATGTTAATACAATCGGTGCTAATATCAGTGGTTAGAGACAGAAAGTGAGAGTTGTCAGGGAAATTTGAGAGGTGATGAATTCAACCCTTCACTTAAAACTGGAATCCTCTCTGTAATTTCTCTATCATATCTCAGATTCAGTACAACTCTATTTCCAGAAATCAGAATGCACTTCATTTTGAGGCAAAACATCCCATTCTAACTTTCTTCTACTGGTTTCCGTTCTAGAGCTACACATAATCATTTGATTATGTACTTGAACCCACGTACAAGTTCGACTTTTCAACCAGCTCTGCGCCCTGGGTTGCTGAGTTCTAAAATATATCAAGAGAGCCTCTTGCACCCAGGCTTCTGGTTGGGGTTTGAAAATGGGAGGCAACTGCAGGAGATCAAAGAGTAAGAGAAGAGTAAGGTCGGTATATGTATTTCTGCAGATACCTCCTTGCAAATGACTTTCAGAATCTGGTGGAATCTCACCCGCTAAGTGGGCCTCTCCATACAGTCTCCCTTCTCCTAGCCCCTTCAGGCCTAAAAGTGGAGACCATGCTCTGCCATTATTATCCTCCCCAGAGTACTGTACCAACCCCTGTCAGTTCCTTTCAATAACAGCTTTATTGAGATATAACTCATACACCATAAAATTCACCCATTTAAAGTGTACAATCCTTCAAGTTGTACAACCATTACCACAACTAACTTCAGCACATTTTCATCCCTTTAAAAAGAAACTCTGTACCTATGAGCAGTAATTCTCTATTCTTTTAACCCCTCAGCCCTAAGGCAGGCACAAAATCTACTTTGTTTTTATAGATTTGGCTAGGTGGGCATCTCACCCTGTATGTGTTCTCTTGTGACTGGCTCTTGTCACCCAGCAAATGTTTCCAAGGTTCATCCATGTTGAAGTGTCTATTGCTTCATTCCTTTTTATTTCTGAATAATACCCCATTGTATAGATATGCCATATTTTATTTATCCATTCTTCAGTGACGGATATTTGGGTTCCTTCCACTTTTTGGCCATTATGATTAATTCTGCTCTGAGCATGGTGTACCAGTTTTCATGCAGAAGTATGTGTTCAACTAGATGAACTTGAGAATGGAGTTGCTGAGTCATATGGTAACTCACAAGGTTTAACCTTTGAGAATCTGAGAGACAGACTTTTCCAAGCAGCTGCCCATTTTATACTCCTGTCTGCATTGTATGATGGTTCCAATCCCTCCCTACCCTCACCAATACTTATTATTTTGTCTTTTTATTGTGACTATTTTAATGCATCTTACTGTTGTCTTGGTTTTTTAAAACCCTGTCTATATCCTTATAACTAATCCTTTATTAAATTCTCCTCAAATCATTTCATTGAAGTCCATCATCTGTTTTTCTTTCTTTCTTGTTTTTTTCATTATCTATTTCTTTCATTATCTGTGGCCCTGATTGAGTGAAAGACCAGTCCTTTTTGATATTTTTAAGGATTATTTTGAAAACCTTCCTAAGTTTCCCTCTTCAAGCCAAACAACTCCTTTTTATGTGACCTGTTAGTTTCCAGAGTATCTACCTCTCTAATTCACCAGCTTTAGACATCAAATTGTCAATATCCTTCAAATTAGCTTACCCATAAGTGATATAAGAACTGACTAGTATACTTTTCGCCGGGTGATTATCTCATTGGTTACAGACACTATATTTCTTCTATTAATGCTGTTAAAGGCAGCACTACCTCTTGTTTGAGCAGATAGGCCTTACTGCTGCTGGCTTACACTGAATGTAAAATCAACCAGAATATCTTGAAAATGGACTATCAAACTCAAATACCCACTACATGCAATTGACCGATTTATTTTAGAATTACATGTAGAATTACTTTTACACCATTAAATTTCATCTTGTCAAGTTTAGGCCAACACTGAGCCTATCACTGACTTTCTAAGTACCAAGTGAGATATAATGGGTTAAAGTGGCAAACATGTCCTTGCGGAAAAAAAAGGTAATCAAAGGTTAGTCCTCTTACTTACGTTCTTTCTTCATCAAAGTTCTCTCTCTCTCTTTTTTTTTAATGAATAGACAAGTTTTAGCATATCATATTACCATATTGTGCCAAGTCTAAAGAAACAATTAGGTGGACCCTACCAAGGAATGTCCATTCTTTCTATTATACCCATTATAAGCCAAGACTCTTGGGGTTTCATTGTTATGCTAACCTGTGCTAATAGCCTAATTTAATTGGTAGGTTTAGAGTTTTTTGGGAATGTCTTAATTATCTTTGTACCTAGTATACTCCCTATTTCAAATTAGAGTATGTAAATGGTCTCCATCTAAATCCAATGGTTAGTCTTAACACCCAACCTAAACTGCCCCGCTTGACCCTAGAAGTCAAGGTCCTAGTCTTAGGACTTAAGTTTTTTCTTTTGATACTATATGTATATTTATAGATATGTAAATATAAACAACATATGAATTTATATATACTATTTTATAATCATTTAACATATAATAATTTAAGGTAATATACATATATATTTAAAATATGTATATTTTATTAAAGTATACTTAATATTAGTTTCTGGTTAACAAGTTCCTGCATTTTGCTATGCTCACCACCTGTAGGGCTACCATCTGTCACCATACAATGCTATTACAACACCATTGACTATATTCCCCATGCTTGCCTTTTATCCCCATAACTTATTCATTCCATAACTGGAAGCCTGTACCTCCTTCCCTACATCCATTTTGCCCCTCCCCTCCCCCACTGCCAACCATCAGTTTATTCTCTTTATTTATGGCTCTGTTTCTGCCTTGGGTTTTTTCTTTGTTTGCTTGTTTGTTTGTTTTTGATTCCACATACAAATGAAACCATATAACATTCATCTTTCTCTGATTTAATTCACTTAGCATAATACCCTATAGATTCATCTATGTCACAAAAGACAAGCTATCATTTTTTATGGATGAGTAATATTCTGTCATATATATATGTGTGTGCTGTGTGATACACATATATTCTGTCATATATGTGTGTGTGTGTGTGTGTATATACATACATATACATATACATACATAACACATCATCTTTATCCATTCATCTATCAACGGACATTTAGGTTGCTTCCATATCTTGGTTGTGGTAAATAATGCTGCAATAAATATAGGGGTGCATATATCTTTTGGAATTAATGTTTTTATTTTGAGTAAATACATAGTAATGGAATTATTGGACTACCTGGTATTTCTATTTTTTTTTTTTTTAAAGAGCCTCTATGCTGTTTTCCACAGTGGCTGCACCAATTTACATTCCCACCAAAAGTGCACAAGGGTTCCTTTTCTCCACATCCTTGCCAGCACTTGTTATTTCTTGTCTTTTTGACACTAGCCATTCTGGCAAGTATAAGGTATTATCTCACTGTGGCTTTGATTTGCATTTCCCTGATGATTAGGGATGGTGAGTATCTTTTCTAACAAGGCTGTTAGTCATTTATATGCCTTCTTTGGAAAAAGGTCTATTCAGGTTCTCTGCCCATTTTTAATCGAATTATTTGGTTTTTTGGTGTTCAGTTGTATAAATTCTTTAAATATTTAGGATATTAACCCCTTTTTTGGATGTATCATTTGCAAATATTTTCTCCCATTTAGTATGTTGCCTTTTTGTTTTCTTGATGGTTTCCTTTGCTATACAAAAGATTTTTTTTTTTTTTAATTTTGGTGTAGTCCCAATAGTTTATTTTTGCTTTTGTTTCCTTTGCCTGAGGGGACATATCTAGAAAAATATTGCTAAGGCTGATGATGTCAAAGAGATTACTGCTAATGTTTTCTTCTAGCTATTTTATGGCCTTAGCTCTCCCATTTAGGTCTTTAATCCATTTTGAGTTTTTTTCTGTGTATGGTGTAAGAAAGTAGTCTTCCTTCATCAAAGTTCTTAATAAAAATATTAAAGAGGATAAATCAATGAATAGAATGGGTAGCACCTGACTAAGGGCCTCTCTTTAAATTGATAGCCATTCTATTAATCTAATTAATCTATAAAACCAATCTATATCCTTTAGGTATGGTTCTTCATCTAATAATCCAAGTTACTATACTATCCACCAAAACAATTTCCTTTCTACTTTCTCAGAATTGTATGAAATAGGGGCGCCTGGGTGGCTCAGTCACTGAGCATCTGCCTTTGACTCAGGTCATGATCCCAGGGTCCTAGGACTGAGCCCTTCATTGAGCTCCCAGCTCAGCGGGAAGCCAGCTTCTCCCTCTCCCACTCCCCCTGCTCGTATTCCCTCTCTCTGTCTCTCCCTGTCAAATAAATACATAAAAATCTTTTTTTAAAATTGTATGATATGTTATAGAAGTACAGCTTATAAATGATGGTATCTTAGAATAACTTTATTAAAAAGAATAAAGTTAATTTTGCATGATTGGATGTTAGAAAATCCATCCCAGCTTCTTGTGAGCACCATCTTGTTTCTAAGTGTTCAGAAATGATCTACAAAAAAATACAATCTAGGAATTTACTAAAATCCTTAAAATATAAACAAATATAAAAAAATAAATATAAACATAAAAAATGCAATCTTTTCTTTCATTTTAAGTCCAGGGTAACGTTTACTCATCTTGAGTCTTCTGACACTTCTTTTCTTGTACATGCTATTTCAAATGTCACCAACAGGGGCGCCTCGGTGGCTCAGTGGGTTAAAGCCTCTGCCTTCGGCTCAGGTCATGATCTCAGGGTCCTGGGATTGGCCCTACATCGGGCTCTCTGCTCAGCGGGGAGCCTGCTTCCTCCTCTCTCTGCCTGCCTCTCTGCCTACTTGTAATCTCTCTGTCTGTCAAATAAATAAATAAAAAATCGTAAAAAAAAAATCAAATGTCACCAACAGGTTTTTAAAAGTAACTTACATTTAGTAACCACCTCACTCTATCCTATATCCTTCCCCAGTATGTACGAGTTAATCACAGCCATTCTGATCATTCAATACCTGAAATCAAAACATCTAAAAGGCACGTTTGATTGTTCTCCTTTTGGCACACACACACCCACATCCAAACTGTCAGGTAGAGGCATTCAAAATATATGAAATATATACCATCTGACTACTTCTCACCAACTCCCCTACTGCCACTAGTACCAGCCAACATCACCCCTCGCTGGACTATTACAGGGGTTTCCCACCAATCTCTCTGCTTCCACTTTCGCGCCATCATCTATTCTCCACACAGTAGCCAAAGTAAGCTCTTAAGAATGTGCATTTGATCTAGTCATTCCCTCACTTATAATCAGCCTCCCATCACACTTAGAATAAAATCCGAATGATGGGACCCTCCTTCCTTCCTAATGTCATTTGCCTGCTGCTCCTTCCTATCGCCATGGCCCACCACCCGTGTTAGCTACACAAGCTTTCTTGCTATTCCTGAAACCCAACCAGCCCAGTGTCTCCTCTGGGTCTTTACCTTTGCTGTTTCCTCTCCCTAAAGCCTCCCCACAGACCTTTCCAGGACTCGTCATCAGTCAGGACTCAGGTGTCCTCTCAGAGAACTTTTCCTAGTCTCTTTATCTAAAATAGCACTTTCAACTCTCTTCCTTACTCTGCCTCATTTCCTTCATTCACTATCTTGAAGTATTGTGTATTTATTCTCTTACATCCATCTTCACCCTTAGAATCTAAGCACTTTCAAAGCAAGGGCTTTTTCTGTCTTTTTCATCCAATATATTTCTGGTCATTTATAATAACAACCTACACTTAGTGAGCACTCAAAAAAAAATTTAATAAATTGAATGAGAACCCCCAAGGAACAAATATAATAATATAAATTCTGATCTTGGTGGAAACAGGGAGAAATACATAAGACGGAGGGTTGATTTGGCAAGTCTTCCAGTCACACTCTGCTTTAGGACCCCCATGTGAGCACACAGGCTTCATTCACTAACTACATCAATCAACAGACCAACAGGTCCAGCCTGAATCTGCTGATATCAGAGAACCACAGCATATGAGAGCCTTCAATCTCAAGCGTGGGGCATGAGCATTTTTTTTCCCTATCTCAACCACCACCCTCCCAATTATAATAAATGAATAAAGTAGATTGAAGTTAAGGAAAAAGAAAGCAAAATTAGAAGCTGGCAAAAAGCAAACCCACTGCCTGGGGCAGCGTGGGGCTGATGGATGATGACAGCTAGCAGACAAATCCTGTTCCCCATTCTAAATTCTGTCTACTAAACAAATTAGCAAGCTCATCAATATCTGCACGGCATTTACCTTCTGCAGCAACAGCTGCTGCAAAATCACGAAGCTGACTTTTTGGGTTGTGGTCTTGTCAATGGGACCCTTTTATAGGATGATCAGGGTCCAAGATAACAGAATGACAGCCTGATATTACAAGGAAGGGTTTTGTAAGGGCTTGGAGGGTGAACAGCCTGAGGATCACCTGTACTGAATCTATCACTTGCCCTCACCTCCCCAATAACTAAATGTCTGAATGATGAGATGTAAAAAGTTAAATTCCTGTGCTAGTAATTTCATGTGTAAAACCTAAAAACATTAAGTCATTAAACAGAAACCTGTGAGATATATAATCTTGTATCCGGATTATGCTTTAAACATAGTTCTTTTCATGAAGACTTGCGTTCACTGTGGAAATTATATATAAAAATGACAAAACTCTTCCATACTTTAAAAAATTATGACACAAAACCATCTTCTATTTTATCATGAGAAGACATTTTGCCTCCATCTCCAAAAAAGGGAGAAAAGACCAAATACAACAAATAGAATACATCATTCTCTAAAAGTTTAAAGTGAAAATAACAAAGGAGGAAAAAAGGGATTTTGTAATTAACTTTACAGCAACTGGTTTATATGCAGCTAGCTATCTGAAGATAAAAATGGCAAAATATTCTTAAAACATCCTGTTCTGGGAAAACGTAAACCTCTGAGTGGCTTAGTAAATGATACATAATAATAGTATAATAATAATAATATAATATATAATATAATAATAGTATTAATAATAGTATTGCAGGACTGAGACCCTGACCACTATTAGGGGAAAGATGATTGAAAGAAAACACAAGAGATAGTAGAGTACCTGAGTCTATTTCAGTACCCGAGTATCTGAGTTTCATTTCATTAAAACCATGAAATTCTTCAAAGTGGGCTATGGATTGTATCATTTGTAATAAGAAAAACCTGCCCCCCCTCTCTCTCTGTCCAATCATGCCCCTTCATTCTAAGAGGCAACAAAGCAGTAGAGACATCTCAAGAGAAGGCAAGCCTATCCTCACCTGAGAAAGAAAAAGAGGTCATCCAGAACCTATTGTAGCTGAGACCAGCCAAGACAGGATCCACTTCCCATTTGCCTTCAGTGGATGCTGTTAATTTTAATACTCCGTGTAGAGGCTGCTCCCAAGTTCAATTTGAGGCAGGGACCCTGCTCTCTCTGGCATTGCCAGTCCCAGCTGATATTTGTTGATAGTCCAGACCAAGATGAAGCGCTGCCTAATATTGGGCACAGATGTCAAGATCCTTGTCATTTAAAGAGATCCCATGGGGTGGGGTTGGTCACTCCTCTCTCTGCTCTCAAGCGTTTGGTACCCATCAAATTGTACAATTGATATTCATACAAATGTCAGTAGTCCCACCAGGCGGTGAGAAAATGTGTAGAATTCCTTTGGGGTCACATCTAGAATAGCCCCTGAAAAAGTCGACCACTGTTCAATAAGTGGTGAGCAAACAGGTGTCCTCTTACGTTTCTCTTAATTTAAAAATGAAGATGAAAACATAGAATAGCAACAACAAAAATAGTATTTTTATTTTATTACAATGGCAATATTCTCATCGGCTTTCTACAGAAACCTAAACTCTTCTTTTTATATTACGATGAATGCTTTCTCTAGATGGTGGGCTTCAAGAGGCCAGAGACAATTTTCTCCCCCTAACATAATGCTTGGTGATCTCAAAGGTTCTCAATAAATGCCTGTTGATTAATGAGCATTCTACTAAAGCTAGCCAGATATTGACGATTCTCCCTTTTTCCTCCTGCCACTCATTATACCTTTCCTAAAAAAGAAACTTGTTTTAAATGATCAGTCCCCTTCTTCAGTGAATAAGAGCTTTATCTGAAATGGACCACCACAGGGGTGGGGACTGCACGGACATTCACTCAGACACAGAGCCTGGAGGATGAGAACAGATAACACAGAACTGTACTTTAAAAAAAAAAAAGAGAAAAGAAAAGGAAAGAAGAAAAGGAAAAAAAAAAAAAAAAAAACAAAGAGCTGCCATTTTGTCAGTAGCTTCAGGTCTTTGGAACCTGGAAGCCAGAAGTCAGTGTCTGGTATCAGACTCTACAGGACTCAATCCGGGGAGATTTTAAGAGAAGAGCCATTTTAGAAATAAGAGTATTAATGATAACTTGAAGGAGGTAGAAATAACTGGCCAAAAAAAAAAAAAGGACTCTCTCCCTATTGGTCTCTGATTCACTGTGTAACCTCAGATGTATGTGTAAGTTCTCTGTGCTCTACTTTCCTTACCTATGAAGCTGGGGGAGAAAAACATTAACTTCCATTAACTGTCCATAATTTGAAGAGGATTAAGTTATATATTCCTGCATTTTGTGGCCCTTAACATTGGCTAGCATGGCAAAAATAATGCTATAGCATCCTCCTTATGGAAATATACCATCCATAATGCATTTTCAAGATTGCGATCTCCCTCATTATCTTTTCTGGGGTGCTGGAAATAAGTTACTTGTGTTATTTTGTGGGCCCTGACAGGCCGGTGCCTTGTCACACTCTTGCTTCTAATCTTCCAGAACTCTCAAGCTGAAAACCACTTTCAAACAGGGATTTCCTGCGTACTGTTAACACTGACATCAAAGCCTTCAGTTCAAGGGTCACATCTTCTCTCCCACTCCCCTGACGTCTCTGTCTGGCCTGAACTCATGGAACGAAATGCCCTCTTTATCTCGAAGAAGTACAGGCTGCTATGAGAAGGAGTCTGGGGAGGGAGGTTATTGGTTGCAATTGTTCGAAAGATTCTAATAATTGCAACTAGGGATCCATCCTCTCGTGTCACACAAGTTGGAAAATGGGTCAGACATAATGCATTTGGTTAAGTGTCTAAACTGAAAAGGTGCTATTTTATTTTAAATGGCATAGTCTTTACAAAGGCTAAGGTTACTGGTGCAATGCTCTCTCATTTTAAAACGTATCAGGGACATGCCCTCTGAGGGTCAGGCTTTCATTTGCTGATGTTAATTCTCAGCTGCCTGCTTCTCGTCCTTCATTGTACCCTGTGTCTTAGCTGGGCACGCTCCTGATTCCCTGCTATATCCAGACGGTCCATGTAAATAGTGTTTATGTTAAGGAAGTCATGTTCAGTGTGACTGGAGCACACAGAAACTGATGTTGTTGTCACTTTAGATTAAGCTCTTATTTTAGTAAAGAAGGCAATTGGAGCAGGCAGCTGAGTGGCCGAATGAAATATTCAGCTCATTTCATTTAGAGCTGCCCGGTTTCCATTGTTCATGCTGGCAAGCCTGATTAACCCTGTTGGTGCCGGCCCAGCAGCAGCCCCCACCAGCTCCTGTGCCCACAAGGAGTCTCCTTCCAGCTAACCCATTTTAAGTCATCATCACTGCACACAGAAGTAATCAGGTGAACCCTGTGGGTACTGTCACCCCCAGAGACATCATTATGAACTCCTATCCATTTGTATGTCCAAAGTGGATGCTTTAAAAAGGGGGCTGTCTATGTGTGTGTAGACTATGCCTAAATCTCCAGACACAACTGGAAGACGGGTGAGCACAGAGATGCTTAGGACAGAGTGTTTTTGTGTTGAGAGCTAAAATGTTAAAAGTGTACAATGTATTTACCAAAGGAAGATGTTGAGATTCATTCTCTGAAACATTGTTAAGTACTGCCTGTAACCAGGATGTGTTTAGCACACTGGTAGATACTACCATCCTAAAACAAATGCACTGGCTATATACATTTTTGTTTGAAATTATTATTTGGAAAAACTTTTATGGAGAGAGTCTTAGTAGCACTTCTCTTACTTTCCTGGGAGTACTACTGACTGTGTCCTGGCCACTTTTGGGAATTTCAAGCACCTGTTCTGAGACTCTCCCACCATTCTGTTATTAACCCAATCTGACCAGAGTCCTCGGACTTCTGAAGATTTTTCTTCCTCTCTTCCTTTTTCTCTCCTTCTTTCTGTCTCTCTCTCTCTCCTTCCCTCCTTCCCTCTGTACTTCTTTTAGAACACACAAACAAAAAGTTAAGTCAGAAAAAGTGGTTGGGGGAAAAGATAAAGTGACATATTATTTCCATACATCAAAATCCTTGGTTAAATGAAAGACGTTTAAGTTTTTCACCCATAAGAAACTGCTTTGTAGAATGAATACTTTCAAGATCTTGAGAAGGTAGAAATTCTTCTTAGCTATAGCTTACAGACATTATTTAATGTCCCTATAAAGTGCCAGTCATCACTGAACAAAAAATAACAAAAATTGTTACTATGTAGAAGCATTCAACTCCAAACACAAACTGAGTGGCAAGTATATACGAGGCTGTGTGCATTCATGGTATCTAAATATTTTAAAGTATTTATTATGTAGATCCAGGTTTTGGGGGGCCACAAAGCTTACACAATTAAAAAAAAAGAATATAAATTAAAATGATTAGTTTAACACAAAAGAAAATATTTATTCACAGTGGAAAATTCCCAAAAAACTACTACTTTAAAATGCTGAGAAATACCCCCCAAAAAATCACAAAATCTGGAAAAAAAACATACTTTTCCTATTAATTAGCTCCCTGACCACACCTCTTTAAAGCTCCCCCACCCCGGCCAAAGTTGTTAGCTGCATACTCTGTCTCTTTGTAAATATCATTTTCTGTAGAGAAAACAGAAAGAAAACTCATTCTTTTATCTAGGATGTTTAATCAAAATTTGTTTTCAGGGGCGCCTGGGTGGCTCAGTGGGTTGAGCCGCTGCCTTCGGCTCAGGTCATGATCTCAGAGTCCTGGGATCGAGCCCCGCATCGGGCTCTCTGCTCAGCAGGGAGCCTGCTTCCTCCTCTCTCTCTGCCTGCCTCTCTGCCTGCTTGTGATCTCTCTGTCAAATAAATAAATAAAATCTTTAAAAAAAAAAATTTGTTTTCAAGTATCATAACTGGGATTCAGAAAACATGCAGTTGCACACACAGTGGTGCTTACTGTCTGTATCACCACTACAAGTTTGTGTCCAAAAACACAGATATCTGAGAAATTCTATTTCTGTAATATCCATCAGAAATGAAAAAAAATATGATGTGTTAATAATAGCATAAACTGCATTAGTCATTAAATTTCTAACAGGACAAAACTTCTCCTGGGACTGGGCATTGATACAAACCATACCCTCTTTTTATAATATTATACATCTATGTTTTTCCACACAGTAGCATCTGGCTCTGCATGTTTCAAACCTAGTCTCATCCTTCCACCCCATGCATCATTCGTCCTTGCTGTAGGATGTGTCCATAGGACACTGTGGGCTCTGGCTTTTGTGCTCCAATGTGGCCTCTGAGTGTCAAACATCTAGTGAATTGGCAAAGTGAGACATCATCAATAGCTTCACTATACATGGAAGTATTTATAAACAACATACTTGTATCTCACTTAATTTAAAATAACTGTATCCCCATTCTGATTCCTCCTTCGATGGACTCTACTCACGACCAAAACAAAGCCATGGCCTCTTTAATTTCACCACAAAACAGAACAGGAATGGAGGAAATTTAAAGCAGAGATGTTGGCCATGCATGATGGCAGTTAAAACAGCTTACTTTGCAAATTATATAAAACATGTGATCATGTGAACACATTGCCTACAGTTTTTCCCCAAACCTGGGGTAGAACTCAGGAGTGAAGGTCCCTGAAGCTCTGTTTTGCCTCTGATGAAATAATTTACTCCTTTTCTGGCTGGATAAATGTTTTTTAAATAACAAATATCAGATATTTGTCAATAACTATGGTTATAAATATTAAAGGAATTTTATTTTAGGACACAGTAAGTCAAATTGTTAATTAACCATAATTGGAAAAACAGTGAAAATTCTTAAAAAATGGTGTTTGGAGCAAATATCTTCTTGGATTTATAAAACTGTTAATGCCAATTTTCTATAAAAAACAAAACTTTCTGCATCTAAAGCAGAAATGAAATGTGGAATTAAAAATTTTTTTAAATGGCCACTTATTTCAACATCTAAAAACAAGGTAATAGTTTAGAAGAGCATGCTGAGTTAGCCAGTGGCAGAAAGACTGTGGAAAGATATATTTGGAACCTTGCTTTCCAAAGCGTCTAGGAAAATAAATAAGAGAAGAAAATAATTCCGAAATTTAATTTTGATGGACTTTTCTCCTGTGCTTACTCTCAGAAACATAAAAATTGAAATCTTATAACACATTATCTCTAGAAAATAAATACAGCTTACTTTGTTGTATAAATAGATATGGCATATTTTTATATTATATTTATATTTTTATGTTAATATTTTAAGCAAATATTAAATCAAAATATTCTGTACACTAGAATACGGGAAAATTTTATACTTTTTAAAATTTTTAATTTAAATTCAACTTAGTTAACAGGGTAGCCTGGGTGGCTCAGTGGGTTAAAGCCTCTGCCTTCAGCTCAGGTCATGATCTCAGGGTCCAGGGATGGAGCCCCACATCGGGCTCCCTGCTCAGCAGGGATCCTGCTTCCTCCTCTCTCTCTGCCTGCTTCTCTGCCTACTTGTGATCTCTGTCTGTCAGATAAATAAATAAAATCTTAAAAAAAAAAAAAAAAAACTCAGGGCACCCTGGTGGCTCAGCGGGTTAAAGCCTCTGCCTTCAGCTCAGATCATATTCTCAGGGTCCTGGGATCAAGCCCCTCATTGGGCTCTCTGCTTAGCAGGGAACCTGCTTCCCCCTCTCTCTGCCTGCCTCTGTGCCTATTTGTGATCTCTGTCTGTCAAATAAATAAAATTAAAAAGCAAACAAACAAATTAAAAAAAAAACCTCAACTTAGTTAACATATAGTATACTATTAGTTTCAAGGGTAGAATTTAGTGATTTATCTGTTGCATATAACAACCTGTGCTCATTACATCCTGTGCCCTCCTTAATGCCTATCACCTAATTACCCCTTTCCCCCCACTCACCTCTGCTCCAGCAACCCTCAGTTTGTTCCCTATAGTTAGGAATCTCTTATGGTTTATCTCCCTCTCTGGTTTTATCTTATTTTATTTTTCTTTCCTTTCCCCCGCTATGTTCATCTATTTTGTTTCTTAAATTCCACATATGAGTGAAATCAAAAGGTATTTGTCTTTCTCTGACTGACTTATTTCACTGAGCATAATACCCTCCATCCATATCATATTTTTAAAAATAGTGTTTTCATATTGAGTTCATTTATTTGACTTATTTTCGATTATGCATTCAAAAGATACCAATTCTTTGTACCCATACTGACTAAAAAGATAAAATAAACTTTCAACCTGATTGTCAGTTCTTAAGAAATCCAGTCCATAATTCAGCATACTCATGAAAATAGCTAAACTTACCCGAGTTTTAAAAAGAATTCCCAAACCATTCATTAAGAGTTTAAAGGAAAAACTGGTCTCAGATTTAGGAATCAAATTCCAGCTGAAACTTTGGAGATTAAATGGCCCAATCTCAAAAGTGGGTTAAATAACCTGCTTATTTTCATATCTTTCCATTTCATTTCTTTTTTTTCTTTCCTCCTTTTCTTTCCTGAAACCAGAGGAACTGGGTAGCCTTGCCACAGAAACCATTAGTAAATGAAATGTAAATTATAAAAAGTATTTTAAGACATCAGATTTGTGAAGGAGGGTCAGAAAAGAATGAAAACATTTTGGAAAGTTGCTGAGGAACAGCAAAATGAAAACCAAAGCAGAAATCCCCAAAATTGAGCAGAAGCAGTCATTAATGAGCAAGACCAATTACAGTCAAATCAAAGTCAACAGGGAACACTCAGACTCATTCCAATACATATACCAACAGATCAAATTTGGACTGGTCAAATCTAGCTTCCTGTCTCACTTCTCTGGTAACCTAAATTGACAAAATGCTTCATTGTCATATATCCCAGTTTCTATTGATAATGCGAAATAAAACCACCCACACCCTTTACACAGAACACACACAGATACAAACACATGGACACATACATTTTGATGAGTGTTTTGCAAGTTGCAGATTTGCCATAAGCTCAAATAAAGTATGTAATAAAACTGAAACATATTACCAAACAAAGTATTTTAACAAAACCTAATGGAAAAATGACTTCTAAAGGTCACTGTCTAAAACAGAGATCAGCACACTATAGTCTGGAGTCCAAATCTAGCTCACCACCTGTTAAATAAGAATGATTTAATGAATGAATATTTATAACCAATTTGAGAATTGAAAACATTAACTTTGAACTATAATCATGCAATGTCTCCCCCACAAAAAAATTCAATTTTTCTCATTAGACTACTATTATAAAAAATTTCCTGGGGCGCCTGGGTGGCTCAGTGGGTTAAGCCACTGCCTTCGGCTCAGGTCATGATCCCAGGTCCTGGGTTCGAGCCCCACATCGGGCTTTCTGCTTGGCAGGGAGCCTGCTTCCTCCTCTCTCTCTGCCTGCCTCTCTGCCTACTTGTGACTTCTCTCTGTCAAATAAATAAATAAAATCTTTAAAAAAAAAAAATTTCCTCAATTATTATTTTTATATTTTGAACTATGTCAATAAATTTTGTGGAAAATTTTTCTCTCTTAACATACTTATAGAATATCCTCAATTTTTAAAAAATTATTTTATTTATTTATTATTTGAGAGAGAGAGAGATTGAGAGAACAAGAGGGAGGAGGGGCAGAGGGAGAAGCAGACTCCCTATGGAGCAGGGAGCCCAACTCAGGACTCGATCCCAGGAGCCTCCGATCATGACCTGAGCCGAAGGCAGCTGCTTAACCAACTGAGCCAGCCAGGAGCCCTAACATCCTTCATTTTGCTCTCTAGCCTACAACACCTAAAATATTTACTATCTGGTACTTATCAGAAAAAGTTTGCCAACACCTGGTCTAAAACAACCTAATCAACAAAACTATTTTAGCCCCACTTACTTCTAGCTTTTATAATATATGTATGTATGTATGTATTTAGAGTATATAGCAAAACTATTCACATAAAAGATTTACAACAACCTCCTAATGCTTCCTAAATCATTACCAGGGAAAGGCCGTAATAACTATCTCTAGAACATAGATTCCTATGCAGAGCTAATAATAACAGATGGCATTTATCTCACCTCAAAATAAAACAGAAAGGAGGTACTAATTTCACCCAATAATTTAGTTTAAAACATTAAAATTATAATACTCAGTGCTAGCGGGGCGTAAACAACAAAGCCCATTTCTACATTTACTGTAGGAGCGTTAAGTGGCACAATCTACCTGGAAAGCAATTTGGTAATAGATAACAAAATACATTAAAACACCTTGATACAGGTAAATACACTTTTGGTAAATCCAAAAATATGAAAACATACACACACATAAAGGCATTCAATACAGGGACGCCTAGGTAGCTCTTTCATTAAGCGTCTGCCTTTGGCTCAGGTCATGATACCAGAGTCCTGGGATGGAGCCCGGA
Organism: Lutra lutra; assembly: GCF_902655055.1. Classification (NCBI taxonomy): domain Eukaryota; kingdom Metazoa; phylum Chordata; class Mammalia; order Carnivora; family Mustelidae; genus Lutra; species Lutra lutra. The sequence continues at coordinate 74,271,810 of NC_062285.1, forward strand.
GTCTGGCTCTCTGCTCAGTGGGAAGCCTGCTCTTTCCCTCTCCCTCTGCTGCTCCCCCTGCTTGTGTTCCCTCTCTCTGCGTGTCTCTCTCTTGGTCAAATAAATGAATAAAATCTTAAAAAAAAAAAAAAAAGCCTCTTAAAAAAAGAGATGTGTAATAGACTGTTACTTGCCCCTACCATTCACTGAGTTTTAGAAGCAAGAAAGCTTGGCACCACACTTTCCTTCATACCAATCCTCAAAATTCCTCCCCCTTAGTCTTCCATACCTTTCCTTCTTCATCTCTGCAGCTACTGTCTTAGATTAACAACCTCCCTTTTCACATCTTGGGACTAGATCAACAAAGCGAGGCCTAAGCTTATCCAATTTGAAAAAAAAAAAAAAGATCAAATATTATGAATACAAAATCTGCATCACCAAAGCCCCCCAGTATTAAAAGAATATTAAGAAAAGCATAACACAGGGTAGAGAGGTAATGCAGAAACAGAAGATGTTCATAATTAATTGACATTAAAAACATACTTTTCTATAAAATTTTATAAAAACATATGACCATGAGAACACATTTTAGAGTCCCTACCCATGCTAGAAGTCCATGCAAGCCCAGAGTTTTTAGTTTAAGCTTTATTTCAGCTTCTTGGTCTATCTAGCTCCTTACTAAACACTCAATTCCTAAGGTTAGTAATTTCTAAGCCATCTATCCAATCATATTGCTGAAGATTAATTTTTTTAAGATGAAATTCTAAACACATTCCTTCACTACTTGAAAAACTTTCTTGCCAATAGTGTAACTGGCACAAATCCCTCCATGATATCACCTCCCCCTACTTCTCCAGCCTCATTCTCTGTTGTTCCAGACATGCTGCATTATTTACAGTTCCTCGTAATGTTATTTCAATCCTCCCATACCTTAGCAGATGCTCTTTCCTCTAACTAAAATACATTTTCTTCTCTTTTCCAGCTAACAGATTTCTACTCCTGTTTCTTCTATCTCAGCTTACCTGTTCAAGGTTTCCCAGACCTAACAATAGAGTTGACAGCAAGCTCTTTAGCTACCTTGCCTCCAATACTGCACTTACCACTTGTTATAAGGACTCATTCACTGTGTATTTTCCCTGATAATTTAAGAGCTCGTTCAGGGCAGAGATCTTGCAAGCTGTCCTAGCCATCTTTCCTCAATGTCTGCATTAAGTACTTCCTAATCCCTAGCTGAACAAATGAATGAAAAAGGAGGAGAAGCAAGTATGCCAAAAGTTTATTTTTGTTGCTTTTGGTTATTGATATGTTAGCAATTTTTTACCCTTATTTTAAAATTTTGTTATGTGGCTCTATTTGCTTTATAAGAGAAAATCTAATTTACAATAAAACTTTTATTTGAGACTTCCTAATTTTCATTAGCTCTGCTGCCTAATTCTCTTAAAACTCTGCACACCTGTGCCAGGCTTGTTTATATGGCCAATAGTCTACTTTACTTGAAATCATATTTCGATCCCTCTACACAATTAGCTAAATAAATATCATTAGTGCAGCTTCATTAAAGTGTATTTTTCTTAAATATTTCTCAGTCTACATATTTCTCAGTAAGTGAGCATCTATTAGAGTTTTGGCAAGAAAAATCTTATAATGGACTTATTTCTGTAGGTATATATTTCAAGCACTAACTGAAAGGGATAATTTTTTTGCCATCTGGAATAAAATATTGATGAATACTACAAGACCCAAATTCTGTTCATATGCATGAAGCCATGTTTCTGAATCACTACTATACTCCCTATCTCTCACCTAGGATGCACTAAAGAATTGTTTTTAAAAAGAAAATATGCAAAATAATGTGATAATCCCCCTAAATATAATTCTCATTGAAACTGAACATATTTTATCCCTTTTTAGTAAAGCTGTCATTACCATTATCCAGTAAATGCCTGCAGAGACTTTATAGCACACATTCTACCCTTTTTCTTTTGTATGATTTAAATATGTTGTTTTATTACACATTGTTTAAATATGCTCTACGTGAAGCAGCCCACAGACACATAGCACATTTAGACATGAATACAGGTTAAAAGCACCAGAAATGCAAACCACAGGCCATAGGAATAATATCACCAAATTAGAGTTGAGGCCATTTTGGCAGCTTCGGAGCCGTTTGAATCCTGGTAGAACTTAAACCCTGGTTCAGGTATAAGCTCGGTTTCTAGTCTATGGTATAATGGCATTACACTGGACCTCTCCACAAACATGTTCCTGTTTCTCCTTTATATAAGGCATTGTTCTGAGTTCCTGTAGTGAGAGACCTTATAGCTAAGTATGAGCTTTTTTCCAGGATGGATCCTTGCCTTCACGAGGCTGGCTTGGTTGTTTAAAGGAAAGACAGTATTCTCATTGCACAAGGCTGCATGCAAGATTCATTTGAGATGAGGTGTAGTACAGCAGGAAGAACGCAAGCTTTAGAGTCACACAGCTGTGGAATCCCTGCACTAGCAATTCGAGATCTGTGTGAAACTGAGGTCATTGAGCCTCTTTGAACCCTGGTGTTATGGGTTGAATTGTACAACCCTCCCCTCACAAATTTATATGTTGAAGTCCCAACTCCCAGTATGTCAGAAGGTGACATTTGAAAATAAGGTCAATGCTATAAGTAGTTAAGATGAGGTCATTAGTGTGGGCCCTAATCCAATATGACTGGTGTCCTTATTTTAAAAGAAAAGAAAAGAAGAAAAGAAAAGAAAAAAAGCAAATTTGGACATAGAGATAGATGTTCATAGTGGGAAAATGACGTGAAGAGACAGGCAGGAGATGCCATCTACAAGTCAAGGAGAGGGAATAGATTCCTCCCTGACAGCCCTCAGAGAGAACCAACCCTGCCAACACCTTGACTTTAGACTTTGATCCTCCAGAATGGTGACACAATAAATTTCTATTGTTTAAGCCACCCCCTAGCAGACTAATAAACCTGGATTCCTCAGATATCAAATCCTTCATGTAAAGCATGTAGTGCCATTATAAAGATGAAAAACTACATTAAGAGGTACTCAAAAGAGGATAGGCTAGGAGCGCCTGGGTGGCTCAGTGGGTTAAGCCGCTGCCTTCGGCTCAGGTGATCTCAGAGTCCTGGGATCGAGCCCCGCATCGAGCCCCGCATCGGGCTCTCTGCTCGGCAGGGAGCCTGCTTCCTCCTCTCTCTCTCTGCCTGCCTCTCTGCCTGCTTGTGATCTCTCTATGTCAAATAAATAAATAAAATCTTTAAAAAAAAAAAAAAGAGGATAGGTAATATTTATCATTTAGGATATAACATTTGAAGTATTTTATTTAACATCCTTGAATCTTGCTTCTCTCCTCATTCAAGCAGCCAAACTGCTATACTCTGAACTCGTAGCATTAGAAAATCATTGGAAGAGCAGGGGAGCATGGTGGTGGGGGCGGGGCAGGGGGGAGAGGAGGGTTGCAGGGGAAGTATCAATTAAGTTACTGGTTTTTTAGTTTCAAAAGCCTAAGACCCCCTGGGAAATTGTAATGACTCCGTGCATACAAAAGAGACCAGAAGAGACTCTCCTATGTATTAACTAAGCTTAGAGTAGATTTAGATCCTCCTGGGTGAAAAATAAGGTGGTCAAGCCATATATAGACAATAGTGTATCCCACGGCAATTTGGGGTGGGGTGACTGCATCTTTACCCCTCCTCCCACCATCTCAACTCATCTTGGTGGGGTCCACATGACTAGACATTAGATTGTAAGATTCAACTGAGTTACCTCCATTAAACAGGTATGAAATTCCAAAGTTAAGGGCCAGATCAAAATCCTGATTTTAAAAGAAAATCACAAGACAGGTCAGATGGCCCTAAGACCAACAAGATAATGTAAAGGATCAAAACAACAGACATTAGGAGAAGTTTTAAGAAGAGATTCTTGGATTGAGCTGCTACTCTATAGTAAGCCCCACCGCCCCACCACCCCCTTCATCCCCCGCAAGAGAGCTGGAAGGTGCCACTTTTCCTTTCTCCAGTATTTACAGAGGCTTCAAAGGAACAAGGTAGACAGCCTAAATGTGTCCCCTGGAGTTTGGGAAACCCAGTGGACTGCAGACTGATTTTCACCTTGGAAATCTAGAGGGCAAGAGGGTCAGGCTAGGAGCATCTCTGGAATCTGAGAAGGACTTGCACCCTTCCTGCCCATCCAGGTACGTAAGATTCATGTTTTCATGAAGCAGGAGTGGGCCATATATGAGAGAGCCAGCCTGAAGCCCAAGATGACCATCTAGAAGTATCACTGATACCCCAACGGAGAGTGCATATAGAATGGACTATCTGAAACCCAGACGCTCTACTGGAAAGTGAATAGCTAGAGGAGAAACCCTACCCAACTCAGGAGAGTTGAAGCTAGATGGGTTCAGCAGGAAAGCCACCAAGAACTCCAAAAGGAGCCCTGTGAGTGTCAGTTTTAAATATCGCCAAGCCCAGAAAGCTTGGAGCCAGCTTAACACAGGACCATTTCAAATAAGAAACATTCCCAAGCCATTTCATTCCTTTTCTTTCCATGCTCCAACCACTTAGGTTTAGCAATAGCTAGCAAGTGGGAGAGGAGGTGACAGAGAAAAACCCCACACTGTCTCCCGGTGCAATTTTTGGCCCAACCCAAAAATGGGCCCCAGATGGGGGAGAAGGGATGATGGATATTAAACTAACTTTCAAGCTATGATTATGGTCTGAGATTAGACATTCTAATTTCTGAATGAAGACTATGTTTGGAATCTAAAGTGCCAAAAGAATTCTTTTTTTTTTTTTTTTTTTTTTTTTTAAATCTAAGAGTAGTCCTATTAGGGTTGGAGCCTGCCTGAGACCTATTCTCCCTACTTCCCCCCTCCCTACCTTCCCCCGCAAGGGAACTCCCACCACCCTTTCTGAATTCATTTTAAAGAAACAAGTAAAACAAGTAAATTGTGTTTTGATTGATTTCCTAAGTTGTGCTTGTTCAAAGTACTGTTACAGAGAGAAACCCCAAATACATGGTTGAGAGATAATGGTAGGAGGGAAAGGATGGTCTTTCTTGGATATAGCCAGGACCTTAGAGATGGCCAAGGCAGATATATACCGGCAGATGGACCTGACCAGCCTTGCAAAGGACCCCATACAACAGCATGATACAAGAGCAACACAACAGGTATCATGCGCTTCAGAGTGGCAGGAGAGGAACAAAGAGCTTCATCCACCGACAGAGAGTTTCTTCTGGTCCAGCAGGAGTAACAGCATGCCCTGATATGCCCAGGAGGTATCTTGAAAAGCCTAGAGAAGGAGAGTAGAAGATCCACAAAGGAAGATCAAGGTATGCCTCAGCAGTTTCCCACAAGTACTGACAAGGGATAGGAGGAAATCTGTGCCTAATGAAGAGATGGCAGCCAAAGAACAGGTATGTCATCCCTCAAAAGCTTGGTTATCTCATAACCTTCTAGAACTTAGATGCAACCTCAGATTGCTTCTGCATTTGGTTAAATGGAAGAGCAAAATGTAATTTAGATTTAGCTATAGAAAAATAAAAAGTTATATGTCTTGCACACTTAGTGTATAGACAGAGACATACCTGCCACATAAGGGTAAGCTTGTCCAAGACTTCTAAGGATCCTCCTGAAGTATGTCTTTACACTGCAGCCTGATTAAAAAGCCTAGAAGAGAATTAAAGATAAGTCATTTAGAGGCAGAATCACTGTGTAAAGAGGTCAACTCTGAAATGTTAGCTATCGGGGAAATACCAGTGGATTGTGATAAACTGAGCATGACATAATACAGAATATTTATTACTATGGAACCCACAAATTCCACTTAAACATCAGCAGAAAGAAAGAGAATACAAAAGAAAATAGAAATCAGCTTCTTTGTTTTGTTTTTTTTTGTTTGTTTTTTTAAATCAAATGCTCCAAATTCCAGAAGAACACATAAAAAAGTGAAGGTATAACAGATAGTTTAAGAATCCCATCCCAGGAACATGGAATTTTTTAAAGTATCAAATATGTTTTTACTGAAAGAGGAAAAATAAATCCAAATAAAGCATTAGATTGTGATAGGTGTGCTACTTTAGATAAAGTATTCAAGGTAAACGTCTGATAAGCAGAGAACAGGATGAAGTAAGCAAACCCGAGGGAGGATCTTTGCCACCAGAGGGGATAGCAAGTACAAAGGCCCTGTGGTGAGAGGTTGCTAAGCAGGACCAGGGACAGCAAAAAGGCCACTATGGTTGCAGCATGATGTGCAACAGAGAGAGAAGTAGGACATGAGTGAGGTTGGAAAGGGCCAAGGAAAGGTTTTGAATTTTAATGTAGGAGCCGGTAGAGGGCTGTCTTTTTCTTTAATTAAACAATTTAGCTTGAGATAATTGTAGACTCACAGGCAGTTATAAGAAACAGAGAGATTCCTGCACCATTTGCTTCATTTCCCCCAGTGGTAACATCTTACAAAACTATAGTATAATATCAAAACCAACATACTGACACTGATAGAGTCAAGATAGACATTTCCATTACCGTAAGAATCCCTCAAATTGTCTTTTTATAGCAATAACCATTTCCCTTCCCTCCCACCTCCACCATACACAGTGGAAATCACTAATTGACTTATAATTATTATAATTTTGTCATTTCAAAAATATTTCATAAATGAAATCATACACTCAACATAATTCTCTGGAGATTTATCCAGGTTGGAGTATCAATAGTTCTCTAATTTTTATTGCTGAGTAGTGTGTTCTGTGGTAAGGATCATTTAACCATTCACTTATTGAAGGACACTGTATTGTTTCCAGTTTGAGTTATTATGAACAAAGCTGTTGTAAGCATATGCATACAGGTTTTTATGTGAACAAAAGTTTTCCTTTCTCTGGGATAAATGCCCAGGAGAGCAATTGCTGGTTTGTACTGGAGTTCTATGTTAAATTTTCTTTAAAAACCTGCCAAACTGTTTTGCAGAATGGTTGTGCCATTTTATATCCCCATCAGCAATACATGAGTGAGCCAGTTTCTGTGCATCCTTGCCAGCATTTGGTGTTGTCATTAGTTTTTATTTTAGCCATTCTGCTTTTCTCTAATGATTAGTGATGATTAGTGATGCTGAACAAATAAGATAGCTTATTTGCTATCCGTATGTATCTTCTCCCATAAAATGTTTCTTCATGTCTTTGGACATTTTCTAATTGATTTTTTTTAAACTGTAGATTGAAAGATTATGTTCCTAGTACTAGTTGTTCATCAGATACATGGCTTGCAAATATTTTCTCCCAGGGTGTAGCTTGTCTTTTCATCCTCATAAATGGGTCTTTCACAGAGCAAAAGTTCTTAAGTTTGATAAAATCCAATTTATCAATCTTTCCTTTTGTGGGTTGTGCTTTTGTCCAAAAATGCATTGCCTAACCTAGATCCTAAAGACTTTCTTTTTTTCCCTAAAAACTTTATAATTTTAGATTTTACATTAAAGTTCATGGTATATATTGAGTTAATCTTTATATAAGCTATCATACTTAGCTCAAAGGTTTGTATTTTGTTTTTTGGGTGTGTTTGTTCTGTGTTTTTGGGTTTTTTTTTTTTTTTTTTGAATGTCCAATGGCCTAACACCATCTGTTGAAAAGGCTGTATTTCCATTGAATTAATTTTGCACCTTTGTCAAAAATCAGTTAAATATGTCTGTGTTAGTCAATTTCTGGATTCTCCATTCTGTTCCATTCATATATGTGCCTATCCCTCTACCAAGATCAGAGTCTTGATTACTATAGCTACATAATAAATCTAGAAATTGGGTGTGTTAATCCCTGTCACTTTATTTTTCTCATTCAAATTCATCACATCTATTCTGATTCCTTTGTCTTTTCATATAAATTTTAGGATAATTTTGTTTACATGTACAAAAAATCTTGCTGAAAATTTGATGGGAATTATATTAAATCAGCATGTCAGTTTGGGAGAACTGACATCTTTGTATTGGTGAGTCTTCCAGTCCATGAACATGGTATACCTATTTTTAGATAGTCCTGGATTTTAACATAATAGTCCTGTACATGTTTTTTTAGATTTATACCTAAGTATTTAATTTTTTGAGTAACTGTAAATAGCATTGTATTTTCAATTTTGCTATGCAGGTGTTCATTGCTGTTACAAAATAATATAATTGATTTCTGCATGTTTATCTTGTATCCCACTACTTTGATGAACTCAGTTATTAGATTGACAAGTGTGTTCTTTAAGTTCCTTGGGATCTTCTACTTAAACAAAAATGGCACCTGAAAATAGGGACAGTTTTATTTCTTCCTTTCTGATCTCTGTGCTTTTAATTTCCTTTTTTTTTTTCTTTTGCACATGTTAGAAATTCTAGCACTATATTAAATAAGAGTGATGAGTACACACATTCTTGACCTACTTCCTGATCTAAGGGGAAAGAATTCAGTCTTTCTTCATTAAAGGTAATGTTAGTTGTAGACTATTATGCATTTTTAATAGATGTTCTATATAAGGTTGAGGATATTCCTTGTTCCTATTTATCTGAGAGTTTTTACCATGAATGGGTATTAAATTTTGTCAAAAGTTTTTCCAATATGAATTGATAGAATCGTGACATTTCTTCTTTAGCCTGTTACATAATGAATCACATAAATAGTTTTTCAAGTACTGAAACAGCCTCACATCCCTGGAATAAACCTCCCATTGATCATGGAATATATCTCATTTTATATAACTTCTATTTGCTAATGTTTTGTTAAGGATTTTTGTGTCTGTGTTCATGAGGGATATTTGTGTCTGGTTTTCTTTTTCTTTTTTTTCTTTCAACTGTCTGTTGGGTTTTGGTATCTGGATAGCACTACCATAAAAGAAATGGTTTTCTGAAAGAGATCATGTAGAACTGGTGTTACTTCTCTAAGTATCTGTTAAACCATGCTAGTGAACACATCTTGGACCAGATTTTCCTTTTTGAAAGCTTAAAAATTTTATATTCAATGTCCTTACTAACTATAAGGATATTCAAATTATCTATTTAATATTAGGTAAGTTGTGGTAGTTTGTGTTTTCTAAGGAATTGGTCCATTTCATCTAAGCTGACAAATGTGTATAGAGCTGTTTGTTATATCCCTGTATTACCCTTCTAATGTCTGCAAGGTCTGCAGTTTTCACTCTTTTTCTTCCTGATATTGGTAATTTGTGTCTTTTCTCTTTATTTATTAGTCTTTATTATTAGTCTTGCAGGGGTTTATCAATTTCATCAATTTTTAAATGGCCATTTTTTTAATTTATTTTTTTTATTTTTTTAAAGAATTTATTTATTTATTTGACAGAGATCAGAGGTAGGCAGAGAAGCAGGCAGAGAGAGGAGGAAGCAAGCTCCCCGCTGAGCAGAGAGCCCGATGTGGGGCTTGATCCTAGGACCCTGGGATCATGACCTGAGCCGAAGGCAGAGGCTTTAACCCACTGAGCCACCCAGGTCCCCCTAAATTTGGAATTTTGGTCTTTTCCTGCACAGGTAATATGTGGTACAATATCTCTCAACTTATTTTTTTTCATTGATTGTTTTCCTGCTTTCAATTTTATGGGATTTGTTCTTAATATTATTATTTCCTTTCTTCTGTTTCCTATGGGTATATTCAGCTCTGCTTTTTATAGGTTCTTGAAATGGGAGGTTAGATTACTGGTTTTTTTTTCTAATTATATATTTAGTGCTATAATGATTCCTCTTAGCACTTCTTTATCGGTGACCCACAAATTTTTATGTTGTATTTTTACTTTCATTCAGTTCAATGTATTTTTTACGTCTTTTGAGACCACCTTTGTGACCAATGGATTATTATTTAGAATTCAGTATGTTGCTGAATTTCCAAGTGCTCAGAGATTCTCACGTTATCTTTCATTATTCACTTCTAATTTGATTCCATGGTGGCCAACTTATAGATTCCATAAGACTTTAATTCTTTTTAAATGTGCTGAGATTTGTTTTCTGATCCAGGATATAGTCTCTCTTGGTATATGTCCCATAGTCACATGACAAGAATATGTGTTTTGCTGCTGATGGGTGGAATTCTGTCAATATTAATTAGAGTCTATTGGTTACTGATTATGAGTTTTCTATATCCTTGATATTCTGTCTAGTTTTCTATTAATTGATAATGTAGGGGTATTGAAATCTTGAACTATATTTGTGAATTTGTCTATTTCTCTTTTCAAACCTGTCAATTTTTGCTTCATATATTTTGCAATTCAGTAATTTAGTGCATACACATTTAGGATTGCCATGGGTTTTTTTTTTTAAGATTTTATTTATTTATTTGACATACAGAAGTCACAAGTAGGCAGAGAAGCAGGCAGAGAGAGAGGGGGAAGCAGGCTCCCTGCTGAGCAGAGAGCCCAAAGCGGGGTTCAATCCCAGGACCCTGAGATCATGACCTGAGCCGAAGGCAGAGGCTTAACCTGAGCCACTCAGGCACACCTACCATGTCTTTTTGATGGAACAACTTTTTAATCATTATGTAATATTTCCCTCTATCACCAGTAATTTTTTTTCTTTAGCTCTCAAGTCCACCATAACCGATATTGATATAGCAACTCTTACATTTTTAATTTATGTTTTCATTATACATCTTTATCTATCCTTTTTCTTTCAACCTGCCTATATCATTATATTTGAAGAGAATTTCTTATAAACTGCAATAGTTATGTCATATTTTTAATATACTCTGATAATCTTTTAATTGTAATATTTAGTCCATTTATATTTAATGTAATTATTGATATTGTAAGGACCTATTTAGCCAGAGCACTTCCATCCATCTGTTAAACAATAACCTTGTTGCTTAACCCTTAAACTGTCCCTGCTCCCCTTCCCCCAGGGGACTTACTTAAAAACAAGTCCTGGAAACCAGCCCCAGGTAACAAAGCCCAAATACAAGGGAGGGTCAGGCCAGGTGGAAACGTCCAATCAGTGGGGGTCGCATACTGTCTCCCTAGTTACCAAGGAGTATGGGCCAAACCCTTGGGAGCCTTTTGGGCACCAATTCTGACCAAAGTGATAGGCTAGGTCAAATGTCTACTAGGGTAAATTGTAATTCAACTGGTAATTTATGTGTGACCTAACATGACTGTGCAGCTTTCTCTGTGTGTTACAATTTCACTGGCCACCTGTGCGTGGCCAGGCCCAACTACATGGCCTTTGCCCTTAAAAGCTAGTCTGTGAAACAGAGAGAGGTCGCCCTCTCTGTAAGAGGCGCAGCCCTGGCCAGTCAGTTTGATTCTTGATGCTTGAGACACAGAATAAAGCTTTGCTTGACCTTTGCTTTATATCAGTCTCGCTCCTTTAATCATGGACCCATTATTGGGGGACCTAACAATGTGTTAGGATGGAAGTCTGCAATTTCATTTTTTTGCTTTCTACTTTCCTTTATTTTTCATTTCTCTTGCCTTTTTTCAGGCTTCAACAATTTTTATAATTCCCTTTTGATTTATATACAGTATTTTTAGTGTCTCTTTGCATAGCTTTTTTAGTGGTTGCTTTAGGTATGACATTATACATACATAACTCCTCATAGTCTGATGATGTCATCATTTTACCACTTTGAGTTAACTATGTCATAAATTGTGCCCTCCGGGATATTTCTGCAAAAATGTGAGACTGATAAATCAAAAATCTGAACATCAAAATAAATGTAGCTATATGAGATACTGTTCTGTTTTCTTCCCAAGCTCTCTTGTTTCCCTTCATCTAAAACTAAACATGCATTCATACTTCCACTAAAGAGATAACTGAGAAATGGATTGGGATTAGTTGGGAGTGGGGAGGGGGTGAAAGAGAAACTGACTCTAATTTGAAACACCAAGATTTCTGGCACTTGATATATACTCTTGGACAGACAACTTTAAAGGTAATTTCTGAAATTTTCTGAAAAATTTTTGAAGTCTGGAAAAAATTTTCCCCTTATTGTATTATCAAGGATGTGTACCATCAACAATTCATACTCTGTTAAAATTGTGAGTAGCCTTAACAATGACCTAGATTGTTGTTCTAGTTTACAGAATATCAGAGAGATGAAGATAACTTGCACAAGGTCACAAGTGAGTCAGTGATAGAGCTGAACCTGGAACTAAGTTCTAATGATATGGAACTATAAAATGAAGATATTAGATAAAAATACTAAATTTTTATCTAAAGTATATCAAAACTCTGCCTGGGAATGCAGTTGCATTTCATTTCATTAAGAAAGGCAAAATAAAGGGCACCTGGGTGGCTCAGTAGGTTAAAGCCTCTGCCTTCGGCTCAGGTCATGATCTCAGGGTCCTGGGATCGAGCCCCGCATCGGGCTCTCTGCTCAGTAGGGATCCTGCTTCCTCCTCTCTCTCTGCCTGCCCCTCTATCTACTTGTGATCTCTGTCTGTCAAATAAATAAATAAAATCTTTAAAAAAAAGAAAAAGAAAAAGAAAAGAAAGACAAAATAAGAACATGGCAGGTAGAATATCATCACTCATCTACATTGCAATTTTACCAGGACACTGGAGTTTAAACATACTCACATGCCAAAAATAGCAACTGGTTAAAAAAAAAAAAATAGCCCAACCATTGACATTATTACAGACATTGGGCCACAACAGATTCCAAACATGAAATTTTAAGAGTAAGCCTATCTTTTTCCGTTGTGTATCAGTAAGTTTTACCCCATCTATTCAGGCTTCTCCGAAGTGGCAAATTTGAAGGACACTGGCGAGTTTTCCACGTTATGCAGTTTTTACTCACTTTAGATGTAAAAACATGTGAGTGCTTGCAAAAGGGACTGTCCTCAATCCTAAAATATTTTTTTATACTCCCTGATTCATTTTATGAAGGATCAAACTTCTAGCTTGTAGCTCTGAGTTTCAGATTTTCCCTTTTAGTCGTGAAATCTTCTGTGATCCAAACTGTAGAAAAAATTCTTGCTCTACATCTCCCATTTATATTCACAGTCAGATACTATAATTAAATAATAGAGTTTCATTTACTTGGGCTCAAATCCATTAATTTTTTTTCTTATTTTTACTCATCTCTTTTCTCTGAAATGTATCCCAGTATTATTATTATCCTTGAGCACACAAATACACAGACTGTGAATCTATAATGAGATCTTCCTATTTTTTTAGAATAGATTTTGCTTTGATTAAATGTCTACATTGCCTCTACTTAGATGCATTCTAAATTTGAACAAATACCTGATCCTATTGAAAAAATAAAGTCAACCTTTAACAGATGACCTCCTAGCCAAATACATGTATTATATTTGCTCTAGGGAAAAACTGCTTCACAAGCTTACTTGGTTTCCTTGACCTGATGCCAGCAGAGAGTGAATGTGCTAATGCTCCGCATCAAAGTGAAAATTCAAATGCCCTTCCATTCCAGCCCAGTGGATTGCCCAAGTGATGGAGAACTGCTCAGCATCATGCACAGAGAGAGCTACCTAATTCCTCTCAACCAGTGGTGCCACATGTGATGAGAAGCAGGACAGAAGGAGTAAAGGTGCTAAACACTCCAACAGGGAAGTATCTACATTAGAAAGAAAAACTCAGCTATCCAGCTGTCACTGTATCCAACTCTTTAACCAGACAGAACTACCACATTCCTAGACTTTTTTCACAAGAGAAGAGGAAGCTTGCAAAATTTGTATTCACACGTCCAATGTTGTGCTCTCACCGCATGCCTATGAAACTCCCTTGTCAACAGAGCTTTTACCCTTGCCTTTTTCTCTTTTTCAGGATTTCTACTCCAAATCCCCAACTCACTTAGAGCAGTGATCTCAGAGGCATTTCTATAGCTGATGCAAATTATATTTCTTTGTTTGCCTCCTGGAGATGGGGTGAGAAAGAGAAAGAAGTGTAAAAGCCCCACAGTGGCAGCTAAAACCAAAACAGCTGATGAAAGCTCATAACATTTTTCACTAGTTTACTGTGTAAATGCCCCTGCTAATTTAGAAAAGCCTTTGTGATTTTTAACATTAAAAAGTAAAATAGGTGTACTCCTATGCTGATGTGCATAGACTGAAGATAAAGTTTACTTTACCAGTGAAAAATCAAATACCTTCAATACAGACCATGAACTGTTAATAGGAGGGCAATATATAAATGCATTTTTCATTGTTAATAGGCAACATTTCTACATAAGAAGACTTGTTTCCCTCCCCCGCCATAGTACCACATGAATCAAATGTAACTATAAAATAACTGACCTAGTTTAGATAAGCTAGCACATACTATTTTAATGCGTTTTACAACACAAAGCCATTATTCCTGACTAGAAGCAAAAATCCTCATAATACACCAAATTCTACATTCAATGAACAAAAAGCAACCCAAAATTAACCCCTCAGCTGATATAGTAAAGACTGAATGGCTAACGATGCTAAGAACTACATACCAATCTGTGGATTAGGCTGGTACACTCTGTTCACCCTATAGCTCTTAGCCCAAGCTGAAAAGTGCAGAGTAAAAGAGTCTTCAGGTCACCTCTGTGAATAAGATGAAATTCCTGGTCCTCATATTAATGTGACAGTTCACCCCATCTCTGAGACTGAGTCAAATTAAATAAATATATTGTTGAGCAATACCTGTAATGTACTTTGTTAGATGATGTGGAGAAAACAAAGTCATTAAAACTTATTAATAAAAAAGCTGTGATCTAACTACTTCAAAGTTGGAAAAGTCATTAGCAGAGAAAGAAGTAAAACAAGGAATACGTTCCAGAATGTCAGCAAAGGGGTTGTTACGACAAAAAGGTACTTTGTGTGTTAACATATAAAAAATTAAATAGTACCTGAAGTACAATAATGTCAAAAGTTATAGAAAACTCATTTTAGACACCCGAAATTCTTGGGTCAGAAGTAGAACAGGAAGACCTGGAGTTGCAGCGAATCAGTAGGTGGTCTCTCCGAAGTACTGAAACGGCAGGAAGAACCTGAAGAACGAGGCCTGGTGGCAGGCCCAAGCAAGAGCAGGGCAGGCCCTAAATTTCGGAAGGAGCCAAAGATAACAGGACCCATACACTTTCATCTCAGGAGCTCTAAGAATCAGGCCTTCCACACCCAGAGCCCCGTCAATCCTCGTTTATTCTCCCCAAGTGTCTTTCCACTGATAGATCTGGGACTCATGAATCTCGACCTGATACCCAGTCACCTTCACAGGCAATGGAGGGAGATTTCCGTTGCCAACCCAACTCGGAGAATATCTGAAATGTGTGTACTATCTTTGGAGCCCACAAAGAGTCATGAAAGTATTTGAGTACAAAAATCTGAGTAAGAAAACATGGTGACTGAAACACAGTCTTAGGAAAGAAAATGCAGTCACTTAAACAATATACAATCATTCCAGATAATCATTCAGTTCCTGATTTGGTTAAAAAGAAGAAGAAGAAGAAGATGAGATTATACAAGGAAATAAGAGCACTGAGTATCTAAAGAAGATGGCTGCTGAACATACATAAAATAAGGTCTGTACAATAGATGGATGCTATTTTTATTTTGAGCACCGATATTCAAATATAGTTTGATAAAAATACTACAGTATAGCAAAGTGTTTATCATAAACTCTGGAGTTTATGCTGGACAGAGTGTTCCTATCTGGGTGATCTTAGGCAAGTTACTTAATCTCTAAGCCCAGGTTTTATCTGTAAATTAGAAATATTATTTACCAGAAAAATCGTCTACTCAGCATCTCACTGAAAAACTATGGTGTCCCTATTCTCGGACTTCATGGTTCAAGTGACTTTGACCCACACCTCCTCTAGCTGCTCTTTAGGGATGACTGTTCAGGCCTGAGTAATCATTGACCAGTTCTGGGAAGCCATGTGGGGATCCCCATCACCACAATTGCTAGAACTAGTCCCACAACCATAATTGAGGTTACTGAAGATCTTCCAAACCTAAAAGAGTTAACTAAGAGAAAAGTAAAGGTGAGAGATGGGAAAACAGAGTGATAAATAGATACCTGGACATATCCCTTGAGCTTAAAGGTTATTTTCTATCGGGGAACCACTATATTCCCTTTCTTATTTCAACTCTTTTGAGATAGCTTTTGCCTAATCTACTACGTAAAGTTTTTGTATCTATATGTGAGGAAAAACTGAGATAACACCTGTAAAGCATTTGTTACTCTTGGGCATATAGTACAAGCTTAGTAAATGTGAGTTATTTTTATGTCCAGAATGAGAGATTATTTAAACTTCTCTTTCCAAGATGACTACATGAAAAACAATTTTCATGGGACTCATTAAGATATCAAGGGTTTCTATTTTCAAGAAAGTTATAATCAATAATAGAAGATGTTAGTAATAGCTCAAAGACATAGAAGACAAGTCTCAAAAGGCAGGAGATAATTTGACCAACAAATGAATTATATAGAAAATAATACTTAAGTCTTCAGAGGGAAGAGAGAGAAAAGACCCTTGGACTAGACTGGTTATCAAAAGGCTTCATAGACATTTCAGCTGGGTTTTGTGGAACAGGAGAGATCTGGAAAGTTGGAGAAAAGAGCAGACAACATTCCAGGCATGTATCTCAAAAAATATGAGTAGTAGTAGTACTAAAGCCCTGGACACTCTTGGACCTATATAACAGGGTTTTTAAGGAGAACTCAATGAAAGACAACTTGAATTAAAAAGCTCAATGCAGGGCGCCTGGGTGGCTCAGTGGGTTAAGCTGCTGCCTTCGGCTCAGGTCATGATCTCAGGGTCCTGGGATCGAGTCCCGCATCGGGCTCTCTGCTCAGCGAGAAGCCTGCTTCCCTCTCTCTCTCTCTCTACCTGCATCTCCATCTACTTGTGATCTCTCTCTGTCAAATAAATAAATAAAATCTTTAAAAAAAAAAAAAAGCTCAATGCAGATGACAGCTCTGAAAGGTAAGTTTAACCGTATTTCACAGAGGTTGGTTTTCATTGAGCTCATCTAGAGTACAATGGGATAACATTAGGTTGCTCACATAATTCTTAGTGAAATTTTAAAAAATAATAAAAGTCAGAGGGATGTTTTTGAAAGACTTTTATAATCAAATCACATCTTCAGGACACCTGTGTGGCTCAGTCAGTTGATTCTAGCTCAGGTGAGGATCTCAGGGTTATGAGATTGAGCCCCCTGTCAGGCTCCACACTGGACAAGGAGCCTGCTTAAGATTCTCTTTCTCCCTCTTCCTCTGCCCTTTCCTGCTCGCTCTCTATTTCTCAAAATACACACACACACACACACACACATATAACTTTGGATACATTTTATCATATTGGCTTTTTCCTCCCCTTTTTCTTATTACAGCTATAATTGTTCATAATTTTACTCACATTCTACAGCCAAAAAAAAATTATCATAAATACACAAATACACCTTAAGGCATAATGTAATAGACAGTGAAGTTTCCTCCTCAATATCCCTTCCTCAGCATGTAAGAGCTATGCAGGTTGAGGCACTGAGCCCAACCTCCGTGGTATTAAATTTAAAGCAACAATGGTAATCCCATCCTCCTTGCCAGTGAATGGTTAGTGCCAGGAACCTTTCTCTTTCAGTAGGTTGCCTTTTCATTTTGTTGATGGTTTCCTTTTCTGTTGAAAAGCTTTTATTTTGGTGAGGTCTCAATAGTTTATTTTTGCTTTTGTTTCCTTTGCCTTAGGAGACATACCTAGAAAAATGTTGTTAAGGCTAATGTCAAAGAAATTACTGCCTATGTTCTCTTCTATAAGTTTTATAGTTTCAAGTCTCACATTTAGGTCTGTAATCCATTTTGAGTTTATTTTTATGTATGGTGTAAGAAAGTGGTCCTGTTACATTCTCTTGCAGGTACCTATCCAGTTTTCCCACATGACTTATTGAAGAGATTGTCTTTTCCCCATTGCATATTCTTGCCTCCTTTGTTGTAGATACATTGGCCATGTAAGCATGGGTTTATTTCCCTTTTTTAAAGATTTATTTCATTTATTTTTTGGGGGGGGGCAGAGAGAAACACAAGCAGACTGCACTGAGCATGGAGCCTGACATGGGGCTCGATCCCACAACCCTGAGATCAGACCTGAGCTGAAACCAAGAGTCAGACACTCAACCAACCGCTCCACTGAGGTGCCCCACCTTGGTTTATTTCTGAGCTCTCTATCTGTTCCATTGATCTACATGTCTATTTTTGTGCCAGTGGCATACTGCTATGATTATTATGGCTTTGTAATATATCTTGAAATTTGGGGATGTGATACCTCCAGCTTTGTTCTTCCTCAGGTTTGCTTTGACTATTAAAGGTTTTGTGGTTCCATACAAATTTTAGGATTACTTGTCTAGTTCAGTGAAAAATTCTATTGGTATTTTGATAGAGATTGCATTGAATCTGTAGATTGCTTTGGGTAATGTGGAATTTTAACAATTTTAATTCTTCCAATCCATGAGTATGGAACATCCTAACGCAAATCAAAACCACAATGCGATATCACCTTCCACCTGTCAGACTGACTAGAATCAAGAAAAGAAGAAATAACAAGTGTTGGTAAGGATGGGTGAAAAAGGAACACTTGTACACTGTTGGTGGGAATGTAAATTAGTACAGCCACTATGGAAAACTTAAAAACCAAAAACAGAAATACCATGCCAACTAGTAATTCTATTACTGGGTATTTACCTAAAGAAAATGAAAACACTAATTCCAAAAGGAATATGTACCCCTATGCTTACTGTAGCATTATTTACAATAGCCAATATATTCAAGCAATCTAAGTGCCCATTGATAGATAAATGGATAAAGAAATGTGGAGCATTTGTGTGTATGTGATAGAATATTACTCATCCATAAAAGATGAGATCTTGCCATTTGTGGCAGTGTGGATGTACCTAGGGGGTATTATGTTAAATGAAGTAAGTCAGACACAGAAAGACAAATACCATATGACTTCAGTTATATGTGGAATCTAAAAAAAAAAAAAAAAAGCAAATAAATAAATGAACAAGCAATGAAAACAGAATCAGACATATAAATACAGAGAACAAATTGATGGTGGCCAGAGAGAAGGGTGTTAGGGAGATGGAGAAAATGGGTGTTGGGGAGTGGGAGTTATAGGCTTTCAGTTATGGAATGAGTAAGTCATAGGAATAAAAGGGTCAACATAGGGAATATAGTCATTGTTACTGTAATAGTGCGGTAGGGTAACAGGTGGTAGCTACACTTCTGGTGAGCAGAATATAAAGCATAAACTACCTGAATCACTAGGTTAAACACCTGAAACTAATGTCACATTGCATATCAACTATACTAAAAAAAAAAAAAAAGAAAGAAAGAATAAAGCTGACATACAGAGGATGGCAGAGCTAAGGGAATTGCAGAGATAAGATGCTGAAAGCACTGGCCAAAGTCAACCCAACAGTCTGTCCTATCTCTAATGTCTGGCTTTGTGAAATATCTTTCTTTATTATTAAATCTGCTTAGACTTTTTTCCAAACATGACCCCAATTTCTTTTAAAAATATTCTAATGAGTCAAAACCCTTGTGTATCATTTGTGAATGACTGTGATCCAATAACACATCTAATCTCATGGCCTTCTGGTTATTTCTAGAGCCTCCAGAAGACCAAAAAGTGGGAAGTGGAACAGATAAGCAGGTGGAATGGAGAATCTATATGTATCAGAAAACACCTGTCCAAGTGATTCATTTCAGATGAGCAGAATACCATCTTCTGAAAAGACGAGTATTGAGTGGCCAAGAGTTACCCAGATTGGTCCAGACACTCTTTCAAATAAGGACATCCCAAAATTATACAAAAGCAAGGCTCTAAAAACCACAAAAACTTTAGATTCTACCACTCTACCCTTCCTTTTTCCTCTACACAGCTGCTAAGTAGTGGCATTTTATTCCCTGGTCATATTAATGAAGACAGATCCTTATAGATGAGGTTCTGTTGTAAAGGGATTTTCTGAACAAGTGGATGTTATAGAGACTCAGTAACTTTCTGTGTTTGCTTTTTTGTTCGTTTATCTGTTTTTGTCAGACAATGCTTTTTGGTACAGTCTCTAGGAGTGCAATTAACCATTTAAACCAACTATGACAGGGGCTATATGCAGTAAAATGATGAAATTTTGCTAGTGCTTACAAAATAATTTTTGAATGTTTAACTATAGAAATATATAAACAATATAACACATATAACAAGTTCTGAGGAAATTGTATTTACTGTAGCCAGTACACATTGGTAAATGGTGATCAAGATGAAGCAATCACACTAAACAATAAAAGGAGAATTCGATGCATAAGAGTCTATGAAGACAGTAACTTGTAGCAGATTAGATCACCATTAGCCAAAAGAGAGCCAAATATGAATATAAACTGTGAAAGACTTTGCCCATAGTATTAAGCCAAAGAGATACTAATTTCAGAAACACTTTTAAATGCATACATTGTAGTTCATAGCTAGAATGTGATATTCTTCCATGGCTGAAATGTGGTTCTTTAAAAATATTAGAACTTCTGACAGACATCACATATATTAGGACCAATTTAGATGCTTTTGTTTTGACACGAAATTTGATAGCCCAAAATTAATAGAGTACTAGAAGTGGAAATTCTCAGCACATAAAATAACACTATTTAGGCCTATAAATAGTACCCAAGCCAGTAGCAATGAAAACACATAGTGTTTAGAAAATAAGAAGTAGATGAAGAAGTGGATGATGGCAGAGTATGTACAAAATTGCCTAGAACATCATGACATGCCACATACCAAGGACGCTATCAAAGATGACTACAGTTATGTCAAAAGTACTCAGGAGCCAGTCTGAAGAGGTTTTCCATTAGACAAAGGTGAGACAATTTGAGGCTTCAAAAAGACTAAGAATTGCAATAGCTCAAACTAATCAAATACGCTTAAATTCATGAGTTCATGATATTTAAAAGAAGTTACTTGGTTACTTCCTGAAGATGACTGGAAGCTGCTCTAAGTGGTAAAATATTTGCTCCTCAAGGTCGAACACACCCTTATTCTCATGCTACCCAAAAAAGCTAAATAAGATACCCACTTTTATTATTGTTGCTAAACACTTACCAGCTCCAAATATTCCTCTTTGTTTAAAAAGATAATGAGGCATTCATTATACTAAAATAATGTTCTCTTTTCTTTGCAGATCCTATCAGAATGAGTTGAAGAATGTACTGATTCTAATGTTTCTTTCTCTTGCAAATCAAATAACCCCTTTGCCAATCTGAGAAACTGTTAGCTGCATCTAAGATCACCAACCCTCATCAAAACTGGACAAAGGCAATCTTCTGCAATGTTTATCATTATTTCAAGTTGGTTAAAACTACAATTTAAAAGCTCAATATAATCCTATCTGTAAAGGGTGACTGCACCTTAGTCAAGGTAAAACCCGTTCCATAAAACCTAAGAATAGCATCATCTAAGGAAGTCTAGAAAAAGGGGTTCATCAAAGAGCAGGAAGAAAGTTCTTAGCTTCTAATAAAAATCATTCATTGCACTCCTTGCCATAATTTCCCACATACATCTTGAGTAATGTTTCATATTGCAAAGTTATTCTCAAGAAGCAAATAAGTCAATACTGGATATGATGAATATTCCCAATATTGTTCAATATCTGGCTCTCTTCTTCCCATCCTAATGAAATTAGTAACGACCATATGATTAGTTCTAGCAAAGAAATATGAGACTGATGTTTGTCACTTTTTGGAATAAAGTATTTAATTGCCAGCACCAGCTATCCAAATCCTCTCTTCCTTGGCCTGGGACTGCATGAAAGCAGGTCTATATGGAGGTGTATTAAAACTGAAGTCTGGAAAGCAAAGCCAACATATGGTAGATAGTTGACATTCAGAATCACCTAAACTCACAACAAGGCTTATAAATGAGATTTGAGGCTTATTTATAAAAGTAGCATAACTTACTCTAACCCAAATGATGTGCTAGACTTCTGCATTCTTCCCAGAAAACCTTCCCACAAAGATCAAATAAAAACTACTTTCCTGTATCAATTTATTGAGGCTAACCAAATTAATTGGATTATGGAAATGAAAGGATTTAGAATTAATATTTTCAGGATTGCAAATTGTTTGAAAGTGTTATCTATATTTGATATATTTGATAAATCATGCCTAATAGCTATAAAACAACAAATCTGTACTCATATAAATAGAACTCTATTCTAGGATTTCTCTACTGAACAAAGAACGGCATGACTATAATGTGCAGTAGCCACTCTGAGCCTAGTTCTTCCTTAAGAACTATGAAAGGACAGAAGGTAAAGAGCAATGTTGATGACATTTATAGAGTCTCTCAAGTCTCAACTGATCCTGAAATAAACTGATAAGGCTTATATTTTCTTGACCTCCTAATCCTTGGAACCAAAAGTACCTGGTAAATGAAATTTGTCTTTCATGATTTCCTCAAATCTCCTTCCTCTAATGAATCCAGTATATGCTACCAAAGAGTATTAAAATATAAAAAGTCCACTGTGAGATTTCAATAAGGCTCAATTCAAGACTTTTGTTTGATGCTTTCTCTATGAAAAAAAAAAAACAAAAAAACTAGGGAACTTTTAAAGCGGAACTTTGTATTTCTCCTTATACAGCAAACATTTCATAGAGCAAGGGATGTGTAAAAATCACACAACATTCCCAGGAAATAGAATCACCTTTTATCCAAAGCCTCAGCAATCAACAGTTTGAAATACTATTCCCAGCTGAACACAAAGGTATTTACCTGGGTCATGAACTAAAATGGCAATTGTCCCAAATATTTCTATTCATTTGATGGGTACCATAGGAGCTTAAATGGACATGGTGGTGACAGCAATGTATGAACTATTGATTTGAGTATGACTGAGGACTAACAGAATCGCTTCCTCAGCCACAAAGGTGTCCTAGGAGGTCTGCTAGCCCAAAATGACCTGGTGGCTTTTGAGACACGTAGGTTCCACCTGACACTACACAATACTGATAGAGCTGTATGGAAAGTGGAGATAAGGGCTCCGGCATGTATCTTTGCCAGCAAAATTCACAACATTTCATTTCTTTAAAAAAAAAAGACAGTGGGCAATCATTATACAGTTTAATTACTCCTTTGGGTTCCACAAAGAGCTAAAAAAAAATAAAATCACCAGCCACCAATCTGCTACCTGTGGCAGCTGAAAAATATTATAGTGGAATTTCAGGGGCACACAGTGAAATGAGCATCTCCAAATTGTTTGGAAAAGGATCTTCAGTCTAAGGAGAATTGACAGCACAGCTTTAAGAAGAGATAAAGGACTGCCTCAAGGATCTGTCTTGCTTCCTTACTTTTTTAAAGTAATACCTTCATTTGCATAGTAATAACCCAATTATTGTAAGATTAGGTGACAGGAATCTCATTATTGCTATTTCCACAAAACAGTCAATATTCTATTCAATATCTTTTAATGTTACGCACCTTAAAACATAATTATTTCAATATACCCTCATTCATCTTTAATGTAATTTTCTTTTTTAAAAACCTTGCCATAATTGTTGGTTTTTATGGAATATATTAGTGTTTAAACAAGCACTTTCCCCCTCAGGCTGCTATGAGAACAAGCAGAAGCAACCAACAGCTTGGGGGCATTTCTGCCTTCCCCCCAGGAGTAAGTCCACCAAAAGACCAAAGGCACAAACACTGCTACTGAAAAAATCTGTTGTAACAAGCTCCACACTCTTCCCAACACTGTAGTTTCCCCTCCTGCTCTTTCACTTCATGCTCCACAAAAGATGCTTCCATAATGAATCTTCGTCTTAAGGCAACTTTAAAAGTGTTAGCAAATACATTCTGTTAAATTTCAAGTTGTATGATCTGGGCTCTTTTCTGCATGGTGTGTGTGTGTGTGTGTGTGTGTGTGTGTGTGTGTGTGTGTGTGTGTGTTTTCCCAGACCACATTGTAGTAACAAAAAAAAAAAAAAAAAAAAAAAAAAAACCCACATCCGAGACAGCTGACATACTGGGGAGACCATCTGCCTGCCATAGGTTTACCTGCCATAGGCTTTTACAGTTTCAATTACAAGATAATCAGTACAATAAGTGGCTGGTTACCAGATTAACATGGGAAACAAAGCAAGGAAATAGAGAGAGAGAGTGAGGACTATCTACATTAAGAGGCTACAGAGCCATAGATGCTATTACTTCAAAATGATATCAAAATTAATGTACAGTGAAAATAGCAGTTAGATTTTGTCATGACAGGAAGTAATATCAAAGGGCTGTGGTTTGGAATCTAGAGTTAACACTCCTTGACTGTGGTCCTCCTGACTATATACTCTTCAGGATGTTAATCTCTGCGTACTTTGTGAATGAATACTCATTATTCATGAGTATTACAATTAATTTATAGAAAAGCACAATGTCCCCTAATCAAACCAACTAAGTTTTCTCAAGATATAAGCTTCATCAATCATTAACATGATTCATGAGTGTTTTTCCACCTATTCTGACACAGAATCTCAACAGGCATTAGATGCCCCCGGGAGCCCACCTAACCACAATCTTACCATCACACACCCAAACCATCAAACCACACTCTACTCTTCCCATTCTTGATTGCTGAATAAAATCGCAAGGCTGAACAAACCCCTTTCTGCATGTTTAATGAATTTTAGGGCATGCTAACCCTGTATTTCCTCGTTTTTTTCAACAATGGGAAACCACCATTCTTTAAAAGGAGTTAGGTTGCTATAGGCAATTTTCCCGCAAACAGAAAAATTATATAGGCCAATTTCTGGTTTAGTAAACCTTTCCTGGCATTAAGTCGCATAGTTTATCTCTTTCAAATGGCTGGACTGCTCCTCAGAAACCTACTCATAGCAGCAAGGACATGAGTCAGATAGACGGTTAGCCCAAACCCCAGCCCTTTAGAGAATAAATTCAAGGAGCATATTTTTCATCAAGATCACCAATCCCAATGTATGGTTCAGGTAGAACTAGAATTCTGGTCTCCAAACTCATATTCCAAAGCTCTTTCAACTTTCTCTCCCACATGATTTAAAATCCAGACCTCCTGGGAAGGATGGCAATTATACCACATTGATTAAGTCTTTTTATCCCTCACTGAGTAATACCACTATATGATGGTCAAGCAAAAAAAAAAAAAAAAAAAAAATCCAAACAGTGATAATTAAAGTCATTATTATATATAGGTATCAGACAATGTACTGTCTTATGTTAAATATTAGAACTTCCATTTGTTGATGAAAAGATGAGGTCTAAGAGGTCTAGAAAATTGCTCAAGATCACAGAAAAAGTTCCAGAGTCTAGACTCAAAACCAAGTCTGTCTTAAAGAGAAAGCATGTAAATTGCTGTCATACAAACAAAGTTTACATATACAATTTACTTTGCTTTGGGCTTGGACTTTCATAGCCCTGTCTTTGTTGGACACTCCAGACACCCTCCAACAGTGGAGAGAGATTGTACAGGTCAAGGCCAACCCCAGACAATTCAATCTCCAATATTCCATGCAGTCTCATGCCTCCTTATCTTCGGGCATGATATTCCCCTTTTCTGCAATGTTCTCACCTTCTTCTATTGTCTTTATCTCTCATTGCTCATCTACCAAACTCTTACCCATGCCTCAAAAATCCTGCTCAGTCATTATCTCTTCAGAAGTCCTGCCCTACTACCCAACACCATCCAGGAGAATTAATATAATTAATTCTTCCTCTGCTATTTATGAACATTTAAA
Source organism: Lutra lutra (assembly GCF_902655055.1). Taxonomy (NCBI): domain Eukaryota; kingdom Metazoa; phylum Chordata; class Mammalia; order Carnivora; family Mustelidae; genus Lutra; species Lutra lutra. The sequence continues at coordinate 74,297,485 of NC_062285.1, forward strand.
CATATATTCAATTACTGAATATAATGATTAGTTTGCATACCATCTCCTAAGGAAAGCTCCTTGGAGACTGGTTTAATTCATCTCAGTATCCACAGCACCTATCAGCATATACCTGAAATGGAGACATTGTTTTATAAATGTTCAACTGTTACTGAACTAAAGATATCTATCAGAATTCACTTATGCCAATTGTCACATTCTTCTTGCATGATAAATTTCTGGTTATGCCTTTTCTATACAAGAAATAGTTCATGTGTTGTTCCCCTCACTGCACCAAGAATTCTTTGTACATAATAAGTGTTCCAGAAATGCTTGTAGAGTTGAATTGTTCACAGGATTTTTAAGAAAGAGAGGAAGGGCAAATACTAAGACCTTACTGATTGCTTTAAAGTTGGTTGAGGATAATAGTAAATTTTTCCCTTCTTGAGTCACCTTCAAAGCACTGGATTTTATCATGTAAGGAGGTAGAATAAGTACACTATAGTTAAAAACTTGATCACTGAGTCCATGGCTAAAATGCTACTTTTCATGAGGATTAATTGAGTGCAATCTTTTATCTGTTTCTATTCAGCATATGTACTGTATATCTGCTATGCATCCGAGGACAGCTGCCATTCTATTTACAGCATTATCTAAAAATGGCAACATTAAATCTATCTTCCATCTCTTTGAGATCTTTTTCAACCACAGAATCATCTCAGATGTTCTGCTTTTAGAGCAAAATATATGAGGTGTGAATGTGTGTAACAGTAAAAGACTAACAGGCAGAAATCCACAATGGTGGAATTATCCACTGGGGGTTGATAAAACTTTCCTCCTTTTCCTATCTCAAGAAAAGCTAGGAGAAGGGAGCTGGAGAACATCAGGGGGCAAATTAAAGAGGTAACAAACCTTGCCCTTACACCCCTATCAGGAGTCTAAGAGCCTAAATATTGATTTTTCAAGGCTTTGTTGCTGACAGTAGCAATTCTGAACACAGACTAGAAAACAAACAAGAGGGGTGTGTGCTGATAAGCCTCCCAAGTACTGTAGCACATTTCACATTTTTTTTTAAAGAAAGTTAAAATTAATCTTTCAGCTATTATGTGGGGGAGGAGGCTGTGACCATGCTAATTACTTACCATAACTCTCCATAGTATACATCTTAACACAAATCTTCTGTCAGCTTCCCTGACAGCTATTATCACAAGAGGCAAAAACCTGATTTTACACATGAACAAACAGTACTGACCATCCTGACCACTCTGAATAACGTGGGAAAATTTACGCTCCTTTAATTGCTCTTCTACTCAAAATTTCAAAACAAACTCTTTTGTCTTTACCACACTTAATGTCCATTTTCAAAATCAACGTGGCAACCAGAAAGATGGGACAAGAGAGCAGCCCTTTCATGGCAAGGATCAACTACGCCTTGGAAAAAATTAAAACTTCATTTAAATCCTTCCTTTAAGAAGATAATTTGCTCATCATGGCACTGATGTTCTAAGTACAAAAGCCATCATTCTAAAAGTACTTTGCAACTGGGAAGTAGCTCAGTGAATCTGTTGGGGGTAGAGCCAGACTGCTTGGGTTCAAAACCAATGCCTCCACTTACTAGCTGTGCCTGGGCAAGATAAGTAACCTGCAGTGTCTTGTTTGTGTGGTTTTGAGGAATAATCAAGTTAGCATACGTAAAGTGGTTGGAATAGTACATTCCATGTAGAGAGAAATCAAAATATGCTACTTATTTTCATTATTAGAATAATCCCTCACATTTAATAAATGCTCAAATATCAAAAGATATTGTAATGGGTTTTGACATTTCTCAAATGGGAATTGGGGGAGAGACCCACACAAGAAGAGATTTTATAAAAGAAATTGCAGTGATTTATTCACTCCATGTTGCTTTCTCACGTAGATCTTTTCTTGGAACAAATCTATACATTCTGAACTTTACAGGAGCACATAGCCCCCCATTTCAAAATATGAGTCTTTATAAAAAAGGCATGTTTTGTGGATCATCAAATACGTTCTTTACAATGTCTAAAGCAGGTAAATATGCAAAAGTTTTTGTGAGACACCTCTAAATTATTTTTAATGAAGCAAAAAAGCTAAAAGACCATGAGGATGACATCCAGAACAACAGGTGACACATATATGTTCACAGTTTGACAAATGGCAATTCAATAAAAGAGACAAGTATCATAATGACACACTCATACCCTACCTCTGCCATTGGCATTTTCAATCATTTCACAAGTTGGGTCAAGTGAAGCTGAAATTACTCGTCATCAAATTTTCCGTGATATGAAATTTGGAAGTTTTAGAAGATAAACCAATGTTTCCAAAAAAGCTAAACCCAGAAAGACAGGTTTTTTTTACAGTGCATTTTACTCTAAAATTTACATTATCATTATTCATCAAATCATTTTTGAAAATCTTAGAGGAGCAATTTAAGTACACACCAATAGTCTATTTGAAACACGAGCTAAAAGTTAAAGAATTGAAAGTGGAAAATACATGTTATAACTCTTTAAAGAAAATCTAATGTATAATTTTTGCAAGATGCCAAAATCATCAAATCACTCATGTTATTAATTTTGGGTGTTTGCTGACTGGCAAGACTTCCAGGGAGTCTGTCTCTAAAGGACTATAAAACTTTCAAAATACAGTTATGAAAAGTGGTAAATCCACACTTTTATTGCCACTAAGACAAGAAGGTATGTTTTCAAAAACTACTATGAAAATTTAACAACAAAATATTTAAGGAAATTCTAATTGTACATATATGATATTTATGAATGTGTATTTAATATATAAAATTTATTAAACCTAAGTGTATCAATAAAATTAAAATAAATATGCTCTCTATGAGGTAAAACAGAAAAAAAAACACCACATACACATTTATACAGTTATATATAGTCTTTTGCTGAGAACAATAATTTTGCTTCATTACAAAGATCATTTTTCTTACATTAGCAACTACATTTTCTTTTGGATTATAGGGGTCTATCTTACATATAACTGATTTTCAAGGATCATTCACAAAATAAAATTGTAAATTTTATCTGCTTTGTCAGCCACCAGCAGTAACTTTATTATAAATGTCAAGACAGACAAACATGGTGGAGTCTTGGTTCTCCCACTAATCGCCTTATTTCCCAGTTCTGAGCCTCATATCTAGTCATATTTGAAATATGTGTCAAAATGGATTATATCAGTGTCTTTATGCTTGCAAATGTTATAATTAAGTTACCTTTCCCATGTGGGAATTTAACCAAAATTCAGCTTTACTATAGAAGAGAGGGTTGAAATGTACTCCCCAATTCCACAGAAAGGCAAATAGAAAGGAGAAAGTTGTCTTGGTATTTCTTTAAGAAAAAAAGTCATATTCTTGGCTACTGTAGCCAAAAAGTATACATCTATCTACCTTTATCTATTTATATCTCAGATGATAAAACAGAGGCTCTGAGATATTATGCAATATACCCAAGATTATAAAGCTAGCAAGTGGTAAAGCTGGGGTTCAGACTCAGACCTTTCTGACTATGCGGTTTGTATGCTTCCCTTCTCAGGAAAAAGTTCACTGACAACGTGCTAACAGAGGCCACTCTACTGCTAAATCTATTAAATAGTCTAGTGATGCTAGAGTCTCCATCACTTTATACATTTCTTATGCAAGTTCTATCCATTGCTTGGTACTCAAGAAGGTAATTGACATCTTTACCAGAGAAGTTAAGTTCATGTATTCCACATGAGCTGCTTATGACTGGCTAGAAAGACAGGAATTAAGGTAAATGACTTGATACTTGATAATGCATTTTATGAAAATGGTACCTCTTGAAAATTAGTCCAAGAGGTATGTGGGCTTTGGTGACAGTGCCCAAGCAGAGAAAGGAAATAAAACAATGTACTGTATAGTGCTTTCAAGATCTCTCTGGTTACTAGGGGAAAATTATTCCATTCTTTCCATTTGGCTTAGGGTTTCCTCGAAGCCTCGTGATGATGTCACCTCACCTCAGAAATCTCAGAGATTGGCGGATTGAGAACACTGCACAAGGCAGCATGTTCAGTGTGACATCTTACTACATATATTCCAAGGGTCTTCACTGTATTTTATTGTAGTTTTCAGAACAGACTGGAACCCACAGACCTGGATATGAATTTTGGTTCTACCACTTACTAGCTATGAGTTTGGTCAAATAATAAATCTCTCACTTTAAGGGCCAGGTCCATTAAAGATGGATACTGCTAGGAATCACAGGAAATCGTTGTGAGGAGACAAATAACATACGTAAATACTGAGCACAGGCCTGTCACGTGAGAAGCTCCCAGTAAAAGTTAGCAAATATTGTTATCAAAAAGCAATAGGATATGAGAACGTGTATTTTTTTATAAAACTTTGACAAGATATTGTTCCTACTAGTAATTAGGTAGCAGGAAAAAAAATTATACCCTAACATGTTGCATACAAAATGTAGGATATGTATAATGTTTTCTTCAAGGAAAAAAATACACACACACACTGTCTGATCCAATTATTACTTAAAAAAAAATTTATATTCCTAAATAAAAGCTTGGAAGGTCTAGATGCATTTAACAGTAGTTATTTATGAGTAAAATTTAATTTTCTTCTTTTTTGCTCACAGTGTTTTCTAAATCTACAATGATTGTATATTCTGTAATAAAATAAATATTTCATTTTTAATTTTCTTAAAATAAGAACTATATTTGTACTTTAAAAATTAAAATAACGTTTTAAAAGTCTATATGAAGACAGAATGTCAAGTAGTAAATTATCAGAAGTTAATACCCTGATACTATCTATGATCTGCCGTATAATTAAAGGAAGCCTGAAAATGAAGGTAATTCTTCTCAGATGGTTAAAATGGTACTCAGGCCTTTGTCTTAAGCAAAACAAATGACAGAACATATACTAAATATTTTGAAAGTCCAGGGCCAGTCTATAATACTTTTGAATATTCAACATTCATTAATTTTTTAATGATTTTTCCATGAGTAAAAAGTTACAAACTCGGGGCGCCTGGGTGGCTCAGTGGGTTAAGCCGCTGCCTTCGGCTCAGGTCATGATCTCAGGGTCCTGGGATCGAGTCCCGCATCGGGCTCTCTGCTCAGCGGGGAGCCTGCTTCCCTCTCTCTCTGCCTGCCTCTCCGTCTACTTGTGATCTCTCTCTGTCAAATAAATAAATAAAATCTTTAAAAAAAAAAAAGTTACAAACTCATCTTCTCATCTTTTAGCACCAAAAAACACACATTTTCGTTTGTCGTACACACTCATGTATGGCTTATTATCTAAGTAGGCCACAGTGAAAGGAGACATTTCTACAAAAATGAGTTGGAAAAATTACTAAAATTCTTGTCGATGGACTGAAGAAAAAATACTATTAAGTGGACCTTTTAAACATGCCTTGGAAGCAATCAACAAGTAATATTCTTTTTGAAAGCAATCATCGGAGTTAACTCAATAAGAGCAGCCACTTGGCTAATGATGAACTCTTTGTCTTGGTTTGGACACCACAGAATGCTAAGGACAGACATGCATTTAAAGGTTGTGATGTAATCAATACTGCATTCTTAGATGTTTTTTAAATGTAAAGATGATCATGCAGGGAAAACTGAGGGGGTGGGAGGGAATCACAGAAGTGGGAACCAAAGTTCATGTTGCAGTCCTAGCCTTGAAAATGATGCTCCTCATCATCTTCCTGAAACTCAGTGACTTCTTGATAGTTCTGCCCACATTAGACCTTCTTTGTGAATTACGCAGACCAATCTGTGTGCCTTGCTCTCTCTATATGCTTCCCCAAAAGTTTACTTTCCTCATTATAAATCGACATTGTTTTCTACCTAAAACTCAACCGACACCTCAAGTACTAGCTTCTTGCTCTGTAAATGTGACCAAAGGCATGGTCCACCATGTCCAATATCACTGACAATATGGGATTATTCAGAAACACCAGTTAGAATACAAGATTGAGGCCTAACCAGAGCTTGGAGCAACATTTAATCTTACTTGACTGTGGACAACATAAATGAAAATTTCAATTAACAGAAATGAGAATAGAAGGAACAGAATAGATACAAAAATAAGGGAAATGTTCAACTTATGATCTTTATGAATCATGGAATCTGGGACATACAGCGAGGGATCAGAACTCTAGCACGGCTTTTGGTACCGATAAGCACAGATGTTCGTCGTTGCCATGAGAATGAATGGGATGGGCCGGAAAAGAGCATGTACAATGGAAAGAGCGCTAGGCATGAGCTCTGGAGAAAAGAGACATTAAGGAGAGATCAGCAATAAAGCAGCCAATAGTAGTGACTCAGAAAGAGTGCTCAGGTGGGCAGAACAGAAAGGGAAAGAACAGTGTCTCAGAAGTCAAGAGAGGAAAAAGTTCCCTGAGAGATACGAAGTCAGAGAGCACCACAAAGAGCATAGAATACGCGTATTAGCTGGTAACCAGTGTCTTTTATCAGAGTGGTACGAATGACATGGAGTGAATGGGACAGTGATCATGGTGGGGAGGGCAGGGTAAAGGAGAAACTGAGGAAAGTGTTAAAGGCAATAGATTGTCTTCAGGGTGCTAGGATATATATACAAAGATAGTAACAAGGCATTGTTTGAATTCTGTGGGGCTTTTAGGTATTATGGTTTGGATCCTCTGCCCGAGAGAGAAGATTTCCTCCGTGTCCCAAAAGACTCTGCTGAACTCTCAAAAGCTGAGCTATTACTAGTCCTACCTCCTGTACATTTTCTGCAGTTACCAAAAGACCCCTCTCTTCTCTGTACTGCCCCGATTAATGGAGTTGTGGTTTTACTTGCGTTTGTTCCCACCAGCTCTCTTATGGTGAAAGAACACCCCTCCTTTTGGAGAATACGTTCCAAGTTAATTTGACTGGAGCCAGCCCCTTCCACTCTCAACCAGGGAGGCATTTAACTAAGGGTGGCTCAATTGAAGCATGCCATCTCCCTGGCCACAGTGAGTGACTCAGGAAGGGCACAGAATTTTAAGTGGGTCAGTCATAAGAAACTTCCTGGGCCAAAAAAAAAAAAAAAAAAAGTATGCACTCTTTTCTCTGGAAATACTACTTAAAAGAGTGTCATAGCCTAGAGCTGCTTCTGTACGAAGAAAGCTGCCTGTGCATGAAGCTAATATGGAGACGAGCAGAGCAGAGTAATGGGAAGAGGAAAGTGTACTCTGTCCTGATGATATTAGTTGTGCCTGAAGTAACTGTCATTCCTGAACTTCCTAGTTATATGAGCCAATAAATCTCCTCTTTGGCTAAGTTATTTCAAATTAGGTCTTTATCACTTCCAATAAAAGATTCAAAATGCCATTCACATCTCACTAATCATATGTTTCTGAATATTGCAGGAATCTGTACTAAGGGAATCTCTCTATTCCACTAGATTATACATTTCTTGAGGGCAGGAAAGACATCGATCTACTGTAATCACACACAGTATGATTACACATAGTACCTGTTCAATAAAGATTTACCAAAACAAATAATCAAGTACAGTTCCTTTACAGCACACCATCAAGATCTCAAATTAAACAACTCAGTAACTGAATGAGAAGATCACAATGAACAATATGTTGGCTGCTCTAGTTCACCTCCATCAATCTGAAAAGACTGTCCTAAGAATGCTCATTCCTGTGCCCGTCCTAGCTCAATCTCATCTTGTTCACTCAAGTAAAAGTGGAATATTCATATTATAAATTATATTTAAAAATATAGTTTATATTTAGCTGGAAATTATCTATTTATGCAAAAATATCTGGAAACTATCTATCTATGCAATTGCCAATTTTTTTTGCAAAGATTAAAATTGCATTCAGAACAAGAATAAAGGAAAACTCATTGCTAGACACAGCCCTTGAAATCAGGAAATACATATGCTAGCACGATGCCATGCACATACTACCTGTTCAATAAACATCTACTAAATAAGGAAATATCCTGGTTGGGGACAGTTTAAAATTTTAGTCAGTAAAAATCTGAGTCAAATTTAGACTGCTGACTAAATGGAGAAGAGAAACAGAAGAAATAAAAAATGAACAAGTCTCTCTTGGCTTGGATGGCCATATTCTGCTACTGGTCCCAGTGTTGGCTCTCTCTTGCAGTGCGTGTTTTCTGAGTCCCTCGAAATTCACCTTGCTGTGGTTCTTGAATGCTGGCAAATGCCTTAAATGCGGCCGGAAGGATTCCTGTCAACTCCTGAATCAGATCACCAAACCCTAGTCTTTCTGCCAGGGCTGCCTTCCTCTTGACAAGAAATTCTTCACAGTAGGGATGGGAGTGAGGAGAGAGGCAGTGGCTGGAGACATTACACTTGGCTCCCTTCTAGGATTCACACATGACCACCAGGAAACCACAGCTTATTCCTACTAGTTGTGGAAATGGGCCTTATTCCCACTGCAGTTCTGTCTCCTTGTCCTGGCCTCTTACCTTCTGACTTTTGCATGCTCATGTTACGTACCAGAACCTATGCCCACCCCTCAGAGGGCAGACTACTCGCCAAGCTCCCTGAGAGGTTCTTCACATCCCGTCCACATGCACTTCGTGGGAATAGGGGGGAAGAAGAGGGGAGAATGAGAGTAATGCCTCAGCAGTCTTAATTCTCTCCACTAGAATTCTCACTACCATGCTCTTCATCAATCTTATTATAGTCTTCCTTCCTCCTCCCCTCAGACACTCTCTCCAGGTGAATGAGGGGCATACTGTAAAACAAACAAACAAAATCAGATTTTTCAAGCTCCTAGCAAATCCTGAATTGATGATCTGACCCACATTATTCTTGATCCTTTGGAGCCCTGATGTAGCTCTGATACAACACAGTAAGTCAAATATAACAACCTATTCAACCTATTACATAAGGGAAATTATTGCATGTCTTTTTTTTTCTTTTTTGTGACTTTGCTATGATTTGGGCCACATCCCACAGAGTTCATGGATCCACCCTTTATCAAATAATCAGTTGAGGTTGCAAGTCGGGCAAGAATTCATATTGTAGGAAATTCCCATTTACTTTTATCCACCGGGATGAGAATCCAGGATTTATTTCCCAAAGCAGAGTCCCTCTCCTGACACTTTGATAGAAGGAACAATAATTTCCCATAACCCTGGAAGCAGAGAAATCACCAGAAATGAAAAAAAAAAAAAAAAAAAGAGTCCCTCCTTCTGTATAAAACAATCCTCTACATCATCCTACACTGCATGTGTGATAAGGGGCTCCGTCCTCTCTTGTATCGTATTTGGTATTCGTGCAATCCTTCTCCTCCTCCAGTCCACCTAATCTTATGAAACATAATTCTTTCCTCTCATCCTCCTCCCTACACAAACTAAATTCCTGATTCTCCTGAAGTATGTGCAAACTATTACACTAACCTTCTTTTAAAGCAAGAATCATACTTCAACCCAAAACAGCAACTGGACAAGTGTGTTTACTATTTTATACTATGAGCTTGGTTTTAGCACCTTTTATGACAAAAGTGTTGATTTCTTCCTCTTTATAAAGTGGCTGTGGCACTCTGTGGAGGCATACTACAAGCACAAGTTCATGGCAAGTTCAGAGGAAAGGAATGTTCAAAGAAAACCGAACCCAAAGCATTGTGGGTAGTGATATGGAAAGTTGACAAAACAAGGATAAACAATGGGGGGAAAAAGAAATAATTAAGTGTTCTGAAGCCCTGTATCAGCATTTTATGCATTGTCCACTTTTTTTAGGGAACTGTTTTATTGTGTGTGGTTTCATGGAGAGATACTAACCCAGTCTGTTGAAACACCCCTCTGCATATATAATGATTATAAAATTTTTCTTTAATAAAAAGAAAATGGGCAAATATGTCTGCCTGAGATAAGGCTTTCTGAACAAAAATATAATACGTGGAAATCCTTTCTTGAAGTGCTTTGTGGATTTAAGGAGGTAGGAAACTTAAAACAGTAGAGTTACAGTAAACACGCAAGTCTAAACAAGGTGTGAAAAATTGAACTATATGCTGCAACAGGCAAAGCAAGAAATAAAAGTAACAGAAAAGGGTAAATACTTTATAGATACAAAGGTACTTCTGAAAAACAATTTGAGCGGCTAAGATCTGTCAAAGACACACATTTTGAATACTGTTAGAGTGTAGTCCTCCATAAATCATAGTTCAGTCTACATTTACTCTCCTGTTAGGTCCATTTCAATGTAGATTACGTCCTTTTATTCACATTCATTTATTTAGTTTCTGGGAAGATTTTAGGTACTGGGGATTTGTGGGTGGACAGAACACACAAAATACCCTGAAACCACGAACATTATATTCTAGTGAACAGAGAATACAATAAACACAATAATTAAATGTATGGTATTTAGAAGATGGTGTACACAAGGAGAAAAATAGAGCAAAGAAGACAGATGTATTTTCATAAGGTCAGGGCAAGGCAGGGAGTGTCTGCTGTTTTAGAGTTTAAAAGCCCTAAGAGGGACGCCTAGGTGGCTCAGTTGGTTAAGCATCTGCCTTCTGCTCAGGTCATGATTCTGGGGTCCTGAGGTGGAGTCCTACATTGGGCAACCTCCTCAGTGTGGAGTCTGCTTCTCCCTCTTCCTCTTCCTCTACCTACTCCCCACCTCACGCTTTCTCTCCTTTCAAATAAATATTTAAATATTAAAAATATATTTAAAAATATTTAAAAAATGAAAGTTATAAGAGGAGCACTTAATGAGAAGGTCACAAATGATCAGATTTAAAGAGGTAAGAGATAAGCATTCACTTAACTGAGGAGTGAGTGTGTAAGCGAACAGTAAATTCAAAGGCCTGAAGTGGGAGCTGTCCCAGTAAGTTAGACAAATATGGAGAAATCTAGTATGGATGGTGGGAAGGAAACAAGAGGTGAGATGGTTCATAGTGAGTTCAAGAGGTAACAAGGGAAGGGGAAAGGTCAGGACATCATAGGTATTATAAGGACATTAGCTTTTGTTCTGAGGGAGACAGGAAGCCGTGGGAGTATTCTACAAAATGACATGATCTAAGATATCATATACTAACCACTTATTCCTAGAAGTACTTACAAGGTACAAGTTTTTTAAACTTTCTAATTTTGTGTTATGTTTTTTAAAACATCTTTTAGGCCTCAAAACCAAGAATGATAAGAGAGGACCAGGAAGTAAAGCCAGAAGTAAGAATACTATAACATGGTTACTACGACATCACTTTGTTTCAATGAATACCTAAGATGCTACATGAATTCAGGGACATTCATCATACGCTACTAAAAATCACTGATCGAATCCATGGTACCAGCCAATAAGTGTAATCTGCCTACACTTATTGGCCAGTTTGATTCTGTTATATCTTAGACAATTTACTTCTTTACATAAACCAGGTTCCTACAAAGAAAGAAGGGACATACATTGTTGATATCACTCAAGTGTCTGTTCATCTTGTTGAGCACATGTCAGATGCTGGAACAAGAATGAGTTGTCATAGTTTTAGAGATGTTTGATAAAGAGTACTGAGACTGGTTCGCTGGAAGAAGGATAGTATCTCCTGGCAGGCCAAGCTGCACATTAATCAGAATTGATTCAAATCAGATGTTAATGTGCATTAGCAATATAACAGGCTGAGACTTGAATTTCCCTTGTAGGAAAAACTGTTTTGAAAGGACAAGGAAAAACAGCTTTTCCAACACCCATTCTAATACAGTGCTACATACAATGGCTGCAAAAATGTAAGGCTTTCTTGTCAACTATGAGTAAAGGACTTGGTCAGTAAATCCTCAGATTATTGTTGCATATAATGCTCATATTCAGAAGTTTGAGAAGCTTCCAGAAACCTGCAGCCTAAACCTGAAGCCTTTAACCTGCAGTTAAAGCAGTGCTTAACGAGGAGGTTGATAGGAGGGAGGTAGGAGGAATTGAGCTAGTTCTGGATAGGAGGCTGTTGGTTATTTCAAGGTTCTCTAAGCCCATTTTACATTTTCACTGCCACATGCTTCTTGAAATGCCTAGAGGAGACTAGAAGAAGTAACAATTCTCTTTCCAATGGAGGAAATCTAATTTTTAGGGTCCTAGCCAAATTAGTTAAAGAAGCATTTCAAAGTCTTGATAAAAGAAACTTATTCCTATTAAGCTTTCAACTATAAGCCAGATCACTGTACTGTGTGTGTGTGTGTGTGTGCGTGTGTGTGCGTGTGTGTGCATCACCCCCCCCTCTGTAGATGAAGGATGTATTCAGGGTAGATCACTGTACCGTGTGTGTGTGTGTGTGCGTGTGTGTGCATTACCCCCCCCCCCCCCGTAGATGAAGGATGTATTCAGGGTAGATCACTGTACCGTGTGTGTGTGTGTGTGTGTGTGCGCGCGCATCACCCCCCCCCCCCCCCCCCCGTAGATGAAGGATGTATTCAGGGTAGATACAGGAGCTTAGGCAAGAATAGGAGTGCAACAATTCAAGGGTGAATGCAAATGGCACAGAAATAGAAAGTTAACAACGGGACATGAAATTTATACGAATTTACCTGTAGAAGACGTGTATTATTCACCCAACAAATAAGATCTTCCCTTCAGTTCAAAGCATTCACTGCCCCAGCTGGCAGCACTGAAAGCTAACAGTCACAGCTGAGCCCCTCTCTGGGCACTGCATCTGTTGAGGGGAGCTGCCTCGCTGGAGGCTAACTTCCTCTCCAGGGGCAGCAAATGTCTAATGACTGCTAAATAAGGAGATGCAAAGGCCAGCCCCCTACCTCAACTGAGGACAGCTCCTGAATGGCCAGCCCAGCTCTAGAGCTCCAGATAGGATGGGCTGCTCTGTTTCAGCTGCATCTCAATTCAACCTCTCCATCTGCCCATCCTGCTCCCTCACCCCTCATAGGTATTATTCCCAAGAGCACACAACAATAAATCTCATAGATGCAAATGTCAGCGGCTCAGACTATGTTTCCAAAGGAAGTAGACCAAAGACAACACCACAGCAGAAAATAAATACTAAATGATAAGGTTTCCCACCACCTAAAAAAATTATGATTGAAATGCAGTAACTGATTCTACTAGGTACCTCCATCGGCTAATGTTAGTTTGTAATGCATTTCCCATTATACCTGGAAGCAAGTCATAAGTACTCACACTGTTACAAAGTGTTTATACTTAAGTTAGTTAAAATGATAATGAATCATTGACTTAAATGAGGAACTATCGATTGGTGAGTGATTTTACAGGGACTGTAAAGAGCTGTATAGCTCCTGTAAGCTATGAGGAGGTCAAATCTGCATGGTATCAAATATGCCTGATTAACTACATATTCCTTAACATGGTAAAACATTATGTTTGCTTGAGAAGCTTGTTGAATATTTTTTTAATTATGTAATTGTGTATAAGCCCAAGGAGACTAAATAAAAGTGATAAAAAGAAAAATAAATTTTATAGCAACAGAGTTTCACATAGATCCAAGGAGACACTCTAAGACAGACTATTAAAGAAATGGCTTTTGAACATTAAGACTAGGGAATAAGGATCATAAGGAGTCAGAATGGGTTAAAATGGTAACTCAAAGAGCATATCAGATACACCATATCTGGATGTCAATTTAAGACAGACTATTAAAGAAATGGCTTTTGAACATTAAGACTAGGGAATAAGGATCATAAGGAGTCAGAATGGGTTAAAATGGTAACTCAAAGAGCATATCAGACACACCATATCTGGATGTCAATTAAGATACCACATGATGGGGGCACCTGGGTGGCTCAGTAGGTTAAAGCCTCTGCCTTCTGCTCAGGTCATGATCCCAGGGTCCTGGGATCGAGCCCCGCATCGGGCTCTCTGCTCAGCAGGGAGCCTGCTTCCTCCTCTCTCTCTCTGCCTGCCTCTCTGCCTGCTTGTGATTTTTCTCTGTCAAACAAATGAATAAAATCTTTAAAAAAGAAAAAAAAAAAGATACCACATGATGATTTTGTTGAGGTCAAGACAGAGATATAAGCTGAAAAATAGCATAAATAGCTGAGGTTAAAAAATATGGAACAACGCCTTTCAGAGAGGACTGCTATGTTAATTGACAGAAGGTAAATTTTTGGTGGCTCTAAGTTTTGCCTCTGTATCTCCTGTCTTGTCCTGGTGATCTACAAAGGAATGGGAGCACATAGGGACGGCTTGGGTTTATAGGCTACAAGCAAGTGTTGATAGAAACACGGCTGGCTTATTTTTTTAGGGGAAAATTCACTAGGATAGGCACAACATGCTATCTAAAGAAACACAATCTTAATCAGAATGGTACAGTGCAATCCTATAAAGGCAACAGCATGAAGTAACAAAGGTATTGCAACACAAGGGCTTTACAGATTATGGGGACCTCAAAGATAAGTGTTACTCAGAAAACATAACTGGGCCTTTAGCAACCAACATTTAACAAATATATATATATTGAGCTTCTTACATGTGCCAGGAACTGCTTTGTGCACTGGAGATACAGCTATGGACAAGAGAAACAAGACCCTGTTACATTCTAATAGTGGGAGAAGCAGAAAGATAATAAACAGCTAAAAAATTATTATGAAAATAATCCATCATGATGATTTCTATAAAGAAAATAAAACATGGCACTATGATAGGAAGAAATTAAAGCTACCTTAGACTGAATTCAAGAAAAGTCCTCCCTGAAAACGTAGCATTTGAGCTAAGATCTATATAGCAAGGAAAAATAAGCCATTTGAAGAATGAAGAACATTCCAGGCAGAGAGAACCAATGTTAAAAACGCCTCACGTAGACAAGCTTGGAAAGGATAGCCGTGTGGCCAAAACATACTGAGAGATATAAAGGTTAAGAGTTGAGATCAGAGACATTAACAAGAGTCACATCATGTACATCTTTATGCTTTGATACATGGAGGAGAGACATAACTGATTGGTTTGAAAAAAAAAAAATCACTCTGGTTGCTATTCAAAGAACCAAATACAGTGCAGGTAGAGGTGGTCAGAGTGGAGGTGGTCAGAACACGAGTTCAGAGACCATGTAAGAAGCTATAGTAGTAGGAAAGAGAGGATGGTAACAGTAAGCTCTAAGAAGGTGAAATTTAGCAAGGACAAGCATAGGACTTGTTTTTATATCTAAACACCCTCCCCCACCAAAAAAATGAGCACAGTATAAGACAGGATATTCATGAGCGACAGCAGCACAGATTTTAAAAGAACAGAAGAAAACAAAATGGTGGGGGTATGCCAAAGGGACATAGAGGCCAACAGGCAAAAGCTTCCATTGGCCAAAACTGGAACAATTTCAGCAATGAAATAAATAATATACCATTGAATTACAATCCAAAGTATCAAATAAATATCCATGAATTCATACCTATATAAATAAATGAGTAGATAAATAAATGGGGAAAACTGACAAATCTCCCATATGGAATTCCAAATAATTTATTGTACTCTGCCTTGAGGAGATGGAATTTAACTCCTCACCTTGAGTGTGGCCTGCTCTTCCAAAGAGTACAATATAGAAAGAGAGAATAATGTAGCCTTCAAATGGAGAAGCCATGGCCAGGTGATCAAAGGTTAGTGTCAGTGATAAGTCAAGTTGAAAGTTTGTGCCCTTAATATAGTAAGAATGGTGCCTCACTTTTGTGATCTTTGCCCTCAAAACCCATAACCCCAGTACAACCATTAAAAAAAAAAAAAAAAAAAAGACAACCACAAATTGAGAGACATTCTACAAAATACCTGTCAAGGTCATGGAAAACAAGGAAAATCTGAGAAACTGTTAACAATCCAGAAGAAAGGAATGAGACATGACAACTAAACGTAATATGTATCCTGGATAAATTCCTAGAACAGAAAAAGGGCATTTCCCTAAAAACTAATTTAAAAAGGGCATTTCCAAATAAAATAGAGTTAACAGCAAAGTACCCAATGTTGGTTACTTAGTTGTGCTGAATATATCATAGTAATATAAAATGTAAACCACAGGGGAAACTGGAGGGAGACTATGTGGAAACACTCTGTACTATTTTTCAACTTTATAATCTAAACGTATCATAAAGTTAAAGATTATTTTATTAAAAAAAAAAAAAAAGCACTGGGACCTCGGATTGTTTCCCATCAACATAAGTACGGCATCTAAAAATTGGAAGTCAAAGTCTTCCTCCACTCAGTCTTGTTGAAACAAAGCCATAGTCCTATGGGGAACACAGTAATGCCAGGTGCCCTGCTTGGGGGGGAATGCAGAGAAATGCTCTAGAAACAGGAGTAGCCAGAATGGACAGAGGACCTAAGGTCATGTCACATGAGAAACAACTAAAAGTACCGGGTATGCTTAACTTAGGAAACCAGAAATAGACAATAGGTATCTCAAAATACATGAGGGATTATTATAAAGAGTGAGGACTGGACCCTCTTCTAAGTCTGAAACAGTAGCATTTGGTAAAAATGGAGGGAAGATTACGACTGGGAAAATATCTATTCAAGAGAAGGAAGAACATTATAAACCTAGAACCACCTACCCTGGGAGGCAAACACATGACCTTCCAATCCTGAGCCTTCAGGCTTCTGATGGAATTACATTCGTCCAAAGCTGCAGAGGAGATGTGTTTGAACTTCAGAAGACTTTCTAGGTGTTCAATACAAAAATGTAATGTTTTCCTGCTTCTCTACCAGCACTTAATAAATGACGAGAAAACTGGTAGTACCCAAAACCAAGGTCATGCCATAGTAATTTGTATACTCTTGCCACTATTGTATGGTAACAGATGGTAGCTACTCCTGTACTGAGCCCAGCGTAACATGTGAACTTGTTGAATCATTACGTTGTACATCTGAAACTAATGTAACTAGTATGCCAACTAGACTTCAATTTAAAATCCCTGTATGTTCATGTGTCAACTTCTCTCCATCTTAACTACCACCCCTAGTCCAAACTAGTCCTTCCTAGACTACTGCAATCACTTCTAACTGGTCCCCTTGCTTCTACTCTTTCCCCCTTAGAATTTATTCACACAGCAGCCAGAGATTATGGCTGTGTGTGAGCACACACACGAACACACACACACACAAACACACACACACTCTTAGTCAAGCCCCTTCTCAAATAGTTAACCACGATGCTTAAAAAAAAATTCTAACTCCTTATTCTGTAGTCTGGTTCTTGTCAATCTCTCAGAACTCTTCTTACCATTTTCCTCCTTGCCAATGCTCCAAACACATTAGGCTTTTCTCTATTCCTCACAACCTCAAATTCATTTCTCCCTTAGGGATATTGGAACAGCTGTTCTCTCCGCCTAATATGTTATCCCCATGATCTTCAAATGTCTGGTTCCTTCTTGTTATTCTAAAATAGCCATTAAGGCACTCTTCACCACACCAGCCTATTCTCTCTGTGTAGTACTTATCCCTCGTTGACACGGTATTGTTGCCTTTTTTCTGTTTGTGTTGCTTTTGTCTGCAGTTTGTCTGAGAACAGGAAGCTTGTATACCTGATTTATAGCTGTAGCCTCAGCACCCCAAACAGAGTTCTGAATATAAGCAGTCATTGAATGTGTTCAATGAGTAATTTTAATATGACTGAAGATGACACACTGTGTCATGACTTGAAATTTTCCTCAAGTGAGCTTCCCTCATATTTGAAAAAATAAAACCAATCTTTTAAAAATATAATCAACAGTTAAGATTAACATGATAAATATCCAAAGATGCTTATCTACCAATTTTTTTCCTACATTCCCCATATTCACCTTTACACATTCCACTTTCTACGTGTATGTTTGCACTGTTGCCTGACTGAAATAATTTCTCTGAGAATGTTCTCTATTGTCCAATATCATCTATGTAAATATTATAATCTGTGAAGATATCACGCATTTTAAAGACCCAATGCCAAATTCTACCTTCCCTCTGACACATTCTCTGATTAACCTCTACCTTGTGTGCACCCAAAATACTTGGCTCTTTAATGACAACACTTATTTTGGTGAGAGGGCTGGGTGTTAACAGATAAGAGTTTCTCAAAGTTTGTTCCCTAGAACACTAGGACTTGAGACAATTCATACAATACACATTAGCCTGGAAAACACTGCAAAATATATATACCTACTTTGGGGGATTTGCAACACAATAAAAATAAAGGATCTGGACAAAGTCCCATAGTGAGTAATGTGCAGGATGTAACCTTCTGTGACTCAATTTTTGTTTTCCATTATTTGATTACAGAATCATCAACTGTCTTTTAAAAAACCAAACAGATACTCATTAATATCTCACAGAAGATAGCCTATGATATACCTGAATAATGGCTAGGAGCATGGGTTTTGGAAGTTGCTAAGTTGAAGGACTTCAGTTTTAACCTAGCCTCTAACAATTATTAAAGGAGTGACTATGAGCAAGTAACCAATCTCTGGGCCTCTACCTTCCCATCTGAAAGAGAGTTGAAGAGGACTATCGCATATGATAAGCCTAAGAATTGAATAAGAGTGGTATGGTGCTTAGGACCTAGCAGCCACTCTATAAATGGTAGTCACCATTTGATTAACAATTTTTATCACTCTTGTACCTCATTTAGGTCAGGAATTTTTGGTGTTCACTTACGAATCTCCCACAAGATGAAACAGATACCATGTATAGAGACTTAAGGATTTACAAACCTTGGGCATACTTTGGGCAGAGCAGCTTGGACAAGAATGCTAGCACTGGGTCTGAACTGCTCAGGCCTCACACCATCCCTATTGCCTCATGTAGGGCTTAATTCAACATTTATATTACCAGCCTTGTCTTCTGAGGCATTAGCATTTACAATCCCTATACAGAAGTCCTCAATTAATGTCTGTTGAATTGCTTGATCTCAATGGATTCTGACTTCTTCAATTCTCATCCACCAGAAAATTCTGTTCCACCTCAAAACAACACCTGAAATCTCTAACGTAGACCTCTTTCAAAAGAGTGACTCACTCAAGAAATGATTTATATATTTAAAACCTAAGGTAGGGAGAAGGTAAAATGCACAGTTAGAAAAATTCTCAAATATGATGTGTACTTCTCCGAATTGATCAACAAGGTAAGTCCATAGTGCTGAAGAAATTCAGAGAATAAAGAGGCCCTTTGGGACTGGCTGTTAATGCCAACTCCCAGAAGGTAGGAGGCATTCTTACGTGGAGGGAACTACAACTGATGACCTCCAGAGGGCCATTTCACCCTTGAGTTTCTATTAAATCATTGGAATTTAAAATAGAGCACTAAAAAGAACTTTAAGAGATCATCAAGGCCATCCCCCTGCCTGTTAGAATATTTTTATATCTCCAAGTTCAATGTGGAAGTGTGAAGACTCAAGCTGCAAGAGAAATTGATGGGTTAGAGGGCAGGAAAGCTTAGGGGGAGAAAAGAGAAAGGAAAAGAAAAATCTGAGGATAAAGGAATTTATGCCCTCCCAATTAACCTTACCAAGGACCTCAAAATTCCCAAGGCAACCTTGATTCTACCTTTCTTTCTTTTGTTTTCAAATATGGAATTTTCCCCAGGACTAATGTTAGAATTGAGCATATTCTTCCTTTGATTTATGAGAACATTCAGGGAATATAAGGTCATGAAAGTTACCAAACCAGCTGGCTTCAATGCAAAGTAATTAAATAGAAAGTCTTAAAAACTTAAAATCCTTACTAGACTTGTTTCAGAAGAATATTACATTTATCTTCCTTTACATTTAAAGGATTCTTATATTTTTAAATTTTTTTTTAATTCTTATATTTTTATATTTTTCTTATATTTTTATATTTCTAAAATATTTACTCTAGATTTACATGAACCTTCCCCTGATGATAGCAGTGGACCCGATTCAGATAATCAATAAAAGAGAAATTAGAGCATCCATATTTGTGGTTAAACTACTAGTGAACAACATTTCAGGAAATACATGGTTACAGTAATTAGGTAACCATAAATAAATTCCTGTTAGTTCAGAAACGCAAAGTTAAATGCTGGAATTTTCTTCCTAAAAAACAAACAAAAAGCCACCACAATGTGAAATAAGCAGAAAAAACAAACAAACAGAAACAACAATGACCCTGATTTCTTAAAATGTTGAACAAAACTGCATACTTAAGTGGCTATGCTGTAAACATGAAAGCCGTCTACTCAGTGTAGCATTAAGATGTGGGTTTATAAACTTCCCTATATTAGCTAAAATGCCTCTACCAGGAATTGTGTGATACTATTTATTTTTCACTTCCTTTGATAAGACCCTTAAATTGTCCTTAATAATATCTTACAGACCAGGACTCACCCAGGGGCTTTCACGACCCATCTATGCTAATACTGTCTTTAGGACAAGTCAGATCCTTTGAAAAACCACTCTGGCTCTAGGTTTTATAATTCCTTTGTAATATGCATATTCAGATATACATGGTTAGTAATTTTTCTAAGAAAAATTATGTTTGAAACTACACCCTTGCAGGTGTAATCCTGAGAACACTCACACAAGCACATCACTCCTACTAGATCCAGCAGCTGGAAAACAGAGCCAATTTCTAGTAAATGGACATGATAGCCAATTAAAGGAAACCAAGTGGTAGCAAGCCTAGATGGTGAAACATGAGCCAATTTTCTGTGACTTTTGCTTGCAGAACCAAGCATGCTTTAATAGAGTGGCTTCAGGTGTTGATACTCTATCAATGTCTACATCTCTCTAATTGAGCGTGACATAATAGCTCTTTCCTTTTTGAAGGCCGAGTGTTTCCATTTTCTTGTATCCTATAGATATCCAAGAGCAAAGAGAGTTGCCACATTACATTTCTCCAAACAAAACCATAGGGTAGTCAAATTAATCTAATTATCTGTGACCCAATTTGATAATACTGCTAAAAGCAATGTTAGAAAGGACTTCTCTAGAGCATGCTATTTGTTTTCTCATTCATTCTCTTTTTCTAATAATTTGGCTGAGAAAAATACCCTTTCACACTGAAAATACACCTGCTTAGATATTTTATGCATAAACTTGATCTATGAAAATGTGTGCCCTATTTACTGGTATTTGGAAAATGTATTGATGAGACACTCAAAATTGTCATCCGTTTAATAAAGGTCTGAAAAATTCTAAAGATTGGTCCAGCATCATTTTCACATTCAACAGTCCCACTCAAGCAAGTAATTCTCAGGTGACTAATAAAACAGTTTCAACTATTGGTTCAGCAAAGGTCAGAAATATCACTTGCTTGTAGCTCTTTCTATGAAGTTGGACACAGCGAATTTTCTACTTGCTTCTTTCTTTTCTCACTTTGATCCATTCTTGATACTATTCACTGTGGTCTGTGACTCACGGATAGAAACATGTCGCAGGATTTATGATACTTTAGAAAATAATTTCATGTTCCATAAGTAACAGAGATACACAATTCTTTATGGGAATCACTTCATTCCAATTTTTCCAATTATGAATTTGCACTGAAACTCCATCTTTGGAAGCAAAAGACTCCAAAAACCTTTCTTTTTCTTTTCTTTCTTCTTTTTTTTATCACTGTCATTCTGAATTTTTAATATTTGTAATGAGCAAAATTATATGCTTGGAATGCACCTTTCAACATAATGGTATTACAACTAAATATTTATTTGAATTATGTTTATGGTAATAATAACTAATGTGGGTTTTTTTTTCACGACATAGGTTAAAAGTCTGTAGCCTCTAATTTGACAGGAACTCTATTATCACTTTCTGCAAAATTAGACAGGAAAGAATATTAAGACATCTAAAATCTGACACAAATAGAAATCACTTTCTCTCACTTTCCTTTTTTTTAAAACAAGAATGATGATTATATGCTGCTTGACATTCCATTTTCAGGCCAACAAAGAGGATACAGAGGTTCACTCTTTATCTCTTCCACTGAATAAGACCCTTGCAAGAATGCATTGGTATTTAATACACCGAACTTCTTTAGATGAAGATAAAGTCAGCTTTATCTTCTTGATGGTCTTATCCATTCAGTTCCCTCTGTTTCAACTAACATAAAAATACCTTCACTGCAAGGTCCTAGCCCTGAGGGCTAATCCAGAGCATCTGTGAAACATACCATCCTCATACTTGAAAAATGACCAACAAAAGATGAATGAACAGTACTGAGACAGAAAGAATTTCCATACTCAAAACTGGACTAGAACCTAAAGAAAAACCTTTTTCAAAATACCAAAGTAGGGGTTGGAGGGATGGGGTAACAGGGCGATGGGCATTAAGGAGGGCGGGTGTTGTGATGAGCACTGGGTGTTATGGGCAACTAATGAATCACTGAACACCACACCAAAAACCCATGATGTACTTACTTTATGTTGGCTAAATGAACATAATAAAAAATAAATAAGCAAATAAAGTACCAAAATAGGGGTGCCTGGGTGGCTCAGTTGGTTGAGCATCTGTCTGCCTTTGGCTCAGGTCGTGATCCCAGGGTCCTGGGGGAGCTTCTAGCAGAGATCCCCCTTCTCCCTCTGCCCCTCACCCCGCACATGCTCTCTCACTCTCTCTCAAATAAGTAAATAAAATCTTAAAAAAAAAAAAAAGATTTACCAAAGTAGGCTGATTTTCTCCGTGATTTGTGTAACTGCCTATGTGAATTTTTTTAAAAATGTCTCATACTGTACTTGAGCACTTTTGGTTTTGGTCACAACTACAAATGGAACTCCAAAATCCAAGGGTATTTTCCATGATGCTTTTGGAGAAATCTGTATGAGAGAGATCTCTTAGAAATAGTACAAAAAGTCTATCCTCCTGCAAAATTCAGCAAAGACTTTATCAGAGTATTTTGATTCATTCCACTTAAGAAAATGTACACGCATGGCCTATGCTCAAAATAACACCCCCTAAATACACCCAGAGATTCCAAAGTTTAGCATTTTTTTAAATTCTTAAAAGATTTTATTTATGTATTTATTTGGGTGCAGGGGAGAGAGGGAGTACAAGCAGGGGAAGGGGCAGAGGGAGAAGCAGAACACTCCCCCACCACCAACACCACCTCCCTTGCCCCTCCCCCCAGCAGGGAGCCAGACATGAGGCTCCAGGAGATCACGACCTAGGCCAAAGGCAGAAGCCTAAATGACTGAGCCACCCAAGCACCCCTAAAGCTTAACATTTCCCCTAAAACATCTCTGAAAATGACAGCACTCCAATAAAGACTGATATTCTGCTGAGTATAAGGCCATGACCCCGAGATGCTAGAAAAATTAACCTCATGCAGTAAAGGCTGTGTCAAATGCCCCTGCAAGACCAGGCACTCATTCTAGCTCCCAGGTGCTCGGGCTGCTGCTTATTTCTAAGTGACCCCTCCTCAGGACCTGCCTCCAGGGGAAGGAGGACGGCTTCCTTGCCCAGTGTCATACCCCTAGGAAGTGGGTAGAGTGATAGATGTTGGGTACCCTTGTCTCAGTTACAAAAACTCTGAAGGGCCATGCAGCAGTGCCCAAGCTTTCCAGGGATCCACTGAGACCTGAATTACAACTGCGTCTCAGCACACAGCTTCTCCAGATGCCTGGTACTGGGGCTTAGTTCCTCATAGGTGTCTATCCCAAGAACACTCCCAGTCTCCAACTTAGCACCTCAGGGAACACAGCCCAGGAAGCATTACAATGGGAAGAACTGGCGGGAAACCAAGATACACTACAATTCAAGGTTACTTCTTTTGTAAAGGTAAAGAACCCTCAGCCAAGAAGGATTAAATAATTTGCATCCAATCAAGTGTATGGTTAGTCCTGGTAGCTGCTCTTCTGCCTTTTCACTTAAGGGTGAGTATTCTCATCGTTAGACATTGTTTTCCTCAGCGGACCTTAACTAGACTTCACCTAGCAAAACCACATTTGAGCTTAAATCTGGCCAAGTAACAGTTAACAGTTTACCTCTTTTTAGCCTCCCTCATGCCATATGATATTTCTAGAAACTCTACCAAGGAGGGAGAATCCTCCAAATGGGTTGGAGGGATTTAGGGGATCAGGATGGTTGAGGTGGAAACGAACTTTTTTCTGAGTCTCTACTGGCATCATCTAAGGAAATTTACTAACATTATCCTAATCTTCACAATTCAATGAAGGAATACTTCTCTCATTTTACAAATGAAGGAGCTGAGGTCCAGCTGGATGATATGAGATTTGGCTCTGAAGCCACTGATGTTTTCATTCACCCCAGTGCCTCATAGGACAGCAAGTAAACGTGCCGTGTCCTCCCTTGTTCACCACGTTTCCAAGTGTGAGGCCTTGGTCATAATTTACCTTCCTGATTGTGACTGTATAACTTCACTAATAATATACCTATTAACTTGACTCACTCTAAATAAAAATCAACAATGCCACACTTTTCAGAACATGGGTTAGCATTTATGATTTCATAGTGCCAATATAAATAATTTATTTTGAGGGATTAGAAAAGCTAAGATATATTCTTTCAGTGTTTTCCACCAGGATAAAAAAATTTACAATGACATCCCTTAACTAGGCACTTAAGAAATCATTTGGCAGTTTACTTTTTGCCAAATGCCATACATTGTTTTAATGTCAGATAGGAAGTAAAAGTTATTTATAGACTGAAATATAACACTATTAAAGCTCAATCTTATATGCAGCAACACATTCCAAATAGAGTTCTCAACACTACATTTTAAAGCGCAAATCACTGTATTCAATACCAGCATATGAATGTCTTCTTAATAGAGTACCAGATGTGTGACAAAGAAAAACTCCAAAAGGGGAGACAGTTGAAAGAAAAATCTAATAATGTCAATGATATATTTTTTACCTTAACCTAAAAATTAATACTTGTGACTAAACTTTTATAACCTGTTTTTTCGATATCTGTGATTCATAAGACACTGCTGTCAACATAAGCCAGGTTAACTGTTGCTTTTAACAATGCTGATCTTTGACATTTTGGTTAATCTAAGTAATTTTTTAAAAAGATTAGCACTTCTTATTTGGATATATAGACACAACATTTTTTAGCCTTGTGGGGCTGGTTTTTTTTCATAGGAAGATAAGCCTTAGGATAATTCTCTTTCTGGGGGAATTCTGGTATTTGTAGTTTTATGAGCACAATCAATTGTTATACTTTAGTTACAACAAGGTGGCTTCTGAATTCCTTAAATAAAAGGGTTTTAAAATCTGCGATGATTATTTAAATAAATCTAAGAAAAAGATGTAAAAGAGTTTTTACCATAAACTGATCGCTGCCCTCAAAGCGGCAGGGCTGTCTCCCATTCTGGCATAAATACACAGAACGGTATGTCTTTCTTGTTTCTAACATGCAGCATGACCTGAGGAGGTCTATCGGCTGGTTTTATTTTACGTCAGGCTTAAAAATCAGCGGACACTGCAGACACAGGAAGATGACGTGAGATGAAAAGCAAGATATTAAAAGTGTTTTCCAAACTCAGAATACTACTTCCCATTTGATTCCATAATGAAATAAATGTTAATTACTTCCTAAATAGAGTTGCAGGGTAAGAGAAAAAATACAGGACACTTACGTAAATTTGATTCTTTTAAGTGTGTTCCATGCAATATTTATACTGTGCACATGAATCACCTGAGCATCTTGTTAAAATGCAGGTTCTGATGCAACAGCCTGGAATGGCACCCCAGCACGTATTTTTATTTGCTAAATCTGCCAACCTATCTTAAATTATTTTTTTTAAAAAAAGGAAATGCTGAAGATAGTACTGGTAAATGTTCACTTGTAGACTAATAATTGCAGTTAATGAATGGAATGATAAATAGGTTTTTATTTACATATTTGGCTCGGTGTCTTCTCAAAAACCTCCAACTTCATAGTAAAAATAAAACCCTGAGGAAGGTTTTGAAAATATTCTTTACAACACGATCATCTCTCCATTTTTTCCCCATCTTCACAGGTCGATTATCTAATCAGTTGTGTCCACCCTTGGCTGAATGTCAAAATCACCTGGAGAGCTTTTTAAAATCCTGATACCCGGGGCGCCTGGGTGGCTCAGTGGGTTAAAGCCTCTGCTTTCGGCTTGGGTCATGATCCCAGGGTTGTGGGATCGAGCCCCACATGGGGCTCTTTGCTCAGCAGGGAGCCTGCTTTCCTTCCTCTCTCTCTGCCTGCCTCTCTGCCTACTTGTGATCTCTCTCTGTCAAATAAATAAATAAAATCTTTAAAAAAAATAAAAAATAAAATCCTGATACCCAGCCACACTCTACTCAATTAACTATTAATCTCTGGGGTAGGATGGGACCCAGGCATAGATGTTTTCAATCTTCCCAGGTGATTCCAATGATCACTGAGACTGAGAACCTGCCCCAGGTCCCTACTCTACAAAATACATAACCAACACCAGTCCCAGCGGGCAACTCATTAGAAACCCAGAATCTCAGTCCCCACCCAGGCCTTCTGAATCAGAACTTGCATTTTAACAAGATACTCAAGTGACTCAGATGCACAGTACAGTTCGACAAACACTACTCTACCTTGTTTAGAGATAACAAGTAAAGGCAGTCACGTTTATGACTTTCACTCTATTGCTAACCGGAATTCTAGAATACGCCAACATAGCAAAACTGGTCTAAATAGGTGCAGTTCCTATAGCAGAGACCAAAAAAGATGTCAGTGCTCTCTCAATGCACATCACTCTATAGACTTCCAACAGCAATAACAGGAACTATCCACACAGACATTGTATAGAATGCTGGAGGTAATGCCCAAAGGACAGTATACCTGATTCTAGCCAAAACCCCACAAACCAAGAAACTAAGATTTAGATAGAAATCATGGCTTCCTTTTCCCCCAATCTCAATCCTAGTCAATAAAACTACCTTTCTTCTTTTTTATTTTTTTTAAGATTTTATTTATTTGGTAGAGAGAGAGAGAGAGAGCTCACAAGCAGGGGGAACAGCGGGCAGAGGAAGAGGGAGAAGCAGGGTCTCCACCGAGCAGGGAGCTCAACGTGGGGTTCAATCCCAGAACCCTGCGATCAAGACCTGAGCTGAAGGCAGACACTTAACAGACTGAGCCACCCAGGTGCCCCAATAAAGCTACCGTTCTTTAAAAAAAAAAAAAAAAAAAAAAAAAAAAACGAAAAAAAAAAAACCACACATGAAATTACCATGCCCTAGTCAAGGTCCTTTGCTCCCAAAGTGATGGCATTACCTATAGTAATTGTTGACTTCTAAGTTTTCCAGCCATAACTCAAAGGTCTCTTGTATGTGTTCCATCAAGGAATTGAGGTCCCCCCACCCACCCAAATTATAGCATATTTAAGGAAACCTAACATGGTAACCTCCTAAATGCAGCAGAACCAAGCATCCACATAGAGGCTGAAATCTAAGTGCTATGATTGGAAAATCATCTGGCAGGCTATCAAACAGTCTTCCCCAGTTTATTACTGAAGTGCTCCTAAGTTTCATGTGTTATATAATGTTCTCCTCTTCTCTAGTGAAATATAAATGCTGCACTCCCAAGTTAACATATTTAATTTCTCAAACCTTAGTGCTGAATTATCAGCTTTGTTGTTTTTGGTTTTGTTTTACATAAAAGACAAGATTGATGAGTTCTGCATTACTGATGGCATTAAAAGTCAGGGAAAGAAATAAAGAAAGCAGCAGAAAGAAACAGTCCAGGATACCAAAGAGAAACTTTGCCTAAGGCATCATATGGCTTCCAACTTACCTTAATTAATACCTAAGGATAGCACTTCCAATCCATACAAGCAGGAATTAATGCTTCATATTTGTATAGTTTAATTCTGTAATTTATTTCTGATTCATTTAAACTACAAAATAACTACTTCAAAAAGTAGGCAAATGCAGAGTTTATCTTAAAAAATTTTTAAGGGAAACCGAGACAGTAATTTTTAGTTTTTATACATTAGATATCATAACTTCCAAAGCATGGAGCTAAAAAAAGAGAAAACTTGAGGTTATATAGAGTGTGCTTTTGAGTGAATAAAAACTTTTGAGCGTAATTCTAGTTTTGTTGGATTTCATGAAGTGAGCAAGAGAAATTGTGTCTGCATCAATGTAGTGAAGGAGTTTCTCATCTCAAACGCCTATCTGTATTGATATCAGAAAAGGGTAGGGGTGCAAAATGACAGCAGCTGGCCTGCCCTTTCACCTTCCTTACAGGGCTGGTGGCAGCAATGAGGCTTAATCAATGCAATGCAAGTGACATTTTGCAGTCAAATCAAATTAAATGGAAATGAAAGGAAAATCTGAGGTCCAACCTAAAGGCTGTTCCTCTTACCACTGAGGTCATCTCCATGGCAACTAAATGCTACAAATGTGTAGACTAAATCCTTAACAAATCTGCAGAAAGCATGTCCAATTGAATATGATAGTGCCTGTCACTGTACTTTGTAGCTTTCTAAAAGCTTACATTAGAAGTAACAAAAACTACTTCAGCCAGTAAGTAGCAGGAGAGCACAGTTAATCTGACCACTGCTCAGTGACAGAGGTGCTCAACTTCTGAAAGAATGAACTCTAAGTAAGCAGTGACTTAAAGACAGACCAAGTTAAGTGGATTAGGTTCAGACGGCAATGTTTTCTAGAATTGTTTTTACTTGGACTTATTCAGTTCAGAATCTCCCTGGTCCCGGTAAAGGAATTTTCACATCATAAGGAATAATGTGTAGGGGGTTACATTGGATCTCGTGCCATTATCCTTGCTCAAGTACTCCCTCACACATGCATTTCCCCCTCTTTTTGAGAATGCAGATGGGTTTCAGGGTTATGAGAAGGCAGCACTATTCTGGCAAATGGCCACAGAGCAACAGTGGTAATAGCTATTCATGGAGTTTCCTCCACACAGACTCTTTGCGAAGACTTTAACTCACCCCTCTATGCCTCTAGGTATATTACGGTACCATAGAGCCAGTCCAAACTGCCTTGGTAATTTGGAATTAATTTCTTGCTGTAGAAAATATTTTGTTGAAGAATGTAAAATAATATCACCAAATGCCCTTCCCCTATAATAGAACAACCATTAGAATCTTGCTCTCCCAAGAGCAAGAATTCGCATATATCCATGTATGTTTGGCTTGAGACTTGGCTGCCCTCTACTAAATGATGAGATATTTACAGAAGGAAGAAAAAGGACAAACATCCAAGTATGTCAGGTTTACCCAGTGACATATACTGAATTCACTGTTCAAGATATACAATAAGAAACGTTACTTCGTAGGAGGATTTATTGCACAAAGTTTGGGGTTCTCTCCACTGGTCATTTATATTCTATCCACATTAAAATAGCAGTTAATGCCACTGAATTTCTGGGAAGAAATTCCTGCTTTCTGAATGGTGGTAAAAATAGCAACAACATTGCTAACTTAAGATAACAATAGTTCTCATAAGCATATCATAAATTATCATCTTTTTTTCAGTAGCATTAATTTACTTTGTTTGGGGTGGTATGTCTAGAAATTTTTCAAAATCTATGTAACAGTAAGAATGAGACTTAATCTCCACTGAACACTTAATTTGGCAGTGATGATAGCCAAGAAAATAAAAGCCTGTTGTTCTTTGAGACATCTTGCTCCCAAGTAACACCAATGTTTTAAGGTTAATAATAACCGCGAAGCAATTTTGTTTCATACTATCATCTCTATAAAATTATACTTCAGCTTAATATAATGGAATATTCTCTACCCTTGGAGAGTTTAATCCCAGTTCGATTATTAATTAATAGCATTTTGGGTTGCATCATTTTCTTCTTAAGATCCCCAACTGCAAAATGAAGTTTATTCTACTGGCCCTTCTTACTTCATAAGATTACCTGAGGATGCTATGATATATGTGGAAGAGCTCTGGAGACTATCCAACAATATATAAGATATATGTCTCATCATGTTATTCTATCAAAATAATATGTATTTATATATAATATGTAGACACTATTCTTTCAGAGACTATTTTTGTACTGTTAAGAATACAGCTAAATACCCATATTTACATTTTGGTAATATAGTAAGCCTGGACTTAATTGGAAAACTTTAGTTTTCCTAACTCTGTATCTACAGTTCTTAGTAAAAATTAATTCTCATGCAGAAAATCTGTGTATAGAATTTGATAGAAAATGTAGATGAACACCTCACAATTTGCTTTTCCAAAATAATTAATTAGTATCACATTATTTCCTTAGGATTCACTTCTATTCCTAAAATTAGACGCTAAAAGACCAAAAAAAAAAAAAAAAGGCGTCTTTGAACACTGAGTTCTAAGTTTTTATTGTATTAGACCTTTTTGACCATTTAAATGAGACAGAACAATATATTAAAGAGGATCTTGTCCTGTCCCCAATGTTATTTTCTCCTCTCATTACTGCATTATACATTTCAAGCCATATTTACATTTTTCCAAAGAAGACATACAGATGGCTAACAGGTATATGAAAAAGTGCTCAACATCATTAATCATCAGAGAAATGCAAATCAAAACCACAAGGAGATATCACCTCACACCTGTTTGAATGGCTACTATCAAAAAGACAAGAAATAACAAGAGTTGACAAGGATGTGGCTTTTTATTTTGTTTTGGTTTTTTTAAGCTAAAGTTTCTGGAATTTTTTTTAATTTTTACTTATTTAATTGAGAGATTTATTTATTTGAGAGAGATATATATGCATCCTCATGTTCATTGCATTATTTACAATAGTCAAGAAATGGAAGCAACCTAAGTTGGGTGGATGGATGGATGGATGAAGAAACTGTGGTATATATATTTAATGAAATACTATTCAGCCATAAACAAGAATGAAATCTTGTCATTTGCATCAACATGGATAAAACTTGAGGGCATTATGCTAAGTGAAATAAATCAGAGAGAGAAAAATGATGTCATTTATATGTGAAATCTTAAAAAAAAAAAAAAAACCCATTCACAAAAACAGCCATAACAAAACTTGAGCTCAGGGATACAGAGAACAGACTAGCTATTTCCAGAAGGGGAGTAGGGATGAGGGAGAGGTGAGGAATGGGAGGATGGAGTTAAAAAGTATAAACTTCCAGGTATAAAATAAATAATTCATGTGGATAACACATGATGGCCATAGTTAATAATATGGTATTGTATATTTGAAACTTGCTAAAGGAGTATATTGTAAAAGTTTTCATCACAAGAAAAATAAATTTGGTAACGACGTATGGTGAGGGAAGTTAACTAGACTTACTGTGGTGATCATTTCACAAAATATACAGAAATATTAAATCATTATGTTGTATACCTGAAACTAATAAAATGTTTTATGTCAATTATATTTAAGTTAAAAAATAATGAAAAAGCCATATTTGACTTCCCTTTAAATTTTTTGGCCCACCTTTATCCAAAAAAAAAAAACAAATTATTTGGGATAACTGGAAGTATACAATTTACCAATTGTAGATTCTAAGTTTCAGTATTTCAATTGCTACTATTTATGTATAGCTAAATTTGAAAACAAAGACAGGAAACCCTGCCATAGATTATCACAAATCACACACTCAAGGAAACAGAATGACAAGATTTAAAAGTTACTGTGTCATATTTACTTTGGAAATTGCCATTATAACTGAAATAGGTTTGACAACACAGTTTTAAACTTCTAAACGCTTAGAGATTTTATCTAACTAATAAACTTGTGGCTTTATAAACCCACAAAGCTCCTGAGATACTATCTTATTCGAAAAGGGTGTGAGCTTGCCAGGTGTAAGGAAGCAGATGTGATCTACGGATTGGTGAACCGCAAAGTGTCTATCTATTTTCAGAGATTATAGGGATGGCACTGGTGCCATTGGTTAAGAGAGCAAATTGATTTCTTCAATAAACTGGTGCCCTCATTCACTCACCACAATTTTCTAAAATCGCCCTTTTGATCTGAAGCTTCCAGCCCTGATCAGGCATCATTTTTTTATTTTGGAACACTGAAATCTATACTCTTCAGCTGTTTTTTCCTTACACAACCAAAAATACATACCTTTCCCTCCTCATTCATGCCACTGAAACTGAATACTTCTCTTTAAATTTGCTTCCATATTTATTGTTTTTTTAAGGAAAAATATTTTAAGAACTCATCTTAAATTTCATATATTTAAAAGTGAGTTGACCAATAAATAGGGTTAACTACTTGGCAGCCATGTACACATTAAAGGCTATTTCAGATAAGATATTTAGATTTTTGGCTTCCCTCTGATAGAACGTGAAATCTATACCATGGGAAATAAGGGAAAAATGTATACTTGCAAAAATATACATATGTGCATGTGTTTATACATGCTTATATGATGTGCGTATATAAGTACATATGTATCGGTATTTCCCATTTGGGTATATGTAGAGTTTGTGTTTGCTTTGTCTTTTACAACCACTGCTACTTCCAATAAGACTTAATGTTTCTTGAGAACTTCTTCTATACAGACACATCTCTAATTACTTTACATATATTAATAAAAATCCCATGAGGTGGGAACTCTCATTAGCCCTACCTCATATATAAAAAGCCTGAAATGTAGTTTAATCGCTTGCCCTAGTCTCATAACCAGCAGAAAGGGCTAGTAACACAGGTGCTTTCAAAAGGAGTCATGCTGACATGAAAACTAAAATAAGAAGTACGTGAAAGATAATCCTTTTCTGACTCTCTATTTGATGAAGTGGTTAGCCTATGGAATACCACTGATAAATACCGGGGTGCAGAGATGGTGGTAATGATAGAGAGAGGTTTACAGTGGAACAACCCTGGAAGCTGAGGGCACAGCAGTCATTGAGATTCTGACAACTGGTTGGTGAGGAAGCACACTTTACAGATATTTAAGAGCTGGGGTTATCAGGATTTGGTGACACACTGGACAGGGCTATGGCAGTACTGTGAATCAGAGCATGGGTCCTGGACCAAGCGCCTTGCAATTGCCCAATAAATTTGGGCAATTTATCTAATCTCTCTGGTATCTGCTCTTCATCTGTAAAATGGGGATGTAGCCATGGTGTACTACATTCATCAGGTTATTGTGAAGATTAAATTAGTTCATATATATGAGGTATTTAGAACATAGTAGGTACCATGCTAGTGTTAGCTTTTAGAGATGTGACTATCTACTAAGATTTATTGATTTCCCAGGCCTGGCCCCAATATTAGAAATGTGTAAGACTACTCCCAACCTTCAGAGAATCCAGAACTCCCATAGGCATTCAGGTCAGAAGGGTTTGGTCAGACAAAGCCCCACAGAACAGCTCTGGAGATGTCCTCTCCTATTCCCACTGTTGTTGTTTTATTACTTCCTATACACCTAGTCTCTCGGGGTTTTAAGTCTGTGTTATGTCTATGGCTTTAACTGTTTTATTTTGAATATTCATATTTCTTTTCCTGTGCTTCCACTCTCTTGGTCTTCCGGGAAGATGAATTTTTTTCTCTATTGAACTTCACAATGCCTGGTCTGCTTCTGCCCTAAGTGCCGTAGCCTGCCCTTTCTTTATTTCTGCTTTGGTTCCTGATTTACATTTTAGGGTTCTCCATTGGGCTTCTCCTCTTTTTATGGTTCTTTCTGGGTTGAATTCCGCCCCCCCCCATGTGCTTATGTTCTAGGTTCACAACTCTGTGATGCCTTTTGTTTAACTCATGCCTTTAGACCTTCAATTCTGTAGAAAAGCACAAAAAGTGGTGCCCCAGGTTAGCACATTATGAAAATGTTAAACAAAACCAAACAAAAATCCCCAGACACAGAGAGCTTATGAATAAATATCTATTCTCTGTGGAATGAAGAAATCTGGTTTTACTTTGTAAAGCTCACTTTGTGGGTGCTCAATACACTACACTAAGCTTTAAATTACTATACTGGGTATCCACAGGGGAGGATAAATGCTGCATTCCTAAAATCTCTTCCTCCATCAACTAACTGATTACAATTGGAGTTTCCTCAAATGAGCTTGTTTGATAATTTGTCTCATTACTACTGAAAAGGAAATGGAAATCAAGGACTTGAGGGCAGGAAGCAGTAAGGAAATATGATCAAAGGTTAGATTGTATGAGATGCTGATTTTCTGCAAATAATAAAAAATAAAAGATCAGTGCCATATCAAATAATACATGTACAATAAACTTCTCAGCTATTAATTAGGCTAGCATTCACTAATATTATAAGCCACACAAAATAACTATATGTGAATGAGCTTAAAGTATCAAGTACAGATGTTCTTAAATGCAAACCAAAGTACAGACGATGTAGAAAACCAACACTGAGTGCCATTTATTACTTTCCTACTAATTCTAGGTTTAGAATGTACTTTGAATTTGATTGCCCAATTACCCACATCTATATTATATCATCTCTAAGCATCATTACAACATCAGCTTCAATCTTGTGGGAAGAACTGTAAACAAAGGCCAGTTGGCTAAAGATAGATCATTACTGACACATCCACAATAAGGGAGGTAACTAGAAGTAATGAGTATAATCAAGAGAAGTAAATTTAGGCTAAATACCAAGAAAGAATGTTCAACAGTGAGGACAGATTAAGGCAGGAACCTTCCAGGATAAGTGATGAAGATCACTGAAACACTTAAATCCATTAAGAACAGCTTTCCATTCATAAGGGTATCTGATAAAGGATTCCAAACAGCCAGAGCTCAAGAAATGAGGGAATTCTCTCTTTTTTAGCTTGGGAAATTAAACATAAAGAAGTAGGATGATGATGTGATTTCCTCACAAAATAAGAAAATATTGCTTTTTCAAAACAACCTATTATTGACAAGTAATAGGAAACATTGTCATGGAAAGCATTTGGAGTCAGAATGATCTGAGTCATTTACGAGCTAAGTGAACTTTAGCAAGATACATAAGCTTTCAGAGCCTCAGTTTCTACTTAGTTGTGATGTGTATGCAAAACCCTGGCTTGCAGGGTTACTGTAAAGGTTAAATGTGCTCATATATAGATGAATGCAAGAATTAATTAATTATTGAGCACAGAATACTTCCTGGAATCCTACAAAAATTAAAAAAACTATAATTACTAGATTTTCAACTCTAAATAGCTTTAGTGAGACACTTTGATCCGTTACCATTCACAAATAAGCATATTTTTTTCTTCAAATTAGTCAATCAAAACTCAGGATTTATTGTGGTTTTACAGATGATCTGAGGCGTATGTTGTAAATCCAAAGTTTTCCCAAACATCTAGCAAAAGTTAGGTTAGGACAGGTTCTCCTATTTTAACACAATTCAAAAAGTTTGCACACATCCAGAGAACTGGGCCTTTTGATACTCTTCTCTTTAATGTGAAAAATAAATGATGACTTTTAAATTTCAGTTAACCAGAATGTTAGAGCTGAGCTGTTCTGGTGAATTATATTTTATTTTGATTTTTCTGACTACAGAAGTGGAAATTAATCTTTGTCTAAATCCTCAATATAAAAAAATCTGCTAGTATATTTTGATATAGCTCTCTACCTTAGATGTAATGTATCATGAAGATAATCCTTCTGTAAAGGAGACTCTTTATAATACTACCATCATCATTATTCTGAATATTAATTATCACTGTAAAGTACTGACGATATTACTATATTTAAGATATATGAAATTGAGTTATGTCATACTGACCCATGCTCTTAAAGTTGTTTATATTAAATAAATACCTAGAGTCTGCTTGTTTTTTCTAAATGTTAAATGTGGGGCGTGGTGGGGGGTTGTTCAGGAGGCTAACATGTAAGATGATTCTAGAGTCTGGTGAGTTGACAATTTAATAAAAGCAAATGTTAGTGTGTGTTACTAATGGAATAAATAAACAAACTTTGTGCTCTAACTTATAAAATCAAAAGAGAACTAATTAAATGAAAATGGCGTGGCTTCCACACATCAATTATGTTAAGTTAGCAAAAAAAAAAAAAAGTTTTTCAATAACTTTATGTACTTTTAATAAGCCACAACATTAGTCAGTAAAAAATAAGAACTCTGATGCATTCAGAGCCTATAGATCTAAACCAGACAAAACAAAGCCTCATAAATGTGTTTGTTCATTAATTTTTAAAAAGCCAGACTTTGAGTTGTTATCATGTCAACTGGCACCAAACCCTACTCAATTTAGTGCAACTACAAAGTGGAACCCATAGTCTACAATGGCAGGGTTTTTGATCACACTAATTAACAGCCATTTTGTTTAAAATAAACAGATACGAGTCTAATTGCCTTTTTTACATAAGAAAGAGAAGATCTTAAAAGTAAAAACATGCAAAAGGAAAGATCAGACAAATGCCACTCAGACAGATAAGCAAAGTGTGTGTGAAAGGAACCCAGAGGAAGTTGGGGGTTGATCTCTGGATTGACAGCCCCATGGAGCAAAGGGAATTAGTCGCTCAGAAAGGTTAAAGGGAATTGAGAATTGCGTGACCTGTAACTACCCACCCTTTCATCATTTCCCCTCACAAAGGATTGTACCTCAGTTTATAATGTGGTAAGCAGTAAGTAGCAGGCCTGATAATGCTAATTAGGCGAGAACCCCTGATGGACAAATCATCCCTTCTACCCTTGCATCATTGCTAGAAGAGGACAGGACGCAGTGTAACTAAAGGTTCAGAAGAGAAGCCGTGCACTGGTTCACTGAGTTCCAGATGTTTTACTTGAATTTGGTGTCCAAACGAATGAACCCCTTGATTGGTGGCCTGTGTTTTCTAAGGGTCCCAAATGGTCGATAATATAGATGATTGTACTTGGAATCTATTTTGATTTATACGCCAACAGTTGAGTTTGTGTACATGCTGACTTTTCATCTCCCTAGCCTGTCAAAGCAATTCCCAGGGACACTTAGAGAAAGCTCCAGTTGCCAGAGCCTTCAGTAAGAATATTATCAGAAACAATACCTTATTTTAATTAGGAAACAATATGCTAAGTAGTCATTGCCATATGTATTCATACATGATATTATAAATGATGTAACATAAGCCACAAACAAAATAACATAATTTGAAAACTGTACCTTCTATGTCAAGTATGGTGATTTATTTTTATATATAACCAATAGAACAGTACATAAGAGATCTTTCTCATTCTGCGGTACATAAGAGAGGAGCTTTCTTATATTAAAAAGCATATGAAATTACAATAAAAAATCATCATCTGATTTTAACCTCTATCAAGAATTTTCCCCCTTTTGTTACTCACAGAATATTAACTACTCAAAGGCATTCATCTTTCTATTAATCTTTATGTCTCTGTTTCTGGAATAGTAACATGCAGAGGGAACCTTTCCATAGTTTCTGGGGGGGACCCACTTTTTTTTTTTTTAAGATTTTATTTATTTATTTGATAGACAGAGATCACAAGTAGGCAGAGAAGCAGGCAGAGAGAGAGAGAGAGAGAGAGGAGGAAGCAGGCTACCTGCTGAGCAGAGAGCCCGATATGGGGCTGGATCCCAAGACCCTGGGATCATGACCTGAGCTGAAGGCAAACGCTTTAACCCACTGAGCCACCTAGGTGCCCCTGGGGGACCCACTTTTAAAAAACTAAGCTAATATGATCAGCATACCGGCTTTCATAATAAAGTTAAAGCTGAAACCAATGCAGCGCTGGTGGGTGTTTAACAATCAACTCTCCAGGAGGAAAAAAAAAAAAGAGAGAGAGAAGAAAAAGCCCTGACTTACAGCATTTGCAAATTTCATGGTAAAATAACCACTGAGGGCTGATTTCAAGCTTACCACCCCACCATGAAGTCACTGAACACAGAGTTGGTAAGGGATGCAGGCAACTGGCTCACGTGAACCCACACCAGCCTCCAAGAGCCAGCTCTGTTACAACTCCAGACCCCACAGAAGTACACCAGGAAATTCCCTGCAACAGGACTTAACCGACTACAGTGTTCTCAACCATCTACATCTATGAAGCTTGGCTATTTAAATTTAAATATTTAAATCTCTTGTCTTCAGATCTCACAAAAGCTTGGGAGCATATTTTTTTCTTTTAGGTTTTCTTTTCCAGATCAAACAACAAAATATACCTATATAGTCCAATCACTCATGAACAAATCCAAATGATATTCCACTTTAAGAGTCTATGTACAGATGTATGACTGAGCTTTCCACAAATAATTAGAGTTGGCCCTCAGTTAGGAAGCAGTCCACAAAGGTCTAGCCTCTCTGATCCTCATCAAATATCCTAACATATTTTCTAATATCTGAGATTCTGGAGTGACAACCTGACAAGGGAGTTAGGTGATTTTAATGTTAATTTATCAGGCTATTCTGTGTATCTGACTGCTAGGTGGATACATAAGAGAAGAAAACTAAAGCACTACTCAGGAAAACAAGACCATTTAGTAGGTAGTCAAATGCCTGATTAATCAAAAATGTATCCAAGAAAGGTTGATAGAGCATATTACACTTTCAAGAGACATTTGCATAAATATGTTTTGTTAGTATAAAGCTTGTTATTAATTATTTTCTTCTTAAGGACTAAATGACTGAAGGATATCAGGTAAAAATGGATGAAATGAAGTTACCGCATTTGAAGGATTTTTTTTTTTTTTTTGACAGAGATCACAAGTAGGCAGAGAGGCAGGTAGAGAGAGAGGGGGAAGCAGGCTCCCTGCTGAGCAGAGAGCCCGATGTGGGGGTCCCTGAGATCATGACCTGAGCTGAAAGCAGAGGCTTTAACCCACTGAGCCACCCAGGTGCCCCTGAAGGATCATTTTTAAATGTGAAATAAAACAATGAAGTTTTATATATATTTTGTTCATAAATAATAATACTATATATTTAATTTTGCCTTAGATGCTTGGTTTAACAAGATTTATTAATTAGAGCCCCTCCAGAATGACTTACCTAACGAAAATAACTTGGTTTAAAATCCAAGAAAACTTGCCTACATTTGGTGCCTTAATATCATGTTTGAATAACTCCATCTGGATGATACACCCAATGTAATATCATTTTAAGTCCTGATAGCTGTCATGGGGAAAATTTGGTCTCTAAGAAAAATCTAGATGACCACTACATCATAATCACCATAATTTTAAATGATTTTTTAAAAAGATTTACTTATCTCTTTGAGAGAGTGACAGAGTGAGAAAGACAGACAACGCGCATGCCTGAGCCCACACAGGAGAGCAGGGGGAGAGGGCAGAGGCAGAGGGAGAAGCAGGCTCCCTGATGAGCGGGGAGCCTGATGTGGGGCTCCATCCCATCAACCCAGGATCACAACCTGAGCAGAAGGCAGAAGCCAGCCAGGAACCCCAATTTTCAATGATTTTTAATAATTTTATATCACCATGGGCTTTACTCTATATCTACATTTAAAAAATTTACAGGGGAGGCGCCTGGGTGGCTTAGTGGGTTAAGCCTCTGCCTTTGGCTCAGTTCGAAATCCCAGGGTCCTAGGATCGCATCGGGCTTTCTGCTTGGCAGGGAGCCTGCTTCCCCACCACCCTCTCTGCCTGCCTCTCTGCCTACTTGTAATCTCTGTCTGTCAAATAAATAAATAAAATCTTAAAAAAAAAAAATTTACAAGGGCACCTGGGTGGCTAAGTCGGTTGAGTGGCTGTCTTTGGCTCGGGTCATGATCTCCAGGTCCTGGGACAGATCCCCATGTCAGACTTCCTGCTTAGCAGGGAGTCTGCTTCTCTCTTTCTCTCCCCCTGCCCCTTCCCACTGTTCCTTCTCTCTTTCTCTTAAATAAATAAATATTTTTTTAAAAATTTACAATTCATTTGAAATGAAAAAGTAAAAGTCAACAAACTATCAAGTTAATAACATTTATTTTATACCACTTGTATGAGTATATCAAAACTTAGTGTATTAAACATATGTAAAAACAGAAGTGGGTCAGAATCTCTCCCACAAGAGTGTGAGCACTTTGAGGGTTCATCTGTATATTCCCAGCACCTAGCACAGTATCATGCAAAAAAGTAAGTACAAGAAAATGTTTGTAAACGGAGCTGAAGGTGACAATGATGAACATGATACGGAAAGGAGCAAAAGACCCTCTAAAGTCACTGTGAGGACCAATTCTATCACCTCTCCTTGTTTTCTTGGCTCTGACCATCCTGTGTATTATCACTGTACTAGAACAATGAATACCCAGCAAGAGAAAGACTAGATTTCATACAGTACAGAAAAAATGCATTTTATTAGAGGAAAGTCAACAGGCTAATTCTAAACTTTAATTAGAAACAGATGAGGAAATTTTACTATCAGCTTTCTGGAAAGACAGCTTAATGTGCTGAGTAATAATGCTGGCCAGTATATGCTCTTAGGATCACTGACTGCCCCTTCAACTGTTTGTCACTGGTTTGTATGGAGAGGGGTATGGCATCTCAGAGTAAGACATAGAAACATTTGTAACAACTTGACAGAGTCCTTTTATGTCTGTTGAATCTAATAACGAAAAAATTAGTGCTTGGATTTTATATGTTTGGTTTTCTTTCCATTTTCCAAAACCATTCCCACTGTGTTTTGTAACAGCATCCATCCATGACAGATTAGAAGTAAGGAAAAAAAAAAAAAAAAAGCCAAAACCGGTCCTCACCACATATAGTTTGCAAAACACTGGTGTAGAGTGCAGTTATGTTGTAAAGAATTCAAGTAGGACCCATAAATAGATGTTTTAA
Organism: Lutra lutra; assembly: GCF_902655055.1. NCBI lineage: Eukaryota > Metazoa > Chordata > Mammalia > Carnivora > Mustelidae > Lutra > Lutra lutra. The sequence continues at coordinate 74,337,986 of NC_062285.1, forward strand.
GGTGGTCAATTTTTGGTCAACCATTAGAGCAAAACAAAATAAAGCAAAGGAGCCTTTTAACAATGAAAACTGACCAACAGAAGAAATGGTGGACCTAAATGGTGAACCAACCATTGTGGTAATTGTTCAAGAGGAAGTTGGACAGCTGAAAGGGCTGGGACTCCAGAAAGTCTCTCGCAGCTGTCTCTGCTTCTGTCTTCCCTCTTCTCAGTAATCACGTAGCACTGCTCATGTCTCCAGGTGCTGGCCTCCCTCACCAAACTGGGAGTTCTGTGAGGGCAGAGACAGTATCCTAATCATACTTTGTTTGGTCCCTCACCACAATGAGGTTCCAAAGTTTACTGAAAAAGTAAATCTCTACCATAGAGATAGACTAAAATGACACTGGAGGTCTAGTCTGTGAGTCAGTGATTGACAAGAATGAGAATTCCAATCAGAGGAAAATTTCAGGACACATTTCGAAAATAAAGTTAAACATTCCAGAATTAATGGTCTGACAGCCTCCCGATATCATTTCTAATTGTGTACTCACACTTACCTTCTAGAATGGAGATTCAAATATTTTTTGTATATTGCTACATATTAGATTTAGTGAAAGAGCATTATGACCCACATACAATCACAATTTCACCACCAGAATGTTGAAAATGACCACTGCTTAGCAGTTTTTAGAAACATTAAATGCCCTCGCTATGAAGGACACAAACTGAAAAGATAAATTTTTCACTACTGTACATGAATGACCATCTCAGTTTAATTATAAGAAACTACTTTTAAATAGGTAAATCCCTTAATTCCCTGGGTTTCAGGTTCTCTTTAGAATGAGGAGAGTATTGTCATACTTGCAGCACAGACTATTGTAAATTGAAGAGCTTGGTAGACACTGTTCTCTGTAAGTATTCGTATTTATACTTCTTTACATTTTTTTAAAGATTGATTGATTGATTGATTGATTTGACAGAGAGAGAGAGAGAGATCACAAGTAGGCAGAGCAGCAGGTAGAGAGAGAGGAAGGGAAGCAGGCTCCCTGCTGAGCAGAGAGCCTGATGTAGGGCTTGATTCCAGGACCCTGAGATCACGACCTGAGCAGAAGGCAGAGGCTTAACCAACTGAGCCACCCAGGAGCCCACTTCTTTACATCTTGATACAAGTACTAATCATTTAGATAAAAGTACAGTATACTAGATTCTAATTGATCAGTACAGTTTGTTTTTCTCTTGAAGCCTATTAAAACAAACTAATAAAAAAAACAGCTAAATAATGTTATCTTTAATTGGAAGCTACCAGTTAAATAATTTGCCCAAGAATCATATACTTTATTAACTTATCAAATTGATTATAAGGAGACTAAAAAGCAGCAAACTCTACAAGAAATCCACAAAACTGTCAAAATAAATATAATTAAGCATAAAAAAGTGAATTTTTCCAACACCTAAATTGAATCCAGAATTGAGGATTATCTATTTTGTCATACCCTAAGCAATGTTTTTGATAGTATATTGAAAGAGTTTTTTTAAATTACTAGTAGGATGCTAGAATTAATCTTGAATTTTATTCTTTTACCTGTCATATCATAAAGTCTCGTCACTATTTAAACACAATTTATGGTATTTGATACCAAAATCCTAAGTTCCTAAAGGAACAGATTTCTATTTATCCATTAAAAGCACTGGGGAACACCTTTACATCTTTCTGTTTGTACTTCTCTCATTATTTTCTTGAAATAAAGGAAAGAAACCAAGGCACTCTTAAATAATGCTGTAACTCAATAATTTTATCAGAACTCTGCAATATTTACCGACCATCCACAGATTTCATGGTTTATAAAAAGAATTGTATTCTTTCCCACCTACTTAAAGAAAGACCCCCTCCACCCAGATGGCCAGGATGGAAGCCAATATCTCAAGCTCAATAAATTCTAAACAGAGCTCAGAGCTTGTTACTGTTCCTATTCCTGTTCAACCTGTTCCGTGTCCTGTGTTCCCCATTTCTGTTAATGGCAGCAGCATCCTCTTAGTTAGCTAAAACTAGAAGTTCTGGATCACTATCTGTCCATCCTCTAACCTTCCACCTCCAGCTGCCAAGTCTTACCAATTCTTCCAGTGTAACCTCTCTTGCTGTCTGCTCCTTCCACTGCATTCTCACATAATACCTCAGGACTTCATTATCCCTTGCTCACTCCAGTATGAAAGTTCTGTTCCAATACACCTCCCTGACAAATGCCTTTGCTTCCAATATCTCCATCTCCATCCCATCCTAATCATAAATGCAAAATGAAACTCTCTGGAATGAATTCAGAAAACGTTTGATCACATGATTTCTCTGCTTAGAAATCTTAAACAAATGCCTGACAAAGAATATCCAACCTGTTCAAGGACTTCTACTACCTGGTTCCAATCTACCTCCCCAATTCTATTGCTTATTATCTTCCCTATTGATAAAGTATGGACAGATGCCTCCTTTAATCTAACCAAGATGAACTTTGCAACTGTTCCCATTAGGAGAGTCTTCAGAGTTGTTCCCTCTACCTGAAATGCCAACTCTCTGCACAGAGGATGTCTAAATACCACGCATTCTTCAATATACAAGTCAAATGTCAACTCCTCCTAACTTTCCCTAACTACTCCTCTCCACCTCCTACTCCTGCCCTGGTAGAAATATGCACAACTAACACTTTAATCTCTCTTATTACACATGTCATTTCCCACCCTGCATATTTGTTTTATGCATGTTTTACCTCCCATACTAGAGAATATGTTAACATCTAAGTATTTACTACAACCAGACACTAGCTAAGCACTCTACATATGCATTTCTGTATGTAGGGTCTCATTTACTTGTTGCAACAGTTCTTTAACCTCCCTTTAGGGTTAAAGAACTTACCCTAAGACCACACAATTCTTCAATAACATGTGTAATATATCTCCAACTCTGAAGTGCTTAAGATAATACTTGCACATATTATAATTTGCATAAAGATATTTTAAATGAAACAGAAGTTCTACAGAATTTTACACTGTTAAATGACAAGGCATTATCCAGGTATTTATTCAATTTTGAATATATTACTTATTATGTGACCACCGAATATGAGATAGGTCTGTGCTAGGTGCTGGAAAATTAAAAAAAATCATCATAACTAATGCTTATTGGATACCTCCTGCAGGCAGAGTTATAAGAATGTGGGCAATATTAACTTGTTTAATTCTGAGAGCTATACAATTACTATTTTTAGAAGAGGGCACTTGAAGTACAAAGACACAGCTTACTAACTAGCTAACTTGCCCAAGTTATGATCCTAGATCCTACATTCCAAACCATGGTGCCATACTGTTTTCTTAACGCTGAGCTTCCACGTACCCTCAAGAATTTCAGTACAGTCTGGATTATCTGCTTACAGAATGGGACCCTTTGACCAAATTCAAAAATTTTGAAATTAATTCTTAAAATCTCCTTTGGTAAATTGAATGTGATCTGAGAGAACTCTTGATATTGTATACTCATAGTACTTGATATAACTATCAAAAGCCTTAGGTTGAGAGATCTTAAGTAGCAAAACAAAACATGAACATAAGAACTATGTTTAACTTCAGACATTAGAAGAAAATTGTCATTCCCCTCAGTATCCATCCTACGCAGCAACTCTCAAACAGCAACAACTCCTAAGACAACAGAAGAAGAAGAAATGCTGCCATTTATGCATGGATAAGCTGTACACTCACATGCTGAGAAAGATTCCCATATGGGAAAAGAAAGAACATAAACAAAAGAAATATGCCAGCATAGGAACAAAAATTGCCCTTAAATGACAGTTTCTCCTGACACAGAATGAAAGATAAGTATAATTCCCTAGAGGAGAGAATGGGGAAATCAGACCAGCTTTCATTTGGCAATGATAACATATTAAGAACAATTTTACTCATAGATTTTTCAGTCTTTGAAATGCTGACACACAGCATTACCAGAAATGACATTCTACCCACTACTATTACTATTATACATATCAATATATATCAGAGTGAAGATGTAAGAAATCCTTGATCAGGGAAGATGGAATGTTAGATCTCCTAAAGAATAAAAATCTTCACAGTTTTTCACTGAAATTCAATTTCAGTCTGTCCAACCCTTCTACAAACAGTGTATTTATGAATCAAGTATATAGAAAAAGTAGACATTCCAAAGTTCTTTATTCTAGAAAATGTATATTTCAAAATAATTTTTCATTCATGTGATTCCATTTTATACTATGTTTTAAATTTATAATGTGTCTTCAAAAGACCATAAAGAGCACAGAAAATGACATGAATGTGGATAATTGACATGTTATATTGGCACACTTGAAAAGTTACAGTGAGAGTATTGTGAATAAAAGGTTGCTCTAAATTATCTCACTGATAGATGTTACTTATGTCAATGTTTATTCTTCAATGGAAAATCAATTTTGGATGTTTTTGCTCCTTGGTGGGCATATGTGTAGATATATAAACATATTTACACACATAAATATACATATACATAAATATATTTCCAGGGCTACCAGTGTATCAGCTAGAGGGAAAATACTGAGAACCACAGTGAAAATGCAGAGTTGAAACTAGGTTTAAGACAATTCAAATTCAGTTACAATGCTACTTACTTCCTCAGTTCATTGACTAGTGAGAGAGACATTGTAGACAGATTACTTAATTTTCCTTTAAAAAGCATAAGATTCTGGGGGCCTGGGTGGCTCAGTGGGTTAAAGCCTCTGCCTTCAGCTCAGGTCATGATTCCAGGGTCCTGGGATCAAGCCCTGCATCAGGCTCTCTGCTCTGCAGGGAGCCTGCTTCCCCCTCTCTCCTCCTGCCTGCCTCTCTGCCTACTTGTGATATCTCTCTGTCAAATAAATAAATAAAATCTTTTAAAAAAAATAAAAAGGATAAGACTTTTCTAATCATCAAAAATAAAATTGTAGGGGCACCTGTGTGGCTCAGTGGGTTAAAGCCTCTGCCTTTGGCTCAGGTCATGATCTCAGGGTCCTGGGATTGAGCCCCGCATCAGGCTCTCTGTTCAGCAGGGGGCCTGCTTCCCTTTCTCTCTCTCTCTGCCTGCCTCTCTGCCTACTTGTGATCTCTGTCAAATAAATAAATAAATAAAATCTTTTTTAAAAATTAAAAAAATAAAATTGTATTGATGATAATGTTTCTTTTTCTTTTACCCAAAACAAAAGAAAATAACAGCATGTAGAATTTTCTGTAAAGTGAAAACACCAGGTGAAATTAACTTAGTTCTAGAGCAATCTTCTCTTTCAGTGAAAGTTCTTTGGGGCTTTTCTGAATTACTCACCACAGAAACTAAACCCCATTTTGGGCATCCCCATTCTTTGTCACTTTATTTCAGTTATTTAAATGCACGTAAGTTCCTCTTAGATGAGATGCTAATCATGGGGGCAGTCTTCTTAATCAAAACTGAAAAGCAGATGAGTACTTCTGTACTTTACCATTATTCCAGTTGCCAATGGTAGAGGAAGTCCTTTGTTTCACAGATGCATTAATGGTCATCTACAGGGTATTTCAACTTCTTTTAACAGCTATCTGCCCACATAAGCCACTTTACCTGAATGGCAGTAGGCTTATAGGATCAACATCTACATTATCTACATTTTTGTTTAGCTATTAGGTAATGATAATTTGGCCATAATGAGTTTAAGTTGGCTATAAATTGGTTTTCTAAGCATGTCCATATTTTAAGCTCCGCACACAAAGCTCATTTTACAAGCATATTGTTCATTTTCTTCATCAGTTCTGTCTCTAAACAACACATGAAGTCCTCAAAGTGCTTTTATTAAATTAAAAAAAATTTTTCTCTGTCTACTAAAAGCTATAGTAATCAAAACAGTATGGTACTGGCATAAAAACAGACATACAGATCAATGGAAGAGGAAATAAGAAAAAGAGTCCAGAAATAAACCTATGCTTATATGGTCAATTAATCTTTGATGAAAGAGGCAAGAATATGCAATGGGAAAAAGACAGTCTCTTCGGTAAATCCTGCTGGAGAAACTGGACAACTACATGCAGAAGAATAAAACTGAACCATTTTCTTACACATTACACAAAAATAAATTCAAATTGGATTGAAGACTTAAATGTAACACTGGAAACCAAAAAACTACAAGAAAACAGAAGCAGTAAATTCTTGGACATAAGTCTAAGCAATATTTTTATGGATCTGTCTCTTCAAGCAAGGGCAACAAAAAATAAATAAGTAAATAAACAAAGGGGACTACATCAAACTAAAAAGCTTTTACACAGTGAAGGAAACCATCAATAAAACAAAAAGGAAACTTGCTGAATGGGAGAAGATATTTGCAAATGATACAACCAATAAGGAATTAATATCTAAAATATATAAAGGACACACATAACTCAATATTTAAAAAATAAGCAATCCGGCAGAGGATCCGAATGTACATTTCTTCAAAGAAGACATACAGAGGCCAACAGGTATATAAAAAGGCGTTCAACACCATTAATTATCAGGGAAATGCAAATCAAGAACTACGATGAGAGGGGTTCCTGGGTGGCACAGTTGATTAGACATCTGACCCTTGGTTTCAGCTCAGATCATGATCTCAGGGTCGTGAAACCAAGTCTCATGTCTAGCTCTGCACTCAGTACAGAGTTAGCTTGATAGTCCCTCTCCCTCTCCCTGTGCCCCTCCTGCTTGTGTTCTCTCTCTCTCTAAAATAAATAAATAAATCTAAAAAAAAAAAAACAACCTACAATGAGATATCACTTCACACCTGTTGGAATGGCTATTACCAAAAAGACAAGAACAAGTGTTGGTGAGATGTGGAGAAAAGGGAATCCTTGTACACTACTGGTGGGAATATAAATTTGTGCAGCCACTATAGAAAGCAGTACAGAGGTTCCTCAAAAAATTAAAAATAGAACATATGATCCTGCAATACAACTTCCAGGTAGTAATCCAAAGAGAAAAAAAAACAGTAATTCAAAAAGATACATGTACCCCTATGCTCACTGCAACATTATTTATAATAGCCTTGATATAGGAGCAACCTAAGTGTCCACTGATAGATAAAGATGTGGTATTTACATACAGAAATATTACTCAGCCATAAAACAGAATGAAAAATGTTTTTTTAAATAGAATGAAATTTTGTAATTCACAGCAACATGGAAGGTATTATGATAAGGGAAACAAGTTACACAAAGACAAATACCATATGATTTCATATTTATGTGGAATCTAAAAAACAAAACAAATGAACAAACAAAAACAGAAACACTCATAAATACAGAGAACAAACTGATGGTTATCAGAGAGGATGGGATTGGGGGAGATGGGCAAGATAGATAATGGGGGTTAAGATGCACAAACTTCCAGTTACAAACTAAGTAAGTCACAGGATGAGAAGTACAGCATAGCGGGGCGCCTGGATGGTTCAGTGGGTTAAAGCAATTGCCTTCAGCTCAGGTCATGAGCCCAAGGTGTTGGGACTGAGCCCCACATTGGGCTCTCTGCTCAGCAGGGAGCCTACTTCCCCCTCTCTCTCTGCCTGCCTCTCTGCCTACATGTGATCTCTGTCAAATAAATAAATAAAATCTTAAAAAGAAAAGTACAGCATAGGAAATATTGTCAATAATATTGTAATAATTCTGGGTGGTGATAGTAACTACACTTACCATGGTGGGAATTGTATAATGTATGGAATTGTCAAATCATTATGTAGAACACCAGAAACTGAAATAACATTGTATGCCAACTATAGTTCAATTAAAAAAAGGTCTAGTGTGTGTATGTGTGTGTGTGTGTATGTATGTGTGTGTGTGTGTATATACATATGTATATATATATGTATATATATAATGTATGGACGTGTGTTATATATATATGTGTGTGTGTATATATATATCGCACACACAGACAATGGAATAATACACAGCCATCAATAAGAATGAAATCTTGTCATTTACAATAACATGGATGAACCTAGAGGGTATTATGCTCAGTGAAATAAGTCAGAAAGAGAAAGACAAATATTGTGTAATTTCACTTATATGTGGAATCTAAAAAATAAAAACAACAAGAAAAAAAACACAAAAAACCAAAACCCAGAAACAGACTCATAAATAAACAGAACAATCTGGTAATTGTCAGAAAGGAGGAAGGGAAGGTTGGCAAAATACGGGAAAGAATTAAAAGATACAAATTTGCAGTTATAAAATAAATAAGACAAGGGGAGACAACGTACAGCATAGGGAATATAGTTAATAATATGTAACCACCTTGTGGGTGACAGATGATAAACTAGATTTATCCTGGCAATCACTTAATAATGTTTACATAAATGGTGAATCACCATGCTGTACACTTAAAACTAATAAAATATTCTACATCAACCATACTTTAATAAAAAAAATCATTCTCTATGTAAGGAAAGTATTTAATCACCTATATATTATGTCACAAAGGTTTGGATTTATTATATTTGTATTGTCCACTACATTTCAAGTTTGTAAATGCTGCTGACTTAAAAGAGTTGCAAGATGCTGCTGACTTAAAAGATCTGCAAGAAATGTATGAAATTTGTATTTTGATAAAATCACCCTGCCTATATGAAGAGTCCTTGGTCCCCAAAACCTAACAAAGGAGTAAATTTGGCTATTAATCATGTCTCTTACCATAGTAATCATTAGCCACATTATACATATTTAGTTATTTTAATCTTTTCTCATAAGTTAATCCCATCAATCCATTAATATTTTTTGGTCCTTGTCTTTGTTTCCATTTGGGTTAGTATGAAGGTAGCATTTAACTAAAGACTTTCCCTCTTCTTAATTTTGATTCAAACATCTTGAGGACAAGGACCATGTTTTCTTAATTAAAAATGAGTTACAGAAATAAGATGCTTTATTGGAGATAATCTTGAATCACCCTGCCTTTTGCTAGGTGACAATGTTTTAAATCATATTAATTAGGAATGTTGCATTTGTTGCTTTCTTCTTCTATAAAAGAAATGATCACAGCTGAGCACATTCAGACTTTTACACTACAGAGGAGTTGTGTGTGGCCGTATATGTATATATCTGTGTGTTTTGGGATTACTTACTATTACAAAATGCTTTGTGATAAAATAATTCTCCTAAAGAAACTGAATTACATTTTCACAGTGGGAATTAACATTGTGCATGCAGAATAACAGGTGGTCTTTGTTTTCCCTTTAAAAATCTACTGTGTCAAAATGATTTGTGGATTCAGTTTCCAGTGAATATTCGGATCCTTTCCCCAAAATGCACAGCATTCTGCCCATGAAATGATTTTTTTTATAAAGATTTATTTATTTGAGAGAGAGAGAGCACACAGTAGGAAAGGAACAGAGGGGGAGGAAGAGGGAGAGAATATCCAGCAGATTCTGCACGAGTTCAGAGCCCAATGTGGGGTTCAATCTCACAACCCTAAGATCATGATCTGAGCTGAAACCAAGAGTTGACACTTACCTGACTGAGCCACCCAGGCATCTCCCATCAAATGATTATAGTCATCATTAATTTTTACTCATTTCAACCCATTGTTTTATATAAGACTGAATCTAAAAAGTTGAAATCTGAAGGTGGAAAAGAAAACATAAACAAATGAAAAAAATAGGAACACAAGGCCCTTTATTGAAGATAACTTTAAAAACCTATGCTTTTGTGTTCAGAGAGATGAGAAGCTCTAAGGGAAAGAAAGATTTAAAGCAGATTCAGGAATTCGAATTTAAAGAAGGTTTCACAAGATGCTGACAGATGGAAAAGGGAAAAAAAGCATTTAGGTACTGGGGAAATAGTCTGTACCCCCCCCCCAAAAATTGAGATGACTTCAAGTAAAATAATGAAAGGGAAAAAAAAATACAAGTTATTCAATGAAACACTAATAATATACATAGCAGAATGAAGACTGAAAAATGTGAACACCAAGGCCCAACAAATAATAATAAGAACATAGGCTAGATAATAAAATAACATTTGGGGGTGCTTGACTCCAAACTTGTATGAATGATTCCAAGATTTTCTAGCCCTCATAATCAAGACTCCAATCTTGGAGGCTATTTAAAAAATAACTTTAGCAATAGTTCAGATGGGGATATGAGCAATTCAGAATTGGCATTAAAGCCACAGCATGGTCCAAACTGTTAGCAAGGCTTTTGAGTAATGTAGAAAAAGAGCAGACTGGACCAGAAAGTCTTTGCTGAATCTCTGCCATTGGCTTGTTACGTGGCAACCATTCGGCACTCACTCCATTTATTCATCTGAAGAACATGTCTCACAAGTACCTTTCCCATTTGTTATGATGGCTAGAAAGATGTATCTAAAAGTATCCACCAAAAATGTCTAATATACAGTTGGTATCAATAATTGGCAACTATTACTTATATACTTTCCTATTCTAAGACCTCTTTGGCTAATATAATTAAATGTTTTTTGTCACCTCTTCCCTGGTCTTCCCTTCTCTACCTGTCAAAAATGTGAGTGTTTCAAGCAACTATTATCATGATGATTTTATACATACCCACTACATGCCTCCTAATAATAATTTTTTTCTCAGGGCCTTTCAATTTTTGTAATTATCTTGGGATACAACATATATAATGGATTAACTGAAAATCCATACCACTTTCAATAAATAATCTCAGAACTCAACAATTGCAGAACCTAAAGGAGACTCAGAAGTGACCCAGTCCAACCTTACCAGATGTAGAGTTTCTTCTCTAACAGCCTAACAGATAAGAGCCTAACAGGAAGCCCACTAGTTCTAATGAAAGCCCACTCCAGTCTGAAGCTGTTGTAAGAAAAGGCTCTTCCTTTGACTGAGCTCTCCCTCACTGCCTTCCCCATCATGGCAGAATAAGAAAGAAATCTAAATACACTTGCCTCCAAAGATCTTTTGCCTTTGGTAGCCACCTTGACCCCTGGAGCCTTTATTCTCCTGTCTCTTTCTCAAGTCCCCTCATCATTCTGGTTGGGATCACCTGTGATACTTTTAAGGTGTGACTTAAAATTAGTTAACAATAAGACTCCTAAAATGTTACAGAGTAGTTGCACTTCCTTATCAGTATTACTGCCCTTGAACAGATGCTCAACTTCTGTCAGTGCAACCCAATACCAAACTTGTTTGGGGGGTCAGCCCAAATAATCTTAACAATACAACAATGTTAACCCACACAGAGCCCCTAAAGCCATTAAACCCTTTCCCTTGCAATATGAGGAAATCACTTCTTTACTATCTCCTGTGGTAGAAACTGTATATTGATCCCAATAGCAATGACCTATTCCATCCTGCTGAGATTGAACTCTGATACTATTAAACAACATACTGTTAATTTATTCTAATCCTGAAGGCTCTTCAAATCTGATCTTCTTACCAGCAAGGTGCTCATTGAGAGACTGAGTTATACACCATAATTAAGGGATAGTGCCCTCTGGCAAGACACCAGAAGGCATGTAATCAGCATTCTTTGACTCTAATGTCACAGGTTTCAATGCCATCAAAAATGCCTTGCTGATATCAAAATACAACACCTCCACCAAGACTGCCTTTTTTTTTTTTTTAATTAACAAAAGAAACACAAAACATCTTGGAGGATGACTTGGGCATCTAGAGAAAATGAATGAAAATTGGAGATAGTTGCCTGTATGTCACTTAGAAAAGAACATTAAACAAACTTCCATGCCACAGGCATTTGCTAAAATCAGAGGCTGATCAAAAAAAAAAAAAACTGACCAAAACTTATCATTGACCAGCCTCGCTCCCTATACCCCAACAAGTAAGATAAGACCATGAATTATTTCCTTGAAAAGACTGTAGATTTCCAAATAATTTAGAATTAGAACCAAAGGAAGATTTATATCTTGCTTCATTTACCTGAAAATAAAATTTAAATTTAAAAAATTGGGGGATAAACTCTCTATATTTTTTATGTTTTATAATATTATGTTTTTATATATTTTATGTTTATAATATTTTAACTTTCAAAACCCAACCGGCATTCTCTAAATAGTTGCAATGTTCCTTTTGCAAAAATCAAAAGGTAAATACTACAAGGAGACTTTATACATAAGAAGTCTGCACAAAACAGAATACTTTATGAATATTCATTAAAAGGGATATAAACAAGTGTTTGAGGTGGCTGGATTGCCCAAATGCTTCCTTAATATTTCTTTGAGTACTTCCCATGGCCCATCTCTTCATTTAAAAACATTGTAAACTGGAGTGCCTGGATGGCTTCAATCAGTTAGTCTCTTGATTTCAGCTCAGGTCATGATCCCAGGATTCTGGGATGGAGCCCTGGCATTGCAGGGGGAGAGGGGAGTGGGGGGGGGGTCAGTGCTCAGTGAGGAGTCAGCTTCAGGATTCTCTCTCACCCTTACCCTCTGCCCCTCCCCCTACATGCATACTCTCTCTCTAAAATAAACAAATAAATCTTTAAAAAATAAAATAAATAAAAATAAAAACACATCAGCTTCCTTAATACTCCATTTAAAACAGGAAATGACCCCAAAGCCACAAAAATTACCTCTGTAATTACAGACATTCTAGTAATAGAGATATTTCACCCAAGGAAAGACAATGAATATTTCGATCGGGGTCCCATTCAAATAGGCTATCATCATTACAATTTCTAATGTCTCTTTACTAAAGAAGTAGCTGCCAGGAGATGAATAAATGCCTAAGTCCATCAGGTTCATACTACAGTAGGCCCCCTGTCCATGGAGGATATGTTCCAAGACCCCAATGGGTACGTGAAACCACAGATAGTACTGAACCCTATACACGCTGTTTTCTCCTATACATACAAACTTACAATAAAGTTTAATTTATAAGTTCAACACAGTAAGAGATTAACAACAATAATAAAATAGAACAATTGTTAACAATAGACTATAAAGTTATGGGAATATAATCTCTTTTTTAAGATACCTTACTGTACTGTACTCACACTTCTTGTGATGCTATCACATGATAAAATGTCTACGTGATGAAATGAAGTGAGATAAATGACATGGACATTGTGACAATAGTGTTAGGCTATGACTGACCTTCTGCTGATACCTTAGGAAGATCATGGGTTTTGAGACATTGGTTGACCAAGGGTGACTGAAACCAAGCAAAGCAACACTGGGGATAGAGGGGGACTACCAGTGACCTCTTTTTCTTCTTTGTTACCAAAAGGGAAAATTTTCAATACAGTTTTAGAGTCCAGATGACATTAGGATTCATTACATGTCATACCAAAGCTTAGAAGATAATAGCAGTTTGGCCCTTATCCTTCTCCCATAGCAGGATCAGGGAACAACACCTTTATCTCCCACTTAAAACACAGTAGAGGAAAACTAAATAAGATTTACTTCCCTGGAGCAAAACTAAAATATTTAGTTTTTAGTTTGTTAAACTGTCAAAGGTGTAGACTTTAAAGAGGGAAAAAATGCAGATAGTTCAGTGATTTGTTATGGACCTATTCAAGCATGACTTAAAATGTTTGCTTTTACTTAAGGTTAAAAAAAATTCCTCAACCACTTATTCTATAGGCCCTGTCCTATTATTTATTTGCTACAAAGAGTTGCCAAATTCCTAGCACAGATGCATGTTCCAGATACAAGGCATGCTTGACCAATAAGTTACAAAAAGACCTACAATATGACTACAACTGCAGTTAGATCTAATTAGAAATGTTACATTTAATTTTGAAGATGTTCAATAGTAAATCTTTTATTTTGCCACAAGTAAGACCTGCCAACACTTAAAAATCATTCTGTAATCCCGATGCCATTCTACCCACACCCCTTTCAAGTCCATCTACTGTAAATAACTAAGTCCAGCATGTGTTCTGAAGCATATAGGTGATCTTAGGTGATTTCCATTAAGTGGCATTATTACAAACTGTCCACAGAATTCAAGAAGTATCACAAATTAATTTTAATCCAAGGGGATTTCAAGGATTCTATGCTTTTAGAATATTCTAATAGAAAGTTAAAGGAAGGATGGGATAAGATCCCAGCAAACTGTATTTATTGTGTTAATGTTTCACTTGTCTTCTAGGCAAGTAACTAAAGGTCATTTGTTCTTCACGGCAAGTGTTGAAAATAGTTTACATTGAAGGTCTAACTTAAAGGAGCAATGTGAAACCCCTCAAGCCCAAAATGACCTTTTTATGCCAACATAGATGTCCAAATCTCTTAAAGAAGGGAGCAGTGATGTTTGTACTCTGATTTCTAGTTACTTCAACTCTCTTTTCCTAAATGCCTTTGATAGAGATATCAGAATCATTTCCTGCTTTATAGATCCCACTATACTTGATCAGCCATCAGACCAGGTATCAAAGTCGAATGTGGAACAGAAAAGGGGCAAGTTTCCAAGCCTACATTTGTCAAATAAGAGGGAGATTGTGGGAGAGAGACGCATGTGACAAAAATCTGTTGGGGGGGGGGGGGTCCCTTTCCCTGGATCTAGTGGGTTTCTGCAAAGATGTTTAGACATCCCACACAGTACCTGCAGAAACCCAACAAGGCCTAGCCAGAGCATGCCTCCTTCAGAACAGTAAGGGTATGAGGGAAGAAAAATAGAGAGGAAAGGAAATAAGGTTGACAGAGAAGGTCACAGGCTATACCACTTGACAAAAAACCTTCATGCTTCCAAATAGCTGGAAGCTTTCAGGGATTCTTGCTCCGAGATATTCAGTAAAACTCAGATGATGAAAAAGATTAGTCTAGCCAACTAATATTTATCCATTTTCAGGAGACAAGTTGGCCATATTTTTTGCCACCCCGAAAAGGAGTTGGGACACCTCTTAACAGAAAAGAAACCTCTGGTAGAGATAGAGGGGTGTATGGTTTCACTTTTTCTTCCAGATCAGCTGGGGATGATTTTTCCCTCACGTTCTGCTAACCACCCATTGGTTTTTCTGCCTATGAAAAATAACCCACAAATACACACAGACCATTTTCTAGCTTTTAATGTGATGCATGGAGACACCTAGATTCAAGTTCCCTTTATACTGCCCACAGAGACAGATGGCAAAACTGATGTCTGAGCCCTAACTGCAAACCTCCCTGACATTCATGAGTCCTCCTGCAGCTTACGGCAGATTTCATACATTCAACACGACACTTTGTCACATTTGGGTGGCAAAACAGTAGCAGAGAACAGACACGGCAATGAATAGAGAAGAGACCATTTGTCCTACACCACAGTTTTCTTTGGGTTACATATTCTATCAATATACAGGGGGGGGGAAAGTATCCAGGGCACCTATAACAGATTCAGAGTTTAGTTTGAACTTGTATAGAGTTCTTAACTAAAGAAAAGAATTGCTTCCTTTAATTTTGTACTGTGGTTTCCCAAGACTGTGAGATGGGCATTGAACATTCAGGGGTGAAAAAGGAAAAAGGTAGATTGCTTTTTAGAGCACTTTTAATAGCATCTTCCTTCTATAAAGTAAATTGGCCTGTTGTCCTTTTTTATGCAGCCTTGTCTTTAAAGATGACCCTTCTTACTCTGCAAGCACATTTTGAAACAGGTATGAAGCCAGTATGCCCGAGTGTGGCTAAAACCCAAACAGCTATTTTTTTCCACTTACACAGGAAAATTCAGGGAAAAATTGGTTACATGGGCAACTCACAGTTTCTTTTGGAATGCTTTCATGGAAATTCAGGCTGTATTTGATACACACACCATATTTTTTTTAATGGTGTTGTGTGGGTGGGTTGGAGGCACATGAAGAGCTTCAAAATCCATATAAATATCCAAAACGGGCATGGAGAAACTCTCTCATTTCCTTTTTATTGTCGATTGCTCATTTGCTAAGTTACTCGTAGCGTGATACTCTAATATTCCTTTATGCCTATTATAACTTAAACATTAGCACCAACTTTCTAAAACACAGAGCAAAAAATGATATCACCCTCTCACAAAAGATTTTAAAAATAACAGAATACCAAAAGAGCTGCCACATTCAAAATAAGAGGGAAGACAAGCCTGACCCTATTGTTTTCTCATCCCAAAGCCGATCAAGATAGACCAACCAACCAACTAAAACCCACCATCTTTTTCTTTCCTTCTCTCTTCATGCCGGAGCTGCTGCCTGGGTGGTAGCCATTCATGCTGGCTTGTGTGCACTTGAAGTGAAGGGACTAGTTAATGGGGAAATTACAGATGACTCTGTATGGTGGGTTCTCTGATGTACATTTGTGGTAAAACGCAGGGCAAGTGATCTGTAACTCTGACTTGAATTGGGCCCTTACATGGAAATTTCTCCAGGGTGTGGCAGCACCTAAACAGCCTTTTAGCCTTTGCCAGGGTATTTTAGCCTCCTTTATTCTACTAATAATGATTACCCTGAACATATACCCATCTCCAAAGCAATATTCACTAGAGTCACATGCTGCTGTCTGTTTTATATATATATGTATCTATATACGTTATATAGATATATATATATAATATATATAATATAATATATATATTTTCCCCCTCACACAATTCAAACTGATAAATCTTGGGTCCTGAATTTTAGAAATAATATTTCAATCAGAAAGCGGAGAAATGCAAAAGTCCTTTGGAGTACACTAGTAACCAAAGCATATTAAATTGACCAGTATAGGAAACCATAAAGGAGAACAATGGGAATAAGGACAGATGGAGGGGACAAAGGGATGGATGTACGAAGTTCTGATACACACTGGGATCACATTTCAAAATCCAGGGCTGTCCTACGCAATTTAACACTCACTCTAAAAGTAGGTATGTAATGGAACTCAGTCCACCCTCCTTGTACTGTTTTCCCTCGTGGCATGAGAAACTGCTTTGCCTTTCACCATAGTAGAGATTTGCTGTTTGGCGCTCCTATTAAAAATCTTTTTCTTAAGGTAAATTAAGAGCCAGCAAGTCACTACATGTTCAGAATGCATTTGCTGAATTAGGAACTCAACATCTTCACTTCATTTAATTGCGTTGAGGCAACGAAGTAGAAATGGCTTTGGTTAAAGCAAGAGCTACAGGCAGACACACACGCTGACCAAATTTTTGCTCATACTGAAATTCTTAAGCTCAAACTAATCAAAAGAGGAAGAACTACCGTCTGTCTCCCCTTCATATTTAGCCTGTTAGCTTCAGACATTTCAAACTGGTTAAAGAGGGCTCCACGACTGAAAGTGCAAATGTACCACCAAAGAAAGGTCAACACCTGAGAGAGCTGTTGATTTTGGTAACTAACTAAAATCCAGGTAATAAAGGAAATAAGTGCCTTCTGATTGACTGTGGAGCCTCATTCCCTCAATTCAAATGTCCCTGAAAAGTCTCATCCTCTTTGCTACGAAGCACAGATAACAACACTTTTCCTGGTGGAAGTATCTTTCCTAAATTAAAATAAATTGTATACTCTGGTATGTCTATCTCTGGACAACTAGAGATAAGTGAAAAACAGGTTCTAGGCCATAAGGTACAGACCAGTAATAATCCTTAAATGATGATAAGCAATCATTTCACAGACTTCGGTAAAGTTGCTTTGAAAAGTCAATGATTTAATCCCCTCAAGTATTAATAGAAACAGGGACTCAGGATTTTAATAAATACATAAGGCCACCTTGTCACTGGCAAGTGATGCTAAACAATGTTACCACAACTGAATCTCCTCTTAGAGTCTACAAGTGATACTTCTACATTTTGTTCTTGATAGTCTGGATGAAAATTGGCCTTTTATGACAGAATAGGCTGCAAAAATACTTTAGATTTATTACTATACACAGTCTCAGATGTTAGATTTAAGATGTAAAGTTTTATGTGTGTACTAAAAAAGTTTTTAAGAAAGAATATGTTGAAATAAGAAAATTCAAATATATATGAAAGCCATTCAAGTCCTTTGATGACTTATTTCCCCCTCTCTGCTTCATTAAGTAAAATACTGTACCTGCCATGAGTATACTTGATAATAGAACATGGTTTTTCTCAGTGTTCAATGCTTTTAGCTACTTTACATGCTGGTTTGCTGAAAGAACATGGTGTCCCAAAGGAATCCAATCTCTTATTAGAGTTCCTTGCTAGGTCTTTGTGAGTCTTGCCTATCCTACAGTTCCCAATACATTATATTCTGCTCCACTCTGGGGCTTTATCTGGGGAGTGAGGGGGTGGGTCTCATCAATTTCTTCTAATGAGCAAGCTTGAAATTTCTAGCTAAAAGTCTGTGTGAACAGTACTCAGATTTGTCAAGATCATCAAAAACAAGGAAAGTCGGGACGCCTGGGTGGCTCAGTTGGTTAAGCAGCTGCCTTCGGCTCAGGTCATGATCCCAGTGTCCAGGGATCGAGTCCCACATCGGGCTCCTTGCTCGTCGGGGAACCTGCTTCTCCCTCTGCCTCTGCCTGCCATTCTGTCTGCCTGTGCTCGCTCTCTCTCGCTCGCTCTCTCTCCCTCACTCTCTCTGACAAATAAATAAATAAAATCTTTAAAAAAAATAAATAAAAAAAATAAAAAAAAAACAAGGAAAGTCTAAGAAACAGTCACAGCCAAGAGAAACCTGAGAAATATGATATTAAATGTAATATGATATCCTGAATGGGATCCTGAACAACAACAACAAAAAAGAATATTAAGGAAAAACTAAGGATTTCACAATAAATTATGGACATTAGTTAATAATAATGTACCAATACTACTTCATCAATCATAATGTAACTAAAGTGCCTTACTAATGTAAGATGTTAATAATAGAGGAAACTATGGGCGATGGGGTATAAGACAACTCCTTGTACTGGAACTTTTCTGTAAATCTAAAACTCTTCTAAAATAAAAAGTTCATTTAAAAAAAGTCAGTGTCAGTAATGATGCAATTCAACCCTCTTTAAATGCAGAAGTACTTATACCAATTGGGAACTACCTCAAGTATAGAATGTATTGGCTGCTGTGAAATAACTACAACATTGATATAAGCTCTTTAGAAATAATACTGTCTATTGAGATCCCCTGCCCACAATGAAAATAACTTCAAGGTTTTCATGCTTTAAAAAAAAAAAAAAAGAAAAGAAAGAAAAATGTCAGGATAAACCATACTAATGTGTAGAAAGTATAAATGGAGTGCCTAGATAAGGAAGGAACTCCATACCCATCTCTTCCCCCCTATAGCAGACAAGACAAGGCAGGGTAATAAAAAATATATACCTAGCTCCTCTTGCATTAATAAAGTATATAAAGGCAAGATAATTGTGAGACATAATGGTTTTACGGCTCCCTGTAGATCAATTGCCAAGGCAAGGAACTGGAATATGTTTTCTAATCCAGGCCATCTAATAAAAATGAAAGTAGATAATAATAGCTTTGAAAGTTTCAAAGTGCTTCACATTTATTATTTCATTTTATCCTCACAAACACTATCTGAAGCAGATAGCATAGATTATTATTATAATAGGTTTATGGAGAAAACAAAGACATGGAAAGGTTATGAAACTTACCTGAAGTCACACCATAAATCAGTGACTGAATTCAGATGAGGATCTAGCCCTCCCAATATCAACCACCCCATCTAAACTGGTACCTGGGAATAATGTGCTTTCCAGAAAAGTTTTTTCTTTTTTATTTTAATGCTGTATTTTATAGTGCAATGCATGGCATTCCAAGTATAACAGAAATCTATGGTGAGGCTTTTCCAATGTATCACAATTTCCTGTAAAACATAAATGCTAAATGAAATGAAAAAAGGCATGAGAGTATAAAACAAAATTGGTCATTCTTTCCCTCAATAATATAATGAAAGCAAATGCCAAAAAAACAGGATTGCTTACAGAAATAAGTATAGATTTAATTATTTACATAATTCAACAAATTTGTCTCCAAATGTAAATGAGTAGAGTACCATTAACTCTGAATCTACTTATTGCACATTATATCATCCTTGCTTTGAAAATTAATTTATTCTGTGATACCAGGATAGTATGGCAGCTTAGAACACTCACTGCTAGTCAACTGTCAGTAGCTACTTTTGTTATAAAATTGTTAACAGAAGAGTTAAAATTCATCTTGTTTTCAATGAACCATTGTCAAGTTAAGGATATCTAGTTACAACCTGACATTTATTCAAGAAACAGTGAAATTGAGTTCTTGTTCAATTTAACTACAATTAAAAAAAAAGTATCTGAGTGCTTTAGTCATTCAATGACTATCTTCTAAGTGTTGCTGTGGGCACCAGAATATGGACCCAATATTAATAAAACATGACCCCAGTATATTGGGAACTTCGTCTAATGAAGGGAAGTTAGTATAATTAGGTACAGAATCACAAGATTTGAAGGAAATATCAGAAACCCTCTTGTTCTTATTCCTTTTTCTTTTCCCACTTAGAACTATCAACGAGCCCAAAAGGTAATTAAAGTTCTGGGAAGGTTATTCAGAAAAGATAATTCACAAAATGGTCCTTGGGAATATAATTCCAGAGAATTTAACCAGGTTTCATTACAGAATATCAACCAATAATGAATCTAGATGCTGATTTCTTTTCAGCTTGAGTGAACATTTGAGAACAATGGTTACTTTGAGGTCAACTTCCAGAACAACATCAAAAAGATGCAAGTCATTTCTAGTTTAGGTTCAAGAACCTGATTAAAGAAAGTGTTTTAAGTTGTTAAGTATATCTCATGACACACTAACATCCGATATTGCACTATTCATGAATAACTGCTTATTAACTAACGTAACCAGAGAAAGTACAGATTTGAGAATGAAAGTCAAAGGAACCACGGCGTTGGGGAGGGTGTGGTATGGCAAGCAACACAGACCTACATTTAAAGCAAAGTTCCAAGAGAGTCCTTTCCTGGCAAAGCCAAAGATGAAGTAGGGATGTGACTCTGGAGAATTTTTAAGTGTTATAAATCATTCTATGCTTTTAAACTATATTTGAAGATAAACATGAAGTGGATCCCGTAACTTTAGTCTATGACAATAAATTCAGTTGCATATGCCACAATGATCTAAACTGTTCAAGAGAGAACAAACTTGAAACAGTTTAATGTCATAACCAGAGTTGAAGCTGAAGCACAATCATCTCCATAATCTTTGACCCAAAAAGTGTTTTGGGGGGGAGAGGGAGAGGTAGTAGAATTCCAGAATCTTAATAATTGCGACTTCTGCTCATTTTTCAAGCAACTCTTACACAGGCAAAAATACCTATAAAGAAGAGTAATGCCTAAATATGGAGAGGTTACTTAAAGTTTACTCAAACTTTTTGAAAAAGCCAAACTGAGCCACAAATCCTGAAAGACATGGTTTCCCTCTGTCCTTACTGGCTTTAACTATATGGAAAAGAACAATAATCAGAAAAAGTATCATTCACTTTTAATATTTCTCCCAGATCCTTCCTTATCATCTAAAAATTAACCAGCTTCACTCTTATGTCTGAAGAAGTGAGAATTCCAGGAATTTTCCCTGTCTGGTTCAGTGTACCCAAGCCTCACAATTTCCAGGTAACTTATGTAATGTTACTGGGAGTAGCAGAAGAGAAACAAAACAACTGTACAAAAAGCCTTAAGGGATTTTTCTATTTGGCTAGTTAAAATGTTCAGAATTATTTAAGAGTTGGAAAAGGAACAACAAACCACACCCTCCAAGAGCTCTAGTCTGAATTCCACCATTAGTTTATACCAGGCTTTCCAATCCAAAATTCTAGTGTATTAATGAGAATAAAAGAAAAGAGCACCCAAAGAATGTGCTGGTGTAATCTGGGCTTGCCTAAAATCAAACTTCTGAGACATCATTTAGCTAAAGAACATAGACTGAGTTTATTACTTTGCACCTTGTTCTTTATGAATATACAAGTTCTCCTGGCTTCCTCCCAAAATACAAAAGCTCATCTCTCCACTATTTGTGGTTTCTACAAGCACCACTGAGCATGGAATTTGTTATGACACGGAGCTGTTCTGGACCTCATACTGGAGGAAACTATCTTACCTATAACACAGTCCTTTAGAAAAGACACTGAAGATAACTCATTGATGCCACTGCAGATTATCTATGGGCACAGATGACCACAGAAGTTATAGAACATGGCACCATCAGGGTTAAAGCCTTAAGGCTATAGCTTCTCATAAAATTTTATAGTTGACTCAGTTATAAAGGAATTAATAAGACGTATTTAGATTGTCAATGTTTACAAAATTGCTGGAATCCCTTTCTCCAAAATACTATTTGTTGAAGATATATTTCTACCTGCCACAAGAAAAAAAAAAAAAGTGGGTTTTGTTTGAGTCTGCTTCTTTTTTAAAAACCAAGTTCCTGTGTTTCACCTTATAAACTACCAATAGAATCATCCTAAAGTACTAGACGAGGTCAAGGATTGGTTTGAGAGCCTGAAAGAATTTGAGTAAGAGCCTTCTGGCAAGGACACCTTGGAGAGCCTTTGTCCCAATGTTTAGGAATTTATTTATTATCCCCTTGTCATATGCCAAGCATCATTTTCGGTCTTTCAGATGGATGATCTCTGTCAAGACTCATGCTAAAGTAATAAGGTAAGTAATATTACTATCACCATTTTATTGGTGTTGGAAACAAAGTCTAAGAGAGATTAAGTAACCTTTCAAAGATCCAGCAAGTCGGTGATAGAGCCGAGATTCCAACTCAGACAACCTGACTCCAAGTCATGTTCTTTGCCCCTTTGCGTCCCTGCCCCTATCAAATGAACTCACACTCTTTCCAACCCTATCTTCCTCAAAGGAGCATGAGCATGGCCAACAGTAAAGAGCTGAGTGTGATCTTGATTCATTCTGCTTCAGTAAAATATTAATTCCAAACACTGGCAGCAATAATTTTTCAGAATCCCCCCAGCTTCATTCATTCAACAATTTGACAAATATTTACTGACTGCCTTTTATCTATGAACAAAATTGACTAATACATAATCTCTGCCCAAAAAGAGCTTAAAATCCATTACTTAAAAAGACTATACAAATAATTGAAATAAATGAATTGCAAAGAATCAGATCATCACATTCTTGTGCCTAAATCTTTACCGAGCTCTTAAAGTCAACAGACACTAAACACTAGTTCACAAATCTCTGCATGAACTGGCCTATCCCCACCTCTTTCAGGGCATCTCTTACTACTACCCCCTCCTCGCGGGGCTCAGTGTGCTGCAGACACTTGACCTCTCTCTTATTCTTGAAACACACCAAGATTTCTCCTGCTTCAGGACCTTTGTGCCTTTTCCCTCCTCTCCCAGATCTTCCCATGGCTGCTTCCTTCTTTGCATTCAAGTCACAGCCTAATACCACCTCTCCAAAAGGCTCACTCTGAACCACTCAACCTGATCTGGCCTACACTCTCCTCCCTCTCACCCAAGCACAGTTCTATTACGATTACCTCCCCTGCATTCACACAGCATGAACTGTCTTCAGAAATTATTTTTAAATTTTATTGAATTGTTTATGGTCTGCAACCCCAGCCTCATCGAGAACGCAAGGCCCACCAGACAAAGAGCCCTGTTCTAAGTCTCCTAAACAAGAAAAATTTCACAAAGTCATGAGACATGGATTTTAACAGGGATATCATAGTTCAGCAAAGATGAGGCAATGGGCACTGCCAGGAAAGGAAATACCACAAGCAAATAAACAGAGGAGAGAAATCTGGAACATATTCAAGAAATATGAAATAATCTAGTTTGGATGGTATACATCCAAATATTTAAAAAGCAGATTGAATTAATATCATGGAGGGTCTTCAATGTTGGGAGGAAAAATTATCTGGGTAGTAGAGAGCCACAGAACATTTCTCAGCAAGGAAGTGACATGGCAAAGCTTAGCATAGCATAGCATTAAAAAGATTAAAGGCTAATTTAATAGTCCAGGCAAAGGATACTAATAACATTTTAAGACACTCTGATAAAACACTAAATATCTTTGCCTTTTTTTTTTTTTTTAATTAAATAGAAGACTCCCAAGAGAGAACAGGAAGAGAACTATGAACTTAGTGCTGTTAACTATTGGAACAGAAAGTACAATGTTACGAAGTATAAAGTTGAACATAATGATGAAATTTGTTTCTCTAATATCTGTTCAAAAGCCTTTTGCAAAATAAACACAGATTTTATTATATCAAACCACCCAAAGTGACTCATCCCTTTGGAAATGTGTCTCTGGCATCTTCTTTCCTCAGGCTTCAAATTCTTTCAGAAAATCAAGCAGATTAGTGGCCTGATGACAGGACAGAAGTCAGAACTTGAAATCCTAAATCCACTTCTGCCATTGACTTGCTGTCTGACATGGAACTTTACATCATTTTAGTATTTGTAAAATATCTTTATATGGTGTTTTATAAATTAACAAATCAGTGACTAAGAAGTAATATGCTTTTCCAAAACAATCACACAATACAATATATAGAAACTTGTAACGGAGTCACTTACAATGTATTCTGGAATTATCCTGTGCTCATTTATTTCTTAGTCAGGCAGTGAAAACAGAAATAGTCACACTTTTTCCAACCCTATACATACATGTGTAAGTGTGTGTATCTTACAAACAGTGGCTTTGTCCTTAAAAATTCCCAGATAAAAAAATTGAAAAAAAAAAGTTTCTTTTTAAAAGACACAATGATGTAAACACAAGAAAGTTTAAAATAACAGTTGTATAAACTGTTTGAGTTGAAGAGGAAAAAAAAAAAAAAACACACACCCCAAAAGAGTTTTGTCAGAATAAAAAGAAAACAAGTCCCAAATCCTGACAGCAACATAAAAGCCAAATTCTCCCTCTTCCTTTCATAATGGCTTTTCTATTGAGCTTCATTTTGACCTTTCATTACTTTCCCAACATAGAAGAATATTGCCTTTCAAAATTCTCCATTTCTCTGCCGGCTGTACTATTATTCCTTCTCCCATTGTTGGGAGTTCTTAGCTACTGCTGCCCCAATATGAAATGTACAATCTTTGGTTTCTTCCAAACAAATATAAGCCAGCATTTTTACACATTTTCCACTTCAAATTCATACCCTACATAAAAAAGAAAGATAATCATAGTGCCATTAACATTCCAAGAAAACAGAAATGTTGGTGATCTATTTGCTAAAAAAGCAGCAATCCATCTGGAGCCAACACACCCTTCCCCCTCGGCAGCAACAGGATGTGCGTGTATGAAAGAACTCAAACAGCCTTAATTCATTAGTCAGAGCTTGGAGGGTGGACCAACAGCATGATCTGATTGATAAAGTTTCATTACAAATTAGCCCATCTCTTTGATGAAAACAAGCAAGGCAGAGACTCTACCATAATTTTATCCTCATAAATTAGTCAACCAGACAAACACTAAACAGAGCTTGCCACATGAGGGGCAAACTGATTTAATTAATTCATACACAGCACCTCATTAAGAGCAGTTGTAGCACTAAGGATGTGATCTTGTTGAGTTTACACTGTTTTTCAGAAGACAGATGCCCACTTCATTGTCAGGGAGGAGGGACCCTAATAGGAGCAAGATACATACCTTTGTGTCCCCCTTCATTTGGGAAGATCTAGTACAGGAAGAACGAAATGAACAAGCTCTCTCCCTTCCCACAACCCAAACCAGCATACATAAGACTTTTAACATAAGTGTTCACTTTAATAGACAGATTACATTTTGCTTTTGCTTTTGTTACACGTTCCATTCTTTCAAGTACTAGTGAAAACAAATACATTTCTTCACTGGCACAGTATAATTCTTACTTAATATGGGGAAGAAAAAAGAAAGAAAAGAAGAAAAGAGAAGAGAAAAGAAGAAAGAAGGAGAGGGAGGGATGGAGGGAGGAAGAAGGAAGGAAAGAGGAAGGAAGGAAAGAGAGAGGGGGAAGGAAAGAAAGAAATGGATGGATTGTTTGTAAGTGATTCTAGGTATTCTTGGGGAAAACGTACATATGCAATTCTCTCCAATGTCTTCATATCCTGAAAATATTCTTTACCTTCTACAGGTTCCCAAGACCTAATATTGGAAACAGCTTTCTTGGCTGCAGCTACACATTTCTAAATACCCTGATTGATCTATTTAATATTTATTTCTGTTTATATAACCTCTTAAAAACACAGTTCTTTATAATAAATTCATGGGGCAAGATCTTAGTTTCTAAATACCATTCTCCAGTGGCATATAGCTACAAGTAAGGGGATTCTTTGATGTAGCTGACACCAACGATGGAGCAGGAAAAATATAAGGTGAGCCCGGAACATCCCATTGTACCAAAAAATAAGAAAATGCTTTAAAAAAAGGAGGGGGTAAAGGTATCTCAAAAAGATACAGGAATCAACCTGATAAGTTCCCAATGGCCAAAGGAGAAATGATTTGAGAAATAAAAAAGATATTATTAGACCACAAACCATAAAATAAAAATAAATATCCATGAGTCCAAAATGATAGAATTAAGAAAGTTTTGATAAAAATTAATCACCGAATATGTAAATAAATGAAGAAGAAGGAATAGCTCTTCCTCATAGAGAAGTTCCAAGTAAATATAAGGAAAAAGCAGGAAATACAAAATTAGCAATAGAACACCCCAGTAAAAACTGTTGCAAGCAAGATCCACTGATGGGTACTAAAATTAGTGGGCAAAATTTGAAGAAGAAAACAACATTTTCATAGTCTCTTGTATTTCTTCCAAGATATTTATTAATTCACTAGAAAAAAAGAATAAATTTACAGGGGATAAACGCATCAGATAGCACCTTAACGAAGTAATCAAGAGTAACATAAACATAGGGTCATAAAACAAAATGTGTCCCGTCATGTGATGTCCTGAGAAAAACACACGGCTTCTGTGGTATTCTAGCCAAAAATGCATACCCTCCATCTGATTATGGGAAATCAACCCAAATCAAGACACTTTCAACAAAATATGTGACCATTACTTATCAAAGTTCAAGGTCATAAGAGATAAGGAAAAGCTGAAGAATTGTCACATCTTACAGAACACTATGGAGATCCAACAACTAAATGCAATGTGAGATTCTGGGTTGGGTCTCGGATCAGAAAAATACCATTAGTAAGAAAATTAGTGAAATTAGAATAAGGTCTATATTTAGTAATAGTATTGTATCACTGTTAATTTCCTGGTTTTGATTATTATACTACAGTTATCTAAGTCATTAAAATTAGCAAAAGCTGGATGAAGAGTGCAAGTAAACTCTGTATTAAATTTTCTGTAAGTCCAAAGTCATTTCAAAACCAGTTTTTAAAAAGTCATGGGTCAAAAGGAAGAGGGGATAATATGAGGGACTCTAAAATGAAGCTAATAAAACTCATTGTAGAACCACCAAGGTCTAAGTGAATAGGCATCAGGATTGAACAACAACATTTAGAGTTCCCCCAAATTAGAAATTGAAAGTCTTCTCCAATTAAATTACAGAGGAACATACAGTAAATGTTTTTTCTTTAATTCCAGGGCTGTTTCCCTGTGGCTTTGCTTCATAGCAGTCTTTTTAATTTAATTAATAACTAGTTGAGTTAATTTAGCCACTTTATAGCCTAATTTTATTTTAGAGCTATTCTGATCATTATGGCACAGTTTAATAATTTCAACACTTATGTCTTTAAGCTATGAATTTATCAGACTCTAGGCCATGTCAGCAGTCCCATTGTGCTTATTTTTACAGGACTAAATCGTTAGTCTTCTAAATATCAACCCCAGGACAGACTTTGAGGTCTTGAAAATGAAGTCTTCAAAATAAAAGTGTGGATTTTTAAAAAAAATTTAAAAATTACAGGTCACTAAAAGGATCTTCATTTAAACCTATACCTAATTCACAGGTATATTTTTAAAAGTAAAAATTGTAGATTTAAAAAGTAAAATTTAAAAGTAAAAATCGAAAACTATCAACAGGGGCACCTGGCTGGCTCAGTCAGTAGAGCATGCGACTCGATCTTGGGGCCCTGAGTTCAAGCCCCACATTGGGCAAAAAGAAAAAAAAAAATAGTTATCAACAAACATGCAAATGTAACTATTTAAGAATTAATAATATTCCACACAAATACAAGCATGCCACAGTCTCCTTCATGACTAACTTGAAATTTAAAGTATATGCACATTATTTTCAAAATATCTACCATGTTTCCAAAATTGATGTCAAATGCAAAAATAATAGAGAACTAAGAAAATAAATTGTGTACATAAACACTCCTCCTCCCTTTTGCTCACAATGGCTAATGATGTGAACTCTTACTCTACTTTTCTCTTTTTTTTCAAACAAAGCCTGATCTTTTTTGACTTCATATCTACCTTGATGAGTAGATTAAAGAGCCTAGCAAACTGAGCCTCAAGCTAATCCAAACAAGGTGCAATTACAATATTTCCAACCACCCTGGCTGCTCTCACTTTTTTTTTTTTTCATGCTGCATCTAAGATAAGATGAGGTTCAGGTGAGAAAAAAAGATCAAAACTATTTAAAGTATTACCTCTCGATCCTGGGGGTTGCAAATTGTGCATAGAGAGGAGGCAATAGAGATAAGGAGAAACAAAAAAACCAGAATCTTTGTTGGAGCCTTTAGGATTTACTTGTAGCATTAGTAGAAGACTTTTGAGAGTTGAATATGTCATAAATCTATGCCTAAATCTGGATAAGACAAGAAAACCTCATTATGCCTACTTGTTTTTGGTGGGTTTTTTTGTAAGCTTCAGAAACAACTGCTCAAACTGCTAAATTAGATCAATACCTGTATAATATCTGTATCGAGCTTGAACAAAAAGCTTGCAATGTGCAAACATTGAGTTATATCTGGAACAAAGAAAGAAGCCGTAGAAACAACAGAGACAGTGAAGTGGAAACTCGTTGGAGGAATAAAATCAATATAAGAGAACAGATGTCATGAAAATTAAAAATAAGTAAAAAGTGGTAGTTTCCTGAGATGTTATTGAATTATGTCACAATTTTTAAAAAGTAAGAAGAGTCAATATGCATAATGCTTTTAGCGTGAACTTCTTTTAAATACATCCATATTTAGCCATGAGGTAGATAAGCCTAACCATAAGAACTCTGTAAACACACCCAGAGAAAACAGGTGCTCTAATAACAAGAAACTACTCACACTGTCACACCACTGTTACACAGCTAAGTTCATCAACATCTGAGGCAACCAACCAGCCAAGTGGATCAAAAGCAGATTTTTTCTTCATTTCACAGGCAATTATTACACAATTTCTCAAACACACAGGCACCACAAGTCCAACAATTTTTATGTAAAATACTGTCCTAATAACGTCATTAAGATTAAAATTGTGTCACTCCTATACCTGGAAGACCAAGGGTTGGGTGTCTGTGGGGAGTAAGAAGCAGCAAGTAGAGGGCAGGTCATTTCTTCTCCAAACATACACCACAAGTTCCTAGCATTTCCTATTTTCCCCCAGCCCAGTTGAGGCACATATTTACTACTCTTTATTCTAAGCATCTGATACATACTTACTAATTTAGTCATCAAAAAACAGTATGAGGTAAGTTCATTTATTACAGATCAGTTCATTTATTACAGAATGGTACCAACACATGACTCACATAACTCACCATGAGATTAAAGCACTAAAAGACTTTCCCACTTCTCCCTCTGTCATAAAAATGAATGGACACATTTGAGAATCTGATAAAGGCTACAATTAATTTCCCCCCCAAAATGTACATACACCTAGAATTTTACACACAATTTCATAGAATCCATATACCCCTGAATGTCACCCACGCACTGTAGTTTAAGAGCTCCTATTCAAGGCGTAAACAAAATACAGAAGCACACACCTCAGAATGATAGCATTTACAAAGGTCATTTGTATATCATTTTTCCCTTTAATATGAGTCATAATTCTTCATAGATACAGTTTTTATTAACTATGATTTCATGAGGACAATGCCCCCAAGTATAACTTTAATGGTCCTTTTTAGACCACAAATATTTATAATTTATTCATGTAGAAAACTTGTTCTGCCTTTCACCGGGGGCCCAAAGTCCAGCCTGTTCAGAGAGACACTGCTACCACCCTCACGGGTGTCCATCCACATCCTCTGTTTGCCAAGAGAGGGACAGTATCAGGCATACTTGCCGCTCTCCTGCCTGCCGTCTGCCCAGAGCCCTTCACACCCTTTTATTCACTATCATAAATGTGAGTCTAGTACTCTCCAAACAGTACAGCTGCCTGGCTGTAACTCATAGTGTGCCTACCATCCCACATTTTTATGAGAATTTATGGCAATTTTAAGAGTAATTTGACTCCAGACTGTGTTTGCTATATTAATAGCAGAACAATAATAACAATGATAATAAAAATGTAGCAAGACTTCCAAATGTGACCAAGAACATTAATAGGACCAGAGCATATTTTTTGTAATCTTTTTCTGTCACTTCAGAGTAGAAGATAACAATTTTTATGTGCCAATAGTTACATTTTTTATGGTATTTTTAATAGTTATATACTAGTTCACTACTTGGGATACCATAACTTAAGTAGCGTCCCATTTTAGAACATTTCTGTTGTTTTCAACTCTTAACTCTTTCAAATCTAAGAAGCAAGCACAGCTAACTGACAACCAATTCAAAATAAAAAAATTTTAAATATGAAAATGAACAAAAATGTTCCAAGATGTATACAAGCTTACAAAACTGACTCAGAGAAACAATCTACAGATTCAAAGCACTCCCTATCAAAATATCAAGAGCATTTTTCACAGAACTAAAACAAATAATACTAATATTTGTATGGAGCCACAGAAGACCCCAAGTAGCCAAAGCAATCTTGAGAAAAAAGAGCAAAGCTGAAGGTATAACAATCCCGGATTTGGAGATACACTACAAAGCTACAGTAATCAAAACAGTATAGCACTGGCACAAAAACAGAGATAAATGGAACAGAATAAAGAGCCCAGAAGGAAACCCGTGCTTATACAGCCAATTAATCTACAACAAAGGAGGTAAGAATATACAATGGGGAAGAGATGGTCTCTTCAATAAATGGTGTGAGAAAAACTGGACAACACATGCAAAAGAATGAAACTGAACCACTTTCTTATGTTATATACAAAAATAAACGCAAAAAATATTAAGGACCTATGTCCGACCTCAAGCTATAAAACTGCTAGAAAAGAACATACATAGGTAGAATCCCTTTGACATCAACCTTAGCAATATTTTTCTAAATATGTCTCCTCAAGCAAGGGAGACAAAAACAAAAATAAACTATTGGGGCTATACCAAAATAAAAAGCTTTTGCACAGCAAAGGAAACCATCAACAAAATAAAGAGGCAACCTGCTGACTGGGAAAAGATATTTGCAAATGACACATCTGATAAGATGTAAATATCCAAAATATATAAAGAACTGGTATAACTCAGCACCAATCATCATCATCATCATCATCTAATTTAAAAATGGGCAGAGGATCTGAATAGACATTTTCCCAAAAAACACATACAGAGAGCCAACAGACACATGGAAAAGATACTCAACATCCCCCTTCATCAGGGAAATGCAAATCAAAACCACAATGAGATAGCACCTCACACCTGTCAGAATCAAAAAGCATCAAAAAGACAATAAATAACAAGTGTTGGCAAGGATGTCAAGAAAAGCGAACCTTCATGCACTGTTGGTAAGAATGTAAATTGGTGCAACCACTGTGGAAAACAGTATGGAGGTTCCTCAAAATATTAGATATAGAAATACTATATAATGCAGTAAATTTACTACTGCATATTTACCCAAAACAAACAAAAAACACTAATTCAGGGGCACCTGGGTGGTTCAGTGGGTTAAAGCCTCTGCCTTCGGCTCAGGTCATGGTCCCAGGTCCGGGGATCCAGCTCCACATAGGGCTCTCTGCTCAGCAGGGAGCCTGCTTCCTCCTCTCTCTCTGCCCGCCTCTCTGCCTACTTGTGATCTCTGTCTGTCAAATAAATAAATAAAATCTTAAAAAAAAAAAAAAAACTAATTCAGAAAGTTATATGCACGCTTATGTTTATTGCAGCATTATTTACAATAGCCAAGCTATGAAAGCAACCTAAATGTCCATTGGTAGATGAAGGAAGAAGATGTGGGGGGTGTGTGTGTATGTGTGTGTGTAGATGTGCACGTATGTGTGTGTGTGCATAGAATATTAGTCATAATACAGAGTATCTTGCCATTTGTGACAAAATGGATAGAACTATGAGAGTATCACTCTAAGTGAAATAATTAAACAGAGAAAGACAAATACCATATGATTCACTCATGTGTGGAATCTAAAAAAAAAAAAGTGAACAAAAAAACAAAAACAAAAACAAGCAGAAAACAGACCCATAAATACAGAGAACAAACTGTGTACCAGAGGGGAGTAGGGTGGAGGGATGAGCAAAAAAGGGTGCAGAGGAATGGGAGATACAGGCTTCAAATTATGGAATAAATATATTATGGGGATAAAAGATGTATAACATAGGGAATGTAGACAATACTACTATAATAGTATTGTATGCTGAAAGGTGGTAGCTACACTTTGTGGTAGGCATAATGTATAGACTTGTCAAATTGCTATGTAGTACACCTGAAACTAATGTAACATTGTATGTCAACTATACTTCAATTAAAAAAAAACTGCCTCAGAGAAAAATGAGAGGCAATAATGATTTTGAAAAAATCATCTGGGCAGTTTTTCTTCTACCAAATTGCTTTCAGTAGCATTGCTTTAAGTAAATCATCTACAGCGAAATGAATTTCCAGTTAAAAAGAATGATACTTTCAATACAACACAAAAAAACTAAGGGCAGAAGTAAATATGGAATTTCGTGGAAGGGAAAAGTAACATTTACTTTAGCTCTGCAAGATTAACAATGGCTTCCTACAGACACAATTCCCTAAACCGAGCCTTGAAGGATGATTAAAATTTAGCCAGGTAATCAAAGTGAAAGAACTAGTATTTTTTTCCATCCTCTCCTACACAATCTGTATTTCAAATGCTCTTGGTGATGAAGTAAAATTCTTCTTTAGAGAAGAGTCCCAGCCAGTACATGTGGAAGAAATTACAGAATTATACGATTAATATTTTGCAACCCTTAATGAAATAATTGATTCAGGCAGTAATCATCAATGGATTAAACCATTAGTTGCACAATGATTGATGGTGACTTTTATAAGGGAGGGATGAAGCTGTCACCACGTGAACTCCCTGATCCATCTTAACATCCTAAAAGAAAGAGAAAGATAGATGATAGATAGGTAGGCAGATAGATAATGGAAATTGAATCGAATCAAGCCACTACAACTAATTTCCTTGTATAGGAAATATTTCCTATCTTTAGTATTTTCTTTTTTGATATAGAAACAGTTGGATATAGTTCTACAGTGGATATAGAAACAAGTTAAGTAACACCACAGAAGACAAATAAATAAATATAGACTGTAGAACATTCTAATTGACAACTGACCTGGATTCTGCAAGAAAATAGTATTAATAGAAGAGAGGAGTGGAAACTGCTGTTTTTTATTAAAAAAGAATTAGAGACTTAACCAAATTTAATCTGTGGTATTATGTGGATCATGATTCAAACAATCTAATTGTAAAATATTTTTCACAACTACTTGGAAATTTTTATTACGTACAGGGAATTAGATGATTCCAAGGAATTACTACAATTTTGTTAGTTTGATAATGACACTGTTCTTATATAGGATACATTCATACTTTTGAAGATGCTTACTGAAGTAGGGGTAAAATTGTATGGTATCTTGGATTTCTATTTAAATACTTCTGCAGGGATGCTTGGGTGGCTCAGTTGGTTGGACGACTGCCTTTGGCTCAGGTCATGATCCCGGAATCCCGGGATCGAGTCCCGCATCGGGCTCCCAGCTCCATGGGGAGTCTGCTTCTCCCTCTGACCTTCTCCTCGCTCATGCTCTCTCTCACTGTCTCTCTCTCAAATAAATAAATAAAATCTTTAAAATAAATAAATAAATAAATACTTCTACAAATGAGAACAAAAGTGGGGAGGAATGAATGAACCAACCAGTGTTGAATACAGGAATTCGTTGTGCTTTTACCTTTCCTCTTGTGATTATTTGAAATCTTTTATAATATATTTTTCAAGTTTGACCAAGTGATAAGAGCAAGGAGGCATGAGTTGGAGTATTATTGACCAGGCAGAGAAGATGGCATAAGAAAGCTCTGATTCAAGAAACAACATGACTCAAGCAGCACAAGGTAAAGTCAGGTCACAGACGACCTTGAGTGCCAGGCTATGGAGCTTGGGCTTTGCCCTGTAGAATATGGGAAACCAAGCAACGGTTTTCAGCAGAGACTGATGTGGTTAGATTATACTCTAGTCTAAACCATGACTCCAACAACCCTGTGTAGAGTGGATTTCAGGAAAGCAGGCTTGGAGAAATGAAGTCCAGTCAGGAGCCTGCTGGAAAACTAAAGAGGAGGGATAATAAAGGAATAAAAGAGAGTAGGAGTAAGATACAGGGGCCAGGAATTAGTCATTGGAACGAAAAGAAAGAACAAGATTCAAAAGGTGACTTTCAACTTTCTGAAGGAGTGGCTAAGTGACTTTGATGTTGAAGGTATGGAATTCAGAAGGAAAAGCATATTCAGAAGAAAGGGGGAGGGAGGAAATGATGAAGTCCAGATTAACTACGTCAAATTTGAGGTTTCTCTGGGACATCTGAGCTAGTTACACATGTACAGCTCAGGGCATCAGTCACAACCAGATCTATGGATTCGAGAATCTTCAGAATATAGACAGCAACCAAAACTCCAAGAATGGACAAGAACATTCTACTCCATGATCCAGGTGTGTGTCTGTCTCACCCAGCATCTAGTACGGTATCTATCATGGTGTGGGGCTCTTAAGAAATACTAAACAAATCGTATATAAGATTGTCTAAGGAGAGCATGAAGAGCACACACATCAGTGAGCTCAGGGCAGAACTCTGGAAGCCCAATGCTAAAGCATGAAAGCATAAAGAGGTCCCCTGAAGGAAATAAATAATAAGGTGCAGTGGAGAAGGAGGACAGAGACCACACAGCCACAAAAACAAATTGTCCATTCACTGGGCAAAATCGAGGTACTGATGATCTTAGCCTTCCTGAATCTCTGAGGCGAATGACCTACTTTTCTCATCCTAAAAATAAAGATAAGTAGCAGCATGATGGCCAGTCAGTAGACAATACCACTATCTGTGTGACCATGACCATGTCATTTAACCTTTCTATTCTTTCCTTATTTTTAAAATGAAGCCTATGAACTATATTATCTCTAAGGTTACATTCAATTCTAAAATTCTACAAAAGCAAATCCTTTGGTTTAAAGTGTTCCGAAGATAGTAAGAGCCAAGTACCCACTTTGAGATCCATTACATTTTATGCTGGACTTGTGCTCTACTCACTCTTTACTTTGCTTCATCCTCAATTCCTCTCCCACATTTTTTTTTTCCATAAGTGGTCTCTAAACTGCTTCAGGGAGAAAGTAATAGACCTTCTATGAACATAAAAAGACCATGACATTTATGGTAACAAATAAAAGATGACAGATGAGGAGACATGTCAGGACCAGAATTTATTTATGCCAACATTTCACAAATATACCTATTAAGGTAAGTTCCTAAAATTCTCTTTGGGGATAAAGACTAATTAACAGTGATGGGCAAAATGGCACTAGCCCACTAAGTAATCATGGGAGCACATAATACTGAGCCTCCCAACCTATGGGAACTTAGATAGGCGCACTTGTGGAAGGTGCTGGCCTCTTGTCAGTGAGCTATAAAGGGGCACTCACTTTTATTTGATCCACACTTCTATATGGTTGTCAAGCTCTTGGCCCAGCAAATAACTAGAAAATTAGTTCATGTTACTGAAGCAAATCCGTTAACTTCGCCTATCTACACTAAATATGTAAATCATGTCAAACAGGTTGTACTTTAACGTTGGAATCAGAAATCCATTTGCAGTCATAAAGCCCAGACAATGAATCTGACATTCCCGATCTTATTTTATTGTTACACGTTGAGAATATCAACCACAAAATTTAGTTTAAAAAAATGATCTGATTTCTTTTCACTTAATCTGTATTCATGGTTTCGCAAATCATTTTAAGAATAAATAAGAAGAAAGTTGTCGTCTGAATAAAAAGTTTTATGTTTACTACATCAGAGAAATTATTCAAATAGACTGGAATCACTTTTCTCAAATTAATCTCACAATCAGGTAGCTACAGAAAACAAGTGTATTTTCATGCTCAAAATAGACATTTGTTCATCTTGCTATCAACAATCAACACACAGGTGAGCACAGTGTGTTTTGGAAGCAATTACAAAACATGGAATAAAAATACCAAAAAAAAAAAGATATTCCACACATTGATGATGAAGTGGATAAATATATATTCCTTGACCAGAACAGAGGCTATGCATATGACAGAGACCTGAGCTGAGACCAAGAATCTGATGCTTTAACCGACTAAGCCACCTAGATGCCCCCATATAACAGAGAATTTTAACTGGGTCTGGTTCTCTACAATTCAATCAACTGGTCCAACTTTCAAATTTTTAATGATCTTAAAAGAATTATGTCCCCAAATGTTGATTAAGACAAATGAAATTAAACACCCTTTGGAGGGGTCATTATACAGGCAGGAAGAGAAAAACCAGGCAGGAAGACCAGGTAGATAAGAAAATGGGATGCAGACCCCCTGGCAACAGAAGTTGGATAGTTAAAAGTTATCAGAAACACATGTATGTGTCTTTTAAAAATACACTGGCCTTGGTAACAGCCCCAGAGATTCTGACAGTGCCTGAATGTTAAAATTCTACAGGTGATTCTGATGATCAACCAGGATTGAAATCAGGGGATTCTAAATCACAGATCTGTAGAGAAAGAACACATGTGAGGTGCTAGCATGTTTTTGAGGTGAGGATCTGGCCCCAACAAGAATTTCTTATACACATGAATCTTGATCAGGAGTGATTCCCAGGATAGGAGTACTCATGCTGAACAGCAACTAAGTGTTCCTGGCTGGCAAAGGAAATGAAAGAAGAGAAGCCAAGAAAGGACAATCTTTAGAGGACACTCCGCTTATTTTCACAATCACAGAGATCTTAGGCAGTTATAACAAACTGTTTCATACGTAAGCATCTTGCCTTGTCTCTACTCCCAAAGAAAGCAAAATTCTGTAGGATAAGGGAATGTGACTTACACTTTATTGGAATAGGCTGGATATACAGAAGACATGCTATAAATTACTGTAACTACTTTGTTGCAAAAAAAAAATCTCTAAACCACCTCCCTCACTTTGCTCTTGCTCCTCCTTCCTGAAGTCACATTAAACAGAATTTAAACAGAACAAATTTCTCTGCGGATTTTTGCTTTCAAATATCTGAATTTTTAAAATTCATATAATTTTTAATTTTCTAAATTAACTATAATTTGATAATCTATCTACCGCCCACTTAACCTACTCATACATCTTTCTCCACAATACCCAGGTTTCCATGATTATGTGAAATATGTAGGTCAATTTACATGGCATGAACCTGGAAATAACTGATCAGGAACTGTCAAAAATTATTTAGTCCCATCAAATTGCATCGATTTGATTATTTCTAAATATAACAGTGAGTTCATTTTCAAAATCTTAATGGAATCCATTCAATAAACATTTATGGATCACCTCTGATTTTTATCATAAATTTTAGTGAGTGAGATATTCATTTATGAACTTGCTCAATAAAAAACAAATTGAAATTATCACTGCAATACATTTTAAATGACTATCCATTATCATGATTAAATCCAATATTGAGTCAGTTATTGCTTAAGACAATGAAGTACCACTACTTAAGTCTATATTCCAATCACAAGGGAGAACAAAGAATCATAAAAAAATATTTTTAACTCTTGAAAACTTTGCAGCAAAGTATTCAAGCATGCTGACCTTCCTCTCTGCCAGAAGTTCAGCAACCTGAATCAAGTCTAGGTAAAGTGATATTCTGTTCAGATGTCTCAGATTTGCCCGGTTTAAAAGCTGTCCTAAAATACTGATACTTGATCTCTCTACTACTGGAATAGTAATCTACATAATTTAGGAAAGTTGCTAAAACTGTCATAAGCTCTAAATCCTTTTTGAAATTAACCACAAAATCCTACCTCCATTCCTCCCGTTTCCACCAGAAGTTTAACAACTGACTCTTATTTTATTTCCAGAGATCAAAGTTTAATAAAACTGAAAAATACTTGAGACTTAAATATAACACCTTTAACTTAATGAAGACAATGTGGATATATGCTCCTTTTTCTTTTCCTTTTGTATTTTGACACACTGCGTATCTGCAGCATAGTTTTTTTTTTTAAAGATTTATTTATTTATTTGACATAGAGAGAGAAGCAAGAGCGAGCACAGGCAGACAGAGTGGCAGGTAGAGGCAGAGGGAGAAGCAGGCTCCTTGCTTGGCAGGGAGCCCAATGTGGGACTCGATCCCAGGACGCTGGGATCATGACCTGAGCCGAAGGCAGCCGCTTAACCAACTGAGCCACCCAGGCATCCCTGCAGCATAGTTTAAAAGAAGAGGTAAAGAGAATGATAAAATAGAAAGAGATGTGAATTCACTGGAAGTCATTAAGTGTTAGGTTCTAACCTTAACTTTATTTCTAATCAAATGAAATTGCCTTGAGCAACTCAATCACTCTAGAACTCAATTTCTACGTGTATAAAATCAGGAACTTCAAATTAAGTTATTTTTTAGGTCTTTTCCACATCCAGGATCCCAGGTATACAAAGTTATGTCTAAACTCTACTAGAATCTGTTCAAAAAAGGACTCTAAAATCCACCCAACGTTTTTTATGTTAACTTGATAGGAAAAAACAACAACAACAACAATCAAGTAGGGCTAATGAGATTAATTTGAGGAATATTCAAAGTGGTGTTTCGTATTTTCTTAGGCACTTAGGGATCCAGTATGGTTACTTCTTACAGGTGAAACCTGTCTTTAACTCAATACAAAGGCAAGGACTGTTGCTTTTCCAAAAGAAATCTCTTGTTTGTAACCTGGCGGGCATTTCTTCTCATCAAAAGAGAACCAGAACACTAGGGAATAATTAAAGGATCTCCAGTATATGTCTATGTCTTTCCTCTCTGGTAAATTAGGGGTCAAGTTCAGACCATTATGTTTTTTACATACTTTTGTATTTATCTGAGAACAGCATAGGAATGTTTGAAGGAAAATGTTAGAACATTTCCTAGAGCTACTCCCTATTCTAACTTTAATTATGGTTTTCAGGATTGCCACTGAGTTTCATCTGTTTAAAAAAAAAAAATGCCCCACTCATATGCCTATTTTCCCTGGAGCAAATAAATTCCTGTTATCTTCTCAAATTGTCATGACAAGTTTGTGAAATTATAGAACTATACAATTTTAAAGATAGAAAACCTTAGAAATTTTCTAACACAACTCTTATCCTAACATAAATGGTCCACCTCTTTCTCTATAACAAGACTTTTTCACTACTTTATAAGGCAGTCCTCTCCATTGATGGGCAACTCCAGTTTTTTGGAGCCTTCCCATTTCGTGGTGCTAAAATGATTTTCATTTAATTGTTGGTATTTTTTTGAGAGCAACATAAAGCCAATCTACTATCTCTTCTACATGTCAGATCCTCAAATATTTTAAGACAGTTGCAGTGTCCCTATGTGGGCCTCTGATTCTCCTCAAGTTTATCAATAGGGCCTTGAAAAAGTTAGCCAATGATTTCTTTCAATACAACCATCAAACCATTGGCTTAAATTCCACATTATTTTTTTCCAAGGAACCACTCCCAAGAATCTCAACCATTTTAGCCTTATATACTACTTTTACATTTATCTGAACATTGAATCCTGATTATGTGATCAAATGTGTAAGTTATCACTCCAAGATATTTGTCACCTAAAGATCTGGTGAGCGCACTTTTACTGAAGTTGTCAATAAATATTTAAAGAAAAGGGCAAGGTCAATGACTATATCCCAATAACAATAATCCATTAATCATTTATCTATGAGTTCAGTTGTTCTTTCTACCAAAAATCTACTTAAATATCTCATTCTATCATTTACCCATTACCCAACATTTTTTTTTCCCACAACTATACGTGCAAGTTCTTCCCTAAATTCAAATATACATACATCTGGACTGGAGATTTGAATTCAATGTAAGAAGCTCTTATTCTATTCTCTCTCTTTTTTTTTTTTAAGATTTATTTATTTATTTGAAGTGAGGAGCAGAGGGAGAGAATCATTAAGGAGACTCCCCACTGAGTGCAGAGCCAGATGTGGGATTGGATCTCACAACCCTGAGATCCAATGACTGGAGCCAAAACCAAGAAGTATACTGAATCCCCAACCTTTCAGTTTGGAAACAAAACAAGAGTTGAAAAGTTCTTCCTCTACTATGTCAATTATTAATATTAAAGCCAATGTTACCACAGTAGATTTTTGAGAACCAAGATCTTATTATATTTTAGTACTCACAGTCAAACAAGATAATGTGGCATAGAAAAGGTTCCCAATAAATGTTTGTAGAATGAATGAATGGCCATGATCATTAACTCTCCCCAAGTTCCTGCTTTTCTTAATAAGCCCTCACTCTGTACCTTTCAATCTTTGATACTTACACCCCTTTAAATTCTGAGCTTATCAAAGTGCTCCTGATATAGTTACACTTTTATTTAACTTCTTTTCTTTCTCAGCAGGATTATTCTCAATTACATAGTCAGAATTACAATTTTAGAGCATCTCATCCTTCGTGAGCTATATTTCTTCTTTATAATCTCTGTACATGGAATTATAAATCAGGCAACATTCATGCTTAATTGGTATTTTCCATACAATTTTTTGTTCCTTCCTCTATTCTTTATGTTTTAGCTTCAAAACATTTAGGCTCCTAACACTAGAAAAGATAGAAGTAATGATATAAATTTGTTCTTTTGTATCTTTAAAGCTTTTATGTTTACTTGCAATGTGATAAGTCCTTAAATTAATCCATAGAATGATTTAAAATCTTAATACTAAACAATAAACAAGAAAATAAAAAATTATTCTAAAGAATTTTAAATACTGAACCTAAAATACACATTAGCTTTCAAAAGCAGTCATATAATAACTGATCCTTTAGGGGCGCCTGGGTGGCTCAGTGGATTAAGCCTCTGGCTTTGGCTCAGGTCATGATCTCAGGGTCCTGGGATCAAGCCCCACGTTGGGCTCTCTGCTCAGCAGGGAGCCTGCTTCCCCCTAGAGGGCCATCACTTGCTAAGTGTGGATCTGATGGCCAAGTCAATAGGCACTAAGTTCAGAAGCATGGAAAACTCAGTGGAGAAACGCAGAGAAAAGATAGGCTAGGGGAAGTGGGAAGATGGAGAAAGTAGCAAAAAAGAGAAGCAGAGGAAGTTTCATGCAATCATTATAAGCAGATGGAAAAAAAAGAGAGTCATATACCCTGGGCAGTCCTAGAGGGTCTCAAGAGGTGACAGCTTGGAACAATAATTCATATCCTTAATGATGACTCTGGACTACCAATAAATGTTTAACCCTGGCCAAACATGTTATCAATTAACAAATGTTTTCTGTCAAAAAAACCCCCCATATTTCTATGCTTTTTACCACCCTCCCCCAAAGGTTTAAAAATTAGCAATAGGCAGGTAAGCCTATATTTGTACCATAATTCTCTCAGCAAAACACTAAAAAGCTGTCCATTTATCAGAATTCAAATTAATTTAAAAATTAATAAGACAATCCTATAGTAACTGTACTTCTACAAACATTTGGAAGTCTTACTGATACCAACTACCACTATTTTCAAGTAGAAAACCACACTCATTGTACCACAAAGAGTAAAGAGAAAACATAGTTTCAATATATAGAATAAAGTGTAGTGTCTTGAATTCGTCAGAAAAACTTCAGTGTTATTTTATATGTGACTTATTGATCATAAATTTTATTAACCAGATTTTAAACAAATGTGATTTTAAATCACCTTGGAAAACTCCCTGTGAAAGCTCAAATTCTCCTATAGTTACTCAATCAGAAAATGCCTGGGGAAAAAGAAGGAATAAGAAACTAAAAGGTAGCTTTTCTTTCTTCCAGGATATACAGAGAATCACTTATATCTCAGGCAAATATATTTAGAATATTGGCAGCTCAAATTGGCATGATTGACACAAGCAGATAACACTCAAAACAAACCTAGGGCTAGGGAAAATTGTATCATAAGCGGTTTTGTGATCCATTTTTTCCCTTCTGTAAAACAGGTAAGAGAATGCTCAAAGATATCACACATAGTGATTTACATACAGTATCATTTTATAGAATTTTCCAAGGTGTTAATTAAAAGTTTTAATGAATGTTAATCATCTGTCAATTTCATTGGCAATCTCTGTTCAACCATATGCTTCTCTTTTACACCTGTAAGTTTTTTTTAAAAACCATTACTTTAAATTGTTTTACTTCCCTAACATGATATTTGTATTAATATTTAGGAAACAAAACTTCTGCAATCCTATACAGCAATCTTCTATAGTCCATTTAAGTATTTTCTAACTTCCTTGAATAAGGTATGAGTATGTAGGATTTGCATGATCATTATACTTCCAAGTGAGGATCTAAAAATCTTTATTCTTTCAAAGTTATACTGGTTTTATGCCCAGGAAACAGTTCTGAGCCAGAAAATTAAACATGGCATTGCATCCTAGAACCCTAGAAATGAAATTCCATCTCATTAAATCACTATATAACTTTTGCTACTTTATCTTTCTCTAGTTCATACACTTTTACATTCAATCCTTCATTCATACATTTTTATTTACTAAGCACTTGGAAGTACTGGGCATACAGCAATGAACAGAACATGCAAATATTTCTCTCCTCAGTGAGCTGAACTTCAGGTTGAGGGAGGCAAGAAAATTAAGAAAATGGATAGTAAATTCGAAATGGTAATTAGAGGTGCAGAGAAAAATAAACCAGGAAGCTGAGAAAGGGAAGGGGGCTAAGTGAGTTCTTGAAGACGGGTGGAAAGGCTGGTGAATGTTGAGACAGGGTGGTGAGAGAAGGACTCACTAAGAAAATATATTTGAGTGAAGACCTAAAAGAGAGCGATCAAGGCATGCAGGTATCTGGAGAAAGAGCAGCAAGTGCCAAAGTGCCCCAGTGGGGGAGTGTGGGGAGTGTTTGAAGAAAGAGCATCAAATGTGGATGGACCAGATGAAACAAAAGAGAAGGGATTGGGCTATGAGGTTCAAAAAGAAGGGCAATAACAAATTGTGACAGCCTTGTAGGCCACAGGAATATCGTGGCTATTGATCCGTGAGAGAAATGGAACATTAAGGCTTTGAACAGAGGAGAAACATGATCTATCTACATTTTCAAATGGTCACAAGAATTGTCTATTAAAAATTGGCTAGAGATGGGCAATGGTGTTAGCAGGGACACCAGTTAGGAGGCTACCAAAATAACCTAGATGAGAGAGGACCATAGCTTGAACTCAAGTGGTAGCTAAAGAAGTTGGAAGAAGCAGTCAGAATTTGGATATATTTTGAAGGTAGAAAAGATAAGATTCCCAAGAGACTAGAATATTAAAGA
Organism: Lutra lutra; assembly: GCF_902655055.1. NCBI lineage: Eukaryota > Metazoa > Chordata > Mammalia > Carnivora > Mustelidae > Lutra > Lutra lutra. Next base: position 74,381,571 of record NC_062285.1, read on the forward strand.
AAGAGCAGCATTAGGATGCTTTCAAGGATTTCACCGGGGCAGCTGAAAGAATGTTAGTTGCTGGGGCTCCTGGGTGGTTCAGTCAGTTAAGCGCCTGTCTTCGGCTCAGATCATGATCACAGGGGCCTGGGATCGAGCCCGGCGTTGGACTCCCTGCCTGCTTCTCCCTCTCCTTCTATCTCCCTCTCTGTCACATAAATAGATAAAATCTTTAAGAATGTTAATTGCCATAACTGAGATAGAAAACACTCTAGGAGAAGCAGGAGGAAAGCAGTTCATTTTTGTACCTATTATATTAAATTGCCTATTAGACATTTAGTGACAGCAGTCGAGTAGGCAGTTGGATATAGGAGTTTAAAGTTCAGGAGAGTTCTGGTGTCCAGATATATATTTAGAAGTCATCAGTGTACATATGACATTTAGAGCCATTAGACTGGATGAACAGAGTTTTTTGTTTTGATATAAATGAGAAGAGGTCCAAGAATTAAGCCCTGGGGCACGCCAATGTTTAGAGATTACAGTGATGAAGATGGACCAAATAAAGAACAGAGAGGCAGCAGCTAGTATGTACAAGAAAAATCAAGAAATAGAAGTCAAGTTAAAAATGTGCTATGAGGCAAAACGAGTAAACAAGAGTTTCTAATGTCGCCGATGGGACAATTAAGGGGAGGACTAACAAGTGATCATTGGCATAGCAACATGGAGGGCACTGTTGACTTAAACCGAGAGTAGTTTCAGTGCCATGATGAAGGCAAATAAATGCCTCTGTGCTTTCAAGAGAAAAAGAGAGGCAACAATTTGGAGGAAAAAATATATGCAACTTTTTCAAGGAATTCTTTAAACAGAGACAAATGCGGAGTCACTGGGGAAGAGTGACACCAAAAGAGTGTTTTTCCTCTTAAAACAGAAGAAACAACAAATTGATAGATCGAGGGGAAGACCTGGCAAACAAAAGAAATTGATGATGCAGGAGACATAAAGGATACGGAAGCAGTCATGTAGGAGCCAGCCAGAGGGAACAGACTGTAGGATCTTGCGCACAGGTGGAAGAGTGAGCCTTTAATAACAATAGTGACACTTTATACACAGGAAAGAGGAGAAGGCAGAGTATATGCCAGTGGGTACTTAGCTACAGTGATAGAAATTTTGAGAATCCTCTTCTTGTTCACTTAACTTTCTAGAAGAAATGGGATACAAGATCATGAGCTGAAATTGTGGGTGGGAGAGGACACATGAAAAGTGTAATGAGTGTAAGAAAAAAGTAGAAAAGTGGGGTCTCCCTGCCACAGCAACCCAGGCTCTCCTCCACCACTGGGTCCCAGCAAATGTTAGTACTTTCCCCATGAAATCTGTTCTCCTGGATCATCACACAGATTCTTCCTTCTTATCATTCAGATTTCAACTCAAATGTCATCTTCTTCCCTGATTACCCCAACCAAAGCAGATCCCAGGAACTACTCTTGACCATATGATGCTATTTCTTCTTCTTCTTATAAAGTATCATATTTCTTTATTAATAGTTTATTTTCTATCACACTCACTAGATGGTAAGCTCCTTGAGAGCAAGTGCTGTCCACTTTGCTCACTGCTTTAGCCTCAATGTCAAAAATAGTACATGGCATCTAGGAAGAACCTGAGTGATGAACTCATGGACTATATTCGTTACTATATACAAGAACCCTGAAACTAGTTACAACCTCTTTGGGGACATGACTTGAACTAACCTCTAGTTATGTCACCAAGACAATAATTCTGTTTCCAAATTCCACCAAAACACACTATCAGTAATAGGAAATCTACTTCTGTATTTCTGTTTTCTCTATTGTAGATTATTTTTGTCTCTTTAAATGCCACTAAATATAATCTAAAGAAAATAAAAGGAATTTTCTGATATTCTGCAAGTAACTCAAGTCATATTACCCCAGACCATACTCAGCATCTAGGTCCAACTCTTCACCTCGGAGCAGATTGAGGAACATAGACACAAGCACTTAACCAACTAGTTTCTCAGGGGAGCTGAGTGTCCTACTTATTTCTTACAGAAAAAGAGCTTTTTTTGAGAGAGAGAGAGTGAGTCACCACCAGTTGTAATAAGTGTAAGTATCAATTATTTTAGAAATGGTGAATTATGTTTATATGGTTTTTAAAGTTACTTTCCCTTTAGGGCACAGTACTTACTTGTCAAATGGATGACAATAGCAAAACATTCATTTACAAAAAGCTATCCTCAACACACTCTTCTCTAAATGCAAGTTTAATAATTTGTGTTATCTTTGTTTTATTTCAGGGCAAACATAAAGAAAGAATAACCTCCTTATGGCTCATCATGCAGCATTTTCATAAGAAGAAAGCCAATGAATTCAAGAGGACGTTGTGTGTTAATATAAGCCGTGACTAACATGCTCTCTTCCTAGCCACGTCTCAGGACTGCATTTACACAGAGTGGCAGAATTGGCTCTGCTGGTTCTGAACTGTACGTCCCCTTTTATGGAAAATATCAACAGGGATTTTTTTTTTTTTTTTCCCCATGGCTGGAGGTCTTTTCCTCATCTAAATATTAAAGTCTGATAAGTCTTTCCAACTTACTGGAGCATAATCATGCTTGCTACTTGTTAATTAGGAGCAGAGTGATAACTATTAAAAGTTGAAAGAGTTTCCTGGTGGTTGCAACAAGTTTCGACATGATCCCAAGCTTTGTCAATAACCACAAGGGGAAAAAGAAAGCAAAAGGAAAATGCCTCTCTAGAGTCCTTCATTTCTGAGAGAAGGGTGAATGCTACTGCTCTTATATCACTCTCATTTGAAAACCATCTTAATACCAAAGGAGGCCAAATGGTGCACCCAGCCGTTTTCAGGGTGGGCATTACAGCCCAGCCAGAGAGCCAGGAGATCTGGGTTCTGAGATCAATTCTCCTACTTATTTATGTGACCCTCAATTTCTTCCAGTGGGTTTGGAGTAAGAATTAAAGATGTCCCAGTTCTAAAATTCTATTTCTACTGGCCAACTTAAAATCTTGAAGAAAATTTTGCAAAACACTCCTCAAAGGCTGGGCATTTATAATTTCTTTTTTTAGTAGGCAAATACTCAGTATTTTGATAGCTTGTATTGGTATGCCACTTTTCAATGACAGAATGTTTGAGCTCTTACCTAGATTATCTCATTTAGGCCTCTGGGAAGTCTTGCAAAATACATTATAACTGTTTCCTTCACAAGCTAGGAATGAAAGAGAATGAAGAAAAAAAGAGATCAAGTGACTTGCATAAAGTCAGAATGGAGGTTCCATACCCAGAAATACTTGTATCTGTCACTTCACTTGGAATTATAATTCATCAGTACAAGCCCACGTCTAGAGACCAGTTACTATATAGAGAACACAAACAAGCAATAAATAGAATTTAAAACAAAACAAAAAAAAAACCTTCTGAGAAAAGATTACAAATGGCTCCCATGAACTCAGATAATATATCACATTACTTTACCACATTGGGTTTTTTTTCCCCACCATTTAATTCAGTGTTCTTCAGAGAAGTCAGTCTAAAATAAATTTGTCTGCAGTGGCAAATTTCCTAAAACAAATATTAAACATGGCTACTGGGATTTCTGTAGCATGTTATCAAAATAATGAGTTATAAATACTCGATTTATATGCCACATACCTATTAACAAAAAGAAAATATACACATCATCCCCTAGGCCTGAACAAAAAATTATATTTACATTAGTCAAGAAAAAGAAAAAGAAAACAAGAAGCAGAATCTTAGGAGAGTTCAAGTATAGAGGTCACAAGAGGTACTGTCAACACTCAGGGGTACCATCAGAAACCTTATTCTAAACTGTAGAACAACCAAAACGAATATAACCCAAAAGCAGACCTTGTGTTGTTTTTTTTTCCAGAGGTTATAACTCGTAGGACTAATGCCACTCCAGCTGAAAACGATAAAGTTTGAACTTTATCAAAGGTATACGGCATACAAAGAAGATCATAAACCCATCAACAAAAATAATTGTAAGCCTAGCTGCCCCGGTGCTCCGCATTTCACCAAATCAAGGAATGAACAACTCAAATCTTTTGGAATGTTAAAGTTTACAAAATGTGTTCATGAAAGGGACTCATTTTAATGCTCACACAAAAATCCTATGAGTTAAACCCAAACTTACAGGGGAAGAAAGGGAAATTCAGAGAAATTAAGTGTCCTGAGACAAGAACCCAGATGATGGCTTCAGATTCTCTCTCTGCCAGGCTATTTCTGGAGCATCAATACAAAACCAGGTGGGGCGTCTTACAGGACTAATGGGCACAGCTATTTAAGCCATTAAAAACTAGGAATAGTCTTGAAAGAATAATACATAGAACTTTCCTAGAAAAGCAAATTTTATTGCCCTTCTCCACTCAATATCCAATATGCATTAAGAGCTGAATTAGGGATTTAAAGTACAAGAAAAACAGAAGGGGAATAAAGGAAGGACAAAGGAGAAAGGTAGAAATAGAGGAAGGATAAACTTCCCAATTTAGCTAAATAATAAGTGGATTCTCTTCTCTGGACTAGAGACTGGGATAGCAATATACCAGTATAGAGAGTAGGTTAAAGAGCAATGTCTGGGAGTGGGCACTTAAAGAATGGTCTCTTTGCAAGCAACTGCACCAGTCTGCAAGTGGCCAAACAGGTCTTAAAGAGCCAAAAAATAAACTCAGATGAGGAAACTCCCTGAAATAAATGTTTTTGTTATGAAAATTGAGGCAACCTCTAATATTAAGCAGAAAAAAAATCTACATTTAAAATATTTAGGCCCTGGAAATATTGAATTATAATCTGAAAAGCCAAAAGACGTATTATTTTTCCATTTGAACACCTTATCTTGGCTCAGAATTAATGGTTTTGAAAGACTGCATTTTTCATACTTTGGAAAGAGCAGACACACACCAAGCTATAAAAATGGACACATTTTTGTACGTCTGTTATAATAGATGAACACAAAAAGCCTTTGAAATACGTTGTGATTATGCAAAGTATAACTTATAAATTAATGTAACCTATTTTAAATCTATTTTAAACCTTCACAAGAAAATAGGTATGGTCCTTCAAGTAATCAAACTTAAGAAAGTACGTACTCATGTCCGTTACTACTATTGCTTAAAACACTTTTGGAGCTTAACACTTCTCTACTCCTCCAATTAATGACTGACCCAAGAAAACAGATCTGTCACTTGAATGCCACAATTTGTACTACCCCCCCCCATACCCAGTCCCCCATTCCCCTTTGGACCACCTGCCTGTTTTATTAACCAGGCTTGGCTCAGATATATCTTTTGACTCTTTCGAAATAGAACGCCTCTCTTCCAAGTTAAAAAGTTTGCACACAGAGGTAATCAAGAGAGTATGCTGCAGGTTCTATGGCAGCTCCAACGGAGGCGCTCCTGGAACATTCTGAGCAATTTCAGTGTCACCAAAAGATGTGTACAGCTTTGAAAGGGACCATGCTGAATTAGATTCAACACTCTTTTATATAAAAATTTCTGTTTTTAAAAAACTGAAGTCGTGGGGTGCCTGGGTGACTCAGTGGGTTAAGCCTCTGCCTTTGGCTCAGATCATGATCTCAGGGTCCTGGGATCGAGCCCCAAATCGGGCTCTCTGCTCAGCAGGGAGCCTGCTTCCCCCTTGCTCTCTCTCTTCCTGCCTCTCTGCCTACTTATGACCTCTCTCTCTGTCAAATAAATAAATAAAATTTAAAAAAATTTTTTTTAATTAAAAAGAAAAACTGAAGTCATTTCTAGTCATTTGATTTATAAATGTGTCTTAATAAGTAAAAATACAAACAAAACATTTTTAGGTATTCTATTTCATCCACACATACATGGAGGATCAACAGTTTCTTTAAAAATGTGAGGGGGGGGAAAAAAAAAGCCAGAACTAACCTGAAAACTTTTTGGGCAGAGGAAATATTTAAACTGACAATAAAAGTTGAACAAAGTGACCAACTTTGTTAAGTAAGCCCACTGGGAGGAAATATCAAATGAAAGTAGAAAGAATATAGCTTGTTAAGACAGAAGTCACTGAGGTCTTTTCTCTCCCTGTATGAAGAAAAACTCCCATTCAAGGGGGTGTACCCCTTTATCTACCTCTCAAATACTCAATTTATCTCTCTTCATCTGACAAATTCATATTACTCCAGACAACCAAAATATCTAGATTTGGGTCAGTAGCATATCTTCCTCTGTCCTATTTTGAGGGCTGGCTACTTGTAATTCAATCCATCATATTTGGAATTATATCTAGAACCAAGAGAGCCTATCTATTGACTTCTCAACATGCACACTTGACCCCAACAACTACATAAAAGCCATTGCAGAAATAAAGAATAGTACATTGAGATAGGCAGAAAAGTTGCTAGTCAGATTTTGTATCAAGTTTATATAGCCTTTAATTTTTTAAATATTTATTTATTTATTTAAGAGAGAGAGCTAACATAGGGGGGTGCAGAGGGAGAAGGAGAAGCAGGTCCAACATGGGGATTGATCTCGGGACCCCAGGATTATGACTTGACCCAAAGGCAGACACTTAACCAACTGAGCCACACATATAACCCAAGTTTAGATTCCCAAAGAATTTCTTTAGATTCCCAAAGAATAAGGACAGTATTGAAAGAGCCATTTTATGGATGCATAGTAACAAACTTGCTGAAAAGAGGAGACGAGAAGGATGGCTTATAACTACCATGGGTACACTTCAAATTTTCAGTGAGATTGTTTATCTGAAATAAATTCACCAATAATGTCCAGCAAAACAGATAAATTTCATAAGACTATGAGTAAAACAGATTACTATTAAAAGTGTCGTTATCAATAAAAAGACAAATGGCCCTTCCAACTAAAACTATCATCTTCTATATGTTCTAACTCCCAATCTGTCCCTAAATGATTTCATAATGAAATTAAAAGTGTTCGTTTGTAAAAGCAATAGATTTGGAGGACACTAAATGAATTATAGAGTTTTCAAAGTGAACATTCTAACATGAGTTCACTAGCAGCTAACCAGAAACCAGGTGACTTCAAACTACTGAAAAACCACCAGTAATGCTCACAAAAGACTTAACAATTCCAATGAATCCTTTTACTATATTGTGCACTTAAGATTTCCATTATAGCATAACTTTTCAATAAGTTTTCATTTTAAAGTTTTATATAAATTCCTTTTTCTTTCACACATGTGACACAGAGATGTATTTCTAGGGTTTGGTTTTTTTTTTTTCCTGTCTATTCCAAATCAACATTAAAAAAAAAAAAGACATAATGAATCTGGTATTCTACTGCAATTAAACAGTGGTCATTTCCATTTTGCAAGCAAGATGTCCAAGATAAAAAGATAACGTGCCAACCCTTTAAATGTATGGGAGTCACTGCTGACTTTAGAACTCAGAACCTCTAGATCCTGGATATGGAAGATAATTTGATGTTAATAATTCAATGTTAATTTCTCACATATATAACAGTTCTCACTGCTACATGGAGCACAGGCTCTTTATAACAAATACCCTACAGATCTTCAATTGGTAGTTAGGAAACATGCTTTTCGTAATCATCAAGTCTCTTTTAAAATATTATATTTTTAAATACTCATTAAGGGAAACTAATGAGGGAAGATATGAGAGGGATAAAGAAGGTATGTTGTTTTTAAAATTAAAAATTTCAGGACATCAGTCCAGCAGGCATAAAACAACATAAAACAAATAACTAGATAATCCAACAATAAAAGCAAACTAGAAATAATATGAAGGCTTTTTTAGAAACTATTATTGCACATATGCAATAATTACTTCCATCAAGACTTTTATTATACATTTGTTTTTATGGAATCATAATGCACAAGTGCATGCTATTGTTTAAACACATTCACCACATACCCCATAACAGAATATGATGACAATATGTATTAAGGATAATACAGAAAATGTGGCTAAATGCATTCTGTATTATGGTTCCATAATACAGCATGCAAATGGTTCTGACTAAGCAGACACAGGAGACAGTCGTTAGTGCGCACGCTGTGAATGTATATTATGAATAATGCATAAAACTTGGCTAAGTCCTAATGAGTCCATTGACATCCTATGGGGTCCAAAGGAGGCTCAGATCCCAAAGCATGGCCCTGGCACATTTCTATCCACCAATCATTATAAAAAACAATACCATGAAAACAAAGGACATTCAACAACATGAATGCACTCTCATTCTAGGTAAAGCTTTTGAAATAAGCACAAAAATTAGAAGAAAACTTTGAAAGGAGAACTAAAAGTCCATCTTACATCATCACCCCACTTACAGTTTTTCAAAATTATCTATTGCAATTTAAATGGGACAAAAGCTGCCGTTGAGGGTTTGATGTTACTTCTTTTCTCTGGTTTTCTTCAGGGAGCTGCTATTACAAGGAAGATCTAAGCAATCCGAAGGAAAGTGACCAAACTCTTAGACCATGGTGGTAGAAAGTCCTCCTGCTTTGAATGAGAAACGCTTACAAAATGAATTATACCCAATTAAATAAGGAAATAGATATAATGTGTCTGAAAGCAGTCTTTAGGGTAAAAAAAATCCTTAAAATTCCAGTTTTTACACAGCTTTATAAAGAATCTAAAAGAATGCTATGAGCATGTCACTTGCAGGACATTAAAAATCAGTGGGTTTTTTTCCCCCAATAGCCATTAAATACTCTTAACAACTGAGTCCTTGAAAAGAGAAACCTTGTCTTTTATCCCCAGATGGGTGTACCCCAAAACGAACACCTATACAGACATGTTCAACGTGTTCACTGAGCCAAAAATGCAGAGCTGAGCAAGCTGTGCCTGAGATGCACAAATTAAGTATGTGACAGAAGCTTGTGCACCCAAGCCTCCCCTTGGAGTAGGAGTGGGAAAGCAAGGACAGCTGCTCCTTCGCAGTGCTCCCAGGGACGGGTGGGAAATGGGCACTCTGGGAACACATCCCCAGAGAACAGTGAAGAGGCAAAGGCCGGCCACTTGGGGAAGCAGCAGGCCAAGAAAAACCCTCACTCTCAGAAAACATACAAGAGCAAAAGGCCGAAGTGGGAGCAGGAGTTAAAGTTCTGGGGATGGAGTTCTGGACAATCTGCCTGGCTCCCTGATGTTTCCCCATCCCTTCTCCAGGTGCAAGAACGGGGCACAGTCAAGGCAAAGGTCGGAAGCTGCCGCAGAACCTAAAGTGTGGCAAAGTAGAGAAATCCCCATCACGGAATTGTAAACCGCAAGTCATTTACCATCCATATCCGGGCTCAAATCAGTTCCCAGAAGTTCTAATGGCAATTTCGCCTAGATGGTGTGAAGGGAGGGCTCGCTGGAAGACCCCTTCTGCAAAATAAAATTGCTATATTTTCCCATCCCTAACTACCAAAAGAGCCAGAAATTCTAAGTCTAGTAAACGTTTATGAAAAACAACCCTTCATACGTTTCTATTTAAAGTACAAATACTCCTGGGTATAGTTAAGTAAAAAAAAAAAAAAAGAAAGAAAGAAAGAAATGATAAATTTGTATTTGCTTTCTTTTGTGAAAAGAACTAGGACAATAAGGGAGCCTAGCATGTTTGCAGTAGATACTAGGTGATTTAAAAATGGTTAAAGAAGGGACACACTGACAATTAACTTTGCTTGCTTTTCCGATTGGACTGACCCTGGGATGATCAGGGATTCTGGGATGAGGAATTAAGACTCTCAACGGACACTTAAAGTTTAAAACTTTCCCAGTGCTGTATTATTATGTTTGTATTTACACCTGGGTAAGCGCTGTCGTTGTTGCTAGAGCATGAAGTATGAAAATCATACAGAAAAATAAGGTATCTGTTGTAACCACTTCTGCTGTTTTCCTTGTTCTAAAATTTGCCTCGTCGCAAGTGTGAGAGAACAAAGTTCTGTTCCTGATATGACAATTCCATAAAGCTATTCTGCCTTTGAAAACCATTCTCCACCAGGGTTTGTCCCAGCTACTCTATCAGCCACCGACAATTGCTTCACTCCCCCAGCGTTTCCTCACCCCTCCCAGATGCCACCAAAAGAATCACAGAAAGTCTCTCAGTAGCACTTTGCTTCTCAGCGGGAAGCTGTACTGTTTGTGAGATCCGTTTTGATACAAACCTAAATTAGGCCTCTGGAAATAGGTAATGCATAAAAAGAAGCATTTTGTGTCACCAAATTATTATTATAGGTTATGGTTAACCCTTGGAAGATAGAGGTGAGCTCTGCAGCTCCCCACTGAGGTGACTATTTGTCATGAAATCACAGGCCCTACCTCAAAAGATGTTTCAGGTGAGCTTGCGATAAGGCAAACTATCTGGTTGACCTATAGGATTCTGATAGCTAGTTTTAAGTGGGGAAGCTATGAGAAATGCCAGTTAAACAAAAGGATCAGCACAGCATGGAGAGCCAGCAGTCAGCTAGTGTAAGTTTAACAGCTGACAGAGCCTGGAGATGGAGGGAAACGAAAATGGATCAGGATATTTTACTATCAGACAGATTTAAGACTCTTCTCTTTGAAAGCTCTCCTTGCAAAGACAGGCAGAGGGGCAAAAGTTCAGAGCTACGACCATTTTTTTTTAAAGGTTACTTGTGATAAAACTATTAACTCGTCACGTGGAGTTAAAATAAATTAGAATATTGAACATACTGAGGCTTCTAATGATTTCTTCATACAGTTCAGATGGTAAATAAATTTTGTTTTTGGAATCCCTTGCACAGAAATTTAAAATTCTGGTCCATAATTAAGATTCAAAGAAATCTAAGAACTGACTCTAAAACTATCCCAGCATCAGCATCCTAGCACCAGTTCGTGAAAACATTTGGCATTTGAGCTTTTCTAATTTAACCCCTATTAATATTTGATTCTCTTATTTTTCTTTCTTCATCACTACATTAAAATAAGCAGAATTCACAGTATTAATAATTATAAACATAACTGAGTTCAAGAATCCAATCAAAGACTGCTTTCTATTAACCTGCAACCTAAAGGAACCACATAGAACATGCATGACATCTTCTCATCTTTCAGTCTAACTCAGATCACTTTCTTATTAAAAACTGTATAAGAGTCAACATGTCATAGAATAATAACTCAGCTTTTCCTTCTTTTTCATGCATTTTTTATTCTGCATTTTGGTAAAAATTATCACACGTGCCTGACTTATCTCATTAAAATAAACAGACATGACTGAGTTCATATCTCTTGAGACACAGTAAACACAGTGCAAAATGTAATTTCTCAAATTAGAATAACATATTTACTGAATAAATAACTGAATAAGTAAAGCTTCTTCAAAGTGAGTATCACAGGTTTATGGTGAAAAGTAACAGAGTTATTCTGTAACTGGTATCATGGGGGAAAAAAATAGCTAATAAGAACAACCAAAGTTTTATGAGGAGTTTAGGAGACTATGGATACCAGCCAAATTGCATAGCTACACCAGAGCTTTTAGCTGAGCTGCTAAATTTGAACACAGAGTAAATGTTCTTCTCCCCTTTCTTAGACATAATCCATAAAATAATAGTTTCTTTTCAATGTCTAAGAATGTTGTTTAAGTCTCATCCTAGTCAGCAACAGGATCTTCAGCCTCGGAAAAAGTCTAGTCAATCACAATAAGCTGCAGAATATAACATTCGAACATCAAAAGTCCTGGAATCACTCACTTCACAGTGAGGCCATCATATGATCCCAATACAATCTCATTCAAGGATTTCTGACTAGCTAATTGCTTGGCATCCTTGGGATATTCAGATATCATCTGAATTCCAGCTACTGAAATTAAATCCCCTGTGTTTCCACTTTCTAAAATAATTCCTCAATTCAAATATCCAACAGCACGAGATCAGGTCATACCTAAAGCACCACACTGTAGACAAGGCCCTCTCTCAAAAGTTTCTGCGGTTTATATGTCACACATGGTACATACCTGTGAGGTCCATTCCCTGGGAAGTCGCTTTTGCTGCAGCTTCCTCCTTAAAAATATTCCTACACCCATGCTGATTTTGTATCTGTTCAGTTCAAATTTAGATTCATTGGTACTTTTCCATAGTTACATTTCTTGCTCAGTTGATAGGTCCCTTTATTTATTCTGAAGTTTTCGATGTAAGACAAACAGGAATACCACCTTCTAAAATTACTACTATCCTACCATCCTCCGATGGAACATTAGTGGGAAGCAATATTCTCCAAAGCTATGAAGCATACACTGCCCTAAATTACATTGCAGTCGCTGCCCTGAGCTCACACATTTTTGAATAGAAAGGCTCCCAGGGATCTCTCTGTACTGACTGCATTTACTGCTTTAAAATATTTTTAACCCAGACGCTGAAGTGCCAGCCTTGCAGTTCCTCATGCTAATCCCGGCTTGGGTGGCTGTTCTTAAGGGAAAGCATTCAAAACATTGTAACAGTGCATCAACTTTGACCCTTTTCACTTAAACATGAGACTCTTAAAAAAAGTTTGAATTCCAGAGGGAATCACTGAACTTTGACCTGCTTAAAATTAGTTTTGTTTTAGTGCCTTCATGGTGACTCAACAGGCCAATTTTCCAGACACTTAAGACGTTTCTGCCCCTGAAGATTCCAGTTCAAGTCCACAGCTATGTTTGCTGGTCAGATCAGAACACTTTGTCCCAGGGTTTCAAGCAGCAAATTCCCAGCTCTCCATCTCTTTGCCAGATGTTGGCATTAGTTGGTATTAAACTCGATCTAAACACACACACACACACACACACAACACACTCTACTCACAAATGGGATAGGCCCTATTTTTTTTCTTCTTTTTTTTTTTTTCCACATACAGCCTTTTAGGAAACAAAGTTTTCCACTCAAAATTCGGTCATGGAGAAATGTTTATCAGGATTATATAAACATTACTTACTAGCCTAACTCCTACAAGAATAAAACTCCTAACTTTTGGTAAGCACTACTATGCTGCATTTATAATACAAGCTTTCTGAATCTACTCTTCTTACTGGGAAACAAAAAAGCTACTGGGATTTTATTTTCTAATCCATTACAGATTTTTTTTAATTTTCAGTTAATAATTATATTGCAAATTAACATTATCACAATATTACACTTTCCTTCAGTGGAGTTTCAAGAACAACATCTGTGAAAAATCCGTGACAGTTAATAGGTAAAGTTACCAAAGAACTAAAGGTGTCATACAATTCATTCAGTTTGATTTCGTACCTCAAAACTGCTCCCCCTTTTAGCTAAACTAGTTTTTTTGCAAAAACAAAACAGCACTCAATTTCATTAATACAATCTAAGATGTTTAATAAGAGGGAAGTAACTATTAGTCTAGAACAATTCCTGGGTAAACTCTGTGCTTTAAAATTTTTAGGAAAGTCGAGGATAAAAGCATTCGGGAAAAGAAAACCCATTTAGTACTACGAAACCAGTAAAGAAGAAATGTTATCACAGCTAAAACAATCAGTACAACACAAATCAGTCTACAAAATTTACATACAAAACATACCTACTTAAACAAGAAGAGTTTATTGTCTTCTTAGTTAGCTATACCAGAAAGTAGCGCAAAAGTGAATACGAGACCGTCATATTCGAACATGGCTTCCCACTTAAATCTATCAGTTTTCAAAGAACAACCAATGACATTCTTGAAATACAGGCATTTGATCCCTATCGTTAATGCCCAAAGCTGGAAGTCAGAGGCAATAGGGTACAGTGTCACAAAAACTGATCACAGAAAAATTCATTTGAATTGTTTTCTATCCTATTAAACAGCACTAATTACAACTCTAATACTCAGAAAATAAAAACTACTCAACTGAGTCTCTCTGGCAATTGTTTCTTTCATTTCCTACCCATTTGAGAAAGAACACAATAAAGATGTGCAAATGGGGGTAAATGGTGAATGTCTGCATATGTACATTACTACTTCATTTTTATTTTATTCATAAATCATTCAACACGTAACATTATGTGAGTGGTACCAAATGGCCACAAATTTCTTAAATTAAGAAAACGTCTGGAATTCAATTATTTTGTATTTCAAGCACATGTAACTGGGTTCTTTAGTGATGGTTAAGAAAACAAGCACTAATAGTTTCAAAAACTGAGTCAATTACTTATGTGAAGAGGTCAACTAAAATGAAAATTTCAAAGGCTACCAAATAGTACCTTTAAATGACATGAAAATAAGTATGAATTATGTAAGATGCTAATAAAAACACACATGTTTACAGATAAGACAGTGAATGGTAGTACTTAAATAAAATTATACAGAGACATTCCCACATAGGGACCATTATCTGAAGAATCTGCCAACAGAGGATTAGTATTGTAGTTGCTTTAATCCTTTAATTGTCTTAATAATAAAATATGCTACTAATTGTGTAAGGTATTTGGCCTTGCATTCCAAAAGACATCATTTGCATTTTTCTTTGTATACATTGTAAAAACTAACATCCAATGTCATTAAAAAGTAATGTGACTGGTTTTTATACAAACATACCATGTCATCCTCATGTGCTTTCCCTTCATAGGGCTCCCCTTAGAACACCACTCACTTACCCTAAAAATCAGCCATCAGCCACAGTATTTCTACCACCTTCTGAAAGTGCTTTCTAAGTCTGTAACACACACACATGCATACACACTTCGAAATATCCTCAATGGTGACAAATTTCATAATTTGAAAGTCAATTTTAGCCATTTTCATCATTTCAGAGAGACATTTATAGCCAACTCTGGTGAATAAAAAAAGGATGATGAATCTTGGTATAAAATACGAATAGAAAGTAATGAGATGGATGTTTTAGTCAGGCTTGCAAATGATTCAAAAGACAATTCTGAGAGGAAGTTTTCCAAAATGTTTTGAACAAGGGCATCATTGGAATCAGGGTTTTGCTTCTCCGGGTGACAATTTTGAAAAACAACATTAATATGAATGCATAAATGATAGCACAATTGTTGTTTTTAAAAATCAGACTCGGTACTTTTCACTCTTACTCTGCAGATATGAAATAAGCAGATACGCATTTTCATTAGGATGGTTATATATGTACTTTCTGAAGCTTCCTCTGGGTAAAACTAACTGTAGGTTGATTTGCAAAATATTATATACAATATAAACCTAACTCATGAGCCTTCAATAAAGAACAAAAACTCTTATTTCCACAGTCAGATGTTTACATCCAACCCCAATCTGTGGGCTTCCATAAACTTTTTTCTCTCCTATACACAGTCAAAACCTAACAAGAGCTCACTGTGGGATTATGCACAAAAACTGCAAATTTAAACAAGGTGTGATCGTATACTTTTTCACACATTATTGTATCATGCTGCACCAGAACACTAATGTATGCACAGTTTCAAAATAGCTTTGGCTATTACTGCACAGGCTTGAAAACTACTAAAATCCCAATAAGAGCACTTTGCAAAAACTGTTCCTTCCTTACTGCACACTAGTAAAGGTTGCTTTTGCTACTTGTCTTCTATAATAGAAAAAAATATAGAAATGTCTATGACATTGCCTCATAATTCTGAGGTCTTACTTACTAGACTTTGTATTTATAAAAGTTGTTTCATCAATATAAAGATGACAATGGGA
The DNA here is from genome assembly GCF_902655055.1 of Lutra lutra. Taxonomy (NCBI): domain Eukaryota; kingdom Metazoa; phylum Chordata; class Mammalia; order Carnivora; family Mustelidae; genus Lutra; species Lutra lutra. Next base: position 74,397,166 of record NC_062285.1, read on the forward strand.
CTCAATATTACTTAATCGACTCAATTATGGAACAAGTGTGCTCTTTTTCCTTATGCTGTCCTACTTTCTTTTAAGTTGCATTTGAATTATTGATGAAGTTGCAATAAAGCATTTCTTTGTTAGACATAGTTTAAAAGTGGAGAATGATGTTTCATGGTTAATTTTTAGGCCGATGGTGATAAAATAAACACACTTGTTGTCCTTCCAAAGAAATTCAATAGCATGGTACAAGCTCCAAAGAGTGACTTTTCCTTTTTTTTTTCTAGTGTCTTGAAAATATGTTGTGCTGAAATCATGAATATAAATACAAATATAAAGAGAGACAATGGTAAGCAAAATGCACTATAAAAAATACAGGTCCAAGTCTTCCTGAGTATTGAAAAGATTTACACCTGTGATAAATTTAGGTTCTGTTTTTCATCAAGTATTTCAAGGACTTATTTAGTTATATAGCAGAATGAGCCCCCCCAAAATGGTAGAATGAATAGTCTTGGGGACAGGGACATTTCTATTTAGACTACCTAATCACTACATAAACGCGGCCCCGTCCATTCCACCCTCCAAACAACAGCCAGAATGATCTTTTAATTTTTTTTAATTTTTTTAAAGATTTTTTTTTTTTTTTAATTTGACAGTGAGAGAGAGAGAGACAGAGAGCAGGGGCAGAGTGGAGAGGGAGCAGACTCCCTCCTGAGCAGGGAGCCCCACGCAGGACTTGATCCCAGGACCCTGGGACCATGACTCCAGCCAAAGGCAGATGCCCAACCAGCTGAGCCACCCAGCAACCCCCAGAGTGATCTTTTTAAAATGCAAATCTGAATCATTTAATTTGCCTTTGCTTTTTTGATACAAACTCCAGATCCTTAGCAGCACCTGCAAGACTCTCCTCCTCCAGCTTCATTTTTTGAAACGTTTGCCCTTCTTTTTTGTACCCCAGCCACTCTGGTCTCCTTAATTCCTCAGCTTTCCAAGCTGTTGCCCACGTCAGAGTTTGTACGTGCCGTTCCATATTCCATATTCACCCACACCTCCTCCAACTAGTTGCTTCCCCTTACCCTCTTCATATCCCAGCCAAAATGTCTCTTCCTCCTGGAAGCCACCTATGACTTCCAGAATAAATGAAGCTACCCTATAAAATCTCCTTATAAATCCCTATGCTTTTTGGCCATAATGCGCTCCATAGACGTTATCACTAATACCATAGCATAACTTTCTTAGGTAAGCTACAGTCACCAGGTTACTAGAGTAATCAATGTGCTCCCATCCTTCTGTGAAACAAACTATTGGCCATGGCACCCTAATGGCAAAAAGTCTTCTCTGCACACCCACACACACCCACTCTAACCACTTTAATTGCTGCTTAATGCCAAATCTGTTTATGTCATTCTACTTCTTATTGTAATTGGATAAATTCATTAAATATTACACAGCTAATAAAATATGAGGGCAAATGTTTTTAGTGGCATGAGATTAAATACTTTGGAAAAAATAAAGGCAAATTGTTTTGTTTTTTGTTTTTTTATTTGACAGACAGAGATCACAAGCAGGCAGAGAGGCAGGCAGAGAGAGAGGAGGAAGCAGGCTCGCTGAGCAGAGAGCCCGATGCAGGGCTCGATCCCAGAACCCTGAGATCACGACCTGAGCCGAAGGCAAAGGCTTTAACCCACTGAGCCACCCAGGCGCCCCAAGGCAAATTGTTTTTAATAACCACTAATGTTCTCTTTACTTCATAAAATTGGAATAAAGCTCAAAAAAAATCTACACAAATTCTGCACTTAAATTCCTTGCCAAATGCCTTTAAGTTTTCCTGCCACCTTTAGTAAATTAAAAAAAAGTCATATAATATATATTATGGGTTAATTATGAGGAATTGTTAATCAAGAGGAAATGCTAAGTCATTACGACCCTAGCTAGCACACACAAATATGCACACACACACAGTCCCTCCATGAGTTTTAAAATATTTTAAAGCATCACAACTGTACTCTAAAATCTGATCTATTTTTTAATACTTGGAGTTCATATGATCTCACTTAAATAGCTACACGGTTACTCAAAAAAATAGTCAAAATTTGTCTCCAGTGCAATTTCTCCCCATTTAGTGATTAACTTATTCTCTAGAAACCGAGCTCAGAAGTCTACAAAGTGGAGGCAAAAAAACAATATATTAATACAATATTAATATATTAATATATAATATAATAATATATTGGCATGCTAGAAAAAAATTATATCTATTTATAGTAGTTGTTCTATAAATATTTTTTACTCCCTCTTTATCTCATCCCTTTTAATTTCTATTTTTGGATATTTACCACTAGTAAAATAATAATGATTTCATTGATGGTGCATATAAATGACCTAAAAAAATTAGGAGACTAGTGAATTGATGCCCATCTGGGAACCTGAAAAACCTAGCCTTATACTCTTGTTCACATCCTGGGCAAGAATCCCTGCTCTCTAAGCAATGCACAGAGACACCACTACCACCATCACGTGTCTATACACAGAGACACCACTACCACCATCACGTGTCTATACACAGAGACACCACTACCACCATCACGTGTCTATACACAGAGACACCACTACCACCATCACGTGTCTATACACAGAGACACCACTACCACCATCACGTGTCTATATACAGAGACACCACTACCACCATCACGTGTCTATACACAGAGACACCACTACCACCATCACGTGTCTATACACAGAGACACCACTACCACCATCACGTGTCTATACACAGAGACACCACTACCACCATCACGTGTCTATACACAGAGACACCACTACCACCATCACGTGTCTATACACAGAGACACCACTACCACCATCACGTGTCTATACACAGAGACACCACTACCACCATCACGTGTCTATATACAGAGACACCACTACCACCATCACGTGTCTATACAGAGACACCACTACCACCATCACGTGTCTATACACAGAGACACCACTACCACCATCACGTGTCTATACACAGAGACACCACTACCACCATCACGTGTCTATACACAGAGACACCACTACCACCATCACGTGTCTATACACAGAGACACCACTACCACCATCACGTGTCTATACACAGAGACACCACTACCACCATCACGTGTCTATACACAGAGACACCACTACCACCATCACGTGTCTATACACAGAGACACCACTACCACCATCACGTGTCTATACACAGAGACACCACTACCACCATCACGTGTCTATACACAGAGACACCACTACCACCATCACGTGTCTATACACAGAGACACCACTACCACCATCACGTGTCTATACACAGAGACACCACTACCACCATCACGTGTCTATACACAGAGACACCACTACCACCATCACGTGTCTATACACAGAGACACCACTACCACCATCACGTGTCTATACACAGAGACACCACTACCACCATCACGTGTCTATACACAGAGACACCACTACCACCATCACGTGTCTATACACAGAGACACCACTACCACCATCACGTGTCTATACACAGAGACACCACTACCACCATCACGTGTCTATACACAGAGACACCACTACCACCATCACGTGTCTATACACAGAGACACCACTACCACCATCACGTGTCTATACACAGAGACACCACTACCACCATCACGTGTCTATACACAGAGACACCACTACCACCATCACGTGTCTATACACAGAGACACCACTACCACCATCACGTGTCTATACACAGAGACACCACTACCACCATCACGTGTCTATACACAGAGACACCACTACCACCATCACGTGTCTATACACAGAGACACCACTACCACCATCACGTGTCTATACACAGAGACACCACTACCACCATCACGTGTCTATACACAGAGACACCACTACCACCATCACGTGTCTATACACAGAGACACCACTACCACCATCACGTGTCTATACACAGAGACACCACTACCACCATCACGTGTCTATACACAGAGACACCACTACCACCATCACGTGTCTATACACAGAGACACCACTACCACCATCACGTGTCTATACACAGAGACACCACTACCACCATCACGTGTCTATACACAGAGACACCACTACCACCATCACGTGTCTATACACAGAGACACCACTACCACCATCACGTGTCTATACACAGAGACACCACTACCACCATCACGTGTCTATACACAGAGACACCACTACCACCATCACGTGTCTATACACAGAGACACCACTACCACCATCACGTGTCTATACACAGAGACACCACTACCACCATCACGTGTCTATACACAGAGACACCACTACCACCATCACGTGTCTATACACAGAGACACCACTACCACCATCACGTGTCTATATACAGAGACACCACTACCACCATCACGTGTCTATACACAGAGACACCACTACCACCATCACGTGTCTATACACAGAGACACCACTACCACCATCACGTGTCTATACACAGAGACACCACTACCACCATCACGTGTCTCTATACAGAGACACCACTACCACCATCACGTGTCTCTATACAGAGACACCACTACCACCATCACGTGTCTCTATACAGAGACACCACTACCACCATCACGTGTCTATACAGAGACACCACTACCACCATCACGTGTCTATACACAGAGACACCACTACCACCATCACGTGTCTATACACAGAGACACCACTACCACCATCACGTGTCTATACACAGAGACACCACTACCACCATCACGTGTCTATACACAGAGACACCACTACCACCATCACGTGTCTATACACAGAGACACCACTACCACCATCACGTGTCTATACACAGAGACACCACTACCACCATCACGTGTCTATACAGAGACACCACTACCACCATCACGTGTCTATACACAGAGACACCACTACCACCATCACGTGTCTATACACAGAGACACCACTACCACCATCACGTGTCTATACACAGAGACACCACTACCACCATCACGTGTCTATACACAGAGACACCACTACCACCATCACGTGTCTATACACAGAGACACCACTACCACCATCACGTGTCTATACACAGAGACACCACTACCACCATCACGTGTCTATACACAGAGACACCACTACCACCATCACGTGTCTATACACAGAGACACCACTACCACCATCACGTGTCTATACACAGAGACACCACTACCACCATCACGTGTCTATACACAGAGACACCACTACCACCATCACGTGTCTATACACAGAGACACCACTACCACCATCACGTGTCTATACACAGAGACACCACTACCACCATCACGTGTCTATACACAGAGACACCACTACCACCATCACGTGTCTATACACAGAGACACCACTACCACCATCACGTGTCTATACACAGAGACACCACTACCACCATCACGTGTCTATACACAGAGACACCACTACCACCATCACGTGTCTATACACAGAGACACCACTACCACCATCACGTGTCTATACACAGAGACACCACTACCACCATCACGTGTCTATACACAGAGACACCACTACCACCATCACGTGTCTATACACAGAGACACCACTACCACCATCACGTGTCTATACACAGAGACACCACTACCACCATCACGTGTCTATACACAGAGACACCACTACCACCATCACGTGTCTATACACAGAGACACCACTACCACCATCACGTGTCTATACACAGAGACACCACTACCACCATCACGTGTCTATACACAGAGACACCACTACCACCATCACGTGTCTATACACAGAGACACCACTACCACCATCACGTGTCTATACACAGAGACACCACTACCACCATCACGTGTCTATACACAGAGACACCACTACCACCATCACGTGTCTATACACAGAGACACCACTACCACCATCACGTGTCTATACACAGAGACACCACTACCACCATCACGTGTCTATACACAGAGACACCACTACCACCATCACGTGTCTATACACAGAGACACCACTACCACCATCACGTGTCTATACACAGAGACACCACTACCACCATCACGTGTCTATACACAGAGACACCACTACCACCATCACGTGTCTATACACAGAGACACCACTACCACCATCACGTGTCTATACACAGAGACACCACTACCACCATCACGTGTCCTATACACAGAGACACCACTACCACCATCACGTGTCTATACACAGAGACACCACTACCACCATCACGTGTCTCTACACAGAGACACCACTACCACCATCACGTGTCTATACACAGAGACACCACTACCACCATCACGTGTCTATACACAGAGACACCACTACCACCATCACGTGTCTATACACAGAGACACCACTACCACCATCACGTGTCTATACACAGAGACACCACTACCACCATCACGTGTCTATACACAGAGACACCACTACCACCATCACGTGTCTATACACAGAGACACCACTACCACCATCACGTGTCTATACACAGAGACACCACTACCACCATCACGTGTCTATACACAGAGACACCACTACCACCATCACGTGTCTATACACAGAGACACCACTACCACCATCACGTGTCTATACACAGAGACACCACTACCACCATCACGTGTCTATACACAGAGACACCACTACCACCATCACGTGTCTATACACAGAGACACCACTACCACCATCACGTGTCTATACACAGAGACACCACTACCACCATCACGTGTCTATACACAGAGACACCACTACCACCATCACGTGTCTATACACAGAGACACCACTACCACCATCACGTGTCTATACACAGAGACACCACTACCACCATCACGTGTCTATACACAGAGACACCACTACCACCATCACGTGTCTATACACAGAGACACCACTACCACCATCACGTGTCTATACACAGAGACACCACTACCACCATCACGTGTCTATACACAGAGACACCACTACCACCATCACGTGTCTATACACAGAGACACCACTACCACCATCACGTGTCTATACACAGAGACACCACTACCACCATCACGTGTCTATACACAGAGACACCACTACCACCATCACGTGTCTATACACAGAGACACCACTACCACCATCACGTGTCTATACACAGAGACACCACTACCACCATCACGTGTCTATACACAGAGACACCACTACCACCATCACGTGTCTATACACAGAGACACCACTACCACCATCACGTGTCTATACACAGAGACACCACTACCACCATCACGTGTCTATACACAGAGACACCACTACCACCATCACGTGTCTATACACAGAGACACCACTACCACCATCACGTGTCTATACACAGAGACACCACTACCACCATCACGTGTCTATACCAGAGACACCACTACCCACCATCACGTGTCTATACAGAGACCACTACACCATCAGGTCTAACCCACTACCACCATCACGTGTCTATACACAGAGACACCACTACCACCATCAACGTGTCTATACACAGAGGACACCACTACCACCATCACGTGTCCTATACACAGAGACACCACTACCACCATCACGTGTCTATACACAGAGACACCACTACCACCATCACGTGTCTATACACAGAGACACCACTACCACCATCACGTGTCTATACACAGAGACACCACTACCACCATCACGTGTCTATACACAGAGACACCACTACCACCATCACGTGTCTATACACAGAGACACCACTACCACCATCACGTGTCTATACACAGAGACACCACTACCACCATCACGTGTCTATACACAGAGACACCACTACCACCATCACGTGTCTATACACAGAGACACCACTACCACCATCACGTGTCTATACACAGAGACACCACTACCACCATCACGTGTCTATACACAGAGACACCACTACCACCATCACGTGTCTATACACAGAGACACCACTACCACCATCACGTGTCTATACACAGAGACACCACTACCACCATCACGTGTCTATACACAGAGACACCACTACCACCATCACGTGTCTATACACAGAGACACCACTACCACCATCACGTGTCTATACACAGAGACACCACTACCACCATCACGTGTCTATACACAGAGACACCACTACCACCATCACGTGTCTATACACAGAGACACCACTACCACCATCACGTGTCTATACACAGAGACACCACTACCACCATCACGTGTCTATACACAGAGACACCACTACCACCATCACGTGTCTATACACAGAGACACCACTACCACCATCACGTGTCTATACACAGAGACACCACTACCACCATCACGTGTCTATACACAGAGACACCACTACCACCATCACGTGTCTATACACAGAGACACCACTACCACCATCACGTGTCTATACACAGAGACACCACTACCACCATCACGTGTCTATACACAGAGACACCACTACCACCATCACGTGTCTATACACAGAGACACCACTACCACCATCACGTGTCTATACACAGAGACACCACTACCACCATCACGTGTCTATACACAGAGACACCACTACCACCATCACGTGTCTATACACAGAGACACCACTACCACCATCACGTGTCTATACACAGAGACACCACTACCACCATCACGTGTCTATACACAGAGACACCACTACCACCATCACGTGTCTATACACAGAGACACCACTACCACCATCACGTGTCTATACACAGAGACACCACTACCACCATCACGTGTCTATACACAGAGACACCACTACCACCATCACGTGTCTATACACAGAGACACCACTACCACCATCACGTGTCTATACACAGAGACACCACTACCACCATCACGTGTCTATACACAGAGACACCACTACCACCATCACGTGTCTATACACAGAGACACCACTACCACCATCACGTGTCTATACACAGAGACACCACTACCACCATCACGTGTCTCTATACAGAGACACCACTACCACCATCACGTGTCTCTATACAGAGACACCACTACCACCATCACGTGTCTCTATACAGAGACACCACTACCACCATCACGTGTCTATACACAGAGACACCACTACCACCATCACGTGTCTATACACAGAGACACCACTACCACCATCACGTGTCTATACACAGAGACACCACTACCACCATCACGTGTCTATACACAGAGACACCACTACCACCATCACGTGTCTATACACAGAGACACCACTACCACCATCACGTGTCTCTATACAGAGACACCACTACCACCATCACGTGTCTATACACAGAGACACCACTACCACCATCACGTGTCTCTATACAGAGACACCACTACCACCATCACGTGTCTATACACAGAGACACCACTACCACCATCACGTGTCTATACACAGAGACACCACTACCACCATCACGTGTCTATACACAGAGACACCACTACCACCATCACGTGTCTATACACAGAGACACCACTACCACCATCACGTGTCTATACACAGAGACACCACTACCACCATCACGTGTCTATACACAGAGACACCACTACCACCATCACGTGTCTATACACAGAGACACCACTACCACCATCACGTGTCTATACACAGAGACACCACTACCACCATCACGTGTCTATACACAGAGACACCACTACCACCATCACGTGTCTATACACAGAGACACCACTACCACCATCACGTGTCTATACACAGAGACACCACTACCACCATCACGTGTCTCTATACAGAGACACCACTACCACCATCACGTGTCTCTATACAGAGACACCACTACCACCATCACGTGTCTATACACAGAGACACCACTACCACCATCACGTGTCTATACACAGAGACACCACTACCACCATCACGTGTCTATACACAGAGACACCACTACCACCATCACGTGTCTATACACAGAGACACCACTACCACCATCACGTGTCTATACACAGAGACACCACTACCACCATCACGTGTCTATACACAGAGACACCACTACCACCATCACGTGTCTATACACAGAGACACCACTACCACCATCACGTGTCTATACACAGAGACACCACTACCACCATCACGTGTCTATACACAGAGACACCACTACCACCATCACGTGTCTATACACAGAGACACCACTACCACCATCACGTGTCTCTATACAGAGACACCACTACCACCATCACGTGTCTATACACAGAGACACCACTACCACCATCACGTGTCTATACACAGAGACACCACTACCACCATCACGTGTCTATATACAGAGACACCACTACCACCATCACGTGTCTCTATACAGAGACACCACTACCACCATCACGTGTCTATACACAGAGACACCACTACCACCATCACGTGTCTCTATACAGAGACACCACTACCACCATCACGTGTCTATACACAGAGACACCACTACCACCATCACGTGTCTATACACAGAGACACCACTACCACCATCACGTGTCTCTATACAGAGACACCACTACCACCATCACGTGTCTCTATACAGAGACACCACTACCACCATCACGTGTCTATACACAGAGACACCACTACCACCATCACGTGTCTCTATACAGAGACACCACTACCACCATCACGTGTCTATACACAGAGACACCACTACCACCATCACGTGTCTCTATACAGAGACACCACTACCACCATCACGTGTCTATACACAGAGACACCACTACCACCATCACGTGTCTATACACAGAGACACCACTACCACCATCACGTGTCTATACACAGAGACACCACTACCACCATCACGTGTCTATACACAGAGACACCACTACCACCATCACGTGTCTATACACAGAGACACCACTACCACCATCACGTGTCTCTACACAGAGACACCACTACCACCATCACGTGTCTATACACAGAGACACCACTACCACCATCACGTGTCTATACACAGAGACACCACTACCACCATCACGTGTCTATACACAGAGACACCACTACCACCATCACGTGTCTATACACAGAGACACCACTACCACCATCACGTGTCTATACACAGAGACACCACTACCACCATCACGTGTCTATACACAGAGACACCACTACCACCATCACGTGTCTATACACAGAGACACCACTACCACCATCACGTGTCTATACACAGAGACACCACTACCACCATCACGTGTCTATATACAGAGACACCACTACCACCATCACGTGTCTATATACAGAGACACCACTACCACCATCACGTGTCTATATACAGAGACACCACTACCACCATCACGTGTCTATACACAGAGACACCACTACCACCATCACGTGTCTATACACAGAGACACCACTACCACCATCACGTGTCTATACACAGAGACACCACTACCACCATCACGTGTCTATACACAGAGACACCACTACCACCATCACGTGTCTATACACAGAGACACCACTACCACCATCACGTGTCTATACACAGAGACACCACTACCACCATCACGTGTCTATACACAGAGACACCACTACCACCATCACGTGTCTATACACAGAGACACCACTACCACCATCACGTGTCTATATACAGTCAGCTGTCCTCCGTCCAATTAAAATGTTCCCTTGACCTCATTCCAAAAATAACTTTTATCCAAAGCTAGAAGTTCAAGATGATCCACACGATTTTACTTATTTTCTTCCCTTTCACCCATTTTGCCCACCCCTCTGACAACCATCAGTTTATTCTCTATTTATGGGTCTGTTTTTGCTTTTCATTTTTTGGTTTGTGTTTGTTTTTGTTTCTTAGATCCCACATATAAATGAAATCATACAGTATTTGTCTTTCTTTGTGTGACTTATTTCACTTAGCATAATATCCCCTAGGTCCATCCGTATGGTCATAAAAGGCAAGATCTCATTTTTTTTTGTTATGGCTGAGTAATATTCCATTGTGTACATACACCACCTCTTCTTTGTCCATTCATCTATTGATTGACACTTGGGTTGCTTCTATACCTTGGTTATTGTAAATAATGCTGAAATAAACATAGTGGTATGCATATCATTCCAAATCAGTGTTTTACTTTTCTTTGGGTAAATGCCCAATAGTGGAATTACTGTATCATATGGTAATTCTATTCCTAATTTTTTAAGGAAATGCCATACTGTTTTCTGTATGGTTTTATGTTTTCATCTAATTATTAATAGATTGCTACAGGGGCCCTCATTTCACAACAGAAGGAAGTCCATGTTAATGCCATTCTCTCTCTTTTCTTTCATCATTTTATCACATTATAATCTCATGTGGTTCGGGAAATGGATTACAGATTATATTCTCTAATTTTTAGCTAACTTAATCCTCATAAAGTGGACAAGTGTTTCAAAAAGACTTCCTATAATGGACGCCTGGGTGGCTCAGTTGGTTAAGCACCTGACTTTTCATTTCAGCTCAGGTCATAATCTCAAAGTCATGAGATTAGGCCTTGAGGCTCCAGGCTCAGCGTGGAATCTTCTTGAAGATTTTCTCCCTTTCTCCCTCCCCCCTCTCCCTCCCCCATCCTCTCAGATAAATCAATAAATAAATAAATCTTTTTTTTAAAAAAGGCTTCTTACAAAACCAAACAAAAATCTAGGGATTTTCAACTAATACTAATAATGTAAATATAAACGAACACAGGAAGATGGCAAAACTGTATCTCTTAAACCAGTGCTAGTTCTTTTTTAGCCATATTTCAAGGACAATCTCTAAGAATTAAAAAAAATGGAGAAAAAAAATTATCTGGAAAGCTGTGTTTAGTGGATGCTGTGGGATGCTACCTGGTAGCCCATATTTCACAGCTGCCAGGAGTGCTGGTTGCTGAAGACTCAATTCTAAGGCCCTTCCTAAGAACTGTCCTCATCCAAAGTTCCACTCCCTGTCCAGGGATGGCCCACATCCAACACCAGTGTGACACTACAGAGGCCTGGCCCCCTTGCCTCAGTTCAGGACATGGGTGTACCCTAAAAATTTTACTGATGGGGTACCCCTAAAGTATTAACATGTCACCAAATATGCAAAGATAGCATTTTAGCTGCTGACTTAAGGAGTCAGATTTCCATTTTTTTGGCTAACACGCCATTCATTACTTCATTCAGAAGCGAAGCTGACCATGTTACTCAACGCTATAAGGACCCCCATGGCCAACAAGACAGAATCTGGTGCACAGCAGTCTATGATAAAAAGATCACCCTGATCTGACCACCGTCAACAATCATGACCTCATCTGAGCCGGTCCCTACCATGTTCTACTGACACAGAACAATCTGTAATTTCACAAACACAACATGCCGTTTCTCACCTCCTCGCTTTTTTACTTATGTTGCACTGCCTGCTTAGAATACCCTCCTCCCTTCCCGGCACCACTCCCTGCCCTACTTAGCGTAAGTCAGAGACTTACAAAGTGCATGTTGCTGGGAGCAGTGTGCCCAAGCGCTGGCAATAAAGGGGTGCGGCGTCTGCAGAAATTTTAAGAAGTATAATATAACTAAGAGTCAGTGGGCTTTTTATTATCATCTGGCTCCAACAATTCTAAATTATGGTAGTAATAAAATGGTCCTTGCCACCGAGGCTGACTGCCCCTAAAACCCACCCTGGATGTGCCACACACCTGTTTTAAGCCTTGACAGGAATGCCAGTAAACATGAGACAATCCTAGTAAGACTTTAGGTTTGAATATAGATCATCATTAACTCCAAGAAAACCAAAGAAGTTGTATAAAGCATAAAAGTAATAAACAGATGATATTCTCAAAGATAAATAACATTTACATAGTCAATGAACTGTTTCCTGAACTGATTTAACCCCCTCTACACACACAAAAGAAAGGATGAAATTACATTGGAAAAAAGGGAAAAGGAACATGTGTGGTTTTCGTAAGGCAAGGTAGAGGAAGAGTAGAATAACAAAGCTGAATACTAAGAAATAGGTAGATAAATAACTTTTTTTAGATACGAAAAATAAGGTGCAAACACTTGATTTAAAAATACAGACTTGTGGGGCACCTGGGTTAGCTCAGTAGGTTATGTGTCTGCCTTCAACTCAGGTCATGAACCCAGGATCCTGAGATCCAGCCCCACAGCCTGCTTCTCTCTCTCCCATTCCCCCTGCTTGTGCTCATTCTCCCTCTCTCTGCCAAATAAATAAATAAAATCTTTCTTAAAAAGGGGGGGAAAAAAGAAAGTAAGAAATAGAGACTTGTGGGACACCTGGGTGGCTCAGCTGGTTAAGGTCTGACTTGATTTGGCTCAGGTCATGATCTCAGCATTGTGAGATAAAGCCCCACATTGGTGTCAGGCTCCAAACTAGGTGCAGAGCCTGCTTAAGATTCTCTCTCTGCCTCTCCCTCTGCCCTCCTACACCCCCCTTGTTCTCTTAAAAAAACAAAAAATACAGAGTTAAAAGTGGTAGCATCGGGATAGGTATGATCCTTACTAAGACAGGAGTACTATTTTATTATAGAACTTTGAGTTTACACAACGTACATACATTATGGTAATATCTATTTAATGTATTTAATTGATTAATGAAATACCCAACTCATACATTATTTCACTTAGAAAATTTCCCAACCTCTCTTCTGTGCTCTCAAAATAGTCTATCACCACACCTATCATCAATGATAATATAATTACCAGTTTATGTTACTAGCTCCCCTATCAAATCAAGATTCTTACAGATAAGAACCAAGATTTATTTATATTTGTATCCCCTTGCAAAAAGATACTTAAATTCAAATCTGAATTCAATAAATATTTACTGAGCTCCAAGTAGACAAAAGTAGTAATAAGATACAGGTTTCTGATTTCAAAGAATAACATTTATAACCATAAAATGTCATCATATGGTAAAGCTCATTGTGTGCCAAGGATTGCTTTAAGTACTTTGTATCCATTCTCTCATTGATTCCTCACAACTGCTTATTGATATAATTATCCCCATTTTGCAGATGAGGATTCACAGACTGAAAGAGGTTAAGTAAATTGCCCAGCTCAAGAGAGGTAAATGAGGATCCAAAACAGGGGTATAATAATGAACTACAGAATCTACATTCCAAAGCACAAACTCACAATTATATCTCAAAGGATGAGACATGTTCACAACATGCTTACAATATGGTACAATATATAATTAAGTCATAAAAGTGGTTATAGATGTAAATAACAGAAGATCAGAAGGAGAGAACTCCGGTCAGTATATTCTTTGAGGATGCTATGAAAAAGTAAATTTTAATTTGGAAATTAAGAGATGGGTAGGGTTTCAGGAACTCTAAATGAAGGGATGATACATATAAAAGGAACACACAGAACACATAGAAACATGAAGGCACACACATAGATGCAGACAGCAGGCACTACATGTGTCAAATCTTTCTGCCTGAATAGTCAAGGGTTACAGCGGGTACAGATCCAGTCAGGGGAGATCTCGGGAGACACACAGTCTCCTGCATCTCATTTCTGAACCTTTGAAACATGGAAACAAATAGGTAATTGCCAGAGGTACTATCCCAGTAAGTTACTGGAATGGGATTGGAAGGCAGCGTTCACAAAGCACCTGAAATCGGGTGATTTTCCTTGTTTTTTCCCCCTGAAGTCCTTCCTCTTGTCTCCATCTCTAACACTACTGCTAGAGTCCAAATTCCAAGCCACCATTTTTCTCTTGTGTAAATAACACCAATAGCCTCTCTTAAGTTCGGTCTATACACTATCGCCACAAATTTTATTAGTTTCTTGCCTAAAACTATTCAGTGAGGTTCTCATCACCCATTTTATAAGAACTCAACTTTCTAACATGGAGCATCAGGTTTAATGATCTGATCCCAACCTACTTCTAGGGCCTCATTTCCTAGTCACTTGGCTCCAGCTCCGGTGGCTTTCTAATTCCGAGAACATACCACTCCCCCTCTTTGAATTCTCAGCACATGCTGCCCCTCATGTCTTAAAAGTTTTTTGTATCATCCTCTTTACCTTGTTAGTCATTCTTCAAATGTGACTTCCTCATGGCAGCCTCCTCCGACGGGATCCCCTAAATATAACACACATTTCTCTTATAGAATGCATATACTTCTGTGAAATAGAGTGGCACAACTTGTAATCACAAATGCAAGTAATTGATAAAGAAAGGTTTATCTTCCCTAATAGACTGAAACTGCTTGTGTAGAAGGTGTACGCCTACTCCATACATCACTGACATTTCGTATGGTGTCTGGTTCATAGTAGGTGTTCAATAAATGTTTGTTGATTGCTGAATGAATGAGGGACAAAACAAAAAGAGAAACCAGAAATATAGACAAGCGGATCATGAACCAAGAAAAGTCAATTGATGAGCAAATTTGAAGCAGAGAGAAAAAGCAATTCTAGAAGAATTCTCTGAGTAAGACAGAGTTCAGGTGTGAGCTGTGGCTTTTTATGCAATGAGATGGCCTCTGGTATGAGCGTTCTGAGGAAAGTTGATAAGTTGCAGATTGTTTGGGAATCATCTGGGAAATCGTGTTCAGCTTGAATCCAAATCAGAAACGAATTATTCTCAAAGGGAAAAGTTTGAATATGAGCCTGAAAAGATACAGGACGTGGAGACAGATTATAAGACCATCAAAAAACCAGACTTAAAAGAGTCTGGGTCCCATCCATGTATAGGACTCAGGCACTTTGAATTTTTGAGAAAGGGGCTGCATGATTTAAACAGTATATCAGGAAGACTGGGAAGATTGACCCGACTTGGTAAACACAGCAGACTGTAAGGAGAGACACTAGTTTGTGGAACTTCACCACAGGTCAGAAATAAGCTGAAAAAAGCCGATCTTTGAGTAACAGAAGGGCATACATAAAGAAAGAGGAAAATAAGTCATTTTGAGGGATGACTCAACAGGACTTAAAATACACTTCCTATAATACCATAGGTAAGAGCTCAGGCTTCAGAATCCACCCCTCTGGGTTCAAGTCTCAGCTCCACCACTACCCAAGCTATGCTACTTTTGGGCAAACTCAGTTACCTGTATAATGGGGCAACATTTGCATCTAAATTAGAGAAGTACTGGGAAGAATCAATAAAAATAAAAATAAACTGCTTAGCACAATGCCTGGCAATAGTAAATGATCAATCAAGGTCAACTGTTATTTTAAGCTAGATAGAAGAAAGGGCACAGTGATGGCATGCCAGGGAACTTATTTTTGGTGGGCATGTCTTCGTGTCCCCCAAGACAGACACCTGTATTGAAAAGAGTTAACTCCTTCCTGCCTTCTTCTGCCTGATCTTCTGCATAACACATTTACCTCTCTGGCTTCAGGTCCGGATTCATGCCAAACGCAATCTATACCGACTCTTTCAGGGAACTTGTTCTTAAAGCTACTTGAGCCCTTTCTCAACTTATGCTTTCAACATTTATTTCCAATTTGCCCTTACTCCAATGCTGCCCCCTAGAAGCAATCCTATGTACTAAACTTGAAGGCAAACCTGTGGCTAAATACACCACTTCTCTCTTCCCAAGAAATGTCAGGAAGATTAGGTTGAAAGCAAATGCAATGTTAAACTCGGTTTTTAAGAGTTAACAGAGAGTAATTTTTTTTTTCTCCAAGGATAGGTAATAGCATCAGATTCTGAAATTAAGCACAGCAGGAAGAAAAAGGCTGCATAGATTTCACAGAGTATCACAGGCCTCTGCAATAAAGCACTTAAAAATGCCTTGTATTGCTAATTCTTTACACAATCTCCTTTTATTTCCAAAGCAGTATGCAGGGCTTGAGCCATGATATAGATGCACATTGATGTTAACATTACACTGCTTGAATTAGAGCCATTTTTCCACTGAAACTCCTGTTAGGTTTAGGATTACTTTTTACCATCTTTCCCGCAATACATTTTCTGGCCTCACTTTCCAGATCAAAGGAATGGTTGCCTCCTCTAACAATGCTGAACCCACCTTTGCAGCCATTACCTCAGCAAACATCCTTCCCCTCAAGATCCCAGCAACCAGCCCTTGAGCTCAATAGCAAATGCGCTACTCAAAGTTATGTGGATCCCATGTCACTCTGATCATTCTAAGGGAATGAGGACAACCCTCTTCTTCCTCTGCTTTCAATCACCCACCTCCCCCTCCTAAGCCCACGTCAGGACTCTTCATTCACGGACTGAACTATTCGACAAATACTAATCAAATAGATAATTTTTGAAACTGTAAAATGAAAGCGGCCCTGAAGGAAAGGCAGTGTTTGGTGACAGGCAAACAATCAGATGGAGACTTCATTAAACTCTAAGCAGACTGAGAACACGCAGTCCTATGAAGATCTGCCATGTTCATGATGACCAATCTATTGTTTAGCCCTTGTAAAGATTTTTTTCCCCCTCTTTCTTACAAGACATTTTTGTGTCATTTAAAAGCTTTGTTTTCCAGTCCATTTGTCATTTGTTCAATAAATATTTAGTGAGTACTATGATCATAGGGAGAACAAAACAGACTTGGCCCCTGACCTCAGGTAGTAATCGCAGCTCCCGAGAAAATACACGCCAACAGCAGCCCCATGATTTCATCCTATACAAATCTCAGGTTTGTTTTTGCATTGTTTATTTGTTTGTATGAAGGCACTCTCCTGTTAAGGACCAAAACCTTGTCCTTGTCTTATCTCACTAGGATTCCTTTTCAGCATACACTTTCTTGACTTCTTTCTTCACAATAATCATAATCAAACTATTCTAAACTATTTTACTCATATGACTCTCTTCCTCTGTCTGTTTTTATTAATTCATTAAACCAAGGCCTTGAATCACCTACTATGTTCTAGGTGCTGTTTTAAATATTTGGGATACAGAGGTGGATAAATAAATCAATCTCCGGTCTTCAGTTTATTCAGCCAGTTTAGATCGGTCCTTTTGGAAAGTTCTTTCCAAGCCTAGAAGGCACATAACTGCCACCATTTTCCTAACTCCAACCCATTTTGGGACAGGTCTCCTCACCCTTGACTTTAGGCATGCTAATGTTCTATATATTCAAATTTACTAAAGGTATTTTTATTTCAAAACTCCCAAAAACCACATCATCCAAAAAAAAAAAAGGCCTAAAAATCTAGTAATTGGTTGTGCTTTATCTTGGCACAGCCCCTATTCCCCGAGCATCTTAGTTTAATTCCAAATGCTGTATCTATAGCTTAGTACCAAGCTAAGTCAGTACTTCTTTTTTATCACTGGTTCCCAAACTTTTATGTGCAAAAGAATTGCCAATCATCCTTGTTAAGAATGTAGGGTGTGTGTGTGGGGCGCCTGGATGGCTCAGTGGGTTAAGCCTTTGCCTTCGGATCAGGTCATGATCTCAGGGTCCTGGGTTGGAGCCTCCCATCGATTGGGCTCTCTGCTCAGCAGGGAGCCTGCTTTCCCCTCTCTCTCTGCCTGCCTCTCTGCCTACTTGTGATCTCTGTCTGTCAAATAAAGAAATAAAATCTTTTAAAAAAAAAAAAAAGGAATGCAGGGTTTGGGGGCTACAACCATAGAGATTCAGATTCCCTGTCTGAGTAGGGGCCAGAAAGGTAGATTTTTAAAAATATCCCAGATGGTTTTCAACTAGGTGACTGAGTGATCACCTTTGAGAAATACTGTTCTATCATTTCCTTTGATGTCAGTTTTTAAGTATTCAACATCTCTGCTTCAAGTCATAAAATACTTCCTATTAAGTGCAAATAACATGCATCTGTGTGCTCAATACATATTTTTTTGTTAATAAATGAATCAGTGGGTACTCAGTAATAATAACCAACATTTAGGATTTACTGGACATTCCAGGCATCACTTTCTGTGACTTCTCACCTATGCCTCCCAATTATCCCCTGTGAGGGACAGGCAGGGATGGCAAGTGCCACCACACCAGCATGCTGGCCACAGCATGAAGGAAAGAATACAAGTGGCAGAGTCAAATAGACTGAAATTCAGGCCATGACTCTCCTGCTCCCTTGCTGGAAAAAAAAGAAAAGGCCACCACCTGACCCACTGGAGTTTGTTCACTCATCCATGAAAAGGGGATACTATCCACCTAATAGGAGGGCTGTGGGGATTAGAGGAGATTATGCACATAAAGTGCCTAGCACCGTGCCTGCAACAGGTCAGTGCTTAAGGGCTGTTGGTTTTCCCACTTCCGTGTCCTGAAGGGCTGTCCTGAAGCTATCCTGAAGTTCACTTTGCAAGATATGTCGGCTCAGCAATATCTGTTCTGCTGCTCCATTCCAGGCATTGTGACTGCGCCAGGGACAGACACAACATGCTACCCTCATGGAGTTTCCCTTCTAATGAGAAGCGTTTGGTCACCCTCTGAGTTACCCCTTTCAAACCAGGTAGCAGTGCAGGCAGGCACACCTCGCACATCTCACTCTGTCCAGTGAGACTCACAGTGCAGAGTGGTCGGTGCTGCCAGGAGAATAAAGACTTTGTGGTAACAGAAAGGTTAGGAAAACCCCAATAGGCAGTGATGGGGGGAAAAGAAGCAAGGAGGGGAGAGCATTTGCAGGTGGGGTGTTCTGAGTAAGTTCCTGGAAATAAATAGTGGGACCATTCAGGATCTCTACATATGGGCCGATCTGTCTGTCTATTTCGTATGCGTTACAATTATCACTGCATTTCTGATGCAATGTTGAAAAGGCATTACTGTCCTTCTAGTAGTGAAGGTACAGTGGAGTGAGGCTGAAAGAAAGAAAAGTCAACGCAGAATTATAAGAAATAGTATGCACTTGTTCAAAAGCAGTTCCCAGTGCAAGAGTAAATTAGTGAGACTGAATGTGCCAGATACAGGGGAAAGACAGCCAATGCTACAGAGTAACACCAAGCATGGCCAGAACTCACATGCAAACTTCCGTCACACATCAAACAACTTCCGCTTTTAGTAGCCATGAATTACACCAGGAAATTTCAGCAGACACCGGACTTGGGGCCAGGCCCTAACCCAGGGTGAGAATGGACCAGCCCCTATGGAGGATGTAAAGCCCGGGACAGCAGAGAATTAAATCAGAAATTTAGTGAGAAACAGCTTCTAGAAAACACATCATCAGAAGTACCAACATCTCTTTTCCTCTTGCAAATGTTAAGTTCATCAGCCTTTTTAACATTAAAGTAACCAGTGCTCACTACTGGGGGGAAACTCTGCCAACAGGCTCACAGTAAGCAGTCCTTATCCTGGGCACAGATTCCCTAGAGGGGTCACTTGTTTGAGGAATGTGTCAAAAATTAGCTCTCTTTTCCTGCCTCCCATCCTCCTTGGACTCTGGAGTTGTCCCGGTGCCAGTTTCCCACACTAGAACACTCAGAACCACCCAAAAAGCAGGGGTGAAATACCAGTGGTCCTGTGAATCGCACTGGAAATTAAGACCCTAACTCAGTGTATTATATCCAAAAAATGCTCACTAGCACACACAGAAGGACTGCTCTCCATTGCATTACTGAGGCTCAGCCTGAGTCTAAACGACATGGTCTTCGTCCTCCACCACCATGCCCCCCCCCCATGCTGGCCCGAAAAAATAGCAACAACTCAATTCTCAGTCCAATAACGTCTTTTCTCAGATGTCGTTCTCCCAGTGGGTAGAAGAATGAACTGCTGCAATGCCACCCGCTCCTCTACAGTTTCTTTTAATTTAAAGTTACAACAGGAGGGAAGAAAAGAGACTTTCTATTAAGGGACAACTCCCTGAAGGGTCTCTTAGCTGACAATCGAAGGACTGCTCATGGCAGTGATCAAATCTAACGCAACAAAGTGCTGGTCGCTCTGTGACTCATCACAGCAGGAGCCAGCACCGAGGGCCACTTGAGTTCAGTGCTTTGTGGTGCGGCAAGTTGGTTTAGGAATAGTAACAGAGGGGAGCAAAGACTTGCAAGGTGTTTGAGGCTCAAGATAAAATGCAGACTTCCAGTGCAAGTTGCTTCTCAGCTGAATAGGAAGCCTAGAGGGGTAAGGAAATGAAGAGAGCATTCTGTCTACCTCACGCTTTAGGGCAAATTACCTGAAGATGGCCAAGGTCAGTTGTTCTATCTGCGGTGTGATTCATAAGCTGATAGAAAGAAGGATTTGAGGCATGGAGTAATAAACGGAGCTATTTATTAAAGGCAAACATTAAGGACGTTTTGTTGCAAAAACAACGTCTTCTAATCACATGCAATATCTATTGTTCAACTATATTTACTCTCACCTGATACATTCAGCTATACCACTCAGTTGCATATGATGAGTACATTAAAAAGAAACCAATACAGTAACCCCCTCCCATCTGTGCTTTCACTTACCCGAGGTCATCCGTGCTCCAGAACGTAGATGACCCTCCTTCTTCTGGTCAGATCAGTGGTAAACTGACGCCCCGTCACAACACCTACATCACTCACCTCACTTCATCCCATCACGCAGACATTTTATCATCTCACATCATTACAAGTGGGTGAGTGCGGTACGAAAAGAAATTGTGAGAGAAAGAGAGAGACCACATTCCCAGAAATTCTGTTACAGTATATTGTTATAGTTGTTTTGTGATTATTAGTTATTTTTGTTAATCTCTGACTGCATCTCATTAGTAAATGAAGCTTTATGATAGGTATGTATGAATGCATAGGAAAAAACAGAGCATATATAGCGTTCAGAACTCTCCATGGGGGGCTCCCAGGTGGTTCAGTCCGTTGAATGCCAGAGTGGATTTTGGCTCAGGTCATGAGCCCAGAGTCCTGCGATAGAGTCCCGCATAGGGCTCCCTACTCAGTGGAGAGCCTGCTTCTCCCTATCCCTCTGCCTACTTGCGCTGTCAAATAAATAAATAAAATCTTTAAAAAAAAGAACTCTCCATGGTTTCAGGCATCCACAGGAAGTCTTGGAATGTATCCCCCATGCATAAGGCAGGACTACTGTATACAGTGAGCAGTTCCTCTATGCTATACACCATACTCTGGACTTACACATAATTTCATACAACCTCATTTAATGTGATACTGCAAGTGGTACCATCATTATGCTCATTTTGCAGTGCAGAAAAATAAAGCATCCAAGAGCGTCAAGAAATTGCCTGGTCTTTTTTTAGCAACAAGCCCACCTGACCAGAGCTACTGCTACTAACTCCTGGGCTAGATGGTCAAACCACAACTGTATCACTCAGATCTCCCGTTGCAGGATCAGAATGGACTCAGTGCCCACCTGCTGCCCCCGTGTCTCTAGCAACAGTTGTGCACCAAGGCCATGCTTCAAGGGGGCTGTTCCCATCCAGTGACTGAACACAGACCGGGGACAGAAGACTCTCCCAATGGCTGACTCTCGTCCGTTGGGACAAACCTATCCTGTACTGCATGACAGTAGAGCTTCTTTCTACTCAATCCTCCTCCCTTCTGTCTCCCCTTCCATAAGTGTCAAGCCAGGATCACAACTGAAAGACTCTCCCAGCTTTCTGCCCTCTTAGTACATGTCTAATCACCTCCTGTCATCTGCTTCTTGAGGGATCCAAATCAATACAATACCTAAGTTATTTATTTGCTTTTTAAAAAAGCCTTTCCTTTCTCTTTGGTCACTTGCACAGGTTTCCCCTACCCCACTATCCAAAAGTTGGCTTTACACCATTTTGCTTTTATGAAACACCTACATTAGTACCTGTTTTCACTAATCCAAAGAGGATTTCTGCTTTTATAAAAATGGTAATTGCTTCTTCACTTTACACCATTTCAGCTCATGAAAGGTTTCACTGGAATGCTCTACTTTCGGATAGCAAAGAAAGCCGATACTTACAGAGAAATTTTCCCTATCACTGGAAAAAGAAACATCCACTAATTTTTCCACATTACTACACATCATCTCTTTACACAGGTAATCGAATATTTATTGTGCCTTTCTCCTTGTACCCAACATAAACAAGTCTAGGAGGTTCTCTTTGAAGGAACAGCTGACTCCAAAGGGCAAACATTACAAAGTCAGATTTATTTCTTTTTCCAAGTGAAATCTCTCTCTATCTACATGTACTATAACTTCATATTACTCAGAGGTAGATAACTATCTATGGATAAAGTCACAATAAATTTTCACTCGTATCTGTAATGGGAAATCAGAAAGGATAACAAGAAGAGAGATCTATAGTGAGGTCCTAGAGTTTTTGTTTGCCTTCACCTATTATGTAGGCTAAAATGTTAATTACTGAAGGAACATTTCTATGAATAAAAGATAGAATTCACACTTGTACCAAATACAGCATCTTAATAAAACCACATTGTCAGAGATCATATATAGACGTTAACTAAATCACTATTTTAAAGTGTTGATCTCAGCCTCAGGGAAGTGATATATTTTTCTTCTTGGACTCAAATAAGTTCAAAGCAAGTACGAAATTAAGCTTCAAACATTATTAATGACCAAAAAGACTTAACTAGAAGGACAGAAGAGTGTAGCTAACATGTACTAAGCACCTAGTTCATGACAAATGCTATGCTAAGAATCTGATACACAATATCCAATGTAATCCATGCAGTATCTATATAAGAGAAAGCATTATAATCTCCAGTTTTGGAGCTGAGTGAACAGGGCAGAGCACTGAACACTTGGAACTCCAAGTGAAGTCTTGGAAGAATTATACGTAGACCTAAACTGAGAAGCTCCCAAAGTGAGTGGGATTGCCTCTTGCATCCCAGTTCTTTCCTGAGATCCCTACATCTAAGACTTTATTTGGGGCTGCATGTGACAACACAATACCCCTGAGCTTCCAGGGAATTCAACTAGAGGTCAAGCCAGAGCCCTTCCATCCCTTTGACGGCTGCATTATTTGTCCCTTTGGACGCGTGATAGCATATAATCACAAAATAACTGAATGACAAGTAATTGAGCATCAAAGATAGAATCAGGTTTTTCTTTTCCTTTTTAATTTACAATTAACTTTAAACAATAAAGAATGGGTGGACCTGTACCTATAGAATTCAATACCACCTCTCCTGGAGATACATTTTTTCCCCCTGGGTTTATTTTTAAGGCTTAATTTTTAAAGATGGTTATTTAATATAGTCCTTATATACATTCATTTCCCCCCTACTTTTATCAATATTTCTGCCCAACATTCTTACCAGTAAGCAGACTAATTACTTGCCTATAAGGTATGATTTGAGTAGTACTGAAAAAAATCCCTATCTTTATAAATATTTCCTCTGGCAGTTTCACTTTATACCTGTAATCTCCCCAACTCTTTCTCTAAGGAATTAAACAGCCATAATAGACTGCAACAATAACAGTAATAATAATAATAACCACATCTAGAGAATTAAACCATCATGAGCTATTAACACTTTTGAATTAATTAGCTTATGAGCCAGAGGTTAAATTGGGTCAAATGGGGAAGGAATTCAGAAGGGTCCTTCAAAGCAAACCGGGATGTTATCAAGGGCCCATCCTATAGTTCAGGGTCCTGATAGAGAGAGCATTCAAAAGCACCCATGTAGGCAGTTAAAGGGGTAGGGATTTGGAGGAAACAACCCAAAAAGCATATTCCCCTTAATTTTAAGCACAAGGAAATTGAACATGGCAAAGTTTAAACTTTACAAACAAAGTAAAGTTTAAACACAAAGAAACTGAATGAAGTTAGGTTAGCACCACAGAGGGGTACCTGGGTGGCTCAATCATTAGGCATCTGCCTTGGGCTCAGGTCATGATCCCAGGGTCCTGGGATCAAGTCCTGCATGAGGCTCCCTGCTCCACAGGGAGCCTGCTTCTACCTCTCCCACTCCCCCACTCATGTTCTCTCTCTCGCTGCCAAATAAATAAATAAAATCTTAAAAAAAAAAAAAAAAAAGCACCACAGAAATGTCCCAACATGGCCCAGCTAAAAGCAACTAAGAGTGCCTAAATATCTGTCCCACTACTGAGCCGTAAATACTCCATTTCTCCCCTTTGAAATATAAAAATGCATTAGTTTTAAGCAAAAGGTTAGATCCTTGCTTTGTATTCTTAAAAATTTTGTTTGACTCTTCCATTAAGAGCAACTTTTCATGCAAATGAATTCCTGGTTTAATTGAAAATCATTAAATAACTTTTCTACATCTAAAATCCTTCTCCTGTTAAGTATGAGTAATTATGTTACATCACACACAGAAAATAAACAACAAAGACCCTACTCACATTTGAGAATCATTTACCATTCCCACTCCCCAAGCTCCCCCAAATGGGAAATGGAATAACAAGACTGATCATAATTGGATTAAGAACTATAATTCTTTAATTCATTCATCAAATTGAAGCATTTGGAACAGTTTATTTACAGAGTTGTTTAGACAGTTTTGTGTGGTGTTTTTTAAGATAAACCAAAATGCCTTTCTGAAAGAAGTTTCAGATCCCAAATCATTAACATATGAAAACCAAATGTAGACAATTTACAAATTGGTGTTTTAAACAATGTTTGGAACAAAATTGGACTTTTATTTTATTAACTATCTACAAATCTAGGTTCAGGATATAGTTTATTTGAAACAGCCAAGCATTTTCTTTGCCTTTAAAATAAGCCTACATTTCTCAGGCTAAAAAAATTGTGACGAGTGTGTGAGGGAATGCATTGACTTTAGGCCTAGACAAATAAATTTTCTAGGTTACTCTCAAAACTCTAATTATAGCATTTTCTACCACTGCAGGTGATCAGATATTGGGTAGAACATCCAGGGTATGCCAATCAATCACATCACAATTTTACCTGATGGAAATCTAAATAGTGTTCAACCTTAGAACTCTGAGTTATTTGAAATCCTGTGTACTTTAGGAGATCACTA
The DNA here is from genome assembly GCF_902655055.1 of Lutra lutra. Classification (NCBI taxonomy): domain Eukaryota; kingdom Metazoa; phylum Chordata; class Mammalia; order Carnivora; family Mustelidae; genus Lutra; species Lutra lutra. Next base: position 74,423,829 of record NC_062285.1, read on the forward strand.
AAAACAAGTTTAATCCTGCCCTATATATTGCTTCTTTATACAATCTGAACATGACTTCAAAACAATGACTGCCTATCACTTAGTAAATGAGTAGTGTTTTTTCAAGAAGACAGTATGCTTTTTTAATCATAGTTTTCATTTGCTTTAAAAAAATTATTCAAGCATTCAAACCCATTCTTTTAACTGGAAAATGAAATTTTAAACTTTCCCTATAGCTCATGTCCTACTCCCCAGAAGGACCCCCCCACAAAAAAGCCATCATACCTGAGTATAAACTTCACTCTTTTGTTATTTACTATTTACTCCAAACACTCCACAGATAACATCTTTATAAGCATATATTCATTTTTTTTTTCTTTCACAAAGTCATGTGTCAGTCTAAACAGGATGTGCATTTACATGTATGGAACTAAGTTAACTTGAAATAACCACTGAATCTCAAATGCCTGGTTATTTACCAAATAAGTTTGAGAGTTTTGAACGCTGTATATAACATGCCATTCAACCAGAACTGTTTAAGCTCAACAACAAAACTAATACAGAGTTTCTCTGTTAAGAGTTAAAGCTCTTTTTTTCTGTACTAAGTTTACTCTTTCAAGTCTATCTCAGATTGATTCAATATTGCCCATTCAAAAAGGCTACAAAAAGGGATTTTTTAAAAACCCACAAGCAAACAAAAAACTCTATTAATTCTTCATGTACAAGATTGTTAGAAGACCACTGGAAAGAAAAAAAAATTTTTCAAGCAAGTATGCTACCATATAATTAACACAAATAACTAAATAATTATGCACATCCCTTCCCACCCCCACAATTAAATGTTTTTAAACAACTCATGTGATGAAAGATCTACCTTTTAGGCAAACAAAAGCAATCCCTACTAGTCTGAGGATTTAAAGCTGTATTGCATCAGTTTTAAGCGATGCTTATGATTTTTATCTAACACAGTTCTGAGGAATAAACAGTTGATGACATAATTTGCAGGAGAACTTTGCACAATGCCTAAGAGAACTTTCAGTGTAAGTACTTTTGATTTTAAGTCATTGTGACTGAATTTATCTAGGCTTCAGCCTGGAAGCTATATTTAAATTGGGAAGAAGCACCCCCCAGAAACTTTGTCCCATGTATCTACATTTGAAACCAGATTCTTTCCCTATCAGAGCTAACAACAGTTCACATACAGCTGAATTCCTTCAAAATTAGATCAAAATTTTGCAGTTCTGTAAAGACTCTAAGAAATCATCCTCCTTTTCGTTCTGTAAAAGTCAAACTTAAAAAACATTTCTGTATACTTTAAAAACCATCTGGCCCTTAACCTAATCACTCTTGGCAATCGAGCCTCACTCCTATAATCCTGATCAAAAACTCTGCTGTGTTTTCTTCTGATTGAAATGTCCACTGCCTACAAATCTCCCAAGCGCCTACCTCATTGGCCTGTTTTGTTTGCGTGGGCTTTTTTTTTCTTTTCTTTTCTTTTTTTTTTTTAAGGATACTAGAGGCCATTATTTATGAGCAGCAAGGAAACAAATCACTCTGTCTAGTCCCTTTGCAGATTCCCACACTTATTACCCAAAATCCCACAGATCTCCCTTGGTCTTGCCCTGGACTGAAGAATTGTGCTGAGCCTCAAGGCAGTCTCTGGGGAAATCGGCTCATGCCTTTCTTGACAAACTACTTTGGATATCTGGATATTGTGAGGCTCTCAAGTGGGATAGAACAAATCCCCTAAACTTTTCTGAAGAAGTACAGTTGACTGCCACCCAGAGTGCCTGGGTTGGCTGACACTGAGACTATGGCTCTGCATACTCATAGAATTCCTTATTTTGACCTGCTTTAGTTGAGAAGGGAAGACATCAAAATGAATTCACATGCACCGCACTCTGATTTTAGTCACGGGGGCCAGCGTCTTCAGACAGTCACCAGGGTCAATCTATATATTAATATATTCGCTTTGCAAGGTGTACGGAAAATGACTATTAAAATATGTCAAAGTCCTCCCTGTGCACCCGATGCCAGCAGATCAATACTCAAGAAACTGCTACTATCAAACACAAACATTTCCAGATCCAGCCTGATTTCAAGTCGTATAACCTCTTTTCCTGGCTGATGACCGTAGCCCAAAGTGCAAGCGAGATTTCCCAAACCCGCGCTTAGAGTGACACAACACGTGAGCGGTTTCGCTTCGTACACTGAGGGGGGTGGGGGGGAAAGTAGTTGCAAGGAAAATTAAAGCTTCCGGTCTCTGGAATCCCTAGAATTCTGAAGGATGAGACTCGTCTCCGAAAATTCCGGGCGGGAGAGAGGAGGACGAGTAGGGAGAGGGATTGCAGAAAGCGAAACAAAAAGACGAAAAGGGGGGATATTAAGATTGCGGGGTGGGCTGGGGGCCACGGTTATATTGTAGGAAGGGTGAAGAGCTTTGTCCAACTTTGAGGGTCTGCGGCTGGAGCGGGAGCCGAGATGCACAGGCTCGCCCCGGCTTTCCCCTGCACTCCTGCCCTCATCTCGCATCACCACCTCCGCCGCCACCACTTCCAAAACAATACCGGCAGCGGCGCGCAGGCTCCCCAACACATCTCCAAAGTTATCCCATTTCCTGAACGGGGGCCAAGCCCACGCTCCGGGGTCCCCCCCCCCCGCCGGCCGCCCCCCGAGGATGACAGGGCCACCTCGAGTCTCGAGCCGCCTCCCGCCTCCCCCTCACCCCCAGCCCAGTCCCCCTCCCTCCGTACTTGAGGAAACTCCGGTGGCGGCCCCCTCCCTCCTCAGCCGGCTCTCCAGCTGGAGCCCAGAGCGAGTGCTGAGTGGCGGGCACGGCGAGCGGCTGAGGGGAGCTCTGCGCCTTGGAGGTCTGCCCACAACAACATCGGGACGAACAACAAAGTTAAAACGCTGCGATTCACGCACCTTACCGGGTCTCCTTAATGTCTCCTCTGGCGTGGGATGCAAAGTGGCACAGTGGCGGGCTGGGGGCCCCCGGGAGGAGACTGGAGATGGGTTTTGGTGGCTCGCCTTTTTCACTCTGTGTGTGTGTGTGTCTGTGTGTGTGTGTGTGTCTGTGTGTGTGTCTGTGTGTGCGCGCGCGCGTGTCCCTCTTCCCCCCGGCTCTCGCTCGCTCGCTCTCGCTCCCCGTGTGGCTCTCAAGGACGAGGTGAAATCCCTTTGCTGGTCATGAGGCGGCTTCAGAGACAAACAACACAATGCGAGTGCAAATAACAAAAGGCAAAAAGACAGTAGGAACAATGGGGGAGGCGAGGGCAGCGCACCAGCCGGCGGTCACCGGGCCCGGCGCCCGCCCCGGGGGGTGCGGCGGGGGCGGGCGCGGGGGCGGCGCCGGGGGCTCCGACTCCCTCCAGGTCTCACCCGAGCTCCCGTAAACCCACCCTGACCTCCTTCCTGCAGCTCGCCGCCTGGCCGCCCTCTCTGTCCATCCGAAGCAAAGGAGCCCCAGAGTTTGCTTCCCCGTCTGCTGCACAGTAACTAGATTGTAAATAACGCGGTGATTAACCACACGGTGCAGGAATGTTTTTAAAAAAAAATCTGCCCTCCACTTAAAGGAGCGATAAAATGGAATGGCAGGAGTGGAAGGAGGCAAGGAGAGTGGTCTATCTCCGGATCTCGGTGGAGCTCGCATCTATAAATACGCATTCCTGTTTAGTCAGGTCCCCTTTGTCAACTTCTTCCCTGCGCTGGAACCTCACCCGCTGCCCTGGAACCATTACCTGGGCCCCTGCTTGCCCCTCACCCCCGTTTGCACACAGTAAAGCTCGCACGGGGGTGCGTGTGGGGGTCTGCGGGAGTCCGTGGAACCTTCTGGGAGGCGAGCTGCCGTTTGCCCGGCGCGAAGGCTGGAGCCTCGAGAGGTTCTGTGTTTAAAGCGACCAGTACCTCCCCGAGCCCCGCTGTGCGCCCGCGGGTCCCGCCGCCGGCACTTTGAGCCCACCTACTCCTTGGGGTGCGGGGGGGAGAAAAGTTTTGAGGCGCTCACCCCTGCCTCCGGGTGGTTGAACTGGTTTTGTTTTGTGGGGGTGAACCCAAGTGACCCGATGCCCAAGAACCAAAGAATGATGTTTAGGAGGGGGGGAAGGCTGGGCGCTGGGCTTTGGAGTCCAGCGACACTGGAGACAGCGCGTGAAGGCAAGAGAGGGAGAGACCCTCAGAGTGACATCACCACGGGAAGAAACTCCGTAGGTAATGCTCGGGGCCGAAGCTGTGGGGCTGATTTAAGTGTGTGCTCTGACAGCTCCCAGGCTGCTCCGGCGCTTATCTCTTCCAATCTTACTTTCATTGACTTAGAACAGCTGCCGGGTTGCCAGGGGTAAAAAAAAAAAAAAAAAAAAAAAAAAAAAGGGGGGGCGGGGGGGGTAGGAAAAGAAAGGAAAAAAAGAAAAAAGAAGAACCCTATTAAATCTCACACTAGGGTGGGCGGGGGGGGGGGGCGGTGCGGGGGGACTCTGGGGTCCCGAATGATCTTCCTAGAACTGGCGTCCAAGAAGGGAGATGTCACGAGGGAGGCAGCGGGTAAGAGATTAAGACACAATACGAGCAACACGTTTCTTTTTCTCGCTCTTCCCTTCCTCTTCTCTAGCCGATTTGCATGTTCTCTTTCCTCGTCTCGCTGCTTTTCTTCAGATGCGCATCCATTGACTAAGCCGCGTCCCTGGGCACCCCCCAGCATTTCCCAGAGTGCAACAACACCACCAGGAGATCAATGACCACAGTCTGTTTATTCTTCACGCGCCTGGAAGAGCAGGGCACTGAAGCAGCATGGGAGGGAGGCTTAAGGCTTGCCTGTCTGTGCGGTCTCTCTCGGACTTTTTCTGGCTGGTTTCTAAATGGCAGCTAGTAAGCAAATACGGTTTCTTAATGCACGCAACACATACCAATCACAATATATTCACCTAGAAAAGTGATATATCCTTTCTCCCTGTTTCCACCCTTCCTAGATTTGTTTCTGGAAGTGGATTGCTAATACTTGAGATTTTGCACTTGTCTGGAGTAGAAACTTTCTGGGGTGTTTGATGATTGATTATTTGGTACCTGCTTTCTAAAAATGGCAAAACACCTTTCCTTGGAACAAAAGTGAGAAATGCAAATCTTAATAATTCAAGGCAAAATTTTCGAAGTGTAAGCATAGTTATTATCCATTCCCACAAAGAAAAGCTTCCTCTTCCACAAATATTTGATAGCATAGAGCCCAGTAATTAAGAGAACAATCAAATAAACTCGGGGCTTTCATGGGGACTCTAAATTATCATCTGCCTCGAATTTATAAGCAGTGTAATCATTTGCTATTTGGATATAGCTAGCTCTGGATATGGCATTCTAAATGTGTATCCTTAAACAATTTCACTATGTTTTCTTAAGTATTTAATGAGAGAGACCAGGGATAATAATAACATTCAAACTGCTGGATCAATGTGGCTTCACCAACTGTGTGAAAAAAATTCTCTGCACATGTGCATGAAACACCTTTCCTATAATGCCACCTTTCCTCACATTTCTTAAATCATGCAAGCTTCATGTCAGACCCAGTAATAGGAATTCATAAGAATTTATCAATAATGGCACTACCCCTTGAACTATTAAGTATTATTTTTTATTCTAAGGTATTCTTGGCATACATTAAATGGTTTACTTTCATAGTACATATGTAGTTGCTTTTCACAATTAGCTATTACTATGTCAGACCCAGATCCTAATATAAGGTGCAAGAGGTGAATCAGGCCCAACTACAAACAAGCAATGGCCCCTTACTACCAATTATATGAAAATATGTAACATTGGAAAATAAATTGCCATTTACAGTGAACTGCCTGGGGTTTCAATCCATTTCTCTCAAACTCAGTGAAAATAAAGGCACAGAGTGAGTCTTTTTCCCCTGGGTCTCCGGCCATTGGGTGACAAACACGCCTGCATGGCCTAACCCCACCAAGCAGAGTGCTGCCAGCGCTCCGGGTTTCTGATTCTACAGCTTTTTCAGTGTAACTGCTTCTGGGGCTTCCTACTGGCAGGAGAGGTGAGGCTGGGCAGAGCCAGAGAAGGGGCAAAGTTGCAAGCTGCCTGGTAAGATACTGATGAAACCTGAGTTACACCAACCTCTTCCCTTTTGTTCCACCCGGCAGCAGAACTTCCATTATGGTTATTGAAACCACATGCCCTTAAGACTACCTCCTGATCATCATATAGCAACAGCATAGCTGTTCAAACACTTGCAGTGCGATGTTTGTTTGTGTTGGGCTTTAAAAAAATAGCCACGTTTGAAGTGGGACTGACACATTAAAGATCAGTGTTTCCATTTATCAAGCATTTACTATGTGCCGGACTCTTGACCAAGGACTTCTTTTATGAACTTCTACTTCTCACCCCAAACGTGCAAGAAATGTTGCATCCCTGTTTTGCAGATGAAAAAACTAAAGTGCAGAGAGGTTAAATGACTTGCCTGAAATCATATGGCTTCTAAGCCGTTGTGTCACCCCAAGTGCTCCTGCTTTAAACCTGTGCTCTTCCACTTCACCTTGATGCCACTCACACGTGTATGAGAGCCAGTTTTCAGCAAGAAATATTAATTCAATAAGTGGATACATTTAAAATGCCAAATTTACACTATGTATAGTCCAGACATAAGCTATGTTGGTATTCTCATATTGGTCATTTCAGATACCTGAAATTTTCAAGAAAATCAAAATGTGCCATATATGGAATATAAACATATACTACATGTTACAAATAAAATGCATTTAGCAAGGTATATAAAAACATAAAATCATCTTATTATGTAGACTAGGCAATTCTATATTATATATGCATAAGTATATATTCATATGATCTATATTATAATAATGACTCAAGTTTTTGAATCCCTGTAACTTTACAGGCATGTTCTAAAGTGCTTTTCGTGCATGAACTCACAACCACCTCATGAGGTGGTTTAATCCTCACAACCACCCCATGAGGTACATAATTTTATTATATTATTTTACAAATAAGGAAACTGAGTCACAGAGACGTTATATAACTTGTCGAAGCTTATACACTTAGCAGGTGAAGGAGTCTGGACTCAAACCAAAGTGTACACACACAATATATATATGTGTATTCAAGTATGGATATATATTATATATGGCTCTCAAAATATGGGGACATTTTTAAGGCAAATCAACTGAGATTTGTATCAGTCTATATTCCCATAATCTAGAAATATCCTTGATGGGAGAGGGTCTTATTTTTGTCCAATGTATTCAAGATCTTTAAAAATGTTTAAGGCAATCTTAATCCCCCTAACATATTTAGAGATATTGAGGGGATGCTAATACATATTAGGAAGATACAATATTTGACCCTAGCTGATTTGCACGAATCTCATCTTGGATTTATTTGGTCATTTATGTTAAAAATAGCAAAGACAGGGTACTTGGGAATCCTAAAGAAGATGAGAGGGATACTAATAAACATGAAAATCTGTGGCCTGAGAAGTGGAGGGAAATGTGGGTGATGCAAGAGACCCAAAATGTAACATCATTTTAATGGTTATTATCAATTTTTAAAAATTAATGTAATTTATCAATCCTCACTCCATTAATAAGAGTGTATTATAAAATGGTAATTTAAGTTTAGTGACTATAGACTGAAACACTTCAACTACTCAAAGGCACTTGGAAGTATTGGATAAGAATCCCAAATAGAGACACCTGGGTGGCTCAGTGGGTTAAAGCCTCTGCCTTCAGCTCAGGTCATGATCCCAGGGTCCTGGGATTGAGCCCATTTCAGGGAGCCTGCTCGCCTGCCTCTCTGCCTACCTGTGATCTCTGTCTGTCAAATAAATAAATAAAATCTTTTAAAAAAAGAAGAATCCCAAGTACACAAGTGATTAATCCCATGTCTATTTTTTACCTGTCCCACCAAACACACTGTGCATTCAAATTTTAGAAGTGAACTTCTTCAAGTCAACCATCTTTGAAAAGGTATTTTGAGGTGTTCTTCTCTTCCTCTTCTTCTCTCCCTAAATACAATATAAAGGAGTATGTATGAAAGGAAAATTAACTGAACAACAATCTTCCTTCTCTGGGCATTCTTAATTCTGATAACTCCCAAGATACCAACATCTAAAATATTAATTTTACTGAGTTTGGTGTGTCTTCTCAGAAAAACTGAAAGAGACATACTATACCTAGCAGATGCCACACATTAAGTACTTACCGAAAAAAATTTTAAAGCCCTATTACAGATACATATGTTTTCATTTAAAAACTACTATGAAATCGAGTGTTCTTTTATTTAAACATTCCCTTGTGGTCCTACAAATTAAGATCGGTAGTACTATATTAACAACTGAGAGCCAGACCCAACTGAACTGGTTACAAACAGTTGGTAAAACTGCCAACACTGGTTTTGCTGCCGGAAGTTGACTGAAATGTGATGTGGCGTATATATTTAAAAGTGAGTTCTCTAAAATAAATGGATAAATAAGTAAATAAAAGTGAATTCTCATTTTTTAAGCTTTCTCATTTTGGAAAGTATTTAGAATGAACTTTTTAAAAACTTCAGCCACAGTTTTGAAAAGGGGAAGAAATGTATAAAACCCAGATACTTTACACAGCCAAAAGAACAGTTGCATTGCCCCCATTATTGAAGCCTGTTCATTATTCTGATTGTTAAATTTTCCTTTCCTGCCAGAAAAAAAAAAAAAAATGAACAAGGTTGGTTCTATTCACGTGAAATAGTTGTAGTCTCCACATCTTGTCTCTTAATTTACTGTTTCTCAATCTGACTTCTGTCCTTTAATTTTAAATAATAAGCATACATTATGAGGGGATTTAAACATGTAAAAGTAGTGTTTGTTTTTTTTAAATATGTGGATTTCTTTCAGGCCCAGCTTTCACAGTATATTCTGTGTTCTCTACCGCTACAAAATTTGAGTCATGAATATATAGAGGTTTACCTACAATGAGATCCATGGTTTTATTTATAAGGAAAAGGATAATGACAGATATGTTTTGCTAACTTAGTAACAGAACTCATTGTCAAACAAGGCAATAAAATATCAAGCTTGAGTCTCAGTAGGGTTTAAATATTTGGGTCTCTGAATTCATAATGACTCTTGTTTTTGCAACTTCTTTTCAAATTTTTGGTACTGTATTACCAATTGCATTATACATTACATGAACTATGGTAGAGAGTGAAAGAATGGACAAAATGAAAGGTCAACAAAAGCACATAAAATGAAGAGGATGGTTTAAACAATCACTAAAAAAATGCCCTTCTTACTGAAATCCCAGTAAATTATTTTGAAGAGAGTAAATATAAGTTAAATATCTAGGTATCTGGGACATCTACCCCCATCGTCTCATTGATGGTGATACACTTACACAAACTTAGAATTTAATTCACAGGTTGATTTTAAAAAGAAAATGTTAAATTATTGCACATTGTTTTGTGTTCTCAAAATGTCTGCTTTCCAGGTAACTTTGCTCCAGGACAGAGTAATCAACTGGATCACTACCCCAGTAGTCAGATTTGGTCACACCACTTTCAGTTTTTTTAAACCCTCCTTTGATTGTGCAATATGTCCATTCATTTTTCAGCTTTTAATTTTTATTGCATAAACAAGTGATCAAGCATTTATATAATAAAAACATTTGATTCTTCTAGGCAGCTTCTGAATTCTGAGTGTTTACCTGGGCATAGCTGGGATGAACAATGTATTTTTCTGTCTGCCTATAGCAGGGAATTATAACATATAAGTCCTCGTAAATTTTCAGTCCAAAAAGAATTAAAAGAAATGAGATGATTTGTCCAAACAGGATGAAGAACAATGGACATAGTGAGTGTGGTATTGTTTGTGTGGGGGAAAAAATAGCTTTAATATGGTTATCGGTAATATACATAGCTAAAAGGTCTGAACATGTTGGCTTAAAAAAAGATGAGAAGTCTCAAATTAACATCAGAGGGTCTGGGTCTATGTGTACAAAACATGAGAGTCTGGAGTACAGAGAGAAATAACAAAACTGACTAACCCACTGGAAACAGAACCAACATGGTAGTGACAGAAGAGATAGACTGAATAACTTTCTCCACAAATTGTTTAAGATAAAAATATTAACCAGTTATTTTCCAACTTCAAAGAGAATAGAACTAGATACAATATAGGGCACCAGAATTCATAGACCTAGATGTGAATTCCAGCTTACAAAAAATAAAAAGTGTGGAACTTTGATTTAGATTTAAATAAAAGTAAGAAAAATGAGATAAAGGGATAAAGAGGCAGGGAAAAAATGGAACCAGGAGTGAGTCCCCCATAAAATACACATCCTACTTTTTAGTTCTGGAGCCTTCATTCACATGATTTATCAAAGACCTCCTTGTGCCAGAGATTGCACATATTTGATTTTAGCCTCTCCAACAGCCAAGAAGGAAGAAAAAGGCTCCCTTTCCATATATCCAACTGTTAGGGAGAAGCCCAGTTATTATTACTCATATCAAGACCAAATAGAAAATATTCCTTAGTGGGGGGTTCTCTTCTCAAGGAAACTGAGAAATGTTAAACCATGCTTCTCATTGGTCAAGACAGAAATGAGTTTCAGAGGTTGTTTCGTAAAGTTTCTATTGTAAGAGACACTCCACCCCGGTCTCTCTTCCTCTCCTATGTCATGCAAAACAGGCTAAGAATGCAATGCCCACTCTTTACCCAGGCCATTTCTCTGGGTTATGTCTACAACAAGCAAACTGTAAAAGATGAAATAATGTCTCCCTCCAAAACAAAGAGTTAGTTTACTTTGGGCTTGTTCTAAAAGCAGTGAGTCTCCAAACTCAAGGTTCTTCACCCACCATCCAAACCCACCACATGCACAGCATCCAACACTGACCATTCTTGGGCATGTCCAGTCTTCCCTTCCTGAAAATCAATCCTGGACCATTCTGTGTGGCTTACTCTTTGGATCATAGTCCTGACAAAAGTGGCTGTAGGGTACTGAACATAATTCTGGTTCAATCACCCAGAATATCTCTTAGGACTGACCAAGTTCTAAATCATAAGGATGATGACCACTTGGTTTCATACATGAGCTCTCCTTCATGGCCCATGTGGGTCAAAATGAAGGACATTATGGGTCTCTGTAAGTTTTGTAAAAATGCCTTGTCTCACATGTACCTTACCCTTTTAAGCAAAAGGTCTGGTCCAAGTCAGAGCTGATTAAAGAAAGGTGATGTTATACTGGGGTGGATACATCAATTTCATAACTATGGGAGAAGAACAACAATCCTGGCCCTTGGAGAGGGCACTCCTCATACCTGAGGAGGCACTAAAGTTGGAGTGGAAAACAATTAATGCTCTCCTTGTCTCCTGCATCCAATACCACAGTTGACTGGCAAACTGAGCCACTCCTGCCCCATCATTCCTATCTATGTCCTATGAAAACAGAAAAACTCATGCGTACTTGGTTGACCCCAAACTATTCTGCTGTACATGGTGCCATCAAGAGCAGCTTCAAATCTGACTCCTCTCAAATACATACAAACACACACACTGACAAAACCTTGTTTCATTCTGACTGACATAAATTCATATGCTTCTCCTGGTGCCCTACCTTCCTTGGCTTATGTCATGCTTTACATCAAGACTGCAACTAGCTAGTAACACTGCTCATGAGGCTTAAACAAAACAATGTAGGGGTCATCCAAATCAAGTGTCACAGCACATTGCTGACTAGAATGACCTGGAACACAAGCATGGTATTAATGGTTAGAGCAGCCGTTTTGTGACCAAGAATGATGAGTACATACTAAGGATGGCTTAGAAGAAATAAATAAGTACTTTGGGTTCTAGAAATGATTTAGAAGTTTCTCAAGTACCTTTGACTGCCTACCTCTGGGTTTCTCATTTACATGAGGCAAATAAAACCTTTATTTTTACTCCATGATTTTGCTATTTTCTGTTACTTGGAACTGAGTACAGTTACTAAGTAAACGTCTTCTCTGGGTCCAGCACCCTTCTCATCTTCTGGGAATTGCTCTCCATTCTCTATATGAGTCAGTCTTCCACTGATTTAGTTATATGGTCTTTTTTCTTCCATGTACCACTTCCTTGGAGACAGGTGTAGCTATGAGGAATAGCCCTTTTTCCACTCTGGCCTCATTTGTGAGAACTTAAGCTCAGGAGCTGCTTTTAGCCAAGAATCCAAGTGTATGGTGGCAGTCTGAGAGAATGAAGAGACTGAAAACATTCTCAGGGCATTTGAAGCCAGTATTCTAACCTGAAAGGTCATCTGAACCACTCTCATTTCTCCTGTCCACTTTTTTGGTTCTTCCAATTTTGATCCACTCTAGTATCTATCAAACAGAAATGAATTTCATTTTGCTTCAATTGGTTCAAGTTCAGTTTCTGTCATATGCAAAAGTATAGGAGCCAATACAGGAATCAGAACAAGCTCCCTGTAACAGACTGAATGTTTGTGTCCCCTTAAATGCATATGTTGAAATCCTAAGCTCCAGTGTGATGGTTTTAGGAGGTGGGACTCATGAATAAGATTTAGTGCCCTTACACAAAAAACCTCAGAGAGCTCTCTCACTCCTTCTATCATGTGAGAGTACATCAAGACTACTATCCACGAACCATGAAACAGGTCCTCATTGGGTATTAAACCTGCTGATGCCTTGATCTTGGACTTCGTAGCCTCCAGAACTGTGAGAAATAAACATCTGTTGTTAAGTCACTCATCCTATAATATTTTTGTTATAGAAGCCTGAATGTACTCTTATATGAACAGGATAGAGCTCATTTAGGAACATTACTCTTAAGCTTATTCATATGAGACCTGCAACTAATATCACAGAGAGAAATATTTATGGAGCTCCTCCTGTTTGTCAGTGTTATTCTAGATGCCACGGATTCAGTGATAGCCAAAAAAGACCAGGTCCCCCTCCCTACAAAATCACAAGTTCTATAGGAGTAAGACATATGCTAATGAAGGAAATGACCAAAAGAATCAGAGAGTGGTAAGTGCTTTAAAGAACATAAAAGGATGTAGAATAATAGAGATTGATTGAAGGAATTACTTTGGAGTAGGAATTAGTTTTAATTAGGAAATACCTTCCTAAATGGTGACTGATGTCATTTTTCTCTCCTACTTGAGGGTCACTTCCCTGCTTTCTGGAGTACCCTGCATCCAGCCATCCTTACACTTGCCTGGTATCAGAGATTAGCAGTAAACTCTGTCTTTTTCCCTTCAGGAATGAGAATCCTAGAAACAAAGGATGTAAAATCCTTTACCCAACTTACAAGGAAATACCAGAACCTTATGTAAAAACCATTCTTAGAGGACTGCCTTGGTATCCCACAGTTCTAGATAAGCATGTAGATTTGGTTATATCAGAATTCTAGCAACAGCTGCTTGTCCTTCCTTGTTCATGTGTTGTTATAAGGGTCCAATGAGATGATGGTTACAAACATTGTAGCCTTCAAAGATGATTATACCAAGTGCTATTGGATTTAAAAAATAATTTGTCAAAATTAAAGATGCTATATACTTACTGAAACAATAAAGAAGTAATAGAATTCCATTCTTCTCTATATTAAAAGAAAGATTAGAAAACAGTCTTTGATATACTATTAGATTGGAACTTACTAGGAATGAGACTAGACAAACATTTGCTGTCCCATCAAGTGTCCCACTAATAGTATAAAAGCATTAAATACTAAAACATTTGCATGTGTATAAAAATTTACCATAATTTCAGGAGGGAGAAAATGATAGCATTATAAACCAAGTAAAATAGACTCAAATAATTAAATGTAACACAAATGATAAGAAATTATGACATAGGGGCTAGATTTCTTCTCTCTTCTACATATAAGTACAGAAAACCTGACTATTAAAAGTTCATGCAGAGACTTCTTAAGATTCAGGCATCTTTTTAAAGTTGAATTTCTTTAAATGTGCCCTGGTTTGCACTAGTGTTCATCATCATTCAATGCCACAGTTTTCCAGGGAGAATGCTCCCCTATGGTATTGTCAGAACTTCCAGCCTTGGCCCCTGCTGTAAATGGAGTTTTAGAAATGAGCTTATGGTTATGCAGTTCTGAATCATGCAAGACCCTTTTTGAAATTATTCACCCCATCTTCCTTCTATCACCAATACCTCAGTATAATATAATCCTAGCAAAATTGAGGAAAAGAGGATGACTTTGTAAGAAAAGAAAATTAAAATAAATCAGTTGAAATCTTTTAAAATAGCATTTCTATCATAATTGAAGACTAAAGAGCTCCTTCTCATTTTTCAAATTTTAAAATTTTGCAGGAGACTAGCAAAGAATACTTAGTGCCTTTCTTCAGGGGCCACTTTCATGTTGGATTGATCCAAAGCTATTGTGTATGCTGAATTATGCTGCCAGCATGTGGGAGGGGACAGGAGATCTCAGAGGAGCTAATGCAGTGAACTGTGGCCCTTGCACACAATTAGGATGATGGCACTTCATCTGACCAAGTTCCAGGGTGGTCAAGCCTGCAGCTTCTACATCTATACCACCAGCTGCAGCTCAAAGTGCAGAAAATTCTAAAATAAAGAATCTAGAAGTGAGAATCAGTTTGTTTAAAAAAATTTACTTCATTTGCTCTGCCGGAAGAATAAGACTGATAACAAAAGTGTTAATAAGAAATTCACATTTATTGAGAACATCTTTATGTCAAGTATTTACTGGGCTAAGTATGCATATATACATTATCTCATTTAATCTCCATAATAATCCTAAAAGAAAGTACTATTTATAGTCTATATGACTAATGAGAAAACTAGGGCACAGACAGGATAATTAACTTTTCCAAGGTCACACAACTAATATCTGCCTCATAGAAATCCTGGGAAATGTAAAAAACAACAACATACCTTGGTGGTGTGCATTAGTATATAAAAAAAAAGACCAAATATGTCAAGGAAATTTTAAATTTTTATTTTTATATTTTTAAAGACTTCAAAATTTTCTATTACAAATAAGCAAAAAAGAAATTTAGACTATGAACAAATTGTTAAATATATTCCAAATGGATTCCTGGTTTCCACTTTGACATGTAAGAAACTTAGAAGTCATCATTCCAAACATCCTTAAGACAAGGCTATGCAAACAAAAATTCGGTGACTTTTCTTGGACCCATCAGAGAACTGAGATCACAGGGTAACCATTGCTTGAAAGACAAGCACATCCTGAAAGTCACAGTCAAGATCTGTTCACCTGGATCAGAAGATGCTGGAGCCATTGACTTGTAGGAACACAGAAATGGTAAGTTTGATGAACTCCTGGAGGCTGTCAGTGATGAACTAGTATGAGAATGAGAAACTCCTATCTTAAATAGCCCCCACCTTGCTTTGGTGGACTTTAACTCCAGGAACCCCATCAAGGTGTCATTATGAAGATCCACTGTCTCATAGCTCCTGGAGGGGGAGGGAGGAAGGGGACAAGATAAGTAGTCATTATAAAATAATCCACTCAGAGCATTCTCCATAACAAAGGTCTACTCTCCAGGGGAAAAGACTTTACCAGAGCTTTATCCTAGCTGGAGGAAGGGCATTCCTCCCAGCCAGCCGCTCTAGCCTTCTTATCTCAGCTGTTTCACCTCAGAGGGGGGAAACATAGTCAACAGGGCTTTAAGAAAACAGATCAGAGCCCTGGCAGCCAAGGAAGGAACGAGGGAAGAGGGAGGAAAATCTATACCACAGGAGAAATATTGGTGAAGGTCACAGCCCAGCCTCAAGACACAGGCCCACTAAAAGACTGAGACTTAATCAGATTATGGAGAGTTCCCCACCCCCACTATACTTACCATCACCACAGCAGGGCTTCAGTATAGTACCAGTGGATGTAGCCTGTAAGAATTGCAAGACATAGACTCTCTTTGAGAAGGAATATTTAGGGACGTCCAAAGTCAGGAGAGGAGGTAAAAGTAAGGACACTAGAGGAATTCAAAGCCTCCAACACTTAAGAGCTACAGCAAAAAGCTACAGCTACAGCCTGACTCCTAGCCATATTAATAGAAATCCTCACAGACAAGCCCTATTTACCCCAGTCTCTGATATCTGAAACAACATAACCAGCTTTCAACAACAACATTACAAGCCATGCCAAATCCAAGAAAAAACAGTCTGAAGAGAAAAAGAAATAATCATAATCAGATTTAGATATTAGAAATGTTGGAATTATCAGACAATGATTAATATAACTATGACTAGTATCTTAAGTTTTTAATAGAAAAAAGTAGACAACATGCAAGAACAGATGGGTAATGTAAATAGAAAGGTGGAAAATATAAGAAAGAATCAAAAGAATATGTTAGAAATCCCAATACACTGTAACAGAAATGAAAAATGCTTTTGATGGGCTCAAAAGTAATCGCAATGGCTTAGGGAAAAATCAGTGAGTTTTACCCTAGATCAACAGAAACTTGCCAAACTGAAATGCAAAGAGAAAGAAAAAAAAAAAAAAAAAAGGAAAATCAACAGAGTATCCAAGAACCATGGGACCATTTCAAAAGGGGTTATATACGCATAATTAGAACACCAGAAAGAAAAGAAGGGCAAAAGAAATATTTGAAGGAATATTGGCCAATAACTTTTCAAAACTAATTATGGACACTGTACTGGGTTGAATAGTGTTCCCTCAAAGTTCATATCCATCCAGAACCCCAGAACGTGACCTTATTTGGAAAAAGAGTCTTGGGGCACCTGGGTGGCCCGGTGGGTTAAAGCCTCTGCCTTCAGCTCGGGTCATGGTTCCAGGGTCCTGGGATCACCCATACACCTGGCTCTCTGCTCGGCTGGGAGCCTGTTTCCTCCTCCTCCTCTCTCTGTCTCTCTGCCTGCCTCTCTGCCTACTTGTGATCTCTACCTGTCAAATAAATAAATAAATCTTAAAAAAAAAAAAAAGGAAACAGAGTCTTGGTGGATGGAATTACTCAAGAGGAGATAATGCTGAATTTGGGTGGCCACAAATCCAATGAATACTCTCCATGTAAGAAGTTCCTATGAAGACACAGACATACTTAGAGGAAAAATGGCCTCATAAAGACAGAGGCAGAAACTGAAGTGATGTAGCCCCATGCCATGTAATGCCAAAGATTGCTAGCAATTCCCAGAAGCTAGGAAGAAGAAAGAAATTATTCTTCCTTACAGTTTTCAGAAGGAGCATGGCCCTATTGACACCTTGATTTCAGACTTCTAGCTTCCAGAACTGTGAGAGAATAAATTTCTGTTATCAGAAATCCAGTTTGTGGTAATTTGTTATGGCAACTTCAGAAATTTAATAGACATCAAACCATGAACCTAGGACGTATAGATAGCACCAAGCAGAATAAGTATTAAACAAACAAACAAATAAATCCACACCTAGGCAAGCCATATTCAAACTTCAGGAAACCAAAGCCAAAGAGAAAATCTTGAAAGAAGCCAGAGGGGAAAAAATAAACCTTACTTATGGAAGCACAAGTATAAGAATTATAGTGAACTTCTCAAAAAAACCAAGTAGGCAAGAAGAAAATGAAGTGAAAATTTAAAAGCATTGAAAGAAAAAAAGTTTACCATTCTAGAATTCTATATCCAGCCAAATTTAAACTTTACCAGATTTATCCTTCAAAAGTGAGAGACATAAATACTTTCTGAGACAAATAAAAACTGAGGAATTCATTGCCACCCGACATGACCTAAAAGAAATGTTACCAGAAATTCTTCAAGCAAAAGGAAGGTGATATATGTAAGAAACTTGGATCTAGATAAAGAAAGGAAGAGAAAGAAGGAATAAATGGAAGTAAAATAAAGGCTTTTATTTCTTTACTCTTGATTTTAATAATAATTGTTTGTATAAAGTAATAATAGTAACAATGTATTAGGTGATTAGAGCAGATGGATAAATGAAATGAGCAATGTCACAGGGACTGAGGGAAGAATTAGAAAGACTATTCTAAGGGACCTGTACTACATATGAAGTGGTATTGTGTTATTTGAAGGTGAATTTAGATTAGTTTAACATATATCTTTTTTTTTAAAGATTTTATTTATTTATTTGACAGAGAGAGAGAGATCGAGAGATCACAAGTAGGCAGAGAGGCAGGCAGAGAGAGATGGGGAAGCAGGCTCCCCAATGAGCAGAGAGCACGATGCGGGGCCCGATCCCAGGACCCTGAGACCATAACCTGAGCCGAAGGCAGAGGATATAACCCACAGAGCCATCCAGGCACCCCAGTTTAACATACATCTTAAGACCTAGAGAAAACTATTTAAAAATTTTAAAAATGGAAGGTATGTGTTATGGTGAGTGCTGTGAAGTGTGTAAACCTGGTGATTCACAGACCTGTACCCCTGGGGCTAATAATACATTATATGTTAATAAAAAAAATTTTAAAACAGTGTAATTGATAGAGAAGATAAAATGGAATCACATATAATGCTTGATTAAAATAGAGAATTCAGGAAAAAAAGGGGGAAAAGGAACAAGAACAAATGCAACAAAGAAATAAGTTACAGATATAGAAATTAATCCAATCTTATCAATAATTTATTAAATGAGAATGGTCTAAATACATCAATTAAAAAAATATATATGAAACTGCATATTATCTACAAGAAAACCAATTTAAATATAAAGATTCAGATTAAGAGTAAAGGAATGGAGAAAGACATACCATGCTAAAATTAGTCTAAAGAAAACTGGAGGTGTGCTGGAGTGTCTCAGTTGGTTAGGCATCCAACTCTTGATTTGAGCTCAGGTCATGATCTGGATGTCATGGAATCAAGCCCCACAATGGGCTCTGTATTCAGTGAGAAGTCTGCTTCTCTCTCTCTCCCTCTCTCCCTCTGCCTCTCCCCCTGCTCATGCTGTCTCTCTAAAGTAAGTAAATAAATCTTAAAGAAAAAAAAGAAAGAATGAATGAAAGAAAACTAGAGTAGCTACATTAATTTCAGACAAAGCCAACTCCAGAACAAGCAAATGTTCAGGAATAAAGAAGGGCACCATATAATGATAAAGGGGTCAATTTTCAAAGGAAACATAATCATCCTAAACATGTAAGCACTTAACAACAGAATATCAAAATACATGAGGCAAAAACTGTTACAACTAAAGGAAGAATTAGACAAATCCACTATTATAGTTGCAAATTTCACCTTCCCCCTGTCATTGATTATTCTAGCAGGCAGGAAATCAGCAAGGATATAGATGACCTGAATAGCATTATCAATCAAATTAATCTGACATTTATAAAATATTCCATCCAACAATCAAGCAGAATATACATTCTTCTCAAGCCTAAGAAAGAGACATAAATACTTTCTGAGACAAATAAAAACTGAGGAATTCATTGCCTCATTTTAAAAATTCATTTTTAAAATCAAAAATTTTAAAATCCTAGGAAGCATTCACCAAGATAGACCACATTTTGACTATAAAACACATCTGAACGAATTTAAAAATATGAAATTTATATAAAATATGTTCTCAGACCACAGTTTAATTAAAGTAGAAATCAGAAAGAGGAAAGATAGCTGGAAAATCCCCAAATATTTGGAAATATAAATGTTAAATAAGACACTTGTAGATAACCCATAAGTCAAAGAAGTTTCAAGAAAAATTTAAAAATATTTTAAACTAAATGAAACTAAAACAAAAATTTATTAAAATTATTTATTACAGCATTATTTACAATAGCTAATACACAGAAACAACCCAAGTGTCTACTGACAGATGAAAGAAGAAGACGTGGTAGATATATACAAAAAATATTTCCTCATTCATGAAAAAGAATGCAATCTTGCCATTTACAACAACATGGATGGACTTAGTGGATTTTTTTTTTAAAGATTTTATTTATTTGACAGAGAGAGATCACAAGTAGGCAGAGTGGCAGGCAGAGAGAGAGGAGGAAGCAGGCTCCCGGCTGAGCAGAGAGCCCGATGCGGAGCTCGATCCCAGGACACTGAGATCATGACCTGAGCTGAAGGCAGAGGCCTTAACTCACTGAGCCACCCAGGCGCCCCAGACTTACTGGATATTATGCTCAGTGAAATAAATCAGACAGAGAAAGACAAATGCTATGAGATTTCACTTACATGTGAAATCTAAAGAACAAAACAAATGAATAAACAAAACAAAACAAAACAAGCAAAAAACAAAAAAGCAGAAACAGACCCATAAATACAGAGAACAAACTAATAGCTGTCAGAGGGGATGGGAATGGGTAAATGAGCAAAATAAGTGAAGGGATTTGGGAGATACAGGCTTCCAGTTATGAAATAAATAAGTCATGGGGCTGAAAGGTACAAAATGGAATATAGTCAAGGTACTGTAATAGAATTGTATGGTAACAAACGGTAGCTTCACTTGTGGTGAGCAAAGCCTAACTAAGAGTTGTTGAATCACTATGTCGTATACCTGAAACTAATATAACATTTATGTGTCAACTATACATCAGTTAAAAAAATTTAAAAAGTTGCTAAAATTTGTGGGATGTTGCAAAAGTACTACTTAGAGCGAAATTCACAGTGCTTAATGCATATATTATAAAAGAACAATCTAAAAATTAATACTTTAGTTCACCTTAGGAAGTTAGAAAGAGAAGAGAAAATTAAGTGTCTAAAGTAAGCAGGGGAAAAAAAAAAACAAAGATTAGAGCAGAAACAAATGAAATTGAAAACAGAAAACAATCGAGAAAAGCAAAAAAGCCCAAAGGCTGATTCTTTGAAAAGATTAATAATATTGATAAACATCTCCTCTGGCTAAAGAGAATAATGAAGAAGGGATACAAATTATCAGTATGAGAAAAGAAAGAAGGATCATCACTACTGATCTCATGAATGATAAAAAGATAATAAAGAAATACCATTAACAAATATATACCTATAAATCAGATAACATAAGTGAAATGAACAAATTCCATGAAAGACAACAAACTGCCAAAACATACATAAGAAGCATGGAATACCTGATCTACTAAAGAAGTTAATCAATGGTTTAACTTCCAAAAAAGAAAGCACAAGGCCTAGATGGTTTAATTGGCAACTTCTACTAAACACTGAAGGAAGAAGACAGACCAAAATCTCTATAACCTCCAGAAAAGAAAAGCAGAGTAAACACTTCCCAACTCATCCTATAAGACCAACATTACCTTAATTCTAAAACCAGATAAAGATATTACAGGGGTGCTTGGGTGTCTCAATGGTTAAGCCTCTGCCTTCAACTCAGGTCATGATCTCAGGGTCCTGACATCGAGCCCCACACTGAGCCCCCTCATCGGGCTCTCTGCTCAGCAGGAGCCTGCTTCCCCCTCACTCTGCCTACTTGTGAGCTCTTTCTCTCTGTCAAATAAATAAATAAAATCTTAAAAAAAAAAAAAAAGAAAAGATATTACAAGTAACCAGACCAATATCTCTCATGAACAGACACAAAAATCCTCAATAAAATATCAGGAAATTGAATCTAACAATGTATAAAAAGAATTATATCCTTTCAAAAGTGTTAGAATTTCACATTTAATTTAGTATTTTACTCTATAGGATGATCAAAGTTGAAATGTAAGAAAGGAACCATATAAGAAAGCAAGTCTACAACAACAACTAAAAAGTTTACCTAATTATATATCTACCTAAAGGACCAAATATTGTATGGTTCTGGTCTTAAATTCATGTATATATGTATTCATTAATTCTGCTAACACTAGTACTAATGCCAGACTACCTAGAATCTGCTCTGAGTTAGGTACATATAGTTCTTTTATACATGCCTATATTACAAATACCTCCTCAAAACCTAATTTATGCTTATTTTGGGTATGTGAGTAAGAATTAAAACATGATTTTTTAAAAGATCAAAGAACATATGCTTATGATCAATTATCAGATTCTAACAAATAAGATGTATGGGTGTGGGTGGGGTAGAAGAATTCTCTACAGTGTTGCCTTAATTAGTATTACCTTAATTATTTCAATGAGGATAAAGCAGGGGAGGAATATAATGTAACCCAGGGATCTATATGAGCTCAGATTTGAAGCAGATAAGCATAGATCGCAAAAGAAATGAGTCAAGAATAATACAAAAGATTGATGGTTACCAGAGGGGGGGTTGGGTGGGGAGATGGGCAAAATAGGTGATGGCGATTAAGGAGTATAGTGCACTTGTGAAGAGCACCAGGTGTTGTATAAAAGTGTTGAATCACTATATTGTACACCTGAAACTAGTATTACATTTATGTTAACTGTCCCAAATTTAAATAAAACTTTTAAAGAAGAATAATATGGGGGCACCCGGGTGGCTCAGTGGGTTAAAGCCTCTGCCTTCGGCTCAGGTCATGATCTCAGGGTCCTGGAATCGAGTCCCGCATCCGGCTCTCCGCTCAACAGGGAGCCTGTTTCCGTCTCTCTCTCTTCCTGCCTCTCTGCCTACTTGTGATCTCTCTCTCTGCCAAATAAATAAAATCTTTTTTAAAAGAAAGAATAATATGAAAGAATGACGCAAATTTTTAAAAATAGTATCAGCAAAATTGAAAGCCTAGGATAAGCTGAGATTATTGGGAAAGAAAAGAAATTGTTAAGCAACCAAATATTTTTAGCTACTGGGCAGAAAAATTAAAAGAAAGAATTATTAGGTCTCTTGCAAGATAATTAATGTAATTCTGACAAATGAGAATGTGAAGGGAGAATGATTTCATTCTACATTGTTTCCATCTTTCCATTAAGAATAATCTTCAAAAACCGGAAGGAATAGGATAAACATAGACAGGACAGCTGAAGTCCCAAAAATGCAGAAATAACAGGAGAGTACCTATAGCATTAAAATAATCCAGCTTTGGAGGAGTCAAGATGGCGGAGAAGTAGCAGGCTGAGACTACTTCGGGTAGTGGGAGATCAGCTAAATAGCTTATCTAAAGATTGCAAACACCTACAAATCCAACGGGAGATTGAAGAGAAGAAGAACAGCAATTCTAGAGACAGAAAATCAACCACTATCTGAAAGGTAGGACTGGCGGAGAAGTGAATCCAAAGCGACGGGAAGATAGACTGCGGGGGGAGGGGCCGGCTCCCGGCGAGCGGCGGAGCAACGGAGCACAAAATCGGGACTTTTAAAAGTCTGTTCCGCTGAGGGACATCACTCCAGAGGCTTAACTGGGGTGAAGCCCGGGCGGGGTCAGCGCGGCCTCAGGTCCCGCAGGGTCGCAGAAGGATCGGGGGTGTCTGAGTGTCGCAGAGCTTACCGGTATTAGAACGGGGAAGCCGACTACAGAGACAGAGTCGAGGAGTGACTCTCAGCTCGGGGTTGCCTTGAACCGGTCGCAGGCTCGGTCAGCTCGGAGCGCGGCCGGAGGCCAGGGTGACGGGAGTCATTGGGCGCTGTTCTCTGAGGGCGCACTGAGGAGTGGGGCCCCGGGCTCTCGGCTCCTCCGGGCCGGACACCGGGAGGCCGCCATCTTCATTCCTGTCTTCCGGAACTCTACGGAAAGCGCTCAGGGAACAAAAGCTCCCGAAAGCAAATCCAGCAAGCCCGATCGGATTACTAAGCCCGGCCCCGGGTAAGGGCGGTGCAACTCCGCCTGGGGCAAAGACGCTTGAGAATCACTACAACAGGCCCCTCCCCCAGAAGATCAACGAAAAACCCAGCCAGGACCAAGTTCACCTACCAAGGAGTGCAGTTTCAATACCAAGGAGAGCGGCAGAATTCCAGAGGAGAAGAAAGCAAAGCACGGAACTCATGGCTTTCTCCCCATGATTTTTTAGCCTTGCAGTTATTATTTTTTTTATTTTTTTTTCTTTTTCAATTTTTTTTTCTTTTTCTCTTCTGCTAATTTTTTTTAACTTTTACCGTTTTCTTTTTTAACGTTTTTAAAATAGTTTATCTAATATATATATATTTTTTTCCTCTTTTTATATTTTTTCTTTATCGGCTTTCTTTTTTTAATAGTTTCTTTCTTTTTTTTTTTTCTTTTTTTCTTTTTTTTTCTGAACCCCTTTTTATCCCCTTTCTCCCCCCTCACGATTTGGGATCTCCTCTGATTTGGCTAAAGCATATTTTCCTGGGGTTGTTGCCACCCTTTTAGTATTTTACTTGCTCCTTCATATACTCTTATCTGGACAAAATGACAAGGCGGAAAAATTCACAACAAAAAAAAGAACAAGAGGCAGTACCAAAGGCTAGGGACTTAATCAATACAGACATTGGTAATATGTCAGATATAGAGTTCAGAATGACGATTCTCAAGGTTCTAGCCGGGCTTGAAAAAGGCATGGAAGATATTAAAGCAACCCTCTCGGGAGATATAAAAGCCCTTTCTGGAGAAATAAAAGAACTAAAATCTAACCAAGTTGAAATCAAAAAAGCTATTAATGAGGTGCAATAAAAAATGGAGGCTCTGACTGCTAGGATAAATGAGGCAGAAGAAAGAATTAGCGATATAGAAGACCAAATGACAGAGAATAAAGAAGCTGAGCAAAAGAGGGACAAACAGCTACTGGACCACGAGGGGAGAATTCAAGAGATAAGTGACACCATAAGACGAAACAACATTAGAATAATTGGGATTCCAGAAGAAGAGGAAACAGAGAGGGGAGCAGAAGGTATGTTGGAGAGAATTATTGGAGAGAATTTCCCCAATATGGCAAAGGGAATAAGCATCAAAATCCAGGAGGTTCAGAGAACCCCCCTCAAAATCAATAAGAATAGGTCCACACCCCGTCACCTAATAGTAAAATTTACAAGTCTTAGTGACAAAGAAAAGATCCTGAAAGCAGCCCGGGAAAAGAAGTCTGTAACGTACAATGGTAAAAATATTAGATTGGCAGCAGACTTATCCACAGAGACCTGGCAGGCCAGAAAGAGCTGGCATGATATATTCAGAGTACTAAATGAGAAAAACATGCAGCCAAGAATACTATATCCAGCTAGGCTATCATTGAAAATAGAAGGAGAGATTAAAAGCTTCCAGGACAAACAAAAACTGAAAGAATTTGCAAACACCAAACCAGCTCTACAGGAAATATTGAAAGGGGTCCTCTAAGCAAAGAGAGACCCTAAAAGTAGTAGATCAGAAAGAAACAGAGACAATATACAATAACAGTCACCTTACAGGCAATACAATGGCACTAAATTCATATCTCTCAATACTTACCCTGAATGTTAATGGGCTAAATGCCCCAATCAAAAGACACAGGGTATCAGAATGGATAAAAAAACAAAACCCATCTATATGTTGCCTACAAGAAACTCATCTTAAACCTGAAGACACCTCTAGGTTTAAAGTGAGGGGGTGGAAAAGAATTTACCATGCTAATGGACATCAGAAGAAAGCAGGAGTGGCAATCCTTATATCAGATCAATTAGATTTTAAGCCAAAGACTATAATAAGAGATGAGGAAGGACACTATATCATACTCAAAGGAACTGTCCAACAAGAAGATCTAACAATTTTAAATATCTATGCCCCTAACGTGGGAGCAGCCAACTATATAAACCAATTAATAACAAAATCAAAGAAACACATCGACAATAATACAATAATAGTAGGGGATTTTAACACTCCCCTCACTGAAATGGACAGATCATCCAAGCAAAAGATCAACAAGGAAATAAAGGCCTTAAATGACACACTGGACCAGATGGACATCACAGATATATTCAGAACATTTCATCCCAAAGCAACAGAATACACATTCTTCTCTAGTGCACATGGAACATTCTCCAGAATAGATCACATTCTTGGTCCTAATTCAAGTCTCAACCGGTATCAAAAGATTGGGATCATTCCCTGCATATTTTCAGACCACAATGCTCTAAAGTTAGAACTCAATAACAAGAGGATTTTGGAAAGAACCCAAATACATGGAGACTAAACAGCATCCTTCTAAAGAATGAATGGGTCAACCAGGAAATTAAAGAAGAATTGAAAAAATTCATGGAAACAAATGATAATGAAAACACAACGGTTCAGAATCTGTGGGACACAACAAAGTCAGTCCTGAGAGGAAAATATATAGCGGTACAAGCCTTTCTCAAGAAACAAGAAAGGTCTCAGGTACACAACCTAACCCTACACCTAAAGGAGCTGGAGAAAGAACAAGAAAGAAAGCCTAAACCCAGCAGGAGAAGAGAAATCATAAAGATCAGAGCAGAAATCAATGAAATAGAAACCAAAAAAACAATAGAACAAATCAACAAAACTAGGAGCTGGTTCTTTGAAAGAATTAATAAGATTGATAAACCCCTGGCCAGACTTATCAAAAAGAAAAGAGAAAGGACCCAAATAAATAAAATCATGAATGAAAGAGGAGAGATCACAACGAACACCAAAGAAATACAGACAATGATAAGAACATACTATGAGCAACTCTACGCCAACAAATTTGACAATCTGGAAGATATGGATGCATTCTTAGAGACATATAAACTACCACAACTGAACCAGGAAGAAATAGAAAGCCTGAACAGACCCATAACCAGTAAGGAGATTGAAACCGTCATCAAAAATCTCCAAACAAACAAAAGCCCAGGGCCAGACGGCTTCCCGGGGGAATTCTACCAAACATTTAAAGAAGAACTAATTCCTATTCTCCTGAAACTGTTCCAAAAAATAGCAATAGAAGGAAAACTTCCAAACTCATTTTATGAGGCCAGCATCACCTTGATCCCAAAACCAGACAAGGATCCCATCAAAAAAGAGAACTACAGACCAATATCCTTGATGAACACAGATGCAAAAATTCTCGCCAAAATACTAGCCAATAGGATTCAACAGTACATTAAAAGGATTATTCACCACGACCAAGTGGGATTTATTCCAGGGCTGCAAGGCTGGTTCAACATCCGCAAATCAATCAATGTGATACAACACATTAATAAAAGAAAGAACAAGAACCATATGATACTCTCCATAGATGCTGAAAAAGCATTTGACAAAGTACAGCATCCCTTCCTGATCAAAACTCTTCAAAGTGTAGGGATAGAGGGCACATACCTCAATATTATCAAAGCCATCTATGAAAAACCCACCGGAAATATCATTCTCAATGGAGAAAAACTGAAAGCTTTTCCGCTAAGGTCAGGAACACGACAGGGATGTCCGTTATCACCACTGCTATTCAACATAGTACTAGAAGTCCTAGCCTCAGCAATCAGACAACAAAAGGAAATTAAAGGCATCCAAATCGGCAAAGAAGAAGTCAAACTATCACTCTTTGCAGATGATATGATACTATATGTGGAAAACCCAAAAGACTCCACTCCAAAACTGCTGGAACTTGTACAGGAATTCAGTAAAGTGTCAGGATATAAAATCAATGCACAGAAATCAGTTGCATTTCTCTACACCAACAACAAGACAGAAGAAAGAGAAATTAAGGAGTCCATCCCATTTACAATTGCACCCAAAACTATAAGATACCTAGGAATAAACCTAACCAAAGAGGCTAAGAATCTATACACAGAAAACTATAAAGTACTCATGAAAGAAATTGAGGAAGACACAAAGAAATGGAAACATGTTCCATGCTCCTGGATTGGAAGAATAAATATTGTGAAAATGTCTATGCTACCTAAAGCAATCTACACATTTAATGCAATTCCTATCAAAGTACCATCCATTTTTTTTCAAAGAAATGGAACAAATAATCCTAAAATTTATATGGAACCACAAAAGACCTCGAATAGCCAAAGGAATATTGAAAAAGAAAGCCAAAGTTGGTGGCATCACAATTCCGGACTTCAAGCTCTATTACAAAGCTGTCATCATCAAGACAGCATGGTACTGGCACAAAAACAGACACATAGATCAATGGAACAGAATAGAGAGCCCAGAAATAGACCCTCAACTCTATGGTCAACTCATCTTCGACAAAGCAGGAAAGAATGTCCAATGGAAAAAAGACAGCCTCTTCAATAAATGGTGTTGGGAAAATTGGACAGCCACATGCAGAAAAATGAAATTGGATCATTTCCTTACACCACACACGAAAATAGACTCAAAATGGTTGAAGGATCTCAATGTGAGAAAGGAATCCATCAAAATCCTTGAGGAGAACACAGGCAGCAACCTCTTCGACGTCAGCCGCAGCAACATCTTCCTAGGAACATCACCAAAGGCAAGGGAAGCAAGGGCAAAAATGAACTATTGGGATTTTATCAAGATCAAAAGCTTTTGCACAGCAAAGGAAACAGTGAACAAAACCAAAAGACAACTGACAGAATGGGAGAAGATATTTGGAAATGACATATCAGATAAAGGGCTAGTGTCCAAAATCTATAAAGAACTTAGCAAACTCAACACCCAAAGAACAAATAATCCAATCAAGAAATGGGCAGAGGACATGAACAGACATTTCTGCAAAGAAGACATCCAGATGGCCAACAGACACATGAAAAAGTGCTCCATATCACTCGGCATCAGGGAAATACAAATCAAAACCACCATGAGATATCGCCTCACACCAGTCAGAATGGCTAAAATGAACAAGTCAGGAAATGACAGATGCTGGCGAGGATGCGGAGAAAGGGGAACCCTCCTACACTGTTGGTGGGAATGCAAGCTGGTGCAACCACTCTGGAAAACAGCATGGAGGTTCCTCAAAATGTTGAAAATAGAACTACCCTATGACCCAGCAATTGCACTGCTGGGTATTTACCCTAAAGATACAAACGTAGTGATACAAAGGGGCACGTGCACCCGAATGTTTATAGCAGCAATGTCTACAATAGCCAAACTATGGAAAGAACCTAGATGTCCATCTACAGACGAATGGATAAAGAAGATGTGGTATATATACACAATGGAATACTATGCAGCCATCAAAAGAAATGAAATCATGCCATTTGCGACAACGTGGATGGAACTAGAGGGTATCATGCTTAGCGAAATAAGTCAATCGGAGAAAGACAACTATCATATGATCTCCCTGATATGAGGGAGAGGAGATGCAACATGGGGGGTTGAGGGGGTAGGAGAAGAATAAATGAAACAAGATGGGATTGGGAGGGAGAGAAACCATAAGTGACTCTTAATCTCACAAAACAAACTGAGGGTTGATGGGGGGAGGGGGTTTGGGAGAGGGAGGGTGGGGTTATGGATATTGGGGAGGGTATGTGCTATGGTGAGTGCTGTGAAGTGTGTAAACCTGGCGATTCGCAGACCTGTACCCCTGGGGATAAAAATATATGTTTATAAAAAAAAAAGATTAAAAAAAATAATAATAATCCAGCTTTTCTGGTCCAGATAAATAATCCAACTCTTCTGGTTTGGTACTGCAAGGACCAAGGGATGGCCTGCAGAGCTACTATCAGTAATCTTCAAAAACAATGAGAGCCGATACGTGCATTCATCTAAAGGTCTCTAATGTAAGTTATCAAGTGAAACAAGAGTTAATATTTATTGCATGATCTCACATATATAAAAAGTAATAAATACACATATATATTCATCTATATTAATTACAAAATAACTAAAAAGATGTATATCAAATATCCACAACTGGTGTTATTTTTAAAATGAAAAATGAAAGCAAAACCAATAATGAGATATCCATATTATAGAAAATATGAAGTGTAAAAAATGGAGGTGGGAAGAAATGTTAAAATTAGACAAATGGCAAGATCCCTTTGCTTCTAAGATTACACAAACACACATGTAACTAATTGGTGGGACCCTGTACAAAAGGAAAATATGTGCTCTATGTTCAAAAATTATTGAGAATTTTAGTACTCCAATAGTTAAACCAAGTGCAAAACTCCCCTAACCAGGGCACACACACACACACACACACACACACACACAATTATCTACATCTACATACACATACATATATACACATACATATTTTTTCTTGAATGTTAGGATGCCCTGTGACCCAATCTCTTTGTACTCCTTCCTTGCCCACTAGCCTGAGTGCATCATCTCTCTGTCGTCTTATGAAGAAACATCTTCCTACTGCCTGTAATCACCTTTTGAGAGTTCTAGCTCCTCCATGAAGTTCTCTTTATGTTTTAATAGACCACATCAGAGGCAATGATTTTTAAAAACTCTAGGTTAATTAATGGTGTGAAATTATATGTGAGGAGTTTGTCACAAGGTTGATACCAAGACATATAAATTTGTTATTTCGCTCCTGCATTTTCCCAAGGTAACACTAATACTTACAAGAAATAAAAACTTTTTAAGTACTTAATAGGTTATAACTCTGCTATAATGTCAGCCAGCAGAGTGTGAATGAGTCCTTGGGCTTCTTCATAGGTTCTGTATAATGTAAGTGGGAGAGACAGATGACAGTAGCTGATAGATAAGTCATAGATGGGACGGATGGATGGATGGATGGATGGATAGATAGATGAATAGATAACCAAGCATAGTAGCAGTAGAGAATATTGAAAGAGGACATGATGCAAAGATTGTCCAAGTCAAAGAAATTTTGTTACAAATGATTCCCAACCACCAGAGCTGGAACAGACTTAAATCTTAAAATAAAGCAAAACATTATTTATTAAATAATTATTCTGTACTAATCACTGTATATGTATTTCTTATTTAATCTTCCCAGTAATCCTGATTTAATTTCTATTATTTTTATTTTATAGATGAAGAGATTAGGGAACAAAGTTTTATATTTTGTCAGTATCAAATAGACTCCAAATGTTGGATCTGATTTGTTTTTCAGAGAATGTAATTATATTGGCTATATTATACTGTTTCCCAGGCCTTAAATATTATCTGATACATTTATGTTTCTGACGTTGAATTCCTTAGCATCCAACCCAGTGGTTTTCCAGCTTATCCTTGAATTCTCCAACTGGAGACTTTTCTAAAAAAGCACTTTAGGTTCAGACAGCAAATATTTCTCTCTTCCTCATAACATCAACTTACTAGCTCTAACACTGCCATTCATGAGAACATGTCTGATTTCTTTTCTGCACTATACCTTTTCAGATATCTGACGAATAATTTGAAGCTAACTACCTTTGCCCAAGGACCTTCTCTTCTTTTAGGTTAATATTCTCAGTACCTTCAGATGAAACTCACAGAAATCTGTTTCAAGTTTTCTCATTCAAGGACTATTCCTCTCCGAATATGGTCTAATTTGTCTGTGTTTCCCAGTTTCTTGGAGCTGAATGCAGCACACCAGGATTGTTTCAGTCAGCTCCCAGAGCAGGACAATCACTTCCCTCATTCAAACCATCATAAGTCTATTACCACACTCAATAGTACATTAGCTTTCTCAGCAGTCACATCCTGCTGCCAGCTTTTATTGAAATCAAATCCACGAATCTTTGTCATGTAAGTGCCAATAAGCCAGCCTATAGGAATGCAAGTGTGTGTGTGTGTGTGTGTGTGTGTGTGTGTGTGTGTGAGAGAGAGAGAGAGAGAGAGAGAGAGAGAAAGAGACAGACAGAAACAAGAAAGACTCAAGTCTTGATTTTCGAATTTGCCCATATTAAGTTTCATGTTAGATTTGCCCCTTCCTGTCACATGTTGGAGTTTTTGTTTTTGCAGATCTTAATACCACCATACATGGAATTTTCTTAATTCTGAAAATTATCATCAAAAGCAAATTTGACAAAAATTCCTTTATATTTTCATCTAAGTCTCTGACAAAAGAAAAAGATGGACTGGACAAGATAGAGCCCTTTGGCTTGCCTCTAGAGACCAGACTCTAAATTAATACCTACTTCAATCTTATTTTTTGAACATACAATGAATAATGTATAAAAATACAAAGATATATAGTCCATAATTTTTCATCCTATCTAGGTTTGATTAGTGCCATGCATGAAAGATAAGCAGGAAATAGAGAAAGAAATTGTGGTTTTCTTACAGGGAAATGCTCTATGTCAACACAGCTGATT
Source organism: Lutra lutra (assembly GCF_902655055.1). Classification (NCBI taxonomy): domain Eukaryota; kingdom Metazoa; phylum Chordata; class Mammalia; order Carnivora; family Mustelidae; genus Lutra; species Lutra lutra. The sequence continues at coordinate 74,455,672 of NC_062285.1, forward strand.
TATGTGGGAGACAGGTTTTCAAGGCAGGATAGTAGAGCAGCCCTCCTGCAGTTCCCTAGAAAAGCAGGTTTTCCTTCTTTGAAGTTGAACTGAAAATAAACTTGGGCTATCAGGGCAGATTTTCTTTGTTCTTCTTTAGTCTTGGAAACAAAACAATAGGACTTTTCTGTGAACTCCCACTCTGTCCCTCCCACACATGTATAAAATACATGTTAATAATTACAGTTAAAGGAAAATTTATTTTTATTGTATTCTAGCTTTTCAAAATTTCATCCCATTTATCAGTGTGGTGTGACCAAGAAGCCACTGAGCTAGGCAGAGAACTAGTTGGGGAAGCAAGTCTTTGGTTTTTAAATTGTCCATCAAGTGGTTATCTAGGATTCTGGGTTAATGTCATGGGATTTTGAAGTAGATGAATTAAAAGTGTTACTCACCTATGTCTGTTTCATGGTTGGTTAATGTCTCAACACTTCCTATTGGAAGGGAAGATAAATCTTGGAGTCTACAAAAAGCCAGTGAGATGACACTCACTATTCTACATTCTTAGTGAGATCTTTGGGAAGACAAAAGCTGTCTGGAAGAATTCCGAAAAACTATCATATAAATTGTCACCAATTTTAAATTTTTCCGCACAGCCTACAATTTCATGGTATACAATATTTTAATTTTATTTTCTTAAGAGATCTACCCTCTCAACAAATATTTAAGTGCACAATAAAGTATGACTGACTCTACTATGTTGTTCGGCAGATTTCTACAACTTACTCACCTTGCTTAACTGAAACCTTGTGCCTGTTATTAGTAACTCCCTTCCTTAGCCTCTGGCAGTGGTTATTCCATTCTTTGATTTTATGAATTTGACTATTTTATATACATCATATGAGTAAAATCATGCAATATTTGTCTTTCTGTGACAGACTTCTTTAACTTAGCATAACGTCCTCAATGTTCATCCACGTTGTTACACATTGCAAAGTTTCCTTCTTTGTCAGGGTGGAAAATAACCCATTGGAGAGAATATTAATTGATTTTTAGGAGACTTTTATTCTTAGCCTATATTCTTTCCACAGAACTTACCCTTGCCACACCATCCCACTAACCAATAATGAGGCTGTTTTTTAATCCTGTGTGTGTGTACACGCCCATGTGCCCTTTCTCTGCCCTGTGAAGCCTGTCTACTTCTCTCACTCCACTTGCCTTGCCTTTCCCTGGAACTGGTGGTTGGCTTCTCAACCGTGGCTAGACTGAGAAGGGCAATATGAAACCTTCTCTCTATGCCCCCAGGATGACTGGTAACAGTAGCATCAGATCCTACTTGTGAACCTAGGGAAAAGAGAGGAGGAAGGCCTCTATGATTCCACAGACCTTCTTAATCCTTATTCTATTTCTGCATCTCCTGCTTTTCTTCTATTCCTTTTCCATCAACTTTTTATTCTCACCATTTTATCTCTTTTCATTCTTTTATTCCTCTTCTGTGCATTTTTTAAAAAATAAATTGACCTCTCCTGCCCCTTCCTGTTTTTAACTTTCTTATTTCCCATCTCTTCCTCCTATCTGTATCTTCAGATTACTTTCTCCTTCAATCTGTATCACACCTTTTCTTTTATATAGTCTCTGGGCTCTCATGTTCATCCACTCTGATTCAGTCACTGGATTTTGTCCCTTCCTTCATCTTTAGTCACTAGTCTTTGGTTCAAAAGTATCTTTTTTCGGGGCGCCTGGGTGGCTCAGTGGGTTAAGCCTCTGCCTTCAGCTCGGGCCCTGGTCTCAGGGTCTTGGGATCGAGCCCCACATTGGGATCTCTGCTCAGCAGGGAGTCTGCTTCCCTTCCTCTCTCTCTCTCTGCCTCTCTGCCTACTTGTGATCTCTGTCTGTCAAATAAATAAAATCTTAAAAAAAAAGTATCTTTTTTCTTTCATTCTTCTTATTTTATACAGTTCACTTGTTCAGGGTAGAACCAACTTCGAAACAACAAAATAAGTGAGTTTATTCTCAGATGAAAGGTCAGAAATTGATAGTACATTGAAAATGTTGACAAAGCTATAAAAAATACACCACCATCTAGGGCTGTCAGATTTGGGGGTGGGGGAGAAAGTATGTATATATACAGTTCAATTTGGTTTTCAGTTTCAGTGAAACAATAAACGATTCTTAGTATAAATAAGCCCCATCAGTGTTGTTATTCTAAATTTTTGTGTGTATCTGAAAGTCAAATACCTGGGTTTCCTATATTTTCCCAGGCAAGCCAACCACTACTACATTTAGTCATATTATCAGCTAATAAATATCCAAACTGTGTGTCTGAAGAGTATACTAGACAATGAGAAAGCTATCACATGTGTACAAAATCAATCCCTGCCACAAAGAATTCACAAAGAATGTAAAGGGTTAAGAAGTTTAAAAATGTAATAAATAATTAGAAAACAACACAAAATAGCATATAATTAAAATGTTTAACTGTTTCCAATTATAAGTCTAGCACAAGTTTAAGTACTGATCTGAGTGAACAGCTCAGGAACTGTGTCTGGAGTGGAGGATGAGATATGGGCTTAAGGGATGAAATACACTCTCCAAGCAAACCAGAGAAACAGGGCAACCCCAGGTCTTCCCCATGCTTTCCTGCCTCTGCCTTCTGATACTTTTCTTTTCTCCAATCTTACCTAGACTTCAAAGTACATTTAGTGCCATGTACTTCTTGATGATCTTTCCTTCTTTAAGCTCTCCATAGCACCTCCACACGTCATCCATTGTACTCTCCATTGTTTCTTGGCTAATTTTGGACATTATCTCCTAGGGATTATCTGCTTTTTGAAGGAAAATGCTGTGTCTGTGTGGAGCAACTACTCCCCACATCTTGATGAAATGAATAAATGAATGCATCTTGAACTATATGTGACTCTTCAGTGACAGTCCACAACTACCATCTTCAACACCTATGGACTTCTTACAGGGAAAGTTGGATACTTTTTCTTCTGGGCACTCATAGCTCTTAATGCTTTTAATATATGCAGAATGTGCTTCTACATTGCAGCTGTTTGGACACATGTTAATTCCTTCCACTGGCCTGCGAGCTACGCCCCTTTGGTCTTTGTAACTCCAGTGCCTTTTCAGCAAGTCCTAAAAAATGAGGTGGAAGAGACTCTCTAGGAGAAAAAAAATTCAGTCTTTTTCTGTTTTACAGTAAGTTTGTTCTTATATTGATTAAAGTCATGTACTGTAAATTAATAAAAGCTATCTCTATTATACAGAGAAAACCCTATTTATTGTAAAATAAATTATAGGTGGCACATATTGCATCATGAAACAGGCCAAATTCTTTTTAGATGCATATAATTTAACTTCCCAGTTATTATAAAAATTTCTATTTGAGATGTGACCTCACTATAATTTGTTTTAATGTATATAGTAGATAAATATATTGCTTTCTTTTAAAATAACTGTATTTTTATGGTAATATATTTACAAGAACACAGTCATTATTTATAGGGTTTGGGTCTATTTGGAATTATTGTTTGTAAATATTTGTTCTTGTCTATAGCAAAAATTTTTCCATGATGCTCTAAGTCCTTTCTACAAGCTTTTGTTAGCTGTATTTGGAAGATCTCCAGGCAGCACAAATTACTAAGAAACAATACAGGACTTCAAAAGCATGTTTATTTGAACTATAATGTAGAATTTACTATCACACATAGGTACTTGGAAGCCTTTACTCTCATTCAAACAATAGGAGATTCTCCTGCAAAAAGTCTAATAATTCACTATGATTTTCTTCTTTTGCCTCTAAAGACTTTTTAATACTATATTCCTAGGGGTCAGAAAGAAAGGAGAAAAACCTAGTCAGGTATGATTAACTCCTTGTGTAGGGCAGTGATGCTCAACCAGGCCTGCAGATCAGAATATGGAGATTTTTTTTTGAAAGTCCCCAGGCTGAGATCCCACCCCAGACCTGCTGAATCAGCATTCCCGCAGCGGGGCTCTGGGAATGAATATTTTCAGAAGTTGTATGGTGAGTCTGGTATTCAGCCACCATTTGAAACCACTACAGCAGCTATTATTCAAGGGGAATAATCTCCAGGAACTAGAAATATATTTTATTTTAGAAAATGATTAGAATTACGAAAAATACGGTTGATGTAATATACTTGCTTTTCACAAATTATATCTCTTCTTTTCAACTGCACTAATTATTCTGCATTTTGATTAGGCTTTTTCTTATTCATAGAAATAACTAAACAACTGACCTAATAGCACAGTTAATTATAATTATGACATCTCATCAGTTTGGCAACTGGTTATTTCTAACCAATTATTTTGATTATCTTTTAACAACCAAATATGATTGGCTATTCTGCAATTCTAACTATTTTTCAGAAGGTTTGAAGAAAAAAAAATTTTCGTCTTATTGACTTGGAATTTATTAAAAGAAAATCATTATCATGATAAACAGTGACAATTTTATATGTAAAAACAAACCAGTATATGTTATTGATCTTCAAGTATTCCAAACCCTATATCACAATTCAATCATGTTACACAATGCCTAATTCGTGTATTTATATTTAGTATAAACTTCTATAAATCTATTTAATTTCCCCATTATTTCT